>NC_065580.1:124776390-126035866 GCF_024542745.1 Macaca thibetana thibetana
AGAGTTTATAAGCCTAGAGCACCATCACTGAAGAGCGCATTGGCTGCAACGATAATATGTCCTGTGTGTACTGGGAGTATTACTCTCAGCCTCCCACAGAGAGAGGCCTTTTGGAGACTATTAGAGAAAAAAAAATACTCACACCGCGCCGTGTGACCAGACAGTGGCTCAGAACTAATACTATATATTGGGGTCACTAGGGTGCCTTAGTCAAAGATTTAGGGGGCAAGTACTTAGACCCCCTTAAGCCCTAGGAGACCACTATACCCACGTGTAATATTTCTGCAGCTTCTAAACATACAGTTGAAAGGTATACCTTAAAGATGGAAGAAAGTCTGCATTGGTTCTCTGTCCTGTAAAGGCTGTAATTTTATGAAGGGGCTGGGAATTTCTCCTCTTTACCAAAATAGTCAGTAAAAAGCAGTGTCTTGTCCCTGGAGGAAACGTGGATCTCCCTCTTTCTTTGGTAGTACCCGGGGCAGCGGAGTCCTCACTCTGGACCATCACAGACTTGCTTCCACGCTGAGCACAGTGGTTGCTGCTGGTCCTCATGTGGGCTACTTACTGGAGCATATTAGCAGAGTTCCTGGCTCCTGTCCTGTAGTCTATAATTTGGTAATTTTCTACCTTACTGCAGTTAGAATTTTAGAAAAAGGTGTCTGACTTGTTTTTTGTTGTTTTCTATTTGTTTACCTGGAAGGGATGGAAGTACCTTTACATTATAATTTTGCCTCCAAGTTGCATTGATTTTCCAGATCTGAGCCATAATTTAGTCAGCCTGACCATCCCCTACGATGTCCTATTGATGAGATCTGGAGATCAGGAAGAAGCAGCACCTTAGAGGCCTTTATGTATTTATATACACACTCAACAGGATGGAAAAACTTTATAAAATATGCGAAGCCATGGATGGCTCCAAACATATCTTTAAACATTCAAGGAAGTAATAATTCCAGTCTTTCACCAACTATTGCAGTCAACAGAAAGACAAGGAATGCTCTCCAATACATTTTATAAGGCAAGCATTATCTTGCTAGAGGGTCTGACCATGACTGTGAGAGAAAAGGCCATTACAGGTTAATCTAACTCATGGACGTAGGAGCAAAAATCATCCATAGAATAATGGCAGAACAAACCCAGCAATATACAATATATCACTTGAAATAAACATGGTTTATTCCAGGAATGCAAAGTTTGAAAAACCAACAGTAAAATGCTCAACAGTCTTAGATTGGATTTCCCCCAGAAGCAGACACAAGATAAGAATATGAATCGAATCAATTTATTTAGTAGTTTCAGGAACCACCAGTAGAGGAGGACGAAATAGGATTAAAAAAATTTAGGCAGAATGTGTTATCAAACTCGCTACCACTGCATGCAACTGGAGTTTACTCCCACAGAGGTTTCAGACAGCATGAAACACACACCTCAGGGTTATCCCCAGCCGAAGGAGAATCTGGAATATATAAATACCAGCTCCTGTCAGTTATCGGTTGAGGGTGCTGGCCCTGGGAGGGAAAAAAAGAAAGTTGGAGGTTGATACCCAGGCACTTCAAGCCTGCCTTATGAGGAGAGAGAACAGTTTTCTGCAGCTTCCAGGACAGTCTTCAGGAGGACAATTTCAGATGGTGGCAGCTGGAGACTCGCTTACATATTGACGTGCTCAATTCACAGAATAAAAGAAAAAAGCATACATAGATCTCATTAGATGAGGGAAAGGCATTTGATGAAATTCATTATCCATTCATGATTAGAAAACTATAGGAACAGAAAAGCATTCATCTTTACCTTGGTAAAGGGTATTTTTAAAAAATGTTAGCAAACATTGTTCTTAATTATGACATATGGAATATTATTCCTTTTATAATGGGAAATGAGGAACAAAACAATGATGCCCATTACCCCACATCTATCTCCCATGTGAAACTATTCTTAGAATTATTTTACTAATCCACAATTGGGAAGAACATAAATAACTATCATTAACAGTAGAATATATAAGCAAGTAGTATATTCACCAAAAGGAAGACTGGGCAGTAAAGAAAATAAATAAATTAGGGCTATTTACAGCATTATGAATGAATAATTGATGGACTCTTTGAAAAAAATCTAGCAAAGTAAAATCTAAATGAGAAAAGAGTAAATAACAGTACAGCACCTAAATTTTAAGTAGGTAAAGATTCAACATCAAAAGATATAAAACTAAGGGGAAAAAACCAACATACATAATTGTCAAAAATCAAGTATCCTCACATATTAATTTAAAAACTCTTATTTCAATAAACAGGGGAAAATATCTCAGTAATTTAAAATTTGGGCAAATTATAACTTTTCTTGAAAAACATAGCCAGTACATGAAAATTTTCAGCCTCACTGAAAGTAAAAGAAAGGAATTACACCATGACCATGATGGACTAAATATTGGTGAAACATCAATTCATAAATTGAAATTCTAATTCTAAAGTGAGGGTATTTGGAGCTGAGGCATTTGAGAAATAATTAGGTCATGAGAGTGGAGTCTATGAAAAGGGATTCCTGCTCTTATAAAAGAGAAGCAGAGACCTGCCTCTTCCTTTTTAACCATGTGAGGACACAGTGAGAAGACAGCTGACTATGAACATATGAACCGGAAGCAAATCCTCAGCAAATCTGCGAACTTCCCAGCCTGTAGAACCATAGGAAGTCAGTGTTTGATTAAGTCATCCAGTCTATGGTATTCTTATTTTCACAGTCTGAACAAACTAAAACAAAGAGTTATTAATGTTTTGTATATATAATTCTGAATTTTAGAAAAATGGATGTTCTCGAATATTTTATTTCCAAACAAGAAAGAAATTATATAAATTATATTCTCAACCTCAGAAGGTAACAATTACCATTTAAATGAACCACAAGATAAGAAGAAATAATAAAGATAAAACAATAAACTATATAATGGAAAAACTTTAAAGAACAGATATGAGAAAGTTGTTGGACAAATAATAGCAAAATAAGTAAAACTCCAGGTAATAAATTCAAGAAAAAAATGGAAGAAATCAATTTTTAAGACTTATAAGAAGAGATCAGCCAGGCGCGGTGGCTCATGCCTGTAATCCCAGCACTTTGGGAGACTGAGGCGGGAGGATCATGAGGTCAGGAGATTGAGACCATCCTGGCTAACATGATGAATCCCCATCTGTACTAAAAACACAAAAATTAGCTGGGTGTGGTGGTGTGTGCCTGTAATTCCAGCTACTTGGAAGGCTGAAGCAGGAGAATCACTTGAACTCAGAGGTGGAGCTTGCAGTGAGCCAAGATCGCGCCATTTCACTCCAGCCTGGCGACAGAGCAAGACTCCATCTCAAAAAAAAAGAGAAAGAGATGAAACATGAAAAGACTACACAAGAATATAAGTTACATGTCATGATACTCTACAGCATATTCAGTAGCATATAAAGCTTAAAATGGCAGGGAGTAATCTCCACTTTCAGTTAAATGAAACTAGTGCTTTCACCTGGTAGAGGCATGCTTCCGTTGGAACCAAAGGTAGTGGAGGAAGAAGATAAAAATTCTGTGAGTGAGAAATCTTGTGTAACAGTGGAGGAAACACTCCCACTTGGTCCTTGATTCCTGGACCCATATATTCAAGCTTTGGAAAAATCAGCACCCCATGTCAGATGCTGATTCAAATCATCTACTATCTTTAGGACAGTGCTTCTTTATTTCTGGGTGTTGGTTCCAATTAGGGTATAGCTAAGTCTTCCCGAGGCCAGGCCATTTGTTTCATCAGGTTAGCTGCTTCTGGGTGAGAAGGAGCCTAGGTGGAGCATGGTGAGTCCTCTGGGACTGAGTCCTTCAACACGTGTTCTCTATGCAATAAGCACATTAATCAGAGGCCATGTTGGAATAATAGTGCCGGCAAAGGCACGACTACAGAGAGGAAAACCCACATGCAGAAAGCCTGTGTGTTCCCAAGCAAAGGCCCACCCTCTCCCTGATGGAAAGAATCCAGTGTCACCAACTGAATACCAGAGCGTCCTGGGAGTGTGGGGGTCTCAGTGCCAGTTTCTACTATCAACAAGTTGGTCACTCAACAGTTGTAGCAACTGAAACAACCCCTGTGTGGCGGAGCCCCAGGCATTGAGCCCAAGCATATGTATACACTTAAAATACGATGAAGTTAGGTAAGATAGTACAAGACTGCAATACACTAGAAAAATGGAAATCACCTCCATAGACAATACATGGTATTCGATAACATTTAAAATATTTTAAAAATAACCTTATAAACTTGAATTTGAAAGATACTTTCTCAATAAAACAAATCAAATCTATTTAAAACTAACAACAAACCACATTTTTAACATTTAAACACTACAAACACTTCTATTAAGCTTAGAAACAACCAGAATCTCTGCTATTAATGTTTAATATTTAATATTGATCTAATAATCTAGTGAGCACAAAAGAGAGAAACAAGAAACAAAAACTGGAAAGAGTATAATCATTACAATTGGAATGTAATATAATTATCTGCTGAAAGCCACAATAGAATAAACTGACTTTTTAGGGCTAGTAATTGACTCTAGTATGGTAAAAGATAAAATATTAATATACAAAACAGCATTTTCCTCTATGTTAGTTAGAAAAAAACATAATGGAAATGGAAATGCATTCGCAATGAGAACACACACACATGAATTTAACAAGAATAACAATGTCAAGAAATATGTTATACCTAAATGAAGAAAACAAAACAAAGCAAAATACTGAGGGCACAAAGGAAGACTAATTATAGGAAAATTATGCACTATTTCAGAATGAGTCTCTATAAAGATAACAATCCTTCCTAAAGTCATGCATCTCCAAATATATCCTAGATACTTTTTGTGGATTTTTTCTTTTTTGGAATTTTGCCAAATTACTTTAAGCTTGATCTTAGAGAAGAAATGAAGGAAAATAGCCAAAGAAGATTTTTAAAGATAAATGAATGGAGAGTTAACCACCAAGATAATGAAAGTACAATAATTAAAAGATTGTGGTGCAGTTCCGAAAATTGACAGGAAGATGAATGAAACACATCAAATGGTCTAGAAAGTGCTTGATTGTATTTAAATAATAATACATGATAAAGGTGAGACGGACAGGAACTGGGAAGGTGGGGTATTCAATGATTATGATTTGATTAAAAAGGCAGTTGAATAGTCCCTATTCACCACAAATGCATGAACATTCTAGAGGATTAGACAATGACATGGAAAAATCAAGACATTCGAAATTGGTGGCAAAAAAACTTCTAAGCATGAAGCACTGGGAATAAGCAATTACAAGGGAAAGTAATAAACTATGTTGAAACATAAAATTTCTGTAAGTAAACAAAAAATTGAAAGACAACAACTTGAAAAAAGGAAAAAAAAGAAACACACAGATGAGTGAATTATACCCTTAATATTAAGGAGATTATAAATAAGAAAAGAACTAATTAGTTGGAAAATGGGCTAAAGATACAGCTAGCAGACAAAAGAAAAAATATATTTAAAATAGGAAGAAAGGGACACAGAAGTGATATAGAAGGAATTAAAATTATAAGAGAATATATAAATCCATGCAAATATATTTGAAAATACAGATATAGTGAGGATATAGGCATTAAATGCTCTTTCCATCCACTCAATACTCTGCAGACATTCATTGCCTAGGTGGTCTCTGGTATTTGTCATTATAAAGAAAATGCCTAAAGACAGTCTGAATTTTATCTCAGGGTTGCTCCAATTTTTTTTCTAAAAGCTTTTAGGGTTTTTAATTTTATTCCTTAATGTTAAATATTGTTGTGAAAATATTTTGCTCACAAATTATCTATTTAACTTTTATCTAAATATTAGCGCTCTCTGCCATTTTTGTTGCTGTAAGATGTGATGGTAGTTTTTTGGCAGCAAAAACTGCCTCCAGGAGCCTGTATACACATATGGCAAAACTATCAAGGATCTGCCTGAGAATGAACGGTTTAGACATTCACTTTAAACTGCTTTTGCTCAAGTTTCCCAAGTGACTTGCTCAGCATCCAGCACAAAGCAGATGAAAATAAATATTTCTTTCTGTAGTTTCTCTTGATGACAAGATCATTTCATGATTGGTCCAGACTTCCATTGTGGTTTAATCAGCATGCAGTTTCTCCTCTGATATGGTGGGCAAATCCACAATGGGAAAGTATAATGCAAATTATGAAAGAATGACTCAAGTTAATGCAGCACTGAAGCAGGGCACAGGTGAAGGACTGATACTTCCTAAGTCCAAGACTCACTATAAAGCTATTAACAAAATAGACAAATTGATCAATGGAGTGAAAAAGAGAACTCAGAAATAGAGTCACACATTTATAGCCAATTGACCTCTGACAAAAGAGCAAAGGTAATACTTTGGAGCAACTATAGTCTTTTTACCCATGGTGCTGGAATAACCAGACACTCAAATGCCAAAAAGAAAAGAAAAGAATCTAGACCTAGACCTTACACCTTTCACAAAAATTAACTCAAAATGGATCGCAATGTAAGACTTGTAAAACTTTAACTATAAAACTCTTAGAAGAAAACTTAGGGAAAGTTGTCCTGGATTTGGCAATTTGTTTTTAGATACAATACCAAAAGCATAGTCCTTGAAAGGAAAAAAAATGATAAGTTGAACTTTGCTAAAATTAAAAACTTCTGTGAAAGAAACTATTTTTAAAAAAGGTAAAAACAAGCCACATACTAAGAGAAAATATTTTCAAAACCCATATCTGATAAAAGAGTTGTATCCCAAATATACAGAAAACAATTAAAAATGACTCATTTTAAAAATGGTTAAGGCATCTGAATAGTCACCTTACCAAAGAAAATATGGCATCTTTCCAAAAGAAAATATGATGACAACGGCAACAGGACCTATGAAAACATGCTCAGCATCATATACCACTGGGGAATTCCAAATTAAAACAATGGGATCCACTACATAACTGTGAGAATAGCTAAACCCAAAACACTGACACCACCATATGCTAGTGAAGATGTGGAGCAATAGGAATTTTTATTCAATGCAGGCAGGAATGCAACATGGTACAACCTCTTGGGAAGACAATGTGGCAGTTTCTTAGAAAACTAACATGCTTGTCCCATATGATCCAACAATTATTCTCCTTAGTATTTACCCAAACGAGTTGAAAACTTCATCCACACAAAACTCTGCACAAAGATGTTTATAGCAGCTTTATTAATAATTACCCAAATTATAAACAACCAAGATGTCCTTCAGTAGACAAACAGATAAACAAACTGTGGTTTGCCAACAATCAAATATTATTCAGTACTAAAAAGAAATGAGCTATCATGTCATGAAAAGACATGGAAGAAACTTAAATGCATATTACTAAGTGAAAGACACCAATCTAAAAAGGCCACATACTGTATGATTCCAAATATATGACAGGCTGGCAAAAGCCAAACTATGGAGACAATAAAAAGATCAGTTGTTGCCAAGTGTTGGGGGGAGGGTGGGGTAAGTAAGTGAAACACTGAGGATTTTAGCACAGTAAAACTACTCTGCAGGACACTATATTGATGGACACACAGCATTCTGGCTTTGTCAATACCCACAGAATGGACAACACCAAGTGTGAACCCTAATGTAAAGCATGGCCTTTAGCTGATAATGGTGTGTCAATGTTGGTTCATCAAGTTGGTAGGGGATGTTGATAGTGGGGGAGGATATGCATGCATGGGGCAGGTGGCACATGGAAACTCTCTGTACTTTCTGCTCAGTTTTACTGTGAACCTAGAAATCAGTATATAAAAGGGATACTTGCACTCACATGCTTATTGCAGCACTATTCAAAACCGCAAAGATAAGAAATTAATCCTAAGTGTCCATCGACAGAAAAGTGGACAAAGAAAATGTGGTCTACACACAAGAGAATAGTATTCTGCCATAAAAAAGAAGGAAATCATGTCATTTGCAGCAACATAGATGGAATTGGAGGTCATTATGTTAAATGAAATAAGCTAGAAAGGCAAATATATAGCATGTTCTCAGATGTGGGCAATAAAAAAGATGATCTCATGCAGATACAGAGAATGATGGATACCAGAGGTTGAGAAGGGTGTGTGGGTTGGGGGAATGAAGAGACATTGATCAGTGGATACAAACATATAGTTAGATAGGTGATATGAGTTCGAATGTTCCATAGCAGAGTAGGATCACTATAGTTAGCAGGAACGTATTGCATATTTCAAAGTAGCTAGAAGAGAGGACTTGAAATATTTCCAAAGCATAGAAATGATAACTACTCAAGGTGCTGGACACCTCAAATATCCTGACTTGATCATTACACACTATATGCATGTAACAAATATTCACATATACCCCATATATATGGAAAATATTATGTATGAATTTTTTTAAAGCCTATTAACAAAAAGAAATGTGTTATCAAGTCACAAAAAAGACATGGGGGAAACTTAAATGCATATTACTTAGTGAAATAAGTCAATCTAAAAAGGGTACATACTGTATTATTCCAACTATATGACATTCTGGAAAAGCAAAACTATAGAGACTGAGAAGGATTAATGGTTGCCAGGAATTCATGGGTACAGGGGAAATATGAAGAGATGAAGCACAGGGGTTTTGTTACAGTGGAACTATTCTGTATGATACTATAATAGTGAGTACATGAAGTACATTTTTAGAACTACACAAGACAAAGTGTGAACCCTAATGTAAACTACAGACTTTAGTTAATAATTACACATCAATATTAGTTTATCAATATTTACAAATGTACACCAGCGCACGATGGTAATAATAGGAGAAAACGTAGAGGAGAGAGAGGGTATGTTAGAGCTCTCTGTACTATCTGTTCAATTTTCTGTAAACCTAAAACTGCTCTAAAAAACAAAAGCTATTAATCTTTTTTTAAAAGGTGACTCTGATGCTGTAAAATATGTCAACACACTTTACTGTGTTTCAAAAAAATTTTGAGACACTCTAACCACTCAGCATGATTGAGGTCAAGGATTTGGACAGGGTTGCAGCAATCACTTTGCTATTACTCTTATGTCTTTAATGTCAAATGCCAATGTCACCAAGTAATTATGAAGTCAATATCTTCAACTAAAAATCAAGACAAACAATAATTATATCTTCACACACTGAGATGCAAAATATACACTAAACCTTATGCTACTAAAAATGTTATGATTATGTTGATTATGCAAAGAAAACTATAATGGAAGCAATGAGCCCTTAAAGTACATCATACACATTTTCTACATGATGCCAAGTTAGGAATTTTTGCTATAAGATTTCATTCTGTCTGCAAGTCAAATTCAAAGGTTTGAAAATGTGAATCACGGACCTATGGGTGGATGCCAGTGGCCCATTTCATAAGTCTCTCTAAAGTATATCTAACTCTAGCCGTAGTGTAGGCTCTTGGAGTTGAAATGGAACATAAATACAATGCATGCATATAAAGAAAGAAAGAGGAAACAAGGGAGGAGGGAAGCAAAAGAACATAAAGGAAAGAATGAAGATTCCTTGATTGAGCTGTGTGTGAAAATGCCTAAATTCCTTGTTTAAGCCTGAGAGAGTTCTGAGTATTCTCCATCCTACAGAATTTCAGGAATCAGGAAGATAGTCAAACTCTTTTGTATCTGACTTATATTTCAAATTTCTCAGAATATCAGAAAGTGTTAGATACCGCACTGGTTGCCTTGAAACTAAGCTCATTTTCCCCAGAACCTCTTGCAGATTTTTCTTAAAGAATCTGTTTTGTATGTATTTGCTTCAATGACAGTTATGGATAAGGCTGACGTGCCTAAAGTATTTTAATGTTCCAAGACAGGAATGCATCAAATGTTTAATAAGAGCCTCACTTCATTTTTAAATTGGCAGCAACAGCACACATTCTCATATTCCCCAGCATTAACACATACCGGTTCCCTTTATTATAGCAACAGCATGGTTGGAATGAACAGCATTGTCACATCATTTTAGATGTTTATTGTGGTGCAACGTTGCATTTTATTATCCACAGTTTCAGGTAGTGAATGAAAATGATTTATACAAGCTTCTTAAATTATACGTATCTGTAGAAACATGACTATGCTTTTAGTTGACAATGATGCTTCTTTTTGTTACATATTAATTTGATCTCCTTTCTTCTCTTTTATCTTCCTTTTATGCTCTTTCAGGGAGTGAGAGGGTAGAAAAGAGACACTCATAAATTTGAGAAGAGTGGGTATGGCATTGGGAAAGAACAGATAAAATTGCAAAAATAGGGCATCCTCTTGGTACCAGACAACAATAAAGATGGCCCCAGGAGAACCAATCTTAAAGCATGATAGGGAAGAATTCCATCAAAAATCTCTAAAATCAAAATACTAATTATATTGACAGGAAAACTAGAAGAGGTAGTTACTGATGTCACCATTAAACTCAGCAAAATTAGAATCCAAAATGAATGCTGATGCACCCTAATTCATCTTAGGTCCTGTATTATTTTCCCACAATATACAGTAGAGAATGTACATATTGAATAGTTTCATGAACTATTGCCATAAGGCATTAACCCATATATTCTTTATAATATCTACATATTTATTATAAACTTCTAACAAATTAAGAAAATGTACACAATTATCATAATACACAAACCATATAATGTAAATAGTTTCCAATTTTAAAGTCACTTAGCTTGTTAAATCCACTTGGTAACCAATGAACCCATCCATGAATGCACAGTATAATTTTGCTCAACACTTTTCAATATTTCCCATGTGTCCATAAAACATAAATTACATAAGGAGGCAATTAGAAGTCTTCATGGCCTGGACTCACCCTATGGTCCTGGCCCCATCCCGTACTGATTCTTCCCAGATACTCTCTGGTTCAACAAAAACCCTATTTACCACACCCCAGTGCTCTGTAAGTTGTCATTAGTGACACAACCCAGAAACACATCATTCAAGCCTCAGGATGGTACATCTCAGGCTATTTTTTAAATGTCTCTTCACAAAAAAACAAACAAACAAACAAACAAAAAAAAAACAGAAAAACCTGTTCATCCAATTATTTTCAAGAAGTGGCAGATACTATGGGAAAAGGTAATAATGTCCAAAACAATAAGGTCCACGTATTCTTCAGCACAAAATATGTCAGAGGTCTTCATCAATTATATATACAGATAAGTGTTTCAACAGAGGAAATAATCACAAATACAGTCATGTGTCACTTAACTGGGGATATATTCTGAGAAATACATCCTCAGGTGATTTCATCATCGTATGAACATCATAGAGTGTACTTAACACAAACCTAGCTGGTAGAGCCCACTACACACCTAGACTATATGGTGTGGCCTATTGTTCCTAGGCTACAAACCTGCACAGCATGCTACTGTCCTGAATACTGTAGGCAGTTGTAACATAATAGTAGGTATTTCTGTATATAAACATATCTAAACATAGAAAAGGTACAATAAAAATATAGTATAAAAGATAAAACATGGTACGTCAGCATGGGGCACTTACCACTTGAAGGACTGGAAGTTGCTCTGGGCGAGTCAATGAGTGAGTGATGAGTGAATGGAAAGGCCTGGGACATTACGGTGCACTGCTGTAGACTTCATGAACACTGTATAATTAGGCTACATTCAATTTATAAAGAAATATTTTTTCAATAATAAATTCACTTTAGTTTACTTTTTGTACACAAACTTAAATTTTTTAACCCTTTGTAATAACATGTTGCTTAAAATACACATTACATAGGTTTTATATATACATATACATATATATAAAAGATTTTCTTTATATCCTTATTCTATAAACTTTTTCAATTTAAATTTTTATTTAATTTTACTTCTTAAATTGTTTTTAATGTCTTACAAACACACACATTAGCCTAGGCCTACAGAGGTCAGGATCATCAATATCACCATCTTCCACCTCCACATCTTGTCCCACTGGAGGGTCTTCAGGGCCAATAACACACAGGAGGCTGTCACCGCCTGTGATAACAATGCTTTCTTCTAGATACCTCCTGGAGGACCTGCCTGAGGCTGTTTTACAGCTAACTTTTTTAATAAGTAGAAGTATACTCTAAAATAACAGTAGCTGGGTGCAGTGGCCCATGCCTGTAATCCCAGCACTTTGGAAGGCAGGTGGATCACCTGAAGTTAGGAGTTTGAGACCAGCCTGGCCAACATGATGAAACCTGTCTCTACTAAAAATACAAAAATTAGCCAGGCGTGATGGCAGGCACCTGTAATCCCAGCTGCTTGGGGGGCTGAGGTGGGAGAATTGCTTGAACTTGGGAGGTGGAGGTTGCAATGAGCGGAGATCACACCACTGCACTCCAGCCTGGGTGACAAAGCGAGACCGTCTCAAAAAAATAAAATAAAATAATAACAATAAAAGTATAGTACATCAATATATAAACTAGTAACATAGTCGTTTATTATGATCAAGTATTAGGTACTGTACATCATTGTATTGCTAGACTTTCCTACGATAGGCGGCACAGCGATTTGTTTACACCAGTGGCACCACAAATGCCTGAGGAATGTGTGTGCTGCAACACTGGGAAGGCTAAGCCACTAGGAGATAGGGATTTTTCAGTTCCACTATAATCTTCAGGGACCACCATCATACTTGCAGGCCATCATTGACCGAAACTTGTGTGGGACATGGCTGTAATAGTCACAAAAGCTGCTTTTCCATGTCATTGCTGGCATTTCACCCCTCCCTGCCTTGTCACCTGTCCTCTTTGTTGGCCTGGTCCACCCTGCCTGACCTACCCACTCCGGGCTCATCACATTCATTATCTGAAGCTTCCAATTCACCTTAGGGGTTTGCAATTAAGGTGTTTCCATAATTTGGTGTGTTTCATTTTAGGTGTCTCATTTAAAAACACAGATTTCGGGGAATTTAAATGACATGGCCAAGCCAGTTACAGAAGACAGGAAAAGACAGGATTCACAGATACTATTTTCTAAGCCAATGTCTTCCTCCTACTCCATGCTCCTTTCCATAAAAATGATGCCTTTCACCAGAGAAGTGGCGTGGCCGTGATGAGCCACTTAACCTCCCTGAGCCCCAATTTCCTCATCTGTCAGGGGGAATTATGAGTTCTGCCCTGCCTATCTCGTATGGCAGCTGCAAGAAGCAAATAAGATAATGTATGTGAAGAAGTTTCTGAAGTGCTAATAAAAAATTTAAAGTGTCATTTTATTATCTGCACATGAAAGACAACTCATGAGCACTGGAATTAAAAATATCAGATTTAACCTCTTACTGTGTTGCCATGGCAAATAATGAAAGCTGTTTGGGCTTAATGTTTTTCCAAACTATGAAACAACAATGCTAAACAAAATGCTCACACAGATCCTACTAGGGATGGAACCAAGGTTTGTGAGAAACTGATGGTGACTCACGTCTTCCCACCTACCAATTAAAATAGCCTTCAAGACATCAGAAGAAGTAGCAAACTTGCAAAAGATTAAGGGTGTTTAAGAATTCTTAGAAATGTTCTTCCTTAAAGTACAATGCCTTTGGGTTTTGAGTAAGATTACCGATCGTGCTTCGATTAAACTGAAGTCTCATTAGTAAGTTCCAAAATAAGGCCTAGGAAGACTAATGAAAATTCATTCCATTTTTAAAAGCTAAGATTGACAGTAAGTGTATTGCTAGAATCTGCAAGGGTTTTATATTAATTACAACATCAAGGAAGCTGGATTTAGAATTGTCCCTGGGAGTCTTCCACACTCAAAACAGAGAAGCCTCCATCACAAAGGGCTGCTGCTCACAGATTACAGTGGTTCTTCCCCGGGAGGAAGGAGTCGCCATCCTCAGCTGAGCTGTAGCTGCTGTGAGGCAGCAGAGAAATGTTTGCTCCCGATCAGAGGATGAGGTCAGGGAAGACAGGAAGAGGTTCGATGTCCAAGCAATCTGGGAATTGGGGTTTTTCGTCGATGCCACCATCTCTTCAACATCAATAAACAAGCCAGATCGCACTGAAGAACGATCTGATTTTAGTCCAGCAGAACCACACAAGGTGAATTGCTGGACATTTACTCTGAGGCTTTGCTTGTTCAGCAGTTACAGATTGGAGATGGGAACTCACAAAGGACCAGGGTGGATGTTAGAAGTGCTGAGACCAATATTCCTACCCTGAAAGCAGACAATAGGTCTTGATATAGCCCTCTGTTTTAGTTCTTATTTTGCAAAAAGAGAAAATTCATGCATAAATACATTGAAAAATTAATGAACCCAAAAGAGTGGGATTTAATGAAGAGGGTACATGTTGATCACAAAACCAATCAGATATAAGTGTTACTACTATGTTTTAAATACATGTAATAATACATAAGGCCTTAAATTATTTGTAACCACTTTTCATAGTCTATTCCAAGACGAATGGATCCAAACATGGAAAAAAAATCCATATATCAATTCAAAAGTTCTATAATCAAAGCATTATGGGAGTGGGTAAAAGGATATGTTTACAACATTATAAAAATGTTTTTGAAAAATATCAAAGTATGAAATTTTACACAAAATATGATAACTATTACCAAGTACAATGTGCCAACCACATTTCTGATATTTACACATATTACCTTATTTCATTCTCATGAACATGTGAAGTAGACACTGCAATTTTCTCTCTTGAAGGAAGAAACTCAGATTCAAAGAGGTTAAGTAATGTGTATCTGTGACTCAATGTCACCAAGAAAGTATGGTAGAATTTCAATGACTCGGTGTCACCAAGAGAGTATGGTAGAATCTCAGTGACTCAATGTCACCTAGATGGTATGGTAGAATAGAATTTAAAGTACATCACTCTCTGGTTTCAGATTCCTCACTTATAATGACTGTACTGCATTAACAACAGCAACAACACATACATACAGCATACACCCACACAGTATACACACATACACACATACAGTATACAACATATACATATAGTATACACACACATGCAGTATACACACATATGGTATACACGTATACAACATATACATACACTATACACAGTATATACACACAGTATACACATTACACACACAGTGTATAACATATACATACATATACATACAGCATATACACAGTATACACACATACATACACATATACATATGTATACATACAGCATATACACAGTATACACACACATACAGTATACACATATACACACAGTATACACATATACACACATATAGTATATAACATATACACACAGTATACACACATACAGTATACACATATATACACACATACAGTATACAACATGTACATCCAGTATACACACAGTATACACACACATACAGTATACACATATACCCACACATATTATACAACATATGCATGCAGCATACACACAGTATACACACACATACAGTATACATTTATACACACCGTATACAACATATACATACAGTATACACACATAGAGTATACACATGCATATACATTATACACATATACACACAGAATAAACATATATATACAGTATACACACATATGCAGTATACACATATATACACACATACATTATACAACATATGCATACAGTATGCACACTGTATATGCACACATATAATTAATGCTAGAAGCCTACACACAGGAACACTATTGATTGTTGTATTAAGCTATAGGATTCAAGGATATTTACTGTCCTGTACAACTTAATAATTTTTATTATGAAAACCCCTCTATTAATACTTCTAAAACATTTAAGCACTTTATCTAAAAAAATAATTTTACCATCTATTGATGCAGACATGAGCAGTAGAATAAACATAAACAGTATGAAAGACACCATCTGTACAATTGTGCAGCCAAATCCAAGTGGATTTTACTCTTGTTAAAGTAAGCATGTTGATTCAGTGATGTGTTGTTTCCAAGTTGACTCAATTTAGGTGGCCTATTCCATTCTTTCTATGTAGGGCTTCTTTATTTCTTTAGTTGTATTTATACATTGTTTTAAAATATCAAGGAAATAATGGTAAACAATGCTTCTAAATCAGATAGTGTAAAAAGGTAAAATCATTATTCAAATAAATGGACCAGACCCTAGAACCTAAAGGAAGTAAACTGTGCACAACACATTCAAGATGACGCTGTGAGTGTGAGTTTAAACTACCTGTTGCTCAGGCCATGTTGAACAGTAACTAATGCAATGAGTACAGGCTCAGGCAGCCACATTTTGGGATCATTTTAGATCTTAACTCCTGTGTCTCAATTTCTTCCTCCATAAACTAGGGACAATAATAGAACCTGCATCATAGGGTTGTTGGGAAGATTAAATAAAATGTTGTCATAAAATGTAACAGTGTGAGGTTCTGTTTGTTTGTTTGTTCGTTTGTTTGTTTTGATACAGGGTCTCACTGTGCTGCCCAGGCTGGAGTACAGTGGTGTGATCATGGTTCACTGCAGCCTCAACCTCCTGGGCCCAAGCCGTCCTCCCACCTCAGCCTCTGGAGTAGCTGGGACTACAAGCACACAGATCCATGCCCGGCTAATTTTTTTCAGTTTTTTGGTAGAGACAGAGTCCCACTAGGTTGCCTAGGCTGGTTCTTAATTAGAACAGTGCTTGCTATATAGTAAGTGTTCAAAAGATGTTAACTACTATTCTTATTTAGGAAATAAAGTAACGGGCAACAGAAATAAGCAGCACCGTGCCTCCCTATGTTCCCTTATAGAAAGGTAATTCCTGTGGGTAGCGGGTGGATAAGGCTGCCTTGGATGAAAATGAATAGACTACAGCCTTTCTACCCCGTGTGTTTCTGAGATTAGCAGCGCCTTCATCACCAGCAAGTTTGTTAGAAATGCAGAATCTCAGTGCCCTCCCACATGCCTGAATCAAAATCTGCATTTCAGCAAGACCTCCCGGGAGATGCTGTTCAGGAAGCCCTGATCCAGAGCACAGACGTGGCTTGTTATTGTGTGGCTGTCCTCACACCTGAGGTCAGAGGCTCGGCTGTATGCCACCCCTCCAGCCTCCTTCCTGAGGCCTCCGGGTTCAGGAGTCCCAGCTTCATTTGGCAAAGCACTGCTTCAACCAAACTCAGCCTGGCCAAGACTGACAAGACTGACTGACAAACTCACCTGTCACTAACTTTCCTGCCATTCAGTTTAAAGTCTATGATAAAGAAAATATCTAAAAAGAAGCTATCTGAAGTTTTTATTCTATTTTATTTGTATTGCAAATTGCTTCTAGCAGAACCTGACAAAAATAACCCCTGCTCTTTCTGAAGATGATCACTAGTCACCATAAGGGCACGGTATGCCTTACTAAATTACGCTGTCAACTGGAAATTAGCAATTGACCTGCGCATCCCTTTTAAATAAGAACATCCCTGCTGGTATTGATTTATATGGAGCATTATTTCCTATTGCAGTATGAGTAGTAATAATTTTTCCTCGGAGGCACCTTAAGTTTTTAAGAGTTCCTATAACAAATGAGATTTTAACAAGGCAGGAGTAATTTCATGTGATTGTAGGCTGTTTGTTATGCACTGGTGATTTGTTTAATTGAACACGATAGAGAAGACTCCAGTCTTACAAATACATACCACCAACAACCTCTTTACACACATCTGAAAATAGAAAGGGAACACGAGATGATGACAGCATTGAGGCATTTTTAAACTCATGAAGAGAAAAGGCACCCAATTTTAATTTGGAACCATCTAGAATGTCCACTTGTCTAGTTGGTATTTAATTTGTCTACACACTGAGCATTCTATGTTGACATTAGTGGGTGTTAAGCTCCTGGGCTCATACCCTGTGTCCTAACATGACTGTAATTTTCTGCTCTTACTCAATGAACCAGCTTTTTGGTGTCACTCTGATTTTCTTGACTGCTTTGCCCACCTGTAAGAGAGAGTGTCACGGAAATGGAGGAAAGTATATCTCCGTTTGGGCAGATGCCTTGGTAATCTCAAGCTCTCAAAAGAGAATATCAACACTACCTCAAGTGATTATTTGTTATGTTATGTGGCTTGGTCCCCATTAGGAAGCAGATTCAGTGCACTCAAGCTACTCATCTGGGGCACATCGTCTTGAGCTCATTGCTACTCAGAACGTATTAAAATTCTATTGAGCTAATCCACACTTCGGGGGAAGGATTGCTGTCTTTCCCTGCCTGAAAATACTTCCTCATCTCTAGGTCAAAAGAAATCAGAGATCTAGGTAGCTAGGCCTTGTCACACTGGCCATGAGAATTCTTACTCTCATTCTAGTTCACTTTAGCGTGATAGCACATACATCTAATGATATCATAGGAAAAATAAAGAAGCTGTGAACACATTCACGGAGCTTATGTAAATGATGCTGTCAAGGATAATTTTATGTACCACATGCAGTGATTATCTCTGAGAGGAAGTCCTCTTTGGTGCTCATAAGAAATTAGTTGTACGTCTTCTGAAAATTTAGTTTATTTTCATCTTGTGGACAAAGATTTATATAACTAAAAGGTTTTCCTTTCTGATTTCTCTGCTGGAAAGCTTCTGGCTGACCCAGTTCTTTCAACTTTGTCTTATTTCTGGCACCATTTTTTGTCTCCATCTTTAGTCTATTTTCTGATGCTTCCACTTTTAACATTTATTATCTGCTTGGATTTTAGTTTTCTTTGTAAACTACCATAAATCTTTAATAGGAAGTAGATAAATTAACAGCAGAGACAGGTGACTGCCAACAGGAGACCATGTGCCCACCCAAAGCCATGCACACATGAAGGACACATCCTTCTGAACAATGCATCTAGAAATCACCATGGACATCCTATTGTGCACTTTAATTTCTTATTAAACAAAACAACAAAATGAAATTGCATTGATAAAACAAGACAGAACCTTGCTAACTATGAAATTCTTATTCATGAGATAAACAGGCAAATGGGGGAAAAGGAGTTTTAAATGAAAAAAAGCTGATGCTTACTCACCTCCTCCATTTACATGAATAAAGATAATTTCTATTTATGAAAACGGTCCCTCTTTAATAATTCTCTAGAGGTTCTTGACTTCTGAAGAATTTTCCTCTGAGAGATTTTACATTAGCAGAAATACCTTCAGATGGAGGATTAATTTAAACTATTCCCTGAAGCCAACTGAAGAAACTTTTTAAAGCAAGAACAGAAGAGCAAGTTGTTTAACTGCTGCTGTCACATGGAAAAAAATGAGGACCAAGAAATAATAGTCACTGGAATTGAAAACATAAAGGTCACAAATGACCTTGAGTGAGGTTTCTGTAGAATGGTAGGAGTGGAGGCTTGTTACATGGGTTCAAGAGGGAATGAGAGAATATAAAACGAAGAAAAGAAGTGTAGAAAATGTTTTCAAGACATTTTTCTAAAAAGTCAGCAGATAAGGAGGGCATTGCTGGAGGAGAACATAGAGTCAAGGGAGGACTTTTTTAGTTTCTTTTTAAGCTTACATGTATGATCATGAAAATGGTCCAACAGAGAAAAAAAATCTAATAATACAAAAGATAGATGATTCAAGCACACACCTGAGTCAGAAATAGGGAATAAAGGTGAGTACAGGAATAGAGGAATCAGCTTTAGAAGCAGAAAGATATAAATGCAATGGAAGACAAAGCAGGGAAAAAAACATACACATACACACACAAAGGGAGTGAGTGTGTGACAGAGATGCAGGTATATTGGTGCCGGAGCTATGAACGTTTTCACATTTACATTTTCTCAGAGAAATAGAAAGAGAGGGAGGGACTCAAGGAGACTTCTGGAAAAGTGCAGATTAAAAAGATTAGGGAAATATGGGATTACTGTCACCAAAAACTCTCTGAAGTACACTGATGGTGAATTTAATGTGAGACCCACCAGTATCACTGCATGTTTTCCTCTAGTCTCGTTTAAAGTGCATGGGGAATTGGAATTAACTGCATGGAAGGTTTTGCCAGGAACAAAAGGAAAGTATGTGAAAGTGACAACAGCGAATGACAAGGGGCCTTCTTCGGCAAGGAAGGAAAGGAAGTGCGGCATGTGTGGAGTCTGTGGGACAGTGGCAAAGCTGTGGAGCAACTGACTGGATGATTCCGTGAATGAATGAAGTTGGATTGCAGAGAAAGGAAGCAGAGGTGATTCAAAGTGGTGGTTAGAGAGTGTAATCCTTAAAATTGAGGTTGTGGAGGGGTTGTCATTATTGGTAATAACAACATTAAAGGTAAAAATGAATGACCATTGATTGTGGGCAAGATTACTAGAAGTGGAAAACTCAAGGAAATGAGAAGTGCCAGGGTATTAAAAACATTTTCCATGAAAATATTGGCATAACCAAGAGAGTATGAATCATAAGTTGTTAGAATAAAAAGAACACCTAGGAATACAAGTGGAAGTCATTCAAAAGAAAATTATAACATATGTGATTACAAAACAAAAGAGCTAAAAAATGAGAGATTTACAATGTGTTCATAGATAGAAAAGCTAAATATCATAAAAATAACAATGCTTCCCAAATTAATCTATAAATTCAGAGTAATTGTCATTAAAATCTCAAGAGTTATTCACAGAACTTGACGAGACTGAAAAGTAAACAAAAACAGAGCCACATGAAAAATCCTAATTGTGAAATTTTGAACATCAAGGATAAACAACAAATCTTAAAGCCTCCAAGAAAGAAAACCAGATCAAGAAAGCCTTTCAAAGGCCTAGAGATTAGAAAGGCGTTTGACTTTTCAGAGCATTTCTGACACCAAGAACAATGTGGCAATGAATTCAAAGTTGAATATTTCAAAAAAAAAATTTAAAGGAAAAAGAAAAAGATCTCCTAACTACTCCTTCTCAGGAAGTTAATAGAGACCATACTTTATTGGAGAAAAGTAGAAAACAGGCCAAGAAGTTAGAAGCCATGAGATCTGCGGTGAGAGAGGAGAAGGCAGTTATGAAATGTGTCATAAGTTTTGCTGCCCAAAAAGAGCCTCTTAACAATTCTCCCTAAATCAATGATTTTCAAATAGTAGCTCTCATTTCACCTGGAAACTTGTGAAAAATGTAAATTCTCAGGGTTCTTCCCAGATCTACAGGATCAAAATCCTCAGCTGGGGACACGGCAATCCAAATCCACACTGCATTTAGCCCTCTCAGGGTTTCCGCTGCAACACAGGTGTGAGAGCCACTGGCTGCTGCCTCAGTTCTCAGATGTCTTTCTTGTCGCACCCATTTCCCTAAGGCCTGCTGTAGGTTTCTAACATGGGTTTATTTCTGAATGAGTTTCAATCTTATTTTGAAAATAATACGTGATCTCAACTGATATTTTGGAAAATATAGAAAAACTGTTATGCCCAGACCGTTTATTCCCCGAAGAAGACCACTAGAGTCAAGAGTCAAAGCTAAGCAGCAAGGATCTTTATTACAGGTTCGAACCTGGAACTCTCCCTCGCTCGTGAAACGAGACGGGCAGGAGAGCTCCCCCACTGAGCTCCGAGCAGTGTTATATAGTCTAAGAAAAGTGGGCATAGAGTTATTATACAAATCAGATATATGATTGGCTAGTGTTTGAACAAGGCGATTTGGCTAACTATGATTGGTTCCCGCCATTTCTGATATTTTGGTTCAAACTTTGAGGCGGGAGAGCAGGTTTATGGCAGCAAGAGTTTATCTTACTTAAACACGTCTTGTGACCTTGCCTCAGAACTTACAAAATCTCTGGTATGTGCAAAACAAAATCTCTGGTACGTGCAGAAAACCAGGTACTCACAGAACTTACGAAATCTCTGGTATGTGCAAAGATTAGAGAGCAGAACAAGGGTGTAGCGGGTGGGGGGCGGGTACACATCTATCTTTGTGTCCTTTCAAAACATAAATGAAAAAGAAAAATCCTCTACAATTTCATACATGTAGTAAACATGTATGTGTGTGTATATATATATATATTTGAATTATGTGAATTATGTGGCATATACCTTTTTTATATTATTTTTATTCAAATTTATATAATATTTTCTATGTTATTGAAATATCTTCTAAAACCCTATTGTACTGGCTGCATGTTTCATAATATAGTAGTAGTATGATTTATAAAAATGCTCTTTTGATACAGGACTTAAGAAGAAATTACTTAGGCAGATAGTGAGGGTATGGGAGTCCTCAGTAAGGCTTTTGTTTTCATGAAAAGCAGCCCCAAAACCATTTTCTTTTTTAACAAACAGCAGCCTGTAATATCATGCTGCAGACATAGACAAGCAAGCTGGAAGCTTGCACGGGTGAATGCTGGCAGTTGCACCAATAGGAAAAAGCTACCTGGGACTAGGCATGTTCAAAATGGCGGTTCTACCTTCCCTTCTCTTTGCCAAACCACGTGTACAGTAAGAAGAAAATATGGCACCAGCCAGGCAAAGACCTTATTTGCATAATAAGATTATGGTGGGGCAACCAGCCTTCCCCGTGTGCTATGTAAACATCACACCTGATCAAACCAATCTGTGGGCCCTAATTAAATCAGACACTGCCACCTCAAGCCTGTCTATAAAATCTAGTGCAGTCTGCCATGCATAGGATTTTCCTTTCAGAAGCCCCTCTTTCTCATAAGGGAGAAAGCTGTTCTCCTTTCTCTTTCTTTTGCTTATTAAACCTTTGCTCCTAAACTTGTCATGTGTGGTCTGTGTCCTAAATCTTTTTGGCACAAGACAGTGAACCTCATTTACCCCAGACAATGACACCACTTCACTTTTATCTACAATTCTTAGAATTGTTTGAAAGAATAATTAAGCTGCAATGAATTTCATGATGGTTCTTTGTGGTTCTGTGTCATGGTTACAGGCATAGACTTTGCAGGCAGAGAGACCTGGGTGTCACTCCAAGATGTGCCATTTACTAGTTGAATAGCTTTTTGCATGTAACTCACCTCTCAGAGTTTGAGTTCCTCATCTGTAAAAAAAATAATGAGGACATTAGAATTCTTCATCTAGAATCATGATGAGGCTTGAACAGTGTAATAAAAAAGGGCTTAGTCCAGTGCCTATCTGAAACAACTGCTAACAAGTGTAAGGCTGCAGTTGAAATAATACTGATATCAGGAGTAATAGTCACATGTCTCATTATTGGTTCTTATAAATTAATTGTTAGTAAATTATTGGGTTTTAAAGCCAAATGTATTGGGTTAACAACTTGGATTGATAAGTCTTTTGTTTTCCCTTCCAGAAAATGTTTTATTGATTTAACATCTTATGGATAATTTGTGATAGTGGTCATCCTATCGAATCCCTAGCAGCATGGGACATCCGCCATGACTGTTTAATAGGCAAAAGACAACGCATTGTTGTAATTTGTTGTTGTTGTTGTTGTTTATGTTAACGGTGTTGACCAATAGTAAACAACAATGTATTGTACACTTAAGCATTTATTAAGAAGGTGAATGTTACATTAAGTGTTTTTACCACAATAAATTTTTTTAAGTGTTAAATATTCTTTATGCATATAAAAATTATATTTCCTAACACTAAATCTGCCCAAATGCTTTGGTTAAGCTTTCATGGAATATTGATAGTGGAGGTGACTTCTGAAAGTAGGCTACTAATGTTTTCCTGAGAAGCATGGCGGGTGGTGTGGAGGGCTTCATTCTCAGTAGAGTCAGGAGCACACAGGAGGAGGTGTGGAACGAATGTACCCCGGAAATATGTGGGTAGAATTTCAGAAAAGAAGAATGGCCAGATAGAGTGCAGGTTCTTTTTAAGCTATGGTAAGTTTTGTAAACTTTGTTTACAAAACAAAAATTATTTAATCAATTAATTTGTATTATCAGATTTTGTTTTAGAATCATAATTGAGGGTAGTGAAGAGGACAAGTTGGAAAAAAGAAAGCTGAAACACAAAATGTCAGGCCTTTGGAATTATCTAGAACAGGGTTGTCCAAGGGAGAGAATACAGCTATGCATTCTTAGTTTCTGTTTCTGGTTGGGCCAGTAAACCCCTTCCTCATCCATTTTTTCCACTTGTCACTGGAGACAGAAACTAAAAACCATGACTTCAGGCTGCTAAAAGCCTAGAACAAAACAAATCAGAGCAATAACCACAACAAAATACGAGGAAGGCAGGTTGGACAAGCTTGGTCTAGAAGAAAGAACAAAGCCAGTGGCAGAGGAGATGTGAAGAGAATGGAAGCAAGGACTCTTTCCGAGGTAGAATCTCCAAGTTTGTGAGCAATTGAATTTTAGTGCTAAGGGGAAATTTAGCACTTTAATTTTTACCTTGACCAAACACAGCGGGAATTTTCACCCTAACAACTTGGAGAATATGAGGGAAAGAGGAGAAATACACACACACACATGCACACACACATATCCTTTATTTTGGGGATTTTTTTCTCCCATTTTTCAAACTGTCTCCCTTCTCATCTTAACAATCTCTCTTGCTGCTGACAGTCTTTTCAAGCAGTGCTCTGTGTCTGAATTTTTTTTCTTCTCCCCAATGTGTTCCTCCCTTCCAGTACTGGAAACACAGCTTCTAGGCTGAATGTCTTACTTTTGCTCCTCTAAATCTGATCTTCACCTTTCATCATCCTGTTGTGTGTCCCTGAAGGCTGATCAATCACACCTTGGTAAAGGGGGGGTTCCTTGCCGCGTCTTGCAGTTGGGCTGCCGATAAGGACCACCGGCAGAAGGGAGAAGGAGCAGAAAGGAAGAGGGGTTGGTTTTCCAGGCTCCAGTCCTCTCTGCAGGAGAGTTGCTGGCAAGGGCCCCAACCACCCCACAAAGCTCTCTCTCCATCTCTCCAGATTGGTTCTGAGATTTTCAGGACACTTCCCTTCCCTTCTCTTATGGCTTATTCAGTCCTAGAGTTGGGAATGGAGCCTTCCCCCACTACTAAATCAGGGGTACTATACGCTTCTTTTTGGTTTCCCTACATTATGCCCACATCTATGTAAATAGTGCCTTGATTAAACTGTTGTCAAATTGCTCAAATTGAGTGTAACATCTGTTTCCTGCTGGGATGTTAACTGATACAGAAATTGGTACTTGAAATAGCTCCAGGAAACAGCCCCTCAACATGGGATTCTAGGATTGAGTTACTCTCTCTTTGCCATAGGGAAGAGGGACATGAGTAACCAACTGCATGTGGGAGATCATGATTATTCAAATTAAAGTGGAAGAGAATAAAGGGCAAGTAGAGGGCAAGTTGTTAGAAAGTCGATTTGCTGTAGTAATTAGTCCCTATAGTGAGACTATGGATTACAAGAACGTGCCATTATGTGGATTTTCTAATAGCTTTAGAGCAGTGCTTCTCAATTGGTGGAAATGTGGCCCTCCAGAAGACTTTTGGCAATGTCTGAAGACATTTTTGATAGTCATAACTTGGGGATGGAAGGTTACTATTGGCATCTAGTGGATCAATACCAGGGATACAGTTAAACACCCTACAATGTACCACAATTATCCAACCCAAAATGTCACCAGTGATAAAGTTGAGAAACTGTGCCCTAGTGTGGACTGGAAAGCAGTGAATATCATATTAAGAACATGTGTAGAAATCAGGAGTCTCTGCAGCAAATTTGAAAGAGCTCCTTATCTCCTGGAGTCAGGGGGCAGGTGGGGTGAAAGACCAAGCCAGGCGTCTGATCACAGGACTGCAGAGGAATACTTAGCCCTCACAGACCTCGCACACCAATATCAGGGTCCTGCTACAGAGGCACGGACCCGTAAGACAATAGACCCAGAAGACAGGCTCAGGATATAGAAGTCCCACATCTTTCTGAGAGCCCCTTAACTTCCCCATGAGAAAGAGCCGGTCTTCCTTTGCATAAAACCTTAGAAATGACTTTACCAGGCTGGGCGCGGAGGCTCACGCCTCTAATCCCAACACTTTGGGAAACCTAGGTGGGTGGATCACGAGGTGAGGAGATCGAGACCATCCTGGCTAACATGGTGAAACCCCATCTCTACTAAAAGTACAAAAAATTAGCCAGGCGTGGTGGCGGGCACCTATAGTCCCAGCTACTGTGGAGGCTGAGGCAGGAGAATGGCATGAACCCGGGAGGCGGAGCTTGCAGCAGACAGAGATTGTGCCACAGAACTCCAGCCTGGGTGACAGAGTGAGACTCTGTCTCAAAAAATAAATAAGTAAATAAATAAAAGAAATGACTTTACCAAAACCATTACGGCCACAAGCTGATGCCAGTTTTCTTCAGAACACACCCTCTCCTCCATGGCTACAGGCCCCTAGTTAAAGAGAGATTCTAGTACACCCAGGACAAAGAAGTACCAGGGCTTCTCTGGAAAAGGATTATCTATCAGAAAATGTCCACTATCACGCCAAACTCTGTCGGCAGGGCCTGGGGAGCACGTGAGAGAGTAGATTGCAGGGTGCATCAGACCAAAGAGAGTGAGGCCTGAAGTCTGAGCAGATCATTGTCAATAAAATCTCAGGACTCACTTCAGGCTTTGTATTTAATGTACTGCATCAAGCTCTTGGGCTAATGTAGATCACCTGCTAGGTTGGCTGACTGAAACTGAAACTCAACAGTGGTTTACAGTCTGTGAAGTGCAAATCCTGCAACTAGCCTGGCGTGTTCTGGCAGAGATTCTCCGGTCCTATCAGGTTCATCTGGGGAACTGGCTAAAAAATACAAAAAACTACTCTGCTACTAGTCTCCTCTACTATTCTAGAGCAGTGGCTTTCAAACTCCAGTCACATCAGAGGCACCTGGGGAGCCTTCAGAATTCACAAAGTTTAGGTCACCTTCCAGACCAATCAAATCAGAATCTCTGGGGGTGGCACCAAGCACCAGTGCTTTTTGAAGCTTCCCAGATGATTCTAATTGGCACGCAAGATTGACAGCCACCAGAGGAAGGAGTTCAAAGGTCCAGAGGAAGTGCTGGGTTCTTTGGAAGCGGCCCCTGCAATGTGGATTCAGGAGTCTATCACGAATCTCCCCATGATGTACCGAAGGAGTTTATCGACATTAACCAGTATACTGATGCAGGGTGCTTCCAAGCACTGCCAACCCCCATGCTCTGCCCATACATTTGTAAAGAGTCTCTTTATTAAACTCTCTTCAAATTAGACTAGCTTTCTAACTTTGACTCTAGCTCTCCATCTATGCCCCTGGAGACATAGATGGTTGCCATGGCCCCTGGCCAAAGTGGCACAGTGAAGGTCAAGTGATAGATGGAACCATGACCTGTGTCCTTCCCACAGTGGAGCTAGAAGGACCGGGGGTTCAACCTGTGGTGCTGCACCAGTCCCTGAAAACACAGTAAAGATAATAGACTCATTAATAGACTCAGCTACTGAGAGAATCTCCTTGTTTCTTTTCTGGTCAATAAATTAGACACTAACCCAGTACAAAAGGCTAGATGGAATCCCCTGGAAATGGTTCCCTTCCCACTGGCCTCACCAAGACCATCAACCAAAATAAAATACCATTTCTCTAGAGAATTTAAAAGCTAAATGTTCCCACTGAATGTTTAAAAACTATTTGAGTAACCTATCACATCCCTGTTCACCTCGCCTGCTTGCCTGGTGCAAAAGGGACATGGGTCCTGGACTCCCTCACCAGAAGCCATGTGGCTGACCGCTGCTGTGGTGTGTGCAATCGACCAACTACAGAGTGTGACTTCCCACAAGAGGGCAACCAGCCTGCTACCTGTTATCTTGGACTCCTTTCCTCAGAAAGAAATTACTGACTTCTCTTCACAGGGACAAACACACTGTTGGTAGAAAATTGGTCTCCATTGCCTCCATTTCTGCCAGTGCCACATTCACAGTCCTGTGGAATATCTCATCCATCTTTGTGTGGTCCTGCCCATACTATATCTGTTCCAGAAGCTTGTTTTCTGGTGAAGGATGTGTGGCAATGCAATTCCGTGTTCTCAGCGCCTGCTCTTTATCCCAGATGCTGAAAGTTCAGTTATGATAGCAGTTGGGAGACAGTATTCTGCCAAGCTGGGTACCATCTTACAGGACACAGTGGATCCCTTAACCAGGGGCTAATGCATGGTGCCATACAACCCATGGTCAGACTTAAGAACCGGGACATGGAGGTAGAAGTGCTCCTGGTTACTAATAAAAGTCTGGACAAATGTTTGATTTGAGTCCCCAGAATCTCAGCTGCATTAGATTCAGAGGTTTTATGCCCAAGCAAACTATGTTTCACCAAGAAACATAGTCGTGATTGGACAATTTGGAAGCAGAGACTTTTTCTGGGTCATTTTGGACCCTTCATATCACCAAAACAGCAAACAGAGAGGGAGCTACTCTCTCTTATCAGATATTAGAGGAAGGAGGACTAATGACACCAGAACCAGGAGATTCCTTGTCACTAGAGAACTACGGCCATGGGTGAAGATAGAACACCCTTGACCTCATGGCACAGCTACATGAAGATGTGGGCCATCTCTCCAGGCAAAGGACCTACTAGATGCAGACTAGCAGAGCATAAGGAGAATACAGAAAGGCTGGAGGAAGGTGACGGTGATGAACGCAGCAGAGGCCATGGAGCGAGCCAGCTCTGACACACAGTGTTCTCCCTTGCTTTCATTCTCTGCTGCCTTACCACAGGCCCCTGGTTGCAGCTAATGTTTCAGGCTTCAGGCAGGAGTATGTCATATCAACAACTCCCCATGATGATATGCTAGCTCAGGGGATTTTCTGGGTTCTCTATGTTGAGGACATAGGCTTCTTACCTGGATGAAGGACATCAGTGAAGACTGAGGAACCAGTGGTACAGACTGATGAGCACCGTCCACTGGCCCCTTAGATCCACAGATGCTGTGTGCCCTGGGAGCGCGATCAATAAGAACAGAGCCCGTGGCCTCTGGCTTCAGGTTTAGTGCAGACCACAGGAAGCCCTAACAAGAAACGGAAGGATGGTGAGGGGTGGAGAGTGAGGTCAGGGTCCTAGGGACTAGCAACTGGTTTCCACGGAGGTGATGGGCGCCCAACGCACAGCTTGCATCTTCTCTAGATCCTGGTTCGTTGCTTCCGCCCTTTGCCCATGAGGCCCGGGGTGCTCCAGAGCACTGCGCCTCCTCACCGCCCCCCCAACGCCCCGTCCCACCCGCGTGCTCTGCCCACACATCTGTAACAAGTCTCTTTATTAAACTCTCCTCAAATTACCCAATTTAACTGTGCCATCTGTTTTTGCCCGGACCCTGACTGATACAGTTTCTCTTTTAATGAGTTTTTTTCCTTTTTTTTTTTTTTTTCTTTCTATGCTGTATCTAAAAGGATTTAGGAATTTCTAATTAAAAGGAAAGTTTGTAAAAAGAAAATGAAAATCCATCTTTCTTTTCTTTTAACATTTTGGGATGATGAAATTCTAAAGAGCCATGATTTTGGATTGCAGTCTGCCAAATTACACTGTAAATAGCTTTGATTTGGAATTGTGTGCCCTAGAATCAAGGTTATTTGCAAATTTATTTTGCCAAAATCAGAAACCAGGTTTGAGAGGCCCAATCCTCTTATTTATGGGAAATATTTTAACAAACTGAGCATAATTGTAGAAGGAAAGTATAGAAACATTTTTCTTGCCTGTGTATATCTAATTTGCCAACCACAAACAATATTTAAGGCATTCATTTGAGCTCATTTGCTCAGTTATTGTGGTTCCTTCAATCAGAACTATAGTTCTCTCAGCATGCTCCTGCCCAGCTGAGGATGTGAATTCAGCACACTGCTCTTAGTACACTGAGTCAGAATTTCCAAAGAATCTTCAACAAGCTAGCCAAAGACATTAACGCATTTTATTCATCTTCAAAAACATTTAAAATCCAAACACAGGCAAAAATAAAGACACCTCAGGATGGAAGTTATAAAATAAGGGTTCAAAATAACATGATATTTAGTACTAACAGGACTAAAATTATTTCTTCTTTTTTCACGTAGCAATATACTTCAATAGTTTGTTCTTGTCACTATACATATATAAAAACTATGTTGAATCACTGACTATATTCTTTTATGCTCGATTTCAGGGCTGTTTTTCAATTATCTCAATGTTAAAACGTGACTTATTTAGACTCAGTCATTATGAAAGCCCCAACATTCAAGATGACAATAGTCGCTGAACACGTCCACTGCCCAAAGTGAGCTAGACCCTAGGTCAACTCAGAAGTATTGGAGAAAGTCATCAGTATCGTGGCAAAAGTTATCTAAGTATGTAGCAAGATGACCTTGAAGTTCTGATGAAGGTGTTATTCATTATAGGGAAGCCACACGTGACTATCAGTGCTTTCTTCTGACAACAAATTTGAACATTGTATTCAAATTGGTCAAATTTGTGAAAAGTTAAAAATTACCAAAAAATTACTTTGGAAATACTAGAAAAACTGAATGATCCTATGTTATGAGATTTCATATAATTGCATAGTATATTTTTATATATTCATGATATTCTGTAATATGTATTTGGTCTTTGTCCCTGTTTCCTGTAACACAACTCCTAAAATCCTTGAAATCTTCAAAGTGCTGTCTTTTTTATGCTAATGTGGACTGATAGTTTCAGGGTGGGGCTGGTCATCAGAAAAAGGTATGAGTAGAGAGTTGGGACTTTGAGCCCCACCCCTAACCTCCAGGGAGAGGAGAGGAGATGAAGGTCAAATTGATCACCATTGGCCAATGGTTTAATCAATCACACCTATGTAATGAAGCTTTCATAAAACCCCGAGAGAACAGGATTTAAAGAGCTTCCTGATAGCTGAGCACACGGACACTGACAGGAAGGTGAACAAGAACTCCTCCATGAGCCAGGAAGGTGGCCCTCCTGGACTCCACCTGGACAGAACAGAAGCGTCTGCACTCGGGGCCCATCTAGACCTCACTCTATGTGTCTCTTAATCAGCCTGTTTATTCGTATCCTTTAAAATATCCTTTGTAATAAACTAATAAACATAATAAGTATTTTTCCAAGTTCCGTGAGCCACTCTATCAAAGTAATCCAACCCAAAGAGGAGGTTATGGGAATCCCAAGTTGAAGCCAGTCAGTCATAAGTTCCAGAGGCCTGGACTTGGAACTGGTAGGAGGGAGGTCTTGTGGAATTAAGCCTTCACCATATGGGATCTGAGGCTATGTCCAGGTAGACAGTAATGGAACTGAATTCGAGGACACCCAGCTTATAACTGTTACAGAACTGATTGCACCCTTGCTAGTGGTGAGAAATTCCCACACATTTTGTGGTCACAGAAGTCTTCTGTGTTGATTGCTGTGCTGTGAAAGCAGGGGAAAAACACAGACTGAAGGATTTTTCAAAACAATTTTAAATATATTATTAAACAATATAATTACATGCTTAATAATCTCCTTTATGAAGAAACCACAAGGCCCAGATCTGCTTATGTGCAAGTTCTAAGAATTCAGTAAAAGAAGATTTCCAGATCAGGCGCAGTGGCTCATGCCTGTAATCCCCCCACCTTGGGAGGCCGAGGCGGGCAGATCACCTGTGATTGGGAGTTCGAGACCAGCCTGACCAACATGAAGAAACCCCGTCTCTACTAAAAATACAAAATCAGCTGGGCGTGGTGGCACATGCCTGAAATCCCATCTACTTGGGAGGCTGAGGCAGGAGAATCACTTGAAGCTGGGAGGCAGAGGTTGCAGTGAGCCAAGATCGTACCACTGCACTCCAGCCTGGGTGACAAGAGCGAAACTCCATCTCAAAAAAAAAGAAAAGAAAATTTCCATAATATAGAAACTATTTTACACTATATTCTTCACCCAATTTTTAAGGAGAGTTTATTTTAATACCAAAACCAGAAAAGAATAGTATGAGAAATAAAAATTACAAGTTAAACTCACTTACAAATGTGAACAGATAAACTCTGTTCTCTGTTGCAAATTGATTGCAGCAATGAATGAGAAAAACAAATAAATTTATCCCAGGAATTCAAGACTGGTTTCCTGATTTATCCAATAACATGCATGAATCTCAAAAGCATTAGGTTGAATTTTTTAAAAAAGATATAAAAGACTACATATTTTATGATCCTGTTTATATGCCATTTGGGGCAGAAATAAGGGTAGAGTTTGTCTGCAGATGCGGGAGAAGCTTGGATAATTTTATGGGGTAATAGAAATAGTCTATATATTGATATATAGTGGTAGGGGTTGCACAGCTGTATATGTTTGTCAAAATTCATTGAACCATATACTTAAAAAGAATAAATTTTAAGTTTTACTGTATTTATAATATACCCCAATAAACCTGACTTTAAAATAGAGATTATATGTATATAAATTTCACAAATATATATATTGAGGGATATGTTTATATCTCAAAACCATCTTCCCAATCCTATTTTAGAATATTTTAGGAATTCTAGAGCATAGAGAAAAAGGGAAATAATACACATAAGACTTGGAAAAAAGAAAGACAATTTCTATCATTCACACATGATATTTTTATCTATATTAAAAACCTTAAAGTATCTACAGAAAAATTACTAACAAAGATTAACAGCATTGCCAGATCTAAAATGAGTATAAAAATGTAATAGGCATTTTATTTGCTGGAAACAAGCAGAAAATTAAATTTTTAAAGATGGATAGTAACAAAAAGAAAAACTACCTGGTAAAGGATAACTATGATCTTTAAATAGAGAATTTAAAAACATTATTTAGTTACTAAGTTATGGCATTATTTAAGACCCAAAAAAGAACCACAAAGGCATACTATGCTAATGGAAAGTCAGACTCAATATTGTAAAGAGATTCATTTTACTCAAACTAGTTTTTACAAAAAATATGACAAACCAATTGTAAAATTTATATGGTAGAAGAAAGACATAAGGAAAGCTAAAACTTTTCTGAATAGCAAAAATATGTGAGGGCCTTTGTCTCAGTATTTTTCAAACTTTATTATAGAAAAACAATTTTTATTAAGATAATGTGGAGTCATTACAGGGATAGGTAAATTTTAAGAGGAACAGGGTAGAGATCTTAGAAACAGCCCCATGCAGATACGTAAATTTTAAAAATATTACAGATGTAACGTGAGTTATCAGTGTGGAAAGGATGCACTTATTTAGGATGATACAAAATGTTTAGAAGAAAAGAAAACTAGGATCTCAAATTCCACCATACGCTTTACAACAATTCTTGGTGAATAAAAGATTTATATTTCAAAGTGAAACTTTAAAATATTTATAAGGAAATATAGCAGGATACCTTTAAGACATCAAAATAAAGTATTTCTTAAATAAAGCATTAAAAGGGCAATTCAAAGGTAGATTGATAAATTTAACTACATTAAAATTAAGAACTTTTTGTTCATTAAAAAAAACACCACAGTAAAAAAACAAACCAGAAACTGGAATGTATTTACAACAAAAATAACTTACAAAAAGCGAATAGGTAGGATATACTATAATTTATTTTAGTCCTATATTGAACAGTTAGGTTATTTTTCTTTGTATTTTTTTTCTTCAGCAAATGATGATCTACTAAACGTCTTCGTATGCATCTCTTTTTGCTAAGAGTGTAATTGCTATGTCAAAAATGCCATGATTTTAGTTTACACAGATATGGCCCTACAAAGATGGTTTTTTAGTTAACACTGTAGCAGGCTGATCATAGCTCCGAGAAATATGTCCTCACACTAATTCCCAGAACCCAAGAATGTTGCCTTATTTGGAAAAAGGATCTTTTCAGATGTGATTAAATTGAGGATTTTGAAAGTAAGAGATTGTCTTGGGCTATCCAGGAGTCTCTAAATGCCATCACAATTGTCCCTGGCCAAGGGAGATCAGACACACACAGAAGAGGAAGATGCAGTGTGAACATGGAGGCAGAAATTGAAGTGATGCAGCCACAAGTCCAGGAATGTCAGCAGTTAGGAGAAGAGAGAGTACATTTCTGTTGTTCTAAGCCACCAAACGTTTGGCAATTTGTTAGAGCAGCCACCAAGTAATGCTCATTGTCATGAAAATAAGTGCATGAGAATGCTGTTTTTCCCATCCACTGCCAACATATAGATTCTCATAGAGGAAAAATAGTAAATTACATATTTAATTCATATATTTCTTCTTACAAAAAATACTGAGCATCATGTTTAAGACTAATTTATATTTCCCTTTCTCTGAACTGTTTGTTCATGTCTTTATCCAGATTTGTATTGGACTATAATTTTCCTAGAAGTTCTGTAGACCCTTTTTTTTTTTTTTTTTTTTTGAGATGGAGTCTTGCTCTGTCGCCAGACTGGACTGCAGTGGCGTGATCTCAGCTCACTGCAATATTCACCTTCTGAGTTCAAGCGATTCTCCTGCCTCAACCTCCTGAGTAGCTGGGATTACAGGCGCCTGCCACCACACTCAGCTAAATTTTTTTTTTTTTTTTTGTATTTTTAGTAGAAACAGGGTTTCACCATGTTGGCCAGGATGGTTTAGCTCTCCTGACCTTGTGATCCGCCCATCTTGGCTTCCCTAAGTGCTTACAGGTGTGAGCCACCACACCCAGCCTGCAGACTGTTTTTATAGATTATGGAAAATAATCATTTTACTGATATGTTCCACAAATACATATATAGAATATAATATAAATAATATATAATAATACATAATAATATATAATATATAATTAATATGTGTAATAATAATATATATTGAATATAATATAATAATACATATATTATTTATATTGATTTTTTTTTCTATCCAGAAACTTTGGATTTTTTTATAAAGTTAAATTTTTTTTTTTCATTATGGCTTTACCAAGTGAAGATTGCTATTAATATGATGCATTTAACATTATGTTGTAGTAGTTCAGGAGTTCATTTTGTGATTTAAATTATTTTACCTACCTTCAATTTATTTTAATATGAGTCAGTAGAAATAGAAATCAATATTTTTAATAGAAATTAATACCAACCATTTCTCAGTCAATCCATCTTTGTCCCATTGATGTACCAACCTGCCTTTAAGAGATATTAGCAACTTTAAATGTAGTTAGGACTATTTCTAGATTCTCTAGTTTGTGCTACTGGTATGTCTACTTACTCATACACTAATACAAATTGCTTAACCACTGTTGTTTCCATTTTTAATTGGTTTTAGTATGTTATATTCCTAGTCCCACCTGTTAACTTATCCTCTTACATTTCAATTGCACATTTGTATTGAACACATTAACTTTTTTTTTTTTTTTTTGAGACAGGGTCTTGCTCTTGCCCAGGCTGGAGTGCAGTGACACAATCACTGCTTACTGTAGCCTTGACCTCCTGGGCTCAAGCAATCCTTCCACCTCAGCCTCCTAAGTAGCTGGGAACACAGACATCCACCACTACACTTGACTAATTGTGTTATTTTTGTAGATACACAATCTCCCTATGTTGCCCAGGCTGCTCTCAAACTCTTGGGTTCAAATGACCCTGCTGCCTCCTAAAGTGAGATTATAAGGCATGAGCCACTGCAAACAGCTGGAAACATTAACTTTTGAGTGAACTTGTGTTTTCACAATATATTCCTTAAAAAAAAAAAAAAAAAAAAAAAAATCTGTGGTCACATGACTTTAAAATGTATTGAAGTTCACATCTTTGCAGTATAAAGATTTATGTATAGCCTTGAATGACATCTGAAAGTTTTCCTCACACAAATTTTGCTCATTTCTTACAAATTTGTTTCTAGACACATATTTTTGTAGCTCTTGTAAATGTGATTTTTCTTAAACTTTGGATTTGATGGCCTTAAATTTGAACCCAGAAATCGTACAAAATTCTGTTATTGCTTTTACTATTTTTTCAATTGATTCCTAGGTTTCCTATACTGTATGTTACTAATGATAATTCTGTACCTTCTTTCTATTTTATTCATTTATTTATTTCTTTTATTTGTTTGTATTACCTATGAATTTCAGAATAATTTTAATTCATAGTGGTGTGAGTAAATATCATTAGCTTATTAAATTTAACAAGAATGCATTTAAATTTTTAAATAAATATTAGAATCTACTCAAGTTCTATAGCTATTATGATTTAAATTGTACTTAATTTTTACCACAAATCACTATTAACTTATTTTCCAAAGTATTTTTATCATTAATGATAACTATGTAAATTTTCTTTTGATTCATTAAAATACCTGTTATATTAATATATTTCCGAATATTGACTATTCATTGCATTATTGTTGTGAACTTCACTTAGTTATGGTGTACAACTCTTTTGTTTTGCTGCTAATTCTGATTGCTAATATTTTATTTTAAAATTTTGTATCAATATCAGCTTGTAAATTTAGGAGCTACATCAAATTTTGATATAATTATTTTGATGAATTTATAAATGTAGCTTGGAAGCTTGTTTCACACACACACACACACACACACCCCACATGTATACTGTATACTCTGGATCAGTTTATGTAGCATTGACATTTTCAATTCTTTAATTGTTTGATCAGTTTCCCCAATAAGTATATCTCAGGCTATGTAAGTGAACATTCATGGAGGTAGGGATAGCATACAGGTCTTTGACAACTATATTTCTTTTATAGTAATTTATCTGTTTGAATTTTCCCTCCTGTGGTCAGTTTTGATCATTTATATTCTTAATTTATATTGTATAAATATATAGTTATAATTTCCAGTTTTTTCACTTCTTGTGTTTCCTTATATTTTCTCCTGTTTCTCCTGTTAACAAATTATTAGATTTTCTCATATAATCAGCATGCATCTGTGAGGTAAGCCCCAATCTTGGTCATGATGCATGCCATTTAGTATGTATTGCTACATTCAGTTGGCTAACATTTGTTTTAAAATTTTGAATCTATGTTCATAGATGAGATTGCTTTTTTTGTTTTTTTGTGTGGTTGTTAGTATGTTTTGGTATTGAGTTCATTCTCATCTCATAAAATGGGTGACAAAATGTTCTCTCTTGATCTGTTCTGTGCAGTTTGTAAAAGTTTGGGATGTTCTAGTACTTGATTATTTGGTAGACCCTCCCTGAAAAATCCACTACTGATTGAATGTATTTAATGGTTATATGACATTATCTATCATTTCTTCCTGAATTAAAATATGTCCAGATTCCAATTCTTCTCTTCTTACTCCAGTGCCACCATCCCATTTGCAGACAACATCCTCTCTCATCTGGTTTCCTGCTGTAATCTCTCTCCTCATGGACCCATTTCCATCCCTGTTTTCCTAGAGCAGCACTTTTCAAAAGCATTCTTTGCAGTGACAGAAATGTCCTATATCTGTGTTGTCCAACATGGTGGCCACTTGCCACTTGCTGTTCAGCACTTGAACTCTGATAAGCGTGATTGATAAACTGGTTAATTAAATTTATATTTAAATGACTACATTTGCCTGGTGACTACAAAAAAGACCATTTTATCACTTGCTTTGTATTTGTCCCACTTTACCTACTTCCCTTCTCTTTTGCCTTGTTTTTGCTTGATTGAGAATTTTTGTAATACTGTTGATTTCATCTTCTCACCATAGGTTTCCCTTTAAATGATATAGTTTATTATTCTATTTTGAATATTTTAGTGATTATGTCAAAGTTAACCATCATGGTACTTTAATATTCCTCTTTAAAATGTAAGTATATAAGAAAACTTTAATTACAATCATCTTCTTTCAACATATATGCTATTGCTATCCAGTATGTTAGTTTATCTTTATTCCCTCACCCTATAAATTAGTTATTTTATTTTTATTGTTTTATATAGTCAGTGTTTGCCCAATTTTACCAATACTTTTACCAATGTATTTAGCATTGCTTATTATTCTGTTTTGCATTTAGATGTTCAAGCTCACTTTCTTTCTGAAGTACATTCTTTAGAATTTCCTTTAATGGTGTTCTGTTAGTGGACTCACTCTATTTTCTTTTTCTGAAAATGTCTTTAATTTACTCCAGTTCTTAAGAAATATTTTGACTCAGTGTAGAAATCTTGCAGTTGTTTTCTTTTAACATGTTGAAGCTACTATTCCACTGCCTTCTAATTTTGAGCTGTTTGTTGGAAGTGGGTCATTCTTTGGTAGATCGTAACAATTGCCTTTCCAGTTGCTTTTAAGGTTTTTTTGCTTGTTTGTTTTTGTTTTTGCTTTTGTTTTTGAGATAGAGTTTCGCTCTTGTTGCCCAGGTTGGAGTACAATGGCCCAGTGTTGGCTCACTGCAACCTCCGCCTCCTGGGTTCAAGTGACTGCCTGTCTCAGCCTCCCAAGTAGCTGGGATTACAGGTGCCTGCCACCACACCTGGCTAACTTTTGTGGTTTATATTTTGTGGTTAAACTATAGATACTATAGTTTTTAGTATAACCTATACTAAAAAACCTATTTAGTATAGGTTTTTGGGGTTTCACCATGTTGGTCAGGCTGGCCTCGAACTCCCGACCTTAGGCAATCCACCCACCTTGGCCTCCCAAAGTACTGAGATTACAGGCGTGAGCCACCATGCCTGGCCTGGTTTTAAGTTTTTTTTCCTTTGATATTCTGTAGTTTTGATGACAGGACAGTGATGAGAAGAATTTTCAATGTAAACCCTCTTTTGAAGAGATAGGAATTCTTTACTTGTACCATTGTTTTAATTTTAGAAAACCAAAAGGAATGGCATATACATTTTATAAATATCTATTTCCGCATCAATGATGAGGATTGTCTTTTTTTCTCTTGTAATTTAGTGATGCAGTGGATTATTTGATACCTATTTTCATTTTTAACTACTCTTTTATTTCTGTACTAAAACCTAGTTGGTCATAGTGTATTACTCTTTTGATGTATTTCTGGGTTCTTTTGCTAAAATTTTCTTGTAAATAATCTGGTTTCTACTTGTCATTATTTTCTATCATTTTACTTGTTATTATTAAGTTTTATTATTAACATTTCACTGACTTTGTAAATGAAATAGGGAGATTTATATCTTTTTTAGAGCCTAGAATAGTTTTAGTAACATTGTCAGATATTTAAAGATAATTTAAAATTCAGCTGTGAAGAGACCTGGTCTGGTACCCTCTTCAATGCAATATATTCTATCACCTCCTGAATTTCCTCCATTATGATTGGTTCATTAAAAGTTTTCACTTTCTTGGGTAATTTTGGTAGTTTATATTTTACTGGGAAATCATGCTAGTTATTTATCTTGATTTTCAAAGTTGCTGCCTTTCCCTTTATGTGGCAGTGTTTCCAGATTTTAAAGATTCTTTATGTTACATTCTCTTTCTCATCCCTCATCAACTCTGCATGTCTATTTTTTCTCCTTTTTCTTTCTTCAGTAACACTTGCAAGTTGTTTATCTATATTATCAGTCTTTTCAAAGAAAAGTTTTGTGATGATTCATCCTTCTTATTTTTGTTGTTTGCTATTTCATCAGATTGCTTTTTTCTATAATTCCCACTTTCTGATTTCTTTTGATAATTTATGCTGTTCTTTCAAAAATTTCTTTTCATTACTCATTGGCTTTATTTTTCTTTCTTCTTTAATTATAAAGGTAGTTAGCAACACAAACTTTTCTTTAACTACAGTTTTTACTGTGTTACTTATGGTTTTGTATAAAATATTCTTTTTATCTGATTCTGCGTAGTAATGTCCTTTAAGTAATCAGCATTGTTATCAATCTACCAACCACAGCTCTAACTATTAAGAGGTCATGGCTTAGAATGATTTAGCATTTAAAAACCTAAGGCGGAGCGAGAAAAATAAAAAGTTAATTTTCTAGTATGTTAAGTTAAAAACATATGTGCTTTAAAAATCCTACAATGATTTGGTTGGAAAAGATACAATATAGAAAATAATGTAGGTCAAAATAACTGCTGTGGTAACTTCGGACAAATCTGAATTCTCAAGAGTAAATTAAACAAACTATTTTTAATGGATAAATGTTCACCTACATTTTAAAAGTAATCATCTTTCTGTGTTGAAAACATTTCAATAACTATATTTTGATTAAGGTTTACTAAACTAATATTATTAATATAAAATTTCGAGACATAGACAAAAATACTAGAGGACTGTGGCACTAAAACACACCTCTCACTGTTTTCATTGAATTAAGGAAGACAAAATAAAGGTCTCAAAAATAGATACATAGATACAGCCTTGAAAATTGCAGTTTGGATTTTCCATCAGCCCTAGTGTGTAGGAACTCACAAAAAGTTTTACTTAGAAAAAGTGGAAGAATTTGACATGTTTGTATCGCTAGTATAGTGGATCAAATTCATTCCTTCACCATTTCATAATGTTATATTCTACACAGGAAAAAGGTGACAATTGTATTTGCTGTTCAACAACATAGAACAGTAATAAATTGCCAAACCACTCCTCGAATTAGAAATTGCACTTCAACAAAGGTAGGAGATTAAAAATATATATACATTAAAAAATAAAATGGGCAAGTTAGTAAGTAAAAAACAAAATTTGTTGGAAAAGCTTATATGACAAAGATCTAAAGGCATGGAAATGGTTCAATATTAGCACAATTAATATAATATCAATACTAATGCCCATGGAGGCCACATGTGATTGTCCTCAGAAGTGGAAAGTGTGGAGGTGAGGAATCTAAAATCAAATCATCATCTCCCCTACTACGAAGCCAGCTGATAGAACTATAAACCAAATAATCATGCAGGAGTGACAGAAGCATACCCTGCAGGAATGCAGTTTAAAAACAGAAGAAACAGCTACAAGTGTTGAATGCAGTTGCCACATAAGATCAGGAATCAAGAGTGGGGAGACATAAATCAAGAAACACCTCTATTCTCTTATAAGCCTGGCAATTCAATTCAATTTTTTCAAAATATGTAAAAGTACTGCAGTGACAAAAAGTAAATGGGAAGTTCCAAAAGACATATGAAGCACAACCCCAATTATGTACCTGTGTGTAGACATACAGGCAAATGTATAGACACACATACACACACGCACACACACATACATCAAAGTGCTCTCAGATAAATGATCAAATGCTATAACGGTTTTATCACAGAGTAGTGGGATTATGGGCAAATATATTTTATTTCTTAACTTCTTTGTATTTTCAAAAATGCTCCATGCTACTGAAGACATATTTACATATTTTTTAAATTTAAAAATTACATATTCCAAATACATGCAAGCACTGTATTAAGTGTCGGGGCTGTTAAGATGAATAGGGCGCACACAACCAGCACCCTCAATGTGATCCAGAGTGAGCCGCAGACACCCGAGAGGCAACCCAGTGGCACACCACCTTAGCCAGAGTCTTTCACTCCATTTCCTGGCTTGTCTTTTCTTTGTGCTTTGTTACTCTGGGGTTGTGGTGAAGGAGATAACAAACTCTCTTGTCACTAGTGGAATCTGAGAGCAAAGGCAAAATGCTCTTGATCATTGTTGTGCATTATGAACTGTTAGAGGTTCGTATTTCTGTCTGACATCTATAAGCCTCTGCTGACTGCCCATACAGTGTAATGCAAGAAGCCCGCATTATTTACTTGGGAAGCTATTTTTGTAGTTTTCTGTGTGCATTATTTTTATTTTATATGAACTTTCTGTCCTTGAATCATTATATCCTTAAGTATATGTGTAGCAAAATGATTGATTGAATATGAGATGCTGCTTGTATTTGCTGTTATTTCTTAAGAGCTATAAAATATTTTAGGTAAATGTCATGAAAATTAAATTATCACATTATAAAAGACAGGTATGTAACAGAGAAACCGATGGCTAATGAGCTGTCACTTGTCACAAATGGGCTCTAAGTTTTATAACGAGAATCTATCAGCAGAACGGAAATGTATCTGGACAAAGACCAATTGCCTGGAGTTAGTACACAGTCTAATTTTAGACCATTTCACTTTTCTTCCCTGAATGACATGAACAATATGATTGAGTCACTTTTGCTGAAAACAATTGAACAAGACTGACAAATGCATAATGTTTCAGACCATGAAATTCCAATTGGTCCAATCATAGATGAATTTATCATGCCTGCAGCGATGTTATTGTAGCTACAAGTCATGTTCTCTCCCACTGTGGTAACTACTGAATGGAAGTGGGCCAGGTTTGCAGAGTAAGCTACTCAAGCATATGTCTTCAGATAATCTTTTTAATCAGAAGATTCTGCTGTAATTTAATATCTTTTCCTCTCAATATTCTTGACAAATGCCATTACAAAGCCTCTTGACAAATGCCATTACAAAGCCTCTTGACAAGAGATTTTATGCAATATTTAAAGGCGTTTCTGCTGTGATTGTGAATAGTTCTTGCTATAAGCAATAAGAAACAAAAGTTGTCACCAGGTGCGGTGGCTCATACCTGTAATCCCAGCACTTTGGGAGGCTGAAGTGGGCAGATCACGAGGTCGGGAGTTTGAGACCAGCCTGGCCAACATGGTGAAACCCCATCTCTACTAAAAATACAAAAATAATTAGCCAGGGTGATGGCACGCACATGTAATCTCAGCTACTCTGGAGGCTGAGGCAGGAGAATCGCTTGAACCAGGGAGGCAGAGGTTGCAGTGAGCTGAGATTGCCCATTGCACTCCAACCTGGGCAACAGAGCAAGACTCCATCTCAAAAACAAAACAGAACGAAAAATTACAAGTTGTCCACCCTGGTGGGGCAGGATGGAATGAGCTACAGTCTCAGCTAGTGACTTATCAATGATAAGCTCAACACTTGAAGAACATGCTTTGAAGAATGGAAGGTCAGATAGAGAATTTGCATAAAGAAGCTAAGAACAATTTCAAGGCAGAGTCAGACATCTGATGTCCAAATTGAGAAACTGAGTCAAGAAACAGACTGCTGTTGTTGGAAATCACAGAAGTGGTCACAGAGTCTACCAAAAAAATGAATGTGCAGGTGGAAATCAGTAACTCTCACTCCCTCTGCAGATGGTTTGTCTCCAGTTGAATATCTAGGTCTCACAGCTTCCTCCTCCCCCTTACAAAGCCCGGTTGTTACAGAAAATGGAACTAGGCCTCAAAGCTGGGTCATTTCTTCAATCCTCCATCTTTCTCAAAGCCAACTGTGCTTGGCAGATGGCAAATGGACTAGAAGCGCTGTTGAACTTGCTGTCATTGACTCTGAGTGTGCAGCGGTGATCAAGCTAGCAGGAGTGTGGACTGGGCTCTTTCCAGGACAAGCACATGGGGACAATAGGCTTCTCAAGAATGACCTTTCAGGAACAAAGGAGCTTCCAAGCTCCCATGGTACCAGTGGGGTGAGGTGGCAGGGATGGGAGAGGGACTTGTGGGGGATCTCCTGGTGCCACAGGCTGAGTAGCCTTGGAGGAAAACTGAGAGTGGTGGTCTGAGGAAAATCAGACTCAGAGATTTCTCTAGATTTGTAATTGTATTGTACTATTGTTTCTAGTAACAGGATGAAAATATGGGCCAGGCACAGTGGCTCATGCTTGTAATCCCAGTTGGGAGGCCAAGGTGTGTGGATCATGAGGTGAAGAGTTTGAGACCAGCCTGGCCAACATGGTGAAACCCCACCTCTACTAAGAAAACAAAATTTAGCCAGGTGTGGTGGCAGGCACCTGTAATCCCAGGTACTTGGGAGGCTGAGGCAGGAGAATTGCTTGAACCCAGGAGGCAGAGGTTACAGTGAGCCAAAATTGCACCACTGCACTCCAGCCTGGGAGACAGAGCAAGAATCTGTCTTGAGAAAAAAAAAAAAAAAAAAAGGAAATATTGTAAAAGTACTGAAAAGAGAGTGCTATCCATTTATAAATGGCCAATCTGGATGTGGTCTCTTCACACACATCATTGCTCCTGAGAGGGAAGTGGCTCTCATGACACAAAACTCCGGCACCCAGCTTTACAGGCAGAGCCCAAGATCACCGAACACATGGGTGTCCCCACCTTCAGCCCCAGGATCCAGCTATCAGGCACCACTCCTAGTCCTACTATTCCTATTTTGAGAAGAGCCAGAGAGAGATGTGTGACTCCTATCGAATGGCATTGATAAGCAGTGCATTCTGGGAAAAGTGATCTTTGGCTGGGTTGTACTGGTGTGAACTAGCACTAGAGGAACCAGGAATACAGATGGAACAACATAACCAAGAAAGTTTTTTCCACTTGTTTCTTTCTTCCTCCCTCAAGCTGAGATGGTGCCGTTAAACTCCAGCCAAAATGAGCAAACGACAATTCTAAACCACAGGTCTTTGCTTTGACAAATTCTGCATACCCGTCATACCTGTAAGTGGTGATGATTCATAATAATCAGTAATGAGTTATGGAGTGTTTTGTGTGGGTCAAGCATAGTTGTACATGTGTTTACTCTTTCATCCTCACAATAAGCCTATGAAACAAGCATTGTAATTATCACATGTGTTAGGCCACTCTTGAGTTGCTAAAAGGAATACCTAAGACTGCGTAATTTATAAAGCAGAGAGATTTAATTGGCTCATGGTTCTGCAGGCTGTACAGGAAGCAGGGCACCAGCACCTGCTTGGCTTCTGGGAAGGCCTCAGTGAGCTTTTACTCGGGGGGAAAGCACAAGGGCAGCATGCTCATCACATAGTGAAAACAGGAGCAAGAGAGAGCACAGGGGAGGTGCCACACTTTTAAATAACCAGATCTGTCAAGAACTCACCATCTCAAGGAAAGCACCAAGCCATGAGGGATCCACCCCCATGACCCAAACACCTCCCACCAGGCTCCACCCTGGGGATTACCTTTCAACATGAGATTTAGAGGCGACAAACTATATCATTCCACCTCTCCTCAAATCTCATGTCTTTTTCACATTGCAAAACACATCATCCCCTGCCAGTAATCCCCTGAAGTCTTAATTCATTCCAATACGAACTCAAGTTCAAAGTCCTATGTGGAGATGAATTCCTTCTACATATGAGACTATAAAAACCGAACAAGTTATTTATTTCCAAGATACAATGGCGGTACAAGTATCAGGTAAATACTCCAATTCCAACAGGGATAAATTGGCCAAAAGAAAGGGCTATAGGGCCCATGGAAGTTCAAAACCCAGCAGAGAAGTCATTAAATCTTAAAGCTCCAAAACAATCTCATTTGACTTCATGTCCCACGTTCAGGACACACTGGTGCAAGAGGTGGGCTCCCTTGGGCAGCTCTGCCTCTGTGGCGTTGCAGGGTTCAGCCTTTGCAGCTGCTGTCACAGATTGGAATGCAATGCCTGTGGCTTTTCCAGGTGCAGAGTGCAAGCTGCCAGTGGTACCATTCTGGGGTCTGGAAAACTTTGGCCTCTTTCTCACAGCTCCACTAGGCAGTGTACCACAGGGAATCTGTTCAGGGCCTCCAACCCCACATTTGCCCTCAGCACTGTCCTAGTAGAGGTTCTCCATGAGGGCTCTACTCCTGCAGCAGGCTTCTGCCTGGGTACCCAGGCTTCCTCATACATACTCTGAAATCTAGCTGGAGGCTGCCAAGCCTCTTTCTCTCTTGAACTTTGTGAACCCATGGGCTTAACACCACATAGTAGCCACCAGGGCTTACAGCTCACCTCTGGAGTGGTAGCCTGAGCTATACCTCAGGTCCTCTGAGCCAGCGCTAGCACCAGAGAGCTGGGATTTCGTGGAGCAGTGTCCTGGAGCTGCACAGGGTATAAGGGCCCTGGGCTAGGCCCACAAAAACATTCAGTCTTCCTGGGTCTCTGGCTCTGGGATGGGAGAGGCTCCCTCAGAGATCTTTGAAATGCCTTCAAGACCTTTTACCTATTGTCTTGGCTATCAGCTCCTGGCTCTCTTTTATTTAAGCTAATTTCTCTACCAACGGATTGCTCCACAGTCCTCTTAGATTCTTCCCCTGAAAATGGGCTTGCCTTTTCTACCACATAGCTGGGCTGAAAATTTTCCAAATTTTTATGCTCTGCTTCCCCTTTAAATATAACTTCCAACTTTAAGTCATTTCTTAACTCCCACATCTGTGTGTAGGTTGTGAGCAGCCAGGCCACCTCTTAAAAGCTTTTCTGCTTAGAAATTTCTTCTAGTGAATAACCTAAATTATCACTCTTAAGTTCAAACTTCCACAGATCACTAAGGCATGAACACAATTCAGCCAAGTTCTTTGCTAAGTCATAATATGAGTAATCTTTGCTCCAGTTCCCAATAAATTTCTCATTTCCATCTGAGACTTTGTCAGCCTGAACTTCCCTGTCCACAGCACCATCAGATCAGCATTTTGGTCACAACCATTTAACCAGTCTTTAAGAAGTTCCAAATTTTCATCTGCCTGTCTTCTTCTGAGCCCTCCAAACTCTTCCAACCTCTGCGTGTTACCTAGTTCCAAAGCTGCTTTCATATTTTCAGGTATTTTTATAGCAAGGCTCCACTCCTCAGTACAAATTTTCTGTTAGGCTGTACTTGCACTGCTATAAAGGAATACCTAAGACTGGATAATTTATAAAGGGAAAAAAGGTCAATTGGCTCATGGTTCTGCAAGCTATGTGGGAAGAAAGATTATGGTATCTGCTTGGTTTCTGGGGAGGCTTTTACGGCAGAAGGCAAAGAAGGAGCAGGCACATCACATGGCAAAAGCAAGAGCAAGAACAGGCCGGGTGCGGTGGTTCACGCCTGTAATCCCAGCACTTTGGGAGGCCAAGGTGGGCGGATCACGAGGTCAGGAGATCGAGACCATCCTGGCTAACACGGTGAAACCCCATCTCTGCTAAAAATAAAAAAAATTAGCCAGGCATGGTGGCGGGTGCCTGTAGTCCCAGCTACTAGGGAGGCTGAGGTTGGAGAATGGCATGAACCCAGGAGGTGGAGCTTGCAGTGAGCCGAGATCGCACCACTGCACTCCAGCCTGGGCGACAGAGCAAGACTCTGTCTCAAAAAAAAAAAAAAAAAAAAAAAAAAAGAACAAGAACAAGAGTTGTAGAGAAGGTCCCACACACTTGCAAACAACAAAATGTCTCGAGAATTCACTCACTATTGCAACGACAGCACCAAGCCGTGCAGGATCTGCCCCCATGATCCAATCACCTCCCACCAAGCCCCACCTCCAACATTAGGGATTATAATTCTATGTGAGATTTAAAGGGGAAAATATCCAAACTGTATCATCACTGTGCTACAGATGGAAAAAGAGAGGCACAGAAGATTGAATTGCTTGAGGTAGTATGTGCTAAAGATGGAACTTTATCCCTGATAGTTCACTTTCAACACCCAAGTTCTTAACCCTTATGGAATCAACTCACTTTTAGTCATAGTGATTTGGGTACCATCATACTTTAGAAATTTAGAGTGTTGTGTATGTGTTGTTGAATTTTTAGGATTAACAAATAGGTGTGGTCACTTCAGCAGCACGTATACTAAAATTGGAACGATATAGAGAAGATAAGCATGGCCCATGTGCAAGGATGACACACAAATTCATGAAGCATCCCATATTTTATATGCATATCAATTGGAAGTCATTACATGAGGAAGAGACAGCTCAGAGGTTTGTTAAAATAAGCAAAACACAAAGGCAGAAAGTATCTGAGAAAAAGTAGACATTTGATCATCGATTTATTTCCAAACATTTAGAGAGTAGTTTAATTATTGAAACATAATCAAGGAATATTAAGAAATCACTGAATTGCTTTAATTCTTTTAAAGATTGCCTTAGGATTTATAGTGCACATCTCTAATTAATAATGGTCTATATTCAGATAATAGCATCTCACATGTGATATAAACAGTAGAACAGTATATTCCACACTTTTCCCTGGTATTTTTGTGCTATTGTCATTTTATGTTTTACTTGTATATATGGTATAAATACATAACACATTGCTACTACTTTTGCGTTAGACAGTTTTTTTTAAATGTAATTTCAATTAAAAATTATATTATACTTAAAAAAAGTATGTAAATTATTGAAAAATTATTTTCAACACAAGTCTTTGTGTTGAAAATAATTCAGAAATTATTAGAAAATTTTTAAAATAATTTTCCAGCAAAAGTTATATCTCAAGTTTTATTGTAATTTTTATTTTCTTCTCTTTCATGGAAATGATATATTTTCCACTTCTATTACCAATTTCTATCTTATAGTGTGTGCATTCTGCTTTGTTCAATTAATTGTTAGGTCTTACTGGTTCACTTCTCTTTTTGCATAAACTTTTTATAAATTATTATGTAGTATTTAACTTTTCACAATATTTGAGTCCAATATTTTTCCAAAAGATTTTCTGCCATCGAAGTTTGAATGATTTTATGTACAGATGATTTTACATTTTATTTAGTCAAAAAATATTTCCTTTAGTAATTTTTTCTCTACTCTTACAAATCTCTCTAATTCAGAGGACAGAAAGACAGTGATCACTCCAGGCCACTGAAAGTGTGGTTGCTATCAAATGTCAAACTGAGAACTGAAAGGTACTGGTTGGCAAAAGAAATTGAGAAGAACCATTTAGGAACTCATTTGCAATGTGACAGATAAATTTTATGCCTATTAAATCTGATAGTTTGAAAATGGGGTTGATAGTTTATGTCTTTTATTGTGCTTTCCCAATAATTCAATTTTAGTCTATTTTAAAAAGTGTTACCCATGACATATTTAGAGGAGAGAGAGATTTGATCTTTTACTACAGAAAGTTTGAAAATTATTGGCCTATTATTTTCTCTCCATTTTTAGCATGTGGAGAAAAAGGCAGAATAAAGAAGCTTTGCTTTTGTTTTTATTTTTTTCTGATTTGTTTATGTACATATATAATTTAAATATAAGAGAAAGTTATTTTGATGTATGTTATGTCATATGTTTAACTATTATTTATTTTTAAAAATCAGAGCAGCAAGATGGCGGACTTGGAAACTCCAAGCTCTCACTCCCCAACAAAAACATAAAAAAATTAAAAAATTTAAAAAAACACCCAGAAGTTATCTGAACCACCTTTAAAGAATCTCTGGAAAACAGTCACGGGTTTACAGCAAGCCAGTAAATGCCCTATCAAGAAAAAGCTGTTGTCACAATGGTAGGAAAGGTGTGTGGCACTTTCACTCTTACTCTCTCCACTCCCCAGCACAGCAGTGATCTGGGTCTTCAGCAGAGGGCAGCCTGGTCCCAGATCCCACCCGTCATTGCATAAGAGGGAGCAAAGCAGACTTCATTGCAAATCGTTGTGTTATGTTTCTAACCTGTCTGGGGACATCTGACAGATTGACACAAGACACTCATCTCTGTTTTGTATCATTTCAAATGCAGGTGATAAAAGTGGTTGACGCTGTTCATAAAAGCTACAAGGTGATGACAAGCTCACAGGTGTCTGAGGCAAGAGATTGCAAGTAGAGATATAAAATAGGCCATTAGGAGTTCCAGAAGAGATGCTTAATGGATGCTTTGGGGGAATCTGAACATCAAGTGCAGCCATATATCCAGGAGAATTTAGAAAGCCATGTGAGTGCTCAAGAGAGCCACGTGCTCAGAAAAGACCTGAGAAGACCTTCTGCTTTCACTTGCTTAAGCAAGCCTAGCCTAGAGACGCAGGGTCCCAGCACACAGCCAGTCTTCAGAGGCTGCCTTGCAGCTCCTGCCTCTATTTTGTTTTGTTTTGAGTGTGTGTGTGTGTGTGTGTGTGTGTGCGCGCGTGTGTGTGTCTTTCATTGGTTTGCTTGCTTCAACTCCTGATTTTTAAAAAATCTCTGTTTAAACATTAGCTGAACGTGAGCTAAAGAAACAGAGACTCGGCCGGGCGCTGTGGCTCAAGCCTGTAATCCCAGCACTTTGGGAGGCCGAGACGGGCGGATCACAAGGTCAGGAGATCGAGACCATCTTGGCTAACATGGTGAAACCCCGTCTCTACTAAAAATACAAAAAACTAGCCGGGCGAGGTGGCGGGCGCCTGTAGTCCCAGCTACGGAGGCTGAGGCAGGAGAATGGCGTAAACCCGGGAGGCGGAGCTTGCAGTGAGCTGAGACCCGGCCACTGCACTCCAGCCTGGGCGACAGAGCGAGACTCCGTCTCAAAAAAAAAAAAAAAAGAAACAGAGACTCCAGTGATCACACATGACAAGAAATGATTTTTGCAAAAACAGTTTGGAAAAGTCTTATATGGGCTAATACAGCCTTCAACAATAAAAATAAAAGCAAATCCCGAGGAAGAGGGAGAATCTGATTTCCAGAAGTATCACATTAAAACCATCAAATTCCCAATTTCCAACAACAAAAGTTACAAGACACACTAAAAAACAGAAGATGGCTCATTCAAAATTCCCAAATACATTCAAAATAAATTGAAAGAAACCATCTCTAAGAAAGTATGCATATCAGACTTACTAGAAAAACACCTTAAAACAACTGAAAAAGGAAAAGAAGAGAAAATATTTAAGATACTAAATTCAGAAATGAAAATTGAGACATTTTACGAATTTTGAAGAAATAAACAGATTAAAAGAATATTTTGAACAATTATACACCAACAAGTGGGGTAGCCTAGATGAAACAGGCATGCAATCTGCCAAAACCAAATCATAAAGACATAGAAAATCTGAATAGACAGATAGCTAGTAAGGAGCTTGCCTCAAAATAAAACACCCTTCTACAAGATAAAAACGCCCTAAGCCAAACAGCTTCAGTGGTCACAAAATACATAATCATAAAGACATAGAAAATCTGAATAGACAGATAGCTAGTAAGGAGCTTGCCTCAAAATAAAACACCCTTCTACAAGATAAAAACGCCCTAAGCCAAACAGCTTCAGTGGTGAATTGTACCAAACCTTTAATGAAGAAATAACACTAATTCTTTTCAAACTCTTGCAAAAAAAATTGAAGCAGAAAGAGCCCTTTCAAGTTATTCTCTGAGGCCTGCTTTACCCTGATACCAAAACCAGAAAAAAATACTACATGAAAAGGAGACTACATATAAACATTTCTTATGAATATTGATGGAGAAATCTTCAACAAAATACTAGCAAACTGAACTAAATAACAGATTAAAGCAATTGTAAACCATGACCAAGTGGGATTTATTACTGGAATGTAAGAAAAGGTCAACATATCAAAATCAATCACTGTGGTATATGAAATTAATAGAATGGAAGGGAAAAAATCACATTATCATCTCAATTGATGTACTAAGAAAGCATTTTACAAAATTCAACAGGTTTTCATTATAAAAATAATAATCTAAGAATGAAAGGGTCTTCCTCAAAATGGTAAGTGCCATACCTAACAACCCACATCTAACATCACACTCAATGGTGAAATGGTGAAAACTTTTCCCAGATAATTAGTACAAGACAAAGATGCCTGCTTTCACCACTTCTATTTAAGATCATATTGGAAGTTCTAGCAAAAACAATTAGACAAGAAATGTCACTGAATTTGGAAAGAAGGAAGTAAAATTGTGTCTGCGGATGATGTAACATTTTATGTTAAAAAACCCTAAAGATTACACACAACATACACACACAAAATTGTTACAACCAATAAAAAAATCCTGCAAAATTGCAGGATATAAAAGAAACACAAAAAAGTCAGTTACATTTCTATGAACTAGCAATGAAAGATACAAAAATTTCAAAACATTTCCGTTTATAAGAACATCATAAAAAATAAATATTAAGAAACAAATTTAACCTAGGAAGTGAAAGACTTGTATACCAAGAACTACAAAACATTGTTAAAAGAAATGAAAGACATAACAAGTGAGAAGACATCCTGTATTCATCAACCAAGACTTAATATTGTCAATATGATAATGCTACTCAAGTGATATACAGATTTAATGCAACACCTATTACTATCCCAGCAGTATTTTTTGTAGAAATAGGAAAACTCATCCTAAAATCCATATGGATTCTCACAGGTTTTCAAGTAGCCAAAACAATCTTGAAACAGAAAGAAAAGTTGGAGGTCTCACACTTCCTGATATCAAAACATACCAAAGTAATCAAAACAGTGTGGTACTGGCATAAGAAGAGTCATATAGACCAAGGAAATAGACTAAATAGTCTAGAAACAAACCCTCCAATATGTGGTCAATTAATTTCCAACAAAAATGCCAAGACCATTCATTAAAAAAAGAATATTTTTTTCAACAAATGGCCCTGGTCAAAAAGAATATCCACATGCAAAAGAATAAAGTTGGACCCTTGTCTTACGCCATATATAACGATTATCTCAAAGTAGATCAAAGATCAAAATGTAAGAGCTTTGCAAACCATATGCCTGATAAAGATTAATACTCGGAATTTATAAAGAATTCCTACAACTCTACAAGAAAAGAAAAAATAACAACAAATAACCAAATTTAAAATATGCAAAAGATGTGAATGAACATTCCTCCAAAGAATGCATACAAATGGCCAATAAGCACATGAATCTTTTAATGTGCCTATTGATGTTATATGCTTATTAACATCATTAGTCATTAGGGAAATGAAAATAAAAACCACAAAGGGATAGCACTTCACAGGCTTTGGAATGGCTATTATTTAAAACAATATGAAAAATAGCAAGGGCTGGTGAGGATATGGAGAAAATGGAACCCCTGCACATTACTGATGGGAAAGCAAAATGGTGCAGTTGCTGTGGAAAATAGTTCAGTGATTTCTAAAAATTAAAAATAGAATTATCATATAATTCCACTTCTAGGTATATACTCAAAAGAATTAAAGGTGGAAAAACAAACAGATACTTGTACACCAATGATTAAAGCAGCATGATTAACAACAGCCAAAATGGGGAAGCAACTCAACTGTCCAACAAGGGAATGCAGAAACAAAATGTGGTATGTACATATTATGACATGTTATTCAGCTTAAAAAGGAATGAAACTATGACACATGCTAAAACATGGGAGAACCTGGAAAAACATACTAAGTGAAATAAACCAGATGCAATAGGACAAATATTGTGTGATTCCATTTATATAAGGTACCTAGAATATGCAAATTTATAAACACAGAAAACAAAATGGAGGTTACCTGGGGACTCCAGGAGTAGAAGGGAATGAGGAATTATTGTTTAATGGGTAAAGTGTTTCTGTTCAGGATGATGAAGTCGTTCTAGAACAGGATAGTGGTTGAGCAACATCATGAATGTACTTAATGCCACTTAATGCACACCAATAAATAATTAAAATGGTAAATTCTATGTAATGTATATTTTTCTACAATAAAAAAGAAATAAAAATTTTTGGCAAAGCTCCATTATGATTTAGTTCATTTTGTCCAAACTAATTAGGAATGACCCTTTTTCATTGTTGTTGTATTAATGACGTTCTAATGGTAAACTCTTGATCTCTTATTCTGATCATACATTGTGGTACCATTGCTACAATCTTTTAATTTTTGATAATTTTTTCTCATGGAGATATTATTCTTTAATGGCTATATATTATTCAGTTGAACAGATATAGTATAATATGTATTTCCTTAATACACGTTATTTAGGGTATATCTAATTTCAACATTATTCATAACGTTGCAGTGAATATCCTTAATCTAGGATTTTTTTAGCATATCTACTTGCTTAGGATAATTTAAAATAAATTTCATTTTTCAAAGAGAAGAAAAGTTACCATCCATCCATCATGAGAGAGAAGAAGAATGAGGGAGAGAGAGAAAGACATTTAGGAAAATGTTGCTGAATTATATGCCTAGGAATGGTCTGTGAAAGTACACATTTCTCAGCACTATTTAGAACATCAACAATGCCATGTGAACCAAAAATACATCTAACTTGAAAAACTTGATTTGTTTGCATGCCTCTTATTTCTGGTAAGATAGAACTATTTTCATATTTTTACTGGACATTAGCATTTTTTAAATTTATTAATTGCCTATCCACACATTTTATCCATTCTTCTACTAAAGAGTTGACCTCTTTTAAATCAACTTGTAGGATTATTTTAAAATATAAAGTGAGTATTGTGCAAAGAACAGTTAACATGGCAGGCCCGAGACTGCTACTGTTAGAAAGACCTGCTTGCAAGTAGGCCCTTGGCTGGCATCTGGGAACTTGTATTTGGGGAGTGTTTTCACCACTCCTTGATTGATGAGAGTGTCTCACTCTGCTTAAACTGTGTGTACAAGCAATGTGGTTTATGTAAGACACCTGCTTTTTTTCTGGGAATCTGGAATTTTGGTACATACTGGGCAGAGGGGGCCTTTATGTCCAGCACATGATAAAAACCATGGATGCTGAGTAGGTTTCTCAGGCAAACATTTCACATGTGTTGTCATGTTTACATGCTGGTCAGAATCAAGCTTGTCCGGTGTGACTCCACTGTGAAAGGGCCCTTAAAAGCTTGCACGTGGTTTCTTCTGGCCTTCTTCCCCATGCAGCTTCCCCCTTGGCTGACTCTGTCTGCATTCTCCTCTGTAGTAAATCTTGGCCATAGCACAACTGCATGCTGAGTCCCGTGAGTCTTCGTGGAGAGTCCTCAAACAGGGGTGTGGCCCTGGGGAATCCGGGCACATGTATTAACCTTTAATCTCATACTTCATGTACATAGTTTTCAAGACTTTCCTATTTCCTTTTTATATTCTTTTGGTCCTTCCTTCCTTCCTTCCTTCCTTCCTCTCTCTCTTTCTTTCTTTCTTTTTTTTTTTTTCTTGAGACAGAGTCTTGCTCTGTTGCCAGGCTGGAGTGTAATAGCACAATCTCAGCTCACTGCAACCTCCACCTCCTGGGTTCAAGTGATTCTCCTGCCTCAGCCTCATAAGTAGCTGGGACTATAGGCATGGGCCACCATGCCCAGCTAATTTTTGTATTTTTAGTAGAGACAGGGTTTCACCATGTTGGCCAGGATGGTCTCAATCTCGACCTCGTGATCTGCCCCCTCAGTGCTGGGATTACAGGCGTGAGCCACTGCACCTGGCCGGAAAAGACAACATTCTTGAAGTCATTCCAGATCAGCAGCCAAGTGCGTCTTCAAACTTGACTCTATATGCTTTGTAAATACTGTAAATTCCTCTCAGATCCTTGAAATATTTTGTAACTTTTATTTTCCAATGTTATGAATTGTCATCTTTTTCCAGCTTTTATAGGAAGGTTTTAAAAAGAGGAATGGGAAAATAGATGTATAGGCTGCAGCCAGATGGGAATTTTTAAATGGCAAACATTTTCATATATTTCCTAGCAATTATTTTTTTCTTGCAAAATCTTTAAGAAATTTTCTTGCAAAATCTTGCAGAAATCACAACGTAAGCTCTAAATTACAACACTGTTAACAGAGGAACATTCATACAGCTTAGAGGGAAAATCATGTAACAAAAGCTTTAAGAAGATAACACCCTACTTTTAAAAAGTGACTCAGGTGATTTAATATAAACACTTAAAAGACAGGAAAAAATATTCAATTTAATTAGAAGTAAAAATGGCTTTTATGTTGTTTTATGTAATTCTGTTTCTGCAGAGTAAAATTTAATATCTTTATAAATAAAGGGGCTTCCCTTTGCACAAGCTGCCAACTATGCAAATAATTTTGTCATTTTTAGAACCTTAAAAAGGAACACCATTTGCTATATTAAATGGCCAAGAGAGAGCTTTAGAACTGACCAATGATGGTTATGATAGGAAAAATAGAATGCCAGGACCTGGGCAAGGAGTAAAGACAGGAATAAAAACTGTATAAAGAAATAGCCAGGTTGGTCCATAAGCAACAAAAACAACAAAAAACCTCTGAAGATGGGACATAATGCAATTATAAACCTGAATTTTCAACTCAGGAAAGATCTGCATGTCTATTTTATGACTTTTCTGTTCCTGAGTTCTAATCTTCAATATCTCTTTGATGTCTCTCTTTTGGCTAGATTATTTCCTCAAGTTATAAGTTAAATAATGACACACAGTATATTTTCTGACTCATTTTCATGGTAAGTCTTGCTGTTCACTTTCAAATGTTTCAAAAAATGTGCCTTGATATAAAATTTTTCTTCACAGTTCTTACTTCCAGCATGATGGAGTTGAAATTTCACAAATATTCTTCCCCAAAATGTTACAATGAAGTGGTACACTTAACTGTCAAAAACATGAATTTCAACACTGGATATTGACTAAAGGCACACAAACTATGAGAAGCATTCGTTCATGAAAATGACCTACCTTCAGGTGACACTCTAGCATTCATGCCCAGGTCCCCTCCCTAGACTGGTGGTGAGTTCATCCAGCTCAACGGGGGTGGTGAAAGCCAGCACCTGCCTGGTGGAGGCTCACCTAGGTGCAGAACAGAGCTAGCAGCTCCTCCTAGGATGCAATTCTCTTTGCAGCAAGCAAAGGCCCGAAAGATTCACTGAGGATTTAACTATAAGTGTTAGAAGGTATTGCATTTTGAGATAACTAGATCCAAATTCAGTTGTAGGGAAACAATACAAGGAGGAGATCATTGTGGTTTTAATTTGCATTTCCCTAATGGTGTTAAACCTCTTTTTATAAGCTTATTTTCTAACTGCTTGCTTTATTCCTGCTGAGTTGTGAGTTTCCTTCTTTTAACTTTTATTTTAGGTTCAGGGGTACACGTGCAGGTTTGTTATATAGGTAAATTGCATGTCGTGTAAACAGGAGTTTGGTGTACAGGCTATTTCACCACCCAGGTAATAAGCATAGCACCCAATAAGGCAGTTTTTTGATCCTCCTCCTCCTCCCTCCCTCCACTCTCAAGCAGGCCCTGGTGTCTGCTGTTCCCTTCTTTGTGTCCATATGTACTCAATGTTTAGCTCCCACTTAGAGGTCAGAACATGTGGTATTTGCTTTTTAGTTCCTGTGTTAGTTCATTTAGGATAAGGGCCACCAGCTCCATCCATGGTCCTGCAAAGGATATGATTTCATTCTTTTTTATAGCAGCGTAGTATTCCATGGTGTAGATTTACCACATTTTCTTTATCCCAGTCTACCACTGATGTGCATTTAGGTTGATTCCATATCTTTGCTATTGTGAATACTGCTGCAATGAACATATGCATACAATCTTTTTTACTTTTTGCTTAACATGTTTGCTGATCCTTTGTTTCATTTTTTCAGAGCCTTAAAACTTTTCTTTTAATCTATTGACAACTTTTAACAATTTAGTATACTCCTATGAACAAAATTAGGAACATATTTGTTGCTCTCTACCTGATTTTTCCAGAATATGGAAATATTTTTGAGTATTCTTAACTTATGGCAATACAGTTATTGCACAAGTGCAATAAAAATCTGTTTTCATTTGCAACAGGACACAACTGGAAAAGCTGGTTATTTTACCAAGGCTTTGACTGAAATGGTGTGCTTTCCTTTAAGGAATCAAACTTGACTTATGGAGCCAATAAAGCCCTTGGAAAAATTGGCCTCATTTTTTGTGTACACAGTCCCTGTACAGGGTTTCTAACATGTGATAAGTAAAGAATGTCACTCTCTGACAGGCTCAGAAGCCCCAGGTTTATCTTGAAACCTCAAGAGGAGAGGAAATTCACACAACTCATAAGTATTTGATGGCACAATCCATGGCTGGGCTTGGCTTTAAAAAAGTCTTATCTGAGATTCCTTCTATGGAACAAAGTTCCATCAAAGCCAATTTAAAGGCCTAAAAAATAATTACTCTTGCTGCACTTTATATAAATAATTAGACCAAGTATAATAAAGCAAACCAGTACTACCATGATTTGTCTTTAGTACAAATGGGAAACTGGAGAGAGATAGAAAAATTATGTTTCAAAACTATAGTATACTAGTTGTTAGATTCTAGTCTTGCCTAATGTTTTTTTCAATTTTTATTATTTTCTACAGTTTGAACCAAATTCTAATTTTTCTTGGCTACAAGTTTTCAAAATAATGTTTTCCATTTTTTTCCTTCTTTTTTTTTTTCATTTTTCCTAATTTGGAGTCACTGAAAACTAAGCTGTGTTTTCTTAGAACCCTGTGAACTGAAGCCAGACAACTTAAACTTCAGAAGAAAATAACAAGAACCTGTTTATATACATAAGCCCCTTTCATATCTGCCTACTAATGTATGAACTTCAGAGTAATGTGGCCTATATCGATTTTTCCAAGATGGTTCTTTAGTTTGTTGTTGTTTTTTCTCCCTTTCTCTCCCTTATTTTCTCTTCACAGGACATAAGACTTCACAACCTGCTAAAAATGAGCTTTCAGGACCTACCTCTCTAAGAATAAACTATCCGAGCCATGAGAAATCAGATGAAACCTGAGATCAGAGACAAATTTTCTTGTAAAATGCTTTCTCCAAAAGAGTTTACAAAAAGAGAGGGAAATGTGAAAGGAAGATATATTGGGCCCCCCAAATCACTAAGAAAAACTCAACCTGGAAACTGCTTAGAGCAAATCTGCCTCTCATTCTATTCAAAGTCACCCCTCTGCTCACAGAGATGGATGCATATCTGATTGCCTCCTTTGGAAACGCTAATCAGAAACTCAAAAGAATGCAACCATTTGTGCATCACCTATCTGTGACCCGGAAGCTCCCTCCCCACTTCAAGTCTTCCTGCCCTTGCTTCAAGATGTCCCGCCTTTCCAGATCAAACCAATGTACTTCTTACGTATGCTGATTGATGTCTCATGTCTCCCTAAAACATATAAAGTCAAGCTGTGCCCCGACCACCTTGGGCACATGTTGTCAGGACTTCCTGAGGCTGCATCATGGGCACGTCCTCAACCTTGGCAAAATAAACCTTCTAAATTAACTGAGACCTGTGTCAGATTCTCTGGGTTCACATCATCTCTCTCCACCTTCCAAGGTTTTCTCACGTTTGTTTATATAAAAAGTCCAGGATTTTTGGTTATACTAAGCAGAAGGAATAGGGAAAAGTATGTTATCCAGAAGAGAAACATAGTTTTGATATAATATTAATTTCATATCTTTTTATTTAGCAGTAATCATTTTGAGGTCCCCTTTCTTCTTAGGGTTCATGATAGTTTCCTGTATTAATTTCTACTATTGAGGGAAGAGAGAGACCCTCTCATATTGTTTTATACTCAGAAAAGGAAAGAGAAGCATAAGTCCTACTATAGCAGGACAAGCTGCAGACAAAAGAAGGCTTGTCCTACTACAGTAAGACTTACGCTTTCAGCTCCTAGAGGCAGGGCTGCAGACAGTTCAAACCTTGACTCTTCCCTTTCTTTGAGGTCTCTATGATTCAAACCTTTCCATTCAGGAAAGACCTGGACCTTTTTTTTTTTTTTGAAGGGCTTACCTGATTAGGTGAAGCCTACTTGGAAAAATCTTGCTTTTGGTTAACTCAAGTCAACCAATTAGGGAATTTACATGAACTTGCAAAAATGCTTGTCCTGTGCCACGTAAGCAGCCTCCTCATCAGAGCAGAATCCCATGGTATTCACAAAGTCCCACCCACACTCGCAGAGGGGATATACAGGCCAAGGTGGAATTCTGCCTGTCACCGTTCTTCTATTTGCTTCCAAAGTTCACACATCAGATTTTAACAAATCAGAGAACGATATTTATATATGATGTGATGCAGGGATCCCACTTCATTTCCCTCTATAGGATAAATAATTGTGCCAGCCGCATTTATTGATTAGTTCATTCTTTCCTTAGTGAACTTCAGTGCCACCTTGAGATATATCAGATGTAACCATATATGTATGCTTCTGTTTCTAGGTGTATTGACTTCATTGGTCAATTTATCTATGTCTGTTCCAAGGCTGAATTTTAATTTATATATCTGTATAAGTTTGGATAATCTAGAAAAGAAAATTCACTGCCTGTGGCTGTTATCATACCTTTTATTTCTCATATTAACTTTAGTATAAAAGTGACTTGAAAAAACCCTTTCAGGGGGCGGGTGTGGTGCCTCACGCCTGTAATCCCAGCAAGTTGGGAGGCCGAGGCAGGCAGATCACCTGAGGTCAAGAGTTTGAGACCAGCCTGACCAACACAGTGAAACCCCATCTCTACCAAAATTACAAAAATTAGCTGGGCTTGGTGGCAGACACCTGTAATCCCAGCTACTCGGGAGGCTGAGATAGGAGAATCACTTGAACCTGGGAGGCAGAAGCTGCAGTGAGCTGAGATCACGCCACGCCACTACAACCTGGGCAACAGAATGAGACTCCATCTCAAGAAAAAAAAAAAAAAGGCAAAAAAAAGAACCCTTTCAGGATTTGCATTGATGTTGCAGTTTATTTGTAAATAAATTAGAGAAAAATTAAATCTTTGTGCTTGTGCGTCTTCCTATCTATAAATATAGTAAATATTTCCATTTATTTAAATCTTCTTTATCGTCAATAAATTATTAAATTGGCTCTTTACAAATCTAGAATCTATTTTATTAATTTTCCCCTAAATATCGTTTCTGTTGTTATTGTTGCTATTATTAGAAATGGCAGCTATAATAAATGCCTAACTATATAAATTTCTACATTGCTGACATATATTAATACTATTGATTTTTGAATATGGATTTTACATCAAACCAAATTGTAAAACTCTTATTAATGTTAATGATTTGTCTGTTTTTTAATAACAAACTTTCTATATAATAATAATGAGACTTTAATATCTCCATTTTCCAGGCTTATACCATTGTTTAATCTTATACATGACCAGACCTTTTAATAAAATAGTACTGGTGATAGTGAACTTTATTGCCTCATTAAAGGAAATACCTCCAAGGTTTCACAAAATAATGTTTCCTTGAGTTTTTAGAATATTTTTAATAAGGAAATTTCCTTCCTTTTCTAGTCTGCAAAGAGTTCTTTTTCTCTAATGCACACATTTTGAATTTTACCAAATACTGTGTACATTCATTTATAAAATCAAATCATTTTTCTCCGTGAATTTGTTAACGTGATTATTTAATTAATTTTCTGACATTAAATCATTCTTGCATTTCTAGAATGATATACAACTTGGTCATATATTTTGTTCATTTATTTTAGATATTTTGTTTCTAATGTGAATATTTTGTTATATAATTTTTCATTTATGTTTATTAATAAAATTAGTTTCCAATACTCTTTTGTATGACTTTTCTAGTTTTGATATAAAGATTAAGATTGAGTCTTAGAATGAATTCTGATATATTCTCTCTTTTTCCAATATCTGGAAATTTGTAAGATATCAAAATTTTTTGTTCCTGGAAATTTTGGAAGAACTCTCTGCTAAACCATCCTGAGCTTTTGATTCTTCTTCATTTTTAAATAGTGATCCAATATTTTTGATGTTTATTGACCATTCAGATTTTATACATTCTTGAGTCAGCTTTTCAAATTATATTTTCTAGGAATCTGTCTACTTCATCTACCTTAAATCTTGTACTCAACTTTTTCAGTGAGATATGTAACTCAAAAAAAAGGTATACATTATATACATAGTTATATATTGAGCAGCCTGTCTTCCTTTCAGTCCTCATTTTTTCTCCTGCAGCCCCAAAGAATTACTTTTTAAAATTCTTCCAGCATGTCTTCATGCAAACACAACACACGCAAACGTATATTCTTATTTAATCTCTTTCTAACAATAAATTTTCACAAACTCTGTACTCTGGATGTGGATGCAAAGAAGAGGGACACCTGGAAGGTGTTCAGAACGGAGTCAATCCACCCAGGAAATGGGTCACAGGCAGCGTGCCCGTGGCTGTGGCTGTGACTGAGCCTGTGGCTGTGACCGTGGCCAGGGAGCCACCTCAGCAGCAGCAGCCAGCAGCCTCACAGAGTCTAAGAGGGGAGTGGGGCGGGGGCACTCACAGTCCTCCACATGTCTCACACAAGGTGAAGCAGACCAGCTCAGGCCTCTTCCTAATTCTTGTTGGGGGGATTTTGCAGTCCTTGAGTTTTCGTAAGAGATATAAGGAGATGTTAGAGGAGGAAGTCAACAGGCAGGGTGGAACCCTCCAAGAGCATCTGCTATACAGCTGAGAGCGCTGCCCAGCCTCCTGCCTGACACTAACTTTGTCTGCACAATAGTCAGGCGTAGAGAGTCATGGTGGGATGAAAAATGAAAAGTGAGAGGTCAAATATTTTTTTAAAAAAAAAAAAAAAGGAAGTCTGTGCTAATCAGAATAATGCCCCTCCTCTCACAAACGTCCACATCATAATGGAACTTGCAAATATTCTCATTACATGTCAAAGGGAAATAAGGTTGCAGATAGAATGAAGTTTGCTAATCAGTTAACTTTAAAATTGGGAGAATAGGCTGGGTATGGTTCACTACCACGAAAACAGTATTCGAGAAACCACCTTCGTGATTCAATTATCTCCCACTGGGTCCCTTCCACAACACATGGGAATTATGGGAGCTACAATTCAAGATGAGATTTGGGTGGGGACACAGTCAAACCATATCAACAACTATACATATTGGCAGATTACCCTGGATCATCTGGGTGAAGCCAATGTAATCACAGGAGTCCTGAAAAGCAGAAGAGGGAGGCAGAAGAGATTGATGCCATGAGAGGTGGACCTTGAAGATACACAAGCCAAGGAATATGAGCAGCCTCCAGAAAGTGGAAGAGGCAAGGAAATAGAATCCCCCTGGGGCGTCCAGAAAGAAACACAGGCCTGCCAGCATTGTTATGTTAGTCCAGTGAGACCTGGGCTGGACTTCTACCCTAAAGTACCTTAGCATAATAAATCTGTGTAGTTTTAAGTCACTAAATTTGTGGTAGTTTTTTACAGTAGCAATAGGAAACGGATGCAAAGTTGATATATTTTATTTTAATTTCTTATCATTACAGTTGTCCCTTGAACAACATAGGTTTGAACTGCGCAGGTCCACTTATATTGTGGATTGTTTTTTTCAACCAAACACGGACTGAAAATACAGTATTCGCAAGATGCAAAACCCAAATATACAGAGGGCTGCCTTTTTATGTAGGGGATCTGCAGGGCCAGCTGTAAGACTTGAGTAGGTGTGGATTTTGGTGTATGCAGAGATCTTAAAGCCCATCCCAGAGTCTGCTGAGGGACAACAGTGTTTGTTAAACACGATGAGTCATAACTCTGCATGCAAACATTTAGGGGGCTCTGGAGTTCTAACGGCTCTTGTGCATTTTCTCCTTGCACAGATCAGGGACTCAGTAAAACACTTTTTGAAATTTAATCATAATAAAAATGACACCCACCTCAGGTGAACAGTTTTTCACACATGGAATATGTACAGTAGAAAGTAAGATCTCACTCCCACAAGAGTCCCCAGCCCTGGTCCCTCTTCCAAAAGCAACCATTCTTGCCATTTTCACATGTATCCCACCATGCATTTTCTGCTCGTAAATAACACATGTGTCTATAACCTTTTTTGGGGGTGACAAAATATATATGCCTATTGGAATATATATATATAATGTAAATAATTTCCATGTAATTATTTATTTGTAATTGACAAATTACAAATTATGTCTATTTACAGGGTACAATGTGATTTTTTGTTCTATGTATACATACATTTTAAAATAAGCTTTTTTACTTGTGTCTGCATTTTTACTTGTATTTCTGATTTATGCAAAATATATCAATCTAAAATATATCTATGTATATATATCTCTGTTAGGTCAATGCATGCAGCATTCAAAGTTGAGTTTTGGTCTAATGCTATGTTAAGGTTATTGATGTGAATTAAAACTAAGCTCCCACACACTTAATACAAGTGAGGTAGATCTAGTCAAAGGCTATTTACACAAGGAGATCTCCAGGGCAAAATTACTTCTAGAAAGAGAAGAAGTTGGTCAGAAACACATACAAATAAAGCCATAGCAGGTGATGAAGAAAAGCAATTTTAAGTTCGAATAGAATCCCTCACAATAATTGACCCAACCTCACACATCAGGGACTCCTATTTGACTCCCAGTGAAAAGGGGAGATGTAAATTCAAATGTAAATGGCTATTTTCACTTTAAACTATGTAAGGCATCAGGGTTCAAGCCAATAGCTCTTCGTTAACCCTCAAATTAAGCATACCACAAAGGCAAGAGACTTTCCCAGTTCAACACAGAGCACAGCATGGCTTCAAGTGCATTGAAAGTTCCAAAAATGGCCGGGCGCGGGTGGCTCAAGCCTGTAATCCCAGCACTTTGGGAGGCCGAGACGGGCGGATCACGAGGTCAGGAGATCGAGACCATCCTGGCTAACACAGTGAAACCCCGTCTCTACTAAAAAATACAAAAAACTAGCCGGGCGAGGTGGCGGGCGGGCCCTGTAGTCCCAGCTACTCGGGAGGCTGAGGCAGGAGAATGGCGTAAACCCGGGAGGCGGAGCTTGCAGTGAGCCGAGATCGCGCCACTGCACTCCAGCCTGGGTGACAGAGCCAGACTCCGTCTCAAAAAAAAAAAAAAAAAAAAGAAAGTTCCAAAAATACAGTGACAACGTTGGCATTTGGGTAAATCTGAACCTACTGAGGCCTTATGCAGAGACAGCAGAGGCTTCGTGCAGCAGCGGCAGAGGTGTGTGATGGTAGAGGCATCCTGGCAATGGTGAGAGGGCACGAGGAACACGGTGATTGGGAAATGGGCAGTGACAAGATGTGGCCTCACAAGGCTCCATGCACTGCAATACAATGTCCTGGAACAGATCCATGGATTCTCAGGCCTGTGACTGACATTAGCGAACAATGGGACCAAGAGGGAGGGTAACAATCTACCTTTGCATGCGAAAGCAATACCAGCTGGCATGTTGGTGTTTCTGGGGGACAGGAGCAGGAGGGAAGCAAAGCTGAGGGACAGCGGAGCCTTCCTACAGCACCAGACAGACTAACAGCCAAACCACAGAGTTCAGCCCCATCAAACTCACCCTGTTTCTACTTGCTTAAGCCAGCTGGCTGGAGAAAATGGTTTGCACATACAATTTCTGAATTTTTTGTATGAATTTTAGTAATGATATCAGATTGCCCAAAACTGTTGATCTGTGACAAACTGTTAGCTTTACAGACTTCAGTCTCAATCTACCATCTTCTATGGCCAAAACTATGAAAGAATGAGTTTAAATGTCAAAAGACTTTCCTGTTAGCAGAGTAATATTCCCTCTAAAGCAGGGGAGGTGGAAGAGTTGGCCAACAGCATACGAGTAAGGATGCCAATCAATCGTAACAAAGATGAGTTTCTCTCCTTATGGCTTTACCAATTGCTTTTCACAGATCTTGATGCTTTATATGGTTTATCATTATTAAACTATTTCTTCTATTCTCTGTGGGCAGAAAAAGAAATTGCCAGGTTAAATTGCACCATACAACTTTCACTACATTATTAGTCTGTGAGTACTGTACCCTCTGGCATTCAGAACTTCAAGAACCTTTTATTCTTACATATTAACGGTTTTACTGTAGATTTCACACAGAAACGTCACATCAGTTTTTCTGGATTAGTAGTGTAGGTTAAAATAATAAATTCAAAGACAAAGGATCCAGGCATGCATTTAGTCTTTTTCCTCCTTGCCAGATGTTATACTTCTGAAGCAAAACACATGAGGAAAAGGCTTTTGGTCAAATAAAAATTCAAAGATCCAGAAAAACCAGAATATGGAATTAGATTTTGTTTGAAAGTACTATTTCTGTCTTGTCTAATTATGCATAAATTATCCATTTTCTGTTTAATTTTTCTCACTACAAAATGAATGTATTTTCTTCAATTTAAAATCTGAACCATACAAATAAAAATGGTAAGAAAAAACCCACTAAATTGCTATTGCTCAAAATCAATCATTTCCAATAATTTGAAATATTTCTTTTAAATATTTTTCTACACTGTTAAAATAGCTGAACTCTATACTTAGCATATATGCATATATGCAATTGGTTTTGTTATTTTTAGTTAATATAAACAAGAATCTCTCCATGTTATTATAAATTCCTTGTAAGCATTTTAAATGCAATACTTTTCTCATCAACTAGAATTTACTTAATTCCCATTTGTTGAACATCTAACAGTTGCCCCCCATGTATGTCCACTGATAATGCTAAAATAGACATTTTTGTGCGTCAAGCTTTTTTCTTGATTTTACTTATTCGAATTCTTTCTAGGACATAAAATTATGGAATAAAATGTTTGAAATATATTTAAATCTCTTGCCAACTTATTTTCTAGTAAAACTGAAATAAATTGCACTGTTACTGGGCATGCATATAATGGTTTCCTTTTAGTTTAATTATTCCCTACTATGGTTTCAATAATTCAAGGAAAAAAAAATGGCTTGCTAGTTTGATGGATTAAAGATGATTATCATAGTTGTTTTAATAACTTGTATGATAACCTGAATTGTAAGTTGCCAATGAGAACAAACAACATCTCTATAAAATTATTTGCTAGTTAGCTTGGCCCAAGGCAAAGAAGGAACTAACAATCTATTTGGAAGGTGTCCTCAGGGGTGCCAGTGGGAGCTGGGGAGATGCCAGCAAATGGTGCGCTGGGGATCAGGCTAGAAGGAGCCTCGAAGGGGCACAGCAGAACACTAAGCAAATTTGATTGTTAGAAATACAGAAATTCTCCAATGCAGGAAAGAAAAGCACCTTGGAAGAGAGAAAGGACAGCGTGCGGTTGAGGAAGTTTAGCTCCCAGAGCCTACCGTGCGGCTCGTCCAGCAAGACTCCAGCAGGCGAGTCCAGCAGGAGGGCGGGCAGAAGGAGGCTGCCCCAACTCTGAAAAGACACATCCAAGTATTAGCTAGATCTCTGTCTCTGCAATTCTGTTTATATCCTTTTCACAATTCCTCTTACTGGAATATTGTGTGGAGAAAACAGATGGATGAAAAATGTGCAAAGCCAGGCTTACCTAACAGTTCGCCTTCGCAAGTCTGAACGCTGAAAGACAGTAGGTAATATTCCTTACAGTAGAGGAGAAAGTAATGTAAACCTGGAGTTCCCCCACCCAAGATGGTGTTATCAGGTTAAGGTGACAGACAAATATTTTTTGGTATTAATCATCCAAACAATATATCAGGCTTCGGTTCTTCCTGAAAGAAAAATGTTCAACTACTTAAAGGAGAAGAGTATAAGGCCGGGCGCGGTGGCTCACGCCTGTAATCCCAGCACTTTGGGATTACAGAGTATAAGGCCGAATATAAGGCCGAGGCGGGCGGATCACGAGGTCAGGGATCAAGACCATCCTGGCTAACACGGTGAAATCTTTTCTCTACTAACAATACAAAAAAAAAAAAAAAATTAGCCAGGCCTGGTGGCGGGCTCCTGCAGTCCCAGCTACTCGGGAGGCTGAGGCAGGAGAATAGTGTGAATCCGGGAGGCGGAGATTGTGGTGAGCCCAGATAGCGCCACTGCACTACAGCCTGGGCGACAGAGCGAGACTCCGTCTCAAAAAAAAAAAAAAAAAAGAGAGAGAGAGAGAGAACAGTATACCAACATCAGTTACAAGAGAAGTTTGGCTATGAGCACTTATTTTTATATCTGTGGACCCATATAGGCTCCCCTGGTTGGTGTAATTTTTTGGCATAACTTAAATAACAGATTTCGAATGCTTCTAGAACTTACCTACCCAGTGCCTCAGTTGTTTTAAAATATTTTTTAAACATGAGTTATTAGACTTTCTGCCTTCCAGTTTCCCAATTTTTAAACATTTAATTGGGCTTATACATCAAATTTTTTAACTTTATAGATTTTTCTTTCAAACAAAAACGTTTTATAATCAGTCCTGTGGTTCCATTTAGATTATTTGATGTTTTAAATTTTCAGTGATTTCAGTGATCTTGGCTCCTCTTTTCTGCTCATAATTTCCTCTTTTCTTTATTGTACATTGACTCATTTTTATTGTTCTGGGGAAAATGCTCAAGGGCTTGATTAGAGGGGCTGTTTTGTATTCAGTACTCCTTAGCATCCGAAAATACTGTCGTAGTTTTCTCCACAAACAAAAAGTTCCTGGCTCTTGCTTTGCTCACGGTTTTTCCCTCAGAGATGTGTGGCTGCCCCTCCAATGCCTCCCACTGGTGTTTCTGAGAGCCGAGACACTGTTTTCTGTTCCTTTATGCATAATCTGATGCTTTTTATATTTTTTAGGAGACTTTAAATTTATCTATAATTTTTTCAGTGCACAGTGCTCACTGCTTCCATTGCAACTTTAAATTCAAGAATCATATTCTTAAACTTTGTGACTACAACAATCACATCCCTCATTTTTTGGGTGCTCCTAACCAAATCCAGGCACTGGACTAGGTGGCATTTACCCAGAATCACACAACCTGAGTCAAGAAATTTGAACCAGGGTTTTGAAACCAATCTACTCAACTCGAAAGCCTATGCTCTGACCACCCCTCTCCAAAACTTTGAGTGCTCAGATCAGTATTAGTTTATCTCAGATCGTCCTACTTTCAGAAAGTCTTTCTCTAGATCAGAGAGGTTGTGATGGTTAGCTTTATGTGTCAACTTGACTGAACCATGGGATGCCCATATATTTGGTTAAACTTATTTCTGGGTGTGTCTGTGAAGGTGTTTCTGGATGGGATTAAAATTTACTTTGATGAACTGAGTAAAGCACCTTGCCCTCCCCAATGCGGATCGGCCTCATCCAATCCCTTGAGGGTCAATAGAACAAAAGGAGTGAGGGAGAATTTGCTTCTCTGCCTGACTGTCTTTGAGCTGGGTGGGATATTCATCCCCTGCTTTTTAACTCAGAGCCAACTAAATCACAGTTTTTCTTGGGTATCTAGCTTGCTGCTTGCAGATTGTAAGACTCCTCCACCTCTGTAATCATATAATAATAAGCTGATTCCTTGTAATAAATCATACATAGATACAGATAGAGAGAGAGGTGGTACATGTATAACTATAGATATGGATATGGATAGGCTAGAGCTAGAGATATAAATAGTTATAAATACAGATACATCCTATTGGTTCTGCTCCTCCGGATGACCCAGATTAATACAGAGATAACATAGCATCAATAGATTGGTTTTAGGGAGGCTGTAAAACTCCTCAAAATGAAAAACTATTTCTCCATGCAAAAACATTTCTGTGTGTATATATTGGCATCTGTATTTTTCTGGTTGAACATCCTTAATTTTAGTAAGATTCTCAAAGTGTTCGCTCATTGAATAGGTACTAAGAAACAAAGTTAGAGATTCTGTTTTCTTTTACATCTTGTTGAGGACAAGAATTTTGTATTTTCAACATTTTCTCCTTTCCCTTTAGTAATTCAAGGCTATCAAGGACTCTGAGTTTTCAAAAAAAAATATTTCAGAAAAAATATTTTGAATTAGTTACACTTCAAGTCCCCCCTTTCCTTTAATCTGTTGTCAAAAATATAGATTTATACTTGTCCAGTTAGGGCTCACATGTAGTAGAACTATAAACATGTCCTGAGAAGGAAATATGAATAAATCCTGTTCAGATTTTCATAGTGCTTATGTGGTTTCTTCTTGGTCTGAGTGAGAGAAATATAGACAAGTAAATGAAGGCAGGTTAACATTTCTATTCAGATGTCTGAAGGCTCTTTGGGGGCATTTTTCTGGAGATTTTCTCTCCATAGCAGCTTGAGTATGGTACAGATAAAGATTCCACACTGGTGTGCTTCATGGCACTATTTATACTGGAGCTCCTGGAGTCTGAATCCTGCCAGCCACACACAGGAGAGAGCCAGAGATTCAGCCTCCAGCCTTCCAGGCACTGCCTTAGGCTTATTCTTTTCTCATAGCAGGGGCTAGCTCCCCAGCTGGCTGACTTCAGTTCGACTCCATTGATGGTAAATGTAGCAGAAATTATTTCACTTTCTTGAAATAAGATATCTATTTTTAATTTCCAACATTGATGAAGATTTTCCTCATGTGAAGGAATCTGGCCAGTCATTTGAATGAGTGAGTGGTAGGCGACAGGACCTAGTCACACTTTCTGTCTCGAAACTGGCTTGCCCCTTTGTTATCTAGTCCTGGATCTCGTATCATGCAAACTGCATTTATTCACTAAGGGTTCCACTAACGTGGGAAGAAAAGTATGCATTCCCTGTCACTGTGAAGGACTATTAAACAGTTCTTTTTTTAAGTTCATATTTCTTCAATTGAATTTGACCTCTAAGCAGGAAGACTCTCATAAAACAGGCTTTCCTCACCGTTGCTTGAAGTAGTAGCTGTCTGAGTTGGGATTTCTTCAAGTAATGGAATCTTGACTGTCTTTTATGTTATCTTTGGTACACAGGCTGAAGGCTTTATCTTTATCAGTGTCATGATTCTAACAATAAAATAGCTCTCGCTAACGTATAGTGACAGGTAAATCATTTAAAAACAATTGTACAAAAAGTTTCTTCCAGTTGTGATTATCTTTCTTAATAGTAATTCCTAAACCTGTCTATTTTAATGATTCATGAAATCACTCTGTAATACTAATAAACCATGAACCGTCAATACTTTCCAATTTTACAGTGGTTATAAACCTGAAAAAAAAGGTTCTCTTTCCTCTTCTCACCAGGTGAAGAAATAACAGGTCAGGTTTATGCTATCCATAAAATAAGTAAAAACAGAAAACCTCATACAATTGAAATTGATTATTTTGTTATTTCAACAGTAGCAACAGCGCCTGAATTCAGGTAGAATGTCTTACAATAGAACTATTTGAGAGGCTTCAGTGAGAACAAGGAAAAAATATGAAACATTTTTCTTATCCACACAATTGTTTTACATAATTTTTATTAATGTATCTTTGTTATTGTCTTATGCAATACATGAACAGAAACACATGTTGGACCAAGAGATGCAGAGCAAAATGCTGCATCTATTCCTAGTTATCATCTAAGATCAGAGAAAAATTAGAGAGGCAGTAATCTAAATGTTTATCTAAAGAAGGTCTTCCTATCTTTAAAACCGTAGGTCATTGACTCAACTAATCCCTGTTCTGAGTTTGTTGCTTATCAATTGCTTTTTGAGATTCAATAGGTTTAAAGACCAATAAGGTTCTCACCTTCCACGCGAAGATATTAAAGAAGAGCCCAAGTGACACAGGTATGGATAAATAATTATAACAGAATACAGTAAATGAAATAATAGAAGTATGCAAATTCTACACAGTACTATGCAGAAATGAATAATTAGCTTTCTGCTGGGAAAGTCCTTGTAAGTGATAGGGAGGCTAAGGAGAAGGTGTAGCAGTTGGCATGATTAGTTGACATGATAATGTGCAGATGACTTCAACAACTAGAGGGCTCTTAGAATATATAACTTTGAGGGAAGTGGTCAGGGATGGCAGGCAATATTTAAAGAGAAGTAGTCAAGGCTGTGTCATAAAAGTCACTGCAGAAGGTAGAACTTATGTGATGGAAACCAGCAGTTGGCTTTAAGCAGAGCACTGATTTAGTAATATATGCATTTTATTGTAGTATGGATATTGAATAAAAGGCCACAGAGGTGAAACAAAGGGCATGAGAATCAGGTAGGGCACTGCTATAAGCTAAATGAGAAAGATCTTCAAGAAGGTAATAACTATGAGAATTAAAGGGAAAAATAGAATTCAGCAATGAAATGGCATTATGAAGACAGGGATGATGTGAAATGAGAAAGAGAAGGGCAGAATTTCAGAAGATTCCTAGGAGCCTGGCTTGAGAAATTGCATGAGCAGTCTTGGCATTCACAAACACTGGCAGTATAGAAAGAGATGCTTGTTTATTGAGGGAGACAATAAATTAATCTGGAAATTGCAGTAAGCAATCTGTGGCACAGCCAGGTACAGATGTGTTTTCTTTGTTATTTATAAATCTGAATGAATGTGTTTATTTGCTGAAAACTTACACTTTGAAGAAAATAATAAAGATATATTAAAAGCATCTATTTATGAATCATAACAAGTACTTTTAAACCTTTTCTGTGGAAATGTATGACAACATTTCCTACGCTATCAAAACACTAATCTAATTTTAACTGCATCAATTTCACTCCACAGACATTTATTATGAACTTCCTACGTAATACGGAACATGCTAGGGCAGTAGAGAAGCAGAGATGATTAAGAAATAGTCTTTGCCCCCCAAAGCATGTAGTCTTGTGGGGTGTGGGGATCAAAAAATGACTAAGGATTCGACATATTCAGAACTGCAAAAAAGGTGCTAAGGAATCACAAAGGGACAGGGCCCGGGGAGGTCGCAGGTGAGCCAGGGCTCCTCTCTGGCCAAGCAAAGATGAGGATGCAATTTTCTGAGCATTCAGGCTCTAGGTGTCAAAATCAGGAAGTAGATAGGGAAGAAATTGTCAAGCCCATATCCCAAGGTTCTTTCCGGAGGAAGCCTGGGAATGCCAAGAGGTGTGAGCTATGAGTGGGTTTGTAGAGAAAACCATCCATCTGGGAGGCTTGTTCTCACAACCTGGCATCAAACTCCCCTTAGTCTGATGCGGTAAAGAGTTTGCATCTGTGTTCTTAGCCTTCACAGGTATTTTAGTGGAAGGTTTGGAAAGGCTGCTTTAAAAATACTATGTTTTACACTGAATATATAACTGGATTTTAAGACATTCTGCCCCAGAAACATTTTTCTAAACCTAAAAAAGTCAATGCAGAAATCATTAAAGATTGATGCATATGACTACATTAGCATTAAACATTTTCGTGCTATCAATTAAAAAGAAAAGAGTTCGGTCAAGTATTTTTTTAAAGCATATTAACACTATTATAAATTATATATTATTTCAAATCAATAAGAAAGAACTAAATATCCTTATGACAAAATGTCCCAAAGGACATGACTCATGCTTATATTTTTTGTATAGGGAACTGGATGAATAACAGGGTCACAAACTGAGATGGAGAATACAGGAGGGGAACAAGGCTTACAGAAGGAAATGATGAATTCAGCTTTGTTCCAGGTTGAAGGAACAAATGTGAAATTCTTAAGCTATGTATGAATTCTTAACTGGAATCCATGAACTCCCAAAAAGGATGAGAGCTCTGTGAGGATGAGCTGAATCAGAGAAACTGCATATACTTGGAACAATAGAACAGAGACGAAACGCTATCATTAAAAGGGCCAGAAAGAATTTGGGGGCGTTTAAAGAAAAAAGAAGCAGAAACCAGAGCAGTTCAAGGAGAGGCTGAGAGAACAAGGTCATGGAGACAACAGCCAGGTGCTCAGGGGGTAAGGGATGTGCCCTAATTTACAGTGTCAAACTCTTTAAATTATATAAAGAGGTTTATTCTCAGCCAAACATGAGTGACCAAGGCCTGAGGCTTTGTCTCATGTAGTCCTGAGAACATGTGTCCAAAATAGTTGGGCTATAGCTTGGTTTTATCAGTTTTATGGAGACATAAGACATATATCAATATAAGAAGGTATACATTGATTTGCTCCAGAAAGGTGGGACAACTTGAAACAGGGGGGCTTCCAGGTCATAGGTGGATTCAAAGATTTTCTGATTGGCAATTCGTTGAAAGAGTTAAGTTATTATCCAAAGACCTGGAATCAATAGGAAAGTATGTCTGGATTAAGATAAGGGGTTTTAGAGACCAAGATTCTTATTATGTAGATGAAGGCTTCAGGTAGCAGGCTTCAGAGAGAATCATGATAAATGTCTCTTACCGGACTTAAGAAGGTGCTAGACTCTTAGTCTTTCCTGGATTAGGAAAAGACCCGGAAAGGGAAGAGACTTCTCTATAGAATGTAGATTTTCCCCACAAGAGACACCTTTGCAGGACCATTTCAAAATATGTCAAAGAAATCTATTTTGGGGTAAAATGCTTTGATTTCTTTCAGGACCTGCTATCTGTCATGTGATGCTATACTAGAGTCAGGTTGGCCTTTGGTATCTCATTGCTACAAAGAGTCTGTTTTGTTAGTCTTAAGATCTCTGTTTTAACATGAATGCTGGTCAGTTGTGCCTGGATTCCAAAGAAAGCGGGGGTATAACGAGGCCCATCTCACCTCCCCTTCCATCACGGCCGAGCTAGTTTTTTAGGGTTACTTTGGAATGCCCTTGGCCTAGGGGAGGAATCCATTCGATTGGTTGGGGTTGGGTGAGAGGGGGCGTTGAATTTTATTTTTTGTTTACAGATAGAAGCATGGAAGAATTTGTGTAAGGAAGGCCTGACAATGCCTAAGAGACTTGAAGTTTGGAATTTCTCAATTACCCTAACAGGTACAATCCTAGTGAGATAACATGATCATGATGCAATATTAGTTAAAAGAAGAAAAAAAAAAACCTGAACACAAAGGTGTATGCAAAGTGTGATTTCAAATAGATATAGGAAAATGCTATGGAATGATATATTATGAAATGCTAATGATTACTATACCTGAAATTAAGAGAGTTTTGTTCCTTTACATTTTCTCTATTTTAATAAATTCCATGAAACATATGAAATATTTTTAAAACTATAAAATATTATACCAAGAGAAGAAAATGAATAGCACCACCCTCATGAACTAGCAATCACCAGTTAGAGAACCTAGCCAACACGAGAAAACAATAAATAGGCTGGAATAAAAAAAAAATGGAAATGTGCATTGCCCACATTAAAACGTTAAATATCTTAGTGAAAATAAACACAGCTTGAATAAGAGAAAATTTAATAAATTATCAAATAACATTGGGTCGAGGAACCAATAAAAGTAATTATGAAGTTGGAGTGTTTGTGATAAAAATGAGTTCATATCCTGAAAAGAAAAATAATTGGGATACATGAGAGAAGATTGGCAAAACATTGACAATTGCAACTAGATGAGGGGAACATAGGGTTTTAAATCATGATTCTCTCCACTTCCATTATGAAATTTCCCTATGTAAAAAGTAAAATTAAAAACAATCTAATATGCAAGAAGAAGAAACTAAGACTGATAAACTCTTGGACATTCAAAGTGAATACATAATTTTAAGTAAACATTATTAAAAGTAACAAAATAACGTATGCAACACAATAATTTACAAAAACAAAAAGTCCTGAGGTGATAGGGAAGAAGGAAATAATAAATATTAAAGCATAAAAAAATGAAAAGACAGCAGACCCAAACACCAAAATAGGTCAATAAGTCTAAGAATTGGCTCTTTACAAAATAGAGAAACCTCTGGAAAATGTCTCAAAATAAAAAGAAAACATTTAAAACAATCCAAATTTTTTTATCTAAGAATATCAGACATTTTCGTTTAGTTTTTCTGGATATTAACTGCACAAGGGAAAAAACAATAATCTAACGAAACTGAAGTAATCACTTCCATCAAGCAATTATCATCTCCTTTCCTTTCATCTCTCAATAAACATGCAGAACGTATTAATCAGTCTGCTCATAGATTTCATAAAAAGTGGCTCATTATCTGTTCTATTAATAGTTGCCAGGTTTTTTGCATCAGGAGTTGGTTGCTCACAATGATTAATATTTACATATGTTGGTTTCTCCCAGTTGAAACCAGGATTGGAATAATAAATTGGGAGAAAACATATGGAAAAGCTCATGAAGATGACCATTTTTGCCAATAGTGTCCAAGAATGTTTCTGGTTCTCATACAAATAGTGCCATACCAGATCCTTTCAAACATAATATTTCCCATTAAAGCAATCTCCCTTCCCATAAGCCCCTCACTTCTTCCCTTTAAAATTATCAACTTAATTTTTCTCAAGCTTCATTCAATTTTGTAAACTGATGCAACAAATTCTGCAATTTACATAAGACCTGTTTCTTCTTTCCTTTTATCACGTTATTGATCTATCTCCCTGAAAATTGCTGGAAGTATTATGTAATCATTACTAAGAATATAAAGTCCATAATTTTACAGTTATTAATGCCCCCACCCGCCATCAAGGATCTGCCTAGACTATTAAATATGTCAGCTTCCTGCTCCACACCAAAATAACCATAAATCAAAAAAACAAAACAAAACAAAAAACATCAAGGTGGGGACTGCATTCCTTCTGTGGCTTTATCTCTTTAATTAGCAGATAAAAAGAGGTTACCATTTTAACAGAGATGATTATAATGGTTTTTATCACTTTACAGAAACTCTTTAAATTGCTTTTTATAATGATGGCTGACGTGTAATGGCATTAAAGAAGTATAATGGGGGAGGTGTTGATTTGTTTTCTTTAATTTTGTTTGTGCGTGACTTCTCTTCATCTGATGACATGAAAATAAACAGTAAGTACCACAAATTACTAGAGCAGCAGAGTTTGCTGTTCTGAAATAGTCCGACTCTTCCTAAGACACTCTTGCTTTCCTCTTCAACTGCTGTGGTACCTGAAACAGATGGAGAAAGAACCTGGAGTCATCCTCAATCCCTAGACTTAAATCCATTAACGTATTTGGGTGTTACAATTGTGAAGCCATGCATCTGTGGCAGCGGGGGGGAAAGAAAGAAACTTCTATCTGAAAATGTGAGCCCCTTTAAATTATGAGGCCCAGTGCAGTACTGGAATCAAACAGCAGTCACATCACTCCTCTGGAGCTGAATCATTACCTCTTGAAGCCACATGCTATGTGGGCTCTAGACTAACTGACCAAATAGCCATCAGATGCCACGTACTGGACACTATAACGCGTACCCAGTAGTTCAACAACAGAGAGCCAATCACTAATCAATGTCATCTCTGTAAGCCTATGAGAATTCCTGCTGAACAACTCTGTGTCAGCCCACTCCTTGTCCCCTTTTGTCTTTGAAAACCTGCTTGCAGCTGAGGCTGACAGAGCTCATATTGAAGGCACCTTGAGTCTGAGTCTTCCAGGCAGCTGTTCTCACTTTGGCTCAAGTAAACTCTTTGAATTATTTTTTGTGCCTCAGCCTCTTCCTTTTAGGTCAACATATCCATCATGGAATTAAGGGAATTAGAACAATTTCTCTTGTCATTGGAACTTGCAGAAGAAGAAATGTGCTTAGTTAGATTGAGACTAGGCTTCCATTGCTTTGGATATAAAATGGCCAGGACCAGCTGTGCTTTAGGTATTTTGGGGCAGGACTGGAGTGAGAAGATGTGGAAAACATAACATGACGCCTGGTTTGGTTGCTGTCTGCGATCTATTTATTTCCTTTCTCCTCTTTCTGCTCCTGAGGACACAAGAGGTTTGATTCCAGAAGGCTTTCTACTGAATTATTTGCCCTTATCTGATCACTAACAGAACTGGGTTGGGCTTTTCCTTTCTCTAGCAAGGTTTCTCAATTTCAGCACTATGACCTTTAGGGCCAGATGGCCTTTGTGTAGGGGCTGTCCCGTGCATTGTAGGATGTTTAGCAGCGTCCCTGACCTCCACCCACAAGATGCAAGGAGCACCCCCAACACAGCCGTAACAACCAAAAAGCATCTCCAGACATTGCCATCATGCCCTAGGGTGGCAAAATTATCCCTGACTGCAAACTGCTGCTCTACATTTCATCTTCTCTACTGTGTGAATCATCTCACACTTTTCTCATTTTCACTGTTCTGCAATATTTTTAATCACTTTCAGTATGTTAATGATACCTACAACTCCAATCAAGACTAAGGAAAATCAAAGCAATCTTCTGATGAATGCCTGGACCAAAGAGCAATAGGAACCAGCTATGATCAAAATCCTAGAGAAAGCCAAGGAGTATTGGAATACAAATTTCTAGTTATTGGAGAGTGAGGACTAGAACTTTTGTCAACTAAACCAAAGAGTGTTTATTATCTACTAAATACGAGGCCAAATCCAATTTGGTCACGAACAAGAAAAAAAAAAAAATCCCAAAATTTATGTTCTTAAAGATTTATTTTTATAGTTGGCATGGGTAAGAGTTTTCTGGGAATGATTAAATTAGACCTGATATCATAGCCATTTTGAAGCTGCTTAAAGTTCTAAGGACATAAACCAAGTAGGGAGAGAAATAAGTAATATGATTACACAATTAATACTTATTTCAATTTTTCATTATTTGTGTCTATTTACTGCAAAATAATTACTTTGTACATTCTCATGCATGTTTCAGATTAACTTTTTTGGTAATGTAATAAACTTTAATGCAAATATACTTTATCCTCCCAGTTCATACCCCATGATACAGGTGACAAGGCTTGAAGTGGTTAAATAGAAATAAGATGTTACCTCTCTCCTTCTGTTTTTAAAATCCACATGCATTTCCTGGGGATCTTGTTCACAATTATAATTCTGGAAGTCTGGGGTGGATTCTGAGATTTTGCATTTCTTTTCTTTTTCTTTTTATGTATTTATTTTTTTTAGAGATGATGTGTTACTCTCATCCTGGCTAGAGTGCAGTGGCACGATCAAAGCTTACTGTGGACTCAAACTCCTGGGCTCAAAAAATCCTCCTGCTTTCAGCCTCCCAAGTAGCTGGGACTACATTACAGGCACACATCCCCACACCTGGCTAATTTTTTAAATTATTTTTTGTAGAGATGGGATCTCAGTATGTTACTCATACTAATTTCTAACTCTAGGCATCAAGCAATCCTCCTGCCTTGGCCTCCCAAAGTGCCAGGATGACAGGCATGAGCCACTGCACCCAGCCTTAAGATTCTACATTTCTAAGGAGCTCGCAGGTAATGGAACAATGTTGATTTAAGCACAACTCTGTGAGTAACAAGGTCCTCAGCTCCTTTGACCTAAGCGTCATATTATGGTTTTGTATGAGTTGTAGTGCTGCCCCAGTTTTGAGGAAAGGCAGCGTTCATTTTTAGATTCAGATTTTTTTCTGTTTTTTTTTCTCCCACCCCCTGTTTTTTTTTTTTTTTTTTTTTTTTTGAGACAGAGTTTCACTCTTGTTGCCCAAGCTGGAGTGCATTGGTGCAATCTTGGCTCACTGCAACCTCTGCCTCCAGGGTTCATGTGATTCTCCTGCCCTAGCCTCCCGAGTAGCTGGGATTGCAGGCGTGCACCACCATACCCAGCTAATTTTTTTTTTTTTTTTTTTTTTTGGTATTTTTAGTAGAAACGGGTTTCACCATGTTAGCAAGGCTGGTCTCGAGCTCCTGACCTCAGATGATCCGTTCGCCTCAGCCTCCCAAAGTGCTGGGAGGATTACAGGGGTGAGCCACCATGCCTGGCCTCAGATTTCATATATTAAAACACTCTTTTCAGCAAAAGATGTTGAAGATTCCTCCCTCAAGACAGGAAACACAAAGCGAAGAAAGCTTCCAGAGCTGAAGATCCCGACAAAGGAAAGCCAGTCCTGCTGAGAGGGGAGCACCTGAGCGCTGCTGGTCAGAGAAGCCTCCTCAAGGATAACAAGCAAAGCCTCCACTCTCTATACTCCAGGTTAGAATAAGGGATATGAGGCCAAAGGCCAACATTCCAGCTGACGACAGATGACAGAATACTGAGGGCTTCCCAGGAGACTCAAGCTCCATCAGCAGGCGGATTCACCACACCTGCTGAGTGCAAAGGAACTGGAGAAAGATAGTAAGAGCTACTATCTGTTTTTCAGATTTTATTGTATCCAACCAAACATAGTAATGATATGGCTCATATTCCAGGTGCAAATGGTTTCCATAAATACCATTTTCACCAAGTTCTAAGATAAGTAGCTATGACAACTATACAAAACATAACATTACATAAGATGTCTAATAATGCAATAATAATTATATGTAACATATGCAAAGTATATACGTAATAATAAAATACTATTAAAAATAACTACCCAGATTATCTAGCTCTGTCTTTATCTGTTAAAAGTCAAGGATTTGCTGTTCAGAGTAGGCAGAGTCTCTTAAAATCACCTCTTAAATAACTTCTGTTTTGGCCAGGCACGGTGGCTCACACCTATAATCCAAACACTTTGGGAGGCCAAGGTAGGCGTTGGGTTTGGGAGTTTGAGACTAGCCTGACCAACACGGAGAAACCCCATCTCTACTAAACATACAAAATTAGCCTGGTGTGGTGGCGCATGCCTGTAATCCCAACTACTCGGGAGGCTGAGGCAGGAGAATCACTTGAACCTGGGAGGAGGAAGTTGCAGTGAGCCGAGATCACGCCATTGTACTCCAGCATGGGCAACAGAAGTGAAACTCCATCTCAAAAAATAAAATAAAATAACTTCTATTTTTATTGTTCGGCTCTTGTTTTACTAAGAATTCTCAGTGATGCTTTCAACACATTCTAAAAACACAAAAATTAATCTTATTCCTAGATTTTCATAACTTATTTTTCCAAGGTGTTATTTGTTTTTACCATGAAGCAAAATAATTAATAGCCAAAAAATATGTCCGATTAATTCTGGTGTCACTTCAATATAATTAGTCAATTGCGGACACGTTTTCTCCTAGGGTTCTTACCTACATTTACATTTCTGCAGTTAGGGTGAAGTTGCATGTGTGCTTGTACGTGGACCATGAATATAGGAAATAGGGCTGGAAAGAGTGGACAGAGGCATTCAACCGAAGTGTCTAGAATGTGGACATGCAAGCAAATGAATTCTCCACTCTGATGTGTGCACTGTTTCCTGTGATTTCTTCAAAGTGGAAAGTGTCTGAAGTTGAATTTCCTAGAGAGAGGTGGACTGAGGAGGCGAGCCTGGCCCCTGCTCTGCCTGCTGCTTCCCTGAGCTGTGACACCAACCACCTCACAGTGTCCCTCCCCTGGGCCTCCATTCCCTGTTCTGTAGAGTAAGGGCATTTGACAAGCTGATTCCTAAAGTGTCTCTCAAATCTATGATTCTACGACTTTAATGCCTTTAATATTGAATAAAATGTACACGATAATGTGTCCTCTCTGCACGTCAGCTAAAATAGGACATTATTAAATAATAAAATATCCATTTTCAACTGCATGGGTGTAATTTTTTTAAATGCATTTTGAGACAAGAAGATTGTTCTAAGCTTTCACAGATGTTAACATTTGAAAAAAAAAAATTCTTTTCTCACATGGTGCCAGTAGGAATAATTCATTCCTGGACTTTTTCTGTCAGCATCTATCTGTGGCTTTATTTAAAAATGTCACATTATCAGGACAAGATACAAGTATCTTGAACATGAAACCCTAACAATTAAACAGAAAATTGATACTAAAAGAAAATCAAGACAACAAATGTAAAGTTCAAATTTCTATTACCTTGTTTTTTTAAAAAGTGCCTAAATGCATGTATAAAAATTGAATTTTTAGAAACATAAACTATCCTTTCATTAATTTATTTTTAAACTTCTTTCATATTGTTATCACTGATAGAGTTGACAATACAATAAAATATTACTAAAATGCTGGGCACGATGGCTCACTCCTGTAATCCCAGCACTTTGGGAGGCTGAGGCAAGTAGATCACCTGAGGTTGGGAGTTCAAAACCAGCCTGGCCAATATGGTGAAACCCCATCTCTACTAAAAATACAAAAATTAGCCAGGCATGGTGGTGGGTGCCTGTAATCCCAATAATCCCAGTTACTTGGGAAGCTGAGGCAGGAGAATCACTTGAACCCGGGAGGCAGAGGTTGCGGTGAGGTGAGATGGCGCCACTGCACTCCATCCTGGGCGACAGGGCGGGACTCTGTCTCAAAAAAAATAAAAAATAAAAAATAAAAACAAGCATGAAATTAGAAGCTGAAACTCCACCAGTGTCTGCTTTAGCACCACACTCCAACTAAACTTCACATGCTGGTGCATTTCCATCTTCCTCTGGACACTGTGTCACACCATGAACACTCCACATACCAGGCTGTATGCCATGTTTCATTTACTATCTGCATGATTGAGAACATTGGGTTCCTATCAAGTTGCTATTGCAATAATATCCAACAGATCGGGACACACCCACCTCTTATTTGCCTTGTGTGATCTTTAAGGGAATTGAAAATCCACAAGGGTCTAAACTTGTCAGGTATTTTCGTGGGAAATGGATAAGTCCCTCTCAAACAAGCTGACCTGGAACTCATACCTGCCACAGAGAGTGAAACCTCTCTGCACTTTTAAATGCTGCATTCATTCATCCCTGGAGAAAGGCCAGCTTCTCATCCACATTGAACTAATTCTTATGAGGGCACCCTTATTTACAGCCACAGATGCAGTGTGATTCCCTATTTTAAATAAACTGTTGGTACTTTGTTGTTTTCACCGTCTTTAGCTCTAGCCCTTAAGGACTTCATGAAGCTCCTAAGTAATATAGACAGCTGGGTTGATTTTCAGTTGAACTAGCATGCATTTTCAACATTTAGAAGTAAGTACTGGCCAGGCACGGTGGCTCATGCCTATAATCTCAGCACTTTGGAAAGCCAAGGAGGGTGAATCACCTGAGGTCAGGAGTTCAAGACCAGCCTGGCCAACATAGTGAAAACTCGTCTCTACTAAAAATACAAAAATTAGCAGAGCATGGTGGCAGGCACCTGTAATGCCAGCTACTGGGGAAGCTGAGGCAGGAGAATCACTTGAACCTAGGAGGCGGAGGTGGCAGTGAGCCAAGATGGCACCATTGCACTCCAGCCTGGGCAACAGAGTGAGACTCTGTCTCAAAAAAAAAAAAAAAAAAAAAAAAGAAGTAGGTGTATTACACAATGAAGGATAAGAAGTAAAGGACAATAATGCAGTCTTTGATGCTTACACAAATTTTATTGGAAATAGTTGGCTCCAATAAGAATATTTCTGCGATCACCACAAACTCAATTTCTACTTCAGCTATATAATTATATCAGGCTTGAGAATAACTAAAAAACAATACAGCTAAATGTTGGCTTTAAATTACCATTTCTCCGCCTAAATCATGATGAATGTAATGATTAGAAATGGCATTATTGATTATTAAATGTCAGAATGAATACACTAATGAAGTTATAGAGACAAATGTCATGTAAGACTGATTATTCTGACTAGCTTGGCCAAAGTCCTGAGTCTAAAATTTTTAAAACCCTAAAAATGTAAAAAGAAGTATCACAATCCCTCGCGCTCTTCCTTTCCAACTTGGACCAGGCAGAATGGCTCCCGTAAAGAAGGGCGAGAAGAACAAGGGCCCTTCCGCCATCAACGAGGTGGTGACTCGAGAATACACCATCAGCATTTGCAAGTGCATCCATGGAGTGGGCTTCAAGAAGCGTGCCCCTCGGGCACTCAAGAGATTCTGAAATTTGCCATGAAGGAGATGGGAACTGCAGATGTGCGCATTGATACCAGACTCAACAAAGCTGTCTGGACCAAAGGAATAAGGAATGTCCCATAACAAATCCGAGTGCGGTTGTCCAGAAAACATAATGGGGATGAAGATTCACCAAATAAGCTGTATACTTTGGTTACCTATGTACCTGCTACCACTTTCAAAAATCTATAGATGGTCAATGTGGATGAGAACTAATCGCTGACTGTCAAATACATCAAATAAAGTTATAAAATTGCAAAAAAAAAAAAAAAAAAAAGAAAGAAAGAAAGAAAGAAAGTATCCATGACTGTATCCATTGTAATAATAAAAATTTGGCCAGGCGAGGTGGCTCATGCCTGTAATCCCAGGCCAAGGCAGGAGGATCACTTGAGGCCAGAAATTCAAGACTAGCCTGGGCAACATATTGGAACCCTGACTCTACAAAAAATTTTAAAACATTAGCTGGGTGTAGTGATGCACATCTATAGTCCCAGCCGCTCAGGAGGCTGAGGCAGGAGGATTACTTTAGACCCAGAATTCAAGGTTAGAGTGAGATATGATCACATCTCTGTACTCCAACCTGAGCAGCACAATGAGACCCTATCTCAAAAAAAAAAAAAAAAAAAAAAAAAAAAAAAAAAAAATCATCATAATATTGACCTGGTTCAAAATATAAGCATTCATGATAATACTGCAACTTGTCATTCAAAATTCAGTCATTGTGAACCTACCATGTGTCTGCAGCAGTCAGATGCTGAGCACGCTTGAGTAAACAAAAGACAGAAGACTCCTCCCCTTCTGGCTGGGGACTGAGATGAAGAAGAAGTAAGTGAGCTAACAAACCATTGCGAAGGTGACAGCGGCTATGAGTTAGACAGACTGTGCTGTGATCGAAGACTGGGTGGGAAGGGGGAACCTAGACTAGAGACTATGGATCAGGATTTGGCTCCAGGCAGAGGCTTCCAATGTGCGACTGTGTAGTCAGAGGACGGAGTTGGAGGGGCAGAAATCTGGCACGCTGGGGCCAGTGCTTCATAGCCCGGAAGATCGATGGTGTGCAGGAAGCTGGAGAACAGTCAGCTGCAGATGGCAAAGGGACTTGTCTGCTGGGCTGCAGCATCCCAGCTACTCCTCCCAGTGTTTCTGGGCAAAACTCTAGCAGATGCTTTTTTTCCCCTTTCTTTCGCTTACCACGTACCTATCAGTACATCCTGTCAACTCTACTTTGAAAGCACATCCTTACTCTCATCCCAAGTCTCCCTTATAATGTCCATTGTGCAAGTCCAGAATGATCCTTTAAAAACCTAAATCAAATCACTTCTTTCCTGCTTCCAACTTTTCCATGACCTCTTGTCACAGACAGAAAGGAGGCTAAACTCCCATCTTGGCTCTTTGTGCCCTTTATGATCTGCAATGCACCTCCTCTGCCTCCTCTTACCCCTCCACCTTGAACTCCAGCTTCTATGGGACTTGCCAAGCTTGATTCTCCTTCAGGGCATTTTCTCTAGATATTTTGTCTTCCTGAACTTCTTTTGCAACTCCTTGCACAGTTGATTCCTTCTTATTTCATTGAAATCTCAACCTGATGTCACCTGTTCAATGGCCTTGGATGGCCATCAGGCTAAATAGCCGAATAGTACTGTCCTTGTTTCTCCACGGGGATTAAATCCTCTGCATAGCACTTGTGCTGATATTTTATTAGTACTTGCTGGTTTACTGCCATCTCCACAGCACTCCAACCCCACACTATTCAACCTGGAATGTAGTTCTATGAAAGAAAGAATAATAAATGTGCTGTTCACTAATGTATCCCAACACCTGGGGCTGTGCCGGACACACGGTGGTTCTCAGCAATTTTTGCTGAATGAATCAAAGGCTGACAGACCGTCACGGATAAACTCATCATGAAATAGAAGTGAGAGAGAAAGGGAAAGAGGGAGGAGTGGTGGTGAGAGTGCACAGGTCGGCAGGGCCAGAAAGACCACCAAGCAGTCAAGCAGGTCCTACACAGCAGCAGCTACCACAGCCACTGGGTCAGCTGGCTGCACTTCTACATGTGGATTTAGACCCTTTGTTGTCCCCAAAGCATAGGCAGCATGAGCCTCATGCTTGCATTGGGTCCCCTTTCTCCTTGAGTCCTGTGGGTATGACGTGGCCCAGGAGAATGCTACGCCCACAGGGAATCTGTGTCAAAGCCAAGAAACTCCAGGGGCAGGAGATCCTGGTCTTCTGTAGGGGCTGCTAGCAAATTTGGTCCTCTTTCTCTCTGGAAGAGACGTTATCTTTATTACCCTGGGATTTCTCCAAGGAGAGATGTTTCCAAATCTCTGTGGAGGGAGCCGTTGTCTTTCTACTGCCAAGACTATCTGCTGTGCAAACATCCTGGATCATCCATTGATGATCTCAATGTCCTTTGTTCAGAAGACATGCAAACCATGTCCAGACATGGAGGACTAGCTCATAACAAAAGGGTCCCGTGGCCTGATTTGGGGCAGGGCCCCTAAGGGACAGAAAACTTCAAGACATATTTAGAGACCTGAGACTGGAAGTTATCTTTACCCAGTTCCCCAGGGAATGGTACTAGGAAGGCATAAAACCCCAGGAAATTTAGAGCTGCACAGTGTGTCAGAAACTATGGCACTAGAGACAACTTTGCAAGGATTTTTCTGGAATGGCAACTGACTGAGGTTATAAAATTATTCCCACACACTTACGCTGCAAGGAGTGGAATATCCAGCAAACTGGGAGACACAGGAGGACAAGAACAAATGATGCTTCAGTAATGACTTAAAGGGACCAGTTCCCAAGGGCCATATGGGATATTCACTCCACAGGATGATTGAAGGAGGGAGAGAGGCATCTCCCCAGTGCCTCACACTACGCAAGGTCCCTAGGAGATTCTAGAGGGGACGTCTTGTCTTCAATCACTTTCAGGACAAACACGAAATTGAACTACTTGTTTTTTTCAAAGTCTGTTACTGGGAGACACCATCTCTGGAGCCAGGCCGGGAGGCTGCAGTGAGGGAGCCAGCTCAGGAGGTTGTCAGGGCAGCCACAGTGGAGCCACAGCTCTGGGGCTGCCATCTTGTCCTGTCAGCTTAGCTCCCACTGTTCACGTCTCTCCCTCAGTAGTTTACTTTTTATTACATATCACAAAACTGTCCATATGGAATGTTAAAAATAAAGTTGAAAGGATAAAAATTACAGGTTCTTCACCACAGATAGCTCGAGAAGTAGTGGTCTGGAACAGCCCTATCCATCAGAACTTCGACAATGATGGAAACGTTCTGTTCCTGCAGTGACCAATATGGTAGCCATTCGTTGCATATGGCTACTGAGCACTTGGAGTGAGGCAATTCTGATTGAGGATCTGAACATTTCATTTTATTTAATTTTAATTAAGTTAAAATAGCCATGTGACTAGTGGCTGCAGTACTGGACACAGCAGGTCTAGAAGGAAGGCATTAGCCTGAGCCTCTCAAAGCTTTTGTGACCTTATCATAAAATGAGGATAAGAGTAGAATCAATCATGTAGGGGACTTTCGGGGCTTAATGAACTAATCTATGTTAGGGGCTTAGCACCTCTAGGGCACACAGCCGGCACTCAGTAGGCATTAGAGGAGGATGAAAAAAATAAGTATGACAACACTGGTGGCGATCACAGAGACAGAGCTTCAGGAGTTCAGAGGACAGGTTTGGACATGCATGTGGCCAGCTATTAGGTAAGAAAAAGGATGGGCCATGCAGCATGGGGCCAGAGCATGGGTGACAATGGGTGAGGAGGCCCTGTATCTGGCTCTATATGAGCACAGGCCCATGAGGAGTGATGCCCCGAACCCTAACAGTCTTGCAAAGGAGAGTAGATGTTCAGCACTGTGTCGGCGGGGGACGGGCTGTGCCCAGAGCTTCCCAGGCTGTTGGGACAACTGCTCCCTTGTGTGGTGCACAGTGCACATGGCAGGGGCAATGCTCTCTGGGGCTATGTCCAGTTCCTTCACCCAAATCCAAAACATGAGCATTCTGCACACCTCTATCAAGTAATCTGGATCAAGGCATGTGTTTGCCTAAATCATCTGAAGATTTATATAAAACATAGTTTATTGACATGTATGTATCAGTCTGGGTCCAATCAGGAGATGTAGACCACAACACAATTTAAATAAAGGAGGTTAAATATAAAGAAATACGATGCTCTTTCTTAAACAGGACAAGAGAGTAACTATTGAGACAGAAAGAGCTCTACAGGGCACCAGAGCTGTGCTGAGCACCCAAGGAAGGACACAGCTCGGGGGGGCTTAGACCTCTGAAGAAATATGGCTGCACCTACTAGATAGTGGAGAATTTTGCTGGGCTTCCCAGGCCACAGCTGGCCCATGGTGGCTGGACAAGTGAAAATATTACTCCGTGGCACCGGTAAACTGAGGCCAAGAGGCAGGCAGAGAGAGCAGGGCACACTGCAGGTGCGAGACCAAAAACCTGTCATGTCTATGTTGTTGTCCATGTTGAAAGGGCCACAGGAAATACACCTGCAGGACACGGGCGGGGGAGACTGGCAGGTGGTGGACCACCCTTTGCAGGGACCCAGTGGCCATCTGTGCACAGCTTGGGTCAGAGCAGCTGTGGGACCTTGCATGGACAAAGGTACAGCCTGCCGGATGGCCAAACTTAAGGAGCTTCAGTGTGCCTGTGGGTGGGGCTAAGGAGAGGGTGCAAAGAGCAGGACCTGTAAGTCCTTTGCTGTCCTCTGTCCCTGGCTATGCTAGTGCTGTCCAAATCAGGAGCTGCAGAAGGCACGGCAGCATCATGCTGGAGAGAGCTGCCTGCTCCCTACATGCACCTGACACTGGAGAAACCACACTGCTGAGTAGTAAAGAAAAATGCACGCTCTCCAGGAGCATGACAAATGCCCTGAGAGCCAGGAAAGAAAAGCCCTACTATCTGTAAGGTCTCTCCAGCACCTTCTACTGACAATCCTTAACATCAGATCAGTGGGAAAAAAAAAAAAAAAAAAAACATAAAAGAGGCTCATCTGCGTCTTCACAGATCAGGCAATGAAGGATGAATTTGGGGCTGAGAGTCAGGAAACTGACAAATGGCAAAACATAGCCTACGCCAGACACTCACCGGCCACACTCTTCCGTGGCGCTCACAAAATGTTCCCTGGGGCCTTGACTGTGACCTAGGAAAAGCAATGTTTTCAAGGAAAGGAAGATATCTTGGTAAATTTTCTTTCTATGGGTAAAAAATTAGTGCGGTCATCACCTTGTCATTAGTAAGTTCTCAATACAGCAGACTGAGCCAAAGCTGTGCAGCCAATAAGATGTACTTACATATTGTTCCCTGTCAGGGACCTGGGTTCAGAAGTGCAGTAGATCCAACATCTTCCAGTGCCATAATCTACCCTGTAGTACTAAATATCCTATACCCTAAAATTTATTATTCTTTATATATGATCTAGAGAGTGGCTACAAGTTTTGGCAGTAGTTTGGAAAATACTACAAAATATTTGAAGTAAAAAAAACTAAGCAGTTTATAAAACACTGCCACTTATACTTAGGTGTATTCTTACCTCTTTTCTTTTTTCCTTAAATAATTAAAACAAATATAACATCTTCTGAAAAGTAAAGGGGACTCAGTAAATAAATACATAGCATTGCTGTCATGACATATAATATTTTAGAATAAAAATACACTATGAATATTCATAGAAGTTGTTATTTTTGGATCTTTAGCAACATTAAATATTTAATATAATTACTCCTCCATTTCCTCTTCTAATATTTATCCCTGCTTCATTTCTAAATCATCTTTTCCACATTTTCCTCTTCAGTTATTTAAGTGGGACGGTAAGCTTGTTTTCAGCTAGTTGTAATTAAAATATTATCTCTGAGCACTTTCAAGCCAGATTGTCATCATCAAAGCAAAGGAAAGATGAGGCAATTTTGGAGAAAACTCAATGACACATCAAATTATTTAGATGAATGTTTTAATTTCACAATTTTTCTTCAACTAACTTTAAAATATGTGGGTGATTATTTTATATAGGGATTCGCACGGTACAAAAATCAGTAGAACTCTAAATAAGGCACTGCGAGGAGACAGAGAGGGGAGCACTGAGGTGGGCTCTTCCGCCCCGATTGGGCCCTGACCTCCACAGAGGCCAGGCAGAGAGCATCCTGCCTTCTATCGCCGCGTTCCAGAGAAGACTGTTGATAAACAGCCGGTGCCTAACTTCAGGGAGGGGTTAGTTATGGATGAAATCAAAGGACACCGAGGGAAAGGTAAGAGAAGGTGGCCGGAGTAGGCTTGGGAGGCAGGGGGCCCCACCTGGGAGAGCTTGGCGTTCTAGCCTGTGGAAGAGTCCTAGCCGGAGGAGAGAATGGGGGAGGGGCAGGGGTCGCTCAGGAAGGCGGGTCTTCTTTCCTGCGCCAGCCACCTCCAGCTGTGCTCCTCGGCTCCAGCATGGTTTCTCTAAAGGCTGTAAAGGAACGTGCCCAGCGGGGCATGTGACCATCCTTCTAGAACACGCTTTGGTTCCTCCAATTGGGAAGGTCTGGCTCCAATAGTCCAAGCCTGCCTCCAGATCCTTTAAAGATCGCTTCACTTTTCTGTCCCAGTCACCAAGAGAGAAGAGGGACAGGAAAGAGTGGAAGGAGTGGGGAGCAACGTGTGTAGTTTGGCCTTGCAGCGGAGCCGCCGCCATCCGTAGCCTCCCTGCTCGGAGTCCCTGACCATGGCAAGCCTATCTCAAAATCTTGCAGGAGCTGGGATGCGCACATCCCTTGGGCAAGGGGAAGCCACGGCTTGTTTTTGGCAAGGAGCAATGCGAGTTACCTTGCCCTTAACCTTATGTAAAATCATTCTGCAAATGAAGATCCAGGGCTGAAAGGGCAGCACTGCAGACACCGCAGCGGGCCGGAGCCACAGCCCTGGGCTCCCAGGGTTCTCCACCCAACAGGGAAGACAGACTGGAAAAACGGTTACATGCGTGGTGCTGGCTGCAAAGGAAAAGAACGGATCTTTAGTGCGTAGTGAAGCGCAGGGGCTCACTTGGTTAGGATGCCGTTCGGAAATACTTCACTAAGAGGGGCATGGGCGCTGGAGTGGAGACAAGCTGGGACCTTAAGTCACTCGCAGAGTTCGTTATGGGGAGGAGACACTCCAGGACTAGAGAACAGTGTTAGCTTTGAGGCAGAAAAAGCCTGGAGCGGAAACGGAGAAGAAGAGAGAAGAGAGAAGGGAGGAGGAGGAGGAGGAGGAGGAGGAGGAGGAGGAGGAGGAGGAGGAGGAGAAGAAAGAAGAAGAAGAAGAAGAAGAAGAAGAAGAAGAAGAAGAAGAAGAAGAAGAAGAAGAAGAAGAAGAAGAAGAAGAAGAGGAGGAGGAGGAGGAGGAGGAGGAGGAGGAGGAGGAGGAGGAGGAGGGAGGAGGGGGAGGGGGGGGGGGGGGGGGGGGAGGGGGGAGGGGGAGAAGAAGAAGGAAGAGGAAGAGGAAGGAGGAGGAGGAGGAAGAGGACGAGGAGGAAGAGGACGAGGAGGAAGAGGAGGAGGAGGAGGAAGAGGAAAGAAGAAAGAAGAGGAAAAACACCTCAGGCAGGAGAGTACAGGGGGACAGGAAGGAAGCAGGAGCGTGCACACTTGAAAGCACGTGTTAGCGGCAGCAGCCCCCGCGACCCCTGCGGGACATACCAAGATGCCCTTCACTCTGAGGGCAGCGGGAAGACACTAAAGGGTTGAACAGGTTGCATTTCTAAAAGATGACGGAATACAGTATGTAAAACGTTGGAAGGGGATAAAAGCAAACGCAGAAGGACGGCTAGAGAGCTACAGAAGGGTGATGGGGCGGTGGAAGGAGGGCAGGAAGGGAAGTGACCTCCCAGCGCCGTCCTGGGCCGCAATAGGCAATCAATCTGTGCTGCATGCTGGCCCCCACTGGAGAGGGGCTAATTGCTCCATTCACGAGGGAAGATGCAGATCTGAGAGGCCGCGCGCAGTTCCACAGAGCCGCGCTGGGTTCCCGTCACCTCCCTCCGGGGTGAGTGTGGAAACCGCTCTGCAGCAGGAGCACCCAGCTTTCCCAGACCGCGGTTGCCGGGCACAGGCTCCGGGCACGCGAGAGGGTTCCGCGCAGCCCGCTTTGCAGAGGGAACGGAGACGCAGAAAGCCTGGCCCGGGCGCGCGGCCGCGAGGGCTGGGAGCGGGGAATCCACTGCGGCAGCTCAGCTCTGGGCAACGCCGCCACCTGCTGTCCCGCGCACCCGCACAGCGGCCCGGGCGTCCAAGCCTCCGCGAGAGAGATGTGCCTGACCTGCACGGAGGATGACGCTGACCGGCCGGTGGTGAGGAGGCCACCGAGGAAAGAAATCAGACACAGGACGTGCTGGACCTGCAGGTTGCACAGGCCCAGGGAGGGCCCCAGGCGCAGCGGGCACCGACCCTGTCCCTCCAGGCTCGGATCTGCGGGTCCTCGGGCTGCGACCCTGCCCTGTGGCCGAGACTGTGACAGTCATCGCAGCTGGCAGCCGAGTGCACTGACCCTTATGCTCACTCCACACGCAGAAAAGCACCAAATCTCAGTGGCTCCACGCGACACGTGTGTTTCTCACTCTCATATCCAGGGCAGGTCACAGGACACACCAACAAGTGATTTAGGGACCATGCTCTTTCCTTCTTTGTACCACCTTAAAAATGCAGCCTCCAAGTTCACTGCCTAAAGGAAAAAGGAATGATCAAAGGTGAGAGATTTTGCTGTGGCTTGTGACACAGCTCCACCTAATGTAAAGATGTTAGGAAGCTCGGGTTGTCTGCGTGGCCAGGAAGAGGAGAAAAAGAAGTGTCGCTGAAGCACGAAGACTTGGCCAGACCCTTATGTGTCTCCTAAACATTCTCCCGTCCATGCAGACAGCACCCTCACACCTTCCGCCAGAGGGGCAGCCACAGTCCCACCAGTCACTGCCCAATGCAAAGGATCCCCAGGCAATCCCACTCCATGGCCCGGACTCCTCTTGGGCTGCCACCAATCACCTAGAGGGGCAGTGGTTGCTCTCCTCCACCCAGCAAACAAGCACATTATCTCTGAAACAAGCACCACACCACCATTCCAAAACAGAGTGGGAGAAACACTCTATCACAGTCCCACAGGACACCTGACTCTGCTGGCCAGAACTGCTAAATTCCTCTGCCCTGGGCTGGGAAGGCACCTCATTAGACTCCCGGGCTATCCTCTGGGGAAAACTCCGTGCTCTGTTTTTCTTGGAAACCCCTGGATCTGCCCTCGTGGGAGTTCTTAATTGCTTATTGGGCTTCAGTATCTGAACTGGGTGCTGGGGAATCTTCCCTCATAGGATCCACATACCCTGAATCTCCCTTGCTGTCTGCTGCAGACTGAATGGTTGCTTTCCCAAAATACTCCTAGGTTGAAATCCTAATCTCCAATGTGATGGTATTAGGAGGTGGCGACTTTGGTAGGTGATCATGTCATCAGGGTGGAGCCCTCACAAATGGGATTGGTTCCCTTCTTTCAAAGGGACTTTTGAGGCACAGTGGGAAGAAACCTGTCTATGAACCAGGAAATGGGCTGTTACCAGACATGGAATATGCTGGCACCTTGATCTTGGACTTCCAGCCTCCAGAATTGTGAACAAAAAAACTTATGTTGTTTCTAAGCCATCGAGTTTATGGCATTCTGTTAAAGCAGTCCAAGGTGACTAAGACAATGTATGTGACCCAAACAAAGACTTTGTAGATTAGTTTTATGCTTTCTTTGGCAATATAATTTCTTCAGACTCTTTGAGGGCATTTGATCCATTTGCTTCCAAAGAGTTCCATATGGCTGTAACCACACCCAAAACATTTTCATAGACAACATTTTCAAATCTTCTACTTTTTTTTTAACTTTCCTATACCCTTGCTTAGTTCACCTTAATAATGAGAGGAAAAATCTTAATCTAATCATTGTAATGAGGCTGAGTCACAATATGGTTTTGTAGCTAAAGGGTTTTTATTTCAATATATTATTGCCTACTGTTTGTGTTTCAAATACAGTTGAAATATCCAGCCCTTCAAGAACCCAAATTTCTGGACTTTCTGCTCTTAAGCTGGTCAGTTTTCTTCTGAGCTCTGTGCTTTCTTTGAATAGCATGCCAACACAACCAATTATAGAAAACACACAATCACACTTTGATTATTTTTTCCAACTGCTTTTGCCAGAGTTGCTGAATCAGAAGGCTTACAATTTATCTCCACAGATATTGCAGACAGGAGTTTTACTACATATTTCCACTGCAGTTAGCATGGATCATCATCTTCCTTGCCACCCACCACCTCACTTCAACTCAATGTCAGACATCAGCTTTTTGTTACTACAGTGCGTGCTTCCTTTTGAAGTACCAATTTTTGTATTATTCCTGATGGTTTAGTTGTGCCAACTCTCAAATTTCAGTGGCTTAACACAATAACTGTTTCTTTCTTCCCCCTGTTACAATCCAATCAGAGTTGGCTGATTCTCCTCCATTCAGTGACTCGGGGACTCAGGCTCCCTCTATCTGGGGCAACCATATTTAACATGCAGCCTCCAAGGTCACCACTGAATGAGGGAACATATCTATGTGCCTGACTTAGATGTACTGACATCATGTCCATCACATTCCACCGGCCAGGATGCAGTCACATGGCCCAACTCACTGCAAGGGTGTGGAAAAGTCATTTATCTGTGTTTTCAGGAAGAAGAAAAAGACAACATTGAAGAGGTGTGGCTATCTTAGCTACACTGCTTATAATAATCACACATGAGTTTCTTTAGTCCCTTTCGTCTGGAAGTTTACATGTAATATACAATAAAGCAAATAAAATTAAGATAGGAATAAGAATGTCATACTCTCAAGAAGCCATTTAAGATTCTACAAAGGTACTTGTCGAGAATCTGGGTATAATACTGATAGTGTATATGTGCATTGAAAGCCGGGTAGGGCTTGTTATATTAAGGAATTTTTCTGATACTTATACACCAGTAATAATCATAACATGTTTGTCATTCATACAACAACATTTCCTGAGTGCCTACTAAATGCTAGGTACCAAGCTAGTAGCTGAGTGATTAAAAAAAAAAAAAATTCCAGTACCTGCTCTTGTGATATTTGCATTCTAATAGGAGAGAAAATAAACAAGTAATCGTCCATTTGCATAATGATTGACATGATAAATGAGATGCGTATAAAGTATGGGACAGTGTAAGAAAGCAAAAGACAGACCTAGCTTGGGAGTGGATCCACATTCTAAGCATGAAGCTGGGACTAGAAAGGCTAGGAGTTAGCCAGGTGACAATGGGGAAGAGATGCTGAGGTTTTTTACTTTTACCATTGGGTAGGGGATGGTGCCACGCTGAGATGGGAAACACTGTGTTTTCATACAGTAGCCCTTGATGGGCAGATCAGAGATTCATTTTAGGATACATTGGCTCTAGGGTAACCATGAAACCTCCAACGGGAGATGTCAAGGAGGCAGCAGCTATTGCACAGAGCTTGTTGAGGGGTCTGGAGTGGTGCTGTAACTTTGGAAGAGGTCTTATTGATGATCTAGTCTGTCTCAAAGATGTTCCTCAGCACCCCTTACCAAATGCATCATTCATGGGGAAAACTCCCAGAATCTAATCACCTGCCATCATCCGTCCCTGCCATCTTAGGGCTCTATACCTCTACGAAGACTTGCTTTATTTTATTTTATTTTATTTTATTTTATTTTATTTTATTTTATTTTATTTTATCTTTGGGACATAGTCTCACCCTGTGGCCCAGGCTGGAATGCAATGGCACAATCTAGGCTCACTGCAACCTCTGCTTCCTGGGTTCAAGCAATTCTGCTGCCTCAGCCTCCCAAGTAGCTGGGATTACAGGCACGTGCCACCACACCCAGCAAATTTTTTAAATTTTTGGTAGAGACGGGGTTTCTTCATGTTGGCCAGGCTGATCTCGAACTCCTGACTTCAAGTGATCCGCCCACCTCGGCCTCCCAAAGTGCTGGGATTACAGGCATGAGCCACCACGCCCAGCCAGAAGACTAATTTTAAATAGGAACATTCTCACTGGCAAACTAAAGATTTTCTTAAATAGTGAGCTATTAACACACAAGTAAGAGAGGTTTCTCCTTTTTAAATATCACTGTTCAGACCAGGATGAAGGACAACAGGAGAACTGCAAGAAGCAGCCACAACGAGCAATTGGCCGTCCTAAGAAACTAGGATTGCGTAATCACATGAAACGCCCAGTAGAAGTCAAGGCCAAGGAGCCCCTTTTTGTATTTCTTGGTTGCCTATTTTATCCAGTGCCTGATCTTACATTCAGCTCTGTATTGTTTTAAACAGATATCTTTGCTTTTAAAGTGAATGTTCATCATCAGTTCTGAGTATGAATACATTAGTAGGAACACATTTTTTTTAATTCATTTGATGATGATTTTACTAAAGCTTAAGATTGTGTGTCTCTGAAAACCTCAAAAAATTATTCAAAATGACTGTTCAGATGAATGCAGATACATGAAAAGAAAACTGGCTGAAGGTCATCATACAAAGAGCCAGCAGTAGCAGCAACAATTAAGACCAGGCATCTATTTTAATTTTTCAGGTGTGTGTTGATGAGGAGAGTTAGACTGTTTTAATTGCTAATCTCTCAAAGGAAGGAACACACCATGTTAATTAAATTCACTGATGATAGAAAATGTGGAGGTGGATTAATCACTTCTAATGGCAGAACAATTTTCTTTAAAAGCTAGTTTTACAAATAAGAACTGGAATTAACCAAAAGAGAACTCAGTTCTTAGAGAATGTGCGTGCGCACACACACACACACACACACACACAGCCTAACTACCCCCAGTGCATAGATTACAGGATGCACACTTTGAAAGTTGCTTTAAAAAAGGTGCACTAGTCACTGAAGAATGCCATCTTGAATTCAATCTTTGAACAAAGATGTGCTAAGTACCTGCTATATATGTAAAGCTGTGGCTTGAATAATAAAAAAAAAATACAGAAAGAAAAGCATCTCTTCTACTATACTTTTGGACCATGGATATTCCCGTACAATTTAGTACAGCAAATTCACTTCTCTCTGGCACCTCAATAAGGTAGCATCAAAAAACCATAAGGGGATGGAAATGTGAGTGGGTCATTTGATTAACTGAAAATGCTTTAGTTGCCCAGGCATTTCGTCAGGTATACACCTCCAGAAAGTATCTAAGTTTTGTCATTATAAATAAAGAAAATGGAAAGGTAAGTACAAGTACCAAAGTTTATATAATCAAGCCTCCAAATAGAAATGTGGCTGTGACTAGAGATACTACAATTACCAAAATCTAGAGACAGAGCAGCCAGTTATCAAGCTAGACACAGAAGCAGACCTGTAGCAGAGAGGTGAGAGTGGGGCTGAGAGGTGCAATTCTCCTGTGGCTAAGGACTCTCCTAACATGCCTTTGGTAGTATAACATTTCTGTACGTGCTATGTTCAAAATCGTGTCTGTGACACAGGACACATCTGGCCCCAAACAGAGAATGCAAGACCATGAGCAGCAGCTCCCCGTCGCTGAAATGAGCAGCAATTTGAGCAGCAGCTCCCCATTGCTGAAATGAAATGAAATGAATTCAGCAGCTGAATTGGCCAGCAAGACCATGAGTAGCAGCTCCCCATTGCTGAAATGAAAACTGGGTTTTACTGAGAGTCTTCCTCCTGGAGGCCAGGGTTCCTAACTGGAAGCAGCACGTATATATTTAAAAAACAAACAAACAAAAAGCAACATTTTTCCATTTTTTTCCCACAAAAAACCATTTTTCCATTTTCTTCTTGCCATGGTTTTCAGTGTAAGTGCTTGGCTAATGCAGGTACTAATGAAAAAAAGAACATACTAGGTTTCCCTGGTCGTTCACATTTAGCAGAATGTAAACACCTTTTTGCATTCAAAGTGCGTTCTGGTTCAGATAGAAAGTTTGCCTCTGGGGTGCACCCTACTCATCCTGTCATAGAGGGAGTGCTCTCACCTGGTAACTCAGTCTTGCTGAAGACCCAGCCTTGTAGGTCCACTGAAATGCTATGATCCTGGAGAATGTGATTGTGGGGGAAAGAACGGAATGGCAGACACACAGATTGTGCACCTCTGAATTTCCAGATGGCAATGGCAGAATTGTGTGTGTGTGTGTGTGTGTGTGTGGTGTTAGAGTCTTGCTCTGTTGCCCAGGCTGGAGTGCAGTGGTGCAATTATGGCTCACTGCAGCCTTGACCTCCCGGATTCAAGCAATCCTCCTGCCTCAGCCTCTGGAGTAGCTGGGACTACAGGCATACATCACCATGCCTGGCTAATTGTTTTTATAGAGACGAAGTCTCCCTATGTTGCCCAAGTTGATGGCAGAGTATTAAGACCAGCACAGCACACTTCTGAGAGTGGGGACCCTCCCAGGGTGGGGCTCTTGGTAAGTGCAGCAGTCACACCCCCACGAAGCAGTTTTTGGGGAAGGACTGAGAGTGATACATTAAGTAGCGGTAGCAAAACTGCCTATCCATCTTTTTGGGGGCCAGTTGGGCCTGAGAATCAAATTACAAAAGATAGGCTAACAGATGAAAAGCATAAAATTTATTTTATGCGAGTTTACGTGGCATGGGAGCCTTCATACAGAAAAGAAGACCCAAAGAAGCAGTTAGAGTCAGTCCCTTATATACTGAATTGGCAAAAAAAAATAGTTGTGAAATGTGATAAGGCCAAGGGGCCTGGGCTAGGGTAGGATACAGGGAGAAGGGTGACTAGGAAGATAAGGGTTGGCTTAAGATAGCTTGTTTGTACAGATTTATTCTGGCCTCAACTGTTCATCTTTGATGATATGAATATTATTCTGTAGAGGGCATCTTTCCCACAGGCATTACATGCCTGCTTTAGGAAACGACATGAAGGTTAGTGTGATGTTCTTGCACCTGCTGTTTTTTCAAGTGTCTTTACTTAAATAGTCAATATGCCAGGATGGCACATTTTGAGTGGCGTATTCTTAACTGTTTCCTTTGCATCTTGGTGTGGTCCTTATAAGGTCCTTATAAGGTACGGTTCTTATAAGCCAAATGCCACAGGCAGGTCAGAGGAGAGTGATGCCCTGTAAGAATTTTTATTCTTTTTTTCCTTTTTTTTTTTTTTAAGATGAAGTCTTGCACTGTCACCCAGCTGGAGTGCAGTGGCGTGATCTCAGCTCACTGCAACCTCCACCTCCCAGGTTCAAGCGATTCTCCCACCTCAGCCTCTGAGTAGCTGGGATTACAGGCGCACGCCACCATGCCTGGCTAATTGTGTGTGTGTGTGTTAAGTAGAGACGGGATTTCACCATGTTAGTCAAACTGGTCTCGAACTCCTGACCTCATAATCTGCCTGCCTTGGCCTCCCAGAGTGCTGAGATTACAGGCATGAGCCACCATGCCCAGACAAGAACTTTTATTCTACCAGGCATCAGAGGCATTTCGAGTTTTCCATCTGCTCAGTATGTGGAGGATCTAGACTGTAGGATAGGAGAAGATTATATCTTGGCAATTATAACAGCTACCCTCTACACAGGTCTTGTTAAGTGTCTGTTGCACACTAAAACTTGTGCCGAAAGAATGTTGTCTATTAACCTGTCTTACATCAATTTGATTCTCAGGCCGAGCCAGGCCCCAAAGAAGATGGAGGGGCAGTTTTGCTGCCCCTACTCAATGTGTCACCCTCAGTGCTCCCCCAAGCACTGCTTCCTGGGGATTGGCCTTTGCAGAGACAGGTGTGGCCCCGTACCCTTGACTTGTGAAGCTAGCTCATTAGCACCAGCGTGAGTGCTTCCTCTTAGCAACCCTTCAGACTGGAAGGATCTACTTGTAGAATTCATGGTAAAAAATAAAAAATCAGGATGCAAAACTCTATCTGTAGAATGATTCAGTTTCATAAAAGATTGGAATAAAAAACGCCCATAAATGTAAAACTGTTATTTTGTTTCATTTCACAATTTTTTTGAAGAGGCACTGAGGTTTCTGACATATGAGCATTGCCTCCTTCCCTTCTCTATACCCTCATGGGTGTATCGTTCTCGCTGTGAATTAGTACAGCAGCGTTCAATAGACTAACGAAATTCAAGCATACTTGAAGGGCACCTTCTCTTTTTTTGGTCCTGGCAAGACAGCTGGCTATGATAAAATACGTTTGAGTGTAGGAAAGATTAGAAAACGCCTTTTTTGTAAAGAGAAGCTAGAAATAATAATAATAATAACATCTCTGGGTCCTGTCCCGCAAGTGTAGGAGGAGCCCAGTAAGCCTGTGTGAAATTACATCAAGGATTTTTATGTTTTCTCTCTGTCTGCATTTGATGAGTTACACAGATTTTGCTTAACATATTAGAGTTGGAACACAAAGGGAAATTTGTTTGCTTGTTTGTTGCTCCGGATTTATGCCTATGAGATTTTGGCTTTGTACATCATTTGGAGGTTTTGAGATCTTTGAATTACACGCATGCACATCTTTAGCAAGCTGCACTACAGAACTGAAAGCATAAAATCAAATTACATGCAGATTGAAGAAGTAGCAATGATTTCTTTACAAGCGATTGTCAATTTATTGCCCAAGACTGACGCTCTGGTCTCCCCACTGATTTGGGAACAAAATGAGTAACTAAAACAAACACTAGAACGTTAAAATTCACTCTACCTACCGCAATTGTTAAATCACGGGCTTCTTCATGATATTTTTAAAATTAAGCTCCTCTCTCTGCAAAACCATCCAGCTATTCTGACCCAAAAACCTACTGGAGAAGAGAGGTGTGGCTGAGGGAATTCAAAGGCTGATGTCATTCACATACCTTATGATTTATAGGCAAAAATTCAATGGATAGATACAATCAAAAGAACAATGCAGCTGTCATAGAGCATTTTTGGCAAGTGTATCAGGGAATTAACTCAAAAACTTGACTTAAAATCAAAACACATAAGCCGGGTTTGTCTCATCTTGTGCAATAACATTATGGCAGAGACTGCTACAAACTGTCACTTCCACCCTTTTCCTCTACTTCTTGAGAATAGCTAGACTACAGTTCCCAGCCTTCTTTGCAGGTAAAGGGGGCCATGGGGACAAAAAGGAAAGAGTCTTTTCCAAGCTGGCCTATGAAACATTCTCCACAACCCTCTATAACCTTTCCTCTCTGGAGGTTAGGTGTCCACACCCAGGTGTGGACATGGCAGGCATTGAGGATTACCCAGGGCCTGGCTGCTCTGAACGACCATGTGCACAGAGACTCCTCCTTGGACTGTTTGGAAATAGAGCACTGTTGTGATACACTGAGTAGTGATACTTTGAGCCATTTTACATTTGGGAGATGACAGGCATATCTTAGAGATGTTGCAAGTTCAGCTGCAGACCACTGTAAAATGCTTAGCTTTAAAGCTTCAAAGTACAGGCTGCCCCTCTTGTTAAGGGCTAATGTAGTTGGTGACTTACGTTGAAGCCAAGGCTTGTTTACCATTTTGAAAATTCTATGACCCTTAAGAATTATGCTAAGTCTACTCTGCCTGTGATCTAGAAATGGAACAACAAAGCCGGATGGCAGTACATCTCTTTAGCATGTTATTTAGCACGGGTTACTGAATATTTTAAGCCCACTATTGGGATCTACCGCTTAGAAAAAAAAATTTCAAAATATTACTGCTCATTGCCAATCTACCTGGTCACCCATGAGTTCTGATGGAGATGTGCATGGAGATTGATGTTGTTTTCATACCTGCTAACACAGCATCTACTTTGCAGTCCATGGATCAAGGATTAATTTTTACTTTCAAGTCTTATTTAATAAGTACATTTTGTAAAGCAGTAGCTGTCATAGAAGTGATTCTTCTAATGAATCCGGGCAAAATAAGTTGAAAACATTCTGGAAAGAATTTCTTATTCTACATGCCATTAAGAACATTTTTGATTCATGACAGGAAGTCAAAATGTCAACATTAACAGGAGTTCGGAAGGAATTGATTCCAAACCTGATGGATGACTTTGAGGGTTTTAAGGCTTCAGTGGAGGAAGTAACTGCAGAGGTGGAAGGAACAGCAAGAGAACTAGAATTAGGAGTGGAGCCTGAGAACGTGACTGAATTGCTGCAATCTCATGATGAAACTTGCACTGCTTCTTATAGATGAGCAAAGAAAGGGGCTTCTTCAGATGGAAACTACTCCTGGCGAAGATACCATGAACACTGTTGAAATGACAACAAAGGATTTAGAATATGACATACACTGCATTAATAAAACAGTAGCAGGGTTTCAGAGGATTGACTCCAATTTCAAAAGAAGTTCTACTGTGGATAAAATGCTATCAAACAGCATCACGTGCTAAAGAGAATTTTTTTCATGAAAAGAAAAGTCAATCTATACAGCAAATTTTATTGTTGTCTTATCTTAAGAAGTTGCCACAGCCACCCAAGGCTCCAGCAACCACCACCTTGCTCAGTCAGCAACCTTCAACATAGAGGCAAGACTGTCCACCAGCAAAAAGATTACAACTGGCTGAAGGCTCAGGTAATTGTTATCATATTTTAGCAATAAAGTGTTTCTTTTTTTTTTTTTTAAGAAAGTGTGTCATTCTGTCCCCCAAGCTGGAGTGCAATGGTATAATCTTGGTTCACTGCAACCTCCACATCCAGGGCTCAAGTGATCCTCCCGCCTCAGCCTCCCAGGTAGCTGGCACTTATGGGCATGTGCCACCATGTCTGGCTAATTTTTGAATTTTTTGTAGAGATGGGGTCTCACCATGTTGCCCAGGCTGGTCTCAAACTCCCAGACTCAAGGGATTTGCCCACCTTGGCCTCCCAAAGTGCTGGGATTATAGGCATGAGCCACCACACACAGCCAAAGTTGTTGTTTTTTGTTTGTTTGTTTGTAACAGAGTCTCACTCTGTCACCCAGGATAGAGTACAGTGGCACAATCTCAGCTCATTGCAACCTCCACCTCCTGGGTTCAAGCAATTCTCCTGCCTAAGCCTCCCAAATAGCTAGGATGACAGGCGCACACCACTGCATCCAGATAATTTTTGCATTTTTAGTAAAGATGGAGTCTCGCCATGTTGGCCAGGCTGGTCTCGAACTCCTGACTTCAGGTGATCCTCCCACCTCGGCCTCCCAAAGTGCTGGGATTAAAGGTGTGAGCCACTGTACCTGGCCCAAAGTATTTTTTAATGAAGGTATGTACATTGGTTTTTAGACATAATGCTATCACACATTTAATAGACTACATTATACTGTAAACATCACTTTTATATATACTGAGAAACGAAAAAAGTTGTGTGACACACTATTGTGTCAGCCTGTACTTTGAAGTTTTAAAGCTAAGCATTGACTTCTCCTATGAAAGTCGCATGAGGCATCTTTGTCCAACATAAGGCATTTTTACCTATGTGGAAAATCTATTGTTTAGTGTAGCCACCTTCATCAATGATCTTAGCTAGATCTTCTGGAGAACTTGCTGCAGCTTCTCCATCAGCACTTCTTGCTTCACCTTCCACTTTGATGTTGTGCAGAGGGCTTCTTTCCTTCAACCTCATGAACCAGCCTCTGCTAGCTTCAAACTTTTCTTCTTCTGCTTCCTCGCTTCCTCTCCTTTCTCAGGCTTTGTAGAATTATAGATAATTTGGGGCCTTGTTCTGGATTAGGCTCTGGCTTAAAGAGATGTTTTGGCTGGCTCGATCTTCTATCCAGACCACTCAACCTTTCTCCATATCACCAGTAAGGCTGTTTTTTTTTTTTATCATTCATGTGTTCACTGGAGTAGCACTCCTAATTTCCTTCAAGTTTTCCTTTGCATTCACAACTTGGCTAACTATTTAGAGCTAGATGTCTAGCTTTTAGCTTATTTTGGTTTTCAACATGTCATTTTCCTAAGCTTAATCATTTTTAGCTTTTGATTTAAAATGATAGACGTGCAACTTTTCCTTTTATTTGAACAGTTAGAGGCCTTTATAAGGTTATTAATTGACCTAATTTCCATATTGTTGTGTCTCAGGGAATAGGGAGCCCTGAGGAGAGAGACAGGAAGTGAGCATATGCTGTTCAAACATGGTGCCGATATGTTAGAAGCCTGTGAACCAGAGTAACTCCATCTTGAATAAGAGCTGGGTAAAATAAGGCTGACACGAACTGGGCTGCATTCCCAGATGGTTAAAGCATCCTAAGTCACAGAATGAGATAGGAGGTCATCACAAAATACAAGTCATAAAGACCTTGCTGATAAAACAGGTTGCAGTAAAGAAGCCAGCTAAAACCCAACAAAACCAAGACGGCCACAAGAATGACCTCTGTACATCCTCAATGCTACACTCTCACCAGTGCCATGACAGTTTACAAAAGCCATGGCAAAGTCAGGAAGTTACCCTATATGATCTAAAAAGGGGAGGCATTTATAATCCACCCTTTGTTTAGCATATCATCAAGAAGTAAACATAAAAAAGGGCAATCAGCCATCCTCAGGGTGGCTCTGTCTATGGAGTAGCCATTCTTTTATTCCTTTACTTTCTTAATAAACTTGCTTTCACTTTACTCTATGGACTCACCCTGAATTCTTTCTTGCACGAGATCCAAGAACCATCTCTGGGGGTCTGGATAGGGATCCCTTTCGTGTAACAGATAGACTTACTCAACTTAGGGTTGCCACAAACCTCCAATTTGTAAAAAACATAAATCCGTGAAGTGCAATAAAGCAAAGCACCATAAAACAAGGCGTGCCTGTATTTGGTATAAGGGTTAGTGTTGCTTACTAATTGTGAAATTTACCAGAGCCGTTTAGGTTTGTTGCATTATTCAGAATATTTAATAAACCAAGTTTACCTTTTTTTTTTTTTGAGACAGAGTCTCACCCTGTCACCCAGGCTGGAGTGCAATGGGGCAGTCTCGGTTCACTGCAACCTCTGACTCCCGGGTTCAAGCGATTCTCCTGCCTCAGGCTCCCAAGTAGCTGAGACTACAGGTGCATGTCAACACACCCAGATAATTTTTGTATTTTTAGTAGAGACAGGGTTTAACTATACTGGCCAGGCTGGTCTTGAACTCCTGGCCTCGTGATCCACCCTCCTCTGCCTCCCAAAGTGCTGGGATTACAGGCATGAGCCACAGCACCCGGCAAAGTTTACTTTTTATAAAATCACAGAATGGAGGCAGAGTTAGGAAATTTTACAGGGCCAATAAGAAATATAACAATATGCTATTGAAATACTATTAATATGTGGCAGTATTTCATAATCTCAGTTGCGGACTCAAGTTGAACTTACATACTAAAAGGTTTGTGTTTGTGTAAATTTGCTCAAATACTTTCATCTAAAACAGTTCAGCTTGTAATCAATTTCAAATGATGATCCGCTCACCTTAAAATTTATATGTAACAAGTTTACCATATTTCATATTTGTTTTTAATGCTTTCTGCCACTTTGGGGTTTTTTAAATTATTTTATTTGTGACCGGGACAAGATTTTTAGCTTGTGCAAATCCCGACCCATTCCCTTCTGTGTCCCCAGAGGAAGCTCCCTCTTTCCTGTGCCTCAGAGCAACATGCACAGCTCAGAGGCAGGGCCTTTGTAATGGGGAATGGGACAGAATGGGAGGAAGCAGCATGGGAGGCTGGAGAGGGGTCATGTAGATACATGCATAAATATTTTAATGCATCATTACTTTGCTACCTTTGATACCTCTTTTCTGTGCTTGAATCTAGGCTGTGGAGCATGGATGGAAAAGCCTATTATTCTGATTTGTCTCCTTTGAATTCAGTACCACTAGCCTCAATGGGGAACTTCCTTAAATCACTCACCTAGCTGACTATTTCTATTTTCTGTCTCCTCCTACCTCCTACACCTTCTCATCCACACTCTCAGCTGATCACCTGACTTCTATTAAACCAAGGATGGAGAAGTAATCAGGAGAAGATGCCCATAGCTCCTTTCTCACACTTATGCCCAACCCCTCGCCCTGAATCTGTGTGCTCAGGCATTCTTTCTTCTCCCTATTACTGTGGAAGGAGCTTGGAGGCCAGCATCTCGACTCGTTCACTGGATCTCATTCTCTTTCTCTCTCTGTCTCTCTGTCTCTCTCTCTCTGTGTGTGTGTGTGTGTGTGTGTGTGTGTGTGTGTGTGTGTGTGTCTGCCCCTCCACCCCTCCATCAATAAGTTTTCCCTCTCTTCTGGAGAGAAGAAATTTTGTTACTTCTCCCATGGAAAGGAACCTTTCTTTTGACGTTACTGTGCCCTCCACCTACTGACTGATTTCTCAGCTCCTGTTTATAGCAAACCCACCCTAGAGAGCTGTCTGTAGTACATGCTTGTTGTTTACAATTTCTCTCCTCCCATTCTCTCCAAAATCTACTCCAATCAGGTTCTGGTCTTCCCTGCGTCATCAATGACCTTCATTTGGTTACATCCAATGGTTATTTCTAAGTCTTTACTAAAATTTTTGGCTTGCCACTTATTTACATAGCCAGATCAATTAATCTTTCTTTTTTTGACTTTGACCTCTCCCTTTTTGTTTAAAAAGTCTTTTCTTTCTTCCAGTATCTCTAAAGGTTTACTCAAGTTGTGTTCAAGTTCTTTAAGGCTTTTTAAAATTGCATTTAACTCCTAAATCCATCTGAAATATATTTTAGTATATAGTGTCAAAAAGAAATCAAACTAGTTATTTTTCTCCAAATAGTTAATCAATAACCCCAGTCATATCCCTTCTTAATATCATCTTTCTTAATTGAGACTGTGCTGTTTATTGAAGGTGGCATTCTGGTTTAAAGTGAAAACCTGACTAAGCTTCTCTCCATCAATTTTATATAAAGCCTATAGAAATCAACTCAATAGGTTTTATGCATTGAGATTCTTCCCAAGATCTGAAAACAAGTTATCTGTGGCTCTTAATTTTTATGTGGTGAGTTCATATACTTTAGTGAGAAATTACGGAAGTTAATCTCAAGAGTTAGACCTTTGGTGCCATTTTAAAACAAATCTCTCAGATTATGATTCTATTTTTGTAACTTTTATTTGAGCACTTTATGAATCATTTTGTCAAATTACTTTAAGAACACCACTGCCCATGAAGTTAAGCAATCAAGCAAATGTAAAGATCCGATTTCAAGAATATTTAAAATATTATAAGAATATAAGAATATTTAGGAAAAGCTAAATATGTTCAGAAAAATGGGTAATATCTCAATTGCTATGTAGGAAAATAACTATAGCATATCAAAATTTACATCTTTACCACCCTTTGTCTATAATCAACATTAAAAAGGAACAAAAGTGAATAACTTGACAATGTGAATACCTACACTCACTATTGCTACTGTTAATGCTATTCTGGAAGTTAGTTGATAGAAAATGCTCCATCCATGAAAACATAAATGTCATCAAAGAGAGTAACTTTACAATAATTCAGGTGATTCATTCATAAATGTTGTAGATTTTGATATATAAGCCAGAGACTATGACCATTTATCTCACTACTCCAGAAGGATGGCATGAAAATGTTTGTATCCAATGTGATGATTTAGATGGTGGTAAAATATAAAATAAATACACAGGCATCAATTGTATGTCTATTAACTTACCATCACAATAGGCAATAATAAAACAGAATGGAAAAAGACACTACTCAATACTTCATAGCCCAGAGCAGTGTTTCCCAAGATGGAGACCCCATGCAAGGCTTCCTGACTAGAAATCTTGGAACATGGGCCCAGGAAGCTCCCATTTAAACCATTTTAAACCAGCCCCAGATGCTTCTTTTGTTCTCTAAAATTTTAGAATCCCTGACGTTGTAAGCAGGAGGAGACACTGTGTGAACTTGAGCAAATTATGACACCAATTCAGGCTTCAGTTTCATTATCTGCAAAAGAAGGAGAATGATCATGCCCACATTATAAGGGGCTTCAGAATAATGTAGGTGAGGGGTTTGTGTTCTGTCTAGTGAAGTGCAAGTACTCAATTTTCATTCAATAATATTAGTATCAGATATTAAAAGAAAGTGACAAAGTATGCAAAAATAAGCTTCAGAAAGAATATTCAGGACTTAAGTGACGAAAACAAAAATGAAATGAAATACTTTTTAAAATCACATAAATTGAGAGGCAAACTATGTTCCTGCCAGGAGTGGTGGGGAACAAAAGGAGAATGCAACATTGTAAAGAAATCACTTTTTCAAAATTGATTTTTAAATGTCAAGTAGCTCTATGCAAAATATCAAAAGGACACTTTTCATAACACAACACAATGCTCAGGGTCATCTTGAAGAACATGTAGAAAAAAATTATCCATCTTCTACCCGGACATGCAGAAGGAAGCACCTTGAGAGCCACTTTCATTGTTAGACATCATAATGCATAATCACAATACATTTAACAGCATAGTACTATTATTAAAAGGGCAGGGACATCAGTGAAACCAAGAAGAAAATACAGAAATCTATCCAAGTTATTCAAGATAACTTAGACTATGATAGAGTTGCATTTGAGGTCAATGGAAAAACTAGGAAATATTTAATAAATGGTAATTACATTATTAAGTAATTAGAAAAAAATAAGATGGCTCCAAATTTATTTCCACATGAATTAAAGACTGAAATTAAACTATAAAAGAGGAAAACTGAAGTATATAGAATAGTTATTTCTTTGGAAGCATCCTGTATATTGTATTAACAGAAGTAATCTATAAATTTAATAATTTTAGCAAGCCATGTTTGATTAGTAAAATGTAAGAAGAAATAGGAAAAATAAGAAGAAAGAGGTCGTATACTATTCACAGTTTTTTTTATCATAAGAGGAAGATGAGCCAAGCACATTCCATCAGGTGGAGAAAACATTCTGGCAAAGACAAAACTCCATCAGCGCCGCTCATGGTTGCCTGAGTTACTAGAGAGTCTCATCATGCTAATAATATAATAACTAGCAAAACTACATTCAAATAACTCAAATGCAGTTCATATTAATCAGGAATGGAATGACAAGTAGAGCTCCAGAGATCTCTGTGGCCCAGGCCATTCTGATATCCACTCTGGCTCCACCATCTAATGGGGCCCATGTCTGCTTTCCATGCCTGCCATTATAGTCTAAGACTTGCCCTTGGTCACCCCAGCATGTTCTCATACCTTCTGAAACCATCTACTGAAACCAGACTGTTGTCATCTCACCAGCACCCAGAGCCAACAGAAGATACCCGTGAAAGCACTTGTCTTCCCACAGCAGGTTAGAGATATGCCCTATTTCTAATACTTTGATCACCATATCCACCTTGAAGAAGGTACAGTGTTTTCTGGGCTTTTGGGGTGATCAAGGAGTGAGTAGGAAGGATACATATGATGGAGCTTCTCTTGTATATCAGCCTCTTAAAGGACAAATAGCTTCCCCAGTTAGTATAGAGGTACAACCTTTCTAGAGGTCAGTCATACTGGGCACCAACAATTTTGGCAGAATACACATGTTTTTGAGCCAGAAATTTCAGTTTTAGTATTTTCTATAGAAAATAATTTATGTGTTTAACTCAACAGTAAAATAATAATAATAATCTCATTAAAAAGTGGGCAAAGAACATGAATAGACATTTTGCAAAGGGAGATATACAAATGGCCAACAGGTATATGAAAAAAATGTTCAACATAATAATCATCAGAGAAATGCATTATCACATCAGTCAGAAAGGCTATTATTTAAATAAAAAAAAAAAAAAAAAAAAACATAAAATAACAGAGGCTGGCAAGGCCACAGAGAAGAGGGGACACATACACTGTTGGTGGGAATGTAAGTGAGTTCCACCACTATGGAAAATAGTATGGAGGTCTCTCAAAAAACCTAAAAATAGAACTACCATATGATCAAGCAATTCCACTATTGGGTATTTATCCAAAGGAAAAGACATCAGAATACCAAAAGTATATCTGTGCCCACTTGTTTGTTGCAGCACTATTCACAATAGCAAACATATAGAATCAACCTAAAATGGGGTATATATACAGCATGGAATACTATTTAGCCATAGAAAATGAACATATATGGAACTGGAGGTCATTATGTTGAGTGAAATAAGTCAGACACAGAAAGACAAGTATCACATGTTCTCACTTATATGTGGGAGCAAAAAAGGTTGATCTCATGGAGGGAGAGAGAGTAAAATGATAGATGCTGGAGACTGGGGAGGTTATGTGGGGGCAGAGAGGGAATAAGAAAGTTTAGTTAATGAGTACAAACTTACAGTTAGGTAGAAGGTATGTGTGTGTGTGTGCGTGTGTGTGTGTGTGTGTGTGTGTGTGGCAGAGTCTTACTCTATCGCCCAGGCTGTGGAGTGCAGTGGAGTGATTTCAGCTCACTGCAACCTCTGCCTCCCAGACTCAAGTGATCGATCCTCCAGCCTCAGCCTCCCAAGTAGCTGGGACTACAGGCAGGCTCCGCCACACCCGACTCATTTTTGTATTTTTAGTAGAGACAGGGTTTCGCCGTGTTGGCTAGGCTGGTCTCAAACTCCTGACCCCAAGTGATCAGCCCACCTCGGCCTCCTAAGGTGTTGGGATTACAGGTGTAAGCCACCATGCCTGGCCAGAAACTATAAGTCCTAATACTCAATAGCAAAATGGAGTGATTATAGTTAGCAACAAAGTGTTGTATATTTCAAAGTAGCCAGAAGAGAACTTGAAATATTACCAATACATAGAAGCAATAAACACACGAGGTGATGGATAACCTAAATGCCCTGGCTTATTATTATACAGTCTATCCACGTAACAAAAAAAAAAAAATCACATGTACCTCATACATATGTAAAATATTATGTATCAATTAATTTTGTAATATGTCTTTTTTAAAAAAGAAAATTATGTTTTTAAAGATGTATAAGACTGGCCATAGCAGGCGGGGCACACTGGCTCACACCTGTAATCTCAGCACTTTGGGAGGCAGAGGCAGGCAAATCATCTGAGGTCAGGAGTTCAACACCAGCCTGACCCACATGGTGAAATCCCGTCTCTACTAAAAAGACAAAAAATTAGCCAGGCATGGTGGCGCATGCCTGTAATCCCAGCTACTTGGGAGGCTGAGATAGGAGAATTGCTTGAGCCTGAGAGGCAGAGGTTGCAGTGAGCCGAGATCTCACCATTACACTCCAGACTGGACAACAAGAGCAAAACTCCGTCTCAAAAAAAAAAAAAAAAAAGACTAGCCATAGCAATGCTATTTATCATGCAAAAAAAACCAATGCAATAGGTCTTCTGTTTGTTTGTTTGTTTTGAGACAGAGTCTTAGTTGTCGCCCAGGCTGGAACACAGTGTCACTATCTTGGCTCTCTGCAACCTCCACCTCCCGAGTTCAAGCGATTCTCCTGCCTCAGCCTTCCGAGTAGCTGGGACTACAGGCACCTGCCACCACACCTGGCTAATTTTTTTTTTATATATTTTCAATAGAGACGGGGTTTCACCATGTTGGCCAGGCTGGTCTCGAACTCCTGACCTGTGGTGATCCGCCAAGATAGGTTGTATTTCTTTTCTTTTCTTTCTTTTTTTTTTTTTTTTTTTTTAGACGGAGTTTTGCTGTTGCTGTGCAGCGTGGAGTGCAATGGCGTGATCTCACTGCAACCTCCACCTCCCGAGTTCAAGTAATTCTCCTGCCTCAGTCTCCCAAGTAGCTGAGATTACAGGTATGCACCACCACACCCAACTAATTTTGTGTTTCTAGTAGAGACGGGGTTTCTCCATGTTGATCAGGCTGGTAGTAAACTCCCGACCTCAGGTGATCCGCCCGCCTCGGCCTCCCAAAATGCTGGGATTACAGGAGTGAACCACTGCACCCGGCCTGACGGGTTGTATTTCTAATAACAGGAAACAGTCCAAAAATTATGATACAGTGATAGAATATAATACTGTAACACTAAAATCGGTGCTACAGATCAAAGGTTTGTATATAGGAAAATACAGAATATGCATTGCTAATTTTACAAAAAATCAGGTTAACTGCTCCAAAAAACGTTAAAAATAGAGTGATTGAGTTTTTGTAAAATAAATATGTGTGTGTGTGTGTCACAGGCCCAGTAAGTTGTAACTTTGGATGTGAAAAAAGTCAAAATCCACCTGTATTTGTTGTGCATGAGACATGAAATCGCATTAAGAAGAGTCTATTGTATTTCCCCTTATTATTCAGTTGTGTGAAAGAAAAACAGAATCTCAGGACTCCAAACTCACTATGACAAAGGGAAAGAAGCTTGGGAATTGAGTGAGGCAAAAAGCAACAAAAACAAAAACAAACAAAACTAAAAAAACAAAAAAAAAACTGCCTTCTGTCTTGTTCCCAAACAGAAAGCTGCAAGGTTAAAACGTCACGTCACACAGTCACATATCTCCTCAGGTAGCTTCCCTCTCAAATTGCTCACGAGGAAATTCCTTGTGGGGCCCTAAATTATTCAGAATACATACCCCCCTACAGATTAACCCTAAAAGGGAGTTCTGTTGAATCTCACTCTGATATTCTAAATTCACAGCTCATCTTTACTGGAACCACAAAGACAAAACTAGAAATTATCACTGTCCACCCCACCCCAGACAAATGCATATTTGACCGCTTCCTCAACTATCTTTATCTTATGTAAAATGCAGATTCACCGAGCACAGAAAACAAATGCATAATTGACTTTTCCTCTACCCTCCTTTCAGGCATGAAGTGCGGATTCAGTGAGCTCCAGTCAAAGCCTCACAAGAATGCAACCACTCTCCTCACTGGCCTCCCTCTCCCTTTTTTTTTTTCTGTCCCCCTTCCCCACCTGCTGGCTCTTTCCCCTTTAAATACTGAAGTCCTGAAAACTCTCTGGAAAAGGCAGGGATCACACACCCTCTGGTGATTTCTGTTTACCTTTCCAGGGCGTGTCCTCAACCTTGGCCAAATAAACCTCAAAATCAATTGAGATGTGCCTGGGAAGAAAGGAGAGAAGTTTTTTGATATTTTCAAAAATATTCCAAAAATTGCAAGTGTACTGAACATTTGAAGTCATTTTTTCTTGTCATTATTCTCTAAACAATACAACAACTATTTACATAGCACTGACATTGTGTTAAGTATTATAAGGAATCTAGAGGTGATTGAAAGCATTAGGGAAGATGTGCATAGGTTATATGCAAATACTACAACACTTTATACCAGGGTCTGGAGCATCATGGACTGTGGTGTCTTTGAAAGGTCCTGGGTTTTTTTTTTTTTTTTTTTTTTTTTTTTTTTTGGTTTACTTTAGCAATTCAGGTTCTTATTTTAGAGGAAGACTGGAACATAAATTTTGTCTGGCTTGGCACAGACTAAGAAATAAATAACTCAAAATTATGTTCGGAAGATGTCAATCATAACAATTCAAAAATTATGAGGGAGGAATGGTAAAATTTGTAAAGAAGCCAAGAGAGAACAGAAGGAGAAAAATCTCTTTATTCTGTTTCGATGTTCAGCATCATAAAAAAACAAAAAATCTTTGCCCGCTTTTTAATGGGGGTTATTTTGTGTTTTTCTTGTAAATTTGTTTAAGTTCCTTATAGATTCTAGATATTAGACGTGTGTCAGATTGCAAATATTTTCTCCCATTCTGTAGGTTGTCTGTTCTCTCTGATGATAGAAGACATTTATGCAGCCAACAAACACATGAAAAAAAGCTAAACATCACTGATTATTAGGGAAATGCAAATCAAAACCACAACGAGTCACCATCTCACGCCAGTAAGAATGGCAATTAAAAAGTCAAGAAACAACAGATATTGGTGAGGTTGTGGAGAGATAGGAATGCTTTTACACCATTGGTGGATAAATTAGTTCAACCTTTGTGGAAGACAGTGTGGTGGTTCGTCAAAGACCTAGAGGCAGAAATACCATTTGATCAGCAATCCCATTACTGGGTATACACCCAAAGAAATAGAAATCATTCTATTATATAGATACACTCACGCATATGTTCACTGCAGCACTATTCACAATATCAGACATGGAATCAACCTACATTCCCATCAATGATAGACTGGATCAAGAAAATGTGGTACATAAACACTACGGTATACTATGCAGCCTTCAAAAGGAAGGAGATCATGTCCCTTTCAGGTACATGGATGGAGCTGGAAGCCATTATGCTTTGCAAAGTAACGCAGGAACAGAAAACCAAAACCAAACACCGCATGTTCTCATTCATAAGTGGAAGCTGAACAATGAGAACACATGGACACAGGGAGGGGAACATCACACACCAGAGCCTTTCGGGGTTGGGGGATAGGGGGAGGGAGAGCATCAAAATAAATAACTAATGCATGCGGGGCTAATGCTTAGGTGATGGGTTGATGGGTGCAGCAAACCACCGTGGCACACGTTTACCTATGTAACAAACCTGCAGTTCCTGCACATGTGTACCAGAACTTAAAATTAAGTTAGATTTAAAAACAAACAAAAAAACTTCTAGTGGGCTGAAAGAACGTGAGAAGCCCACCACAGGGCCCTACCAGACATCCCCTGTGAGAGAGGTAGGAGAACCAACTCCTATCCTAGCAATGGGCGGTTTCGGGCACAGCACAGCTGGTGCTAAAACTCCTGACACACCCCTGCTGCAGATGCCCTCCTTCTACTCCACAGGCGGCGCTGAGAAGGCCCTGGAGGAGGTGCTGGGAGATGGCAAGTCCATGAGGGGGTGACTGTGTGTGTGCACATGTGTGTCCATGTGGGCTTGTGTGTGTGCATGTGCGTGTCTTATGCATCTGTGTGGGAACGTGTTTGTGTCTACGCGCTGACAGAGCTCTGTGGTGAAGCTTTCACGACAATGCAAAAGCAAAAGAGAGAAACAAAAAACGTTAACAGTCACTTTCTTGGAATAGTTGGATTAAGGGTGATTTTACTTTCTTGCTTTTTTAGAAGGTATTTTTCTGTGCTTTGGAGAAAAGTTTGGAGTGATGCCAGCAACACCAGGAATGACTCTCCCCACTCCTTACAGGCAGCACATGTCACAGATAAAAATTAGAGCTTTCTTTTCATAATCAGTTCCGAAAATGGTTGAGGCAGCTTTTGGGCAAAGAGTTTGTACTGTTCGGACGATTGGTTTGTTTCTTTTCTCTCTCTCTCTTCCTCTTTCTCTCTCTGCGTCTTGCGAGTTTCTTTTTTTTCTTTTTTTCTTTTTTTTTTTTTTTTTCTTTCTGCAGAGCTGTTTTGGGGGAACAGTCATCATTTTTGCTGACTGCTTCCTGGAATTGAATCATTTTGGAGAAATCCCAGAGAGAGATAAGGCTCTAGGTTTTCATTTCAATAAATTACACAGGTTCTGTAAACATAGAGTCAGAACATCCATCCACCCCCTGCTGCCATGAATGTGGGCAGGCAATGCCAGGAGAACATTCCCTGAAGTACTGTTTGTGCCTCTGGCCCTGCCTTCTGCCCTGATTTTAGGGAATCAAGTCTGAGGAAGACTGGGGGAAGGAGGTGCTGTTCTGGACACAGCAACGACAGGAGAATTCCCATCCCGACCAGCCGTACTGACTCGGATTTCGGAAATTTCTCCTTGTTTTGTTTTTCACGTTTAATTTAGGATTTGGAAGTTACATGAATGCTCCAAACAGTAAAAAGGAAAAGTCAAAATAAAATCGGATGTGAGAGGCTTTAGTTTCCCTCATATCAGCCCTGGGTGGGTGGGTGGGTGGGGTGTGTGTGTGTGTGTGTGTGTGTGTGTGTGTGTGGTCCATGCTGTAGTGCAGTGGTGCAATCTCGGCTCACTGCAACCTCCACCTCCCGGGTTCAAGCGATTCTCCTGTCTCAGCCTCCCGAGTAGCTGGGATTACAGGCACCCGCCACCATGCCCGGCTAATTTTTGTACTTTCGGTAGAGACAGGGTTTCTCCACGTTGGCCAAGCTGGTCTCGGACTCCCGACCTTAGGTGATCTGCCCCCCTCCGGCTCCCAAAGTGCTGGGATTACAGGCGTGAGTCACTGCGCTGGGCTGCTCTGGGTCTTTATAATACAAAATAACCAGAATTGTGGTTAAAGTGGCAGAACACATATGTTTATTATTTCTCCCTCCCCGAATTCTTTTAACATAATTATACAGGAGATTCACAAGACCTTAACCCACAAGGACAAAAAATGTAACTGAAAGGAGAACAGTCGAAAACAGGTTTCAGTCTGTACTTTGGAAACTAAACGTGGATGGAGCTCTTAGAGCCAACCAAGGGGAGCAGGGAGGGGCCCGCAGCCAAGTCCCTGCTTAGGGGACCGTGGAGCGGAATTCGTCCGGTCTCCGCAGAAGCCCGAGACGCTGCGACTGTGTTGCAGCAGGAGGGCAAAGGCGGGGACAGCAAGGGACCTGAGAGAGGGACCACCGTGCTCGGAACTTGCGGATCCAGAGCAGCCCTGCCTTGGGGCCTGCCCTTCCCATGCAGTGGGAACAGGTCAGTGGCCTATAACCTGGAAAAACCCAATCCATGAAAATACAAGGAATTAGTGAACATTCACAAATGGAATTGGAGAAAATTCACCAGCCAAGGGCCTGTCCCTGCTCCTGCACCCCACCTTTAACCCACTCCACTCGAGTCACAGATTAAAGAATAAGATGTTTGTTTATTTGTTTGGAGACTCACTCTGTCGCCCAGTGGTGCCATCTGGGCTCACTGCAACCTCCGCCTCCTGGGTTCAAGTGATTCTTCTGCCTCAGCCTCTCCAGTAGCTGAAATTACAGGCGCCCACCACCATGACCTGCTAATTTTTGTATTTTTAGTAGAGTTGGGGTTTTGCCATGTTGGCCGGGCTGGTCTCAAACTCCTGACCTCAAGTAATCTGCCCAAAGTGCTGAGATGACAGGCATGAGCCACTGGACCTGGCCAATAATAAGGTCATTTACTGTTGTATAAGCAATAAGTGAGAATCAAGGATACTTTTTAAAACTCATAGGTGAGCCCAGGCATGGTGGCTGAGATCAGCCTGTACAACATAGTGAGACACCATCTCTACAAATAAAAATTAAAACTTTAGCTAGGTGTAGTGGCTCATGCCTGTAATCCCAGCACTTAGGGAGGCCAAGGTGGGAGGATTGCTTGCGGCCAGGAGTTTGAGACCAGCATAGTTAAACTGGCGAGTCCCTGTCTCCCCCCAAAATTTAAAAATTGGCCTGGCATAGCCCTAGTCCCAGCTACTTAGGAGTCTGAGATGGGAGGATCACTTGAGCCTGGGATTTGGTACAACAAGCCGTGATCACAGCTCTGCGCTCCAGCCTGGGTGACAGTGGGAGACCTAGTCTCAAAAAAAAAAAAAAAAAAAGCCAGTAGATGAGTTAGCAAATGGTTAATTAAAAAAAATAATTAGGACCACTATAAAGGAAAATTCTAGAATGGTGACACAAGTTTTGCTACCAAATGAAATAATTTTTAAAAAGCAAAGACACCTCAGAGAGACAAATATCGCAGTAAAATACACACACACACACACACACACACACACACACACACACACCCCTAAGTGAATTCTGCCAACAATCACATGACCTTGGAAGAGGACCCCAAGCTCAAGAAAGGAACCAGCCCAACCAGTACCCTGTTTGCAGCCAGCCAAGCTATGCCTGTACTCCTGATCCACAGAAACTATGAAGATAAATGTGTAGTGTCTTATGCCACAAAGTTTGGGATGATTTGTTACACAGAAGCAGAAAATGAATGAAGTCGTGTGCAGGAAAAAGTAAAATAAAGTAGAAGTCATATTATTCAGTGCACAGAAAATACTATTAATATTCTTGGAGTAGAGATATTGGATTATGTGGGAGGCAGTTATGCAGAAATAGAGAAATCAATTAATTCATCAATCAACATATAAGAGATAAGGGATATTAATATCAAGAATATGTTAAGAATTTTATAAGAAAGAAGAAATATTAAGCACATGGCTCAAAAACACATTTTAACTTATTATAAATACTGATACTGATTTAACCATACATTGAAATGTAACTAGGTTAGGTGATATTGTTGTCGAAGAACAACATGGGAACTTAATATACTATGTCTAATATTAATAAATCAACAAAAAGGAAAAGAATAAGGCTTTTTTATAAACATGGGGATATACTGGTGAAATGGGCTAGAGGAGTTGAGGCTGCTTACCTCTTGGGAATAGTTCCGGGTGGTGGAAAGAGATGAAATGAAGAATAGCAGGCCTGCCATATCCATGGGTTCTACATCTGTGGATTCAACCATTTTCAAAATCTTCAAAAAAAAGTTTTATGATATTTTCAAAAATATTCCAAAAATTGCACGTATACCAAACATGTAAAGTCATTTTTTCTTGTCATTATTCTCTAAACAATACAATATAACAACTATTTACCTAGCATTGATATTGTGTTAGGTATTATAAGTAATCTAGAGATGACTTAAGGCATTTGGGAGAATGTGCATAGGTTATATGCAAATAATACACCTCTTTACACCAGGGACTTGAGCATCTGTGGACTGTGGTGTCTGGCAAGGTCCTGGAACCAATCCCCCACAGATAATGAGGGAGACTGTACAACTATTTTTTGTGATAAGACATTTGATGCTTTAACTATATGAAGATAAATTCCTCATTACATTTGGGGTCAAGCAGTAGTGGACTGGAGCCACCTCGTAATGGTTTATTTTCATGGTTGACATTTTCAGGAATCTTGGTGCCAGTTAATAAAAGGTGTCATTATTAAAATTGAATGACATGACTTTACAATTAAATAAATTACACTTAAAAGGTAATACATACTCAAAATTCATCATTTTCTAATTCTTTTACTTTTTTTTCCTGTTTGAGGCTATTTATGTCTACTGCATTTACTGTGCATTTTTTCCCACCTTCTCACTCACTAATGTCATGTTGGTAGACTACATTGACCACAGTGGAAGTATTTACAGCATGGAAATTAGCAAGTGCTTCAAGTCAAAGCTTGATTTATTGTATTTTATTGTCTAAACATCATAAATTGATGGACACAATGTTAATATTGAAGATTAAACCTAAACTTATGCCATATTCATAGTGGCTACATTGTGAATAGCACAAACAGTGTTGAAAAATATTCTTCCAGTATTTGAGAACTGTTATCCAATTTAGCAAAGATGTTGCTCCTTGACAAAGGAGTGAAGTTCCAACATACCTTTTCACAGTTTCACTTTTGTCTTACTTGTTAACATCAACCAGGATTCATATCAGAACTGAACTAATTTACCAACTGCAACCGTAGGCTTGCTATGGATACAGGACTTTGACTAATTATCCGTGAAAGCCTTCCGTGACAATCAATTAACTATTTAGAATTTGCAATAAAGAATGTTGTATAATTTATTATTATTTGTAAATTGAATGCTACACATCATCTATATCAGTAAAATCTAGAATAAAGTTATATACATATATATACACAGACACATATAGATTGTGTATATATGTGTGTGTATATATGTACACCCAAAGCAGTTGTTAAAATGTACTAGCACATTAGTGGGTTAAAATATAATTTATTGAGTTCTATTCCAAGAATTCTGTGTTCCCTTATTTGTTTTTTTCTAGAATTACATATGTTTAAAAATAAATTTTAAATAAATTGGTACCACCTTTTTTAGAATTAAAAACCACAAGACTCTGGATTAAAAGTGGCCCCCAAAGATCAAACATAATAATGAATGCTGACACAGACAAAGCTTTACAGGCAATTTGCCTCATTCTTCAAGAACCTTAGAATATGCAAAATTTTAATCAAACAATTATACATTTAAATATATTTCACATGGGAAATTATCATAGATGTGAACACTATTTATAAAATAAGATGCTAATATTGTTTGCAAAAGCAAAAATTAAAAGAAATTAAATATGTAAATTTAATATTTAAAGTAATTACATTCTGCAGTAAAGTACTTTGTAACTAACAGATTCTCAGATCAATTTTATGAAATATATACATTTATAACATATTAACAGTACATAAAATAATACATAAAAATCTCAAATATGCAAAGAAAAAAATTTTTGAAAAATATCAACATGTTAACTGCTACCATTAGAATGTATGGTTATTTTCATTTTTACTGCTTTTCACATATCTGTGATTACTGAATTTCTCCAATAGCACTTTCATAATGAATAAATATAAGGATAACAGAAAAATTACGAGAAGAAATTGTATAGACCTTTATTTGACCTTTGAAGAAAGAGGTACTTGCTGTATTTAGAAACCATGAAATGATGAAATAGATGAGTAGGCAAAGGACATAGCTTTTTACAGAATAATATGATATCATAAGCCAATGTATGGGAAAATGATCAATCATAGTAGCAAAAAGGAAAAACAATATAAAATTAGTAGAGAATAAGATATGTAGGGACAAATTGAAGTAAAACGATAATTTAAAAATGTTTGGCTTTGGGTGCAGTGGTTCATGCCTGTAATCCTAGCACTTTGGGAGGCTGAGGTGGGAGGATCATTTGGGGCTGGGAGTTCAAGACCAGCCTGGGCAACACAGCAAGACACTATCTCTACAAAAGATTTTAAAATGTTTAAATAAAAAATTTTTAATGCTTGAATTGGATTATAAACTGGAATGAAAGCTTTGAGAGTATATATGGACTGTATATATACATATACACATAATTATGCATAGTGTTTGTGTGTGTATATATACACACACACTACATGTATACGTATGCCTGTTTTCTCATCATTATTATTCCCTGATTGAAGAACTTCAGTTCTAGATTTCTATACTAAGCAACCAACTCCAAAACAGATGAAGCTTTTCTCACAATGTAAACTACTGGAGAAAAACAGGAAAATAGTAGGATAATCATACACCCATACCCCCCCCCCACACACACACACGCAGACACATACTGACATATTATGGAAGTATTATCCACCCAGTTACAATTTTATTAAAATTTTTTATTAAAAATGCTTATAGCTAGATAGGAAAAAGCATACAGTATCATATGAAGTGAAAAGCAAAGTACAAAATTGTACAACTGTGTAAATGAAAATAAATATTTATTAAATACTATGTATTAAGCACCATGCTCTCTGCTTTATGCATTTAACTTTGCTTGATCCTTCACAACTCTATGAGTAGGTATGAGTATTACCCCAATTTTATAGATGATGGAACTTCATAAATTAAAAAATTCCATATAAAAATTGAAATGAGATATAACAAAATGGTAACAAAAATTTTAGATTATAGGTGATGTTTTCCTATGTTAATTTTTCTTAAGGGAGACTATTGTTTATATTATTGGAATACAAAGCAATGCATTTTAATTTTTTTATTTTTTTAAACACGGAGTCTTGCTCTGTCACCCAGGATGGAGTGCAGTGGCTCAATCTTGGTTCACTGCAACCTCCACCTCCCAGGTTCAAGCGATTCTTCTGCCTCAGCCTCCAGAGTAGCTGGGATTACAGGCGCATGCCACTACGCCCTGCTAATTTTTGTATTTTTAGTAGAGACAAGGTTTCACCATGTTGGCCAGGCTGGTCTCGAACACCTGACCTCAGGTGATCCACCCACCTCAGCCTCCCAAAGTGCTGGGATTACAGGAGTGAGCCACCATGCCTGGCCTGCATTTCAATTTTTAAAAATGGTCATTGACAATAGAAACATAGATCAAAAAACAACAGGAAAATGTTCTGTCTCACATATTAGCAACAAAAGAAAACAAATAGAGAAGCCATAAAAAGTGTAGCTGCCGATGAAAATGTATGATTTGGTAAATAGAATACCAAGAACAAGTACACACTGAAATGTCATTTAAAAAGATAGCATTCTTAGTGTATAGAAATTGTGTTAAAATCCTGACCTCAGGTGATCCACCCGCCACGGCGAACTCCTGACCAACATGGTGATACAAAAAATTATCAGGGCATGGTGGCGCATGCAACATGTGGTGCATGCACTACTCGGGAGGCTGAGGCAGGGAATCACTTGAACCCGGGAGGCAGAGGTTGCAGTGAGCCAAGATTGTGTCATTGTACTCCAGCCTGGGGCAACAAGAGTGAAACTCCATCTCAAAAAAAAAAAAAAAAAATATATATATATATATATATATACACACACACACACACACACATATATATCCTTAAGGTAAATCAAACAAAATAATTTCCAGATCAAACCAAAAATAAAACTTTAAAGCTCTAAAGAAAAATCCACAGTAATATGATAGAAGATTTGTCAGATCTGTATCAGAGAGTGATCTTGGGTTTTGAAGCAACAGAAATCACAAAGGGATAAACAAACAGATTTGAATATAAAATATTTATAACCAGTAGAAGGAAGAAAAAATAAACTAAAAAGCAACAGACTAGAAAAACACTTTTTAAAATATTACAACTGGGAAAGAGTCATATTTTTAAAGTTTAATTTTGCATTTTAATTGGATATTTACATTAATATCCCATCAGATATTTGGGAAGAGATTAAAATATTTCACACAAAATTGTGTAGAGGTTTGCAAATAATAAATAAAACATTAGAAAATATGACCCTAAATAATAACCAAAATGCAAATTAGAGCAATAGCTGGGTGTCTTCTCCATGTACTTAACTAGCAAAAAATGTAGTATAAAAATGATATAAACACCCAATGGATGTGAATATCTTGAAACTAGATTATCGTGAAACTACCATGGCTCACTTTAGGTCTTACATTCTTTCAGGAAAAAATTCTGGCACAAAAGAACCTCACATCATTTGACTTCTCACTTCCACATTATGGGACTTTGGTTTTATGAACTGGTATTAAGCCTTGAATTTCGTATCTCATGCCATTCTCACAGCCACCTGGAAAAATAGGGACTGCAGTCTACAGGTAGCAAGATTGAGCCAAGGCTCAGGGCGGCTTTAGTCATCAGAGTCTTATCTCCCTTGAGGAGACTGTTTCTTCCACCGACACCTGTGGCCGCCAAGCCCTGCAGCAGCCCCTCCGCAGCTGCAGGGGACCCGCACAGCCAGGCGCACCCACTGCCTTCGCGCGGTCGGCCTGCGAGCTGCCATGGACGCGTCAACCTCCGCGGCCTGCTACTGCTGGGCACCTACGCGGGTCAGGACCCGTGTCCTTCGTCCCACAGAGGGACGGGACGGAGCCAGAGGGGCCAGAAGACGGGCAGCAGGTGCAGTGGATCGCCTAGCAGCTGAGGAGCTGGGGGTAACCTGCGGCCGTGGTTTACAGCCTGCAACTGCACCCAAGGAGACAGAGAGGAAGCCAGGGGTGTGGGCGAGAAACAGCCTGGAGGCAGCCTCCTGGGAGATGCGGAGGGAGGCAGCAACTGTGACAGCTCCTCCCAGGCTGCGCGTCCCCTGTGTGCTGGTGAGAGCCAGAGTGTTCTGTAGAGGCTTGCAGTGGACGGTGAATACGCCTCTCCAGTAACCTACTGGAGACATCTCTGGGCTGCAGCCACGCTACACCCCCGGGTTGCGTTCGTCCTTCTTCCTGCTCTGTGCCTGCGGTTTCCGTCTGATCCGAGTTCTACTCTTGTTGTCCCTTGGATATCTACCTTTCCAGTACGCCGCCAAAACCAAGGGCGGCTCCAGTACCTGTTTAGGAAGACTTCTTGGCAGGCCCACATTGCGACTTGACCTCCCTGAGGTCCCTGTGCAGGGTTGGGAGGAGCTGTGGGCGTGTATTAAACAGAATCACAGCACTTGAATGGAAGACTCTCCATTTAGTTTCAACTTGCTGTTTTAGTAGAAGATTCCTCCACTACCACCACTGCCATCGCCACCTACTGTAACTCGAGCAGCGTGCCCCGGGTGGGACCGGCTTTGCCCAGGTGCTGCTCCGGGTAGATGTTGCCGTCTGTCTGGCTGGATTCCTTCTGCCAGCAGCAACCATGAGAGAGCAGCAAACTTCTTGGGTTGGAAGGTCTCCTCCAGCGGCGGCCTTTCCCATACCTTGTGATATGGGTATTGAGTTAGGACATTTACTGAGGTGATTTTATGGTCAAGAGTCTGGTAAATAGGAAATTCAAATAGTTTAAGAGGAAAAAAAAAAGCCTTGAACTTCCCATTTGTCCCCCTGTGGGCTCTGATGACCAAACTCTACCAACAGAAGCTCTCAGGTCTCACTGAGCAAAGACAGCTTTCTAGGACTGCAAATTTATTATCTGTCAGTGCTGAAAGCCAGAAGCCTGACCTCCAGGTGCTGGCAGCACTGATCTCCTCTGGAGGCCCTGAGGAAGAACATAGCCCATGCCGTCTCCTGCTTCTGGTGGTTGTGGCCAATGCTTGGTATTCCAGGCTCATGGAAGCATCACCCTGATCCACACCCATGGCGCATCAGTCAGGGCTCCCCAGAGAAAGGAGAAAGAGAGGTATTACAAAGAACTGGCTCGTGTGTTTATGGAGGCAGGCAAGTCCCAAGATCTGCAGGGTGCACTGGCAAGGTGGAGACCCAGGAGAGCTGATGGTTTTGTTCTAGGCTGAATTTGAAGGCCTGGAAATCAGGAGAGCCCATTGCTGTTGTTTTGTCCAAAGACTGACAAGTTCAAGACCAAGTAGAGTCAATGTTTCTGTTCAGATCTGAAGGATCCCAGTTAGAAGGCAGTCAGGTAGGAAGACTTTTGTCTCACTCAGCAGATGATCAGCCTTGTTCTGCTCAGGCCTTCATCTGATTGGATGAGACCCACCCATGTTGGGGAGGGTAAGGTGCTCTACTCAGTTCACCAATTTAAATGTTAATCTCATCCAATAATGTCCTCACAGAAATACCCAGGATAAGTTTTGTCCAAATATCAGTGTACCCCATGGCCCAGTCAAGTTGGCACCTAGCATTAACCATCACATGTTCCCTCTATGTGTCTCTGTCCAAAGCTCAGCTTCTTGTAAGGACACCAGTCATTGGATTAGGGCCTGCCCTACTTTGGTATAACTGCATCTTATCTTGATTACATCTGCAAAGACCCAGTTTCCAAATAAGGTCACATATGCAAGTATAGGAATTAGAACTTATGCATATTTGGGGACCGAGAGAACACAGTTCAACCCCAAACAGGTATTCATAGTTGAAAGCTGGCAAATTACATCTTCATGGGGAAAGAGACCTTGACTAGAATCAGTTGAAAATTTTGTCGAGAAATAGGAGACAGAGGTCACCTATGCCTCTTGCCAGGAGCTGACGTCGTAGTGAGAGGGTTGTCAATTTTAGAGATGTTAGATGAATATAGTCTGGATGCAAAATTGTTTAGCTCCTAGCATGTTATAGTGGTGGCTCCTAGACAGACATGCAATTTCCCTTTTCTGATAAAGTCAGGGTAGAAAAATGAAGGAGAAATAAATTGCAGTAGTGTTTGCTGTTGGGGTGTAAACTGGCACACCACTTTGGAAAACTGTTTGACATTTGCTCCTAAAGTCTTACATATGGCTCTCTCAGGACACTGCAATCCCCTCCTAGACGTACACCCAGGAGAAGTGAGTGAATCTGTCCTCCAAAAGACGTGTGCAAGAGTGCTTATAATTGCCAAGAACCCTATTTCTATCAGAAACCAGTAAATGTATGGTGGCATATTCATACAGCACAACAGTCCCCAGCAACAAAAATAAAAGAACAAACCATTGGCTCAGCAACAATGTGGGTGGACCGCACAGACATAACGTCGAGCAGGAGAGGCCAGACACAAAGGAATAGGGACTGTGTGACTCCTTCTCCACGCACTTCAAGAATAGGCAGCACTGATCCGAGGTGACAGACCCCAGATCCATCGCTCCCTCCTGGGCAGGGACTGTCTGCAAGGGGCAGAGGGAGCAATCTGGTGTGAGGGAGATGCCCTCTGTCTTGCCCTAGGTGTTAGTTATATGCATGCATGCATATGTAAAAATCCATTACATTGTACACTTAGCACTTGTGCACTTTGGGGATGTATTTTTTACCTCAATTTATTTTATTTTATTTATTTATTTATTTTTGAGACAGAGTTTCACTCTGTCACTTAGACAGGAGTGCAGTAGCAGGATCTCGGCTCACTGCAGCCTCCACCGCCCGAGTTCAAGCCATCCTCTGCCTCAGTCTCCCCATTAGCTAGGATTACAAGTGAGCGCCACCACACCTGGCTAATTTATGTATTTTTAGTAGAGATGGGGTTTCACCATGTTGCCCAGGCTGATCTCAAACTCCTGACCTCAAGTGATCCAGCTGCCTCAGCCTCCCAAAGTTCTGGGATTACACGCATGAACCACCGTATCTGGACTGTACCTCAATTTAGAAAAACTAAAAAATGAATATGTTGAATTCCTACTACATGACAGACATTAATCCAGGCACAGCAGTAAAATCAGAGTCCCTGCTCCTGTGGAACTTACAGTCTAGGAAGAGAAGACATTTCCTACGCTAATCCACTAGTAAATGGAAATGCCGAGAGTCTGAGAATAACACAAAGACAGAGCCAATGCGATTTGCTGATGGATTTGATAGAATATTTTCAAAAGAAGAGCAGATTTTTACTTTGGTCCTGATGATCTGATAGCCTGAAATTGTCTTTTACATATGTGAGCAATACAGGAATAGATGCAGGATTGGAAAGGAAAATCAAGAATCTGCAATTCCTGTGAAGACATCTAAGTGCAGGGCTCAGGTAGGCAGCAAGACGTCCGTGTCTTGAGTGCAGGGGGGTGGTCTGTGCTGGAAATTTCCACGTGTAAGTTTATAGCATATATTTGATTTCTTTTGTTCTAATAATGGAACTGGGTAAGACTGACAAGAGAGATTGAGGCAAGTGAGAGGTTGGGGAAAAAAAAAAAAAACCCTGAGTATTATTTGACTTCTGAAATTACGTGCCTGAGTAAAACAAAACTGAAAATAAATGTAATCATGAAAGAAATTTACTCTCATGGTTAATTAATTTCTGGACACATTCTATCCATCCTTCCCTCAACTTCATTTCTTTCCTCTGAAATATGTCTCAATAGGTTTCAACGGTTGTCTATGCTTAGTCTTTCTACATCTAAATGTGCCTAACTCATCTTGAATGAGAGTTTAGTTAGTACGATGGGATATTCAGTAGGAAAATTCAAGGCATCAAAGTATAGGTGAGTTGTAAAATGGACAACCTTATGAGAAGGATGTGTCCTCACAGGAAAAGGCTGTAGCCGCTGAATGGCCTCTGGTGCCACATGAGAAACAGCAGAGAGTTGCTGTGTCTTGTTCCGTCCCTATCCAGGGCAATGGTGGGGTGAAGTGGGGCCAACTCCTCAAATCTGGCTCCAACTGGATGACTTGGAGAGTTGAACATGTGAGCCGGGGAGTGTGGGAACGCAGTGGCCAACTTCCAAACCCCGCCTGTGACATCTGTAGAGGCAGAGACAGGCAGGTGAGCTGCTGATGGAAGAGCTGAGAAGCTGGAACCAGCCAGCAGCCTGGCATTGGTGAGTACAAGGGGAAGCAGGAACTCCAGGGCCTGAACTCTTGAGAGCTGGCCTGGAGTCCCTTGAAGCCCCGTGATGGGCAGTGGGGTCTCAGCACAGAAGCTGAAAGTGGACTCCTTTGTTCGCAGAGGCCAGATGGGTCAAGGCAGCTGCAGAAAAGAGAATGTCTGTGAAGGAAGAGGCCTAAATAACACACGGACGTCATGTGAGTCCACTCCACGCAAGTCAGAGTCAGCTTCAAACATGGCACAGGCCTGAAACGTGTAGGGCCAGCACTGAACACAACCGGCAGACATTCCTCTCCCCCCGCCTTACCTTCCCACCAGCCGCCTCGGCTGAGGGAGTGAGAGCTGGTGATTTTGAATCAAATTAGGAGCTTTAGCCCTGGGATGGGACTGGACAGTCTAGGTTCATGGTTTGAAACTGTTTTGTGTCTTTTTTTTTTTTTTTTTTTTTTGTCACCCAGGCTGGAGTGCACTGGTGCCATCACGCTCACTGCAACCTTGACCTCCTGGGCCCAAGGGATTGTCCACCCTCAGCCTCCAGAGAGCTGGGACCACAGACCCATGCTACCATGCACAGCTAATTTGCTGTTGTTGTTGTTATGGAGTTTTACTCTTGTTGCCCAGGCTGGAGTACAATGGCGTGATCTCGGCTCACTGCAACCTCCACATCACCAGTTCAAGCGATTCTCCTGCCTTAGCCTCCGGAGTATCTGGGACTACAAGCGCCTGCCACCACACCCGGCTAACTTTTTGTATTTTCAGTAGAGACAGGGTTTCACCATGTTGGCCAAGCTGGTCTCCAACTCCTGACCTCAGGTGATCCACCCGCCTTGGCCTATCCAAAGTGTTGGGATTACAGGCATGAGCCACTGCGTCCGGCCTGCTAATTTTTTAGACCGGGTCTCACTATGTTGCTCAGACTGGTTTGATCACCTGGGATCAAGCATTCCTCTGGCATCAGCCTGCCAAGGTGCTGGGATTACAGGTGTGAGCCACTGTGCCCAGCCTGTTTTGTATCTTAAAGCTTCCATACAAATTTTAATTACCTTAAGAGTGCTCAGAAACATCTCCACAAGCCTGTTAATTTTGAGAGAGGAAAAGGAGTTCCTTCACAGAAAATATTTCAAAGGGAGACTGGAGAACCCACTAAATTTGCAATTATTCCATCCTCCCCCGTTGGGTTGTCCAGCATAGAGGGGAAATGAGCTACATTAGCTGTCTGAAGATGTTATTCCCACCCACCAGGGCCTGTGGTTCATCCGAGGCGGGTTATTGGTCTTTTCTCTCAAGGTGCATGTTAGACTTTCTTTATGTCCTAGATGGTCTGCATTTTGTTACATCTCAAGTGTGGATGTTTTATTTATCTAGTTTGGAGAGCTTAGGCCACCCTCTTGATCTGAGGTCTCAAAATCATTCATTTTTTTGTTTGTTTCAATACTGAAAATTCTCACTTAAAATACAGGTTTTTCGTCATTCCTTCTAGTCTCTTCTTCTGGAACCCTCAACAAACAACTCATGTTTTCAGAATTTTGGTTCTGGCTCATTCTTTATAGTGCCCTAGAGATAATTTTCCAGTATTAGCTTCTAGTTCACTATTTTGCTATTCAATTGGTCTAGTCTAAAATCCCTCCCATTTAGTTTTTTTAAGACTGTCGTTGATTCTTCTTTATATCTTCTGTTTTTCATTTTTTTAGCATATCATTATTCACATTTCATGAGTGTTATTCCTTTTTAGCATCTTAAATGTAATTATTGCAAATATTTGTTAGTCTACACCAGATAATCTTATCTGTAGTAAATTTTATATTTCATTTTTTACTTTTTCCTTGTGTCTTTTTATAATTAAATATTTTAATTTAATTTTAAAATGAAATATTTTAATTAGGTATAAGATGGGTAAGTTCTGGGGATTTTATACATTTTTGCAAGTATGTGTTGCAGGAAAAACTTGTTTTGTTTTGTTTTGATTTGATTTTCTCTTTCTTGCACTCTCTGTTTCTCTCTTCCTCTGTAGATATTTCATATTTGCCTCCAGTTGGTCCCTCAGATGTAAATGTAGAAACAGATTTTAGGACTTCTAGTCCACATTAATGTTGAAGACAGTGAGATGTGGTCACCAAGCCAGTGGGCAGCTTGGCTCACATGTGGACATGAAGCTACGCCTTTGTCAAACTTTCTTCCTAGGCCAAAATCTTTCCATCAATTGGTAAACTAGACTTATTTTTATTTTATTCTTTTTTCATGAGCAAGACAACTCACTTCTCACCTGCTTCAACCTCAGGTAGATACTCTTCCTTCTCTTTACCCCACAGGTGCCCAGCCCCTGCCCTTGCTGAGCCCAGAGACAACAGGCCAGCACCCTTTGCCATCACCATTGTTCCTGTCTTATCTTTTTTACATCATGTCTACACGGTTTGGGGTTAAAGATATGGGAGGGACCAATTCATGAGTTTAATTCCTCAGAAGCTGCTTCTCCACCCTAACTCATGGAATTTACTACTTGGTTAACTTAATTCATCCCTCACTTTAAAAACAAAATAATTTTAGGCTTCGGAGTTTGATCAAATTCCATATGTTTTTATATAGCCTTCTCATTAATTTCATTTTCTCAGTAAGCTATAATTATTTTTTTAATTTCCTCATTGGCCTAAGAGCTATTTAGAAATTTTTGTTTCTTTTGCATCAGAAATATGAATCAGTGAATAAACCACCTCATTTTCTAATTTTAAACCTTTTTTCCAGCTGTTCTATATATATGTTTCCCACCACATGAATGATGAAAGAAAAGTCCCAAGTCATCAAAGTCCCTATTTATCTGTCCTCAAGAAGAAACACAAGAAATCCTACCTCAGCAAGCCTCATAACTGTTTCCTGTCTTTCACTGCTGATGAGATGCTGGCTAAAATTCCCCATAGCTGACAATGTGACCAATAAAATAATATCAGATTTTTTTAGTGACACATGCCTCCATTCTATAATGTTAGCTTTATATTATTTTTACTCTATCTTATATGTACTCTGACATTTTAAATCGAGAGAAGAAATAAAAACACTTCAAGAGACTTATGTGTACCCGTTTTATTAAATTTAAACCCACTAAGGCAGTCAAGAGTGTGCCTTGGAGACAGAAGCTACTTGGGGCAGATTTACACATTTTGTCCTATTTCACATTGTTAGATTCAGTAAAAATGCATTGAGAAAACAGGTAGGAACACTCAGTGCATTCAAGTCTATTTCTGATGAATGTGTACCCCTCTTTTGAGAGTGAACTAAAAGTTAAACTTTAAAACAGGCTCCGTGACAAAGGGATGTTACAGAAGGGCAATGGCAGCATGAGGGTTGGCTTCATTCTAGCCTTTTGACCAGCAGTCTGATGTGAGTCATTGGTGTACTGGCACCTCAGCAACCCAAATGAACCGATGAGAAGAAAAGGAAGTTAGAACTAGGCCTGGCAGGGGTTTGGAAGAAAACCAGGCAGGGATCCTTTCCCCTAGGTGGTGTTCGATTCAGAGCACTGGTTCTCAGATGGTGTCCCTGGAAGCGGAACATTAATTCTTCCTGTGAGCAGGTTAGAAATGCAAATTCATGGGCCCTCCCATGACCCATTGAGCCAAAATCTCTGGGGAAAGAGCCCCGGAAATTGGGTGGGAAAATGCAGGGTACAAATTTCCAGTTATAAGATGGGTAAGTTCTGGCTAGGCCTGTAATCCCAGCACTTTGGGAGGCTGATGTGGGTAGATTACATGAGGTCAGGAGTTCCAGACCAGCCTGGCCAACATGGTGAAACCCCATCTGGACTAAAAAAAAAAAAAAAAATACAAAAGTTAGCCAGACATGGCGGCACATGCCTGTAATCCCAGCTACTCGGGAGGCTGAGGCAGGAGAATTACTTAAACCCAGGAGGCGGAGGTTACAACGAGCCAAGACTGTACCACTGCTTTCCAGACTGGGCAACAGAGTGAGACTCTGACTCAAAAAAAAAAGATAAGTTCTGGGGATCTAATGTACAGCATGGTTACTCTAGTTAATAATCCTGGATTGCATACTTGGAACCTGCTAAGACAGTAAATCTCAAGTGTTTTCATCACAAAAGAAAGGTAATTATGGGAAGTGATGGTTGTGGTAATTAGCTTGATTGTGGTAGGCAAGTCACAATGTATGTATATATCAAATCCTCACGTTGTATACCTTGAATGTTTGCAAATTCTATCAATTTTTACCTCAATAAAGTTGGGGGAAAAAATCTTAAACTGCATTCTGCAGGGTTTTTTTAAGTAATAATATCACTCTTTGTTTTTTCCAAAACAATGATATAGATAGACATATAGATCTTGTGAACCCCAAATATCTGAGACAGGTCTCAGTCAATTTAGGAAGTTAATTTTCCCGAAGTTAAAGATGTGCACCTGTGACACAACCTCAGAAGGTCCTGATGACATGTGCCCAAGGTGGTCTGAGCACAGTTTGGTTTTATACATTTTAGAGAGACATGAGACATTAATCAACATATGTGTATAATGAATGTTGGTTCTGTCCAGAAAGGCGGAACAACTTGAAGCAAACGCGGGACAGCTCAAAGCAGGAGTGGGCTTCCAGGTCACAGGTAGGTGAAAGACAAATAGTTGCATTCTTTTGAGTTTCTGATTAGCCTTTCCAAAGGAGGCAATCAGATATGTGTATACCTCAGTGAGCAGAGGGATGACTTTAAATAGAATGGGAGGCAGGTTTACTCTAAGCAGTTCCCAGCTTGACTTTTCCCTTTAGCCTAGTGATTTGGGGGCCCAAAGATTTATTTTCCTTTCACATTCCCCCTCTTTTCTTTTTAAAATCTTCCAAAGAAAGCATTTTAGAAGAAAATGAGTCTCTGGTTTTTTCCCAGATGGTCAAGTCCTATGTTGTTAGGAAAGCTCATTTTTAGCAGGTTGTGATGTCTCACTTCCTATTAAGAGAAAATATGGGGAGGAAGGGAGAAAAACAACAAACCAAAGAACAACCCTGGAAAATTGATACCACACTACTCTGAAGTCTATACATCAGTATGCAGGTATGAAAGTGGCTTATGTATGTAAATAGTGTCTGTTCTGTTCTTTGGAAGTTTAAGTTGTCTAGTTTTAGTTCACAGGGCTTTAACAAAGCACAGCTCAGTTTTCAGAGATTTCAAATCAGGAAAAATGGAGGGGGCAAGGAAAAGAAAGAAGAAAAAAATGGAAAACATTGTTTTGGAGGCTTGGAGACGTGAAAAATTAGAATTCAGTCCAAACTGTAGAAAATAATAAAAATTGAAAAACACTAGGCAAGACTAGAGTCTAACAACAGGTATACTATAGTTTTTGAAACATAACTTTTCTCTCTCCAGTTTCCCTTTTCCACTAAAGACAAACCATGGTAGGACTGATTTGGCCAGATTATTTGTATAAAGAGAAGCAAGAATAATTATATTTTACATAGGCTTTTAAAATTGGCTTTGATCGAACTTTGTTCCATAGAAGGAATCTCAGATAAGACTTTCTTTTTTTTCTTTTTTGTGATGGAGTTTTGCTCTTGTCATCCAGGCTCGAGTGCAGTGGCATGATCTTGGCTCACTGCAACCTCCTCACCCCCAGTTCAAGCTATTCTCCTGCCTCAGCCTCCCAAGTAGCTGGGATTACAGGCACCCACCACCACACCTGGTTAATTTTTGTATTTTTTTTCTTTTTAGTAGAGACAGGGTTTCGCCATGTTAGCCAGGCTGGTCTCAAACTCCTAGCCTCAGGTGACCCACTAAAGCCAAGCCTCACCATGGATTTGTACCATCAAATACCTATGAGTTGGGTAAATTCCTCTCCTCTTGAGGTCCCAAGATAACTTGAGGCTCCTGGACCTGTCAGAAAGTTACATTCTTTACTTACCACAGGTCAGGAACCCTGTGCAGGGACTCTGTAGACAAGGTATGTGGCCGGCTTCCCCAAGGGGCTTTTATTGGCTCTGTAAGTCAAGTTTGATTCCTTAAAGGAAAGCACACCATTCCAGCTGAAGCCTTGGTAAAGTAACCAGTTTCCCAAATGGTGTCCTATTGCAAAAGAAAATATTCTTATTGCACTTATGCAAAGAACTATATTGCCATAAGCTAAGAGTACTCACAAATAGTTCCCAAATCTGGATAAATCAAGTAGAGAGAAACAAATATGCTCCAAATTTTGTTCCAGGAGTATACTTTACTCAATTGCTACAAGCTGTAAGTAGCTCAAAAGAAAAGTTTTCTTCACTGTGGAAAACAAAACAAAGGATCAGCAATATTTTAAGCAAAAAAAGTCAAAAAAAGATTACTTCAATATTTTATTAGTTCAGTCCATGCAGTTAACTCCTGTTCTACAAGCTATTCATGGACATTGCTCTCCATGAGAGACCTGAAATTTTTTCCCCTTTTCTAATGTCACAATCTCCAAAGTTATCAGAGCCCTGCATTCAAGAACACCTGCTAGAGTTTTATAGCTGATTATAAAACCACCTCCTAAAGAGGACCAAAACAAGGCAACAAATGTCCATGGATGACAAAAAATTTTAGGGCAGCCATAGTCAAAGACACAATTGACAAGGAAATTTGTTACTTCTGTGGCACACAATAATTTAACATAACAGTTATAATTATTACTGATAACATACACTAAGTCATATCAGAATTACAGGAGTTTCCCATAATTTTTAAACACATACCAATAACATATTTATGCAAATACAGCCCAAAGAAAGCCAAACATTTCATATTTGACAATGCTTTCTGTCTGATTTTTATGCCAAATAAGCCAAATATGTCATGTTTGGAATTTAGGAAACCTAATATCTTAAAGGAGTAATTAGGTCAGAAAAAGACACAATTTATCATTTGATTTTGGAGAGTTTGTAAATATCAAAAGTTTAAAAATGCTTGCTATCACAAAATAGGATCACAGGTCATTGTAAAATAAGTCATTCCTTTGACCAAAGTGACAATTCAAGGATTAAAAAAAAAAAAAAGCAAATCCTTTATTCTTTGATAGAGGAGACTAAATTTAATCCTTTAATGACTCACCAGGTAGAGGGTTAGTATGTTGGAGGTAATTACCCTGTAAACACCCACACACCCATTATCTACCTCTGTTCTAGACCCACTCATTACCTACTTCTGCCCCACACCCACTCATTAGCTACCCCCTTGCTATCCCTGCCACTCGCTATCCCACACCACTCACTACCTCCCACACACCTCACACCCACTTGTTCTCACAACTCCATAGCTACTCACTGTCAAACCGCTGCCCCATCACCATTTTCTACTTCCTGCCCCACACCCACCTTGAATTTGTCCTAGGTTCCCTATGGATACTTACTTAAGTGTTCAATAATCCTATCTCTCTCTCCATCTATCCATCTGTCTATCTATCTACCAACCATCCATCCATCCAACTACTTTAACAGGGAGTTAGGAAAGGGCAATTCAGCTTTGTTAGCTACTCATGATCTTAAGCCAGAACCTCTACCTTTACCTTGTCCTTACTTATTTGAAACTGCTTGTGAGTGGAGCATGGAGGCTTGGCATCCTGGTGAGTTTAGTGTCTCACACTCAAGAACTGCTCTCTTTCTTTTTTTCTCTCTTGTGGGAGTCTCATGCACACTCACACAGCATGTGTGCAGAGCTGTGCTCTTACGGTTTGCTGGAGAGTCACATGTTGGACTTACTGTGGCCACAGTTATCAATAGTAAGATACCTTAGTAATTCCATGTTGAAAATTACTTAGTATTAGAAAACATCTTCTTGTCATGTGATCAGCTATGTTAAAAACAAATTTTTTTAAAACATTTAAATTATTAGTATTTATTTGTCCTGTCCTAAGACATACTGTTGAAGTGTATTGTTAGGAATTATTCAGGGGCCTGATAGCAATTATGAGGAGCATAGTAGAACCCAGGCAGTCTTTCTTCCTTCCCCCAGGAATGGAAGTTGTTTTAAAACAAAATTGCTTGATTCAGACATTAAATATAAAGCTTCCTGGCCAGGTGCAGTGGCTCACACCTGTAATCTCAGTACTTTGGGAGGCTGTGGCGGGTGGATCACCAGGTCAGGAGTTCGAGACCAGCCTGACCGACATGGTGACACCCAATCTCTGCTAAAAATACAAAAATTAGCTGGGCATGGTGGTGCACGCCTGTAATCCAAGCTACTGAGGAGGCTGAGGCAGGAGAATCACTTGAACCTCGGAGGCAGAGGTTGCCATGAGCTGAGATCGTACCATTGCACTCCAGCCTGGGTGACAGAGCGAGACTCTGTCTCAAAAAAAAAATAGATCTTCCTTTTATTTTCAGTTTTTGGCTATCTTAGAATAAATTTACAAATATTTATTTTTTTCCTTGAGGCTCTTGGTCCATATGGTAAATAAAATTTAGACAACTTTTTCCTGAGAAGATCCAAACTATTAGACAACAATTTATCAGACAATTGGATCCTGTAAAAGTCCTCTTTATTCATTCCCTCTTCCTCACAGATTGTGCAGTGTCAAATTGATGGAAGGAGTTTCTTTTAAACATCATTTCTATAAAAACATTTGATTTTAAAAGGGCATCAAGGCCGGGCACGATGGCTCACACCTGGAATCCCAGCACTTTGGGAGGCTAAGGCAGGTGGATAATGAGGTCAGGAGTTGGAGACCAGCCTGACCAACATGGTGAAACCCCATCTCTACTAAAAACATACAAATTAGCTGGACGTGGTGGCAGGTGCCTATAATCCCAGCTACTGGGAGGCTGAGTCAGGAGAATCGCTTGAACCCAGGAGGCAGAGGTTGCAATGAGCCAAGATCACGCCATTGCACTCCAGCCTGGGTGACAGGGTGAGATTCTATCTAAAAAAAAAAAAAAAAAAAAAGGAACTCAAGTCATCGTATTCCTGACTCCCATGCAGTTGTTTCTATGCAAGAGATAATACAATCTTTTTAGTTCAATTAATGTTTGATTTTAGTTATGTAACCTACGATCTAGTGCTCACAATTACAGAATCGTAATGTAGAAGAATGGGTCCTAAGTCCCTAATACATATCAAAAGATTTACAAAATTAGTTTTACTTAAAAGATTTAGTCGTTTTCAGAAGAATTTACCAGAGGAAATACTAATATTAGTGATTTATATCAAAGGAGTAAAAAAAAAAGCTGAAATGTTCTTTTCAAAGTAAGAAGAATTTGTCTTCTTTACAAGTGTTCTAAAAACATGATATAAGCCCTCAATTCAACAAAATAGATCAGAAAGATTCGTTGCTTTCTCCTGCACCTGTTGGAATCTTTTTTATGTGTCCAATAGTTTTGCAATTTAGTGATTCATGCATTTGTTTTGTAATTCATTCACAACACATCTGCTCCAAGGTTTCATCCTAGAGTTCCAATAAGCATTGTCTCTCCAGGTGTCCCATAGCTCTTACTCATCTGCCTAGTATGCACTGATTAAAAGCTAAAAATGTGAACTTTTTATTTTTTTGAATAGTGATATTGCAAAAACTATTGCATAGACTTTCATGTTGCTTATAGTTAGTTTTGGTCCACAATTTATAAAGAATACACAGTTATGCCAATTTCTGGAAATACATGCTTCCAGACCACATGAATAGTTTGAATTATTTAAAAGTAATATTTTCAGTTGACAAGGTGCTAAGATAACAAAAATTAAATTAAATGTTATAGCTACTTTAAGGCTAGACATGGTGGCTCATGCCTGTAATCCCAGCACTTTGGAAGGCCGAGGTGGGTAGGTCATGAGTAGATGTGCAATGGGTTGTGGATAGTGAGTGCATAGGTGGTGAGTCTGCATGACAAACAGTGTCATCTCTGAGTGGGTTTGAGGTGGGATGTAGTTAATGAGTAGGTAGGTAGGGAGTGAATACAAACATTGGACCTAGACCTGTAATTGGAGTTTTTCAGTTCATTGGACCTGACTGTCCATGGGACTTGATCTGGGAACCATACTTGGGATGTGGCTCTTAGACCAGAGCTTTCCATGTAGAGTTTGAACTTGTGCCCTGGATTTGGACTTTACTCCCGGGTGGAACTGGCTCTCTTACCTCAGACTTGGACTTCAGCTTTGACGTTAGATCTCAGCCTAGACCAACTTTTCTCATAAATGTTGTACTGGAACCTCAGACCTTGACCTTCATATGTGCTGGACTTAGACCTTGGTATCAGAACCATGGGTGCAAACATCAGCCCTGGACCTTTGTCATACACCTTGTATTTGGATCTGTATCTTGCATCTGAACCTGGATGTGCAAAGTGGATCAAAACCTGGATCTTGAAACTGGATCTTGGACCTTGCTCCCATCTGGACATCAAATCTGACCTGAGGTATAGAAATTGGGCCTGGACTTTGACCTTAGAATTGGACTTCGGACCTTGGATCTGAACTTTGCCCTGGAAATAAAATCTCAGACTTGGATCATGATCTCCATTTCAGACCCTGGACTTGAACCTGGGTCTGAAATGGAAAGTGGACTTTGGATCTGCATTTGTCCAGAATTTAGGACTTAAAATTAGTCCTAGATCTTGGACCCTGGTGCTGTGCCTTTGACTATAATCTGGGGTTTGCACCCTATCTGTGGTTTTCTTGTGTGAGCACAGGATGAACTCCCCACAGAACAGATGTCAACACTGATGATGCAACAGCTCACCAAAAGCGTACGAAAGGTTTCTTATTCGCACAGTGAGGCTTTCTGGGAATGCAGGAAAGGCTTCAGTCTCGAAGAAGCTGAGAGAGCAAGGAGAGGCAAGTGGCTTAGGGCTTTATTGTGGTTAGGGGGTGGGGCCAGGGCATGGACCAGGACAGGCATGGTCTGAATTTTCTGCCAATGCCAAGGGAGGAGCCCATGGGATTTCTGATCATCTCTCCAAACTATGAGGCAAGTGGGAAAGAGGGAGGGCTCGACTTGAAAGTCACTCAGACATTAAAAGTGGCATAAGGCTTTTCATTGTAATTCACACCTGATGAATGACTGATGACTGAAACGCACCACATTTCACATAATTGAATTTAAATGTGTTTAAGTGCGCCATTATGATGTTTTATGACGCCCTTATTCTGAGTCCAGTAAGGGAGATAAAATTTCCATTGAACGCCATGTTCAAGAGCCCAACATTGCATATTTTTAAAAGTGAACTGAGTATCTTGGCCACTATCAATAATACCTCGACTGTTGGGGGAGATAGAGAGTACCTGAATTGTAGATTAGTATATGCTGAGACATGTGTGACCTTGGTTTATATTATTGATAGTTGTGAGGCAAGAAGTTCTAAGAGTTCTTTACTCCCGAGGTTGTGTTCTTAGAAAAGAAATTTTTGTTGCCATTGGCTAAACTCGATGGCCAGATCATGGACAATGGCCAAAGATCTATAAGAATGTGCAGGTGGCCGGGTGCGGTGGCTCACGCCTGCAATCCCAGCAGTTTGGGAGGCCGAGTTGGGCAGATCACCTGAGGTCAGGAGTTCAAGACCAACCTGACCAATATGGAGAAACCCCATCTGTACTAAAAATACAAAATTAGCCAGGCATGGTGGTGCATGCCTGTAATCCCAGATACTTGGGAGGCTGGGGCATGAGAATCACTTGAACCTGGGAGGTGGAGGTTGTGGTGATCCAAGATCATGCCATTGCACTCCAACCTGGGTAACAAGAGTGAAACTCTGTCTCAAAAAAAAAAAAAAAGAATGTGCAGGTAAGTGCTAAGATGCCTACCTGAAGTTCAGCCAATTGCACTAACATCCAGTCCCGGACTTTGTCCAAGACACTGATTAAGGGATGGCCAGCAGCAACTCTCAACAGGTTCTAGCATGTGTCATGTTGATGATGCTATCCATAAAATATATTAGCTCCCTTTTTTATTTACTCAGGGGACCCCCAAGTGACCAATGAGTCCAAGAGAGGGATGATTTCCTCCAGGACTATATAGTAAATGACTGAGGACAAGGTGAAGCTGCTTTCTCCTGCAAAGTTGATATGCCAGATGTCACAGATCTTGCTTTATCCTATAAAATACCATTTTTACTTTAGCAAGGTTTCAGTGGCCATGCCAAGCCTGCAGGGTACTGCCTCCATGACCCAAGGCATAGTGAGAATCTCAGGGCCTGTGAGAGCCTTTGCCCAGAAAAACCCAATGTGCAGCGCAATACAGCTAATGGTGTAAAGTACGGGGCCCAGGAAGGCAGAAGCCCAGGAGCAACTTAGAGTCATTCTGGCCAGACTCCAGGAGGCAGCAAAGGAGGCTGCAAAAGCTCTACAATGAAGGAGCCTCTGGGGGCCACCGATGGGAGTGCCTGTTTCGTTGCCATTTGAACACGTACTAGAGCCTTTTGTTGTAGGAGGTCTCATTCAAAGTGGGCCAATTAGCCAGTAACAGAATAAATGGTTTTAGGTAAAATGTAAATGAAACCCAAGCCCAGAAAGTCCTAAAAGATGCCAAACTGTTCTAACATTGTGGGAACTAAAATTGTTGTTTCTTGACAGTGTCAAAGATGAGGTGGCCCTCAAATGATCAAATAAAGCCCAGACATTTTGCTAAGGTGGAAGGGTCTTGTACTATCTGTGAGACAGTAGTTCATCCCTTTCTGTGAGCAATTTTGTGAATATTTCTATGTCCTGAATAAGTGTGTCGGATGAATCTCTTTGGAGAAGAAAGTTACCAGTGTAACATCACACCTATGCTCCTGGAAAAAGGTGGTTGTAGCTCAGATCTTTCCTGCAAAGACAGGCTGTATGATGGTTGGGACAAAGACTGCGTGATGGTCAGGACAAAGACAGACTGTCTGATGGTCAGGCTGTTGAGGTACCTCATGGGCAGCTGGGTAACGGTGCATTGTGTCCCCTTGAAGTTGAAGGCCACCAAGAGGCTGTTGCAACAGTTGCAGGACAGAACATACCAGCCAAAGTTATGACTGCATGCTATTTTCCAGTTGCTCATTGGATAAAGTCAATAATTTTAATAACACTGAGTATGGGGATCATAATGGGTAGAACCATGGCATTAAAGAATTCACTGTGAGACACCATTTTTTTCAGGTTTAAGAATAGGCTAAATTGAACCAAAATAGGACTTTTATAGTCCTATTTATGGGACTTTGATCCTTGAAAGTCCTGATTTAATTTATTTGGAGCTGTGGTAACAATTGATAGATGGGAACAAACCCATAGGATCACATTCTATCATGCCAATTTTAAGTGCCAAAGACTGAATTTAATTCCAATGTATTACTCATTGGGTCAGAGTGTCCATACCTGCTATGGGATATTTTAAGGCAATTGGCACAATGGCCATGGGGAATTTAGGCAAAGCAACAGTTCTGATTGTTAAGGTGCGGCATACCTTTGTTTCTTCTATTTTATATTTGCAGTTCCTCTAAGAGTATAGAGGATATCTTATTTAAGCTTACTGAGGTCCCCAGGTATAGGATAACTTATTTAAATTTAGTGGGATCCCCAACTATAATAGTAATTTGAGGTGCAGTATAGATTAAGGCCATGAAAGTTTACCTGTTGCAGCACTTCAGCAGAGATGAAGTTGTAACCTAAACCATAGAGGCACAAAATCCATTAAGTACCTCTTTTATATTTTTATTATGTATTTTCAGTAAATTTCAGATCTGCATCAAATTGTGGTACAGAGTCGAAGATCCAGGTCCAAACTCTAGGTCCAGGTCTAGTTCCAGGGTTAATATCCAAGTGCAAGGTATGGACCCAAATTTCAGGTTTTAGGTCATGTCCAACAAACTTAAAATCCCAGGTTCAAGTTTTACAGCCAACATCCATGTCCGAGATTAAATTCAGTTTCAAGTCTAAGGTCCAGATCTGACTGCCTGATTCCAAAGTAAGAAGCAGTTACAAGGTTTACCTCCAAGGTCCTAGAAATAGGTCCAAAATCCAGGTATTGGTTCAGTTCCAATGTACAGGTTGAAACAATTACAAATTTGTGTTTAACATCTAGGGCAAGTTCAGGGTTCACGTCCACAGTATGGATCAAGGATCAAGTTCTAAGTACAAGTTCCAGGTCCAAGGTTATGTCCAGGTCTAGGTATAAGATCCAAGAAAAACTTTAGACATCCAGATCCAAGTCCCAAGTCTATGACAATGACCAAATTAAAGGTCAGGCCCAAGGTCCTAGACATATCCAGGCCCAAGGTTGAGGGCCTACGCCCAGGTCCAAAATCAAAGTCATGGTCCACAGTCCAGATTGAAGTTTGAGCCCCAGGGCCTTGTCTAACGTCCAATTCTAAGTTTCATTGTCCAAGTCTTCATCTACGTATGAGGTCCAGGTTCAGGTCTAAGGAATGATGTTTATGTGCGCATTCCAGTTCTAGCTCTCTGAGGCCTATTTAGAAACATCTCCAGGTATGAGGTCTAGAAATGAGGTCTGAATTTTATTTTCTAATTCTGGGTGCAAAGTCAAAAATACAGTCTAAGATCTACCTCCAGGTATGAAGTCCAGGTCCAAGATCTACATCCATAGTCATGTTCAGGGGCAGGTTAGAAGTTCAGATTTGAAGTTTAAACTGAAGTTTAGAAACCCAGTTCCAAGGTCCTCTTCCAACTTCTTGGGCCAGATCTAGATCTAAGGTCCTGATCTAGACCAAAATACAGGTTCAAAATTAATATCTTAGGTGAGATTTAGGTCCAAGTCTAGAACAGAGATCATGATTCAAAGTTCGAGTTCAAGATTAAAGGTCTAGATCCTGTCTTGAGATCAGGTTCAAAGTTCAGGTACCAGGCCTGGCATTAATGTTCAGGGTACAAATTCAGTTCCAGGTTAAAGTCCAGATTGAAATCTATGTCTACTGTAGATAATCCATGGTTGAGGTCCAATATTCAGGACCCAGTCTAGGTTTAGGTCCAATATCTAAGTGCAAGGCCTATGTACATGTTTGAGTTTCAGGCATAATTGCAGGTTAAAGGAACTGGGAAAATCCAGATCTGAGGTCCTGGATTTAAGATTTGCCTGAGTTCCAGGTCTGAGGTCCACTTATGAGTTTAGAGATTCAGTTCCAAGGCGTAAGTCCAATGTCCAATGTCCAAAGTCTGGGTCAAATTTATGTCAGAAGACCAGGTTCAAAATCTAGGACCAGGTCAAGGTTGAGGTCTAAAGTCCTGGTCCAAGTTTGAGGTCCATAATCTTAATTGAAAATCAAGGTCCAGATCCTAGTACCTGGACCAAGATTATGTTGTAAACTAGGTTTTAGACCTAAAATAAAGGTTAGATGTCAAGATCCAAGATTCAGGTCCAAAGTCTAGTTCCATGACCAAAGATACTGACTAAAGTCAGTGCCAAGTTCTTCAGCAGCCAGGTCCAAGGTTGAAGTGCAGTTCCAAGGTCCAAATTCGAGGTCCAAGATCCAAAACCATAATCTACATTCAAGGTCTAGGTCAAATCGCAGCTCTATATCCAGTACAAAGGTCAAAAGCCCAGTTTGAAGGTCCAAATCTATGTCAAGTTACAAGGCAAAAGGCGACGTGCAGTGCCTAGGTCCAAGGTCCAGATTGCAAATCCTGGTCTTGGTCTAGTTCCTGGTCCAGTGACCAAGACCAAGATCCAGATCTGGAACCAATTACAAGTTCTAAGTCATTTCCATGTCTAGTGTCCAGGCATAGTGTCAAGTCCCGGATAACATAAAATCTAGATCCAAATTTCAGATCCAAGTTTCTGTCTGAGTTCAAGCCCCAAATCAAAGATCTAGGCCCAGTACCAAAATTCAAGGTCCAAATAGAAGGTCCAGATAGACATCCAAGTTCCAAGTCTAAGGTCAAGTCCAGGATCCTGAGCAAATGTCTAGGTGCAGGCTCAGATTCTGGTCCACTTCTAAGGAAGGTCACAGTAAAATCCATGTCTCCATATCTTACCTTCAGAGTCAATGTCCAGGACCAGGTCAAGATTCAGAATAAAGGTCCAGGTTCAAGGTCAAGGCCACAGCCTCATTTCAGAGTCAAGGTTTGGGTTTAAGTTCCAGGTCCAAGGTCACAGCCAGGTGCAGATATGAGGTCTAGGTCTGAGGTCCAGTTCCAGGCTCTAGGTGTGCAGTACAAGTCTCAACTAAGAGGTCAATGTCCAATATCTAGGTCAAAGTTCAAGTCCTCTGATCAAGACAAGGTCAAAGTTCACATCCAAGGTCCTATACAAATTCATGTCCAAGCATAAACCTGAAACATAAACCTGAAAGCATAAACCTGAACAGTTCCAAGATCCAAAGCAAGATCCAAATTCCAAGGACAAAGACCAGTTTGTGATCTGAAATTGGTACAACATCCAGGTTCAAAGCCCAGGTCCAAAGTTCAGGAACAAGGTCTCAGGCCCAAATCCAATATTCACATCCATGTTTAAAGACTATCTCCACATCCATGGTCCAGGACCAATGTATATGTCCAAGGTGAAGTCCAGGTCCACATGAAAGTTCTTTGTGGAAGGTGCAGGTTTGAGTTGAGAGGACCAGGTCTGAAAACCAGGATTTGACAGGTCTAAATTCCAGGTCAAATGCAGGGCAAAAGTCCAGCTCCAACATGGAGGAGTGAGTCTAGGTCTAAGTCCTAGGTCTGAGTCTCAGTCTAAGGACTGACTCTAAGTTTGTGTCCTAGCTCCATGTCCAGGTCCATGGTTCAATTCCAACCTACTTGTCCGTATCTGAGGCCCCAGTCACCACCTACCCCCACCTCACATCCCATCACTACTGGCAACCTACCCCATACTCATTACTACTCTCTACCTCTAACTCACTACCTAACGCATCCTTACACTCAGTCACTACTTACTCCTTTTCCCACACCTGCTTACTACCTACATTCCACCTTACACTCACTGATTACCTATCCTCACCCCATAACCACCAACTGATTTCCTCCTGGCCACAGCAACTCACTATGTAGACCTTGCCCCAGGCATACTCAGTACCTCACTTCCCATCTCCTCATTACATGCCCCTCACCCCGTACCCACTCATGAACTCCCCACTGCCCCCTACCCACTCTGTTGACACTCTGCCTCATACACACTCAACACCTATGCCTCAACCCTCACCCATTCACCATCTATACCCCTACCAACACCCTCTCATTCTTTAGCCCCTCCACACTCAGGGTTTACATGCACATGCTCACAGTCACCACCTGCTCCCATTCACACTCATTCATCCCCCAACCCCACCTCACACCCATTCATAAATGATCCACCCACAACCAACTAGGACCTAGCCTCTGCTTCATACATGATATAGTTTGGATGGTTTTTCCCCTCCAAATCGTGTTGAAATGTAATCCCCAATAATAGAGGTGGGGCCTGGTAAGAGATGTTTGGATCAAGGCAGATCCCTAATGGATGGCTTGGTGCCCACCCCATTGTAATCAGTGAGTTCTCACTCTATTCATTCATGCAAGAGCTGGTTGTTTAAAAGAGGCTGGCACTTCTCTTGCTCCCTCTTTTGCTATGTGACATGCCTGCTCCCCCTTCACCTTCCTCTATGACTGAAAGTTTCCTGAGGTCTCACCAGAAGCAGATGCCAGAGCCATGCTTCCTTTATAGCCTACAGAATCATGAGCCACATAAACATCTTTTCTTTATAAATTACTCAGCCTCAGGTATTTATAGCAACGCAAATGAACTCATACAACACCACTTACTCCCTACTCCCCCACTGCACAGAAAGTGCAAATAGATTACAAAACACGATCATTATGAGATAAAACAGACTCAATCTGGCATTGCCTAATTTGCCCATTCATGCATTCACTTACTCATTTCATAAATATTTATTATTTACCTCATGCACTTATTAACTATCAGCTATTGTTTTAGAAATTGAAAAGAACAGATAAGAGCTAAGCATAGCTCCAAACCTCCAGGATATTTCAGCCTATACAAGACATATGTAAGTACAGAGAAGAGCTAAGGCTGCCATGAAACACAGGGCACCCCACTGACAGGTGCAGCCGTGGAAAAGTGGGGCAGGTGAACTGAGCCCTGAAGCGCAAGTCAGCTCGAAGTGAAAAGAGCCGTGTGGGCAGAGCTGCAGGGCAACAGAGAATGTGGTATCATCAGAGAATGGCACATGGGCCGTAAATAACAGCAAGGTTACTGATGAACGCTTACTGAGAGCCACCATGCTACCAAGTATGATGCCAAATGCTGTGCGTGAATGACCTAACATATAATTCACCCAGCTCCATGAGGCAGGGGCCATTTTACTCATTTCATAGCAAGGAAAATGCGGTGGAGAGAGATTGGATAAGCAACTTCCCTAAGTCATATGGCTTCTACATGGTAGGACCAGGATGGAAATCTGTGGCTACTCGATGTCAGACTGGTTCTATACTGCCTCCTGACACTACCCAGAAGTAAGGGCTAGATCCTGGTGCCCTGTGGGGATGTATCAAGAAGCTGAACCTCTCTTGAAGTCAGTGAGAAGCCCTGAAGAATACAGAATAGCATTTTTTAGGGGTTTTCTCCCTAACTATAAAAGTAATTTTAAGTCTTGTGATAAAAACAGTTCAGTAAACCCCTCTCAAATTTGGGAAACACAGGAAAGAAAAATCAGAAACATGAAAGTCAGCCAATATGACAACACTGGGAGTTAAGTGCTGATAGCATGGTAGTTGTTTCCTTTGGATCTTTTCTATCATTTACCATTTGCTCATTAAAACATAATTCAATGAGGCCGGGCCTGGCGGCTTATGCCTGTAATCCCAGTACTTTGGAAGGCCAAGGCAGGCGGATCACCTGAGGTCAGGAGCTCCAGATCAGCCTGACCAACACGGTGAAACCCCATCTCTACTAAAAAAGTACACACACCCACACACACAATAGCCAGGCGTGGTGGTGCGCACCTGTAATCCCAGCTACTTGGGTGGCTGAGGCAGGAGAATTGCTTGAACCTGGGAGCCGGAGGTTGCAGTGAGCCGAGATCGCGCCATTGCACTCCAGCCTGGGCAGCAGAGCAAGGCTCCATCTCAATAATAATAATAATAATAATAACAACAACAACAATTCACTGAGCACTGAACTGGTGCTGTGCACGTTGCTAAGCACAGATACACTAGGGAACAGGACAGAAACGTTCCTCTCCCTGAAGAGTCCGCTGTTTGGTGATAGTGACAAACGCTGAAGCAGGAGGGATGGAGGCACCGTGCTCTGTGACGGGGGCTCCACAGGGGCGTGACCCAACCTGGCTGCACGTCCAGTGAAAACCTTGAAGGTCAATCTGAGGAAGAGGCCCTGGCTGGGTGGAGAGTGAAGAAAGACTGCTCCAAATGAGAAGGACAGGATGTGGTGAAGGCGCCAAAGTGGAGAAACATATGACCCTTTTGAAGGGCAGGAAAATATTCAGATAAGGCTGGAGCATGTCGAGTAAAAGACGAAGTAGCAGGAGATGCATTTGCTGACCTCGTCAATGACCAGTCAAGGCAAGACTTCAGAAGTCATTTAAGGCTGTTGAACTTTATGCTAAGAGCAATGGGAAGCCGCCACAGTTTCTTCAGCAGCAGAGCCGCATGGAGAGATAGAGAGTTTAACGTTCACTCTGGGTCGCTGCAGTTGCAGTGGGTGATGCGGAGAGATCTGATGAAAGGTAGTTGTTCAGGCACACAATGATGGAGACTGCTGCAGAGCGCTGTCCATGGTGTGTGTGTGTGTGTGTGTGTGTGTGTGTGTGTGTGTGTGTGTGTGTGTGTGTTCGTTCACAAATTCAGATGCACAACAAAACACCTCTCTGAAAACTCTCTTTAAATTTTTCAGTGATGTAGGGATTTCTCATCCTCAGCCTCCACTCTCCTTCTTGCCCTGGTATCTACTTTTCTTCTGTTTCCCTCTGTGTCTCCTGTCTATCTTCCTCTCCCCAGCTTTCTCTCTGTGTGTCTGTCTCTCTTTCTGTTTCTCTCTTCTCCCACTCTCTCCTTCTCTGTCTCTCTCTCCCTGCCACTCTCCCTCTTTCTCTCTCTCTCTCTCCCTCTTTCTCTCTCCCTCTGGTTCTCTCTCTCTCACTTTCTCTTCCTTTCTCTCAGTCTCTTTCTCTCTCCCCTCTCCCTCTTTCTCTCTCTCCCACCCTCTTTCTCTCTCTCTCTCTCTCTCTCTCTCTCTCTGTATCTGGGTCTGCCCAACTTTTTCTCCCCTCCCCATTCTCTCTCTCTCTCTCTTTCTCTCTCTATCTCCTTCTCCCTCTCGGTCTCTCCCCTCCCCTTTCTCTCTCTTGCCTGTGCACTTTCATTGCCTCTCTTCTCATGTAAGGCATTTGTAAGGCTGGCTGACCTCTCTGGTTTCACACATCACTCTGCCCAGCACTTTGCACGTTTACCACCATCCTTTCTTATTTTGCATCTATTTCGTTAGAAGGCAGGAGGTGAATTACAAATAACATGTTTATTACCTTTTATATTTAGCTCACGATTCCGTATTAAAATTATTTCATTGTATGATGTGAATTAAGCATCTATCTTTTTATCTATCTTTTTTGTTTTTTGGGTTTTTTTTTTTTTTTTTTTTTTTTTTTTTGAGACGGAGTCTCGCTCTGTCGCCCAGGCTGGAGTGCGGTGGCGCGATCTCGGCTCACTGCAAGCTCCGCCTCCCGGGTTCACGCCATTCTCCTGCCTCAGCCTCCCGAGCAGCTGGGACTACAGGCGCCCGCCATCTCCCCCAGTTAGTTTTTTGTATTTTTAGTAGAGACGGGGTTTCACCGTGTTAGGCAGGATGGTCTCGATCTCCTGACCCCGTGATCCGCCCGCCTCAGCCTCCCAAAGTGCTGGGATTACAGGCGTGAGCCACCGCGCCCGGCCTCATCTATCTTTTTAAACTCCAGATATCTGGCCAGTTTTTCCAAAGCCGTGTGCTAGATGGGCTCTGCCTTCCTGGTGTGTTTGAGGCCCCATACTCAAACACAACAGGGCCCTTTGGGGTCTGCTTCCTTAAAATATTTTATTTATTGGTTCTGGTACTACCGTCTTGCAGTGTTAACTTTTTAACATTGCTTGGCGAGTTTCATCTGTTTGTTTTACAAAGATCTTAGAATTATTGAAGGATAGTTTTATTTTAATGTTATAAAATTAGAAAATTCAAATTGCATTAAACCAATAAGCCATTTACATTCATGAAAATAGTGTCTTTATAATATTTGATATTTTTGGCCATAATTTGCTTCTCTCAATTAATTCATGTATTCTTTTATGTTTTAGTAATAATTTAATTTTTTTCATATAGCTCTCACACATTTCTTAGATCGTATAGGCTTTTGCTGCTAATGTTATTTTTCTAATACAGTTTATATATTGTTATTCCACTCATTAGCCACTTAATAAATATTTATTGGACACACACCAACTGTCAGACACTGTATGTAATAGGTGCTGATGACCAAGACGAATTTGGAATGATTAATATGTTTAAAGGGAGTTCAGATGTGCCTTGGTGTATGCAACGGAAGCACTCAGCTCCTATTTCAGAATGACATTGCTTAATGAAATGATGCTTAATGACATTTTAAATAAAATGAGCCTCCAACTAAGTGATCTCAAATTGGACCCCTTAGGTGGCATTTTGGAAATTCATGTGGACAATTTCAGTTGTCACAGTGAATGTGGGTACTCCCAACATTTTGTACATGGCAGATATGACTGACATTTTGTATTCAAGGATGCCTCCTCACTACAAAAAGTATGACCAAACCAAGTTGACGGCGGTGAGAGGACTAGAGATAGAAATTGACAGGGAATTGGGGAATGAGCATAATGAATATCTAATATGAGAACTCAAGAAAAAGCTACAAAACTGTAACTGTGCATCACTGGCACAGAAAACGACAGGATGGTGAAGTGAGACCCAAATACATAATTGATTTTTATAAATTAGAAAGATCTCACTTTTAAACAGTAGAGGAAATATGAATTGGTCACTTGTAGTAAGATAATCATCTAATAGTATGGAAAAAATAAAATTTGATTTTTTACCTTGTAACACACATCCAAATGGATCTAGATAAATCAGAAATTCAAATGGAGGAAAGATCACATAAGGACAAGAATGCAGCTATGTGTAACAAAATATTTTTAATTCTTGAGGTAGAGAAGTTGTTAAAGCATATGAGCAAAGAAACGAAACTCAAAGGAAAAGATTCATAGCTTTGATGATTTTAAAACAGGAATGTATATATGTCAAAAAATACCATATTTTGACTGGATGTAAGGATAACAATGATATGTGTTTATGTAGAAAACAATATTCTCTCAGATATATAATTTCTGCAATTTATTTTCCTATTTTCCAATGGTTTAAAGAAATATATAGAGAACACAACAAACAAATATGAAAACATAGTTAACAGTTAGTGAAGACAGGTAGAGGACATAGAAATATTCACTGAATTAGTTAATTACTTCTGGATGCTTGAAAATATTCACAATGAGATTATGGGGAAATACACTGTTAACAAAAGTAAAAGGGAAATGATACACTGAAAAATGTTATTTCCAGTTCACTGTGCCAGAGAACCTAGAGAAATCTTGCCTGGGCCTGAAAAGGCTTTGGTCATTTTCCAAATTAAAAGTTTTCTTCCTTTATCCAGAAAAAAGCAAATCCTGGAAAAATGACACTGGGGGATGATTGTGCCATTAATCATCCCCCAGTGTCATTTTTAATACATGTGCCTTAATAGGCTTATGTGTTAAGTTATAACACAGAGAGAGAGAATGAAAGTATGAGATAAAAAATAATTATAGCTTGTTCTATATGATGAAAATGTCTTCATCGTGCATGTTTTTTATAATGTTTCCATTAGAGTAGGAAAGAAGTTCAGCCCTCTGTAGCCTGTATGAGAAAGAAAATGCCATAACTGGATGCCATTACTGTCAATCATCCTACATATTATAGAGAAAGGCAGGTCACTTCATCTTGGGAAAAATCAGCAACGGTATTGTGTCCACGAAAGTTTACCATTGACCCACTTCATGTTTGTCCCCACCTCTGAAAAGAGAAGCAGTTTCCAAGTTTGCATGGGTCGGAAATAGACCAAAGAAATATACCTTGCCAACCGAAAGCTATAAAGCCAGTACAGATTGCAGCCAATCGTTAATGCTGTTTGTCCAAAAAGTAAAGGACCATTAAAAAAAAAAAAAAAAGGTCACTCTCCAAAATCCTCTTTGCCTTTTACAGAAAAGCAGTGAATAAATTAAGAGTTCTGCAAGAAGAAGGCTCCTAATCTTTGGTTCATAATCCCTGAAATGAACACAGGACATGGAAACGTTAATTCTATTACATAAAGAACTCTAACAAACTAATAAGAAAAATATTTTTTAAGAATAGCAGCATAGGCAAAAGCCACAATCATGAAATTCACAAAATAAGAAATACTAGTGTAGGTAAACAAATAAAAACAAGTTCAATCTTATTATTAATCAATGAAAAGCAAATTACAGCAACCAAGAAATATTTTTATTTATCAAAAAAGCATACATTCTTTAAAGAAGCATAATATGCAGCAATAGACATCTATTATACACCACTCACACATGACAGTTATGGACATAAGTTTGGAGAAAACCATTTGGAAAAATACATTTAGGAGGCAAAAGTCATTGTTTGATGTGTGTATATCTGCACATTTATGTGAAACAATAGCTAATTAGTGAAATAAATTACAGTGCATTCCTAAGATAGAGTCAGTAAAAATGAAGTTGAATTAAAAGTAAACATATGTATGCTCTAACCTAATTTTAAAGCAATTAGAAGTTCAGGTGTAGGCAAAGAAAAAATACTGGAAGTATTCACACCAAGTTCAACTGTGTTTATCCTCTGGAGTGGAATCCTGAGAGGTTTATCATCCCTTTTTTGGGAGTGCTTACTCATTTCCTATGAGCATTTGCAATTACTTTTAAAGTGTATTTTTAAAAGAGTATGAAACAGGTGTCCATGGAAGTATCCTGATTTATCAAAACTCAAGCTGTTAATAAATGGTAAAATCAAAATTCCAACGTGAATTTTTTTTTTTTTTTTGAGACAGTCTCCTTCTGTTGCCCAGGCTGGAGTGCAATGGCCTGATCTCAGTTCACTGCAACCTCTACCTCCGAGGTTCAAGCGATTCTTCTGCCTCAGCCTCCCGAGTAGCTGGGGTTACGCACCACCACGCCTGGCTAATTTTTGTATTTTTAGTAGAAATGAGGTTTTATCACGTTGGCCAGGCTGGTCTCAAACTCCTGACCTTAAGTGATCCGCCTGCCTCCCAACATGAACGTTTTTGCATCTTTTAAAGTTCATGTTTTTATTAGTCAATATAGCTTGCTTGTTGAAAAAATATTAAATTGAAACAGCAGAGCCAGAATATGTAAGACGAAGAGAACACAGGATGGCCTCAGCTGCTGGATGGATGAGAAGAATATCCCTTCCCTCCTGCTGATGCTGCCCCGCACAACGACCTCACGGCTTGTTCTGTTAGGCGAATGCCTCCGCCCGGCTCTCTCCGTGTCCTGCACACAGTACGCCACCACCTGGGGTATGAAATATAATAAGTTCAAGGTCATTCAAAGGGCATCATATTTAAGATTTACAATCTCTTCAAGTTCCCTGCCCCCTCAGAAAAGAGTAGCAGATAATGAAATTCAGAACTTCGTTGTCTGAGTGACCCGGCACAAGTGAGACTCTCCCGGGTTTTAGGGAGGAAAGCCCTTTATTATATGAAATGCTAATTATGCACGGAGAGAGAGACGTCAATCACATTGAATCAGCAGGAGAGCAGATACTTATCTGCCAAGGCAAAGAAGATGGAACAGTAGCTAAGACACAATCATAGACTGTTAATAAGACTTAAACATCAATATTTTTTTCCCACAACAATGCCAGTGAAATTCAAGAGAATAAATATATAAATATCAGCTATATTTTCTAAAGATGTGTGCAGCTGCATTCAAAGTGAGAAAAATGTAAAAGGGAGATTCTGTGACATACCGTATGTATGGAGTTTTGATAATGCAGTGCTGCCAACAAAATGTGTAAAGGATCCAAGGCATTGTAACTTGAATTAGGGATGTGCTTGATATTCATTTTAGAAAAATCTTTCCAATATTAGGTCAGTTAATGCAGTATTCTATTTCCAAAATCATGATCTAATCATTTCTATTCTATGTCTCTGTCATTAACCATTCTGCCAGAAGTATACCATGTAGTTTGGCCCTCTATTCAAATACTCATTCTTTAATAGATTTTAAGTGGCTTGGATTCTCATAGAAAAAGGTCAGTCCTCCATGGGCTCCCAGTCAGAGTTCTACTGATCTTCTCCCGTGGCTTCCTCCGTGAATTTCTCAGCAATGTTGCTTGTGGTCTGACATCTGGTTGTGTGTGCCCGTGCTCACCCCACCATGCTCTGAGGAGGATAGGAAGCCCCTCTAGGAAGCACCAGACATAGGGGTGACCATATGGTCACCTCCCAAATGGTATCACTTATTCTGTGTTCAAGGATGATTACAAAGAAAATACATACACACACACACAATATCATATGAGGATAGTGTACAACACCAAAAAACAGGCACACTGTACTGAGAATTTAGAAGCAACATCATCTCTGAAGAAACAGAGAGGATTCTGGGAAAGTTCTATATCTTGATTTGAGTGGTGTTTACCTGAGTGAATGCATATGTAAAAATTAATTGAGCTGTATACTCAAGAAGTGTGCACATGACTGCATTTAAGTTATAAGTCCATTTATAATACGTAAAGGGAGGAGGAACACTAGGGGAAAAGGTTAAATAACTGAGATTGGCTAGGACACCATCACAAACAAACCCCTGTATGTGTCAACATTGAGTGTAATGAAGCATGCGTGAATGCTCTCACAACTGCCAACCACAGTTACCACTCAGGAGAATGAAGAAAAGATAAGCGATTCAGAAGGCATATCCCCGGGATCCAAACTGGAAAAGCAGGTGAGCTTCAGAAGCAATTATAGACAAAGGAAAAAGGAAAACAGTGTTGACCTTCCAACAATCTTTATCTCCTAAGAACGCTGGCCCTTTGTCATGTAACATGTGCTGAGTCATGCAACTGTGCTGGGTCTGTTCATTGTAAACAAAGCACCCCCAAACTTCATGACTTCCAGCGCCATTTGTCTCCTTACAGCGCTAGGGGTCAGTAATTTGCTTGGTGGGGGTGGGGGTGTGGAGAGGGAGGCAGCTAGGACTGGGCTCACTCAGGCTGTGCTGTCAATTGTGGGTCAGCTGTGGGTCAGCTGGAGGCTGGCTGGTCCCAGATGGCTTCACTCACTTGAGGAACTCTGCTAAGGTGGCTGAACAGCAGGACTTCTCTCTCCGTATGGTCTTCCATCCTCAAGGAGCCAGCCTGGGCTCATGCAGAAGAGGCCGTGCTCCAAGTATTCCAATGCTGGACTGCACATTGTACAGTCTCCTCAGGTCAGGCTCAAAAGTGACAAAGCCTCGCTTCACCAAATTCTCTTGTTCAAAGCAAGTCACAGAGCCAGTTCAAATTCAAATGGAGGGGAAATAGTCTACCTTTGGGTGGTACACACAATGAGGTCATGAGGACATGCACATAGGATGAGAGAAATTGTAATGATCATATTTGCAAATATATTTCCCAGGTTTTCGTTTGACTTAGAGCATTGTTTATTTGTTGAATTAGTTAATATGCCCAATATATACCATGCGGTTTCTTGTTATATGGAGAAACTCTTATTCCAAAGCAAGTAAACATTCATTGACATTTTCTTTCAATAATTTTAATTGTTTTAGTTCAGGGTTCAGTAAAGTTTTTCTGTAAAGGGCCAGATAGTAATTATTTGAGGCTTTGTGAGCCATAGGGTGTATGTGACAATTCCCATCTAGGAAAGCAGCCATAGACAACACATAAACCAATGTGCATGGGCATTGATAGGGTTTGGCTGTGCTCCCACCCAAATCTCATCTTGAATTATAATCCCCATAATCCCCAAATGTCATAGGAGGGACTCATTGGGAGGTAATTGAATGATGGGGGTGGTTTCCCACATGCTGTTCTCATGATAGTGAGTCAGTTCTCATGATATCTGATGGTTTTATAAGCATCTGGCATTTCCCCAGATGGGACTCATTGTTTCTCCTGCTGCTGTGAAGAGGTGCCTTCCACCATGATTGTAAGTTGCCTGAGGTCTCCTCAGTCATGTAGTACTGTTAGTCAATTAAATCCTTTTTCTTTATAAATTACCCAGTCTCAGCTATTTCTTCATAGCAGTGTGAGAATGAACTAATACAGCCATGTACCAATAAACTTTATTTACAAAACCAGGTGATGGGCTGGATTTGGATTTCGGGTAGTAGGATGCTGACGCTTGCCTTAAGGTATCTGGTCTTGTGTTTGTGTATGTGATGGGAAGAAATACAAACCTTTTCAAACAATTTTTATGGAATAATTATTAGATGAACAATCCTTTTCATACTGCTCTGTTATAGCTTATTTATCATCTGGTGAGTAGGGCCAGTTTCCATGCTATCCATTTGGTTCCATAATCCTTTCATTCATGCACCTTATGTGTTTAATTATGTTTGCCTTTACATTACATGCTTTGTACCAAAGGTCAAATATATTCTCATTGTTCCTATTCTGCAAAAGTGTCTCAGTTTATCTTTCCAATGCAGTCTTATAGGTAAACTTTAGGATAATATTCAAAGTATCAAAACAAACTTAATTTTTACTGGTATTCTTATGAGAACTACATTAAGTCATATATTTTAATTATTTTATTTTATACTTTTAGGTAAAAAATACATCTTTACAATATTAGGTCTCTCTATCCAAGATCATGACACTTCTCATTACTTAACCCTTTGTCTTGTGTAGCCTCCTGGATGGATGCTGAAGATCCTCTGGAAGATCCAAAGCCCTAGAGAGTGGCAAAACGGCTAGAGGGAAGGACTAAAGACTATCCACCCCAAACTCATTTACACTATGACAGGGAAGATAAACCCTTCTGTTGTTCACCAACTGAGATTCTATGTTGTTTGTTTTTGTTAGAGCAGCTAGTCTTCCCTGATTTATACGGTATCCTATATTCTTGTCCCTATACTAAATGAGTTCTTATTTCGCTTTACATTTCCTAAATGATTACCTTAGAAATCTTAAGAAAACTATTGATTTTGTCATGTACTTTCAGAGATATCTTAATCTTGTACATTACTAATTTGAATGATTTGTGTTGTTTTTCAGTTGATTCTCTTGTGATTGCCAGCTGGATGTGAGTCGAACGATGTTACTTGTCTGTTCCCTTTGGGATAGTGTTACTCTTATTTCTGTTTCTTAATTTATTAGATTTCAGAAATTCTTCAATTATAAAAGAATGGAGAGGATAAAGAGCATTCTTGATTTTATCTAAAATGTATTTAAAATATTATGGTATTTTACCCCATTAAGTATGTTCTTTTTAGAGAAATATATATTCTTTACCATCATTTTATGCTAATTTTTTTCAAGAATGGGCATTGAGGCCAGGTGCCGTGGCTCACGTCTGTAATCCCAGCACTTTGGGAGGCCGAGGTGGGCAGATCACCTGAGGTCAGGAGTTCGTGATCAGCCTGGCCAACATGGTGAAAACCCATATCTGCTAAAACTACAAAAATTAGCTGGGCATGGGTGGTGGGCACCTGTAATCCCAGCTACTCAGGAGGCTGAGGCAGGCGAACTGCTTGAACCCTGGAGGCAGAGGTTGCAGTTAGCTGAGATCTCTCCACTGCATTCCAGCCTGGGTGATGGAGTAAGACTCTGTCTCAAAAAAAAAAAAAGAATGGGCATTGACTTTGAGAAAATCATGTACATTGTTCTTCCTTGACCTATATTTAAATAAACTGTATTCATTGATTTTCCAACATTAAGCCATTCTCCTATTGCCTACTTGGTTATGGTAACTTCATTCTTAAAATACAATATTGTCTTGAGTTTATTAGCTAAGAAATGTATGCATCTATATTTAAGAAATATATGCATCTATATTTTAGATAAAATTTGTAGCTTTAGTTTTGGTTTGCATATGTTAAGTTTTACTATCAATATTAGTTTTAGTTTTATTGAATTTTGAAGTTTTCCATCTATAATCTAGTTTGGAGTCAACATTTTTCCCTCCTTGTGGCCCAAAGATAGTGAGTAGTTAGACTAGTATCGCTGCTAATATGAGTTGGCATAAATAATGGTTAACAAATTCTTCCCTTTTCTGCGTAAGAATTTGATCTTTAGTAAAATATCTAGATCTGATTATCTGGAAACATGATAAAGGTATAATGTCAACTGGTTCTAAAACAATACAGCTTATGGTAAAAATTAACTCCTAAATAGTAAAAAATGCATCCTGACTAGGATAATTACAAGTACCCAGAAAAACGATATGTTTGTGCTTCCATAAATGTAGTGACTTGAAACTGGGCATCTCCCTTGAGGATACCCTAGAAGCTATGCCAGTGCAAATATTACATGGGATTTTAGCTCCTGTGCTTCATGAGGCTTTCAAGCTAGGGGCTCACCCAAGTTAATCAATAAGTATCTTAATTCTTTGCACCTAAGATGTTACCAGGGACCAAAAATATTTTCACCAGACAAATGTATGGACTATTGCAAGGAATACCACAGAACAGAAATACCTGTCACTGCACTGATAGCATACGATGCTTCCTAAGTGATTATGCTGCTGAGAGTGACCTATGGTAATCTATGAGTCTGAACATTTAATTGAGTTTAGGAAGACCCTTTGGTGAACGTTGAAGCACTATTATGAGCACAATACGCTTTATCAGGATGTTAACATAGGTCATTATTAGAATCATTGTGGACCCATGGATGATTCTAGTCTTATAAGTATAGCACTTCCACACTCTAGAACACATTTCTTCTTGTTGCTTCCTTCCACAGTGTCAGCATGCAATGAAGACTGATGTTTGTGTTGGTGGACATTTCAGCTTTACTACAACTCATATTTCTACTTCTCTCTCTTACTCCTGCATGGAGAACTTGTTCTAGCTGTCTTAAGAAATGCCCATCACCCCACACTGACAGGAAACTATCTGTGGTTACTTTATTTGATAAGCTCAATGTCTGAATTACTTCTAGTTCTATTTCTATTGTCTGATATTACTCTTGATTATTACTCACTTGGTCTTGTTTGCAGACATGCTTGGTGATTTTGTGTGAATGTCCAAGTTTTCGATTTAAATAACTATGTTTTTGTATTTCTAGAAATTCTATTGGCTATTTTTAAAAACTGCCTTTTTAGATTGTCCTTTTCTTTCATTATAGTGCCTATTTCTTCTTTTACCTTTATAACCACTTAAAAAATTAGTATTTTCTAATAAAATAATATTATTTCACTGACATGTTTAGACTGTCTTTTATCTCAAGTCCTCTAAGTGCTATACTTGGACATGTTTTATTTGTTAACTCTCACTTAAAATAGATTATTTTCTTTTGTAGTTTATTAATTATATGTTAAGTTATGCCTTGCAAGCAAATAATCTGAAAGTTTAAATGTTTTTAAAACTCCTATCTATTGCGATATGAGTGTAAATCATTCTATTGGTAGTACGTTCCCCATGACGACTGAAGTGGACATTCTTTATCAACACATGCTTCCGAAATCAACCACCTTGGCAGAATGAGAACCACAAAGAATAGCACACAAACTCTTAAGTGCTTCCACCCAGAAGTGACACATATCATTTCCAAGCAATTTTATTGGCTAAAGCAAGTCTTGTTTCATTCAAGAGGATGAAGGAATGTATTAACACTGAGTGCCTAAAAAAGGGAAAACACAGACATGTTGACGAGTAGCTTAAGGAACTACCACCCATAGTGTCTAATTTTTTATTGTGAGCTCAACTTTGTCAAGAACTACTTTTATGATGGGCACTGTTTGTGCTCTGTATATTTGAGGTGCCCTCACAGAAAATATTTGTATTAACTTCTGTCTGATGCCCCAAGGATTTTAGGATTTTACAGATATAACCAATTTTTGTGTTAACTTTTTAGCTTTGGTTTGTCTATCTCATAAATTATTATCTGTATGTCCAAGGGTTGCTCAGGTTTATAGTTTCAATATTTCACTGGATTTATTTTTACAGAGGTAAGCTTCCTTATTGCTCAGTTAGAAATTTTAGACCAATCACACGAAACATGCAGCCATGTCAGTTTCTACCTTCCACCTTGCCTGTCCTGTGTGCATGTTCAAACCCCTGCCACTAGCACTAATGTTCATATCCTATCTGATGTCCTTGTAAGCCACCACAGTATCACTTTGTATATTTAACATATTTTATTTTATTTTTGAGATGGAGTTTCGCTCTTGTTGCCCAGGCTGGAGTGCAATGGCACCATCTTGGCTCACTGCAACCTCTGCCTCCCGGGTTCAAGAGATTCTCCTGCCTCAGCCTCCTGAGTAGCTGGAATTATGGGCATCCACCACCACACCTGGCTAATTTTTTGTATGTTTAGTAGAGACGGGGTTTCACCATGTTGGCCAGGCTGGTCTCCAACTCCTGATCTTGGGAGATCCACCGCCTCGGCCTCCCAGAGGGCAGGAATTACAGGCATGAGCCACCGCACCAGGCCTACTTAACATACTTTAAATGAATATTCTATTTATGTTACTTGAAATTTCCTGGCTACGGATTCACAAATTTGGTCAAAATTTATTCTGCGTTTTTGTTATTTTATCTGCTATGTTGCCAGAAATGCAAATACTGTGCACGTTTAATTATGAATCTTTTCTACAACATTGTTAACTATCACAAAGATAGGAATTACATCAATATATTAACTTTATCCCCATCTTGTATCCCAGAGCTTGATAAATGTTTTACAATGAACAAATAAATATTACTACCCTAGGGTACTTGAGTGCTTCATGAAAGCAGACATCAATTCTTTCTCTTCTTTTAAAAGCATGCCTTTCATCTCATCAAGAAATGAAATCTATTTCCCTTCTCTTGGATCTGGGCCAGTTGTGTGACTTGCCTTGTCCATTAGAAAACAGTGGAAGTGAGATTCGGGGACTTCCAAGCTTATGTTTTAATATAAATATAACTTCCACTTTCTTGTCCTGGAGCTTGGGCATTTGAATATAAGGAAATCCACACTAGAGTACTAAATGAATGAGACCACATAGAGAGAACTCCTGTAGAATGAGAGGTCACCTTGGATATTCCAGTCCCAGCCAAGCTTTCTGCATAACAGACTTCAAATATGACCATCAGAGAAACCACCCAACTGAGCCCTAGCCAACCAATGAAATTGTGAGAAATAATAAATTCTTAGTGTTGAGGCAACCAAATTTTGGGGTGGTTTGTTACATAATAATAAATAGCTGACACACTCAGCTAATGACCAGTAACTGGCTGTGCCACTGAAAAAGACAACTGGACAATTATCTTAAAATTAACATCATAATTTTTAAGGGAAAAAACCCTAGAAAGAAATGACAGTCTTTAAGCTGATGTGACTAAAAGAAAAAATAATTTAAACAATTATGAATGTTTTAAAAATTGATTCTAAAACTCAGATACATTGGTATTTGGAGACTGGTTTATTCTTGGGTTAAAAGGTGCACAAGTAATCATCTTGACTTGTTCAACCAATTTCTGAAAGATGTACTGAATTTGATGTGAGTTTTCTCACATTTACATCACATCTTTGTTTTATACAGTTAAATTTCTTAAGTAGAAGAAAACAATCTATAGATTTCTGGCTGAGGAAACCCACCAAAGGCTTTCCCACATTCTAATCAGTTCAGCCTACAGGTCTTTAAATCTGGCATTTTAAAATGATACCACTATAGTACTGATGCCAAACAAAGGCTTCAGCAATGATCATCAAAGATTGTAACTTTTCATGCTTTTGACATTTCATAAATTCTGACTCGAGATTGTACAAAAAAAGTGAAACAAATTCTAAAGTGTTAACACTTTTTATTACAAACATAACACATTTCATATTATAGCACAATAATTTTTGTTTTATGATTGTCCAGATCAAGGCAATATAGCTATTTCCATGCATTTCAACAGAATTGCCCACATGATGTGTTAGGTTGCATGGAAGAGAATGAGTTGGGAGGAGGATCACACTAAAATTAAAGCGCATCATAGCTTTATAGTAGGTGGCTGCTGATTTCTTCAAAGTTTCTAGAAAATGAAGAACTGTTTATGTGATGGATTACGTTTATTGATTTGCGTATGTTGAACCAGCCTTGCATCCCAGGGATGAAGCCCACTTGATCATGGTGGATAAGTTTTTTGATGTGCTGCTGGATTCGGTTTGCCAGTATTTTATTGAGGACTTTTGCATCGATGTTCATCAGGGATATTGGTCTAGAATTCTTTTTCTGTTGTGTCTCCGCCAGGCTTTGGTATCAGAATGATCCTGGCCTCATAAAATGAGTTAGGGAGGAGTCCCTCTTTTTCTATTGGTTGTAATAGTTTCAGAAGGAATGGCACCAGCTCCTCTTTGTACCTCTGGTAGAATTTGACTGTGAATCCATCTGGTCCTGGACTTTTTTCGGTTGGTAGGCTATCAATTACTGCCTCAATTTCAGAGCCTGTTATTGGTCTATTCAGAGATTCAACTTCCTCCTGGTTTAGTCTTGGGAAGGTGTATGTGTCCAGTAATTTATCCATTTCATCTAGATTTTCTAGTTTATTTGCATAGAGGTATTTATAGTATTCTCTGATGGTAGTGTGTATTTCTGTGAGATTGGTGGTGATATCCCCTTTATTGATTTTTATTGCATCTATTTGATTCTTCTCTCTTTTCTTCTTTATTAGTCTTGCTAGCGGTCTATCAATTTTGTTGATCTTTTCAAAAAACCAGCTCCTGGATTCACTGAATTTTTGAAGGTTTTTTTTGTGTCTCGATCTCCTTCAGTTCTGCTCTGATCTTAGTTATTTTTTGCCTTCTGCTAGCTTTTGAATTTGTTTGCTCTTGCTTCCCTAGTTCCTTTAATTGTGATATTAGGGTGTCGATTTTAGATCTTTCCTGCTTTCTCTTGTGGGCATTTAGTGCTATAAATTTCCCTCTACACACTGCTTAATATGTAGAAAGCTGAAACTGGATCCCTTCTTTACACCTTATATAAAAAGTAATTCAAGATGGATTAAAGACTTAAATGTTAGACCTAAAGTCATAAAAACCCTAGAAGAAAACCTAGGCAATACCATTCAGGACATAGGCATGGGCAAGGACTTCATGACTAAAACACCAAAAGCAATGGCAACAAAAGCCAAAATAGACAAATGGAATCTAATTAAACTAAAGAGCTTCTGCACAGCAAAAGAAACTATCATCAAAGTGAACAGGCAACCTACAGAATGGGACAAAATTTTTGCAATCAACCCATCTGACAAAGGGCTAATATCCAGAATCTAAAAAGAACTTAAACAAATTTACAAGAAAAAAACAATCCCATCAAAAAGTAGACAAAGGATATGAACAGACACTTCTCAAAAGAAGACATTTATGTAGCCAACAGACACATGAAAAACTATTTATCATCAGGCCAGGTGCGGTGGCTCACGCCTGTAATCCCAGCACTTTGGGAGGCCAAGGAGGGTGGATCGTGAGGTCAGAAGATCGAGACCATCCTGGCTAACACAGTGAAACCCTGTCTCTACTAAAGATACAAAAAAAAATTAGCCGGGCGTGGTGGCAGGCGCCTATAATCCCAGCTACTCGGGAGGCTGAGGCAGGAGAATGGCGTGAACCCAGGAGGTGGAGCTTGCAGTAAGCCAAGACCACGCCACTGCACTCCAGCCTGGGTGACAGAGCGAGACTCCATCTCAAAAAAAAAAAAAAAAGCTTATCACTGGTCATCAGAGAAACGCAAATCAAAACCACAATGAGATACCATCTCACACCAGTTAGAATGGAGATCATTAAAAAGTCAGGAAACAACAGGTGCTGGAGAGGATGTGGAGAAATAGGAACACTTTTACACTATTGGTGGGACTGTAAACTAGTTCAACCATTGTGGAAGACAGTGTGGCGATTCCTCAAGGATCTAGAACTAGAAATGCCATTTGACCCAGTGATCCCATTACTGGGTATATACCCAAAGGATTATAAATCATGCTACTATAAAGACACATGCACACGTATGTTTATTGCAGCACTATTCACAATAGCAAAAATTTAGAATCAACACAAATGTCCATCAATGATAGACTGGATTAAGAAAATGTGCACATATATACCATGGAATACTATGTAGCCATAAAAAAGGATGAATTCACATCCTTTGCAGGGACATAGATGAAGCTGGAAACCATCATTCTGAGCCAACTATCACAAGGACAGAAAACCAAACAATGCATGTTCTCTCTCATAGGTGGGAATTGAACAATCAGAACACTTGGACACAGGGCGGGGAACATCACACATGGGGGCCTGACATGGGGTGAGGGGTAGGGGGAGGGATAGCATCAGGTGAAATACCTAATGTAAATGATGAGTTAGTGGGTGCAGCAAACCAACATGGCACATGTATACCTATATAACAACCCTGCATGTTGTGCACATGTACCCTAGAACTTAAAGTATAATTAAAAAAAAATAAAAAGAAAATGAAGAACTGAAGTTTTCTCTAAACTCAACATTCTTTATCTGATTTTGTAGAAATAAAGTATATCTATCATCCATATCATTTATGTTGATGATTGCTTAAGCATGAAATAAGAGAAAAGAGAGCAGAGGGTCACTGCTCATTGCCACATACAGGTTAATGAAATCCCTGTCTTCTGTGAATGCTTTTTGCATGAAGCTGTCTTTTGGTCTTTAAATAGCTCTTCCAACGCAGCTCTTCTGACATTATTCTTCCATTAAATCATCATCAAGGTAATTGTATCCTATTGATGAAAGAATCTATTGATGCTCTATTTCCTTTTTATCAAGTAAAGGTCACGTTAAGTGAAACTCGCTGTTAAGCAAATAGCAAATAAATTGATTCCGGTAATGAATGTCTTCATCTGTATACACCACAGAGAGGAAATAATGAAACTGCAAATATAGATTTAAAATTAGTTTAACATAAATGTAAAAATATGGTAGTCTCTTGAGAAAACATTGCATAAATGAAATTCAGATGGCAGTGGGTTTCAAAGTATGGACAATTTTTCATCACTATAGAAAACTTGTACTGTAAGTCCAGTAAAACACTGATACTTTTCTGCTGGTTTGAACGGTATATTTATACAACATTAAACAATTAAGAAGAATAATGAAGGATTATACAAATTTTCTTTTCTTTACCCATACAGTGTCATAATACTTATTAGGAATTTTATCTGGACTTAATTAACCAACCTTCTATATACACACATACACACACAGTAATTCTTGAAGCTCAGACTTAATTAATTACACTTTCTACCAAATCACGAAAATATCTCTTTCCATAAAATGAAACTATTCACTAAATAGAAACAACCCTAAATTTTGAATAAGGATAAATTTTGAGTCTTCTAAGCAAGTGTGAACCAAGGAATCAATTATTCCAATTCCCTGTTATAGGCACAGGAACATAAAGCCAAGAGTACTCTTCAGTAAATATTCACAAGCTTCTCATCATATATGCAAATCTTAGAACCACTGCATATATTTCACACAACAAAGAGCCATTGGGAGTGCTGTGAGATGGGACTGAGAGTTGATGCTACCATGGGGAATGGGACTGCATGGACAAAAGCTGTGTTCCTGAGAAACGGATTCAAAGAGGGGCCTGGATTTCTCTCTTGCCAGAATGAAAGCTTTGAGAAACCAAAGATCAGCTGCACAGCACAAATTATGTGAGAAGAGGGGTTTCTATATGAAGACAATGTTAAATGTGCGTGCTAATGGTAGGAGACTAACTCCACAGAACCCTAGAGAACCTAGGAATGCCTGATGCCCAAACCATTTTTTCCACAAATGACAATGTGGTCTTCATAACTCTGCATTTGACTCAAGAACCAAAACCATCTGGATGTCTGTATATTCTTTTGAAACCAGACTAATGGTTTCTGACATGCATAGTTATATGTGCCCCAATTATAAAAAGGTGTGTGATACCATATAACATTAAGATTCTAACATCTACCAAGACCCTTATCTTTCATGGAGGATATCACCAGTAGTCAAAGACCCTACAGAAACACTCAAGGCCTTAAGCAGCTGCCCAGAGGCAGGCTCTTCTGCTGGGAGTGGCAGCTTACTTTCAATAACGTGAAGTTTTAAAGCAAAGGCCTAGTCTAAGTTTGCATAGTGGGGAGGGGGCTCTTCTCAGCAATTGTTAGGCCCTGATTTAAGAATTTTTAACCAATGTAATTAGAAAGTATGTGTAAACTGGGCATTCAGAGTTGCGGGATTAAAATTAGTTCAAAATTCTAAAAATAAAGACACAAAAATCTGTTATCACACAATGACAAGTGTGGGTAATATTCCACGATGGAATGAGTAGAAGCTGGGGGTTTTAGGGAGAATGGCAAGCCATGGCAATGAGGAATAAGGCAAACACCTGCCCCACCTCCAATCTTCCGTGTTCTTGTGGGTTTAGGGTAGGGACGGGAACTAGTGGAGAGGGCAGTGTGCTCACTGTACACTTCACACTTCTTGTAAAAAAGTGTCCAATCATGTACTCTCAAAGAAAACAGCATTTCCCTCTGTTCCTATCAGAATACTGGTGGGATGGACAGAAACTCTGTCTATCCATGGACAGCATCCATTCCTAAATTGCCTTACTAGAGCCCTTTAGTTACAAAGAAGGGCAACCCACTCATCCCAGCTCAGGTGAAGGGGTCTGTCTATTGTCAGGAAGACTGTCAAGTTGCATGGAAACATAGAAAGCAGCAGAAACAGAGGTGGGCTCCACAGGAACTAGGAACTGAGAACTGAAGCCAAACTAGTCTGTCAAAGGCCCTGTTTCCCTGCATCTCCCCACACAAGGCACTGGGACTCACCAGGGAAGGAGAAGAAAGGGTGACAAAGGGCCTGCCCTGGGAGCAGAAAACCACACACACATAAATGAACTCATGTTTACAGAAAGCCATGTTGTGGGTTTTCATGAAAGGAACAGAGTTCTAGAGTAGCACACAGGAAAGGACACAATTTCATCCGTCAGGGAAATTCTCCCCAGAGACGTGACTTTTCAACTGAGACCAGAAAAACAGCCAAGGGGAAGAAAGAGAGGAGGCATGGGAGACTGTTTTGCACCACAGAGACTGGAGCAGAAGAAAGCCACAGCCTTGCAGCATGCCAGACGCCCCACAGCTGAGACACTGACGCGCGTGGACCCTCTGCACAAAAGCTCCTGGGCTGTGTGCCTAGGATCCATCTTCTCCGAGAAAACTTAACAAAAATGCCCCCTCCTGAGTTCTCAGTGCCTTCCTTAAACATTAAGTATCGCAAAGTACTATTTATGGTCTCCAATATTAGGATTGTCTTTTTTTTTTCTAGTTAGTTGTTTTTAATATTGTTTTTACTTATAAAATCCGTAACTCTACCTATTCAAAAATAATATTCATTTTAAGTAAACAAAGTGTAGCAGTGAACCAAATTCAGTGTGAAGTAGGCAGTGGTTCTTAGCCCTGTCTGCACATTAGAATCACCTGAGGGAGGTTTTTTGGTTGGTTTTTTAAATTAGAGATTCTCAGGGGTACATGTTGTGAAAGAGGGTACATGCTGTGAAAATAAATCTTGGGGCCCCCAAATCACTATGCTAAAGGGAAAAGTCAAGGTGGAAACTGCTTAGGGCAAACCTGTCTCCCATTCTATTCAAAGTCACCCCTCTGCTCACTGAGACAGATGAGTATCTATCTGTTTGCCTGCGTTGGAAAGGCTTATCAGAAACTCAAAAGAATGCAACCATTAGTTCCTCTATCACCCATCTGTGACCTGAAGCCCCCTCCCTGCTTCCAGTCTTCCTGTCTTCACTTCAAGTTCTCCTGCCTTTCCAGACTGAACCAATGTACTTCTTCCATATATTGATTGATGGCTCATGCCTCCCTAAAATGTACAAAACTAAGCTGTGTCCCAACCACCTTGGGCACATGTTGTCAGGACCTCCTGAGGCTGTGTCACGGGCACATCCTCAGCCTTGGCAAAATAAACTTTCTAAATTAACTGCGACCTGTCTCAAAAGTTCGGGGTTCACATTTTGGTAACCATGGGGGGATTCTGAGTGGAGATGCCCCTGACCTTTGACAAATCTCACATCGGTGCTTGGTACCAGCATGAGCTAACTTTATGGCTCAAATCAAAAGGACAATTTGCTGATGTCTGAACATAATCCCTCCAGAGAATCCCTGATCTCACAAAATTTGAGATCTAAAGTTTATTTTGCTGTACAACTCCTCTTTTTTTTTTTTTTTTTTTTTTGGAGTTCTGCTTGCTTCCAACCCAAGGAAAACAAGTTTTTCCTGCCTCTTTGATGATGGAAGACAAGCAACTCCTTTATAGAGTTTCAGCTGTCTTCCAACAGGGAAGATGAGTTGTTTGTTTTTTTTTGTTTGTTTTTCCCTGCTTCTAAGATGGTAGAGAGCAGTCTACAGCCTGAGACCCATCACTAGTAAGAAACTGGTTTGGGATTCTGTCTTGGAAATTCCCTTCAAATGACTATAGGTAGCATTTAACAACCAGCTTGTGTTAATTTCTGCTTAGAGGGCTCAGAAATCATATAATTTGTGTGATCATGTTCATTTAGCAGCATTTTGTCCTAGCTGAAATATAGTAATAAGATCTTTTTTCAAGTTTTTTTTTTTAAAGCGTTCAATGGTTAAAATCCAAGATATATGTGTGTGTGTGTGCGCGCGTGTGCATTTTTGTATTCGAAAGGCCTTCATGGTTTTGTTTTTAAAAGCTAGCTTATTATTAAAGATTTTACTCTCCTAGGACCTTGTCTTTCTTTTTGAGCAAAAGTTTTTCTTTTTCTTTTCATTTGACTGAATTCTGTTTTCACCTTTTTTTTTTTCCTTTTTGACTAAAGTAGTTATTGCAACAGAGGATACTCTTGGGTTTTTAAGAAAGAGTGTAGTTTAATTTTATGTTTAATTTGGCTCAAAGAAAAATAAAAGTGTCTCCCTCTAGCACCACCAGACCTTTTCTCTCTGTACCTTAAGTGAGGTAAATTTTGCTATTTGATTTTCACAAACTGAGTTGTTTAATGTGCAAATTTAGGGCTACTTAGTTGACAACTGCCTAGGGTTGTGAAAGAGGTTATCAAGAATCTGAAAGTCTAAGCTAGAGAAAAAAAAAGGGAGGTGACTTTATAAATCTATAAAATGTACTTCCAGGCCAGGCGTGGTGCCTCACGCCTGTAATCCCAGCACTTTGGGAGGCCGAGGTGGGCAGATCATGAGGTCAGGAGATCAAGACCATCCCGGCTAACACGATGAAACCCTGTCTCTACTAAAAATAGAAAAAAAAATTAGCTGGGCGTGGTGGCGGGTGCCTGTAGTCCTAGCTACTCGGGAGGCTGAGGCAGGAGAATGGCGTGAACCCAGGAGGCGGAGCTTGCAGTGAGCCGAGATCGCGCCACTGCACTCCAGCCTGGGAGACAGCAAGACTCCATCTCAAAAATAATAAATAAAATAAATAAATAAATAAATAAATGTACTTCCATTGGCATGCCTAATATGTCTTTATATGTATTTATGTGTTGTATACAAAATGTTTCACTACTAAAAATATATAAAAGAGCTCTAACTGGTTTCAAGAAAAATAAAAGCACTTAAATCAGATACTAAAAAAGAGTGGTCACATGCTTTTTCATGTTTATGCAACAAGTAAAATCTTTTTTCTTTTGAGACAGAGTCTCACTTTTGTCTCCCAGTCTGGAGGGCAATGGCACGATCTCGGCTCACTGCAACCTCCACCTCCCTGGTTCAAGTGATTTTCCTACTTCAGCCTCCTGAGTAGCTGGGATTACAGGTGCCCGCCACCATGCCCGGCTAATTTTTTTGTATTTTTAGTAGAGACAGTGTTTCACCATGTTGGCCAGGCTGGTCTCGAACTCCTGACCTCAGGTTATCTGCCCGCCTCGGGCCCACAAAGTGTTGGGATTACAGGCATGAGCCACCGCTCCCGGCCAAATTTTGGTTTTTTTTTTGAGACGGAGTCTCACTCTGTTGCCCAGGCTGGAGTGCAGTGGCGTGATCTTGGCTCACTGCAACCTCTGCCTCCTGGGTTCAAGTGACTCTCCTGTCTCAGCCTTCTGAGTAGCTCCAGGCTGGTCTCGAACTCCTGAGCTCAGGTAATCCACCCATCTCAGCCTCCCAAAGTGCAAGGATTACAGGCGTGAGCCACCGCGCACGGCCAGTAAATTCTTTAATAAATACACTAGCTTTAAAATTATTTGTAAAGAAATATTAGAGGTTGGACACGGTGGCTCTTGCCTGTAATCCCAGCAATCTGGGAGGCCAAGATGGGCAGATCACCTGAGTTCAGGAGTTGGAGACCAGCCTGACCAATGTGGTGAAACCCCATCTCTACTAAAAATACAAAAGTTAGCCAGGAGTAGTGGCATATGCCTGTAATCCCAGCTACTTGGGAGGCTGAGGCAGGAGAATCGGTTGAATCCAGGAAGAGGAGGTTGCAGTGAGCCAAGATAGCGCCACTGCACTCCAGCCTAGGTAACAAGAGTGAAACTTAGTCTCAAAAAAAAAAAAAAAGAATAAAGAAAATTAGAAATATCTTAAGAATTGCCAACATACATTTTTTGTTTTGCATTTATTAATCAAACAATTTCATACTTATCCCTGATAAATACTGTAAGACGTCAAAATTTGTCATAGGGGTTTCAAAACTATAAACCCAGCCCAAAACAGAATGATGTTTGCTTGTGTAATTTTTAATAAATAAGACATTGATAGGGGTTTACTGAAAATAGCTGCATCTTGAATTTAGTAAGATTACCATAACTTCTAATCCTGGGGCTTTAGGCAGTCTAGTCCATTGGCGGTAAGGAGGTTTGTTTTGAGAAAGCACTGTTATCTTTGTTTCAAAGCTATAAGCTAATTTCCTCCCAAAGTTGGTTCAGCTGATGCCCAGGAATGAACAAGTACAGCGTGGAGGTTAAGAGCAATATGGAGTCAATTAGGGCAAATCTTGTTTCACTCTCTGTTATAATTTTGCAGTGGCAGTTTCATAACTTTAAATTCATGATTATCAGAGTTTTCATAAATAATCTAGATAAACAATTTAATGTAATGAGATAAATACTTATAGATAAACCGGTCATAATTTAGAATATAAAGTTATATTAAGTTAAATAATAGATACTTCATTATTGGGGTATTTTCCAATAAATATATATTGTAGGAAAACATTCTTGCAAAAAAAAAAAAAGTGTGTCCTTTTTTAAAAAAAGGTTAAAAATTTTTGTCTTATTCAAAGCTTAAAGGTTATACATAAAACAATGTAAAAAGAACCAGGAAATAAACTCTCTAAATTAACTAAGACCTGTCCCAAATTTTCAGGGTTCACAATGTACAGATTTGTTGTACACATATACTGTGTAATGGTGAGGTTTGGGCTTCAAGTGGACCCATCACCCAAATTATAAATGTTGTTCTCTAATTACTACCTAAGCTAAACTTCCAGTTACTCTTAGACCATTAGACTCTTTGCAGCTGGCAATGTAATACTGCTCACTATGACAACAGGAAGCTTTTGGCTAAAATAATTTTCATTTCATTACAGGGGAGCTTTCTCATGCCCTGTCTTTGCAGTCACCTATGCTTCTTTGTCTTGCATTATGCCTACCTACCTTGAGACCAACGCCAGACCCTCTCCCCGACATCCACTCTTACGGTGGACCTTTCATTATGATACAGACTGGCTGGAAATTCACTGAAGCATTTTTCAGTACTACCTTCTCTAACATGCAAGGGACTTTAATATTAATATAGTAACCATTTGTGTTCATTCGCCAATAAACATTTGAACCTCTATCCTGTGTCAGGCACTGTTTTGTTTGTGGAACACATCCATGAAAACAACAAGGATCTCTGCTTTTGTAGAGTTTACGCCCTAAAATTGCCTCTTACAAAGTTAATAGGGATTAATTTTATAACAACAGTAGTTATAACATACCTGTGTGCCACCCTTTCCACATTTCTACCGCATTGGGGGGTCCAAGGTCGCCATCCTAGGAGAGCTTATGAGTGTTCTGGTTCTTTACAAAAGTGTGAGAGTTGTCCTCATAGGGCAGGTCACATGGGGGCCAGGAGAGAGTTCAAGCACAAATAGTCAAATGCCTGCCAGGTAACACCAGGCATTATTCTGAGGGCATCCATGGAAGGCCCACACCCCACAGGAGGCAAAGCCACACAGTTTTTCTTCCAGAACAGTTGGTGTTATTCCCTCCAAATTCATTCCCTGCAAGGAAATGGTCTACAAATACAGGCTAAGCTCTCCCTGGGTGCTTCCCTGGTGTGGCCCAAGAAGTACTGGCCTCTGTCTAAGAGGGAGCCTCATTCCCTCCCTCACTTCCTACCAGGTCAGACCTCCTTCTCTCCTAGCCCACACCCCAATTCCTATAGGATCCACTGGTTTCTTCCCAAACCCAAGAGCAGATGAGGATGACAGCGGTCTCTTCCTTCCTCTACACACCTACCTCCTTCTAGTTCTACTGTTATGCCATATACTACTCTGTGCCTTCCTATCCTCAAGATTTACCTTTGATTCTCAAAAGGCCTGTCCTATACATTGAATAAAACTTGAACTTTGACTGTACAGCTCCTTTTACTCACTCCACACTAGTCCCTTCTTCGGCAGGCAATGTGTTGCCTCTGACTGATTTGGGAAAAGTAAATTTTCAAGTCATCAGGTAAAAAAGCACAAAGTTGATTGTTTCTTGATACTGTCTTATTGTCACAGCTTCTCTTGAAGCAATGTGCCAAGTCTAGGAAACTTTGAGGAACAAAACATGTATCCATCCTTTGAGACAACACCGTATTACCTCTAGTATCTGCCTTTTGGAATCCAATGTATCCTAAAATTTTCCTCTACAATATATGCTCCTCAAGAAAACCGTTCTCACCCCACCCGATACACACAAGCTGGTATAAGTATTATGAATACTCTCACGAATTCCTCCAATGCAGGAGCCAATGGGCTCTCGATAAAACTTAAATTTTCTGTCTCCTCTAGCCTTGTCCTCAAAGTAGCATCAGCATCGCCTGGGAGTCCATGCAAGTTCTATAGACATGTGAAATCTCAGCCCCCTCCCACACTTCCCGAACTGGGATCTGCAGCAAGACCTTCAGGTGGTTCATCTGCACACTGCAGTGTGGGAAGCTCTGCTCCTAGCACGACCAGCACATGAAGAGCGGGCCTCAGAACCACACCCTCCCCTGTCCTCCAGTCTCACTGCCTTGCCTCAGTGAATCTCACTACGTTGCCTCACTACTCTCAGGAAAAGAAGGGCAAAAACCATCATGCCCTTAATTCCTACTCACTTCAGAAGACCAAGACTCCTGACCATCCCTCATAAGCCGCTCTCTTATTTCTCTGATTCCATTTTTCACCCTTCCTTAAGTCCCGAAATCCTTCCACGCTGCCCTTCAGAATCCATGGTCAGTTATAGAGAATCTCAAACACTTCAACCTCATTTCAGAACATTTCCTTTCCCCTTATGATGTTCCAGCACTGTATAGCCTGTAGCCCTATTCACGGAGATTTCATTCCCTCTCCCATCCTAGTCACAACACTGGGGCTGGAGGGCAGGCAGCTTCTCCTTGTTCCTCAAAGCAACTTCCAGATCATCCTCTTCTCACACCTCCACCCTCCAGTTCTGACATGTGTAGCATCCACTACCCCTCCTAACAGTATTCATCTGAAACAGCGCTCACCTCCAGTCATCGTACCCTCACACCATGCCCCGGAAGACTCTGGCTCCTGGCTTGCTGTCCTTCTTTCCAACCCTACTTCTATGGTAATTCACAGTAATTTAATATCCACAAACATAATCCTTCTCAATACAGTGGTCTCCCAGCTTCTTGACTTCCTCACCTCCAAGAATCTTGATTTTCAACCTGTATTAGCTACTGAATCCCATGGTCTTTCCAATGTTATAACTGGTCATTACCAATAACTACAGGCCCTCCATAATTCGAATCCAAGCATTGTACTTTCCAACCAGCAATTCTACCTTTCCAGTTAATAATTCTCCTTAGGACCTCAATTTAAACAAACTTGTACCTCTCCGGTACACAGTCTATGTTGCCCCTCACCCACATCTTGCCTTCTACTTCTCACCTAGCTTGAATTCCATGGAACTACTCTATCACTCTCTGACATGTGTCCTCAACCTCACTGTCTCCTCCTGTCATCTCCTCCTTGGAAAGAGTCTGATTCTGTACCCATATGCTCCTTCATCAGCAAGAATGAGTTACTCCCACTGCCACTTGAACCACAGACTCCCTTTCTTCTCACTCCCTCCTTATCAATTTTCCCCTCTCAGACCATTCCTAGCACCATAAAAAACATACTGCTAGTTCTCTCATATTAAAAATAAATCCCCTCTCAACCTGAATACCCCTTTAACCTACTGCCCTTTACAAAAATCACAGGAGCAGTTTGTCCATACTCCTTAACTCCCCATCGTCTTTTGAACCACCCCAGCCAGGCCCTCCAGATTACAACCAACCTCTACATTGCTAAGTCTGTGTCAAACCTCTATCTTTATCTCACACAACCTATCGGCAGCATTTGGTTCACCTGCTCACTGATTCCTGGAAATCCTTTCTTCTGGCTTCACGATTCGCAAATCCATATCTCTAGTTGAAACATCGCTTTGGAACTCCAGACCAGTACATCCAACTGCACATTCAACCTCTACTTCACTAACAAGTATTTCAAACCAGCGTTCCCCAAACCGAACTCCTAGCCATTTTCCAACATCTACCCTTCTCCTCATTTCCCCATTTTAGCAACTGCAATCTCACCAGGCTTACATTGTTTGTCAGTGATATGTATGTAATTATTCACAAAGGAGAACTATTTTGATGCCTAGTTGATGCTCAGATGCTTTGAGATTTAATTAAACAAATTAAAGTACTTTTTCTATTTCTTTTCGAGACAGAGTCTCACTCTGTCGCCCAGGCTGGAGTGCACTGACACAATCTCGGCTCACTGCAACCTCCGCCTCCCGGTTTCAAGTGATTCTCTTGCCTCAGCCTCCCAAGTAACTAGGACTACAGGTGTGTGCCACCGCGCCTGGCTAATTTTTTATATTTTTAGTAGAGACAGGGTTTCACTATGTTGGCCAGGCTGGTCTCAAACTCCTGACCTTGTGATCCGCCCGTCTCAGCCTCTCAAAGTGCTGGGATTACAGGCATGAGCCACCATGCCCAGCCACACTTTGTTCTTTTACGCTGGCAGGAGATGACCTATTGTCAGTTAGAATTAATTCCTCAGAGACAAGAGAGGTTCTGAGTAAATAATGCATTGGTACTTGCCTTAAAAAAGAATCAGAAATACAAGATTTTAATTTTACTGACCTCTACCCTGCTCTGCATGGTTGCCCGAGCTAAGCATTTAATGATCTTAGAATGAGAATTGTGCAGTCGTACTTCAGAAGTATTCTTTTCTGAATGAGGCTGTCCACGTTTCTGAGTAGTTACCTGCAGCTAGTTACATGGGAGCATTTTCTACTACAAAAGTCATAATACAACAAGCTAGTGACCTTCAGCTGGGCGTCAGCTGAAAAGATGAGCTGTGTGGCTGGGTAACGTTTCTCAATCTCAAATGATGTTAAGAATCACCATCTAAGAGCATTTGTAAAAAGCAAAGAATCCAAGGCTCAACATCTAGACATGCTGATGTGGTAGATCTAAGGTGGGGCAAGTGCCCACATGAGTCTTGTATTTCAGAAAGGTGGAAAGCACTGGTCTGTGAAGAGGAAACTGGGTAATCCTATAAGAAGCTGACAATATTAATAATAATACACACAAAAGTTACAAATGTTAGGTGAAAATATTCACACAGTAAAAATACTATCATTGAGCATTCCTTCATCCCGAAACACCATAAAGTAAATGAAAACACCTGCAAAAAGAAGACAGGCACAATGTACTAATAGGAGAATGCAGAGCAGGAGTCTCTTACTGGAGGGGTAGAAATTAGCACGACTTCAGAAAATGATGGGCATTACCAAGGCTGAACATTGACATACTTTTGACACTGCAGTTTTACTAAGGTATGAGAACAAATGAAATGCTTACACAGCTATACCAGAAGACATGTATACCCACATTCTTAGCAGAAAACTTAGAACAATTGTTAAAAGCAAAAAGCTGAAAACAACCCAAATGTCCATCAGTAATAAAATAAATGAAAAAGTTACAGAATAATTTCGTAACAGAAAGTTATATACCAGTGCAAATAAATGGACCACAGTTGCTGCAGCTACGTTAGCAGCACGCATGAACCTCAAAAATACTATTTTTAGAGAGAAGGCAAGTCACAGATGAATACGAACGCATGATTCCAATTACATGATGTTAAAAACAGGTGAACAAAAACGTGTTGTTCACATACCCATACATGTGGTACACAACCTGAAGAAAAACGAGATGACTTTGCTTGCAAAGAAGAGAAACTGGGGAACTGCCACAGGAAGTACATTAGTATGTTTTGCTACAGGTATTTAAAAAATAGAAAATGTTTAAGAAATTCCTTCAGGTGATTCATGCATGGTGAAGTTTAATAAGTACTGTTACACAGCACAATGTGCCAGTTCTCATATATGCTAGGAGTAGGGCGAATAAGAAAAATCTACTTATTCTTTCCTACTTAAGAAATGCAACTGTTGCTTGTGAAGGTTACTCTGCTCTGTCACCAGAGTTCTTGGTCAGCCCTCATTTCATTTGCATGTATACATACAAAATATTCATGTAAAACCTTATCCACTCATGTGTCAAGAACCAAGTAAGTCATCAAAATAATCAGCCTAAATGTATGCTATAAACAGGAATTTACAATCATCTTATGTCAAAAAGTATTAATGTTCAGAATCATCCTAACCAACAACATAATACACATCTGCCAGTGGCAAACCTACGTTTTAGAGTTTCTACCATAAGTGTTTAAAATATACATGTATATAGGTGCATGTATGTAAATATCTATATATACATACATATATGTAAACATATACAAGTATACATGCACTTGCTTATATGTGCACATACAATTTTGATCTTTAAGCAGCTAATAGCTATAAATGTGACTATATGGTCTCCTTAAGCTTAGAGATGATCCAATTTTCACTTTTTTTTTGAGACAGATGTCTTGCTCTGTGGTCCAGGCTAGAGTGCAGAGGCATGGTCTTGGCTCACTGCAGCCTCTGCCTCACAGGTTCAAGCGATTCGCCTGTCTCAGCCTCCTGAGTAGCTGGGATTATAGGCACCTGCCACTGTATCCGGCTAATTTTTGTATTTTTAGTACAGATGGGGTTTCACCATCTCGGCCGGGCTGGTCTCCAACTCCTGACCTCGTGAAACACCCACCTCCACCTCCCAAAGGGTAGGGATACTGGCATAAGCCACTGCACCCGGTCTTTCACTGTATTTTTGTTTTTGAAGACATCAATTAATTCAAGATTGAAACACTGTCAACATTTCATAAGTAGGCAGAAAAATTTGTTACTGTTACTACAAAAACAGACCAGAATCTCTGAACCGTGGATTCCAAAACTGATGAATACTGCCCAGCCACACTAATTAGACACTTCTCTACCTTACTGAGGATGAAAGAACATTTAAACATGTGTTTTGCTAACAAATTTTTAAAAAATACTAGAAGTACGGAAATAAAGCTCAATAACTAAACATTGAATGAACAAATTGAAGCAATGCAATTGCTTTTTTTAAAAAGGGGGAATAAACTCAAATTTAAATTACTGTTTGTATTTTATTTTTAGAGACAAGATCTCACTCTGTCACCCAGGCTGAGTGTAGTGGTGCAATCATGGCTCACTGCAGCCTCAAACTCCTGGGCACAAGAGATCCTTCCACCTCAGCCTCCCAAACAGCTGGGTCTACAGGTGCGTGCCACCACACCAGGCTAACTGTTAAATTTTTTGTAGAGTTGAGGTCTTGCTATGTTGCCCAAGCTGGTCTTGATCTCCTGGTCTCAAGCAATTCTCCTGCGCAAGCCTCCCAAAGTGCTAAGATTACAGATGTAAGCCACTGCACCTGGCTTTAGTTTTTTTTTTTTAAAGGGGAAAGAGGATAAGTCCCCTTTTCATTTCAGACTCTTATCAGTGAATTCTTAATAAAATTCAGAACTCCAGTGTTCAAGACAGAGTGACTAATTTAGCACATCTAGAAGAGGATCTCTCACTTTCAAGTTTTAACCGTAATTCTAGGAAACTTTCCAGTAGCTTCTAAACTATAATAACTTTGACTACCTGTTTAAAATTCCTGAGGTAGGGAGTTCGAGACTAGCCTGACAAACATGGAGAAACCCCGTATCCACTAAAAATACCAAATTAGCCAGGTGTGGTGGCACATGCCTGTAATCTCAGCTGCTCGGGAGGCTGAGGCAGGAGAACTGCTTCAACCAGGGAGGCAGAGGTTGCGGTGAGCTGAGATCGTGCCATTGCACTCTAGCCTGGGCAACAAGAGCGAAACTCCATCTCAAAAGGATAAAAAAAAAAAAAAAAATTAAGTGCTTACAGAAAAACTCCTACCCTACCTCAAATTCTACTAGGGAATCACCATACTTTATTTACTGTTTCTTCTTTGACCATAAACATTTATCTGATAGCACATGCTATAACTTGAATGTTTATGTCCCTCAAAAACTCATGTTGAAATTCAATCTCCAGACAAGCACAGTGGCTTAGCTGGGTAATCACAGTGCTTTGGGAGCCGAGGTGGGAGGATTGCTTGAGGCCAGGAGTCCGAGACCAGACTGGGCAACATAGCGATACCCTATCTCTACAAAAAATTAGACAGACATGGTGGCACGCACCTGTAGTCCCAGCTACCCGGGAGGCTGAAGCAGGAGGATGGCTTGAGCTCAGGAGTTTGAGTTCACAGTGAGCCATGACCTGGGCGACAGAGCAAGACGCACATACGTACATATATATAAAGAAATTTAACCTCCAATGTAATAGTATTAAGAGGTAGGGCCTTTAAGAGGTGAGGAGGTCACAAGGGCTCTTCTCTCATGAATGGGATGAAGTCCCTTTGCCCGTCTATCCCTTTTGCCATGTGAGGACACAACATCGAAGCCACCAGCTTATAAGCAGAGACCAGGCCCTCACTGGACACCAAACCTGCTGGTACCTTGATCTTGGACTTCCCAGTCTCTAGAGCTGTGAGAATAAATATTATTTATAAATTACCCAGTCTCAGGTATTTTGTAATACTAGCACAAAGGGGCTAAAACAGAAGAGCTCTCAGAAAGTGTAATATTTCACCAGGCTCTTTCATTTCTCTTATAAACTAAATTACTCAGAGAAAGAAACTACTGTTTTCTATCACTGAAATGTGATAAGTATCTATGACAGAAAAAAGAGATATTCATTTACTTTGAAATTACTTTAATTTAGAAATAGAAAACATCTTGAAAGGAAAAGAAACCCACAAAATATACAGGCAAATTTGTACTCTGTGAGCTTCTCACACTCTCACACTTGTTCACCAATCTCTAAGATGAAAAACTCTCTTCCAAAATGTATTCAGCCACCACTGTAAAAGAAAGAAAAATCATTACTTCTGAGTAGAGATATAATTTTAATAATTATTATTATTTGAAATGCAATATGCTATAACTTTAATGGCTCAAGACCAATTATTTGAATCCCACCTAACTTTATCTAAAGATGGCATAAAAGAATGGCACAATGAACTTTAAAATCCTGGACCTGGAAAGATGATGTGGTTACTGGCAGAGGTCTATGTCTAAACTCACAATGCTCATTCAGGAAATGCCATTTTGGAACAGTCTAGCCTTTCTGAACACAACAAAAAATATCAATTATATGACAGGATGGTTAGCTGAGAAGCTTTTCAATTTGATAACGTCAACACACCAGCAGAAAGTAGACTGCACATGAAGCACAAGGTGCTCAAGCACCACATCTTACCATAATCATTCCAAAATCTGGGTTAGTCATGATGAAAACAAAAATCACGTTTTCTACAGAAGAACTTCTGAGCTTTAAAAGCATAAACATTAAACCTACATAGTCAGATACACATTTTAGTAATGTTAAAGCAAAATAATTCCATTACCAGAAGAAAATTACATAAAATAGGCCAGGTGCAGTAGCTCTCACCTGTAATCTCAACACTCTGGGAGGCTGTGGGAGGCAGGTCACCTGAGGTCAGGAGTTCGAGACCAGCCTGGCCAACATGGTGAAACCCTGTCTCTACTAAAACTACAAAAAAATCAGCCAGGCATGGTGGTGTGCACCTGCAGTCCCAGCTACTGAGGAGGCTGAGGCAGGAGAATCACTTGAACCCGGCAGGCAGAGGCTGCAATAAGCTAAGATTGCGCCACTGCACTCCAGCCTGGGAAACAGAGTGAGACTCCACCTCAAAAAAAGAGAGAAAATTATTACATAAAATACCCCTGAGCATATACTTTAATGTTTAGCATTTTAAATGCTTATGCTATTAAACAGTATTGCTATAATTAAAAGGCCAGCAAGTGCTTATTTTAAATTCTAATACTGTGAATATTAATTTTGACTGCTATAATTATAAAGAAGAAGAAGAAAAAAATTGTAACAAAAAAAGATAATTCAATCCAATGAGTATTTCCCTTGCTACCATCTCCAAAATGATGTAAACAATGATTAATCCTCTTTCAAGCAGGGAAAGCAAGATTCCTTTCAGTTGTACAGCTATCATGGTATAACATGAGAAAAGAGTAAGTTTTCTGTAGTGTCTCTCACAAAATGTTTTAATTAGCCTTCACATTAAGATTAAAAAATATCTAAAGATAGATTTTTTAACTTCTTAAACATTGAAACCATTTTTTTTTTGGTTTTCTAGAAGAAAAGTTTTCTAAGTAACTAGCTTCTGAAAGGTTTCCCGTGTTGCTCTATCACTAGCCATGCAATCCGAGTGGTTACTTAGCCTCCCCATGCCTCAGTTTCCTCATGAAGATTAAATGAGTTGACACACAGAGTCATGGAAAGTTCTCAATGAATGTTAACTACTATTATTGCCACCATCACCATTAGAAAAGGCAAGGACCTGAAGTTGTTCACTTAATTCAACAAACACTTATTCAGTGCTTTTAACAGATACAAGAGAGCTCTGGACTAGACTCTATAGGAGAGATATACAGTATAAATAACAAGGCAGGCCTGCCTCACAACTCATAATCTAATGTGAAGACGGACCTGAGTATAACCCAAGGCAGACAGTGATGTCTGGCAAAAGGGACAAAAATATAGGTTAAGTGAAGGCTGGCGAAAAAATTTGAAAGGTGCTTGACCAAAAAATTTGAAAAGGTGGGCTTACATGTTCTTCTGAAAGGTACAACTAAGAACAATGATTATCATAGGAAACTAATTTTGTTATCATTTTAAAGAAACACTTCCTATCAATTAAATATGTCTCATGACAGAATGGGAAGTAAGAAGAGCAGAAGCACTGAGTATGAAAAAGAACGGACCTGACAGAGACTCTGCCACTTCTTTTTACTGATTTCCTCATTCTACTTCAGTATTCTCCCCATGACTCCACAGTTCTACAGTTGGCATTTCTCACTGGTAAAATAAAGGGATTTCTGAACTGACAAAGGAGGTATCAGTGACTTGGGCCCATCTAGTTCTAACTACTTCTGATCCTGAATATCACTTTGTGGCAATTTTACCTTAATAACTATGGTACCCTACTTAAGAAATCCCTCTGACAATATACATTGTTACTTGTCATTTAAAAGGCAACCTGTACCAGTACCTGGAATAAAACACCTAGTATTTAGGAGATTTATAGTTTAGAAATTTTTTAAATCATTGCTTCAAACTTCACCACCCCATAAAATCAATTGATATTACTGATTGATATTAGATAGATTTCAATAGCATATGGAAAGTTCTCAATGAATGTTAATTACTATTGCCACCATTACCATCAGAAAAGGCAAAGAACCTGAAGTTGTTCACTTAATTCCACTAACACTTATTCAGTGCTTTTAATGGATACAAGCACTTGAGGTATATCAGTGCTTACCTGATATTATTATCAGGTAATAATAGATTTTATTAGCTCCAAACAGTGGATGAGGCTGAGATTAAATGCATACAAAATCACAGAGTAAGTACTAAAACCCATACTAAGTCCTTACCCTAAACTGAATTACCTAATTGCTCTAATTGCTCAATGCCACAACATGTCCCAATGACTTGTAATGAATTTAAAAAGCAAAATTATTTGGAAACGAATAAAGTGATCCCAATGTTTCTCAGCCTTTTTTGCCTCCTAATATACTTAAAAGTTATGATATTCTCCCATCAGTAGCAATGGCTCATTACAGTAACAACTTTCACTCGTATTCTTACCCAAATTGTTTCTGGGGCCTTACATGACTTAAAGTCATAATCCAAGTAAGAACTGTTATCCCCACTGAGTAAACTGAGCACAGAGAGGTGAGGCAAATTGCCTGATGCTAGGACAGCAACTGTATAACAAGAAAAAGGATTTGGATCTAGGCAATCTGGTCCAGAGTTAGAATTCTATCATAGCAGTGATTTTTGGATGGGAAGCATTTCCTCTGCTCCTTAGAGATTAACAAGATAACAGCACAAAGAGGACTTAGGTTTCAGTGCTGGCTTTGTGACATATGAGTGTCTTTAATACTTTCTTGACTCTGTATAAATTTTATTTATTAAAGAAAATAGTGCCTAGCACACAGAATTTCTGGAAAGATCATTTAAGATCTAAAGGCGCTCAATCATCAGGTACTCATAAATATCAGTAGACTCCAACAGCACTAAAAAGAGATGCATCTCTGTATTAACGAAATAGCAGGCCGTCATCTCAAATGGTTTCAAGTTTCATTCAATCCTAGTCTATTTCATAAAGTTTACTTACACAATGATGTTATTAATAGGAATATGGATCAATTTCACAAAGAAGCCAATGAATCCCATTATAGCAAATCCTATTGCTGTTGCCATGGCAATCTTCTGGAATTCTGCATTTAAAAACACGAAATTCACATATTTTTTGCACTGTCACTGAAAGTATGGGAAAAAAACTATCAGCAACATAAATGAACTTAACTAGTATACATTTATCCTGTTAATAGATATATAACTTAAAAATAAAAAGGTGAAACTGTTAATAGTAAACAAGTTGTTTGACAGGTTTTAAAATTTCCATGTTTTGTTGATATTTAAGGAAACATAACAGTGCATGTCTGTGCCAGTGAGTTCATCAACAAGTACTAAAAATATTTTTTCTTCTTAGCAAATGACCAGAAAATACCAAAATAAGGACATGGATGAAAGAAATATACATTATTTTTCTTAAGTTTTAAAATGTATCATTGTAATTTTTATTATAACATATCGATTATACAGGCAGAAACATACCTTTTTTGGGTACATTATAAACAATGGGTCCAGTGCCTTTGCTATTATGATGAAGCCAAAAATAAGGCTTGAAAAATCAAGTTCGGCTGGCACGGTGGCTCATGTCTGTAATATCAGCACTTGGGAGGCCGAGGCGAGCAGATCACCTGAGGTCAGGAGTTTAAGATTGGCCTAGCCAACATGGTGAAACTCTGGCTCCACTAAAAATACAAAAATTAGCCAGGCGTGGTGGCAGGTGCCTCTAATCCCAGCTACTCAGGAGGTTGAAGCAGAATTGCTTGAACCCAGGAGGCGGAGGTTGCAGTGAGCTGAGATTGCGTCACTGCACTCCAGCCTGGGCAACAGAGTGAGACTGTCTGAGTTGAGCACTATTTTATAAAACATTACACTGGTAATGTTACCATTTTATGTTACTTCCTAAGAGAAGCTTTCCCTGATCTCCTGACTTGGTTAGTCCTCCTATAATGTGCTGTCAAACTTCCTTCTAGTTATCTTCCATAATACTTACCACAGCAGTAATTAAAAAACATAATTGCAATAATTTGTTTATGACAGTCTTCCTTGATAGAGTCTAAGCTCCATGACAGCAAGGACTATTCCCTTTATTATATACTACATTACATACATGTTATATTCTCTATTATATTACCAGCTCCTAACTCAATGAATGAATACAAGTAGACAAATTGAACACATGAATCATGATAAATAACAAAATTAACTTTCTAGTTTGGCAAAAACTAGATTGTTGGTTTCATGTTAAGGTTTTGTTCATTGGGGTGGGAGTTCAGTAGGGAGACTTCAAAGCTTTTCCAAAGAGAAAATATGTAAGATACTAAAAGTCATAAAATATTATTAACTAAAATGTTACCTGGAACATAAGGCTGTGATAATCTTACACCATTTGAAAATACATAAAATAAAAATTTAGACAAGAGTAAAAAATTTAGGAAGAAGTGACAATGTTAAAAAGCCATCGAGCAGTATCAATCAATAAAAATGTTGGCGAAAGTAATGCAATGGCTATTAATCAAGAAGATGTTAATCAAACAAAAGGCTTAGAAAACTCAAAGATTTAATTTTTTTTCTCATAGTCAAGCAATTACCTTTTCTATCAGGTTTAGTGCATCTTTTAACCAGCCGAATGGAGTCCTTTACAAACTGCCGACTTGGCTCAACAAACTGCATTACCTGATCCATGACTGCCTGTTTAAAATAAACAAAGATACTCACTGGTATTGGTTACCATATAATAAGCACTTACTCATTGATATCAAGATGTAAATGAGACCAGTCATTGAATTCACGTCTAACATGGGTCAATTCCACCTCCTAAAATAAAACAAAAAACAAACTCCAAAGCCTAAATTGATATTATTTTTGTAAATTTCAGTTAATTATCAGATCAAAGGCAATAAGAAAAGCACAGATCTTACTCATGATATCTTCACTGACAAAGAACAGCACACGCAATATAAAAAGCCTATCTCTATTAAGAGGTTAAAAAAGGTTAAGCAATTGATAACACATCCATTCCTTTTCTGACTCTGCAGTCCCATCCATTTCTCATTCTACAGTCCCCTCACCGCTCCTAAGGAACCAACAATGTTGAGATCCAACAATTACTTTCCATATTTTATTTTCAACTATGCAGAAGGCAATGTCTTGTACAGTGAATGCCAACTATGGTGCTGCAAGAGCCTAGAATGGAGGCAAAAGTGAATTTCAACCTTGATTTTTCTAAAACGTGCCAATACAATACACTTTTCTAAAGTACAAAGAATAGCTAAAGCAAGACGCAAATTCTGAGAAGCTAATAGCTAAATTCCAAACTTTTCGATTTGAACACATCTTTTAAGGAAACAGGGCTATATATTTTACTATATATGTTCTTTAGAGGAATCTATTACCCAACAGAAATGTCATCCGATGTTAGCTTTGAGAGCCACTGCTTTAGAAAGTAAAGAGATCAAAGTATTACTTGTATTTTCCTCCATTTCCAGTACTCAGAACAGTGGCCAGGTGGTAGTTCAAATCACTGGCTATGGAATGTAAACCTCTGTAAGCCCCAGTTTCCTCACTTAATGTAGGCTGTGGACAACGAAATGAATTAATGTCAATGAAACACCAGGACTTCTGCAACGTTCTGGGGGCAAAAACACAGTAATGTCTGTTTTCTCAGTATTTCACTTAACTTTGCTCTTGAAATCCAAAGGGCTTAAACTTTTTGTAATCATAGTTATCATGAAAAAGCTAAGAATTTTTTATCCAGAAAAATGTACGCTACACACAATACCGCACTCAATGTCAAGGGTAGAGACCCAAAAACCAACTATGATCTCTCGAACTAGATTCTAGACCACTGCTCTCACTTTAAACTACGGGAGCGGCGGCAGGGCCAGAGCTGAGTACAGCCTTTCCCAGACAAGACTCCACACCCGCACACAGAGCCAACCCCGAAGGTATCGGGCAGCAGGACATCATCTTTGGCTGCAGCACAAAAGAAGCCGGGGCAGGACGCTAAGCCCTGGAACCCCGCGAGCCGGCGACCCCGCTCGCCGGGAGCCCGCGGCCTTGGGTCTGCCTTCCGGCAGAGGCCGAGTTGGTGGGATGTCGGCGGCCAGACCCCGGCCCCAGACTTGAGCCAGGGGACCACTCATCGCCCGCTCCGCGACGGCCGCCCGGGGAGACACGCCGGCTCGCCCACGCCCGCTGCCCCCGCGAGTCGCAAAGGCGTGGCCGCCCGGTTCGCCCGTACCTACTGGCGGGAAGAAACTCACCTGCCCAACCGACACCTAAAATGCCAGGGACACGTAGCACTGGAGCGGACTGATGGAGGCCCACCGGAACCGGAATCCGGGTTTCTGCCAACAGCCCGCCCACTCCTCCGTCCTATTGGTTCCTTACGCGAAACCTCAGTGCGCAATCGCAGCGCGACGTGCGTCCCGGCCACGCTTCCCGGAAGAGATGCATTGCGAAGCTCGTTGTTGGGGCGTTAGTTTTCTTTAGGAGTGTGACGCTAGCGTCAGCCGTTTTTCTCCCGGCTGGGTCCAGGGTTACCTCACCAGCCCGACCTCAAACCACTGGCATCCACAGCACGAGCCCCAGCGGCCTTGCAGGGTGCTTGCTCTCTGGTAGCGGCTGACTAGGTAAATCCTAAGTTGTGGGGTTTTTTTTCCTGCGGTCCAGCTTGTTGTGTGTCCTTACGGTACATACTTTTTGTATGTATATAATGTTGGTCGAAATGAAGCTTATGAGCAATACAACGTTATGGCCTAATTCAAAATAGTATCACCACCCTAAACTTTGACTTTGGCTGTCATTCACGGTAATGAATGCGGCTGTAATTGAGGCCGTACTTTGTCAAACGCTAGGTTTGGTTACGGGAGTGGTCATAATGTACACACAGCTCCCCACTTATCCACAAGGATGCATTCCAGGACTCCCCCGCCCCCTGGGGCTGAAACCATCAGTAGAGACGGGGTTTCACCATATTGGCCAGGCTGGGCTTGAACTTGTGACCTCGCGATCCATCCTCCTCGGCGTCCCAAAGTGCTGGGATTACGGACGTGAGCCACCGCCCCCGGCCATATTTCCTTTTAGCAATGGAGCATAACTGGATCTGAGGAACAATATAACTCTGGAACAGCTGATAGAACATTAAGAGGTGTTACAACTCTCAGTACTTCTTAAACTTCAGTAACTGAAATCTCCTGTTAAGTTTTTTAGTAAATGAAATTTGTAACCCCAGAACCTCCAGATACTGATTGGGTGGGTCAGGGTTAGAGGCCACACACCTCCCTATATGTGACTGTAGGTGGTCTGTACACACTACGCATACCTTACCTTAGCCTTAAGAGTCACTTTTAAATTCTGAACGGACTGAGATGCATTTGACTAGTTCTTCCTCCCTAGGACTTCAGCCCATGTATCATCTGTTTAGAGGCCAGTAGTGACCATCTAAGGCAATCCTGTCTATCTCATGCTCTTTTTTCCTTTTTGACAATACCCTCTTCATTTGCTGCATAGCATTTGTATTAATATGTATGTATTTACTCCTCGGTCTGTCTCCCTACACTGTAAATCCCCTTACTAGACCATAAGGTCCAAGTGGGTATAGCATACCTGGGTTACTCACAGCACCTAGTAAAGTATTAAACACAGTAAATGCTCAATAAATAGTTTTCAAAAAAATAATTCATTCCACAAAAAACGTAAAATCACATGTTGGCAAGTTCACCCCAACCACCAAATGTCTGAGTTCACAGTATTTTCAGCAAAACACAGAAAATCAAGTAACACATACAGTGGTTCCCCTTATCCAAGAAAATCTGGTTCAAAAAGAGGTGTGTACCAGAAGGTAATGTGACAGAGGCCACATTCAAATAACTTTCATTACAGTGTATTGTTATAATTGTCTACTCACCTGAGTTCGGGACTTTGCGACCAGCCTGACCAACATTAAGAAACCCTGTCTCTACTAAAAATACAAAAATTAGTCTGGCATGGTGGCGCAGGCCTGTAATCCTAGCTACTCGGGAGGCTGAGGCAGGAGAAGTGCTTGAACTCAGGAGGTGGAGGCTGCAGTGAGCCGAGGTCACATAACTGCAGTCTAGCCTGGGCAACAGAGCAAGACTCCGTCTTAAAAAAAAAAAAAAAAAAAAAAAAAAAAAAAAAAAAAAAGCCAGTAACAGCAGATCTGTGCAAAAATACGAATCAACCAGAACTCTAGAACTCTAATTCTTGGTTACTAGGAGTGTAGAATGGCATAAATCTTTGGGAAAAGTTTAGTAGTTTATCATAATACGAAGCATATATACACCAACTATGGCTCCACAATTCGAATTCCAGGTACTTATTGAAGCTATATGAAACTAAATTCACAAAAAGACTTGTACAGGAATGTTCATAGTAACTTTATTGATAACAGAACTAAAAGCAACTGGGTACCATCAATAGAATGAATAAAGATACAGGTATAGTCCCACGACATAATAGTACTCCACAGCTAAGGAAAGAAAACTCTCTGCCACAACATTGATGAGTGACAAACATGGTGAGTGAAACAAGCCTACGCTAAAGAAGGGACAGTGTGCAGTTCCATTTGCAAGAAGTTTTGGACAAAGCAAAAATAATGAATGGTGGAAAAAATCAGAACAGTGTTTGCCTCGGGGTACAGATTGAGAGGGCAGGTGAGGGAACTGGGGAGTGAAAGTAACACTCTGTAATTTAACAGGTCTTAGGGTTTCACAGGGGTCTTAGTCAATGTGGGCAGCTATAACAGAATATCATAGAGTGCTGGCTTACACAACAAACATTTATTTCTCACAGTTCTGGAGACTGGAAGTCAGAGATAATGGTCAGGTTCTTGTAAAGGCTTTTCCTCGTTTATAGAGAGCTACTTTCTCCTTCCATTCTCACGTGGCGGGGGGTGGAGGAAGAGAGAAAGAAAGGACTGGCTCTCCTCCTCTCATAAGAACACTAATCCCAACGTGAGGCTTCAGCCTCTTGACCTGATTACCTCCCAGAAGCCCCTCCTCCAATTTGGAGGCACACAAACATTCCATCCATAGCAGCAGATCTGTGCCTTTTACCTCAAAACCAAACAAAACAAAACAAACAAAACAAAACTCAACAAATATTGAACTCTAAATTATACAATTGTCGATGCATTTAGGAGGGAAATGTACAGGTATCTACAACTTCTTTTGATTTAAAAAAGGGCAGGTTCATGGTTAGAGGAATAATATGTGTTAGAGGAATTATTTGTGATAATGCAAAGACAACAAAATGTTAAATGTAGACTTAGTTGTGATGTAAGATGTTCATTGAATAACTTTCAGTTTTTCTGTATGTTTAAAAATGTTTGTCAGATGGAAAAAAGTCAATATATAGATCACCAAGTTTTAAAAATTTTGACATGAATTGTACTGAGTATAAATTGAATGTATATATGGCAGAAATTTTAAATTGACCCTCAATTTAAAAATACATGAAATATTAATAACATCATTTGAGATAAGCTGAATTAATATTCCATTTATATTCTTGAATCTCTGCCTGAAGCAAGAAAAAGTTTAAGAAGATCTATGGAGAACCAAGGACTCCACAGCACCTGTCTTTTTGTTTTGTATTACTTCATTTAGGTATTATGACAAAGTGGAAAGAACTGTATCTTTTGAAAAATGAAGTTGACACAGTGGTTGAAATTATGAAAGTGTCAACAGTTCCCCAGGAAAAATCAAAGACTGGACCTAGATACAAACATACAGAGTCTTTTAGACAGGAATATTTTAAGAGTTAAATGTGATGAGGTCAAATAAAGTTTACTCCCCTCCTCAAACCCTGTTTGAAAAAACAGAATTTTAAGTACTATAAAAAAAGTTATTCCATCTTATTTAGTTAAAAATGCAATAACCAGAATAGGGTGGTGAAGCTGACATGGAAGATTTAGATATCACAGAATTAGTTGCCAGTGACTCTATGTTATCAATTACAGTAAACAGTTTCAATTGACTACTTCCTCCTGAAACTCACTGTTCCCTTTACTTCATGATCATTTTCTTAAAACGAAAACAAAAACCTTTTCTGAATCTGCCTAATGGACTTCTTTTCCTGCATCATCCTGTATTAGAGAAGTCTAACTGCTCCAACACACATAGCCACCCTCTGGGCTGGCCAGGTGCTGATTTCTGGCCAGGCCAGTCTCCACGGATCTGACGCAGGGCTGTGTTCTTTCCACATAGTAAGTCTCTGCAGATGTGGCACAGGGCTGTGTTCTTTCCACACGGTCATGCAGGGTTTCAGGCTCCCCAGGGTGCAGTGCTGCCTGTTAAGGGTTCTTAGTACATTTCAGGAGAAAACAACCCAATTAAAAAATAAGCAAAAGATCTGAACAGACATTGCATAAAAGAAGATATACAGATGGCAAATAATCATATGAAAAGGTACTCACCATTACCTTTCATCAGGGGATTGCAAACTGAAACAACAATGAGCTACTATTGCAAGCCTATTTGAATGTCTAAAGTCCAAAATACTACATCAAGTGCTGACAAGGATGTGGAGCAACAGGAAGTCTCCTTCGTTATTGGTGGGAATGCCAATGGTACAGCCATTGCGGAAGGCACGTTGGCAGTTTCTTACAAAGCTAAACGTAGTCCACCATACTATCCAGCAATTGCACTCCTCGGTATTTAAATAACAGGAAGATTTATGCTCACACAAAAACTTACACACAAATGTTTATAGCGGCTTTATTCACAATTGCCAAGACTTGGAGGCAACCAAGATGTCCTTCAGCAGATGAATGAATAAACAAACTGTGATAAACACAAACAATGGAATATGCTAAAAGGAAATGAGCTCTCAAGCCATGAAAAGACAGGGAGGAACCTCAGCTTCATACTACTATGTAAAAGAACCAGTCTGAAAAACTACACACTGTATGATTCCAACTATATGACATTCTGGAAAAGGCAAAACTGTAGAGACAGTAACAAGATCAGTGACTGCCAGGTCTTGAGGGGCTGAGGGAGGGTGAGAGAGAGGGAAGAATAGGTGGAGCGCAGGGAATTTTCAGTGCAGGTGAAACCATTCTGCGTGATGCTACAATGGTGGATACATGCCATTATGCATTCGTCAAAGCCTAAAGAACTATACAGCGTGAACTCTAGTGTAAACTATGGACTGTAGTTAATAATAATGTATCAATATTGGTTCATCCGTTGTAACAAATGTTCGCTAGTACTATATTAATAATAAGGAAAACTGCAGGAAGGATGTATAAAGGGTTGTGGTACCTCTCTACTTTCTACTCAATGTTTCTGAAAAACTAAAACCCCTAAAAATAAAGTCTATTAGTAAAAATTAGAAATAAAATATAAGATCCTAGGAGAGGGAGAGAAACTAGAGTCATGTCACTGCTTCCTTTATGCTCTGTCTGAAGCGACACCCAGCACCATCAGACTCCTGCACTCTTTCCCTCCACTACCAGTCAATCTTTTTTTTTTTTTTTTTTTTTGAGATGGAGTTTCACTATTGTTGCCCAGGCTGGAGTGCAATGACACAATCTCGGCTCACCGCAACCTCTGCCTCCCGGGTTTAGCCGATTCTCCTGCCTCAGCCTCCCAAGTAGCTGGGATTACAGGCATGTGCCAACACACCTGGCTAATTTTTGTATTTTTAGTAGAGACGGGGTTTCTGCATGTTGGCCAGGCTAGTCTCAAACTCCCAAACTCAGGTGATCCACCCGCCTCGGCCTCCCAAAGTGCTGGGATTACGGGCGCAGGCCACCACTCCCAGCCCCAGTCAATCTTTTTGTCGAGATGCTGAGAAGCCCAGTGCCTTTCCCAAGACAAAGCAGTTGACAGAGTCCAGTTTGACCACAAACCTTGTTATAACACGGTGACTTATTTAAACAAGGTAAGGGGTTCTGGCTTCTTTACTACATCCCCTGGAGCTGTATGATGAATTACGATTTATGACAGCATGCAGTCGCTTTTTTACATTATTTGAGATATGGAGGATGTTACAAACTGAACTGTGCCACCCCCAAAATTCACATGTTGATGGCCTAACTCTAAGACCTCAGAATTTGGAGATAAGGTCTTTTCTGTTTTTGTTTGTTTGTTTTTGAGACAGGGTCTCGCCCTGTCACGCAGGCTGTTAGCACTACCTTACACAGATCACTGCAGCCTCAACCTCCTGGGCTCAAGTGATCCTCCCACCTCAGCCTCCCCAGTAGCTGGGACCACAGGCACGCCCAGCTAATGTTTTTTCTTTTCTTTTTTTTTTTTTTTTTTTTGTAGAGACAGGGTTTGGCCACTGGAGATAAGGTCTTTAAAGAGTTTATTAAATTAAAATGAGAGGCTGGGCATGGTGACTCACACTTGTAATCCCAGCACTTTGGGAGGCTAAGGCAGTTGGATCACCTGAGGTCAGGAGTTCAAGACCAGCCTGGCCAACATGGGGAAACCCCATCTATACTAAAAATACAAAAATTAGATGAGCATGGGGTCACACCGCCTATCATCCCAGGTACTCAGGAGGCTGAGGCAGGAGAATTGCTTGAACCCAGGAGGTGGAGGTTGCAGTGAGCTGAGATCAGGCCACTGCACTCCAGCCTTGGTGACAGAGAGAGACTCCATCGCAAAAAAAAAAAAAAAAAAAAGAAAGTTAAAATGAGGCCAGAGGTGTAGGTTATAATCCAATATGACTGGTGTTCTTATGGACACAGATGCACAGAAGGAAGGTGATGTGAAGACACCAGGAGAAGATGCGCAAATTAAAAAGAGAGGCTTCAGAAGAAACCAGCCTTGCTGGCATCTTGATCTCAGATCTCCCGCTTCCAGAACTGTGAGAGGATAACTCGCTGTTGTTCAAGCTTCCCAGTCTGTGGTATTTTGTTATGGCGGCCCTCACAAACCCACATAGAAGGCAAGCTTTCATTGCTTTTTTTTCCTTCCTGTTTCCTAAGAGAAATATTAACAGTTCAAGCGAATGTGATTTTTGGACACACACAGAGTAATCTCATAGGAGTATAAAAATCAGGAGGTGTCCTGTCCTATTGCTGCAATGTGGAACTAATCTTTTAGGAAGAGAGCTTTGTGAGTACTCACGTGAGGGAAAGGGATCACAGTTTTGAAACTTCATTTTAATACTTACTTCTTAATCAGTTAAATTTTATTGTCAAGTGGTTTTCTTTAAGGAGCTTAAGGACACGGTTTTTCCTGAGTTTATGCGTGCCTGAATATGCCTGTCTGTATACTTTAGTGATGTGGGTGCATATAAATGTGGGCATCACTTTCTTTTCTTTATAATCTAGTTGAAAGACAAATACTCCATTACATCCTAGCACTCAGTGTTTCAGAGGGGAAATGTGATGCTACCTCAGATTGTCCCATCCTTGTCCCCTTGATGCGATTAAAGCATTCTTTCTCTGCAACTGACATTCAGTGACAAACAGGATCTCAATGAAAAGTGTCATTCTATATCATTTTTTCCCCGAGACTGCTCGATTCTTACTTCACTTCAGGGAAATGTGTTCTTGTAATATGTTTTCTGTTTGATATGTTGGAGTATCTGTTTAAGGCAACTACCCTTTTGTCAGCTTTTCTTTGTTCTTTTTATATTTTCTTAATTGTGTTACCTTAATTACACCTCTGTACGCACCTTGATCAGCTCGTCTTTAAATGTTTTTTGCACTTAATTAACTCCATTTTTAACTACTGTGTTTCTTGCTATTTTAAATTTATTTTGTGATGTTATTTTGCTTCTCAATTTTTTCCTTAGTGGGACGATCTTCCATCCTGTTTCATTCTATTTTTAGGCGAGTTCACTGATGGAGAAGCGTTTTGCAGGGCTCATGCCCTGAGACCTCTCTGGTTGCAGAGAGTGGCCATGGAGGCCTCCTGTCTCCGAGCTGCCTCCTCACCAGGCTCCTCATCTGGCTTCTGCATGCGACCACCACCTCTCGATATATTTATCTTTCAGTGGCATATTTGTATAATTTAAATTTAGTAGATCCTTTAAGAAAATGTATGTTATAAAAGTTTAAAACTCAAAACTGAAGAGAATATAATCTTGTCATGGGTTTTCTTGCACATTCAGAGCAAGAGGCTCTGCCTTCCGCCTCGCTGTCTGCTGTGTGGCCGGGCTTTCCTCAGTGCCCTTGGTACATTTCTGGAGGCCCCTGTGCCCTGTAGAACTCTCGCCTGTAAGCTGTGCTTTGCTTGTGTTTGCTTCAGTGTGGACAAATGGCTAGCCCTCGTTCCAGCTGCTCCTTTGCAAAGGATATGGATTCTGTTTTCTCCTCAGAAGTCTGACCCAGGGCCCTATCCAGGACACGGTGACAGTGGGGGAGAACCCTGGGTCTCAGGCTCTTCCTCCAGGGCCTCAGCTAACATCCCTCTCGCCCGCGCTATGCATATTGCTGGAGAGGTCTCTGCTCCTGGATTGTGTTTTGACTTTGGCTGAGCTTCCAGCTCAACCTTTCAGACAACATTTCTCCAAAGCAGGAACAATTTGTGGAAATTCTCGACATACTGTTCACGCTGTTGTGGGGGCTTAGGGTCCATGATAGGTAGCTATGCCAAGCCATGGCAGAGTGTGCTTTTTCTGTTTTCTTATTTCATTATGGCGGCATGAAGTTGTACACGTTTCCCTGTTGGGTTCTTGCTCTTGCTCTTTTTGCTGCTGTCAATAATTATTGTTGATTACATCAGATGTTGGAGGAGGTGAATTCTGGGTGCCTGTTTTACTTCACAGCCATTGCTATTTTAATAAGAAGATGGGAAATTAAAATATCAGGCCCTGCCATCTTGTGATCCTTTTAACTCAGAAGTCCTTTCTAACTGGAAAACACAGAAATGTCCCTATTATTTCAAGAAGCTATTAGATATGTCCTGTTTTTCTATGCCATTCACTTCCCCTGAATTGCTCTCAGACCTACCCTGTGCTCGTTGGTGCAGTGGGAGTGATCTAACCTTTAAGGGGATAGCTGTTCCAGCCTACCCAGATGACCCCACTAAACAGAGGGTAATGCTAGCAAGGGAGAGAAACCAAAACATTAGAAAAATGAAGGAGCCAGCAGGATTATTGTAAAGAGTTCACTTGCCTAGTGTTACAGACAGAAATGGAAGCAAGTGAGGAAAATACATATAGAGGCTTTTGAACCAAGCTTCCTAACTCCCAGGACAGACATTTTTTCCCCTGTTTTATCTGTGTGCTTTTCTACCATCCCTTACTGGCCCCTGGATGGTTACTTTCTATCTGTTTTTAGAAATGGGAAATTTAATACCTCGTTCTCAGGTTAGTTCAGTTCAGTCTAAGAACTGAGTATCAACGAAGGACATAATTTACTCACTGTACAAAAGACCACCCAGCTGCAATGCCCAGTTCCCTCAGTTATAATTGGGATTAATTAACCGGATTTTCATATCTCCTCCCTTTTTATTGTTCATAATGCTTCCCACCTAAGACTGATAGTGCTGTCAAGAGCTCTGTTGAGGCCGGGCACAGTGGCTCAGTTATCCCTGTTATCTCAGTGCTTTGAGAGGCCGAGGCAGGAGGATCAATTGGGGCCAGGAGTTTGAGACCAGCCTGGGCAACATAGTGAGACCCTGTCTCTACAAATAAAATAAAATAAAATAAAATAAAAATAAAACCTAGTGGGGCCTGGTGGCATGCTCCTGGGTCCTAGCTACTGAGGAGATTGAGGTGGGAGGATCTCTTGGGCCCAGGAGTTCAAGGCTATAGTGAACTATGATTCTAGCCTGGGTGACAGAGCAAGACCCTGTCTCTCTGTTAAAAAACAAAAACAAGCAAACAGAAAACAGCTCTGTCCAAGGGGTTGGGAGATCCTCGATGAAGGAAGAGGATAATTGGTTGGGTCTGGAGTGTACAAGGACTTCAGCTTCTAGTCATGGTGGAGAAACTGGAGCAAGACCTGTACTCCCAATACCAAAAATGAGAAAACTGGAAAAAATATGTGAAACAACTCTTTCAGACACTGGGAAACAGGAAATACAAGACTGTGATTCATAAGGGGACGGTAAAAAAATAGAGTGAGTCTATCACCTCAGAATTCTGCTTGAAAGGCAGTTTTCAAACCAAAGCCACAAGGTAAGGCGAAAAGATTATATGCAGAGAATGGTAATTATTAGTGACCAGGAAGATAGATAGCTGGAATTTCTAGGGCAGACTAGCATAGAGGAGGGTGCTAAATGGAAAAAGAGCTCTAGAAATCTGCAAAGAGCTCCCATTGAGTCAGTTGAGGAAAACCAATCCTGCCTATGTAAGATGCAACACCATGAGGCTGGGCTGACAATGACCAGGAGCTGTAAGATGAATAATTCGCAGAGGACACAGGGGCTGGGAGACTATGAGTTCTCACTAGCCCGGTGGAGAGTCCTCCCTGACTGTATGGGACATTTTTCAGTAGAAACCTCAGGAGGGTGGCATCTTAGTAACAGGGCTAAATTAGCCATAGCGTAAAAACTTGTGCAAAGAAAGGAAGGAAAAAAATTAAAACTACATACTTGAAATTAAAAATTATGTTTGACATCCACTCAGAATTACAAAACATGCAAGAAAGCAGAGAAATGTGGACTTGTAACCAGGAGAAAAATCAGTCAACAGAGGCAGATGCAGAAATAGCAGAGAGGAAGAACTTAAGTGAATGACTTTAAAAATCATTTGTAAAAATAAGCCCAAGGATTTAAAAAAAATTAAACATCATGAAAAGATCCATAGAAAATGTTTTAACAAGAACCAAAGAGAACTTCTAGAGCTGAAAAATATATCTAGAATGAAAAATTTCCACTATAGGTGTAACATCCAGTGAGAACTTCAAAAGAAAAGATCAGTAAATTTGAACACACCAGTAGAAACTATGATAGTAGAAGCACAGAGAGAAAAGAAGACTGAAAATGAGCCCAACATTAGTGACCTGTGGGCAGAAATATATTGGCAAATTTTAACAAATACCTTTATGGAGAAAAAAGCCTCAATCTGTAGCATTGGCCAATTTTCATGATGTAAATATTCCCACCGTGGCTGATTTCAAGGTGCCAATGTGACATCAACGAATACAAAATTTTCCAAATTAGACTAATTATAAACTGACATCTCCAATAAGCTCAAAAAACTAAATAAAAGACACAGTAGAAAAAGATAATCTTAAAAAGCCGAATTTTACAAAGTACACATATATACGAGGACTAAAGATAAAACCAAGAGCAGATACATCATGGGAAACAATTAAGGACAGAATCACCTCTTTAAACCACTAGTTGGGGTGGGGAATGAGAGAAGGGGGTATGAACCTCGAATTCCATATCCATTGGGAATGTTCTTCAAAACCAAGGAATTATTTCTACATCAGAAAGCTAGAAAAAATGAGTATATTAACACCAAAGTAAGTAGAAAGAAGCAAAAAGTAAAGATGTAAAATTAATAAAACAAGGGTCAGCAAATCACAACTTTCAGGCAAAAATCTGGCTTCACATCTGTTTTTGTGAATATTTGTATTTGAAAATAGTCCCACTCATTTATTTACTAATTGTTGTCTAGTGCTGCCTTAGAAATCATATGGTCAGCAAACCTAAAATATGTATTAGTTATTTACAGAAAAATTCGCTACCCCTAGAAACAGACAAGAGAGATAAATGAATACAACTAAAAGGAGCATTCTTTGAAAAATCAGTCTTGATAAATCTATTGCTAAACTGATCAGAAAAAAAGAAAAATTTTACATAGAAATTTCCAGTATTAGGGATGAAAGAAAAGACAGTGCTACCAGTCCTACAAACATTAAATGAGTAATAACAGTACAAACAAATTTATGCCATTGAATTTGATAACTTAGAAGCAATGACAAAATTGTACAGCAAAAACTGTTGATAGAAAATCTGAATAACTCTATATGTATTAAAGAAATTGAATTCATAATTTCCTTCTTACAGCAAAACTCCCAAGCCCAAATGTCTTCACTGGTGAATTTTATCAAACATTTAAAAAAGCACTAATTGTAATAAAACATAACCTCTCTCAGAATATAAAAAGAACCCTTTCCAACTCAGTTTTTGAAGCCAGCATCGTGCTGATACCAAAACCAGACAAATACTTTACAGAAAACTTTACACCAATATTCTTCATGAATCTAGATGCAAAAAATCTTTAACAGGATATTAACAAATAGAATCCATCTATGTATAAAAAGGACAATATATTACAATCAGGTGGAATATTTCTTAGAAGTATCAGGTTGTCTTAATATTTGAAAAACCAAGGCAACTCCTCATATTAATAGGAGGGGGAAATGTTTTGTTCTCCCTTAGGACTAGAAGAAAGAGTGCACTTGACAAAATTTAGCCACATTTATTACAAAAACTTTCATCAAAGCAGGAATAAAAAGAAACTCTCAAGCTTATCGAGGGCACTTTTAAAAATGTGCAGCTAACATCTACCTAATGGCAAAAGACTGAACTTATTTTCTCTAAGAACAGGAACTAAGAACAGCAACAGAGCTGATGCTGGTACAATTACATATCTGTCTGGGGGGAAAAAAAAACCTTTAGTATTTCCAACATATCATGCACAAAAGTCAACATGAAAAAGATCATGGATGAAAATGCAAAAACTAAAACAATAAAACTTCTAGGAAAAATCGAGGAGAAAATTTTTGTGATCTCAATGTAGGCAAACATTTCTGAGGTAATAAATCTATAACTTTTTTTTTTTTTTTTTTTTTTTTTTTTTTTTTTTGAGATGGAGTCTTGCTCTGTCACCCCAGGCTGAAGTGCAGTGGCATGATCTCGGCTCACTGCAATCTCCGCCTCCTGAGTTCATGCCATTCTCCTGCCTCAGCCTCCTGAGTAGTTGGGACTACAGGCGCCCACAGCCACGCCCGTCTAATTTTTTGTATTTTTTAGTAGAGACAGGGTTTCACCGTGCTAGCCAGAATGGTCTCGATCTACTGACCTCATGATCCACCCACCTCGGCCTCCCAAAGTGCTGGGATTACAGGTGTAAGCCACTGTGCCTGGCCAACAAATCTATAACTTTACAAAATGATACATTAGACTATCAAAATTTAAAATGTTTGCTCCCCAAAGGATACTATTAATAGTATAAGAAGACAAGTCACAAACTAGGGAAAAAAACTACATATATGTAACAAGATACTTTTATAGAGCATCATATATATAAAGAAATCTTATGATTCAATAATTAAAAGATGAATAACCCAATTTTATAAAGGGAGACAAGGAAATGAATTAAACAGACTTTAACCAAAGAATAGATACAAATAGCCAATAGCCACATGCAAAGATGCTCAGCATTATTAGCAGGAAAACGCAAATTAAACTCATCATGAGTCACCTCCACACACCCACTAGAATCGATGTTCAAAAGGATGATTATAACAGATACTGACAAGGACATGGCTCATCCGGAGCTCTCACTGATTGCCGTGGGAATAGAAAATGGTATAAATGGTCAGGCACGGTGTCTCATGCCTGTAATCCCAGCACTTTGGGAGGCTGAGGCAGGTGGATCACTTGAGGTCAGGAGTTTGAGATGAGCCTGGCCAACATGATGAAACCCTGTCTCTACCAAAAATACAAACATTAGGCAGGCATGGTGGCAGGGACCTGCAATCCCAGCTACTCGGGAGACTGAGGCAGGAGAATTGCTTGAACCTGATAGGTGGAGGTTGCAGTGAGGTGAGATGATGCCACTGCACTCCAGCCTAGAAAAAAAAGAAAATGGTATCACTAGGAAATACTTTGGCTGTTTTTTTATAGTTAAACATCTACTTACTCTAAGGCCCAGTAATTTGCTTCTAGGCATTTACCAAGAGAAATGAGAACATTTGTACTCACTTGTTATACACATTTGCTCATAGCAATCTTAATAGTCAAAAACTGGAAGCAACCCAGGTGCTCATCAGCAGGAGACTGGGTCAGTAAATTGGGGTATATTCATACAAGAGAATAGTACTGAGAAGTAAAAATGAATAAGATACTGTTAGATTTAACAAAATGAATAGATATCAAAAGTGTTATGTTGAATGGAAAAAGCAAGTATTTACATAGACACAAAAGAGTATGCGCTATATAATTACTTTTCGATGAAATTCTTAAAAGTCAGAACGGATCTTTGCTGACAGAAAGCAGATCAGTGGTTGCCTGGACAAGAGCTGGGGTGAGCTTGCCTGTAAATAGGCACAAGGGTACTTTGGGAGTTGAGGGAAATCTACATACTGTGTTGAGGTTGACTGTGTGTATACATTCACCAAAACTCCTTGAACTGATACAAAGGTGCAGTTTATTGAATAAAAAATATGCCTCACTGCAGTTTTTAAGAAGAGTTTATGTGTATTTATTTTCTCCTGTTTGAGCTTTGAAAAAACATTCCGAAGTTTTTCTATTAGAAAACATTTAGAAGTGCTCAAAGTAGCAAAAGGTTTGCCCAGTTTTATCAGAAGTATGGAGAAAAGACACAAGATGGCAGTGTTACTCAGAGAAAGCAAAAGTGTATGGTGCCTTTCTCAGTAAAGTCTCATGTCACCTGGCAGTTCTTCACGTCATTGACACGATTGTCCTCAGTACTTTCTTCTCCAGGTGCTAATGGGAGTCTTCTCTAATGTACTTAATTACTGTCTACACTCAATAACTACGTCACAGATCCTTAAAACATCTCAAGAGCTTTGAAATAGAGCTTCTGTTTTTCTGTTGTTGTTGCAAATAAAAGTGAAAAATGTAAATAGTTTGCAATCAGTAATCTATTTCGTTATTAGGGAGACTCATGTCTACTGCAGTTTGTTACTCAGTAATGGAAGCCCCTGAGAAGTCCTCTTACCTCTGGGAAGAGCGCTTTGCATCCCAGAGAATCGGATTCGCATTTCAGGCAGTCAGCCACTGGAGGGCAGTGCAGAAGCATGAATGCCCTCATCTGCCCCGGAGGCGGGAAACGCTGCAGCAACTGCATCTCCTAAGGGAGCCTAGGACCAGGTTATTAGCAGAGGGGAAGGGAAAATGAATCCATTCTGGAAACCATCCGTTTGATTCAGAATGTTTTGTTTAAGAGAGTATTTCTTGGACTGGGCACAGTGGCTTACGCCGGTAATCCCAGCACTTTGGAAGGCCGAGGTGAGCAGATCACTTGAGGTGAAGAGTTCGAGACCAGCCTTGCCAACGTGGTGAAACCCCTTCTCTACTAAAAACGGAAAAGTTAGCCGGGTGTGGTGGTGTGTGCCTGTAATCCCAGCTACCCGGGAAGCTGAGGCAGGAGAATCGCTGTAATCCGAGAGGTGGAGGCTGCAGTGAGCCGAGATCATGCCACTGCACTCCAGCCTGGGCAGCAGAGCAAGACTGTCTTAAAAAAAAAAAAAAAAAAATCTTGGTAATGACAAAGTTGTGTCCATCAGACGAACTCTAGAACTCTACAGATAACTGTAGAGCCTCGATGTACAGAGCAGCTAAGTGCAGACTGGAGAGAGGGCAGGCAGGGGCCAGCTGAGGGCAGGGTCCTGCAGGGGGAGGAGGCGCCAGGTGAACCTCCCATTTCCACGACTTGTACTCTTGGGGCAGCCCCTGGTCTGTGCCATGTGGATGGTGAAAGCTCACATGGAGAATATCTTACTACCTTGAAGAACCAGAGGACGAAGTTTAGGACAACCACAGTCACTAGCGGCCGGGGGTAGGGGGGTGGGGTTCTGACAAACAGAAGAGCGCAGAGACAGGGAACCTCAGACGGTGAGTAAAGGCTGACTTCCTAGCAGGGCCATGCATGGACCTGACAGGCTTCCCTCGCTAAGGCCCAACCCTGCAGCCCTGATGGCCCTGCTGCCCCACCCAGGTTCCCCATGCTGTGGGGAGATGAGTGGAAGCTGGAAGAGGGCAAGCCTGGTTCTGCTCCCAACCACTACTCCTAATGTCTTGAGCTTGTTACCAAAGCTCCCTGAGTTTTAGTTTGTTTTCCAGAGAAAAGATGAAACCAGACCTCTCTCCCAGGGCTGCTTTTGAGGACTACCAGGGATAACATGTGCAAAGCGCCGACACAGAGGGCTTCACTCTGTCATTAATTTGCTTCCCGCCTCTTGTTTGTGGTTTCCCTGGCATCTTGTGACTAACTCCGTTACTGAGATCAGTTCTAGTGGCAACCTTCCAAGTCAGCTGGGTCTCAGGTCCTGATCTTACCCGTAAACGCAGTGAGTTTGCTTCTCACAAGCTTTGGTTATCTTGTCTGTCTCCCTTTTTGAAATCCAGGTTTGAAGACTATTCGGCCACACTTTTGCAGTGAGCACCAGCTTGCTAGACCTCCCCAGAGGAGCCCCTGGGGGGCTGCAGCCAGCAAGCTGGAGAGTTATCAATGTTCCAAGAATGTTTCAGAACCACTTGCTTTGTCAAACCTTGGCCTTGCGGACTTCCCATTTACATGAGATTCTCTAGTCTTTGCCCATCTTCATTTCCTATTGCCTCCTATATATTTTTCTTTTTTTCCTTTTTTTCTTTTTTTGTCAGTGGCAACTTTTACATGATTTTCTGTGACCGTGCACACAAGGACTAAAAGCACTCACTCTCTCTGCATCCAGGACCCATCCTCTCCTCTACCTCTCACTGCAGTCAATGGTCTTTGCTCCTCTGCCCTTCGCTCTTGCTGGGCCATGGTGACAGCTTCCTGGCTAGGTTCTCTGTCTTCTTCATTCATGGCCCTGCCTGCCATTTTCCCGACATCCAAGACTTAAACTTTTAAATACAGTCATCACATCATGTTAACTCTTCACTTTCACTTCTTGCATAGCTGCTTGCTGTAGCTGGAGTCAAATCAACCCTCCAGAGACCCTGGCTCCCTCTGTTGCCCTCACTCGCTGTGCTCCTGGCTCTTTCCGACTACACGCGTGTCAAGCTCCTTCTGTCATTCAGGCCTCCCCACTTGCTAGTCCGGTGCTCTAATATTCTTTCTTCTCCCGGCTGCTGCCTTTTATCAATTCCTGCTTTGGTTTTATCACTATCTCCTCAAAGAGGTCTTCCCGGCTGTCCCAACTGAAGTAGTCCTCACTTAGCCTCAGCCCCTGTGTAAGCCATGGTAACATTTCGTTTCCTTCATCACACTTAGCGCTGTTGAAAATTGTCTTTATTTGTTCCAGCACCACAAAATTCAGGTGTAAAATAGAGTTTACTGGAGGAAAACAGGCCAAGAAGTAGTGGGGTGCACGATCTCCTTAAGTCATGTTACTCCTTAGCACTTAGACAGGATATAGACAGTCTGGTGCATCCGGGCCAAGGCACCAGCAAGGAAGAGCAATGTCCCCATGATGCTCTGTATATTTATGGTGTGTATTTAAGAGAAGAGGGCAAGGGGTATCTGTGGGACCGCACACATTTCCTAGTTGAGAAAGTGGCCTTGTTGGAAGGGAAGGTCCTCCAGAACCTGGAAACCAGACACTGACCCGTCCCCCTATTAGGCTCGGGTAGGGTGCCTACCAAGTGCTCTGCTGAGCTATTACATAAAAGCAGGGAGGAAGTGAGTCCCTGGGGCCATGCTCGTCTGCCTCTCCTCAGTAAAATATAAGCCCCATTAAGAAAGAGACTTTATCTTGTTTACCACTACAGTAGGACCAGGCACATAGAAAGGCAGTCAAAAAATATGTATTGCATGAATGGGAGAATAGTAGAATGAGTAATAACAAAATCATGATTCAAAAGTAACTGAAATTCAGAGAGAAAGACCAACTTTACTGGAAATGATATCTTGCTAGTGACCTGGAGCTGATGGGGAGGGGGTGTCTAATTTACTGCAGCATTGTAACTGCGCACAGAAGGCACAGCAGGAGGGCAGCCACTGATGTGGCTCCAACTCTTAGAGGTTCCTTTCCTGGTTTTAAATACATACCATGGCTGGGCACGGTGGCTCACGCCTGTAATCACAGCACTTTGGGAGGCCAAGCAAGGCGGATCAGGAGATCAGGTAGAGACCAGCCTGGCTGACACGATGAAACCCTGTCTCTACTAAAAATACAAAAACAAAACAAAACAAAAAAAAAAAAAAAAAAAAAGCCGGGTGTGCCTGTAGTCCCAGTTACTCAGGAGGCTGAAGCAGGAGAATGCCATGAACCCGGGAGGCAGAGGTTGCAGTGAGCCGAGACCACAAGCAAAGTTTCATGTTTACTTTTGTCAGAGAAAGAGATTGGGATTCTTTGGAAGACATAGGCCAATTGCCTTTCATACCAAGAAAAATCTTTCTCATTCCGACTGTTTTGTTCATCTCAAACCAGCATCACAGACTGCCCTGGATGGGTTTTGGCAACAAGAGTGATAATGAAGTCATTTCCATGGTGATAAGGTCAACGTTGTTAATGCTTACTGCATCACAATCAATTTTTGAAATGCTTCTAAATTAGAAAAGTGAACAAACTTGTTAAATGAAGGAAAAGTGTACGATGAGCTAAATGCTGAGGAGAATGACTAATACTACACATGAAATACTCATCAGGCACTTGATCACATGCACCTCAGGAGGGTTTCTTATTAGAATACGCTTCCCTGGAGATGAAGTCAGTGTTCTGGTTGCTCCCATTTCACAAATACCAACCTTGTAATAGATATTATTGACTTGTAAAATGGACAAAATTTGTTTTCAAAATGTCAATAAAAACTATTAAGTAAGCAAAACAAATCTTTAGCGGTCTCCATGATGGCCCATTAGTGGAATTACTTTTCTCCACCAGTGTAATACCTGTGTTTCAGGTCTCTTAGGAACTGAAAAAATTACACATAATGGAGAAATTATACCCATTAGGTCACTATGTGTTTCTACAAGTCAAGTAGTCTGTTGCAGTAGCTTTAAAGCAGATTTCTTAAGCTAATGATTAAACACAGTCTTACCCTCTCTGACATTTTACACTCCTGACTACTTTTTTCTTAGAATTCTCCTTAGCGCCATCTTTCCCCGTTTTGATGCTGCTCTCTTCCTGCTCCCTGTCGGGGCTTTTAAGTGATGTTTCTTTCTTTGATCACCTCCTGAACATCAATGGTAGTCCCCAATCAATCCATTCTCCTCCTGACACTTTTTTTTTAACCTCATCTGATCACATAGATTCAAATTTCGCTTAAATACAGGCTTTCAGTCAAACTTCTCAATAACGTTTGTAGCTATATCTAAAAATGGACTAATCTCCACTCAACAGCCCCCCAGGTTCCTGACACTCAACTCACCCACAGCTCCTCCATCCCCACCACCAGCTCCAGGTGCTTCCTTGATGTCCACATTGGGATGGACGTGATTCACTTTCCAATGCTAAGTGTGGGAACCTTTCTGCATCCCACCCTTTCACTCACTACGGTTCTCTGAATCCAGTCATCAACCCAGCAGCCTGCAATTCCTTAGAATATTTTCTCTTTTCCTTCCTATATATCTTATTCCAACCAGAACCACTGAAAGGCTCATGCCTGGTCTCCCTAAGCTCAGACGGTACTCAGCTTCCACCTGGGAGGAGTAGGCCCCAGTCACCAAGTCTCTTCAAGCCTCTTCGACGAGACGAAGTGGGACCTCTTCAGTATTAATATGGCTCTACATTCATTATACTTACATTACAGAGAGTTTATCAGGAAGAAATACAATTTATGCTAATAAATATTTCTTCTATATAAAAAATGTATAAGAATTTGAGAATAAAAACCATGGAAGTGAAAGATACTAATGCTGACCTTCAGAAGGCATGGGAGTGGGTGAGAAACCAAGATTGCAGTGACCTGGTTCTGGATTTCAGTTCCTCCATTTGTTTGACTGGGGCAAGATATTTTAGTTTGGGTTTCTTTGTAAAATGAAGAAGAACACTTCAGTCAAAGATACGTTTTAACAGTTAAATTATGTTGCATATGAAGTATATATCCCCAAAAGTTGCACATGGTAGATTCTCATCAAATCATAATTGTTATAACTTAGAAGCACAAGACTTTCATACTTGAAAAGTAAAATATCAGTAATAGTTTAAAATAACGGTTTAAGTAAACAATAATAGAAACGCCATGAAGAATCCACCCTGTCTGCCAGGGAATAGTGCTGACAGTCATTCCTCAAGGAGCCCAGATTGTCTGGAGCGGAAAGAAATTACAGACAGGAAACCTCTACCTAGACACAGCAGCACCACACACCAAATGTTCTCTGACTCCTCTGCTCCTGAAAAAGAAGATTTTGCTGCACAAAGCACAAAAAAAAAGAAAAAAAATGTTTTATAGATTATTATGATCTTTAAATAAGATTAGGGCCGGGCGCGGTGGCTCACACCTATAATTCCAGCACTTTGAGAGGCTGAGGCGGGCAGATCACAAGGTCAGGAGTTCAAGACCAGCCTGAACAACATGGTGAAACCCATTTCTACTAAAAATACAAAAAATTAGCTGGGCATTGTCGTGCATGCCTGTAATCCCAGCTGCTCAGGAAGCTGAGACAGGAGAATTGCTTGAACCCAGGAGGCGAAAGTTGCAGTGAGCCGAGATCACACCACTGCACTCCAGACTGGGCGACAGAGCGAGACTCTGTCTCACGGGAAAAAAAATTTTAAAATAAGAATATTCTAAGACTCACCTCTCATCTATGCCCAGGGACTTCTAGGTTTGAAAGCATTTCCACCACTACTGATAATGTAAGGGGGGCACTGGGGAAAGTATAACTGCATAATCCTTCCCTGTGGGTGCCACTCACTAACCTCTAGGCTCTCCTGGGTGTGGACTGGTTGGGGGAGATGATTGGAAACTGGTTGGGGGAAATGATTGCACACAATGATAAGAGAGAAACTTGGCTGGGGCTATTAGAGGTCGTTTATTTAGTTCAACATTTCATGTACTAAAGAGGAAACCCAAGTCCAGACTGGCTGAGTTGGAAAAGTCACCGAGCTACTGGAAGCAGAGCCAGGCCTAGATCTCCTAGTCCAAAACTTCTTTTCTCCCACACCACAGCTGCTGCTTTACATTACCAGGGTTTTGGAATTTTACTCATTCAAATGCAAATGTTTTGTGTGCTTCTTTAATGGGACATTTTTTTGTTTTACTTTACTAAGTAAAGTACTGAGTGAATGAGAGTGGATTGGAGGTGTTGAAATCGTCAACCTCTTTTAAAGCATTGTTATTTTTCCTTTGTTTCTCTTTATGATGTGAAACACTTACTCCTTTTTCTTCCCAGCTTGAATTGGAGACAGCAGCACAGATGACTTTCTTGTTCTAGTGGATGATGGAAGTAGTGAGGATGCGATTAACGAAATCAATGGCTCATGGGAAAGCCTTCCCATTTCCAATCTCACCCCTACTTCAGGATATGGTCCAGTGAATCCGTTGCTATGAAACAGTGCTGCAGCTGGGCTCAGTGGGGGTCTGGGTGGTCTCACAAAAGCTAGCAATAGTTGCAACTTTGAGAAATTAGAGGTGTTACGGGCTGTCCAATATCACATCACTGGGATAAGTCATGATCGTGTGACTTCATAAAGTTTGCCATTGACCCATTGATCAATTAGTTATTGAAGTCATACTATATTCCAGGTATTGTATTAGGTTCCGGGGATATACTGTCCTTGCTCCATAGTCCACATGGACCAATCAGCGAGTGACCGTGATGTGATGTGGTGGATGCAGTGATGGAGAAAGACGAAGTGAAAATATTCACGCACCAGAGTGCCATCTAACCCATCTTCCGAGGTCAGGGAAGGCTTTTTGGAAGAGATGATATTTAAACAGAGACCTTACGAATAAAATAGGTGGCACAAGTGAAAAGGTGGAATAGAGGATGTTCCTATCAGAAGAAGCTGTATTGTATGTCAAAGGCTCAGAGACATCAGAGAACAGGCAGAACGCAGGGAAGTACAAGTGCACAGTGTGCCGAGAGCACAGGATACAGGTGCAAGATGGGGAGGAGGAGGTGTCCACGGATGGGGTGGACGCGCTGCAGGGCCTCCAAGGCCGTACACAGCCTCTCCTTGTCTGCCACAGGACTTTGCATGTGACCACTGCACCTCCAGGAAGGCCAGGTGCACCTCGCTTCCCATGCACCCGGCCTCATGGCCTTTGGGGGTTGTCGTGTGGAATGGAGATGACATGAGTGGTGCCTGTGAGGTCAGGGAATTGAGTATACATGTCACCACTCAGAATGGGGCTCCTGGGTGGTGGAGGGAGTGTAGTTTTCTGCAGTATCTTTGAGCAAGGACAAGATGGCAACAGAGGAGTAGCTGCAACTAATAGAAAGATTTCAGCTAGCAATAGCTTAAAGAAGGTAGGAGTCTCTTTTCCTTGCATGCGAAGGCAGCCTGCATACAGGCAGCTTGGGCCCTTTGTGACAGCCACACAGCGTCCTCTGAAAGGGCGACTCACCTCCCAGGTTTCTGAAGCCTCGTTCTCTGCAGGTGGCTTCAACCCCGGGGCTGCATAAACTTTAGCCATCCCATCTGCATTCTAGCATGGAGCTGGGCTGGACAGCTAGCAGCCCTTTCCAGGTTAGTCAGGATCTTTGATTTTGGAGCACAAGGCTTCTGCATGCTACTGACTGGGTCCCAGCCTCTTTCCCTCCGTGGCACCGTGGTGAATGGGAATTTCCACCACTGCCTCCGTTAGGTAACTATGGTGAGCCTGGAAATTGCTTAATATTATTTGCACTGCTGAGGTCTGTTTTTGTCTTTTTAAAAATTATTCTTTATTCTTAACATTTTATTTTTAAAATAATTTTGGGGCCGGGCGCGGTGGCTCACGCCTGTAATCCCAGCACTTTGGGAGGCCGAGGCGGGCGGATCATAAGGTCAGGAGATCGAGACCATCCTGGCTAACATGGAGAAACCCCGTCTCTACTAAAAATACAAAAAAAAAAATTAGCTGGGCGTGATAGCGGGCGCCTGTAGTCCCAGCTACTCAGGAGGCTGAGGCAGGAGAATGGCGTGAACCCTGGAGGCGGAGCTTGCAGTGAGCCGAGATCGCGCCACTGCACTCCAGCCTGGGCGACAGAGCCAGACTCCATCTCAAATAAATAAATAAATAAATAATTTTGGACAACAAAAAAATTACAACAGTACTACCAAAAATTCCCATATACCCTTCATACCTTCCCAAAATGTTGCTATCCTAAATCACTGTAGTATAATCAAAGTCAGGAACTCAAATTGCTAGAATACTAGAAATACATCCATACACCTTATTCAACTTGCAGTGCCCCACTAATGTCCTTTGTCAGGATCCAGACCAGGAACACAAGTGGCATTTAGTTGTCATGCCTCAGTCTCCCACAACATGACTATTGTGCCTTCTAAATGCATCATATCAGCATGTGTGTGATCTTACACTTTGATGCCTTTGTTAAGGTAGTATATGGCAGGTTTCTCGACCATAACATTTACTATTTTTCCCGTTGCAATTATTAAGTATCTTGTAGAGAGCTACACTGAAACTAAGCAAATGTCCTGTTTCTCATTATACTTCCCTCCCGCCCAGCTGGTTTTAACACCTGTTGATAACTTTTGCCTGCAGTAGCTGCTCCTGTGGTATTTGTCAAATAGTGATTTTGTTGTGGTCTTTTAAAGTGCCATCATGGGCACACAATCCACAGCTGGGTTTGAGAATTTCCAGAAGTTAACTCTTGTCAGACCACTATCCCCTGTGGTTGGTCCCTGGTTATTCAAGGCCTGCTATGCTGTCACGGGCCCCTGCAAGGCTTCCCTGTGAAAGCCAGCCCCAGGCAAAAGCACTGTTCCAGGCTCCACTTTCTGCTTATTCTCCACCTGCTGCTTCTGCTCTTCTTTCTTTTTTGGATCCAGACCCCGGGGGTTATTCCTGGAACAAATCTAGATCTGAGGTTGGGCTTTGTTTGCATCTTTTTGGTGCAGCACCCCATCGTCTCTCCTCTTGGGTTTATTAATCCTGACCTCCACCTTCCTCCTCCCCTAACACAGTCCTCTGAAGTTGGAGTCTATCACAGCCTTCATCATGCAGGTCATTCATGGAAGTCCATCTCTTCAAATCTCTGTGCATTTGTGGAGGTGTTCTCTAACATTGTCCCTTTGGAAGACTAACAGCCAATATTGGACAAATTATTCATGTACTTGGGAATTTGTGGACATAGTCAAATTGAATAAGTGATTATTTTGTCATTAAAAACTAAACTATGCTCACCCCTGATTATCCACCAAGGGATGATTGGAGTTGAGGAGAGGGGTGGTAGGGGCAAGTCCCACTGAAGAGTAGGTCAAAATCTCCTTGGAGAACTAGGCATACCATTTTTATGTTCATCAGAAGTACGCATTGGTCAAAAAGGCTGAGAAACTGTCTTAGCACAAAGTAGACCACTTTAAAGATCTAGATGTGAGTATAATTGAGAGACAGGATTGGGGTGAAGGAGTCAAGCTGGTCTCAGCAATTGCAGCATAGAACAGGAGGAATGCAATAATAACAATGAGATCTTTACTGAGTCCTTACTATGCCCCAAGCACTCTGCGAACACTAACTCATTTAACCTCCACAGTAACCTAGAGCAGTAGGTACAATTGCTGTTCTCATTTTAGAGCTGTTGGTTCAGAGTGATGAGATAATCAAACGGCACTCAGGCAGTTACTTGGGGAGCCAATACTGCAGCCCAAAGCATCTGACTCTAGCACTCACATCCTGATCATTGCCCACCATGCCTGACCAGGAATGAAAGCAAAATGAGGTTTCACTGTGATCTGGGGGGACGTGGTTTGTAAGGGTGCCTGCACCCATGCCTGTCACGGAGCACACTTCCCATTGGAAACATCCCTGTCGACACTGTTTGGCCACCATGGCACCCTCTGGCCTCCTGCCCACAGCAGGAACAGACCATGGCCTTCTTGTGATGGTGGGTCTTTCTTTGGCTATTGCATCACTGCTCACTTGCCCTCATGTCACCTAACCAGTAAATCCACATGTGGGATCCCAGTCCCTGTCACACACACATCCACTCAGGACAGGAAGTGCATGGCATGACGTGACTCATAATCAGAGGGAGAGGGAATTGCGCTCAGCTGGCGAAGGCAAAGAAAGAACAAATAGAGGCTGCAATCACCAAGAAGAAGAGAAGAGGAAGGACCAAGGCTGGTAATTGGTTAATAAGCACTGAGATGACCTTGCTTCTTGTTAAAATATTGAGATGTTTCCAACTGCTTGGTAAGTGGCCACTGCTCCAAGCCCACCACCTTCCTAGTGCCCTGTCACTGTCTTTCCCCTTTCCAGCAGCTACAGAATTCAGAATGGTTTAATTCAGAATGGTTAGGTCCTAACCACTTGAATATTTTAAGTATCACCCCAGAAGAGAACTAATACTGAACATTTGGCAAAAGTACAGACTTTACTACCTTTCATCGCATTACTCCAGAGTGCGATTTCTATGGCGCGCAATCCTTCTCCCTGTCGAAATGCTCTTCCCCTTGGCAGCTTTTATCCCGCAACGCAGATGCTGAAGATTCTGCTTTCACTCCCCTTCCTTGGGAAAAGCCCAGCAGAGAGGACTTCCAACCAAACTGCCCTTAGCCATTCAGCATGGCCTTGCTGCCGAGAAGTTCACCTTCTTGGCAACTGTGGGCTATACCGCCCCAGCATGGACCCAAGGCAGAAGAGGGCCCTCATGCACTCTGCACCCCTGCCAGACTTCTGTGAAATTAATGGCTCAGATAGCAAAGAAACCCAACGAACTACTTAAAAGGCAGTTACAATCAAGGCCTAAGATGTGATAATTTGATACACATATTCATTGTGTAATAGTTTTCACATTAGCACATCCATGGCCCCCAGTAGCTATCGTGTGTGTGTATGTGGTTAGGACATGGACAGTCTGTCAGATTCAAAACCAAGAACAACTCTTCTCCAGTGTTCCTTCCTCCAGTCCCCATTCTCTGCACCCTAGAGCAAACCCACCTCCTGTGAGTAACACAAATTAACTTTAGTGTTAGAGAATTTGGTGTTTAGGAAATGGTCTTTGAGCCTCAGACTCAGTCTAGATGTTTTTCAGCCTGTGCCTCATCTGGGTGCCTTGCCACCCTGGTTTCAGTGAGACCTGGAGCTGGCTCAGCTTTCTTTCCTGCCCATGCCATCTGCTTCATGCTCCCATACTTTTCTTATAAAACAATATTTTAAACTCTTAAATAAAATTGTAGGAAAAAAGTCATCCATAACCCTAACTCACAAAGTAATTACTCTACATTTTAGTCTATTATTTTCATGTCTGTAATCATATAAATAATTATATCCATAGCCTTAAATTTTTCTCTCAAATATTTTATTGTATAATTTCATATTCTTAAATTACTATTTTAATAGCTAAATATGTCATTTAGCTACTATGTCCTAATTTCCTTAACCATTTCCTTATTGTTAGATACTTTTTTAAAAAATTATTTTACAGTTACAGATGATGTTACAATCAATACTTCAATGGACTTCCTTATTTTCCTTTCCACTGTTTGCTTAGAAAAAACCCTTTGGAATTAGAATACTGGTCCAAGTCATATAAACATTTTCATAGCCTTTTAACTTTCCATGAGGGCTGTATTTATTTATACCACTTGCCTCATTACATGTCTGCATTCTACTTGTATGTCTTACCCAATCTTCTTCTGTAATTTTTATATTATCCTTTATTTTACTTAGAAAAATTTATATTTTTATGTAATTGTATCTGTTATTTTTCTCTTCTATCTTATATTGCTTTAATTCTTAGAATGTTATCAACACTTTAAAGTTTGCCTTTTTGCTGGCCCATCTATAATTTCCTTAATATCTTGTTGTTTATATACTTGGAAACTTCTGAATGTAGTTTTATATTTATTTCTTTTCCACAACACTGTATCATTAACCCAATATCATTTATGATGTTTTGCTGTTTTTGCAAGGTTATATTAATCCTACACTGATCTAGGTCAATTTCTGGGCTCTCTACGCATTTGCATTCATATGTTTTTATATTTTTCATTTATAATTCTTTGCTTTCAACATGATGCTGTAGTATGTTTTGATATCAGGTACAGATACTTATCCCTTGTTATTATTTTTCTAAAAACATTATCGTATAAGAGGCAATCTTCACTTCCATGCTATTTGAGTAGTCTGTGCTCTTGGCCACACCCTAAGCTAAGCCAGCACCGTGATTATCCCACCTCTGAAATAATAAACTTAAATTTCACTAAACTGCACAGTCTTTCTCTTCGCCTTCCCTACTCTTTTATTCCAAGTCACCCTGCACTTTGCACCATTGGGATCTATTACCCTAGCTCCTCACTTCACTCCTCATCACCCCGGCAGAGCAAAATGATCAGTCATTTTAGGATAATCCCATCAGCATTTCACGTTTCACAATTTCTTGTCTGTCCACCAAAGCTACGTCGCCCATTTCCAACTCTGGAGGACCCTGTCTGTCCAGGCTCAGTTTCTTCCCTCAGCTGCCTGGTGCAGCCTCACAGAAATCAAGGGCCCCTGTCGCATTACAGTAGTTTCTCTGGTTGCGCACGCAGGATTTGCGTCAGGGTGGTAGAAGACTGGAATTGGGAAATCCAAATATGCTGCATTCTCCCATCTACGATGTTGTTATAGTGAGTGTTAAAAATTCTGGAACAGATTTTAAAACACGTCAGTCACCAACTAGGAGACTAAAGAGTTACCCTAGGAACACAGCATGCAAATTTCCATTTTTACCAGTAGCATTCATTTAAATAGGAAATAGGAAACTATAGAAGGAAATGTGTGTGTGTGTATGTGTGTGTGTGCGCGCGCGCGCGTGTGTGTGTGTGGAAGGGGTAAAACGGAAACACAGGGACAGAGACAGAAACAGTTGAGAATTCCTCAAAAAACCCGATCTGCTGGAGTTTGTATACATTATCTTTTCCAAGCTTGAAAAAAGTTCTTCACGGAAGTAATGACCCCGGACTTGCAGAAGAGAGCGCTAAAGCTCAGAAAGTAAAGTCAGCTCTCAAGAAGACTTCGCTAGTAACTGGTCAAGTAGGATCCCACTCAGATCTGCATGCTCCACCTACTGTCACAGGCTTCCACGATGCAGTGAATCAAACAGTATTGTCACTGCATACCTCATTACAATGCCACGCTGTCTCAGCTCCACGACAGAGATGTTATTGGCCATTGTGTTCAATGACACCTAGCAATGCCTGCTTCCTATCAGTTACTTAACCAATAGTTGTTGAGTAAATTGCTCCATTCACTTATATTCATGGCATATGGATGAATAAAGAGCATGCTCACCAAATATTTGGCTAGCAAGTACTCATGTATGTACAAAAGAACAGCCACGTGTCAGGCAACAGAATCAGGGTCAGAAACTCTCCTGCTGGGGCAGCAAGCAATGCGGTGGGACAGGCTGCTTCAAAGCCTCCTTTTGGGTTCACACCCCACAGGAAAACGCAGTAGAAGAGATTGGGAAGAGTACTTTCGATTTTGTTTGGGGGTTGGTTTTTTTGCGTTTTGGTTATTTTTAAAAATTAACACCTTGCGTTGGTGTGGTACCTTTGTTACAACCAACAAACCAATGTTAGTACACTCCTATTAGCAAACATCCGTAATTTACATTAGGGTTTACCCTTTTGTTATATAGTTGTATAATTTGTGTTGTACAGTTTAATGAGTTTTCACATATGCTAATATCACTCATCCATTATCTAGCATCATACAGAATATTTTCACTGCCCTAAAAATCCCCTGTGCTTAGCATATGTATGGTCCTCCCTGTAGCTCTCAACACCGGGAAACCACTGATCTTTTTACGTTTTTATACGTTTTTTTTTTTTTCCCAGAGTGCTATACAGTAAGAATCATATAGTATGGAGTCTTTTCAAGCTGACTTCTTTTACTTAGCCATATGCATTTAAGGTTCCTCCATGTCTTTTTGTAGCGTGAGAGCTTTTTTGAAACCAATGGATAATATTTTGTTGCCTGGGTGTACTACAGTTTGCTTATTCATTCAACTATTAAAGGTCATTTTGGTTGCTCTCAATTTTTAAGTTATGAATTCAGTTTCTAGTTAGCAGAGAACACATGAGTGTCACTCTCTGGTACTATGCTGTTTCTAGAGCTCTATAGATGTGAGCCCACCACATGCTATAGCAGGAGAGATGTCTGCACACAGTGAGCCTGCGCTTCTCTGCAGACTTCAGGCTGGCTCTCTGATGTTTTTCATGATTGTTTATTGAGGAATATAATGTTAAATTCTAAACCCAAATATTTTCTGATAGACTGGCACATTCAGGGAAAAAAAAGCAACAAAGACAGCTGAAGGACTCAAAATCCTGTCCTTTGAGGAAACACGGAGGAAGAGAGAATTTGGAGATGCTGCCAACCATCTGCAGCCACCTTAAAGGCAGTCACCCGAAAGAGGGCCAGCCTTGCTCTGCAGGACCATGGAGGATAGAAGTAGGAGCAGTGGGTGAAAGGAGCCTTGGCGCTGTTCCAGGGTTTGAGAGGACATCGAGGATTCCCACGCATTTTGTTGCAGACATTTCCCCATCTCAGTCATCAAAGAGCAGGAGAGAGTTGCCACCTGACCATCAAGTCTCAAAATATTGCAGCCCTGATAAGTTCTTACAGATACGCACAGGAACTTGATTCAGAAACGTGTCAATCAAGAACATTTCTGAGACAATCTTGAAATTGAGTCCAGTAACCCACACAGCCCAATTCTGTTATCTCAGATGTCACCAGATGCCCTTGAAGGTGATTGAGGTTGCTTTTGTGAAGCTGGAGTTTAGAACCCTTAAGTGAGCACATCCGCTCTCGCATGGGGTATGGTGGCACCTGGAGAAGGCAGACATTGCTTTCCTCTGGTGCTCGTGAGTTTTCATGTTCAACGCGTTTTGTGTTCTCTCCACCTGAGTTCAGAATTCTTCCTGCAGTTCTCATCTGAAACCGCAGCCATGGGTGGCCCCACAGTGCTTTTCACTGAGTGATGTGAGGACCCTGTAGGTCTTTTTCCCTTTGGAGCCGAGGCACCTGGTGTACCCCCTGTTTCAAGCAGTTCTCGCCCCATGGAGGGAGACCCTCTTCTGGGGTCTTAGTGCCACACAGACGCCCGGCCAGGGCCCAGCGCGTACAGCAGCTCCAGGGAGAATGCTGGCTCTTTTCGGGAACTGAGCTGCTTGGATCCTTAATATCATGCCTGAATCTCCCTTCATTTTCCGAGACCCAAGTTAGCTGGTATTTTCCTTGACTGAAATTCTTAAAATCATTTTGGTCCAGTGCCTGCCACCCACCCTCTGCCTCTTGTTTCTCAGCATTTCTATAGAAACAGACGTCCAGGTGTCAAAATCCTACAGTCCTAGAAATGGCTGTTCTCACTGGAAGACATCAGAGCCCTTCCTTTGTTGTCCAATGCCCATTGCAATCTCCCTGTGGCTCAAACTGGGCTCTGGACAAGGAGATCCTTTTCCACAGGCAAGAGCAGCACCCCTGGGACACGCGTCATCTTCATGAATTCAGCCTGGGCCTCTCACGCCAGAGTCCTAAAAGCAATTTTGACTCCAACCTATATTTCTTTTGGCTTCAAGGAAGAACTGTATAAATTTCAATTTGGCTACGCAGGTCAGGAAAGTAAATGTCATTACAGGCCTTTATGTAAGATCAGACTCCACATTTGACACCTTTTCTGTCAGAAGAAAGTACATGGAAATACCAAGTCATACTTATAGTGCAATCAGTTTAATTAGTTTGTACACACTAGTAAAATATCAAACATTGGCAGAGTCACATCTTCTGACTGTGCCCCTTACCATGAATGCATTACATTGTTGCCGTAGAGTTTCATGTTAAAACACTATTTCATCATTTCACACTCCAAAACTCTTTATTTGTTCAGCCGGTTGTGCCAAAACAATTGAGGAAGAGAAAAGCAGACTGCAAACCCAAAGCCAAACCTTTGTGCTGAGGTGGGATCGATGGCCATTTTAATTCTGCACTATTCTGTATTTTCTTAAAATTTCCCTCAGTGGTAGATTAAGGAGCCTAAGGAAAAGTTACTGTGCAAAGAACTTGAAGAGACAGAAGGAATTCCAGAAATTTTCCTAATCATAAACTGGTAAGCCCAACAACAGTCAAACCGAGAGCCAAGTCAGGAATGCAATTTCATTCACAATTGCCACAAAAGAATAAAATACCCAGGAATACAGCTAACTAGGGAGGTGAAAGATCTCTACAATGAAATTTACAAAACACTGCTCAAAGAAATCAGAGATGATGTAAACAAATATAAAAACATTCCATGCTCTTGGATAGGAAGAATCAATATCATTAAAATGGCCATACTGCCCAAAGCAATTTACAGATTCAATGCTATTTCTGTTAAATTACCAATGACATTCTTCACAGAACTAGCAAAACTTATTTTTAAAATTCATATGGAACCAAAAAAGAGCCCAAATAGCCAAGGACTTTTTTTTTTTTTTTAATTAAAAAGTAAACTTTAATACCGAAAATGCAAACTTGGGGAAGGCAGAAAGACCACACACAAGGCTGTCACTTCACACTTGGAGGGTTGCACAGTGGCAGGGCAGAGGCACTCCTCACTTCCCAGAGGGGGCAGCGGCCAGACAGAGGTGCTCCTCACTTCCCAGAGACTGGGGCTGCCTGGCAGAGGAACTCCTCACTTCCCAGACAGTGCGGGGGTCAGGCAGAAGCGTTCCTCACTTCCCAGATGGTGGGCAGCTGGGCAGAGGCACTCCTCTTTTCCCAGACAGGGCAGCGGCCAGACAGAGGTGCTCCTCTCTTTCCAGTCAGTTGGGCAGCTAGGCAGAGGCGCTCCTCACTTCCCAGACAGGGCAGCAGCTGGGCAGAGGTGCTCCTCTCTTCCTAGACAGTGGGGAGGCCCGGTAGAGGCCCTCCTCATTTGCTAGACGGTGCAGCAGCTGGGCAGAGGTGCTCCTCTCTTCCTAGACAGTGGGGAGGCCCGGTAGAGGCCCTCCTCATTTGCTAGACGGTGCAGCAGCTGGGCAGAGGTGCTCTCTTCCCAGGCAGTTGGACAGCTAGGCAGAGGTGCGCCTCACTTCCCAGAAGGTGGGGCAGCGGGGCAGAGGCCCTCCTCACTTCCCACACTGGGCGTCGGTGGAGCAGAGGAACTCCTCACTTCCCAGACAGTGCGGAGGCCGGGCAGAGGTGCTCCAACTTCCCAGACGGTGCAGTGACCAGGCAGAGGCGCTCCAACTTCCCAGACAGTGGCCCTGGACAGAAGCGCACCTCACTTCCTAGATGGGGCAGCGGCTGGGCAGAGGCCCTCCTCTCTTTCCAGATGGGCAGCAGCTGGGCAGAGGGGCTCCTCATTTCCTAGTAGCCAAGGAAATCTTAAGAAAACAAACAAACAAAACTGGAGGCATCATGCTACCCGACTTCAGACTATACTATAGGGCTACAGTAACCAAAACAACATGGTACTAGTACAAAAGCAGACACATACACCAATGGAAAAGAATAGAGAACCCAGAAATAAGGCTGCACACCTACAACCATCTGATCTTCAACAAACCTGACAAAAAATAAGCCGTGGGGAAAGGACTCTGTATTCAATACATGGTGCTGGGATAACTGGCTAGCCATATGCAGAAGATTGAAACTAGACCCATTTCTTATGCCATATACAAAAATCAATTCCAGATGGATTAAAGACTTAAAGGTAAAACCCCAAAGTAGAAAAACTCTGAAAGATAACCTAGGCAATACTATCCTGGACATAGGAACAGGCAAATATTTCATGATGAAGACGCCACAAGCAATTGAAACAAAATTAAAAGTTGGTAAATGGGACCTCTTTCATAGTTTAACTAAAGAGCTTTTGCACCGCAAAGGAAACTGTCAACAGAGTAAACAGACAACCTACAGAATAGAAGAAAATTTTTGCAAACTATGCATCCAACAAAGGTCTAATATCCAGCATCATCTATAGGGAACTTAAACAAATTTACAAGTAGAAAAAAAACACCCCCATTAAAAAGCAGGCAAAGGACATGAACAGACACTTTTCAAAAGAAGACATACATGTGGTCAATAAGCATATGAAAAAAGCTCAACGTCACAGATCATTTGAGAAATGCAAATCAAAACCACAAAGAGATACCATCTAACACCAGTAAGAACGGCTATTACTAAAAAGTCAAAAAATAATGGATGCTGGCAAGGTTGTGGAGAAAAAGGAATGCTTATACATATTGGTGGGAGTGTAAGTTAGTTCAACCATTGTGGAAGACGGTGTGGCAATTCCTCAAAGACCAAAAAACAGAACTACCATTCAACCCAGTAATCCCATTACTGGGTATATACTCACAGGAATATAAATCATTCTATCATAAAGACACATACATGCGTATGTTCAGTGCTGCACTGTTCACAATCGCAAGACATGGAATCAACCTAAATGGTAGACTGGATAAAGAAAATGTGGTACATATATACCATGGAATACTATGCAGCTATAAAAAGGAACAAGCTCATGTTCTTTGCAGGAACAAGGATGGAGCTGGAGGCCATTATCCCTAGCAAATTAATACAGGAACAGAAAACCAAATACCAAATGTTCTCACTTGTAAGTGGGACCTAAATAATGAGAACTCGTGGGCACATAGAGGTGAACAACACACACTGGGGCCTATCTATTGGAGGATGGAGAATGAGGGGTGGGAGAGGATCAGGAGAAACAACTAATGGGTACTAGACTTAATATCCGGGTGATGAAATAATCTGTACAACAAATCCCCATGATACTGTGTCATGTTACGCAGAAACTATGTAACAAACCATGTTACATAGAAACTATGTAACAAACCATGTTACATAGTTTGTTACCTATGTGACAAACCTACAGATAGACCCCTGAATTTAAACTTTAAACGCAAATAAAAATTAAGATTAAAAAGTAAGCACATGCAAAAAACAAACAACAAAAGAAACTGGTCAGCTTTATATATGGAAGAAATGGGGGGATAGGAGAGTCATCAAATCCATTCAATTTGATACATATTATTTGGCCTTAATTCCAGAAACCATGCAAAAGGCTGGGCCCAGAGGTTAGTGGGAGCCCAGCACACACGCATCCTCCTCAGAGGGACTCTTGGATTTAGTGAGTCCCAGAAGTAAGAAGAGGAGGTCCTCTCAACGTAATGAAAGATACAGAGGTTGGTCGGACGTGGTGGCTCATGCCTGTAATCCCAGCACTTTGGGAGGCCAAGGAGGGCAGATCACCTGAGTTCGGGAGATTGAGACCAGCCTGACCAACGTGGTGAAACCCCGTCTCTACTAAAAATACAAAATTAGCTGAGTGTGGTGGCACATGCCTGTAAACTCAGCTACTTGGGAGGCTGAAGCAGGAGAATCACTTGAACCCAGGAGGCAGAGGTTACAGTGAGCTGAGATCACGCTATTGCACTCCAATCTGGGCAACAAGAGTGAAAATCCATCTTGGAAGGAAGGAAGGAAGGAAGGAAGGAAGGAAGGAAGGAAGGAAGGAAGGAAGGAAGGAAGGAAGGAAGGAAGGAAGGAAGGAAGGAAGGAAAGAAGGGAGGGAGGGAGGGAGGGAGCGAGGGAGGTTTAAGAGGTTATCTTGTTTGGGGGCCATTAAATAGAGCACAATGCTGGTCACAGAATTCCCAAGGGCGGCAGATTTAGCGTCAGGGGCCTCTTTGAGACTGATCCTCTCTCTGGCAAATGTGCGTACACAAAGATAATACATGCTGTAAACAATTTCTGGGTTTTGCAGATGTTGAAGAGATCCTGTTGGCAGCCTCTAAGTTTGTATTTGCAGGCCACCTACTGGGCAATCCTGTTGACACAATATCCCTGCTTCCCAAGAACCAGGGTTGGTACTTTGCAAATTAAGATCTTTATGATGTGAGTGCTTGGTCACAACTTTGGAACCATGTGATAGCTACTTTCATACAAATCTAATTAAAAATGGATTAAGATCACTTTAATACTAGAGGAACCTTAAGAGATGGATGAGTTTGGCTTCTTTTCCTCCTCAGGCAGACATGTTTTGTCAAGCCATCACAGATGGATGTGCATTTTCTTCCCAAGAACACTTTGAAGCCAGGAAGGCCATGCTGCAATATTTTCCTCCAAATGCTTTTATTGAATGAAATATTTTCTGTTGTATTTGAAACTACTTGTTCTTCCTCGATTCTTTGTAAACACTGAGAAATACTGATTAGGGTTTCCAGAAAAAAAATATTATTTTCCACTTATCGACTGACTCTGGTGTGTATTTTGTGGATAAAAACTAGAGTAACAACAAAAATAGGAATTTTGTCAATATGCGTAAATCATGTTCCCCAACAGCAGTATCCCCAGCTGATGAGTGGGTGGGCAACCCTGGCCTGCGTTTCTTTCCTCTTTTGCAATGTTTGACATGCCATCTCCACCTTGCATTGATATTTTTAATATTTTGACTGTAGAGTGCATTTCCTTATGCATGTCCTTTAAAAATGATGCAGGATAATTTCTAGAAATTTTAATTATTCACAGTCAGAAAAGCATTGATGTGTATCCTTTCTTTTTTTTTTTTTTTTTTTTTTTTGAGACGGAGTCTCGCTCTGTTGCCCAGGCTGGAGTGCAGTGGCCGGATCTCAGCTCACTGCAAGCTCCGCCTCCCAGGTTCACGCCATTCTCCTGCCTCAGCCTCCCGAGTAGCTGGGACTACAGGCGCCCGCCACCTCGCCCGGCTAGTTTTTTGTATTTTTTTTAGTAGAGTCGGGGTTTCACCGTGTTAGCCAGGATGGTCTCGATCTCTTGATCTCGTGATCCACCCGTCTCGGCCGTAAGCCTAATTCTTGATGTTTCTTTTAAAAATGTAAATAGCTTAATTCTATAATCAATGAGTCCACAAATGTTTGCAGACATTCTGCTATACACAAGGCAGCATGCTCTTGAAATACCAAAATATTAAATGCACCATAAAAATTCTCTCTTTAGATTACTCTTTGAGCAATCTGGGTATTACATGATTAAACAGTAATTTCCTGAGCTACTTCTGCATGGTTCTTTAATAAAGAAGAGGAGTTATTTACTGGTGTAACCTGAGACTCACCAGGGCGTAGAGAAAGCAGAGGGTCTGTTTTCAGCCTCATCTCTGAGCAGAACATCATTTTCTCATCAGTCCTGGATTAAGCAGCTTGTGGTGCCAACCCCCTGGGCCACCAAACTGTTCGTGGGCAATAGTCCATAATCATGGAAAGCTGGTAAGATGTTTGTGTAGCGTGATCATCACAAGTCTTTCAGGACGTTCTGATGTCATTGAAAAAAACACTTTGCTAGACCATCAATGTGAACATGCTTGAGTGACACCTGGTCACTATTCTGTCTGTAGGGAGGCAGGGCTGTTCCCAAAGGCTCCTGTTTTAGAGAAAGGCAAGAATGACTGACAGGGACCACCTTTCTCCCTTCTTTCTCAGGCAGCACCCAGCCTTCTCCTCTAGAAAAGCACTGGACCAAGACAAAGAATCCCCATTTCAAGGGATGCCAAATGACCACTCTGCCCTGTATTAGACCTGGGTGAGCACTTATTTTAAGGTTTGTTCATTGGTAATGATATCCGGTTGAGGTGACATTGTCTAGGGAAGGCAGGGCCAAGGACGCATGTCCCTGCTGAGATCTGTCTCAAAAAGGACGTGTTGGGCCAGAGGATATTCTCTTACACACATGCATCAGGAAAGGGGCTGTATTTGAATCGATAGAAGTAGAATTAAATTTTCTCATAGAAGCAGTGTTGTGGTATTAGGATATGGACCTGGCCAGTGGTATCACATAAAGTAGCTCCAGTAGACATGTATTTACTCTTTCATTTACTCTAGGCACTAGGTTATATCTCAAGTGCTTTTCATAAACAAGGTTATTAAGGACACATGCCAAAACACTGTTCTGGAAACTTTTTGTTTTGTTTATTCCAGAATTATGCAAGGCAGAGTGGCATTTCAAAAGCTCTATTTTTCCCAGTTTTTCACAGCTGATTATTTTCTTTAAAAGCTGCAGTTCTACCTCCATCTTCAACAGAGGCATATGCCCAAGTCTTGCCATTGCTACGTGGTGTCCTGACCGCCAAGGAGATGGAGCTCACAATCGCATAGGAATATGTATTTCCAATTTTCTTTGTGCTAACTTCCTTGCCTCCGTCAGTGCACTGGGTTTCACAGATGTTGAAGAAATCTTGTTGGCAGCCTCTAAGTTTGTATTTGCAGGATGCCTAAAATCACAAGATATTATGTGCTGGGACATCAAAAAAGATATCAGCTGCTAGCTCCAAAATAATCAGACTGCTCTCACAAGTGCAAATATGGGTTATTGTCACTGCGATGTGGGTACCTCAAAGACCTTCCAAGACAGAGACCATTGTCTATATATCTTGCTATCTCCAGGCCTAATGCAGAGCTTGGCATCAAGCTGGTGTCCCACTAATTAATGTCTATAAAATGAACGCATGAACTATTAACCCAGAGAAGATCTGGATAGTTTGCCTCATCAAGGCCTGTATGTCTTGACCAAGACTGGCCAGGGCAACACAGGCTTCAGGGGAGAACCAGTCAAAAGGAGGCATGGCCAGCTCTAGGCAGGCATCATGTATCAATGTGGGGACTAACCACTGAAATGCCATTCAAGACACAAGAAGGGACCTAGGCCAAAAGCTGCCCAAGGTTAGCAGAGGGGCAAGGGAAGGAAGCATCAGGAGGACAGAAGTATTGTGGGCACAGAAAGGCAGTGTGCTACTATTGCTAATTTTGACGCAGTGCCCGTGGGCCGCCAACAGGACAAAGGCGGCTATGTGGGGTTCCCTGTCCCATGCACACTGAGGGTGGGAGAGAGTGTGAGAACACCTCACGACCCAGGCTGTGCCAGGGCGCTGAACACCACAGAGCTCACAGACATTTTAGCTTCTGATGACTTAGCTTTCTTCTCTCACAGGTCCAAACTCACTTTTAGAAAAACAGTGAATGATGGGACTGTACTAACAGAAGAACAACAAATGCCTACTGCGAGCCCCGCCCATCTGTGACGTGATGGCCAACACAGTTAGGAAGAGGTGGCTCTCAGACTCGTTCACATCGAGCTGGTCATGACTAGAAAGTTTACACATATTGGCAAAGATGCATGTTTTAAACTATCCTCCCTTTGGTGAGTTTCTGAATTAGTGAGGGGAATTGAGGGAGTTATTTCAGGGACAGAACTTCTCCCCAGCCCAGGCCTTTTCTCACATGCAAAGGCAGATGCAAGGGCATAAGTCATCGCCTTGGGATGAAGGGCTGCAAAGTCATCCATTTATGCCCAGGAATCGGAAATTTCAAGACCCTAGGCTGTTTCCCCAGTCACCCTTTGCACTCTGAACTTGGCTTACTCCTCCCTCAGTGACCACTCTTCTGAACTTCACTCACATTTGAGTCTAAGAACTAAGACGCAAGAGGTGGTCCCAATCTCAAAGAAAATTTTTCAAGTTTCGTTCAGAAGAGGAGTTAAGCCAATTAGACGATGACGTGTTGTGTAACTGAGCTCATAAAACATGAAATGGCTTGAATTAAGATAACATGGGATAAATGGCTAGAAGACTTTTTAACATTCTTAATTTGACTTTATGGGGCGGAACACATTAACGACTTCAGAAACATTTTTGGTGAGCAAGATAGAATGGAGTCGTTGTTCATGTATCAAGCAACTTAGTGTTTGAGAGATAACCCCAGATAAAAGGAAAATTATCATGGGATAAAAGTAATGAAATAAGTATTAGAAAGCTCTTAGCCATGAAACAGCTAAGGATAATTTACAGAAGTCGGAGAGGTGAAAGTCAGATGAGGAGGAAGGAGGGAAATACCTCTGACAAACACAGCCAATTAAGTACCATGACTCTAAATCACAGCACGCTCTGTCAGGTCTGGCCTGGCCTCGAGTCCTTCCGCACCCACATTGAACCCAGCCACTCCCCTCACTCCCCACCATCCTGCCTCTCCTCACACAGCCCAATAGAATCTAGTGATGTGCGTGCTCAGGTCAGCCTTCTCTCTTCCAACCCCGGTAACTGATGACCAGCTTGGGAAAATGATTAATACAGAGCATGGCGGAATTGCGCCACTGAAAATGCACGTTATCAGTGTTCAGCTGGCCTCACTTTATTCTCCTAATTGTCTTTGGTGAGAATTTTCTTTTTTTTTCTTTTTTAAATTTGTTTTTAAATTAAGAATTGTATCTATTTAAGACTTTTGTTTTCCTCCTCGAGCCACCCCTCTTCTGTGCTAGCAGGCCACTCTGCATCCTGCTTCTTCAAGGAAGTTGAGGACAGCAGCCCCCATCACCCCAAATGCCTGTCCCTGAACTTTAGAGGTATCTCTAGCTTTTCCATAGCTTTCTTTCTTTTTCTTGGCTCAGACCTTAAATTCCTGGCTCCCTGCTTATCTCCTCCACACACTCCCCTTAATTAATGTCATGAGCACTTTTTGGATTCTTTGCCCACTTCCTCTGACTCTCCAATCCTGCGCTCCAGTTCCGCCCTTCCCCAAGCTGCAGAGACAAGGACCTAACTGCCTCCGGGGCATCATCAGTATTCCTCTGGTATCTCCAGTGACATCATCACCTACCTCTTTAACTATAGCCCCTACCTTTTCTGTACTTTGCTGTGGCTGGTAGGGACTATCACCAATTATCAAAACCCAGAAGTTCTGTCTTTTTCATCACCTTCTCTACCCTTGGAGGCCCTGCCAATTTCCCTTCATAAATATTTCTCCAGCCTGCTCTGCTTTTCCTCGTCTACTCCTACTGCTTCAGTCCAAACCCTCACTTGCACCTAGATAACTCAGTAGCCTCCAAAATCATCTCTAGTCTCAAGTCTTGTCCTTCTTAAATCTGTCCTACACACTGGGGTCTGGGCACTCACCTTTAAATGGAAATTTGTCTGGCTTAGCCCCTTTTAGTGCCTTGCCATGGCCCACATAAGAAATCCAAGGCTGGGCACAGTGGCTCATGCCTGTAATCCCAGCACTTTGGGAGGCTGACGGGGGGTGAATCACATGAGATCAGGAGCTCAAGATCAGCCTGACCAACATGGAGAAACCCCATCTCTACTAAAAATACAAAATTAGCTGGGCGTGGAGGCATGCACCTGTAATGCCAGCTACTCAGGAGACTGAAGCAGGAGAATCACTTGAACCTGGGAGGCAGGGGTTGCAGTGAGCCAAGATCACACCATTGGACTCTAGCCTGGGCAACAAGAGTGAATCTTAAAAAAAAAAAAAAAAAAAAAAAAAGAAATCCAAGTATGCTACCAGCACATACAGGGTCCTCCCTCTCCAACCTGCCATTGTCAGCTGTGCCTTGCACATCATGACCCAGCAACACAGAACTGCCCATGGTCCTCCACTTGCTGTGCCATTTCTGACCACCTTACAATTTTTTATCCTCCCTCTCTGGCCAACTCCTATTTTCACAACAAAAATATCATTTTCCCCAGGACACTGTTCCCAATTCTACAGACCATATGAAGTTCCCCTTTGCATTTCCATGATGCTTTTTGTTAATGAACTTTTAAGAGTTCCTTTTGTTGGGTGCAGTGTCTCGCGCCTGTAATCCCAGCACTTTGGGAGGCTGAGGTGGGAGGATCAGGAGGTCAGGAGATCAAGACCAGTCTGACCAACATGGTGAAACCCCGTCTCTACTAAAAATACAAAAGTTAGCCAGGTGTGGTGGCATGTGCCTGTAATCCCAGCTACTCAGGAGGCTGAGGCAGGAGAATCGCTTGAACCCGGGAGGCAGAGGTTACAGTGAGCCGAGATCACGCCACTGCACTCCAGCCTAGGCGACAGAGCGAGACTCTGTCTCAAAAAAAAAAACAGAAAAAGAGTTCCTTTTATTGTGTTTCATCCGAATGAATTAGTACACAGTTGATTTTCTCCACTTCTGATGACTAGCCAACTCTGCACATCAGTAAGCTAGCCTGCCAACATGAGAACGTCATGTGCATTCGGTAACTCCGCATTTCATGGGATCGTTACGTGCATTACTCACATGAAATCTCACTGACCTGGATTGTAACAACCTTTCCGCATGTCTTCCTCAGCAGTCCCTCAGTCCCAGGAGAGTGGTAAATATGTCTCATTCATTTACATATTCTAGTATCTGACAGTGTGACTCTTTCAAAACATTGTTCCAAAATAATTTGTTGAATTAATGAAATACTATCTCTCCTCCATTTCAGCGTAATAACCTTCTGTCTTTATGACAAGGATTGCTAATTTCAAGCTTTTAGCCCAGTTGTTTGGTAGTCAAGGAGTATAAAACTGTTCCCTCGTGGAACAAAAATACTAATATCCACAAACCCTGTTTTTCCATCCACCTCCTGTATATAAATAAACCTAACATCTTTAAAAGGGATGTCGCGACTTGAGAGGTCTCCACCTGAAACTGGGACTTGACTTTGGTTTTATTGGCTCTGCTAGGCTGTGGGCTGAATATAAATCCATGCCTAGTGCTTTGAATGCACTTATTATTTCTTTACAAATGCAATTTGTAGTGGACTTCCTGAAAATGTTTTAGAACAGGATATAGCCTCTTTTTTTTTTTTTTTTTAACTTTTTCTTTAAAATAGCCAAGGAAATGTAAAAAGCAGAGAGAGAAAACTCAGGGCAGCTCTGGCAGCAAAGATCAGAGCCATCAGAGGCCAGCATCAGGGAAGGCTATTGTAAGAGGTAGCATTTGCAGTCAAAGTCAGATTCTTCATCAGCCGCAGCGCAACACCTTCCCAAGCAGCTGCCGGCTGGCTCAGGGCCACGCTCCACGCTGGGTCTTCTCCAGTCCTTTCGTTCACACCTGCATTTGTACGTTTTGCTTCAGTTTATTACTGTGTCTTTGCTTTGCACCTAAACAATACTACTTCCCCCCTCCCCGCCCAGTAAGTTTGGACCATTCCCTCAGGCATTACTTGGTATGTAGAAATTTCTGCCTGGAATAAACTTACTTGAATGACGATGCTAACCCTTCTTGCATTTGCCCTTGGATTGTAACTCAAGGCCCCTGTGCCCTTCACTAAGTCTCAGATGCATCTCTCTTGCTCAGATAATTATTCTACATCTTCTTCTGCGTCTTCAGGCCTGGCATCTTTCTTGATATTCTGATATTTGCAAATCTATCTTATTCACTCCTTTATGTTATTGGCTGCAACTTTCCTGTGAGTACTGGCTTTTTGATGCCTGGGTCAATTAGATCAGCATAATTTGTGAGATAAATGGAAAAATTCCTACATGTGCTCTTGTGTCAATATTTTCTCTCCGTGAAAAATCACACTTTGCTCTTAGCCCCTTGGGTTTTTACCATAGCACAGTATGGCTGAGTCAGGGGAGCATATTTCCGTTTTTCACTGACTCACATCTCAGCTGAGGAGCTACCCGCTAGGCTGGCACCTTCCCTCACTACCTACCGGGCCTTCCGCTGGATTTGGTGGGTGCACTCCTGAGCGGCTTGCTGAGTCAGAACTAGTTGGAAGGTGACTAGGACTTCCGACAAGGTTGCTGACAACTTTCTCTTCTAATTACATGTAAGCAATTTCCTGGCCTGCTTCTTTTTGTTGCCTCTCCACTAGATGTCCGTTGAAAGCATGGTAACCAGACATGGAAAGGTTTTCTGACGTATAAGGAGACCAAACGTTGGCTAGCTAATTCTTAGGCTGAAATTATTACTGTAATTTGAAAGAATAATTATAAAAACATGCAGGATGGGAACCTTTAATAATCCAATCAAATTCAGAGACCGAAACATGTTACCAGGCAGCTTTAAAAAATGTTCCTGGTACAGTATGCTGTTGCATTCTGGATAGCATCTCTTACCCCTCTGAGCAGTGTAATCATCCTGTAATAATTCTCCACCTTTTACACTCCTCCTCCTGGAATGAGGCATGGTGGTGTAAACAGGCTTTCTGAATTTAAACAACAACCCTGATTTGCAGCATTTGCTGATTTCTGTGGTGTAAAGATTCCTGCCACAGCTGATTTCAAGCTATAAACAGTTTAGCAACTTCCTCATAGAATTCCTGTGCATTTAACAATTGGTGCTTGGAGCCCACAGGAGCTGCCTCCAGGATAACGCTGGGTGTAGAGCCCAACCTGAGATGCCTATCACCTCTCTTATGCCCAGCTGAGGGTTTGCCAAGGTCCATGTGAAAGGTGAGGCCAGCTGGACTTCCTGGGTCCAGTGGGGACTTGGGGAACTTTCCTGTCTTACAAGAGGATTGTAAAACTCACCAATCAGTGCTCTGTCAAATGCACCTATCAACAGAATTCTAAAAGTAGTCAATTGCGAGGAGGATTGAAAAAATGGCACTCTGATAGGATAGAAATGGAACATGGGCGGGGACAATAAGGGATTAAAAACTGGCCACCCCAGCCAGCAGCAGCAACCCACTCAGATCCCCTTCCACGCTGTGGAGGCTTTGTCCTTTCATTCTTCACAATAAACCTTACTACCGCTCACTTCTTGGGTCCATGCCATCTTTAAGAGCTATAACACTCACCATGAAGGTCCGTGGCTTCATTCTCGAAGTCAGCGAGACCATGAACCCACCAGCAGGAACCAACTCCAGACACACATGGTCTCTTCAGAAACAAACTGGTCTCAGCAATGAGCATTGCCAGGGAACTTCCTATATAATTTGAATGTAACAATATGTCACAACATAAACAGGCTTTCCAATTTGTGCAATAGGCTTTACATTTTCTGTAATTTTTTTTTTTTTACATTTATGGAATTGAGAAAGCCTATATTTTCCCGATAGGAAAATATACAACGAAGAGGCATTTTGCCTTTGTATCAGTGCTGCATGGAATATTCCACTTCAGTTAAAACAGCTGTTGTTTGGGCAGAATATCAACGTGTGGCACACACAGGCTAAACAACCCAGTAGAGACTGCATTCTTTAAGAGGAGCTGCTTACCTGGCAGTGCCTGCTGGGAGCTTTCCAAGCTGGGGTTCCCCTCACTGGGAGCATCCTGCCAGTGCAGACAGCTGTATATAACCTGGGATGTCTGTTTTTTTGTTGTTTGTTTTTGTTTGTCTGTTTTCTTGTTTTTGTTTTTTCTCTCGACCTAGTCAGAAGACTGAACATTTTGTAACTGTTCATAGGAAGTCATCATCTTTGTGTATGCACTTGCTGAAAGATCCACTGAATAGCAGCCTTCGTGAACATTACCAGTGGACTCGTGCTCCTATAAAACGCACTGTTTTCCTCACTGCGAGGTGGGTCTCTCACACCGCGATGGACTGCTGTGATCTCGGAGCACTTCTGCCCTGGACCTTCCCCGTCACACTGACGGCGTGAGCGTGTAGGGCAGGGGTGGGAGTGAACATGTTAATCTCTTTTGAATAAACTGATTTTGAAGTAGATGTCTCAAAAAAAGTTTGTCACAAGACTTTCTGGATAGTGACATTAATTCTCCCCACCAACAGTAGTAGTTTGGAGTATTGCTTATAAGCAATGTGGCTTACTTAACAGTTTTATTCCCAATGCATTGTGGGTCACACATCTTCAACGTATAAAGTGTTTGTGTAGGGGATAATTAAAGTAAAACGGAGAGCCATCCCTTCTTCCCAACCTGCCTCCAGTGATTCCAGAGAGAATGCAGCAGGTCATAAGTACAGAACAGTGCTCTGCACCTGAAATAAACAAATAAAGTAAGACAAACACAGGAGATGATTCAATCCCAATTTAGGTGTTGGGGACAGAAGGGCTGACCGTCCAGTGGATTTGGGGAGGAGCGTTCAGGATTTCACTGCTGAGAATGCTGACCACGAAACATCCACGGGAGCTGCCAAGCAGGCAGTTGGATGTATGGGTCTCCAGGTCAGGAGAGGGTCCTGGGTAGGCTTCCGTTCATGGACAGCAGCAGGCAAATGGAATTTACAGCCATCAGAGATGGGGACAGCACCAAGCATGTGACTGTAGACAGAGAAGAAGAAGAGTGATGACTGAGCCCAGGGATCTTCCAATGTTACCCAGTAACTCACTTTACTCAATGCATCACACATTCAGGTATTTGAGGTATATTTTTAAGGGTCTTCTGAGAGGTTGGAGAAAATCTAATGCTATTCAAAGCCAACTGGAGTCTACTGAAATTCTCTGAAAAGTTTTGAAGTCAAACTGTTTCTTCTATCAATGTCCTTGATTTCAACAAGGTTTTCTTAAATTTTTAAAGCAAATTCCAGCATTTTTTGCACAAAATTAAAATTAAAGGGTGTTGCCTGTGAGCACCTTAAAGAGTCTCTTTGATAAGTCTGCATATTGGCTTATTGCTCAAGAGAGGTAAGTTGGGCTCTCACATTTTTATAACATACTGTCAACTGTATAGTCACACTGTCTGTTTCATGTTGTCACTCGTTAGAAACAGACTGTCTGCACTGAGCAGAAAGTACCAGTAACTATTCTCTTCTGCGGCAGTCGTCCATGATGCATTGCGTGGTGAGCTGTCGCCCACAGGTTTCTGCCAGGTATCTCTCTGCCCTGCTTCCTCTGGGCTCTTCCTGAAGTTGGGGGACAGCCAATCATCAGAAACCTTGAGGTGGAGGAGGGTAAAGCGCTCAGGAAAATCGTCAACCAATGGAAAAGAAAATGCAGTGAATTAATGCCCTGGGGCTGGGTGCTGTGGCTCACTCCAGTAATCCTGGCACTTTGGGAGGCTGAGGCAGGAGGAACACTTGAGGCCAAGTGTTTGAGACCAGCCTGGCCAACATGGTGAGACCCTCACTGTCTCTGCAAAAAATGATAATAAAAAATAAGTGCCCAGACACCTTTGTCTAGTGAGAGATTTCTGTGTGAATGGGGTCCCAGTGAACAGAGACCTAGTTGTGCACCCAGAAACAAGCTCATGAACATACCCTATTTTGACTTTCCTCCCTTCTGTCTTACTTTTCTAGCCAATTCCTTTGGTACCAGTCCCAAATAAAGTATCTGCCCAAGTATCTAAGGAAAGATATTCCTATTAAATAGCACAGGCTCAACTTTATTTTGAACTCTCTACAAGGATATTACCATATAGGTAGTGTGGAAGATTATCAGATGAAAAGATCTTGTATTACTGTACTAGCTTCAGGACTTTGCAGTGGCTATTTCCTCCACCCTAAATGTTCTTTCTCTAGATGGTTCACTCCCTCGCATCCCTCGCAATGGAAATTCAAATGTCACCTTCCGATGAGGCCTGGCCAGGCCATCCTGGAGACCAGCACACCTCACCCTATGTCACTTCTCTTGTAATTTTTCTTCATAGCATCATCTGGCATCCTATATGTTTTATTAGTTGTTTGCCTACAGAATGCAAAAGGACAGGGGTTTTACCAATTTTGTGCATCAATATATTCACCTTTGCCCACAATAGACTTGGTACAAATAGGCGCTCAAATATTTGTCAAAGCAAAATTTATAGGGCAATATTTGTCTAAAGGATATGGCCAGAAACATGCTTTTTTTCCTTCAAGATTTTTTAAAAATCTTCCAGTAAGCATTATACATTTATTGTGGCATCTTTTTGTGTTGGCTAAATTTAATACTCAGTTACAGCAATTTTTTTGAGACAGGGTCTCACTATGTTGCCCAGGCTGGCACAGTGGTGCAATCTCGGCTCACCACAACTTCTGCCTCCTGGACTCAAACTATCCTCCCACATCAGCCTACTGTGTATCTGGGACTGCAGGCACGCACCCCACAGCTAGCTAATTTTTTATTTATTTTTTGTAGAGACAATGTCTCACTATGTTGCCTAGACTGGTCTCAAACTCCTGGGCTCAAGCGATCCACCTGCCTTGGCCTCCCAAAATGCCGGGATTACAGGCATGAACCACCATGCCCGATCAGTTATAGCAATTTTCTTATCATTTGGTTAAGCATTCAATAAATGCTAGTTAGTATTTCTATTGACAAATATTTTTGGAGTTAGCAGATAACTAGACAGAGGAAATCAGCCCAAGTGAAACAAACGACAATTTGGCCACTAATACATTTTAATTTGCTAAAGTTGAATACATTTCAATGTATTAAAATAGATTTTCATCTCAGTTTTAAAGGTCTCTGGTGAAAGACCCCAGATGGATGTGGAAATGTTTTGAAGTAAAGTCAGTACTGGACATAAGTTCTCTGATCTGATGGGTGAACTCACTTAGATCCCAGCAACTGTGGGAGCAAAGCCACTTACAAAATTGCAGTACACTCTGAATTTTAGAATAAAGACATTCTTAGGGACACATAAATAAAATCGCACTGTTCTCTAAAGTTAGACTGTCACATAGATGGTTGGTGCCAATTAACATTATTACTGGTCAATGTTCTACTGAGGAGAACAGATTAAACCATCTGTTTGGACTGTGAGATATTCCTTCAGCAGTGAGGTAGGAATCCTTCCTGCCACCTTTTAACAAAGAACAATATCATTCTGTGTCTTACTGGTATACACGTTATAAAAGATTATTTCACTTCCTTACACATGCTGAATGGGTGTTTCCAAGTTTCCAGAAATGTTTTCTTCTTCCTAAGAAAATGAGTTCTTATCCATCTTAAATATTTTCTTACCAATTCGTTGAGGCTCTCAAAACAATGAAATGAATCATTGAAGAAACACTCCTACACAGACAAAAAAAAAAAAAAAAAAAAAACCTATAATTCTTGCTGATCAGAGCTCTTTTTCAGGAAAAGAAATTCCAGAATGTATGTTAGTCTACAGGGTACTCCTAAGATCTTCTAAAGGGCTATTAATTTAAAAATACATAAACAAAATAAAGTCAATACAATTTTCTTCAGCCCCTCCTACAGGTCCCTGGCTCATTTGTTTGTAAACACCTTTTCCCTGCTGTTCTCATGTTAGCATATCTTGGCATCATTGTTACTATAGTTAGTATCATTTTGTTTATGATTTTTTTTATTTTTCCACACACAAAAATATTTTGCTACATCACTAATTTTTTGTGTTGGCCAAAGCATTTCACAGAGAAGAACACACACACCCACACACACACACCCACACACACACACACACAAATGTTGCCTTTTATCATAAACATGGTAGTTGAAGAATGATCAGAAATCACACTTTCTGTTCTCAGGGATTTATAGAAACATAATGAAAACCCAAAACAGGAAGCATTGCTTTTTCTGCAAAGAGGAGGTTCCCATCGTATGAGGTCTTGACACAGTTATTCTATTTTCTTTGAAGTAAATGTGAGTTTGTGTGTTTAATTCCACTCTGGGGCTTTCCTGTTTCTTTTTATAGAGTGTCTCTACTTCCATCAAATATGGCTTTTCACATGTTTTTTACTTTAACTGTGGTTTTATGGGAATAAGATTCTTAACCAAGTATGTATAGACAATTTCCTGTAAAGTTTCCTGACTTTATGCAGGTCTCCATTTGAACACAGATTGATAAAAATCTGCTCTGAGAAATTGTAGTGCCTGTCATCCCCACTTCACCCTAAACTCATTTCCTGACAGGCCAAACTCTTGAAATAGTTCAAGCACAATAATCCTAAGAATACAACAAATTACGTGCTGATCTCATCGGAGAGCATTAAGTCTGTAGTTTGCCAGGAGTTCATTTCTAAGTAATGCTAAGATAGATCACTTGCCAAAAAAAAAAAAAAAAAAAAATGCTATTTAATGTTTCAGTTGAGTAGTGATTTATTTTCAAAAATATTTCCAGATGTTCCAATTCACCTTCACTTTATAAGGCCTCATTTCTAAAAGCAAGTGACCTTGATTTGCAGCTACTTCATCAAGTTATCCACTTTTGTTTAATATGTTGAAAGAAAGATGCCTATTTATCTCGCCTCAAGGTCTTCTTGGTGCAGGAAGTCTCCGGGTAGATGTCCTGAGAGTCAACAGTGAAGCTACATCGGGAGACTTGTGCCACATCTGCTTCCAGTCTGTCCCTCTGCTGAGGGCCGCAGGGCCGCTGCTGCTCGTGAGAATTCCGGCTGTCATGGCCTCCCACTGCCAAAGAGAAGAAAGGGCCAAACTGCCAAGTGACTTTCATCATGTCACACGCTTCTCAGTGTAAACACGTTCCTGGGGACGTATACTAAAGTCAGAATGGTATACCTTTCCTTCATTCCACTGTCAGAAAGAGAGCATGTATGCATTGTTCGGACTGGGGTTTTAAACTGTGGCTCTCACTCAAACGTGAAATAATCAGAAGTGATGTGTTGATAAATTGTCTACTTGTTTGATGTAAGCAGGGAAAAGCCATTTTCCATGTAGAGTCTGAAAATCATACTTAGTTTACTTATACTGAGTACAAAGAAAGTTCCACCCTCCTACTGAATAGGAGACTTACTGAACCTGCTGCTTGACGGTTGCTTAAAAATATTTTAATATTAGCTGTACACTTCTGGAAAAAAAGTATATTTATAAAAAAATGACATTGTAGGCCAGGCACGGTGGCTCATGCCTATAATCCCAGCACTTTGGGAGACTGAGGCGGGCGGATACAAGGTCAGGAGAACGAGACCATCCTAACACAGTGAAACTCCATATCTACTAAAAATACAAAAATTAGCCGGGTTGGGAGGGTGAGGCAGGAGAATGGCATAAACCCGGGAGGTGGAGCTTGCAGTGAGCTGAGATCCGGCCACTGCACTCAAGCCTGGTGACAGAGCAAGACTCCGTCTCAAAAAAAGAAAAAAAATTAGCCGGGTGTGGTGGCGGGCACCTGTAGTCCCAGCTACTCAGGAGGCTGAGGCAGGAGAATTGCTTGAACCCTTGAGGCAGAGGTTGCAGTGAGCTGAGATCGTGCTACTGCATTCCAGCATGGTGACAGAGTCAGACTGTCTCAAAAAAAAAAGTTTTTTAATAAAATGATCTTTCTCTGCAGAAAGCTGGCTAGTAATGGATATTCAGTGGGTTAATTATACTTACTGTAAATGGGATTCTAATTTATTGACATTAAGTGCACATTGCTTTTGGAGTAATATCCAATTAATACATTACCCATTAAGAGTCCTCTTCACAGGGCCTGTAATGCCTACTGCACAGTTCACTGACTTAAGTGTACAGTGTGCACACGTGGGGCTCTGAGAAGCTTCTGCTTAGATCCCTATCTGCGCTAAGACTCTGTGGTAGTTTGGAATGACAATCAACACTCCTTCAGACTGGCCGGATGTGAATTCAAACCAGCTCTACCTACCATTCACTGGCTATGCGAACTTAATGTCTCTTCTCTTGTAAAATGCAGATATTACACGTCTTCTCACCACTGTGAGCAATGAGGCACTAAACTAGCATGCTTAATACAGTCTCAGGAACATCATCAGTGCTCAATATAGAATTCCATTTTTATTACAATTACCATTTTTCCATTTGTTTTCATCAACTGCAGACCATCTTAATTATCTATTGTGGAATTATACTGCACGTCTCCTTGAAAAAGAATTAATTATTTACAAAAAAAAGAGAAGCCAGTATTCTTTTCTCAAGCTATATCATGTATTCAGTCTTTTTGAAAGGTCATCTTTTCCTAATTGCCTCAAGAACATTATTTTCTGTGTTGGTTGTGGATCTTTTCCATCAGAGACCTTCTGCTAGAGGAGATGATCTCTCCTGTTTTACCAGCAGTCACAAGCTAGAAAGCCTTAGCACACTGCCGTGCTGGGCGCCTTCGGGAGACAGCTGCACAGGACAGTTCTGAACTGGATGAGACTTCCTTAGAGCATTGCTCTGGTTTTCGTCTCTGTTTTACACCCCACCCTGAATTCCAGCCAGCTCATGTGCATGTGCAAACCGCAGAATATTGGATGTAAAATTGGAAAGCTCACACCGTGAAACTTGCCAGGAAGAGTGTCGCGGTGTTTATAGAAAGTAAAATGGTGTTGGACAATGTTGAACAATGATTTTGAACAATGGAGCAGCCATTTTCAGCTCTGGCGCAGTGCAGAAAGCAACTCTTCCTGCCACAGAGACTTAAAACCTCCAGCTTCCTTTTCTGATTTGCCTTCAGCTAGGCCTGTATGCTTCTGCTTTTTATTCATTTCATGGGAGTTACGCTTTCCTGCATCTTTTTGCAGACTCCTTCACGTAGAAATCTTCCTAGACAATTTCATCATTTGTAAGCCCTCCTTTGTCTTTGGTTTGCAGCTACCCATTCTATCACAGATTTTGGATTGAGGAAGATGCATCAGGTGCAGTCTGGGAAGAGTGACCATTTGTCCTTGTATACCAGACTGCAGCTCCTATTCCAACATAATTAATAATGCACTTTTACTTGCAAAGTGATCCAGTTTAGAAAATACACTATATGGTCACCCTGAGTCTCAGCCCCCAGATAGGGTGAACATAAAGTCTTCAATTTTATTACTGCTCATGGCACTGCCTCTCTCCCTAGTGAGGAGACTTGCAGGAATAGGTTGATTTGCATCTTCCTGGATTTGTTTGTGTTTATCCTTTTGTTTGTTTCCCCAGTTGGAGTACGTTGCAATGAAGGGCTCACGGAATGGAATCACAGAAGAGCTTATTGGAAGCGGAACCAGGGCAGATCCGAGGTTTTCCACCCAGGGGCTCATGGCTGTCCCCATAGAGTGCTTCTACGGATACACCGTGGGGCCCATAGTTTCCACTTTGTAGGTTCATATGTCTCTAGATTCTCAGCTCCAAATTACACAATCCTGGCACAAAATTCGATGGGCTCAGTTTGAGTCAAATATTTACTGACTCTAGCAGGAGGCAGGGCTCCTTACCACGGACAGGATGGTTGGCAGCAACCACTGTGTATTGGGAGAGTTTTCCGAGAAAAGTGAATTGGAGTCAGGCAGCCACCCTAAGTGGTGTCTACTCAATTTATTTTTTCTTTTTAAAATTTATTTTATTTTAATTTTTTATTTCAATAGGTTTTTGGAGAACAGATGGTGTTTGATTACATGAATAAGTTCTTTAGTGGTAATTTCTGAGATTTTGGTGCACCCACCGCCTAAGCAATGTACACTGTACCCAGTCTGTAGTCCTTTATCCCTCACCACCCCCATCCTTTCCCCCAAGTCCTCAAAGTCCAATGTGTCATTTTTGTGCCTTTGCATCCTCATAGTTTAGTTCCCATATATGAGTGAGAACATACAATGTTTGGCTTTCCATTCCTGAGTTACTTCACTTAGAATAATAGTCTCCAATTCCATCCAGGTTGCTGCAAATGCCATCATTTTGTTCCTTTTTATGGCTGAGTAGTATTTCATGGTATATATATGCCACATTTTCTTTATCCACTTATTGACTGATGGGCATTTGGGCTGGTTCTATAATTTTGCAATTGCAAATTGTGCTGCTATAAACATGTGTGTGCAAGTATCTTTTTCATATAATGACTTCTTTTCTTTTGGGGAGATACCCAATAGTGGGAATGCTGGATCAAATGCTTGATTTACATTGAGTTCTTTAAGGAATCTTCACACTGTTTCATAGTAGTTGTACTAGTTTACATTCCCATCAACAGTGTAAAAGTGTTCCCTTTTCACCACATCCACACCAATATCTATTATTATAATTTTTTTGATTATGGTGATTCTTGTAAGAGTGAGGTGATATCACATTGTGGTTTTGATTTGCATTTCCCTGATGATTAGCGACGTTGAGCATTTTTTCATATACTTATTGGCCATTTGTATATCTGAAACTAGGCCTCATATAGAAAAAAATTAACACCAGGTGGCTCTGGATAGGGTCCCACCCTGCCTCGATAGGGTCCCACCCTGATAGGGTCCCACCCTGCCAATTCCGGGAAACAACCTCATGGGGTCCCACCCTGCCAATTCCGGGGGTCCCACCCTGCCTCGAAGTTCCCGGAATCAGCAACTCCAAGAAAAAAACCTCATAAGGTCCTGCTCTAACCAATTAGAACAAGACACCTTGCTCAGGCCATAGCTAGACCCAATTACCACGCGCCTAAAGCTTTGTTTGAATTTCGCGCCTTAAGCTTTGTTTGAACTTGTGTTTGCCTATATAAACAACCTGTAACAAGCACTCGGGGTCCCAGGGCCAACTTAGAGCTTGGGACCCTAGCGCGCTAGTAATAAATAACTCTGCTGTGAATCTCGTGTCGGTGATCCTTCACGGCGACCCCTGCCCAGGAGGGAATCGACAGTTCGGTTCCAACATATCTTATTTTGAGAAATGTCTATTCATGTCCTTAGCCCACTTTTTGATGAGATTGTTCGTTTTTTGTTTGTTTGTTTTTGTTTTGTTTTGTTTTTGCTGAATTGTTTGAGTTCTTTGTAGATTCTGAAATTGTCCTTTGTCAGATGTATAGATTGTGAAGATTTTCCCCCACTCTGTGGGTTGTCTGTTAACTCTGCCGACTATTTCTTTGGCAGTACAGAAGCTTTTTAGTTTAATTAAGTCCCATCTATTTATTTTTGTTTTTGTTGTATTTGCTTTTGGGTTCTTGGCCATGAAGTCATCACCTAAGCCATTGTCTAGAAGAGTTTTTCTGATATTATCTTCTAGAATCTTTATGGTTTCAGGTCTTAAGATTTAAGTCCTTGATCCATCTTGAGTTGATTTTTGTAGAAGGTGAGAGATGAGGATCCAGTTTTATGCTTCTACATGTAGTTTGCCAATTTTCCCAGCACCATTTGTTAAATAGGGTGTCCTTTCCCCACTTTATTTTTTTGTTTGCCCTTTCAAAGATCAGTTGGCGGTAAATATTTGGCTTTACTTCTGAGTTCTCTATTCTGTTCCATTGTTCTTTGTGCCTATTTTTATACCAGTACCCTGCTGTTTTGGTGACTGTGGCCTTATAGTATAGTTTGAATTCAGGTAATGGGATGCCTCCAGATTTGTTCTTTTCGTTTAGTCTTGCTTTAACTATGGGGGCTCTTTTTTGGTTCCATATGAATTTTAGGAATTTTTTCCCCTAATTCTGTGAAGAATGATGGTGGCATTTTGATGGGAATTGCATTGAATTTGTAGATTGCTTTTGGCATTATGGTCATTTTCACAATATTGATTCTACCCATTCATGAGCGTGGGGTGTGTTTCCCTTTGTGTTGTCTATGATTTCTTTCAGTAGTGTTAGTTTTCCCGGTGGAGGTGTTTCACCTCCTTGGTTAGGTATATTCTTAAGTATTTTAATTTTTTTTCAGCTATTGTGAAAGGTGTTGAGTTCCTGATTTGATTTTCAGCTTGGTTGCTGTCGGTATATAGCAGAGCTACTGATTTGTGTACATTAATTTTGTATCTTGAAATTTTCTGAATTCATTTAGCAGTTCTAGGAGCTTTTTGAATGAGTCTCTAGGGTTTTTAAGTATATGATCATATCATCAGCAAACAACGATGGTTTCTCTTCCTCTTTACCAATTTGGATGCCCTTTATTTCTTTCTCTCCTCTGATTGCTCTGGCTAGGACTTCTAGTACTATGTTGAATAGAAGTGGTGAAAGTGAGCAGCCTTGTCTTGTTCCAGTTCTCAGGGGCAATGCTTTCCACTTCTCCCTGTTTGGTATAATGTTGGCTTATGGTTTGTCATAGACGGCTTTTATTACCTTAAGGTATGTCCCTTCTATGCCAATTTTGCTGAGAGTTTTAATCATAAAGCGATGCTGGATTTTCTCAAATATTTTTTCTTCATCTATTGAGATGATCATGTGATTTTTGTATTTAATTCTGTTTATGTGGTGTATCACATTTATTGACTTATGTATGTTAAACCATCCCTGCATCCCTAGTATAAAATCCAATTGATCATGGTGGATTATCTTTTTGATATGATGTTGGATTTGGTTAGCTAGTATTTTGTTGAGTATTTTTCCATCTATCTTCATCAGGGATATTGGTTGGTAGTTTTCTTTTTTTGTTATGTCCTTCACTGGTTTTGGTATTAGGGTGATACTGGCTTCATAGAATGATTTAAGGAGGATTCCCTCTTTCTCTGTCTTTTACAATAGTGTTAATAGGACTGGTACCAATTTTTCTTTGAATGTCTGATAGAATTCAGCTGTAAATCTGTCTGGTCCTGGACTTTTTTTTTTTAATTGGCATTTTAAAAATTACCATTTCAAGCTTGCTGCTTGTTACTGGTCTGTTCAGACGTTCTATATTTTCCTGGTTTAATCTAGGAGGATTGTATATTTCCAGGAATTTATCCATCTCCTCTAGGTTTTCTAGTTTATGCATATAAAGCTGTTCATAGTAGCCTTGAATAATCTTTTGTGTTTCTGTGGTGTCAGTTGTAATAGCTCCTGTTTCATTTTTAATTGAGTGTATTTGGGCCATCAATTTTATTTATCTTTTCAAAGAACCAGCTTTTTGTTTCATTTATCTTTTTTTTTTTGTGAGACGGAGTCTCACTCTGTTACCCAGGCTGGAGTGCAGTAGCCCAATCTTGGCTCACTGCAAGCTCCACCTCCCGGGGTCACGCCATTCTCCTGCCTCAGCCTCCCAAGTAGCTGGGACTACAGGTGCCTGCCACCATGCCTGGCTAATTTTTTGTAGTTTTAGTACAGATGGGGTTTCACCGTGTTAGCCAGGATGGTCTTGATCTCCTAACCTCGTGAATCCACCTGCATTGACCTCCCAAGGTGCTGGGATTACAGGCATGAGCCACAGCGCCCGGCCTCATTTATCTTTTGTATTTTTGTTGTTGTTGTTGTTTCAATTTCATTTAGTTCTGCTCTGATCTTCGTGATTTATTTTCTTCTGCTGGGTTTGGGTTTGGATTTTTCTTGTTTCTTCTCCACTTCTGAGAGGTGTGACCTTAGACTGTCAGCTTGTGCTCTTTCAGACTTTTTGAGGTAGGCATTTAATGCTATGAACTGTGAAAGGAAAACATCTTGGGTCCCCAAATCACTAAGGAAAACTCAAGCCGGGAACTGCTTAGGGCAAACCTGCCTCCCATTCTATTCAAAGTCACTCCTTTGCTCACTGAGATAGATGCATATCTGATTTGCCTTCTTTGGAAAGGCTAATCAGAAACTTGAAAGAATGTAATCCTGTGTCACCTATTTGTGACCTGAAAGCGCCCTCGCTGCTTCTAGTCTTCCTGCCTTTGCTTCAAGTTGTCTCACCTTTCCAGACCAAACCAATGTACTTCTTACATATATTGATTGATGTCTCCTATCTCCCTAAATGTATAAAGCCAAGCTGTGCCCTGACCACCATGGGCCCATGTCATCAGGACTTCCTGAGGCTGTGTCACAGGCATGTACTCAACCTTGGCAAGATAAACTGTCTAAATTAACTGAGACCTGTCTCAAATTTTTGAGGTTCACAGAACTTTCCTCTTAGCACTGTTTTTGCTGTTTCCCAGAGGTTTTGATAGGTTGTGTCACTATTATCATTCATTTCAAAGTATGTTTTAATTTTCATCTTTATTTCATTGTTAACCCAATGATCATTCAGGAGCAGGTTATTTAATTTCCATGTATTTGCATGGTTTTGAGGGTTCCTTTTGGAGTTGATTTCTAATTTTATTCCACTGGGTCTGAGAAATTACTTGATACAATTTTGATTTTCTTACATTTGCTGAGATTTGTTTTGTGCCTATCATATGGTTTATCTTGGAGAATATTCCATGTGCTGATGAATAGAATGTATATTCTGCAGTTGTTGGGTAGAATGTTCTGTAAATATCTGTTAAATCCCTTTGTCCTACGGTATAGTTTAAGTCTATTGTTTCTTTGTTGGCTTCCTGTCTTGATGACCTGTGCAGTGCTGTCAGAGAAATATGGAAGTCCCCCACTGTTATTGTGCTGCCATCTATCTCATTTCTTAGATCTAGCAGTAATTGTTGTATAAATTTGGGAGCTCCCGTGTTAGGTGCATATATATTTATAATTGTGATATTTTCCTGTTAGACTAGTCCTTTTATCATTATATAATGTCCCTCTTTGTCTTTTTTAATTGTCATTGCTTTAAAGTTTGTCTGATATAAGAACAGCTACTTCTGTTCACTTTTGGAGTCCATTTGCATGGAACGTCTTTTTCTACCTCTTTACCTTAAGTTTATGTGAGTTCTTATGTGTCAGATGGGTCTCCTGAAGATAGCAGAAACTTGTTTGGTGAATTCTTATCCATTCTACAATTCTGTATCTTTTAAGTGGAGCATTTAGGCCATTTACATTCAATGTTAGTATTGAAATGTGAGGTACTATTCTATTCATTGTGCTATTTGTTGCCTGAATACCTTCTTCTTTTTTTTTTTTCATTGTGTTATTGTTATATAGGTGAGATTTATGCTTTAAGGAGGTTCTATTTTGGTGTATTTTGAGGATTTGTTTCAAGATTTAGAGCTCCTTTTAGCACTTCTTGTAGTCCTGACTTGGTAGTAGGGAATTCTCTCAGCATTTGTTGTCTGGAAAAGATTGTATCTTTCCTTCATTTATGAAGCTTAGTTTCACTGGATACAAAATTATTGACTGATAATTGTTTTTGCTTAAGGAGGCCAAAAATAAGACCCCAATCCTTTCTAGCTTGTAGAGTTTCTGCTGAGAAATCTACTGTTAATCTGATAGGTTTTCCTTTATAGGTTACCTGATGCTTTTGCCTCACAGTTCTTAAGATTCTTCCCTTTGTCTTGACTTTAGGTAACCTGATGACTATGTGCCTAGGCAATTATCTTTTTGTAATGAATTTCCCAGGTGTTCTTTGAGCTTCTTGTATTTGAATATCTAGATTTCTAGCAAGGCCAGGCAATTTTTCCTTGCTTATTCCCTCAAATATGTTTTCCAAACTTTTAGATTTCTCTTCTTCTTCAAGAACACCAATTATTCTAGGTTTGGATGTTTAACATAGTCCCAAAATTCTTGGAGGCTTTGTTCATTTTCTTAAATTCCTTTTTCTTTGTCTTTGATGGGTTGGGTTAATTTGAAAACCTTGTCTTCGAGTGCTGAAGTTCTTTCTTCTGCTTGTTCAACTCCATTTGTTTTTTCAAGATGAAGTCTTACTCCGTCACCCAGGCTGGAGTGCAGTGGTACAATCACAGCTCATTGCAGCCTTGAACTCCTGGGCTCAAGTAGTCCTTCCACCTCAGCCTCCTGAGTAGTCTACTCCATTTTCATGTGTGCTATCTCAGTTACTTTTTTTTTTTTTTTTTTTGTGTTTTTTTGAGATGGAGTTTTGCTCTTGTTGCCCAGGCTGGAGTACAAAGGCACGATCTTCGCTCAATGCAACCTCTGCCTCCTGGGTTCAAGCAATTCTCCATCCCCAGCCTCCCAAGTAGCTAGGATTATAGGCACCTGACACCATGCCCAGCTAATTTTTATATTTTTTAGTAGAGATGGGATTTCACCATGTTGGCCAGGCTAGTCTCGAACTCCTGACCTCAAGTGGTCCACCCATCTCGACCTCCTAACATGCGGGGATTACAGATGTGAGACACCATGCCCAGCCAGTTACATTTTTATATTGGAAATATTTTTGCAATATGAAGAGTTTATTGTCTCAATATTTCCCTTGGCCTTCTCCCACAGTGATGCCCTGGCCACCTGTGCTCATTATCTTAAGAACAGGCATGAAATATCAAAAATGAGAGAAAAAAAATGGACCCTTAAGGAGAGGAAAGTTCTTATGGGATGGTAAGAAAATTATTAACTGCAAGGATTCTCGACCAAGATTATTGCTCCTTAAATTAGGGAGAGACATAGAGTTGGAAAGAAACTTTGAGATGAAAATATCTGTAGGCCCAAGAAAGAGTGACCTCGGCACACTCCTCCCCAGACCATGCCCCAAGGGGAAGACAGAAACTCCAGGCTGATGTGTGGATCTGAGACATTCAGGGTTTCCTGGAGGGACAGCAAGATCCAGGAAGAGCAGACTAATCCCCAAGCACACTGGAGCAGCATGGGAGTGGCAGAGAGAACCACAAAACCCCAAAAGACCATGCAGGTGGGGAAGAGGGAAGGCCCCATACACAACTAACTGCCTAGGCAATGGACATGCCACCAGCTGCCTGGAACATAGCAGATAATGAACCAATCAATCAATACCTCCATTAATAAGTGTCATTGAGGGCTAAATCAAATAGTCACCTGTGACACTGTGGTACCTAGTAAACTCCATAGAATTTAAGCAGAATCCTGAGGAAACCAGGATTAAAATGCTGCCATCCTGAATTGTAAAAGAAAAACAAAAAGTTTCATTCCTCGCATGGTCAAAGCTGTGAACTGAGATTTACACTTGCAATACTTATGTGTGAAAGTTGAATTGCACGCAGTAACTTTTACTGTTCTGTGAGACTGTTTATATGGAATGGGATTTATTCATTTCTTGAAAGTCTGAGCACCTTCACCATCAATACTAACTATATATACGTACAAGTGTAGCTTTTGAGGAAATTGATAGAATTTTGAAAACATTGACATTGGTGTTTTGGGAGGTTTTTGCTATTTTCACTTTCTTTCAGTATTTTTTTCTTCTAACTCTTATTTTAGTTCAGAGCTACGAGTGCAGGTTTGTTACATGAGTAAATTGCTTGTCACTGGGGTTTGGTGTATGAGTTATTTCATCATCCAGGTAGTGAGCATAGTACCCCGTAGGTCGTTTTTCAGTTCTCCCCATCCTCTCACCCTCCACCCCCAAGCAGGCCGCAGTGTCTACTGTTCCCTTCTTTGTGTCTGTGTGTACTGAATGTTTAGATCCTACTTACAAGTAAGAATATACAATGTATTTTTTAAAAGGAATCACATTATTTACTTTTCCTTCTTGTTTCGAGCAATAAAAACTATTTTCCTTTATTAAAAAGTGATATGTGTCATGGCTGGGCACAGTGGCTCACAACTGTAATTCCAGCACTTTGGAGGCTGAAGTAGGAGGATCACTTGAGGAGTTTGAGACCAGCCTGGGCAACATAGCAACACTCTGTCTCTATAGAAACTAAAAAAAATGTAAGTGGTGGTGTGTGTCTGTAGTTGCAGCTACTTGGGAGGCTGAGGTAGGAGGATCACTTGAGCCCAAGAGGTGTAGGCCACAATGAGCCATGATCTGTCTACCACACTCCAGCCTAGGCAATAGAGTGAAACTCAGTTAAAACAAAAGTGGTATGTGTCTCTTGTGGAAAATTCAGGTGAGGGAAAGACATTTTAAATTATCTAATTTTATGATTCAGAAATACTGTTGCTAAGAAATTGGTATCTTTATCTGTAATTATTAAATATGCTTAATATTTGATTGCCTATATTTTCTGTATTTTCCATTTCTTTTAGACATTTTAATTATTTATAATTATATGGAGTACTTACTTATAATTTGTGTTTTCAAGTATCTTATAATGTTATTTTTTAACCAATCAACTAGTTTTATTATCAAAACAAAGACTGTAGCAGCTACACACATTTTCTTCCTTGCTTATTGTGCACAACACTGAGTGTTGGTGGTTAATTTTACAATCTAGCCTTTAGGTTATAGAATGTCCAAGGTACAATGGTGGCTAAAAGAGACGAAGGCTTAACATCACACTGGGCTGAATGCAGTGACTGCAGCCACCTCCTCACAGGGGTCCACTCTGTGCTTCCTGCTTTGGAGAAAGAGTGAACTTGCATTCATCTGTATGAGAAATATAGTTGCATTCTGTTAGGAAGAAGTGTTTATAATGTTATCTTAAAATATAATTTAAATATGTGTCATGGTAAAATGTGGGAAATAAACATAAATATAAACGTACAACAAATAACTTGTAATACCATCACAGAGAGAGAACAATTGTTAACATTTTAGTGTTTTCACTTCAAGTCTTTGTGTTTACACATACATCATGCACGTACAAATTGAGATTATATGACATGTTATTTTACAATTTGTAAACTTAAAAATTCTCTTTACATATATGCACTTTCATTCTTTTTTCTTTTCTAGATTTGTTACAAAATTTTTTCAGTCATCATATAAAATAAATTTTTATTATTACATATATTGTATTTATTTGAATTATTTCTAGTTTAGGTTTATTATGTTCTTGTTCCTGTTCTCTTAAAAACGTCTTTGTTGACACTTGTTTCTTGGTTGGGTAGTTTATTTATTTTCCTCCTTTTATTCAGAATAATAAAGACATTTATGACGATGGCAAAGTGAAAGCTAAAAAGTATGTTATTTTCTCATTAATTTTATTTTTCCTCCTTAATTCAATAGTTATTTGAGAGATTGGATTTAAAAATAGATACACAAGTTAACATTTTTAAAGTGGCATTTTTTATGACTATAACACTTTGGAGAGAAATATGAAAGCACAATAAAAGTAAAAATTAACTGTATTCCATAATACAGCAATAACTGTTATCAATATTTAGTCACATATACTTTTCATTGTTACCAGCATATGTGAAATACATTAAAATGAGATAATATTGTATATATTGCTTTGTGAAATGTCTTTTTCTGCTTCATAACACAGCATGAATATTTCACCACAGTATAATTTTATAATGCTCCTGTAGAATCTTACCATATTGAAAGCTTGGAGCATTTATTCCCTTTTTTCCTATAGCAGACACTCTTGTACATAAAATCATTATAGATAAGTCTGATTAGTTCCCCAGGAAATCTCCAGAAATTGACTTATTGGGTCAATTTTTAAGGGCATTTTAAGGCTTTTGATTTATAGTAGTAATTAGTGCTGCAGAAAAGTCACCCAAAACTACACTTCCATCAGTAGTAAATAAAAGGTCCTTTTCATACTATTTCTATTTCTTTTTTATGAGTAATTTCATGTTTCTATTCATTAAACAATCATTGATTCCATTTTTTCTTATTGACTTGTTATAGCTTTTACAAGTTTATTATCCCTTTGTGGACCATGTGGTTTCTTTTTTCTTCATCATTTACCTTTTAAATTTGCCTTTGCTTGTTTTTGCTATTTTAAACATTTATTTCTTTCCAGTTTTGTTGCATTTTGGTTATTTATAAATATTATACAAGTGATCATTGCTAAAGTTGTATACATGAATGTAGCTGTCTCTTGTGTTTATTCTATCTGATCTTTTCATGGCTATCTCCCTGTTGTCTTGAGAAAGAAAGTTGTCACTTAGTTCTCTGGCAGTATTCTTTCCTGTTCTTTGTTAATTCCATTAAGAGCCCTTGCATCAATTCATTTTCCAACTCTTTCCCTCTTACTTGTTCCAGCAAGTAAAATCAAATTGGTGTTTATACAATGAATAAACCAAGCGTAACTTTGAGATCAAAGTTTTCTGGAAGATGATTGATAAGGGGACTTTGTTGTAATACTTGAATTAAAAAGTAAATATATAATAGGAAAGCAATAAATTAAAAGGACACTATGTATTTTTAATTATCTTCATTCTGTTGCAATTCCATTCTATTTTCCTCTGCAATTATACTTTCTTCTGAGTCATCTACTTCTCTTTCTCTCTCTTTGCCAGATCATTTCCATATACAACCATGGGCTAGTGTCTCCAATTCTAAAATGAACAAACAAAACACAAGCTAATAAAACATAAATTAACCTCCCTTTGTCCTGCATGAGCTTGTGCCCTATTTCTATGCAGTCCTTCAATTCAAAACAGCTGGCTAGTGTTGTCAGGAGCTGCCATTTCTACTTCCTTTCATCACATTTCCTCTGCTAACATGTGTAGTCACACTGTTTCCCCATTTCTTCACTGAGGCAGCTTTTGTCGAGGTCACCAATGTGCCCTGTTTTGTTATATCCAATGGTCACTTCCATGTTCTGATTGCACTTGCTCTTTCGGCAGCAGCAGACAAGGACAGCCACCACTTCCTTCTACTCTTGATTTCAGTGGTGCCACTCCTTCCAGATTTCCTCCTATCCCTTGGGCTGTATCTCCATAGCCTCCTTTTTTGGATCATCTTTTTCTGCTTGGCCTGGAAATACTGGAAAACTCTAAAATTAATACCCGGCTCATTTTCTTCCCTGTCTACATAATCTCCCTATAAGACTTTATCCTGTCCTGCAGATTAAAATTCTATCTAAGGGCTTTTTAATGTCTGTTTTCTTTCACTCAGCAAAATGTTTTTGAAAGTCATCCTTGGAACTGCATGCCATAGTAGTTTGCTTGTTTCATGTTTATTGCTGTGTAGTATTACATTATGTGACTATACCACAAACGGTATATTTATTCACCTCTTGGTGGACATTAGGGTCATGCTTGGTTTTGGCCACTATAAGTAAAGCTACAATGCACATTCAAGTTAAGTCTTTATATGGACATAGTTTTCATTTTGGGGGTGGTGAGCGAATGCTTTGGTAAGGAATTGCTGCATCCTTTGACAAGTGTATTTTTAACTTTAGGAGAAACAGTCAAAGTATATTCCAAAGCGGTTGTACCATTTCACATTCCCACCTGCTATGTATGAAGTTCCACTTGCTCTACATCCTTGCTATGATCTGTTATTGTTTGACTTTTTTTTTTTAAATAGCTTTCCTAGTGGGTCAATCATGATTTTAATCTGTGTTTTCTGATGAGTAATGTTCTTAAACACCTTTTTGTGTACTTACTGGGGAAATGGCCAAATTCGTTAGGTTATTTTTCTACTATTGAGTTGTAAGAGTTATTTGTATAGTCTGTATACATATCCTTTATCAGATATGTGCTGGGAATAATTTTTCCCAGTTTATACCAGGCTCTGCCCCTCTATCTAAGGATGCAGCTTCTCTACAAATAGCCCACTGTGCAGGATTCAGCTTCTTTCCAGATTCAAGTAGCCACACTCTCATCCTCCCTTCAGGTCTACACATGATACAAACCAGGCTGCCTCTCACTCAGGAGCACTGCACCAATACATACCATTCTCCTACACATACACATTTGTAAATATTTCTTTTGAAAGTAAACACTCCTTTAGCCATATTTCTCCTTAGGGTCCTTTTTCCTCTGTTCTTTTCCCTTTTTTCTTTCTCTCTCCTTCCTTCTTCTTTCCTTCCTTCCTTCTTTTCTTCCTTCCTTCCTTTCATTCTTTCTGATTGAAAGAATCTTCCCCCACTGGAATATAAACATTATGAAAGAACTGACCCATGAGTCTTAGTAGTGACCACTGTATCTTTTTAAAAAGGCTTGCTAAATAAATATTTGTTGAACGAATAAACATACGAATAAAGAGCAAATTTTTTTCCAGGAAAAAAGCCTAGGTTGATTCCAGGTTAATAGAAAGTTTTAATAAACCTAAAGAAAAATATAAAAGGAGATTTTCTCCTTCTGCAAACCAGGCCTTTAGGACAGCTTCATCAGCAGAGGGAGTGAGCAAGAGACTGGGCAGCACCACAGAAAGCTTCTGCAAAGCTTCTCTAAATACCAGTGCCCAGGGTTCACACCAGGCACACTGAGGCAGGACCCGCACAAGTAGGTTCTGGGAATCTCTGCTTTTCAAAAACTCTCCAGTTAATTCTAGCACAGTGAGTTGCTTCTCCAGACAGCCTCCACTGCTGCTTCGTCTGGCTTCACATCACACCACCATAAGCCACATTTCTCTGCAGGTCAAAGATGAAGGTCAGTATGGCATGGTAAGGCCACACTGAATGTTTATAAAAAATATCTACTACTGTTTGTATAAGGTTTCTTTCAGTCTTGGTCCTTGAAAAACAAATATCAGTCTATCATTGTATTCAAAGGCAGAATTCAGTCTTAAATTTTGGCAAGAAGTTCAAAACTTCATAATAATTATAATCTAAACAATTAATTCACAGTGATCCTAAGCAAAATGAATTGTTTTTACCTCATCCTGGTTAAGAAACATTGTAAGGGATTCTATTATGATGAAAATTACTCCTTTAAAGTCTATTTCCTTATAGAAATAAGCCTGTTTTGCCACTCCTATTCAACATAGTAGTGGAAGTCCTGACCAGAGCAATCAGGCAAGAGAACGAAACAAAAGGCATTCAAATAGGAAGCGAGGAAGTCAAATTATCTCTGTTCACAGATGGCATGATTCTATATCTAGAAAACCCGATAGTTCAGGCCCAAAAGCTTCTTAAGGCTGATAAGCAGCTTCAGCAAAGTTTCAGAATATAAAATTAATGTACAAAAATAAGTAATATTCCTGTCCAGCAACAACATCCAACATGAAAGCTAAGTTAAGAATACAAGTCCATGCACAGTTGCCACAAAAACAATAAAATACCTAAGAATACAGCTAACCAGGGAGGTGAAAGATCTCTACAATAAGAACTACAAAATACTGCTCAAAGAAATCAGAGGTGACACAAACAAATAGAAAACATTCCCTGCTCACAGACAGAAAGAGTCAATATTGTTAAAACGGCCATACTACTCAAAGTAGTTTACAGATTCAATGCTACTCCTATCAAACTCCAATGACCTTCTTCATAGAATTAGAAAAAATATTTTAAAATTCATATTAAACCAAAAAAGAACTCAAATAGCCAAGGCAATCATAAGCAAAAAGAACAAAACTGGAGGTGTCACATTACCTGACTTCCAACTATACTGCGGGGCTACAGTAACCAAAACAGCATGGTACTGGTATAAAAACAGACACATAGACCAATGGAAAAGAATAGAGAACCCAGAAATAATGCCATGAACCTACAACCATCTGATCTTCAATAAAGTTGACAAAAACAAGTAATAAAGAAAGGAGTCCCTATTCAATAAATGTTGGTGGGATAACTGGCTAGACATATGCAGAAAATTGAAACTGGACCCCTTCCTTATACCATATTCAAAAATCAACTCAAGATAGAGTAAAGACTTAAATGTAAAACCTAAAACTATAAAAACACTGGAAGATAACTTAGGAAATACCATTCTGGATAAGGAATTTTATAACAAAGATGCCAAAAGCAATTGCAACAAAAACAAAAATTGACAAATGGGACCCAGTTCAACAAAAGAGCTTTTCTGTATAGCAAGAGAAACTATCAGCAGAATGAACAGACAACCTACAGAATGGGAGAAAATATTTTCAAACTATGCATCTGACAAAAGTCTAATAACAAGAATCTATAAGGAGCTTAAACAAATCAACAAGCAAAAGACAAAACCATGAAAAACTGGGCAAAGGACATGAACAGACACTTTTCAAAAGAAGACATACAAGTTGTCAACAAACATGAAAAAAATACTCAACATCATTAATCATTAGAGAAATGAAAGTCAAAACTACAATGAAATACCATCTCACACCAGTCAGAATGGTTATTCTTTTTTTTTTTTTTTTTTTTTTGAGATGGAGTCGCACTCTGTCGCCCAGGCTGGAGTGCAGTGGCGCAATCTCGGCTCACTGCAAGCTCCACCTCCTGGGTTCATGCCATTCTCCTGCCTCTGCCTCCCAAGCTGGGACTACAGGCGCCCACCACTGTGCCCGGCTAATTTTTTGTATTTTTAGTAGAGACGGGGTTTCACCATTCACAGGATGGTCTCGATCTCCTGACCTTGTGATCTGCCTGCCTCAGCCTCCCAAAGTGCTGGGATTACAGGCATGAGCCACCATGCCTGGCCAGAATGGCTATTCTTCAAACATTTTAAAAAATAACAGATGCTGGTGAGCTTGTGAAGAAAAGGGAATGCTTACAATCAGCTGGTGAGAACATAAACTAGTTCAGCTATTGTGGAAAGCAGTTTGATGATTTCTCAAAGAACTCAAAGTAGAACTACCATTCAACCCAGTAATCCCATTATTGGGTATATATCCAAAAAATATAAATAATTCCATTATAAAGACAGGTGCATGCATATGTTCATCACAACACTATTCACAATAGCAAAGACATGGAATAAACCTACATGCTCATCAGTGGTAGACTAGATAAAGAAAATGTCATACATATACACCATGGAATACTATGCAGCTATAGAAAGGAATGAGATCATGTTCTTTGTTGGAACATGGATGGAGCTGGAGGCCATAATTCTAAACAAACTAAAACAGGAAGTGAAAACCAAATACCATATGTTCTCACTTGTAAGTGAGAGCTAAACACAGACACAAAAAAGAGAACAACAGACACAGGAGCCTACTTGAGAGTGGAGGGGCAGAGGAGGGTGAGGATTAAAAAACTACCTATCGGGTACTATGCTTATTACCTGGATGGTGAAATAATCTGTACACCAAACCCCCATGATACAAGTTTTCCTTTGTGACATGAACCTAAAATAAAAGTAAAATAAAACTGATTCATATAAACAAGTTTAAAAAAAATGAGCCTGTTTTGAAGGAACTAGTTCCAAGCTCTTTACACACTGTTGCCGTCATAAAGCATGAGACAACATAGCCTTCTTCTTGAAGAAAAACTGAATGCTGAGTGTTGCTCCATTAATTAATAGGCCTTCCCAATTCAATTCTACATGACCACAACGTGATTCTCCAATTTGTCCTTTTTCTTCACATCTTTGTTTGCATTCTAACTACCTGGATTATTCAAGGAAACCTCCTATCCCTTTAAATGATTTCAGTCTCTATGACATTCTGAATTCTCCCTGCTGTAAATTAAAACTTACCAAAGCAGAGCTCTATGCATGTTCCTCTCAAAGTTCAACACTCTCAACCTGTTTTACCAATGTCATCGGCCTTTGCATCCTCCAAATGCATTTTACAAATTTCAACCTCAGTGCTTTTGTTTTCAAATATTCCTGGCTTGTTCATTAGTAGTTTCAAAATTTCTATAAAGGAGAGACTGTGCAACAGTTCTGTGATTGGAAAGACTGAGGGTTGCTAGCTGGAGACTTTTGTGAAGATGGCATGTTGGTTTTATTTATATTGCAGTTCAATTTTTTGGAACTTGGTGGGGCAGTGGGAAGTTGTGGGTATTATGATTATGGAGTGTAAGGATTGGGATGTTAAATTATTGGCTACCAATTTTTTAAATCTCTCAAAATGCACTTCTTCATCCCATGACCTGTCCAATGTCTACTCATTTTATAAAACAGGCCTCATGTCCTAACTCCTTAAGAATTACTCTTGACAATCTCTGGTAACTTTCTTAATGCTCTTTGTTGTAGTCCCACATTATTAATTATGCAGGAAAATATGTCTGGGCTCTCCAACTACACTCCAACTAGACTGAGTACAAGAAATACATCTGAACTGAAGTGTCTATTTAGCATTTAACATGGTTCTGGTAAAGTAGCAGGCAGCTGACTGACATTTTTTGTCCATTCACTTAGAGAACTAAAATTGTAATGGAAATAAAAAAATAAGTATGTGAAAGAAAGTAGTGATTGTCCAAAAGTATCTTGAAGACATTTTGAGTCAGAAGACATGGGTGCAATTCTACCACTGTGACCTTTGCAGAGTGCTGTAGTTTAGATGTTTTGTCTCTCTCAATCTCATGTTGAAATGTGATCTCCAATGTTGGAGGTGAAACCTGGCGGGAGGTGTTTTGATCGTGGGGGTAAATCCCTTATGAATGGCTTGGTGCCATCTTCAAGTTTTCACACTATGCATTCACAAAAGATCTGGTTGTTCAAAAAAGCCTGGAACCACCTCCTCTCTCTTTTGTTTCTTCTCTTGCAATGCGACACACTGGTTCCCCTTTGCCTTCTGCCATGATTGGAAACATCCTGAGATCTCAGCAAAAGCAGATGCTAGTGCCATGCTTCTTGTATAGCCTGCAGAACTGTGAGCCAAATAAACCTCTTTTCTTTATAAATTACTCAGCCTCAGATATTTCTTTATAGTAACACAAAAATGGACTCATACACTTAGTTACCCACATTTATTCCCAGTTTTCCAATATTTGCGAGCCATACATGTGATGAGGAGTTAATTTCCAAAATATTTAAGAAACACATTTGCTAAAACTCAATAGCAAAAAACAAAAACAAAAAAAACCCCCACAACCTAATAACACAACTTTTAAATGAGCTAAAGACCTGAATAGATGTTTCTTCAAGAAAACATGCAAATGGCTGGCTGGGCGCTGTGGCTCACGCCTGTAATCCTAGCACTTTGGGAGGCCAAGGCAGGTGGATCACAAGGTCAGGAGTTCGAGACCAGCCTGACCAACATGGTGAAACCCCGTCTCTACTAAAAATACAAAAAATTAGCCAGGCATAGTGGTGCGTGCCTGTAATTCTAGCTACTCAGGAGGCTGAGGCAGGAGAATCGCTTGAACCTAAGAGGTGGAGATTGCAGTGAGCAGATATCATGCCACTGCACTCCAGCCTGGGTAACAGAGTGGGACTCCATCTCAATAAATAAATAAATGAAAAAGAAAACATACAAATGGCCAACCACTATATGAAAAGTTGCTCAATGTCACTAATCATGAAGAAATTGCAAATCAAAACCACAATGTGAGATATCACCCTACTGTTGTTAAGATGTCTATTATCAAAAAAAAGACAACACGTGTCAGTGACGATATAGAGAAATTGAATCCCTTGTTCATAGTTGGTGGGTATGCAGAATGGTGCAGCCATAATGAAAAACAGTATTGAAGTGCCTCAACAAATTAAAAATAGAACTAACATGGGATCCAACAATTCAGCTTCTGGGTATTTATTCAAAAGAATTGAAATAAGGATCTTGAAGATAAATTAATACTCCCATGTTTATTGCAGCATTATTAACAACAGCCAAGATGTAGAAACAACCTAAATATTCATTGGAAGGTAAACAAATCAAGAAAGCATGGTGTATACCTTCAGTGGAATACTATTCAGCCTTAGAAAAGGAGGACATTCTGCAGCATGTGAAAATATGGATGAACTTTGAAGACATTATACTAAGTCAGTCAGTCACAAAAAGATAAATACTGCATGATTCCACTTACATGAGGAATCTAAAACTGTCAATCTCATAGAAGCAGAGAGTAGAATGGTGTTTGCTGGGGGCTGGAGGGAGGAGAGAAGGGGGAGTTGCTGTCCAATGGACATAAAATTTCAGTTTTGCGAAATCAATAATTTCTAGAGATCTGATGTACAGTATCATGCTTACAGTTAACAATACTGTATTGTACACTTGAAATCTGTTAAGAAGGTAAATCTCATGTTAAGTGCTCTTATCACAAATGAAAAATAAAGGGGAATGAGGAAAACCCTTTCACAAGTCTGGAATGAGGATAAAATAAGACTATGAATGGGAAAATACTTTGTAAACTGTAAAACTTGACACAAACGTTAATTCATATAAAGTAGCCAGGACCATCTTTTTAAATCTAATACTCAGGTTGTCTCATTCATAAGCTTAAAACTCTTCAACCATAATATTTTACAATAATAAAAGGCTCTCTCTAGCCTCATCTTTCATCTTTCATGCACACACACACACGCATGCACACACACACGCATGCACACACACACGCACGCACACACACGCGCACACACACACACATACACATACCTGCACACAGGGGTATTTCAGCAGTTTAGCCTCCCTTCCATTCTTGTAATATTTCAAGTCCCTTCTGTCCCTGAGTCTTTCTTATCCTTCAGCTCTTAGTTCAAACACAACCTCTACAGAGACCTTTCCAGACCATCCTATCTGAATAACCTTCTCCCATCCCTTGCCGACTCGTTCATCATCTTGTTTATTACTACCTAATGCCACACTTTGAGATCGTCTTGCTCAATTTTTTTGTTTGTTTTCTTATTCATTGTCTCTCCTGGTTCCATGGGTTCAGGGTGTGGCCTGTCTCTCTTCTGTCCCCAGTATCAGAACAGAATCTGGTACATGGTAGACACTCAGTACCTGCGTGTGAAAATTGAATGAGGATGTTAAGTGTTCCCACCACAAAAATGACAACTATGTGAGGTAATGCAAGCTAGATTTAGCCATTCCACAATGTATATATACAGTAGTCTCTACTTATCCATTCCAAGGGAATACGTTCCAAGACCCTCAGTAAATGCCTGAAACCATGCATAGTACCAAACCCTGTATATACTTGCGAAAGGAAAACAAAAACTTGGGAACCTACTTTCACTCTGCCAAAAGAAAATATTAAGCTGAAAGCTGAGTCATGCAAGAAGCTGCTTTTCCTTTTATTCCTAAGCAGAGTAGTACAGATAAAAGGTTAAACATCCCCACAGGTAGCTACTGTACCCTCACCTTATCTTAAGTGAAGCACCAATTTACCAAGGGCTAGAAGAACACATAACAGGCTATTCCCTTACCTGCTCCTGTTCTCTTGCCACACATGGATTCAGTCATGTAACCACAACTTCCCTCTTTCCCCTTTAAATACCAAAGCCCTCAGAATCGTCTTTGGAGCAAGGCACAGACCTCCCTTGCAGGCATGTCCTTAAAGTTGGCAAAATTAACTTCTGAATTGATGGATACCTTTCTCAGACACTTTTTGGTTTACACACTATACTTGGCAGTCAATCTGATCACCAAGACAGCTAAGTGACTAACGGGCAGGTAGTGTTTACACAGCCCAGGTACGCCGGACAAAGGGATGATTCACATCCTGGGTGTGATGGACGGGACAGTATGAGATTTCATCACACTACTGAGAATGGCACACAATTTAAAACTGATTCTTTATTTCTGGAATTTTCCACCTAACACTTTTGGATCATGATTAACCACAAGTAACTGAAACCACAAAAAGGAAACTGCAGATAAGGGAAGATACTGTGCTTCAAAACATCATGTTGTTTATGATACATACAATTTTTTCCATCAATTAAAAAATAATAAATAAAAATAAAATGTTTACTACCATAAAAAGAAAATGTGATGTACACATATAATGGAATATTATTCAGCCTTTACACGGAAAGAAATTCTAACACATTTCTGCAACATGGGTAAACCTTGAAGACTGAATTAAGTGCACCATTTGATTCAATACATATTCTTTAAAAAAATCTATTCCACGCCCACTAAAATATACCATACAACTTTCAAACACTGAAAAAAATATGCAAAAAATATAAAGTAGAAGAGGTGTTAGGAGTTATCTTAGTATTTTTACAAAACAGTAGTTAAAAGATTATAGCAGATGGAAATAAAGTAATTAAACAAAATAGCATTAAAGTAAAGCACTTAAATATAATTAAAAAGATTAAATCATTGTTGGTTTTAAAATACACCTATCCTCTTTCTCTTTTCATAATATGTACCTCAAAAATACAGTAAAATACTAGTAGAAATTATCTCTAGGAGTTGATATCACAGAAATTATTTTTGCCTTGGTTTTTCGCGATGATAATGTATTACCCTTATAATCAGAGAAGCTGTAATGCCATTTCAAACAAAGAAGAAAAGCTCCCCATTCCCTGGCCCCCGCTTCCCCTTGTAGTGTGGGTTTTTCAATAGGAGCGCAGAGTGGAGGAAGGTGATCCTAAGGATTCTCCTCCTAAGAGGGCCAGGACTGCACCTCCCTGGGCCTGGGGTTCACACAAGACTGGGAAGACTCAGTCAGCGTCCTGGAGCCCCGCCTGCTCCATCTGGGCGAGGAAGCCCAGGATTGGGCTGCAAGTTTGTGAACAGGGGCACCGAGGCGTGCAGCGACGCTGAGTGACTCTTCCATAGCGCAGGGCTGAGTGGGCGGCAGGCCAGACGTGGGTCAGGACGCGCTCATCCCGGGCAGTGTCCAGTCCTGGCCTCGCGGGCCCAACTCGCCCGCCCTGTGCAGCCAGAGGACGGCGGGCGAGGCTGAGGTGCCGCTTGTTTCCGGGCCTGGGTGAGTAAGGATGCGTTTTTTTTCCCAGAAACAACGTAAATCTGGTTTAAGGCTGGCACAACACAGCAAGAGCAGTGCAGGTTGGTGGCCAGGCGCCGGGCCCTGCGGTTGCCGAACCTTCCCGAAGCCTGCGTCCGAGGCGCGCACTGGTTCCAGGCCCTGTGGCCCTGGGGCCTTGCGAGGGAAGCCGCAGCGGTGGCCGCAGCGGTGGCGGCTCCCAGAGCGGTGCGTACGGGCTGGTGCTGGCGGCAGGCGGGGTGGAGGCGGGTGGGGATTAGGGAGTCGGGGGCGGTGGGGGGCGCCGGGGAGGTCGGAGGCGAGGGGTGGAGCCAGAGGCGGGGTGGAGGGGTCGGGGAGTGGGGGGGCGGGGAGTGGGGGGGCGGGGGCGGGGGGTGAGCTCTTAATGCCTCTCAACCTCTGGTTAGAATTCTTGTCGATTTCTGGACACGCGGGCCTAGAGGAGGTGAGATCCGGCGACATTTCTCAGCCTTGGGTTCTTTTGTGTTTGTTTTTGTGTGTGTTTGTTTTGAGATGGAGTCTTGCTTCGTCCCCAGGCTGCAGTGCAGTGACGCGATCTTGGCTGCAACCTTCGCCTCCTGGGTTCAAGCGATTCTCCTGCCTCAGCCTCCTGAGTAGCTGGGATTACAGGCGCGCACCACCACGCCCAACTAATTTGTGTATTTTTAGTAGAGATGGGGTTTCGCTATGTTGACCAGGCTGGTCTCGAACTCCTGACCTCGTGATCCACCTGCGTTGGCCTCCCAAAGTGCTGGGACTACAGGAGTGAGTGACCGCGCCTGGCAGCCATGGGTTCAAAGTCGGCGCAGGGAAGCTTCCGGAGGGTGCCTGGACGGCAGCTAAATGGTTGGGGCCTGGCTCCTGAGTGACCCTGTGTCATCCCCATGGCCAGATCCCACCCATCCACACAGGGCCGGCCTCCTGCCCTAGGATTCTGACTTGGGGGGCTTCCGAGCCCAGGATTCTAACACGCGTTGGAGGCTGAGAGCCTTGGCTGGCGCCCTCCGGTCAAGCTCACTACCGTGGCCTTTGCGGCCCGCCTGCTTTTCTCTGCCTGGACCGCTCAGGTTTGACGGCCCAGGGTGGGCCCTAGACGTCTCAGGTGCCATAGAGGCGCTGCTCCCGGAACTGCTGAAAGGGGATTGACCAAATGCTGCTGCTGGGGCGAAGCGTCCTTGCGGAGGGACCCTACCAGGAAGGAGGTACCCCACCAGGAAGAACAGGGAGCCACAGCCCCCAGTCCCCTCGGCCATCATCCCGCCTTCCAATGCCTGATCCAGTGCCCCAGTGGCAGAAGCGAACTGGGACCAATCTGCAAAGGAGAAATTGAGTTGGCAGTGACGTTGCCAGAAAATCACAACTACGTGCGGAGTACGGAGGGGTGGTTTGGAGCTGAGAGACAATGGTTTAATAGCAGGCAGAGTCCTGTGCCTGATTTGCCTATCATAATGCCCTTTGGCCATTTCAAAACCAAATCTGCTTATGTGCTTCCACCCACCCTGCTCCCACCCCCAGTGTACGCATTGAATTCAGAACTCTCACCAGGCCCTACGTTTGCTGTGTTCCCTGCCTCACTTCCTGCCCTGCATGGTGACCTTCCGTCCTGTCCTCATGCTCACCGCACAGTCTTTGGCCAGAATCTTTGCATCCCCATCTCTGCAATTTCCCTCAAATCTGCTGCAGGGCAACACATCCTCCTCCTCCTTCAAATCTCGATTCAATCCTCACTGCCCTGACCTCTCTAAGTCAACTCCTTCCATCATAAAGTCCCTTGACGCCATGCATCAATTCAGCAATTCTGCATCATATTTATCATAGAAGGAAGCTTGCTTGCATTTGTGAGATCCCTTTGGCACCTCCCTCTGCTAGAGGATAAATGCCAAGGTCGTGAACTGTCTCTCTCTCTCTCTGTTTCTGAGAGGAAGTCTTGCTCTGTCACCTAGGCTGGAGTGCAGTGGCACGATCTCAGCTCACTGCAACCTCCGCCTCCCAGGTTCAAGCAATTCCCCTGCCTCAGCCTCTAGAGTAGCTGGGATTACAGGCGCGTGCCACCATGCCCAGCTAATTTTTGTATTTTTAGTAGAGACGGGAGGTTTTACCATGTTGATCAGGCTGGTCTTGAACTACTGACCTCAGGTGATGCACCTGCCTCGGCTTCCCAAAGCGTTGGGATTACAGGCATGAGCCACCACGCCTTGCTGAACTGCCTCTCTCTTTGCTGGCATCTTAACACCTTGCCTGGCACAAAGGAGGTCCTCAAAAATGTGTGTTGAATAAAACTTGCACAATGCACTAAGCAAGACTCTTGCACTAAAGATACATACTTTTAAACCTACAGAGTTTCTAGTTAGCTAGAACATAGTATCCAAGAGGCTGAGAATCTTTGCCTAATCACTTTAGGACCCTTTTACTCAGTGAAGCCAGTGCCCATTACAATGGCTTTCACAGAGTAAAAAGATCCTAAAGTGGTTTCCCTGGGCATGGTGGCTCATACCTGTAATTCCTGCATTTTGGGAGGCCAAAGTGGGAAGATTGCTTGAGGCCAGGAGCTCAAGACTAGCCTGGGCAACATACTGCGACCTTATCTCTACAAAAAAGTTTAAAAAATTAGCCAGGTGTGGTGATGCACACCTGTAGTCCTAGCTACTCAGGAGGCTGAGGTGGAAGGATTTTCTGGGCCCAGGAGTTCAAGGTTTCAGTGAGCTATGATGGTGCCACTGCATTCCAGCCTGAGCAACAGAGTGACATGTTGTCTCTAAGAAAAAAAAAAAAAAACACAAAAACAAAATGTGTGTTCACTCCTATCTCTAATAACTCCTCTTCTAAGAAAATATTACAAGGATGTAATCAGAAAGGTAGACAAAGATTAAATACAAATTTAATTATAATTTCCACAGAAACAGTTGGAAACAATCTAAATATCCTATGTTAGAGAATAATTGAATAAACTATCAAGTACTTCTTGATGAAATATTATGATGCCATGAAAATAGTACCTGATAATTTTTTTTTTTTTTTTTACTTTGGAAACATTTTATGGGATGAGGATAAGAAGAAAATGTAATATGCTGTATGTTAAATGATTTCAACTGTGCAAAAAATATACAGAAAGCAATTGGGCAAAGTAGCCAAGTAAAGAATGACGCTAGGTAGTTGATTGTGTTTTATTTTCTTTTATGTTTACCCGTTTTGTATTATTCAAATTTTCCACAGGTATCACAATGAATAAATCAAAAGCTATGTAAAAATTAAATAATTTGCCACAAGTCCTGGGTTCATAACTGTGACTGATAGGGAGCAAAAGGGTAAGCAACCAACATAGCCAATGAGGCTCGCATGCTAATTAGGTTCCTGGCACAATTTTGGAACATAAGAAAGGCAGAAGATTATCCTGGGGTCCTCTTGTTCAGACTAGGGTGTGAACAAGTGAGGGTGCGCATTCTTCCAGAGACCCTGCGGACAACTCAGTGGGGTCACACAGTGCAGCTATGCTTAGTGGAGGGTGGACAGACAGGACAAAGTGAATTCTTGGGTTGTGACCCAGCACGTGATGTTAGCAATGCGATGCCTTGGTGGAGACTTAGTAGTCTCTCCCATTTCTCCTCCTTCTGAGAAATTCATGAGGCAGAGAGTGGTGGTAGAAGGACAGGAATGGCTGCCAACCCTCAGGCAGAGACGGATGTCTGGGGATCTCTGGTGGGAAACATGCCTGACCACAGATAAGACTCCTCAAGGGACAAAAACACCCTGCCCTAAGAAATGGGATAGGAATGTAGTTTGAAACCTTGCACTCGGTCACCCTGTTCCCTTTGGAAATAGATCCCTGCACTATAATAAGTGTAAAGTTTCTCTCTCTCTCTCTCTTACACACACATACAAATACACATTCTCTTTCATGTTGACCTGAGGAAAGTGACCCAGTGTCCTGACCCAAAACCTGATTCCTTTGCACGCTCCTCAGCCCAGCCCCTGAGGGGCAGAGCACCCAAACACACAACGTTTAACTGGGGCAGCTGGCTTCTTGGACCTGCCTGCGAACGCTAACTGGGCATTGGATACGGTGTGAGAGAGAGCTCAGTATGCGTTTTTGTGTCCAGCAGATGACCATCCCAGTGTGGGACTTTACAATAGTAATGAGCAATGGAAATGTTGAAAATATTTCTCGGGATACAACCCCTGGCCAGACAGCCCTAATTTAGGAATCTTGCACAACTTTTCCCAGCACGTGATGAATTTTGAGTTTCTAGTGTCACATGTGCCAGAGTTTTCAGAGTCCTGAGGCCTGTTTTGCTTTGTTTTCTTTGCCTTTTTCGAATACTAAAGATTAAAGCCAGTCAGATATTTTGAGATATTTCAGTTAAACAGATCTCTGTGTTTCAAAGTAAAAACGATAGATAATACTGTTTTTGCTAGTGGAAAATGAGCTAATCCGTCCTTGTTGCCTGAAGACTGCTTTTCAGTAGAACGGCCAGGCCCTGCCTTCACATAGAGGTGTTACAGGCTGTAAGTGAATGGAATAGGTGTCCAGGCCAAGTAGGACTTAAAGTTTCTAACAACAAATTAAATGGTTATTGTCAAGTAGAGTGAGTAGAGTTTCATGAGTTACGTGAAGGACTGTAGGTGTGGGTGCCCCTGAGCCTCCTCACACTTCAGTGTATTTGTGATGTTGCATTGATGCTGTTCCTGAGCTAGGGATTCAGAATTAAGCTGATGGAGCCCATGTCACGTGAACTCCAGTTCCCACTGCAGAGTCCTTGATCCACACTGACATTCTAGAGCACCCCTGTTCTGCACTGCAGCAAAAGTGAAGACACCAGAAGCCTTTGTAAATGATCCCTGAACATTCAAGCATGTTCCTCCAGTCAAAAACCAATATAATGCCAAGGATTTAGAGGAATTGTTTTGGAAAATTATGTACATTGAATTAGCCCACTGCTGTACAAAATTATTGCACATCCACTCTTGGATAGAACAGTATAATGCATGTAAAGCACTTGTCAATCCAGACAGCTATATAAATCTTAGTTATTATTATAGTATAATTGACAGAGCTCTCATCTTGAGTCATCCAGCAAATAATTTTTTAAATTATACTTTAAGTTCTAGGGTACATGTGCACAATGTGCAGGTTTGTTACATATGTATACATATGCCAGGCTGGTGTGCTGCACCCATAAACTCGTCATTTACATTAGGTATATCTCCTAATGCTATCCCTCTCCCCCTCCCCCCTCCCCCCAGCAGGCCCTGGTGTGTGATGTTCCCCTTCCTGTGTCCAGTAAATAATTTATAAGTGCCTACTACATGCCAAGCAATGTTCTGGGCCTTGGGGATAAAGGAACGAACAACAGATAAAAATTCCCCAACCCAGTGGAACTTGTAGTAAGGGAGGAGAAAATAAACAAGACGAATAAGTAAAATAACTTGTGCTTTAGATAAAAAGACATGCAAGGAGAAAAGCAGAACAAAAAGGAGGGGTATACGTACTGGGGAGGGTGAGAACTTTAGGTAAAGTAGCAAGGAAGGCCTCCCCAAAGGGTGATAGCTGGGTAAAGTTGAGGCCAGTGCAGCTGCAGTGCCTTGAGGGGGTTGGGAGGTGGGCGGTAGAGGGAGTAGAAGATGGAGCCAGGGATAGCAGAGCCCAAACTATCTAAGGGAATAGCCTTAAGGGACATTTTAAGGATGTTGGCTCTTACTCCGGGTGAGATGGGAAGTCACTGTAGGACTCCAAACAGGGAAACGGCACAAATTTTAACTTCATCACTGGCTTCTTCTTTGAGCTCTTTCTTGACCTCAGTTGTGTTGTCTTTGGAAAAAAAGGCAACAAGTGTGGTTGTGTGCCAGGCCTATCCTCCCACTTAAGCCCGCTGTTAGGTTTTATGATCTCTGCTTTGTTTTAGAGGTAACGAGGGTAAGTATCTCCCCAGAGTCATGGAGCTAGTAACTGACCAAGCTAAGGTGGAATCGAATCTGTTCTTTTCTGTTCTAATAACCACACCACCTTTCACAAAATAAATGAATCCATCAGAAGAATTGGTGGACCAATCTTGGGGACATGGGGAGGCAAAGTTGAGTCACGGAGAACCCTGGTTGAAATATAGGTTCCATTTGGACAAAGTTCAGTTTACAAGGGACTTTCACATCCATGTCTCATTTGATATGTGCGACGGTACTAAAGCACCATTGCCCAGATTGTAGAGGAGGCGCTTGGTAAGGTATAGAAAGCAGAATTTCAGATGACAGCCCAGCACTCACAACCTTCTCACTGCTGGACACCCGAGGACTCAGTGAGAGGGAACAGGAGACAGAATATCACTTCAAAACCCAGCTCAGATGTTACTTATCAAGTTAAGAATTAGAAACACAAGTCCTGCAACTGGGCTTAGGAACCCAGTTGATCCCCAGAAGGGGGAGTGATCCCCAGGAGAAAACAGGCAAATCTGACTCGGGTCCCAAATGCACCCTACAGTCGTTATTGTACTGTGCCTTATGGGCTGTGCTTTGCTTTACGGGCTTAGATCTACATCTAATTTAGTTCCCCTTCAACATTTCAATCTTCATCCAGGGCTCCACTTCCCTGGGTCCACCCACACCCTGTGTCCCCAGCTTGACCCGGCTTCCATGAGTAATCGGGTCTCCACCCTGGGGATCCCTTCCCATCTGCAGGCTGCATCTGCACTTGGCTTGGGACAGCCTTGGCCAGGGTTGCAGGGTGTTCCCTCGCGGTCGTCTGCCTCTGCTCCCTGCCCTTTGCCTCCCTCTTGTGGGAACAGTGGCCATCCTGGCAGCAGGGCTTGAAGCGACCTGCTGTGTCAGACTCTTTGGGGCTTAATGTGGGTCAAAACTCATCTGCGGAGCTTGTTTTGAACATACATTGCCAGGCCCCAGGCCCAGAGTGTTTGATTCAGGCAGCCTGGGGTGCAGCCTGATAATGTGCATTTTTAAACAGGTTCCCAGGTGATGCTGATGCTGCAGGATGGGGTACCACACTGAGGAAGCCACTGCTGCAGTCCCACCGGTGTACGGAAAGTGGCTGCAGTGTGCGAATATTTCAGAACTGCTGGGGCAGAGACCAAGGCCCCTGTTCCCTGAAACATTGATTAAGACGCCTAGGTCCACGTATTTAACAAACGTTTATTGCATACACAATGCGAGGTACAACACAGTAGGCACAGGAGTCATGACACACCCCAGCACCTCACAGTCAGAGAAAAAGCAAGGACAAAAGAGCCACGTTTAAGCAGGATTAGATTCCAAGCTGCAGTACAACATTTCTGAGGAACTACTCCCACTCCAGGATTAAAGTGTTTACTTGGGAAAGTCCTTCTAGCAATGGTATTCTTCCAAATTCATCAATAAAACACTTCCACAGTTAAAAAATAATTGTCACCAAGGCTAATATTTTCAGACTACTGACTTTGCTCCAGGTCCTTTCAAAGTATTGATTCATTTATTCCACACAGCAGCCTATGGAAGTAGATTCTATTATCTCCCCCCATGTTACAGACGTGAAAACTGAGATACAGAGGGTTAAGTAACTTGCCCAGGACCACACAGAGAGGAAAGGGAGAAGTTGAGATTCACACCCTACCGATCTGGACTTCATAGTCCATTCATAAAATGATTGTGATACATTTGAAAGCTAAAATTTTTTTTTTCTGTTGAAAAAGTAACAAACACATGTATAAAATCTGAAATTTAAAAGGAGTTACAATATTTTTAAAATTCCGCCACATCCCCACCACACAGAGAGCTACTGTTTACCTTCTGGTCCGCTAACTTCTTTAGGGGTGAGAGAACTACAAATATATGATACCTAATTGAGATACAGAAAATTGTTGTAATCTACATTTTATATAACGGTGCTTAGAAATACAATCTACACATAATTATACAAAATGCATGTCTATTGAAAAAATTGAATAACAATAGAAAGAACAAAATAAGAATCATTCAACACTTCAGGATTATAAATTCATACTCCAAGAACTTATGAGAATTAAACGGAAATTAAAGAATATCTGTGTAGATGCAAGATAACGAGATGAGGAACACGTCTCCACATAAATATTCACAGAATTCCTGATTTTCATTTTCACACTGACATTTTTACTTTGTGCCTTTGTGTTATCATTGAACATGCCCCTTCAGATATTTCAGATATTTTACTTTGCATCTTAATGGTTTTAGTGTAGTGAAGACACCCTGAGAAGCTACTCAATCTTTCTCATTCAGTAATTTTCTATTTTTCGTCTTAACTCAGGACAAAAGGATACAAACAGTTTATGATATCAGAGAAAAGGCTGAGAGTAAAATTGGTACACATATGGATTAATTTCTCTAGAGGATCCCAAGGGAAATAGAAATATTTGAACTGAGTATTTTATATTGTTAACTCAATGCTTTGTCATATGTTTTGCTTTGACCAATGCACTTGAAGATTTTCTCTAACTTGCTGAAAGGGTAATATAGATAAACATCTTTGCATTGCTATTTATTTGTGTTTAAGTGCATGCATTCTGGTAAGTGTTTCCCAAAGAATAGTTTGTGGACATTAGTCTCATAATGTTCCACAGAAGAAGGGCTCTGTGGTCTAACACGTTTCGGGAAATATTAATACCACAAATCCTCCTCTGGATATGTGTAATATCTGAGAACTTCTAAAGAGGAAAAAATAAAGCCACTAGTATCATTAGTATCACAAGTTTTGATGACTCTGAATGTCAGTTTTCACACTAGGTCACTTTTGTATAACTGTCACAGAGATGCTATAAATTTTGGGGATTTTAGAGTACAACATTGCACATCAGTCATTCACACTGAAATGCATGTGTCACGCCCCCTGGAGGACACAGAGCCAAAGCCAGCAGGTCAGTGGCTTCGGTTTGCAGCAGCGTTGGCAGCAGCGCTTTATTCTCTTTGCTCCATTTCCTATGTGTACTGGGGATGCAAAGTAAACCAGGATGTCTGCCAAACTTGAAGGAAGCCAGAGAGTCCAGAAAACTGTAGGCTTTCCTGCACCCAGAGGGAGCCAATACTCTTGGAAATAAGACTTTTTCAAAGGATAACCTTCTAGGTGCAAGAAAATACTATTTGAGCTTCTCTTCTCCAAACTGTTGGTCTTTCACAATGAAAAGAGTTTGGCCTCAACAAGTGAACAAGGACCAAGGCTAACTAAACAGCTCAGGCAGACACAAAAGCCTGGTTGTTGCGACCGAGTTGACTTAGCATTTACTGCATTTTAAAACTCAAATCCATTTGGTAAGGGCGCCTAATCATCTAAGAAAAACAGTCATGTGAAGAAAGAGGATGCTGCATCTGATTGATTTATAAAAGCATCAGGTTACTGAAGTTTTAGCCAACTCATAGGAAAAATACTTTCCCATTTACTCCCCATTTCCTTCATGTCAGGAAAAAGTCATTCCCACACTACAAAATATGCCTTCAAAATCCCATACCCTGCATGAGACCAAATTCTTTGGCTTTTGGAGGGCTTTCTCCACAGCCTGAAATTGATTCCTGACAGCAGTTCCTTTGTGGCTTTGCTCAAACAAACTCGGAATCTTTTGGCTTATGGCACTAGCACTGATTGAAAGAAGATACCACCACTGTGTTGTACATTCATGGAGCTGCTCAGGAGAAATATGCTTGCCTTCCTGATCAAGGTTTTACTGCACTGCAATTGTCTTTGGTCCTTTGTAAGCATGTTTATCGTTCCTAACATCCCTTTTGTTGTTGTTGTTTAGTTGTTATACTTTTTATTTTTCAAGAATAATTTCAATAATATTGCCATGTACACAATGGCATGTTACATATAAATATATCAACATAATGTCTATAACTTATTATATCTGGGTATTTATAGCAGAAATATAGACAGTCATAAATATATACTCAGGAAATTCCAGGGTATTTCTGATTTTCTTTTTTTTTTTTTTTTTTTTTTTGGAGACGGAGTTTCACTCTTGTTGCCCAGGCTGGAGTGCAATGGCACGATCTCGGCTCACCGCAAGCTCCGCCTCCCAGGTTCAAGCAATTCTCCTGCCTCAGCCTCCCTAGTAGCTGGGATTATAGGCACGTGCCACCACACCCAGCTAATTTTGTATTTTTAGTAGACATGGGGTTTCTCCATGTTGGTCAGGCTGGTCTCGAACTCCCAACCTCAGGTGATCCACCCACCTCGGCCCCCCAAAGTGCTGGGATTACAGGCGTGAGCCACCGCGCCCGGCCTTATTTCTGATTTTCAAACACATATAATATGTGGTCTCATTAAGAGTTTTCTCTGTTGTTTCTGGTGAACATTATTTACACAGCCAGAAAATAAAAACTTTTTTAAAAGTACAACTAATTTTAATATTAAGAGGAATCTGCTTTTGCTTTGTAAAGATATATTTTCTCTAGAAATATTGAGCTGACAAGGATGTGAAGGAAAAGTATTTTCCAAGAAAAGGTAAATGTGGAACTAGATAGAAAGGAATGAATTAGAAAATTATGTAGCTTTTGGAAGTTTTTCCTCTATTTTTTTCTATTATCTAAGTTTCATAGATTTTTTTTTCCTATGGAAGGAATATCTGTCTTGACATTTACTGTAGTTATGACTGGAATGGTGCTATTTCTCCAATATATGAATGGAATACTCTCAGTGATAGGGAAATTTTTCAGGTATCAATAAATGAATTGTAAGTATCACAGTGTTGTTTTTCTTGCTTTACACTACATACTGCTGGGTTGCTTAGCTATAAACCATAAATCTTTTGCCTTATGACCCTAATAGTTATTGAGATTAGAAGTAATCGATCCATTACTGAACTAGTGTTATACTAGGCATCAATGAGGATGTTTTCTTTGACATTTTCAGTGTAGCCTTCTAATAGTAATAGCATTTATGGTGCAGTTACAATGTGCATTGTTTGTTTGGTACAGGTATAAGCTCACTTAACTTCAAAATCTGTAAGGCAGAGTTATTATGATGATTTCTGCGTCTCAGAAGAAGAAACCAAAACAGAGGTTAAATAATGTGCTGGAGGTAAAGAATGGTGTAAGAATTAAACCCTGGTGGGGTTTAATTCATTAACCCTGGTGGGTTTAATGGTGTAAGAATTAAACCCTAGTGGGATTTTAATTGTTTCTTTTAACACTGTTAGTTCTCTCTTAAAATGAACATGCTCATTAAATTAATCCAAATCAATATCTGGTTGTTCTTTTAAAAAACTCAGAGCAAAGAAGAACAATTAAATTATGTATTTACTTGCCTTTGACCTTGAGCAATTGACCTTTCTCTAGACAGGGCTAACAATTTTACTTGGATTTGAGTAGCTGCAAAAATTGCTGAGAAGTCAATTTAAAGTCTTAGGAAAGTGTTTTATCAGATTGAAGTCTCCTAATTTATTTGTCAATCACTTGTTGGTAGCCATTTAGGTCGAGCTCAATCGCCCTAAGCCACATATTCATTTTAATCCATGAATAATGTAGTGATGACTCATTGACAGCTATTAAGCGGCTCCTAGAGTTTTCACACCTGCAACTCTTAAGGGATTCTAAGCGAAGCATTCTAGAAATAAAACAATATAAATAGAAAGTAGTCATTGCACTTTCATTTTAGAGTAGATGACACGATACAAGGATGACTTTTGTAATAATCAGTTGCTCTGTGATACCTAGAGTTGTCCCTTGGTGAAACTTGGTCTCACAGCTTCTACCTCTCAAATATATCCAGTATCCAACCACTTCTCACTACTTTCCTTCTCACAACTTGTGAAATAAAACCCCTGGTCCTGAATTTAAATCCTGCTGCATGCCACCATCATATGTGCCCTGGATTTTGGCATTAACTCCCTAAACTGTCTTCTAAATTGCCACCTTTGTCCACAGTATTCTCAACAGTGAAGCCCGCTGATCCTTACAAAATATAAGTGATACCGTGTCATCCTGTGTCTACAAATCTACTCCTTTCACTCAAGGCCTTTCTTCCTATGGGTGTGAGGCAGCAGGTTCCCTTGTTCCCTGTGATTCTGACTTTGTCTCCTCCTGTTCTCCTCCTCGCTCACCTACTCAACCTGCGGGCTCCCTGTTGTTGACCCCACCATGCCCTGCCTGCACACGTAAATAGTTCCCTTTAGCCTGCTTTGTGAATTCCTCAGAATTTATAACTTCCAGCACCCCATATGATTTGTATATTTATTATGTTTTGTATAGTATTTATTATTTATCTCACCTTATGAGAATGTAAGCTCTCTAGGCAAGTGGAGCTTATTGTCTGCTCTGTTTGAACAAAACAGATCAGCATCTAGTAGATTGTAGCACTCAATATATATTTACGGAATGAGCAAATGAATGAGTGAATGATTAAATGCCGGTAGCTGGACCCATGCTTCCATGGTCAAACGTGACGCTAGGACATTCAGTTCAGTCAGTGTTTGTATAAGGCATTGGTCTAAAGGCAAATGATGACCATACATAAATTAAAATACATCATGAATAATGAATGGCATTAAGACCATACATAAATTAAAATACATCATGAATAATGAATGGCATTAAAAGTCAGTATTACTAGCTTCAAAGACATTAAGATGAGATGGTGGAAACAGAGCCTGGTACTGAAATTGACTAAACTTTAGTTAGAAGAAATCCCTGTTCCACCATTTATCAGCCAGATGACCTTTGGTAAGTCACTTTAGCATACTAATCCTTAGCTCTCTCCCATATAGAATAGGGAAATCTGTGCTGGCTACTTAATCTTGTTGTTATGAAGAGTAAATGAGTTTACATATTTAAAAAGCTTAATGTAATTTTTTTAAATGTAATAACTATTGGGGGAAATAATAACATAGTAATTAAAAAAAAGAATAGAGAGCCTCAAAACAATCTGAAAAACACATCCCTCTTAGTTATTATAAACAATTAGTTTTGAATCAATAATGCCTGATGAATAATAGTTTTTTTTAAAATGGGCAAGAATTGGCCATTGGTCTTTTAGAATCTCACAGTTGGGAGTTGCATAACTATCTGATATTTGGTTAATACTAAACCTTTTAGCCTTGGTCAGCAGTCCTCAAAAGTTTTGGTCTCAGGACTCCTTCATACTCCTAAAAATAACTGAAGACCCCAAAGAGTCTTTCCTTATGTGGGTTGTAGGTATTAATATTTTCTATATTCCAAGTTAAAACTGAGAGCTTAAAACAATTATTTATTAATTCATTTAAAAATGTCAATAATACACCCATTAGATAGTAAAATAAATAACTTTTTTTTAAAAAACTACTTTTTTTAAACAAAAAATTTAGTGAGAATGGTAGCATTGGTTCACTGTTTTGCAAATCTCTCTCTTTTTTTTTTTTTTGAGATGGAGTCTTGCACTGTCCCCAGGCTGGAGTGCAATGGCGTGATCTCGGATCACTGCAACCTTCACCTCCCAGGTTCAAGCGATTCTCCTGCCTCAGCCTCCTGAGTAGCTGGGATTACAGGCACGCTCCACAATGCCTGGCTAATTTTTGTATTTTTAGTAGAGCCGGGGTTTCACCATGTTGATCAAGCTGGTCTCGAACCCCTGATCTTGTGATCTGCCTGCCTCGGCCTCCCAAACTGCTAGGATTACAGGCGTGATCAACTGCCCCTGGCCTTTGCAAATCTCTTTTATGTCTAGCTTAATAGAAGAAAACTGGATTATTTTATCTGCTTTTGCATTCAATCTGTCGTGATGTCATACATAATGCAGGCTTTGCAAACCCCCTCAATCACTCATGAGAAAATGAGAGTGGAAAAGACAAATAACATTAGTAACACAGTCATGCGTTGCTTAACCAAGGGAATATGTTCTGAGAAATTCATTGTTTGGTGATTTTGTCATTGTGTGAACATCATAGGCTCCACTTACACAAGATGATACAGCCTTCTACACACCGCAGTGGTATAGCCTGTTGCTCCTAGACCACAAACCTATGCAGCATGTTACTGCACTAAATACTGTAGTCAATTGTAACACAATGCTAAGGATTTGTGTATCCAAACATTTAAAAAGTACAGTAAAAATAAGGTATAAAGGATTAAAAAATGGTACACTTACAGCGCACTTCCCATAAACGCAGCTTGCAGCTGGGGAAGTTGCTCTGGGTGTCAGTGGGTGAGTAGTGAGTGAATGTGAAGGTCTGGGTCATGATAGACTTTATAAACAGTAAACTTAGACTACGCTACATTTATAACAAGTATTTTTCTTTCTTCAATGATAAATTAACCTTAGCTTACTGTAACTTTTTAACTTTATACATTTTTATTATTTTTAACTTACTGGCTCTTTTGTAATTACACTTAAAACATACGGTACAGCTATACAAAAATATTTTCTTTCTTTATATCCTTTATAAGCTTTTTCTATTTAGTTTTTTGGGGGGGTTTTTGCTGTTACTTTACAAAAATCTGTTATAAACTAAGACACAAACACACACATTTGCCTAGGCCTACACAGGGCCAAGGTCATCAATATCACTGTCTTTCTCCTTTATATTTTGTCCCATTGGAAGGCCTTCAGGGACAATAACAGGCATGGAACTATCCTGTGACAGCAATGCCTTCTTGTGGATACCTCCTGAGGGACCGGCCTGAGGCTTTTTGTATAAGTATTGTCTAAAATAATGATAAAAGTGTAATATAGTAAATACATAAACTCCTCCCATGCCTGATTTTCTTGAAACAAACTTTGAAAACCACTAGGCTAAGTTATGGTCTTTATCTTCTTTTCGTTTTTGTAAATTGTAAATTGACAGTTTATAATTGCTCAGTCCACCCTCAGTATCTGTGTGTTCTCCACCCAAGATTCAACCAATCACAGGTCAAAAAATTTGGAAAAAAATTAAAAATAGCAATACAGCAATAGAATAATACAAATAAAAATGCACTATTACAACTATTTGCATAGCATTTACATTGTATTAAGTATTATAAGTAGTCTAGAGATGACTTAAAGTATACAAGAAGATGTATGCAGATTATATGCAACTACTTATGCCATTTCATATAAAGAACTTGAGCAGCCATGGAATTTGGGATCCATGGAGCGCCCTGGAAACAATCCCCTGTGGAAACCAAGGGAAGGCTATGTAAATGTAAGGGATATAGAACGTTATGATTTTGAATAAAATGTGGAATAATTAAATGAAGCTATTTAACATATCCAGCACCTCAAATACTTAACACTTTTTATGGTAAGAATTTGTTCTTTTAGCAACTTGAAATGTACAGTACTCTATTATTAACTATATTCATTACACTGCAATAGAACTATAAAAACCACATTCTTCCTGTCCAACAGATTTAGTACCCTTGGACCATCATCTCCCCATTCTTCCCACCCGGCAGCTTCTGTAACCACCAATATACTCTCTGCTTCTCTGAGTTGTTTTAGATTCCACGTATAGGTGAGAACATGCAGTATTTGTCCTTCTGTGCCTGGCTTATTTCACTTGGTGTAGTGTTCTCCAGTTCCATCTACGTTGTTACACGTGACAGAATTGTATTCTCTTTTAAGGTTGTCTAGTATTCTGCTGTGTATACAGACCACATATTCACTTGATGATGGACTCATAGGCTGATTCCATAACTTGGCTATCGTGAATAGCACTGCAATAAACATGGCCGTGCAGATAGATATCTCTTAAACAAACTGATTTCAAACCTTTTGAGTAAACACTTAGAAGTGGAAATGTGGATCGTACACTAATTCTATTTTTAGTTTTTTGGGGAACCTTCATATAGTTTTCCATAATGGCTGAATTAATTTACATTCCCACCAATGGTAAACAAGGATTCCCTTTTCTCCACATTCTTGCTGACACTTTTTTTTTTTTTTTTTTGTCTTTTTATAAAAGTAATTCTGACAGGTGTGAGACAGTATTTCATGGTGGTTTTAATTTGCTTTTTTTCCCCTAATGATTATGATTTTGAGCATTTTTTATGTACCTGTTGTCTGTTGCTATTCCTTCTTTTGAAATGCCTATTCAGTCTCCTTACCCGTTTTTAAAATTGGGTTTCTTGTTTACATGCTATTGAGTTGTTTGAGCTCCTTATATATTTCGGATATTAACCCCTTATCAGATGTCTGTCTTTTCTGTCAATCCATAGGTTATCTCTGTATAATGCTAATTGTTTCCTTTGCTGTGCAGAAGTGTTTTAGTTTGATATTACCCCATTTGTCTATTTTTGCTTTTGTTGCTGGCATTTGTTGGGGTCAAATCCAAAAATCTTGTTCCCCAGCCCAATGTGGTATAGTTTTTCCCCTATGTTTTCTACCAGCAGTTTTACAGTTTCTGATCTTATATTTAAGTCTTTAATCCATTTTGAATTAATTTGTATATATTGTGTGAGATATGGATCCAATTTTATTCTTCTGCATGAAAAAATCTAGTTTTCCCAACAGCATTTATTAAAAACACTATCTTTTCCCCATTGTATATCCTTGACACTTCTGTAAGAAATCAACTGATTGTACATGTGTGGGTTCTCTACTCTGCTCCATTGATCAGTGCATTTTTTTTGTTTGTTTTTTTTGTTTTGTTTTTGCTGGTACCATGCTCTTTTAATTACCATAACTTTGTATTATAGTTTGAAATCTGGTAGTGTGACACCTCCAGCTTTTGTTCTTTTTGCTCATGATTGACTTGGTTATTTGGAGTTTTTTCTGGTTTTATATGAATTTTAGGATTTTTTAAGATATTGCCATTGGAATTTTGATAGAGATTACATTGAATATGTAGATAGATCCCTTTGGATACTATGAACATTTAAACAATATTAATCCTTCCAATTCATGAACACAGGCCATTGTCCCATTTATTTGTGTGTTTTTCAATTTCTTTTATCAACATTTTTCAGTTTTCAGCATACAGGTTTTTCACTTCTTGGTTAAGCTTATTCCTAAGTGTATTTTTTGTAGCTATTGTTAGTGGGATTGTTGTCTTAATTTTTTTTTTTTTAATTGTACTTTAAGTTCTGGGATACATGTGCAGAATGTGCAGGTTTGTTACATAGGTATGCACGTGACATGGTGGTTTGCTGCACCCATCAACCCGTCATCTACATTAGGTATTTCTCCTAATGCTGTCCCTCCCCTATCTCTCCACCCCTGACAGGCCCCATTGTGTGATGTTCCTCTTGCTGTGTCCACGTGTTCTCATTGTTCAACTCCCACTTATGAGTGAGAACATGCAGTGTTTGATTTTCTCTTCCTGTGTTAGTTTGCTGAGAATGATGGTTTCCAGCTTCATCCCAGCAAAGGACATGAACTTATCCTTTTTTATGACTGCATAGTATTCCACAGTGTGTACGTGCCACATTTTTTTTACCAGTCTATCATCAATGGGCATTTGGGTTAGTTCCAAGTCTTCGCTATTGTGAACAGTGTTGCAATAAACATATGTGTGCATGTGTCTTTATAGTAGAATGATTTATAATCCTTTGGGTATATACCCAGTAATGGGATTGCTGGGTCAAATGGTATTTCTGGTTCTAGATACTTGAGGAATTGTCACACCATCTTCCACAATGGTTGAACTAATTGACACTCCCACCAACATTGTAAAAGCGTTCATATTTCTCCACATCTTCTCCAGCATCTGTTGTTTCCTAAGTTTTTAATGATCACCATTGTAACTGGTGTAAGATGATATTGTGGTTTTGATTTGCATTTCTCTAATGACCACTGATGAATGAGCTTTTTTTCAACTGTTTGTTGTCCAAATAAATGTCTTCTTTTGAGAAGTATCTGTTCATATCCTTTGCCCATTTTTTGATTGGTGTTATTTGTTTTTTTCTTGTACATGTGTTTAAGTTCCTTGTAGATTTTGGATATTAGCCCTTTGTCAGATGGATAGATTACAAAAATTTTCTCCCATTCCATAGGTTGCCTGTCCACTCTGATAATAGTTTCTTTTGCTGTGCAGAAACTCTTTAGCTTAATTAGATCCCATTTGTCAATTTTGGCTTTTGTTGCCATTGTTTTTCGTGTTTTAGTCATGAAGTCTTTGCCCATGCCTATGTCCTGAATGGTATTGCCTAGGTTTTTTTCTAGGGTTTTTATGGTTTTGGTCTTTAATCCATCTTGAGTTAATTTTGGTATAAAGTCTGAGGAAGGGGTCCAGTTTCAGCTTTCTGCATATGGCTAGCCAGTTTCCGCAACAGCATTTATTAAAAAGGGAATCCTTTCCCCATCGCTTGTTTTTTTCAGGTTTATCAAAGATCAGACGGTTGTAGATGAGTGATGTTATTCCTGTGGCCTCTGTTGTGTTCCATTGGTCTATATACCTGTTTTGGTACCAATACCATGCTGTTTTGTTTACTGTAGCCTTGTAGTGTAGTTTGAAGTCAGATAGCATGATGCCTCCAGCTTTGTTCTTTTTACTTAGGATTGTCTTGGCTATACAGGCTTTTTTTTTTGCTCCATATGAAATTTAAAGTAGTTTTTCCTAATTCTGTGAAGATAGTCAATGGTAGCTTGATGGAAATAGTATTGAATTTATACATTACTCAGGCAGTATGGCCTTTTCCATGATAATGATTCTTCCTATCCATTAGCATGGTATATTTTCCCATTTGTTTGTTCGCTTATTTTCCTGAGCAGCGGTTTGTAGTTCTCCTTGAAGTGGTGCTTCACATCCCTTGTGAGTTGTATTCCCAGGTATTTTATTTTCTCTGTAGCAATTGTGAATGGAGTTCACTCATGATTTGGTTTCCTCTTTGTTTATTATTGGTGTATAGGAATGCTTGTGATTTTTGCACATTGATTTTGTATCCTGAGACTTTGCTAAAGTTGCTAATAAGCTTAAGGAAATTTTGGGCTGAGATGATGGGGTTTTCTAAACATACGACTATGTCATCTGCAAACAGACAAAATTTGACTTTCTCTCTTCCTATTTGAATAAACTTTATTACTTTCTCTTGCCTGATTGCCCTTGCCAGAACCTCCTTATTGAGAGTTCTTAGCATGAAGGGCTGTTGAATTTTATCAAACGCCTTTTCTGCATCTATTGAGATAATCATGTGGTTTTTGTCATTGGTTCTGTTTATGTGATAGATTATGGTTATTGATTTGCATATGTTGAACCACCCTTGTATCCCAGGGATGAAGTTCACTTGATTGTGATGGGTGAGCTTTTTGAAGTGCTGCTGGATTTGGTTTGCCAGTATTTTATTGAAGATTTCGCATTGATGTTCATCAGGGATAGTGGCCTGAAATTTTCTTTTTTTGTTGTGTCTCTGCCAGTTATTGGTATCAGAATGATGCTGTCCTCGTGAGCTAGGGAGGAGTCCCTCTTTTTCTATTGTTTGGAATATTTTCAGAAGGAATGGTACCAGTTCCTCTTTGTACCTCTGGTAGAATTCAGCTGTGAATCCATCTGCTACTGGGATTTTTTTGATTGGCAGGCTTTTAATTACTGCCTCAATTTCAGAACTTGTTCTTGGTCTATTCAGGGATGTGACTTCTTCCTGGTTTAGTCTTGGGAGGGGGTATGTGTCCAGGAATTTATCAATTTCTTCTAGATTTTCTAGTTCATTTGTGTAGAGGTGTTTATAGTATTCTCTGTCGGTAGTCTGTATTCCTGTGGGATCAGTGTTGCTATCCCCTTTATCATTTTTTTATTGTGTCTATTTGATTCTTCTTTCTTTTCTTCCTTTATTAGTCTGGCTAGTGGTCTATCTATTGTGTTAATCTTTTCAAAAAACCAGCTCCTGGATTTGCTTATTTTTTGAAGGATTTTTTGTGTCTCTATCTCCTTCAGTTCTGCTCTGATCTTGGTTATTTCTTGTTTTCTGCTAGCTTTTGAATGTGTTTGCTCTTGCTTCTCTACTTCTTTTAATTGTGATGTTAGAGTGCCAATTTTAGATCTTTTCTGCTTTCTCCTGTGGGCATTTAGTGCTATAAATTTCCCTGTAAACACTGCTTTAGCTGTGTCCTAGAGATTCTGGTACATTGTGTTTTTGTTCTAATTGGTTTCAAAGAACTTACCTATTTCTGCCTTAATTTTGTTATTTACCCAGTAATCTTTCAGGAGCAGGTTGTTCAGTTTCTATGTAGTTGTGTGGTTTTGAGTGAGTTTCTTTTTTTCTTTTTTCTTTCTTTTTTTTTTTTTTTTTTTTTTGAAATAGAGTCTTGTTCTGTCGCTCAGGCTGGAGTGCAGTGGCATGATCTTGGCTCACTGCAATTTCTGCCTCCTGGGTTCACACCATTCTCCTGCCTCAGCCTCCCAAGTAGCTGGAACTACAGGCACCCACCACCACACCCAGCTAATTTTTTGTATTTTTAGTAGAGATGAGGTTTCACCATGTTGACCAGGATGGTCTTGATCTCCTGACCTCGTGATCCGCCTGCCTCGGCCTCCCAAAGTGCTGGGATTACAGGAGTGAGCCACCGCACCTGGCCTTGAGTGAGTTTCTTAATCCTGAGTTCTAATTTGATTGCACTGTGGTCTGAGAAACTCTTTGTTATGATGTCCGTTCTTTCGCATTAGCTGAGGAGTGCTTTACTTCCAATTAAGTGGTCAATTTTAGAATAACGGTGATGTGATGCTAAGAAGAATGTATATTCTGTTGGTTTAGGGTGGAACATTCTGTAGATGTCTACCAGGTTCCCTTGGTCTAGAGCTGAATTCAAGTCCTGAATATACTTGTTAATTTTCTGTGTCATTGATCTGTCTAATATTGACAGTGGGGTGTTAAAGTCTCCCACTATTATAGTGTGGGAGTCTCAGTCTCTTTGTAGGTCTCTAAGGACTTGCTTTATGAATCTGGGTGCTCCTGTGTTGGGCACATATATATTTAGGATAGTTAGCTCTTCTTGTTGCATTGATCTGTTTACCATTATGTAATGCCCTTCTTTGTCTTTTTTAATCTTTGTTGGTTTAAAGTCTGTTTTATCAGAGACTAGGATTGCACTCCCTGCTTTTTTTGTTTTTGTTTTTTGCTTTCTATTTGCTTGGTAAATATTCCTCTATCCCTTTATTTTGAGCCTATGTGTGCCTTTGCACGTGAGATGGGTCTCCTGATTACAGCACACTGATGGGTCTTGACTCTTTATCCAATTTGCCAGTCTGTGTCTTTTAATTGGGCCATTTAGCCAATTTACATTTAAGGTTATTATTGTTATGTGTGAATTTGATCCTGTCATTATGATGCTAGCTGGTTATTTTACCTGTTAGTTGATGCAGTTTCTTCATAGTGTCAATGGTCTTTACAATTTGGTGTATTTTTGTGGTGGCTGGTACCAATTTTTCCTTTCCATATTTAGTGCTTCCTTCAGGAGCTCTTGTAAGGCAGGCCTGATCGTGACAAAATCTCTCAGCATTTGCTTGTCTGTAAAAGATTTTATTTCTCCTTCACTTACGAAGCTTAGTTTGTCTGGATATGAAATTCTGGAATGAAAATTCTTTTATTTAAAAACGTTGAATATTGGCTCCCAGTCTCTTGTGGCTTGTACGGTTTCTGCAAAGAGATCTGCTGTTAGTCTAATGGGCTTTCCTTTCTCTCTGGTTGCCCTTAACATTTTTCCTTCATTTCAACCTTGGTGAATCTGACAATCATGTGTCTTGGGGTTTCTCTTCTCAAAGAGTATCTTTTTGGTGTTCTCTGTATTTCCTGAATTTGAATGTTGGCCTGTCTTGCTAGGTTGGGGAAGTTCTCCTGGATAATATCCTGAATAGTGTTTTCCGACTTGGTTCCATTCTCCCTGTCACTTTCAGGTACACCAGTCAAATGCAGGTTTGGTCTTTTCACATAGTCCCATATTTCTTGGAGGCTTTGTTTGTTCCTTTTCATTCTTTTTTCTCTAATCTTGTCTTCACACTTTATTTCATTAAGTTGATCTTCAATCTCTGATATCCTTTCTTCTACTTGATCGATTCAAATATTGATACTTGCATATGCTTCACAAAGTTTCTCATGGTGTGTTTTTCAGGTCCATCAGGTCATTTATGTTCTTCTCTAAACTGGTTAGTCTAGTTAGCAATTCATCAAACCCTTTTTCAAGGTTCTTAGCTTCCTTGTATTGGGTTAGAACATGCTCCTTTAGCTTGGAGGAGTTTGTTATTACCCACCTTCTGAAGCCTACTTCTGTCAATTTGTCAAACTCATGCTCTGTCCAGTTTTATTCCCTTGCTGGCGAGGAGTTGTGATCCTTTGGAGAAGAGGCGTTCTGGTTTTTGGAATTTTCAGCCTTTTAGCGCTGGTTTTTCCTCATCTTCGTGGATGTATCGGCCTTTGGTCTTTGATGTTGGTCACCTTCAGATGGGGTTTTTGTGTAGATGTTCTTTTTGTTGATATTGTTGCTGTTCCTTTTTGTTTATTAGTTTTCCTTCTAACAGTCAGGCCCCTCTGCTGCAGGTCTGCTGGAGTTTGCTGGAGGTCCACTCTAGACCCTGTTTGCTGGGGTATCACCAGTGGAGGCTGCAAAATAGCAAATAATGCTGCCTGTTCCTTCCTCTGTAAGCTTCATCCCAGAGGGGCACCCACTAGATGCCAGCTGGAGCTCTCCTCTATGAGGTGTCTGTCAAACCCTGTTGGGAGGTGTCTCCCAGTCAGGAGTTACATGGGTCAGGGACCCCACTTGAGGAAGCAGTCTGTCCCTTAGCAGAGCTCGAGTGCTGTGCTGGAAGATCTACTGCTCTCTTCAGAGCCGGCAGGCAGGAAAGTTTAAGTCTGCTGAAGCTGTGCGCACAGTTGCTCCTTCCCCCAGATGCTCCATCCCAGGGAGATGGGAGTTTTATCTATTAGCCCCTGACTGGGGCTGCTGCCTTTCTTTCAGAGATGCCCTGCCCAGAAAGTAGGAATCTAGAGAGGCAGTGTGGCTACAGCGGTTTTGTGGCACTGCAGTGGGCTCCACTCAGTTCGAAGTTCCCTGTGGTTTTGTTTACACTGTGAGGGGAAAACAGCCTACTCACACCTCAGTAATGGTGGATGCCCCTCCCCACACCAAGCTTGAGCATCCCAGGTGACTTCAGACTGCTGTGCTGGCAGCGAGAATTTCAAGCCAGTGGATCTTAGCTTGCTGGGCTCTGTGGGGTTGGGATCCACTGAGCTAGAACCCTTGGCTCCCTGGCTTCAGCCCCCTTTCCAGGGGAGTGAATGGTTCTGTCTCACTGGTGTTCCAGGCGCCACTGGGGTATGAAAAAAACTCCTGCAACTAGCTCAGTGTCTGCCCAAATGGCCGCCCAGGTTTGTGCTTGAAATCGAGGGTCCTGGCAGTGTAGGCACCCGAGGGAATCTCCTGGTCTGCGGATTGTGAAGACCATGAGAAAAGCATAGTATCTGGGCGAGAGTGCACCATCCCTCATGGCACAGTCTCTCATGGCTTCCCTTGGCTAGGGGAGGGAGTTCCCTGACCCCTTACACTTTCCAAGTGAGGCGATGCCCCGCACTGCTTCTGTTCACTCTCTGTGGGCTGTACCCACTGCCTAACCAGTCCAAATGAGATGAGCCAGGTATCTCATTTGGAAATGCAGAAATCACCCATCTTCTTCATTGATCTCACTGGGAGCTGCAAACTGGAGCTGTTCCTATTCAGCCATCTTGCCTGTCTTAAGTTTTTTGATTGTTCATTGTTAGTGTCCTGATATTTGTGTTTTGATTATGTATCCTGTAATTTGACTGCATTCATTTATTAGTTCTAACAGTTTTTTTGGGTGAACTCTGTAGAATTTTCTATATATGAGATCATGTCATCAGCAAACAATGACAATTTCACCTCTTTCTTTACAGTTTGGATGCCTTCTATTTTTCTCTCTTGCTTAATTGCTCTGGCTAGGGCTTCCAATACTATGTTAAATAGAAGTGATGAGAGTGGGCATCTTTGCTTGTTGCACGTCTCAGAAGAAAGGCTTTCAATTCTTCATCATTGAGTAGGATGTTAGCTGTGGGCTTCTCATATATGGCCTTTATTGTGTTGAGGTATCTTCTATATTTATTTTGGTGAGAATTTTTATCATGAAAGAATGTTGAATTTCATCCAATGGTTATTCTTTCTTCTTGAGGCTTAATAAAAATAAAACAGTTTATAACTTTCATGTATCTTTTCCAACTTTTTGTTGTTTTGACAGCCAGTCTGATAGAAAAACTTAGAAGATAAAATGTAAGCTCTTTATACCATTCCTTTTATTCTTTAACTCAGGAGATTAAGAACCTTTGAACAGAGATTAGAATCGGTGCTCCTAATTTAATAAGCAGAAGTCTTTCCATTACTTGTCAGTTGTCCAAGATTCAACCCTTGCCTTCAAATGGTTTTTAATGTAGTAATATAAAGCACTGAGAGTTCTGTGAAAAACAGACATTTTTAAAAAATTCAAAGCAGATTTTTTCTTTGTTTTCATTAAAATAAAATGTTTGATAAAAATATTTTCAAATTCTAGGAAATAAAAATAAAAGGTGTCATCCAGTTTTCATTAAAACGCTCATGAAATCAAATAGGGAAAAGTCTGCATCAGTATTGGAAACTAAAGATAATAGTCAACATATACCAAAAACTGGAGGATATGTCACTAAATAAATCACCAGTTGGACCAGATTTTAAAAACACCATTAATGGACAACATGTGTTTTGCTCCCTGAGCCAAAGCAGTGAAGTCAGAAAGTTGGAGGAGCCTTGACTGACCCCACAGCTCCTGACCTCAGCCCCCACTGGGGAAGCAGGCACCAGGGACTTGCAAAGGGGTTTATCCCTCAGCACTTTGAGCTGCTTTTTGGTGTCTGCAAACCAGTGTCATAAAAACTGTGCCATTAATATAAATGTAGCAAATTTTCTTAAAATTTTGGAACTCTTTAAAAGGGAAAGAACTGAAGTGATTTGAACACTAGGAAGTGGGTATAAAGAGAGACCCATGTTTTGATTATTGGACCTGAATGAACACAGGAGGTGGAAGGCAGAAATGAGAGGCAAACGGGGGAAAGAGCCCAGGGAATCCCATCAGGATCAAGCACTCCATCTTGGGAACAAGAGGTGGGGTGGGAGTGGTTGGTTGTTGGGCTTTACTGAATGAGTTCTTCGACATGGTTGGAGCCTGGATCACATGTTCTTCTGCCTTCCTGTCCTGCTGAACTGCAGTAGTGAGTTATCCCCTTCCTGGCGGAAACCTTAGCGGGCCTGTCTGCAGGGCTTGAAAGATCCTTTGACATTTGGTCACTACTTGCCAGGGCCTCAGCCACACCCGCTGGTCTGTGAGAGAGCTAAGGAGACTCAATATATGGTGACTGTTAAAAAAAAAAAAGGTAGCCTGAAAGTGTTTCTCTTCATGGTAGAATAAATAAGCCTAATGATCTACATGCATGTCTAGACCGGACTGGTATTCCTAATCACTTCCTTCCTGTTCATGCCAAGCCTGCCGGCCCTCTGTGAAAAGTCACTGTTGACAGACTCTTTGGCTCAGTGAAGCTCTCCAGGCCCTGCCTCCACCTCTGATGCTTTTTCATCTGGTTTCTGTCCCATGGGCTCCTAATCACACACTCCTCTCACAGGTGTCCCATTTCATTGTTTGACTTCTCACACAGGCTTATTCCACAGGAACAAAGGTTTCCCCTTCCTTTGTCTTCATGCACTGAGGCCTGTGAATAAGCGGGGGCTTCCTCCTAGGGACTCCCACAGACTCCTGTCTGCATCTCAGCCCAGGTCCAGAGCAATAGACCCCAATCACTGGTAGTGCAGGGTCAAGTTACCACAGAGCAGACCAACAGCAAAAGATCCACAACCCAAGAGAAGTGGAACGACACTTAAGGACTTAAAAGAAAAACTTTCTCTGAAATAGATTTGCTGCAGGAAACAGAAGAAAATTTTAACATATATTTGTTTTATATGCTTACAAAAAAACAACTTTGAGCTGAGACAAGAAGAGATTCCATGAAAACCAAAATCATAAGACCCAAATTAAAGTGTTTGTTGGAAAGACAGAATAGTTATTGACACTGCAGATTGTCATATTATTGATGTAAGGAGGAAACTGGGAAGTAATCTCAGAACATGGAGCGAATGAATGAAAATGATGATAGAGAAAGATATTAGAGGGGGAGTAAAGTTTGCACAACCTGGATGTTGAGTAATTAGTCTTCCCAAAGGAGAAAGCTAAACAAAATGAATAGAATCAATAATTCAAGGGAAAAATAAGGAAAATAAATTAACATATAAAAGAAAATTCTCTTCCCAATATTAAAAACAAATCTGGGTCTGGAGATTTTAAAAATATAATGTCTATTATGTGTAAATGAGCAAAGGCTTAAGTCTGGAATGATTCCTCCTCCCATTTCTTGCTAGTTTCTCCTCCTCTTTCCAATATAGATCCTGCCAACACCAGTGTCACATCCATGTTGCAAAGCCTGACTCAAATCCACTTCTAGCATAAAGCAATTTCCTGATTTCCTTAACCAATTGTTCTAGCTCTTGCTTTTAAACCCCCAATAAAGTTTTATCATATTCTACCATTAGCAATTATAATAATGAAATCTTACATTAGGCTGGGTTAAGCAGATGCCAAGTGGAGATTAAATGTGCAAGAACTTCACTGGGAGGAAACATCAGGGAAATAAATTGGGGACAGGGGCCAGAGAGCCTGGGAGTGTGGGCAGACCATGATCCAAGACTTACCCTGGGTGAAGGAGAGATTGGGAGCCTCCTCATATGCTGTGCCATTCTTGGAAGTTTTTGTGAGGCTACTGGGGAGTCTAGAGGCAGAGTTCATCAGAGAAGAAGTCCCGCGTCTCCCAGCAATGGGCCTGCCTGAGCGTCCTTGCTGCACTGAGCCGTTGGTTGGGAGCCGTCCATGAGAGGTATGCCTCTGTGTACTGCAGCCGTGAATTTCAGAGCACAGCAGATAAAGCCCTTGGGTAAGATACACCATCTGCAGTTGGAAGTCTGTCAGACACATTCTCATGGCTGCTACAGTGTTCGATAAATATTAATACAACAATCAATTATTGAGCAACAAGGCACCAAGTGCCATGCTCTGCCCACAAAAAAGTACACACGCTCACAACACAAAAATGATAAAGACTGCACGCTTACATTTGCAGAGCGCAAAATCAGAATGGGGAGATAAACATGAGAAATATGCAATTACCCCAGAACATATGTTAGTGTAAAAGCACATCCCACATGATACAGGAACACAGAGGAATAAGAGTTCACTTTACCTGGCAAAGCTGGACATACAGCAGCAGAGGAAGGAAAGGTTAAAATATGCGGCCTAGGTGTTCACAGGCGGAGGTAAGCGTGGAAGAGTACTGCAGTCAGAAGGAAGTCACCTTTGTGCAACAGGCATCCGTTCATCTCCAGTATTTGCTTTCCCCTCCTGGAGTGGGGCAGGGGTGGGACTTTCTTCCTATCCCATGAATGCTAGACTGGTCGTCTGGGGTGCAAGCAGAGATGGCATGCAGCATTTCTGAAGAAAGTGCTAGTAGCCTCCTTGTAATTGCCACGCTCTCTATTTTCTCTAACTAAAAAGGGCCAGAGAGGTGGCTCCATCAGCCGTGGTTCCAGAGTGAAGGCGACGGGAATCAGAGTGGCAGCTGACCCATGAAGGACATGAGACATGAGTGAGAAAGAAACCATTTGTTTTTATAATCCTTGGAGATCTGTTGCCTCGGCAGAGCCTGGCTCCGCAGTCTACCCTGACTCATCCTCTCTGCAGACAGAGGGCACAAAGATGTGAGTGTGGTGTTTTTGGGGAGCGCCCCTGCCCCTCCTCCCTGGGGCTGTATGATGGGCAATGATGGAACAAAGTTTGTGAAGGGAGGTAGGATCATATCACAGAGTCTTTCTTGATATGCTGAACAGCCCACAGGCAGTGGAGCTCATTTTTTTTTTTTTTTTTTTTTTTTTTTTTTTTTTTTTTTTTTTGAGACGGAGTCTCGCTCTGTCGCCCAGGCTGGAGTGCAGTGGCCGGATCTCAGCTCACTGCAAGCTCCGCCTCCCGGGTTCACGCCATTCTCCTGCCTCAGCCTCCCGAGTAGCTGGGACTACAGGCGCCCACCACCTCGCCCGGCTAGTTTTTTGTATTTTTTTAGTAGAGACGGGGTTTCACCATGTTAGCCAGGATGGTCTCGATCTCCCGACCTCGTGATCCGCCCGTCTCGGCCTCCCAAAGTGCTGGGATTACAGGCTTGAGCCACCGCGCCCGGCCTGGAGCTCATTTTTAAGTGGGATGTGACAGGAGTGAATCTGGTTTCTAAAGTGGGTAGGAAGCCTGTATAGGTGCTCTGGTAGCTATCCAGAGAAGAGTCTTCGGGGAGGGCCAGAGAGAACAGAGGAAGGGGAGGTTTCAGTGACCTCCAGCAGACAGACTGCATGTGGGAAGAGAAGAGAGGAGCCTCAGTGAGTGAGGCTCACCAAAGCAGGAGGAAAAGCACTTTGGAGGGGAGCTGATGCGTTCAATTTTTGGAGCATTGAATTTGAGGTTCCTTCAGGACATCCATGTGACAGCATCCAGTAGGTTCTTGGAAACATGTGTTTGGAGTTGAGACAGCATTGAATTGAATTACTTTAACAGCTGAATTTTAGAAACCTTTAATCTTTTTCTTTTCAAGTATGGCCACTAGGAGTGATTTTGGCCCATTTAATAAAAAATGAGGACAAAGATGTGAATTGATACACACAGTTGAACCCAGTTTCCATTCTAGATTGTAAGTCCCTAGTAACTTTCAGGGGCCTTCCCTGAACTCACTGGCCTTGTTTATGAACTTTTTGTTATCTATTTTTTCTTTAACACAGATGCAAATGGCCGAGTTAATCTTAGTCCACATTTTCATTATTGATCCTTGAAGGTCCTCTTCTGTTGCGTTTTTCTAAAATGTTCTTTTACTTCCATTCCCCACTGCCAACTCCCACTTTTCTCAGGATCAGCCACTCTCGTTTGGTAAATGTGTACAATTTTATCTATATATGTCTCGAAGAATGTGCATGGCGGGGTCATGGCTTTTCATTTAGGTAGCCAATGTTGTGTTCTGTTTCAGTGTGATTCACGCTGGTTTTCCATGGCATGTGGACAGAGGATTTCCCGTCCCCTCTTCTGTGATGTCACTCAGGTTGTGCTTCCTTCTTGCCATCACACTGATGCTGAAAGGAATATCTGCACACATTTACCTCATGTCCTTTCATGGCAATTCCTTTGGTGTGTATAAGTAAAAGTATAGTATGCATGATACGCATATTCTTCATCTGACTTAGCACGGCTGGATCACCAGTCCACTTTCCTCCATTCCTGCATGAATGTTTCTACATCCCCACATCCCTGCCTACACTTGGCATTATGTGACTTTCTAGTTTTTGCTAATCTAGTAAATACTGTGATATTTCATCTAAAAATATTTCAATTTTAGTGACGACTAATGGGTTTGAGCCTTTCTTCATGTTCTTGTTTGTGTCATCATCCCTTTCTGTATTTCCAGTTCTTATAATTTGCCAGTTTCTTAAAAATAGAGATTGATACTTTACTATTTTTATTGTTTTATTGATTTGCAAAATTTTCTTTTGTGTTCTAGGTAGCAACTTAGTATCAGTTTTATACCTTTTATTATTTTTCTACAGTTCTTGGATATTCTATGTATCTCTCTCTTTTTTCTTTTTGTTGTCTTTGCTTTTCACTTTGAGAAGTTTCTACTGACGTATCTTCAAACTTACTGATTCTTTCTGCACCTGTGTCTGGTCTACCAATGAATCTATCAAAGGCATTCTTCATTCCTGTCATTGTGTGTTTAATTTCTAGTATTTCCTTTTTATTCTTTCTTAGCATTTTCATCTCTATGCTTACCTTACCCATTTGTTCTAGCAGGTTGTCCACTTCTTTCATTTGCTCTTGGAACATTAATCATAGTTATTTTTATTCCTGGACTGACAATTCCCAAATATCTATCATGTTTGAGTCTGGCTCTGATGCTTGCTTTGTTTCTTCAGATTGAGTTTTTTGCCTTTTAGCATGCTGTGTAATTTTTGGTTGAAAGCTAGAAATGATGTATTAGGTAAAAGGAACTGAGGTACATAGGTTTTTAGTGTCTTCATGTCTAGGAGTTAGGCTGTATTTACTCTTTAATGTAGCTATAGATGTCAGAGGCCAAAATTTCCTCTAGCATCCATGTCTTTGTCTCCCCTGTTGTCTTGGGTTTCTCTAAAAACTTCTTCTTAAGTAGAGCCTAGCTTTGCAGCTTCTCCCGTTGTTATCCCTGTTGTTATGCAGGAGCACATTGCTGTGGTAGGAGAGTGTGCAGTGGAAGAGAAGAATTCCACATACCTGTCATCAGGTCTCAGTTTCTCAGTGAGCCTTTGTCCCTGGACCGTGATCTTCACAAGTTCTTCTCAGCTTTTTATCTTCCTGAAGGCAGATAGAAGGACTAGAAGGATATGGTGTTAAGGATTTTCCTCTTCTCAGTTTGAAGACCAGACAAGGCTGGAGTCGGTTTTTTTTTTTTTTTTCTCACCCCACATTAGTTAGATACTGGCAAAACCCAGGTGGTTTGGGCTTTGTCAAGATGGTTTTCCTTGCAGAAGGTCTTTGTCAAGGAGTACAGAATGCTCTGGGTGGGTTTCAACTCAGTTCCTTTTCCCTGCTTTGCCAGAGCATGAGGGGACTTTTTTTCTATCTTCGCCCTGATAACCTGGTGGGGCTTTTAGGGGTAAAAGCAAGCCTAGGTCCCCAGGAGATCCTGTCACTCAAGCTAGTCCACACTCAAGCTCCATATGCTAGCTGAAGGCTGCAGTGACAGCTTCTGCGCCCAGGAAGCTGTGATTCTCTGTATCTGCCTGGTTGTCTCTTCAATCTTCAATGTGGCAATTTGTCCTGCTACCTCAATTCTCTTATGAACTTAAGAAAAGTTGTGGATTTTCCATTTGTTTAGCTTTTTTTCTCATTCTGAAGACAGAAGGGATGATGTTCAACATCTTTATTTGTTGGACCAGACACTGGAAGTTGCATATCACTTTTAGATATCATAGATATCTTTTTTCATCCTGTCATGTTTGTTACCCACAGTTGTGCTTTATTGAACAGAAACCTTTAACTTGGACGTCATAACATTATCAGCATTTTTGCTTTGTGTTTGTTCTTTCAAATGTTTTTCAAGAAGACTTTTCCTGTCCCTAGGTAAAAAGATACTCTCCAATTTTTTTCTATTACTTTGTAATTTTACCTTTCACAATTGGAGCTGTAATACATCTGGAATCCACCTTTTCATCTGCTGTTCCATTTTGATTTCCCCCCATAGCGAGCCAGTTTTCCCAATGGAATCTATGAAGCAGTCCATTCTTTCCCATTTGATTTATGGTATATTAAGTTCCCACTTACACCTCCTCCTCTCTTCTGGGTCTATTCAGTTCCATTGGCCTACTTGTCTGTTCTCTTGCCAATACTGCAGTGTTTTGATACTATGTCAATAGCTGGTAGGAAAAAATCCCTCCTCTTTTTTTCTTTATTTTGACTGTGTTATTCAGAAATGTACTTTTGAAGTACATTATGTCTAGGTTTATCTCTGTGCCTTGTTTCTCCTGTCTTAAATAAAAAAGGAGCACTGAGATTCTTTTAAGCAATCTTTCCAATAAGCACATGCTTTCCTTTGTGTATAAGGACCCAGCTGTTACTGCAGCATGGGTAGGACCTGCAGTTCAGTCTGTTTTCGCAGCAGCCCCATGGTGAGCCCGTCGTTCCTGAGCCAGGGCTGTGCACTTGGCACAGAGATGGCTGAGGTGACTGATAGCAAGGAGAGGGATCTTCTGCTGAGGATGACTTCTTGGATTTTTTGGCATCATTCTTTGTAAATATGCTAGGCAGCCTAAAAAGCCTGTACTTTTGGAGGCCATCTGATGTAACTAGGATATCTTCTAGGTAAAAATACTGAGGTTCTGCAATGCATGGTTATTCCCCAAGATCTCACAGCTTCCTCATGACAGACCAAGAATCAGACCTTCTCATTGATTCTTAGTTTATTGCTTCAACCACCCACTGTACCATACGGCGTCCTTCAGTAAACAGGGAAGGTGGAAGTTCAAGTACTAAATTCTGAGAAATGTCTACAGATAAGTGTGCTGTTCATTTTGTTTCCAGTGGAAGAACGGGAGTGTGATGCATGCTTCAAGTGAACCATCAAACATGAAATCAGGACCTGACTTCCAGTCACAAGTTGGAATTTCTTTTCTTGTTTACTGACAACTTTAGGCATCTTGGGTTTCAGTATTTCAGTAAAAGAAGGTAGATTTCAAGGTCTACTGCAAATGTTTTGAGGACAGCAAAGCTGTGACAGCAGGAAAAGGACCAAATTAGAAGCTGCAGTGACCTCACTGCCCTACTATTGACAAATGACTAATTGATTCTGTACACACAGCTGCTAGAACCAAAGCATGGACACAAGGCTAGCCGCATTGTTAACATAAACCATGTATCATTAAAAGTTAATATGTGGTTTCCTTTAAACAAAGAGGCTACTCCTAATGACAGAGATATTCATCAAATGGTAGCTGTAATGGAAAAGAGAGGATATCATGTTGCTTTCTATTAAGGAAAAAAATTACCTAGAAATAACAGCATGTCAAGACAATATATATTTTATTTGCTATAAATAATATCATTAGACTATTTTTTAATGTCTTATGGTCCATCTACCCTAAGAAAATTGCCATTTATACTTTTCAGTTTCTCTTTGTTTACATGAATACATATTTTACACAGTTGTAATCTTAGTTTATATACTACTTTAAATTCTTGTTTCCAAGCTCAGACGATATTATTAGTAACTATATTGCTTGGTGGTTTTTTTTTTTTTTTTTTTTTTTTTTTTTTTTTTGAGACAGAGTCTCGCTCTGTGGCCTAGGCTGGAGTGCAATGGTGCGATCTCGGCTCACTGCAACCTCCACCTCCTGAGTTCAAGCGATTTTCCTGCCTCAGACTCCCGACTAGCTGGGACTACAGGTGTGCACCACCTCATCTGGCTAATTTTTGTATTTTTAGTAGAGGCAGGGTTTCACCAGGTTGGCCAAGCTGGTCTCAAACTCCTGACCTCAGGTGATCCGCCCACTTTGGCCTCCCAGCATGCTGGGATTACAGGTGTGAGCCACTGCGCCCCGCTGCTTGGTGATTTAATTTTAGAATTGTTGTGTGTGTTTGAATGTTACTTGCAGTGTGGCAAGAAAATTCTTTTGTAACTTTATTAGAACTGACCAGTGCCACAGACCGGACCACACAGCTGACTTTGGCCCGGGCAAAGAAGTCTTGGTCTTAATCCAACATGGATAGACTCAGGAAGTCACTCTCCCCAGCTCTGTTCAAGTGGCACAGAGGGGCCCAGGGCTCTGCTCCACGATGTCCACAGAAAGTCTTGGTCTAGAGGAGTCTTCCCTCTAGAGGCACACAGCATTTCAAGTAATCTGTGTGAAATCAGTGCGTTTCTCTTTCTTCATTCAGATGAAGTGACACTAAGCAGGAAAGTCTTTCAGGTTTGCACAATCTGTAGAGAGCAGGCTGGTGATTCTTCCCTGGTCTCAAGCTATTCGATGAGAAGGATCTTCAAATTTGAATCCTAATATTAAGGATGTGGTAGACACTCCATATCAAAATCTTTATTACAGCATTATTTGTAATAATGAAGAATTAGAAATAAATATCCAACCATAGAGAACATATTGTTTATTAAAATGATGATATTTTAAGAAGCTATATAAAAGGTTGTTTTTAAATGCAAATAATGACATAAGGAAATATTTATGTTGAACAAGTAAAGATATTGGAATGCAAAATCCCATCTAAACAATGATCCTAGATACATTACAAATTTTTATCAGGAAATAAGTGGTTGATGTGTTTGTGCTATGTATATCTATATGTATATGCACATAAAAATAATTCCCAGGAGAAAATACCTGAATTTTCACATTATCTGGGTTGCAAATTTATGGGCTATTTAAATATATTTTTCTATATACGCTTATAAAATTCAAGATTGACTATAGTGGGTATGTATTACTTTTAGAACTAGGATTTTTTAAAAAGATATTTAAAAATACCTAAATCATTTTTTGCTTCTAAAGGTGGATAGAGCAAGTAAGTGCAAGACACTGCTAATATCAGCAGGATCCAGCTTCTCTCGATAACCCCACGGTAGAGGCAAATTCCATCAAACCAGCCACTGCACAAAGCAGTTATCCCTCTGACAAACTAAGGGACCAGCGTGTTTAACATACTTTATGCAGGAACTTACTTATGTAGGATATTAGAATCACGTCACCAGGCCTAGGCATGAGTATGAACGGAGGCTCACATAATATACATTTAAATGTTTTAAAGTTTTAAACCAAGATAACTCGTAAATAAGGTGCGTTTCATTCTCCTGTCTTGTCAAGTGTACCTCCTCAATGATCTGAAAGCTGAGTACAATTTAGAGTTTGAGAATTCCTCAGAAGCCTAAGACTGTATGGGAATTGGCAGCACAGGAAAACCAGACCCTGGGCTGTAGCCACCCTCCTCTTGTCCCAGCCCATGCCCTCATAGTCAGGCCTGGTGTGCACCTGTGGGGTCAACACAGCCTTCAGTTCCAAGATCTGTTCCCACCTCCGTAAGTGACCACCCCTTGGTGATCCCTACCCCTAAGGTGTCACACTTTTGGGGAAGGGCCTGTGATAGACCTGTCCAGGCCCCTGGAAGTGGGCTTCTGGGTACCTAGGCCCTGGATTCCCAGAGCATGGTCCAGAGAGAAGGCAGGTCCCTCTTCCCAATGTGGAGAAATGCTAGTAGGAGGCCAGAGCCAAGTGTGGCTCAGTATATCACCCAGCTTGGTAAATGTTTCATACGTGCTTAATAAGAATGTCTAATCTGTTATTGATGCAGTATTCACTTACATTGATTAGGTCAAGTTGGTTGATCATATTGTTCAGGTCTTTTCTGCCCTTATTCATTTTCTATCTACTTGCTGTAACAATTGCTGAAAGAAGAATCACCAGTCATCATTATGGATTTTGCTATTTCTCCTTTCAGTTCTATCTGGTTTTGCTTTATATATTTTGAAGATATGTTGTTCAGAGCATACATATTTAGGATTGTTATATCTTCTTTGTAAATTAACCTTTTTGCCATCATGTAATATCCCAATTTATCCCTGATAAAGGTCCTTGCTCTGAAGTCCACTTTGTCTGGTATTATATATATAGCCTATTTAGCTTCTTTTTATTATGTGTATGGTATGTCTTTTCCATTTCTTTACTGGTTATTCTAACCTTATGTGACATTTAAACTGGCTCTTGTACTAAACATATAGTTGGGGCTCATTTTTTCAGTCAAATCTGACAACCTAATTTTAATTAGCATGTTTAGACTATTTTAATTGAATGTAATTATTGATATGTTTGGAAGTGTACCATTTATTGTCTTCTGTTTTTTATTTTTTCACTCCTTTTGCCAATTATTTAAATTTTTGTTTTGTTTTTCTTTTTAATTTACATATTGGATTTGGGGCTGTACATCGTTTTACTTTAGTTTTTCTAGGGATTGCAATATAAACATCTAACATTTCACAGTCTACTCAGTTCTGGAGATGGTGTTCTTTGAGTTTATCCTACTAGGGATTAGCTGGGCTTCTCGAGCCTACAGATTTATGTAATTCATTAACTTTCAGAAGTTTTAAACATATTTCTTTAAATAGTTTTTTGCACCAATCTCTTTCTCCTCTCATCTGGGACTGCAAAGACATAAATGTTAGTTCTTCTGATATGATACCATAGGTTTTTGGAGCACATCCCAAGACTGCTGGCTTGGATTTTTAAAAATCCTTTTTAAAAGGGATTTAAAAAATTCTTTTCTCTCTGCATTCTTCAAATTGGTAACTTCTATGATCTGCTGTCAAGCTCACCAATTATTTTCCTTTTTAAAATTCCATTCTGCTAATAAAATAGTTCTTTAATTTCAGACATTATATTTTTTAAATGTAAAATTTTTACTTTGTTCCTTTTCATAATTTTTTTTTTCTGGCCAAGTAATACTACTTTGTATTCTAAACGTTTTCAAAATTATGGTGTCTAGACCGAATCCTGTTAATATCCTCTGAAGAATGTTAATTATTTGTTTTCACAGACAATTCACCTAGTTGTGTTTAGACTGAAAGTTCTTTCTCACCTTCTTTGATGTTGGTTTAGTTTTCAATGTTGCTGCTATACTCCTTGGCTCTGTCTTGCACAGGTACAGTTCAGGAATGAGTCTGGGCTCCGCCCCACTTAGTACACAGAATTAGAGGACTCCCTTCTCCAGTGCTCTCTTATCTGAGATTTGCCCATAGGAACCCCTTTCCTGGTCCTCTCAACAGAAAGTTCTGGTTTCCCTCAGAACTTTAGCTGCTAAATACATTAGAGAAGTCAGTGTGAAAGCAGAATTATAAATCTCAGGTAGAAAGTCCCCAGTAGGTAGGTTGCTGTGGTTTGAATGGTTCTCCAAAAAGCATGTGTTGGAAAATTAATCCCTAATGCAACAGTGTTGGGAGGTGGGGCCTGATGAGAGGTGATTAGGCCATGAGGGTTCCACTTCATGAGTGGATTAATGCTCTCATTGCAGGAGTTGGTTCATTATAAAGGGGCAAGTTCAGCACCTTCACTGTCATGCATGCATAGGCTCTTGCCCTTCCACTGTGGAATGACACAGCAAGAAGGCCCTCACAAGATGCTAGCCCCTTGATCTTGGACTTCCTAGCTTCTAGAACCATGAGACATAAATTCATGTTTATTATTAATTGGTCACTCTCAGATATTTAGTTACAGTATCACAAAATGGACTAAGACATAGATCTTTTACTAGGTACTTTCTTCTCCAATTCATTGCACAGATCTCTTCTTTCCTGACAAGGCACACTCTCCAGGTATTAAAATTTATTTTTTTCTCCCTCTGTAACCTAAATACTATCTCCTGCTTCTCTTTTAAGACCAGTCAAGCATCACCTCTTGTACAGTAACTCTCTCAGGAAGTATTCTCCAGAGCCTCATCCCCAGTTCCCTAAGCGCAATGCCTCAGTACCTTCGGCTTCTACACATATCCATTTGTTTTGTCTGAATTGCAACCTGGTGCAGTTTAGATATGCTCCATTGGATGGATTTGTGGATTTTAAAATCTGCTTTTAACTCTATTAACTGTCACAAATGGACAAGTGACTTACAGACACTCCTGAAAAGAAAATTAATATTGAAGAGAATACTAATAAAGAACACAAACAGTTACAAAATGACAAGACTGCTCTTGCCAGGACAAATTTTCATCAAGCACATTAACAATGAAATACACCCTGAATAGTTTTTCCCTAAGTGATGTCAAGGTATTATTCATCACATTTTATAAGACACTTTAAAACTAGGCATCCAGAATGAAGATAAATCTTTTCTATTTGTTTTTCAGCAAAGTTTAATTCAAAGTTAATTCAATGAGTAGTTTGAAAAATTTCACTTAGCTCTGATAATGATTTAGAAGTCTCATTTAAGGTTTTTATTTAATAGTAAAAGACAGAATGCCACATATTCAGGTGTAATGTTTATTCTTACCACTGCAGTGAAAAAGATAGTTAAAATGATAAATGACGATTATAATACAATAAGCCAAAAGCTTATCTTTGTCAGCAAATACATGTAGAAAACAGAAAATATTGCTGAAAATATGAAGTAATAAGTATTAGAACAAACAAATTCTAGGAATTTTATTGTGCAGTAGTGCTGATGTTTTGACATATATCAGGTTTATGATATTTACCGGATTCTTTTGAAAAAAAAAGTAAATTAAGAACTTCTTGTGAGTCATAAAGGTGACTAAAAAGAGACATATTCTCAATATTATTTTTGAAGATAAAAGCAATATTTCATTTAAAAAACTGTCAGCCAATATTAGTGGTCGATTTTACTAGGTATAAATAAGGATCATAGAATAAGGTTATAGAAATAGTATCACTCATGAATTCATTCATTTCGTGGCCTGAAAGCAAAGTGCTGCAGCGAAGAAACTGAATCCAGAAGTACACAAAGTATAATATGATGTAAACAAGGTAGTTCCTATTACAAAAATGACCTTTAAGATGTAGAAGAATCGTCACAACAATTCATAATGGCATGAAGAGAGACAATGAAAACGTTTATGCAACATACATATGAGCTGTGCCACAGATATGCCAAAGTGTTTTCAAAAACTTCTACATTTCAATACCAATTGTGCATTTGCTGATATTTTAAAATAAGTGGTTGTGAGTAGCATGTTGCCAAGCAGATAATTATTTTAAATGAATATACAAAATCAACTCATTCAAAGTGAAGTTTTTTTTTAAATTGTTATGATGCCATGATTTTAAAACATCATATTTTAATTACTTTCATTGTTATAATTTTCTGAAAGCTCATGCTATCTATTAAAACAAGTCATTTTCAAAAAAGTTTTAAAACTTAAAAACGAAATTTCAACTTGTTTTTAAAGAATGAAGGCCAAGAGAAGCCTAAGAAGGTGTGACAACTAAATGTGATGTGATACCCTTTGTGGAATTCCAGAACAGAAAAAAAGACATTACATAAAAACTAAGTAAATGTGAAAGAAGTATAGATCTTATTTATCAGTATTAGTTCACTAATTGTAACACATGAAATGACTCATGTAGGATGTTAACAGGAAGAATTGCATGCAGAGTATGTGGGAAGTCTCTGTATTATCTTTACAATTTTGCTGTAAAATTGCTCTAAAAATAAAATGTATTTTAAAATAGCTTCTAAATGAAGTTTTCATCATGTAACTGCTCTCATAATCAATTTACAGAATATTTTTATCATACCTAAAAACTCCTCATGCCCTTTTTGCCATCAGTCCTCTTCTCCTATCCCAGCTCCTAGAAACCACTGACTTGATATTTGTCCCTATAATTGTGCCTTTTCCAGAATGTCATGTACATATGATAATACAGTTTGAATCATAGAATATGTAGCATTTCGTGTCTTCCATTAGCTTGATGGTTTTGAAATGTATTCTTGTTGATGCTTGTATCAGTAGTTCCTTTATTTTTATTACTAAGCACACTGCTGGTTGTAACTCAAATTGTTTATACATTCACCACTTGATAATTGTTTGGGTTGTTTCCAGTTTGGGACTATTATGAATAAAGCTAAAATAAACATTCGTATACAGGGTTTTGTGTAGACATGTGTTTTCATTTCTAGAACGTGTTTTCAAATACCTGGAATAAAGATTAGTGGGTCACATATTAACTGCATGTGTAACTTTATAAGAAACTGCCAAATTGTTTTCCAAACTGTCTGTCCTAGTTTGACTACTGAAAAACAAAATATGAGTTCCTTCTCTTGGTGTGGTTTTTTGGTTGTTGTTAATTCTTAATTTTTGTATGTACATAGCAGGTCTTTATATTTAAGGGTAATGTGAGATATTTTGATACAGGCATGCAATGTATAATAATCACATCAAGGTAAATGGCATATTCATCACTTCAAGCATTTATCTTTGTGTTACAAAAATCCAGTTATGTTCTTTCAGTTATTTTTAAATGTACAATTAAATTATTTTTTAATATAGTCACCCTATTGCGCTAGCAAATACTCTGTCTTATTCTTGCCAGCAGTCAATATTGAAAATAGTTTTCATTTTAGCCAAACCAGTAGATTGTTGTGTTTTAATTTGTATTTCCCAAATGAATCTAACGTAAGAGGATATATGAATGGCAAGTAAGCTCATGGAAAGATTCTCAACATCTAATGATCCAGATCTACACAAAGTATAATATGATATCAGCAAGGCAATTTCTATTACAAAAATGACCTTTAACATATAGAAGAATCTTTACACTAATTTATAATGGCATGGAGAGAGACAATGAAAATATTTATGTAACACACACATGAGCTTTGCCACAGATATCTTATGATGAAGTATTTTCAAAAATTTCTAAAATTCAGTATTGTGAACAATCTAATGACATTGGGAATCTTTCCATGGGCTTACTTGCCATTCATATACATTCTTTTGCGACGTGTCCAAGTCTTTTGCCTATTTTTAAATTGGATTGTTTGTCTCTTATTATTAGATTTTGAATGTGCTTTATACGTTAGGAATACAATTTTTTTTTAAAAAGCATTTTCTTCCAATCTGTGGCTTGTCTCTTTATTTTATTAACAATGTCTTTTAAAAAGCATAACTTAAATTTTTGTTAATGTCTGGTCTATTAGTTTTTTCTTTTTATAGTTTTTGCTTAATGCTCTAAAATATTTGCCTAGCTTAAGGTTCCAAAGATTTTTCTCATATACTTAATTCTTTTCTTTTTAAATTTTTAAATTATACTTTAAGTTCTAGGGCACATGTGCACAACATGCAGGTTTGTTACATATGTATACATGTGCCATGTTGGTGTGCTGCACCCATTAACTCGTCATTTACATTAGGTATATCTCCTAATGCTATCCCTCCCCCCTTCCCCCACCCCACGACAGGCCCTAGTTTGTGATGTTCCCCTTCCTGTGTCCAAGTGATCTCATTGTTCAATTCCCACCTATGAGTGAGAACATGCGGTGTTTGGTTTTTTGTCCTTGCGGTAGTTTGCTGAGAATGATGGTTTCCAGCTGCATCCATGTCCCTACAAAGGACATGAACTCATCCTTTTTTATGGCTTCATAGTATTCCATGGTGTATCATATACTTAATTCTTAAAGTTTTAAAATTTTATCTCATACATTTAGGTTTATGATCTATTTTGGGTTAATTTTTTTTTGTATGTACTACAAGATAAAAATTCAGTTCTACTTTTTTTCTTTTCTTTAATTTTTCCTTTTCTTTCTTCCTTCTTTTTATGCAAAAAAATTGACGTCCAATTACTCCAGTACCATTTTTGATGCTATTTTCCCTCATTGAGTTACTCTGAAACATTTGTTGAAAGTAAAATAAGCATGGATATATGGATCTAGTGACTTGAAGCATAGGTAAGCCCATTGCAGGGTAAATACTATTTATTTTTGTTTTTTTCTCTTCTACACATGATGTTATAAAATCACTCAAGTATTATGAGACACAATAAATGCAAACAAAAACAACTCATTGTTAAGAGAAAAGGGAATTGGCAAAGTTAGAACCACAAAACTATCACATGGAACTTTCAATTTACTACGAATTATGTGCTAAAGGATCTAGCAAAAACAAACAAACAAACAAAACAAAACAAAAATCCAAACTACACAGAGAAGGGATGGGCATTTTCAGAAGATCAATAGAAACTATAAAAGTTTTGATGCAAATAGTAGAAATAGAAATAAAAGGACGCATACAATATAAAACATAAAGAAATCCTTTAATGGATTAGCAGACTGGCCAAATTTGAGGAAAGAATCACTGAGCAAACTAGGTCAATAGAAATTATTCAAACTAAGATACAAAATGAAAAGTGAGTGAAAAACAGAACAAAGTATCTAACATTAGTGTGACAATATCAAGCTGTCTAACATACATGTATGTAATCTGCGTCCCCAAAGGAGAAGAAAACATGGCAGAATACTTTAGAACACAATGGCCAATTATTTTCCAAATGAATAATATCCATAAATTTAATAGACTCAGAGAACACCAATTAATATTCAGATACACACAAACACATACACACAAACAAATACACACATACACATTCAAATACATCATAGTCAAATTTCCGAAAACCAAAGATAGAGTAAATACCAAAGGCACCCAGAGAAAAGGCACACTACATACAGAACAAGATAAGGATGACAAATTTCTTAAAAATATGTAATCCAGAAAACAATGGATTGACACCTTTAAAATAATGAAGTTAAAAAAAAAATACATCGGGCCAGGCCTGGTGGTTCATGCCTGTAATCCCAGCACTTTGGGAGGCCGAGCTGGGCGGATCACCTGAGGTCAGGAGTTTGAGACCAGCCTGGCCAACGTGGTGAAACCCCATCTCTACTAAAAATACAAAAGTTAGCTGGGCGTGGTGGCAGGCACCTGTAATCCCAGCTACTCAGGAGGCTGAGGCAGGAAAATTGCTTGAACCTGGGAGGCGGAGGTTGCAGTGAGTGGAGATTGTGCACTCCAGCCTGAGTGACAAGAGCGAGACTCTGTCTCAAAAAAAAAAAAAAAAAGAAAGAAAAGAAAAAAGAAATCCATCAATCTAAAATTCTAAATACAGTGAGAATGTATTTCAATAAGGAAGATAAATTTAAAAAATGTTCAGGAAAACAATATGCAGCGATGAAATGTTAAAAGAAGCTCTTGGCCAGGCGCGGTGGCTCACACCTGTAATCCCAGCACTTTGGGAGGCCGAGGCGGGCGGATCACGAGGTCAGGAGATCGAGACAACGGTGAAACCCCATCTCCACTACAAATACAAAAAAAAAAATTAACCAGGCTCAGTGGCGGGCGCCTGTAGTCCCAACTACTCGGGAGGCTGAGGCAGGAGAATGGCGTGAACCCGGGAGGCGGAGCTTGCAGTGAGCCGAGATCGCACCACTGTACTCCAGGCTGGGCGACAGAGCAAGACTCCATCTCAAAAAAAAAAAAAAGAAGCTCTTAACACCAAGTAAATATAATGCAAATCAAAACGTGAAACTAGACAAATGAATAAAAAGTGCTTTAAATGGCAAAAACAAGGGTAAATACAAACAGAATATATTTTTGTTATTTCAAGTTATTTTAAAAGATGATTGATTACTTAAAACAAAAATAATAATAAAACATGGTTTTATTACACATGTAGAATTTAAAAGTTTGACAAATATAACATAATGAATGGAAGAGAGGAAATGAAAGATTTGTAAGGTTTTTACACTATATCTGAAGTTGTTTAATGTAATTTGAAAGCAGATTATGGTAAGTTAAGAATATACATTCAAGCTCTAAAGCAACCGCTAAAAAATTTTAGAAGATGTGGAAATAATAAGCCAATAGCAGAGATGAAAATGGAATATAAAAATAGCCAATTAATCCTGGAAAAGCATAAATATCTCTTTACAAGGTTTCATAGGAATATGTGATTTCATTTGTCTTAGGTGTATACCTAAAAGTGAAATTGCTGGGTCATATACTATATGTTTAGCCTTTTGAGAAACTGCTAGACTGTCTTCCCAAGGAGCTGCACCATTTAACACTCCCATCAGCAATCTATGAGGGTTTCTATTTCCCCACATCTTCACCAACAAATATTACCTCTTTTAAATCGTAGCCATCCCAGCGAGTGTGAAGTCGTATCTCACTGTGGTTTCTGTTTGCATTTCCCTTATGGCTAATTATATTCAGAATCTTTTCATGTGCTTAGTGGACATTTGTATGTCTTCTTTAAAGACATATTTAAACTCTGTGTCCATTTTTAATTGGATTGTCTTTTTATTGTTGAATTTAGTAGTTCTTTATATATTACAAATATAGGTCTGTTATTCAATACATGGCTTGCAAATATTGTATCTCATTCTTTGGATTATGTTTTCACTTTCTTGATAACATCTTTTGAAGCACAGAAGTTTCCAATTATATTATAGTAAAGTTCAATGTATTTTTTCTTGTTACTTGTATTTTCCTTGTCATATTTAAGAAGGCTTTGCCTAAGCCAAGATTATAAACATTTACCTCTATATATTCTTCTAAGAGTTTTATACTTTTGTTTTTTACAGTTTTGAATCTATGATCCATTTTGAGTTAATATTTTTATATGGTGTGAGGAAGAGGGAAAGCTTTATTCTTTTACATGTAGATACCTGGTTGTTACAAAAAGATTTGTGAAAAAGATTATTCTTTCCCCCATTTAATTGTCTTGGCATCCTTGTTGAAAATTAATTGACCATAAATGTAAGACCATACATGTAAGAGTTTATTTCTGAACTGTAAACTCTATTCCACTGATATTTATCCTTATGAAAAATTATGAAAAATGTGTACATATATTCATCAGAGATATAGGTCTGTAATTTTTTCCTCTTATCCTTATGATTTATCCTTATGCTAATACCATATGGTACTCATTACTATAGCTTTCTATTGAATGTTAAAATTGAGAAGTTCGAGTTCTCCAATCCCCATCTTCTTTTTTATGATAATTTTAACTATTGTGAGCCCATCAAATTTCCATATGAATTTCAGGATCAGCTTGTCAATGTATACAAAAAAAATGTACCTGTGATTTTAATAGGGATTGTGGTGAATCTGTAGATCAATTTGGAGAACATTGGGGAATATTGCCATTTTAACCATATTAAGTCTTCCAATCTATAAGTATGACATGGATTACCATTTACTTAGATCGACTTTCGTTTCTTTCAGTGATGTTTTGTATTATTGAATGTAGAAGCCTTTTACTTTTTTGTTAAATTTATTCCTAAGTATTTGATTATTTGATGCTATTGTATTAATAAATGAAATTGTTGTCTCTATTTTGTTTTCAAATTGTTCTAGATTATAAATTCAATTGATTTTTGCATACAGAACCTGTATTCTATAACCTGGCCATATGGTGCTAATAGTTTTACATGGATATCTGAGGATATTTTACATGCCTATGACTTGTATAATCTCCAAATAGAGATCATTCTATTTTCTTCCTTTCCAATCTGGATGCCTAATTGTCCTGGTTACAACCTCCAGTAAAATGTTGAGAACAAGTGATGAGAGCAGACATCCAGCCTTGTCTTATTCCTGATCTTAGAAGGTAAGCATTCAGTCCTTCACAATTAAATATGGCATTGGCTGTAGGTTTTTCACAGATGCCCCTTTATCAGGTCTGGGAAGTCCATCTTCTATTTCTAACCTGTTAAGTGCTTTTTATCATGAGAGGGTATTGGATTTCCCCAAATGAATTTGCTAAACCTACTGAGATGATCATGTGATTTTTGTTCTTTATCCTATTAATATGCTACATTGCATCAATTGGTTCTTGAATGCTAAGCAAACTTTGCATTCTGGGGAGAAACACAGACATACTCTCGTGCATAATTTTGAAAATAAATCACTTAGGTTCAGGTTACTAGTATTTTCTTGAGAATTTTTGTACATATATTAATCAGAGATATAGGTCTGTAATTTTTTTCTCTTATGTCTTTGTCTATTTTAGTCTCAAAGCAATACTGACATAAATGAAGTTTGTAAATGTTCCCTTCTATTTTTCAGAAAGGTTTGTGAAGAATTTATACTGATTCTTTAAATGTTTGGTAAACTTGACCAATGAAGTAATTTGATCCTGGGCTTTTCTTTATGGAATATTTTTAAATTACTAATTTAAATTTGTTTAATCTCTTTACTTGTTGTAAGTCGATTTAGATTTACTTTCACCTTGAGACAGTTTCGATAGTTGTGTCTTTCTTTATCCAGATCATCTAAATTATCTAATTTGCTGTTCATAATATTTCTTTATAATCCTTTTTGCTTCTGTAAGATTGGTAGTGATGTCCCCGCTCTCATTTCTGATTTTAGTAACTTGAATCTTCACTCTGTTTTCCTTAGCCAATTGAACTAAAGGTTTGTCAGTATTGTTGATCTTTCCAGTGAACTTATTTCAGTTTGGTTTATTTTCTCTATTGTTTTTCTATTTTCTAAATAGTTATTTTCAACCTCAATATTTACTCTTTCCTTTTCTTGTTTGTATTGTATTTAAATTGCTCTTTCTTTTCCAGTGTCTTAATGTGGCAGATTAAGTTATTGAACTGAGATCTTTCTTTTCAATATAGGCATTTACCATCATAAATTTTGCTTTAATCAGCACTGTAGCTATATCCCATAGTTTTAGTATGTTGTGTCTTAACTTTCAATCATCTCAAAGTATGTTTGAATTACGTTTGTGACTTCTTCCTTATCTAATGGATTATTTATGACTGTGTCGTTTAATGTGTACATACATGTTTTCAAATTTCTTTCTGTTCTTGATTTCTAATTTTGTTTCATTATGGTCACAAAACATACTTTAATTTACCTCATTCATTTTATTTTTCTTGAAGCTTGTTTTATGACCTAGCATATAGTCTATTTTATGTGTACTCAAAAAAATGTGTATTCTGCTGTAGTTGGACAGAGCATTCTATAGATGTTTGATCTAGTTAACTAGACTTGAAGTCTTCCATTTTCTTGTCAATCTTTTGTCTACTTGTTTTATTCATTATTAAAAATGGGTTATTAAGGTCTCCAAGTATAATTATTTATTTTTTCTCCTATCAATTTTGTCATTTTTGTTTTACGTATTTTGGTGGACTCTATTTTTATGTGTATGTATGCTTATAACTGTGATATCTTCCTTATCGATTGCTTCTTTTTTCATTATAAATTGTCCCCTTTATCCCTAGTAAGAGTTTTTGTTTACAGTTTTTCTTTCTCTTTCTTTCTTTCTCTTTCTTTTCTTTCTTTCTTTCTTTCTTCCTTCCTTTCTTTCTTTCTTTCCTTTCTTTCTTTCTTTCTTTCTTTCCTTTCTTTCTTTCTTTCTCTTCCTTTTCCTTCCTTCCTTCCTTTCTCTCTCTCTCTTTCTTTCCTTCCTTCCTTTTTTTTTTTTTTTTTTTTTTGAGACAGTCTCGCTCTGTCTTCCAGGCTGGAGTACAGTTGTGCCATCGCCGCTCTCTACAACCTCCGCTTCGTAGGTTCAAGTGATTCTCTAGCTTCAGCCTCCAGAGTAGCTGAGACTGCAGGTGCACACCACCATGACCAGCTAATTTTTTGTATTTTAAGTAGAGACAAGGTTTTACCATGTTGGCCAGGCTAGTTTCAAACTCCTGGCCTTAAGTGATCTGCCCTCCTTGGCCTCCCAAAGTGCTGGGATTACGGGCATGAGCCACCGCTGGCCTAAAGTATATTTTTCTGATATTAGTATAGCTACTCCAACTTTCTTATGGCTGCTGTTTGTATCTTATATCTTATTCCATTCTTTTACTTTTAACCTAATTGCATCTTTGAATCTGAAATGTATTTCCTGTAGCAGACATAAAGGTGGATTTTTCTATAATCTGAATGTTTTTGTCCCCCCATGAATTCTTATGTTGAAATCCTAACCCCCAAGGCAGTAGTATTAGTAATTGGGGTCTTTGGGAGGTGATTATGTTATATGGGTAAAGCCTTCATAAATGGGATTATTACTCTTTCATAAAGAGGCTGAAGAAAGACTCCTTCTCCCTTTCATCACATGAGGTTATGATGAGAAGACAGCTGTCTATAAAGAAGCAAGCCCTCACCAGACACTATATCTCTTGGCAGCTTCATCCTGGACTATCAAGCCTCCAAAATTGTGAGAAATTTCTGTTGTTTATAAGCCACCCGGTCTATGGTATTTTGTAATAGTATCCCATATGAACTAAGAGAGATCTTTCTATATCTGGACTGTCAATCTATGACTCTTGATTAGCATAGTTAATCCTTTCACATTTATTTTTATTATTGCTAAAATTGAATTTATGCCTGACATTTTATTTTTCTTTTGTTTTCTATATTTCTCGTGTGATTTTTGTTCTATTTTTTCTCATTTATCACTTTTTTTGCATTAAGTAAATATTTTCTAGTGTGACTTTTATTTCCTTTAATGAACTTATGCAACTTTTAGTTCCTTTTTATTATATATTTAGTTATTTTATGCATGCCAGGCTTACCACATGTATCTTAACTTGTCAGAATGTCCTTTGGATTTATACTAACTTTATTCTTGTGAGATATAGAAATGATATTTTCTATTTCACAGTCATGAGACATTGTCATTATGCCCTCCTTTACTTTTTCATTTTTATTTTACCTTTTCCTTTCCCTTTACTCCTTTAGTTTTTTTACCTTATTTCTTTGAGCACTTTTTTTTTATTTTTATTTTTTTGAGATGGAGTCTTGCTCTGTCGCCCAGGCTGGAATGAAGTGTCATGATCTTGACTCACTGCAACCTCTGCTTCCTGGGTTTCAGCAATTCTCCTGCCTCAGCCTCCCAAGTAATTGGGATTACAGGCACGCACCACCACGCCTGGCTAATATTTTTGTATTTTTAGTAGAGACGGGTTTTCACCATTTTGGTCAGGCTGGTCTCAAACTCCTGACCTTATGGTCCAACTGCCTTGGCCTCCCAAAGTGCTGGGATTACAGACATGAGCCATCACACCCATCCTCTTTGAGCACATTTATAATAGCTTCTTTGAAGTCTTTGTCTGCTAAATTTGAAAACAGAACTGTCTCAAAGGCAGTTGGTGTTGCCTGCTTTTTTTCTTGTATATAGATTGATTTCCTTTTTTGCTTTTGCAAATCTTGTGATTTTTTGGTTAAAAATGTCATTTTAGATACATTATTGTAGTAACAGTGAATAGTCAGACACACACACACACACCCCAGTAGAGTTTCTTTTTTTTTTTTAATGTGTTTAGTGGCTTTGTTGAACTATTTAAGACAGTCTATTTTTTTATTTTTTTGTACTGTGCAATTTCTCATGTCGTTCTTCAGAGGATGTGACCTTGGCCATGTGCATAGTCACCTGGGATAATGGTGAATTTAGCAGGGCTGTTTTTGACTTTCTCCTTCCGAGTCATTCTGTTAAGCTGTCTGCTTGTCTCAGTATTATATGTAGCTATTATTATAGCTTCCATCAATTGCTAGCTGATTATTCCATTGTTTTTGATAATGCCCTTGGGCCTAAATTGCTTCCTATCTTTGAGGCCACTGTTGAGGTTTGTTCCAACCACAGGAGGGCTCTTTTTAACTGTCTGTTTCCTGGTTTTCTCTGCCAAAGTTCCACCTTGTTTGTAGTGCAGCTTGCTCCTGTCATGGAACTACCAGCCCTCTCTTAATTATTTACAATCACTGCTTACCTCCACTGTTTCCCAGAAAGCCCTTAGGCTTGACTTTCCCCTACTTTCGGTTCCAAATAAAGTCAGTCCTTTAAGTGGAGTTTTCAAGCTTTCTCCTCTTAGGACCAACATATCCAGCTGGACAAAACTGTTGTGTTGCTGCTCTGGAGGTGGGGACAAGGATAGTGGCTTACTTCTCTGAGTGGCACCCCTGCTTCACAGGCAGGGCACTGGGTTGGGGCAGCAGCCTCTGGTCTTCTCAACTTGCCTCCCTTTGTGAGGAACCTTTGACTCTCTGAGCTACAGGTGAGGGCAGTTGGGGCCCCAGTATTCTTGGCCTGCCATAACTGGGGTATGAGTAGGAGCTGGGTGGAGAAAGGAAGCCCCAGACTTCTCATTGTTCTTGCCTCAAATAGAGCCTTTGTAGCACTGAGCTGGTAGCTTGCCCTTCTCATAGAGATACTTCTCATGGAGATACTTAAGGGACTGACTTTATTTGGAACAGTCATACACGGCCTATGTTCTTGGCTGATTGGAAAGAGCTTTGTTCTTGACTGCATCTATGTAGAGTGAAGCTATCATTTTGCTGAGCTGGATGGGGAAAGAAAGAACAGGAAGTAGCTCAAATCTCACTGTTCTTAGCAAAATTTAGTAGATTTTCTTAAATGAATGTTTATTTTTATGCTGTATGCCCATAGAACAAGTTCCAAAGATTTAAAATGTTTGGGTTTCTTTTCTCAGTTTCACCAATTAGGTTGTTTCACTAGGGAGAGGGTACATGTAGGTTATTATGCCAAAATTCTGGAAATTATCTACCAGTATCATATAATTTTAAACTAAGAATGTCAAAATTAAAGAAGCATACTAATTGCTCTCAATTATAAAACACATATGCAGTAATAATTTTGGAGGATTGTATTAAAAATCACAACACTTAGTGCTCTATAACAATGTTCATTCTGCTCATGAATCTGCAACTTGGCAGAACTTCTGCCAAAGAGACTGTTCACTCTCGCTTTATTCCATGTCGACTAGGGTTACTCAAAAGTTAGAACTGAAATAACTTAAGGGCTCACTCATTCATATTATTGGTGGGTTATACTTGGAAAATTCAAACAGTTGGAGGTTGTAGTAACTAGGGCTTCTTGGATATCACTATCTTTATGTGGCCTTCCCATGTGGTCTCTCTAGCATGCTTCAGGGTAACTGATCTTTTACATGTCACCTAAGGGCTTCCAAGGCATGTGTCCTCAGAGACAGGGAAAAGAGGAAACCCTGACTTTTTATGACCTAGCCTTGGAAGTCATAAAGTGTCATTTCTACTCGAGTCCCAGGCCCAATAGATTCACCCATTTGCCCATTTATCTTGGCATTTCTATTTATAAGGATGAAAAAGCATCATACTCAGAAAAATAAAGAAATTTGCCCAAATTATAGACCTAATAAATGAGAGAACAATGATTGAATAACTCTGTCTGGTAATATTCAATAAATGCTATTAAGATACTTGATCACAATTTTTATATAAATACAAATTTACACCTTGTGAGCAGGAAACAAAAATTCCTTCTAAGAGATACCAGGAGATAGACAAATCATAGTACAGACAACTCACAGATTTCAACAATGTTATGTGATGTGTATACCCCACTAGTGGAAATGCAATGTTTCAAGGCAGGCAAAGAGACAGAGCAATTTACTCTTCCTTGGGGGTGAGAGGGACTGCCTGGCTGAGAGGTAATATTTGAGCTGAACCTTAGAGGATCTTCAGCGATAGATAGTCTGTAGTGAGGAAGAAAGGTCAGAGCCCAGGCCCAGAGAGCACAGGGGCGCGAAACTGACAAGGGGGGTGTGGAGGTTCGGGGAAGGCTGGGCACTAAAGCATAACTGGGATATGGTGAAGCCAGGGTGTTGGGGGAGGTGGGGTCAAGAGATGAGGCTGGAAATAGGTTAGGCCTAGCTTGTGAATGACTTTGAATGACATACTGAGAAGTTGCTCTTTAACTTATGACTAATCAAGAGCCACTGCAAATTATAAGTAGAGAAGTGATACAGTAAATTTTGCATTTAGAAAGACCACTTCAGTGATTACATAGAGAAAAATGAAGGGATTTAATACTGGAGAATAAGACACAAGACAGGAGAGCAATGTAATAGATGGTGCTCTGGTGTTGAGAATGACATCAAGGCATATCTTTTGTGTTTTTATTCCAATACTGTTATAAAATTCTCAAGCTTGAAGGTCTGTGCAGCAAAAAAATCTCAGTGTAGGTAAAGGAGGAGCAGGACAAGTGGCAGACAAAACCCCTCAGACACCAAGTTAAAGAAGGAAGGGCTTTATTCGGCCGGGAGCTTTGGCAAGACTCACGTCTCCAAAAACTGAGCTCCCCGAGTGAGCAATTCCTGTCCCTTTTAAGGACTTATAACTCTAATGGGGTCCATGTGAGAGGGTCGTGATCAATTGAGCAAGCAGGGGGTAACTGACTGGGGGCTGCATGCACCGGTAATCAGAACAGAACAGAACAGAACAGAACAGAACAGAACAGAACAGAACAGAACAGGACAGAGATTTTCACAGTGCTTTTCCATACAATGTCTGGAATCTATAGATAACATAACCTGTTAGGTCAGGGGTCAATCTTTAACCAGGCCCAGGGCATGGCGCCAGCTGTCTGCCTGTGGGTTTGATTTCTGCCTTTTAGTTTTTACTTCTTCTTTCTTTGGAGGCAGAAATTGGACATAAGACAATATGAGGGGTGGTCTCCTCCCTTAGAGGTATCAACTGCTATTTAATGACATTTTAGCAAAATTTTAAGGGTGGTTTTTCTAGCAGTAGGAAAGAGGAAAAACACCAAAATTTGACTAATTTACTTGGCTTTTATTTGATTCCTTTTGCTCTTTTTTCCTGTGACATGAGTTTGTTCCTGAAGGGCAAGGTCAAAGGAGTTTCTGACTAATGTATCCCTAAACTTCGTGCTGTTTTATTACTCTTCCATTGAGGCCAGCACACCTTAATATGACATTTTAAAATTCACAACATTTTGTTAGCAAAATAGTTGCCTTTTTTGCATCTTTATTTCTTAAAACAATTTTTTATTAAAACAATTATCTTATCAAGAACCAATGACAATGCCCATCAGCCAGTGTTAGTAATGCCAAGCAGGTCTCTCAGCTTGCACTATGTTAATTATATTCAAAATAAGAATCCACAGAAAGAACTCAAATGAGTACAAATACTTCTTAATATATTTTTGGATGGAATTCCTAATAGAGTCTATTCCTTGCCTGAAACCTGCAAATATACATAACTTTTAATGTTGTTAAGTATGAGTCACAAGTAGAGGTAAGAGGCAGTGAACACAATGTTTCTTACTGCAAATCTTTTCTTCCCCTCTAAACATTGAAGTTGTCTTATACTATAGTCACTGAGGAGAGTTACAATAAGAACCATCAAAATTGTTAGTTGCAACTTGAGGTAAATAAAATACACATAAATCCTTCCAAGTGGAAAAATATTCACTGTGTGTCTTTCATTTTCATTCATTAAGACAAAGTTCCGAAAGCCAAGTGTTTTGCACTCAGAAGATTCAAAGGGAACTTGACATTAGCATTTCTAATCACCCTCTTTCAGTGAGAGCTGACACACAATCTATTTTGAATAGGCCTGAATGTCAATCACTGGTTTAGAGTCCACAAAAGGAGGAGGAGTGTGTTGAGTGTGAACACGGGGAGCTGCATCTCCAGCATTTGAGCTTTAGATTCCTGAGGGCACCCAAGGGAAGGTGTCCATCATACAGCTGAATAGATGGTTCCAAATGTCAGAAGAACACGCTGGATTAGAAATACAAATATGAATGGAAAATAAGTCAAAAAAACTTTCTTTAATTTTTTTCAAATGTACCCCAGTCTCTCCAGACTCTGCTACTCAAGGTCACATGGCAAGGAAGTGAGAATGTTGTATGAGAACAGAAACGAAGGGTGGTGAGTAGGATGCACGGTTGGACAGTAACACTTCTCGGTGTAAGAGACTAGATGAAAGCCTAAAGAGAAAGCTTGTTTAAAAAATAGGGTCAGAGACTATGAGGATTATAGGGAAGAGGAAATGGAGACACCTCATTCTTCAATGTTGGAAGCTGATCAAGAACATTTCTTGAAGTGCATGGAAGAGAACTCCGTGCTGAGTTATTATTCTCCCCATTTTGGGAGTACCATCAACACAAATCACTTATCAGCCATTGAATATTTCATTTTGAGTTACACTGGTCAGTATTTGGGAACTGGCACAACCTCCTCTCCAGGGACTATTCTCCTGCAGAAAAACGCAGGCCAAGACTCTTTGCCCCGAATCGAGGCTGAGGCTCCTTGACCACTTGGGAGGTAGTAGTGTGAAGCCCACGCCCTAGGCAGAGGGGGAACGAAGAGGGCTGTTTGGTCACTGTCCAACTTATGCAATTTAGGCCTATCATATCTTGGTACTTACCTAGGATACTGTTAAACTCAGAATCTAGGTTTGGGGCTGTATTGCAAACATAGTGGCAACACTAGATGAAGCCAAGTATATCTCTTTCAAGAATGACAAAAGGTCTGAAATTTTACTCTCCTTGCAGACAAACAGGTTAGCCTACCACATTTTCAAGGATGCTGGCAGGAGAGACAAGACTCCCAGGTCATAAACAACTTTTTTTTTTTTTTGCTCAAAGCACAGCAGGCAGCATGAGTTTTGTGCTTGTTTCAGTCCCCTCACCCCGCAATTTCCACAGGGGAGTGAAGAGGCAAGCAAGTGAAGCTGTGCATACATCCCAGCCAAAGAACCCCAAGCTCAGGAAACTCCCATCCTTTATAAGGGGCCTGTAAGTAAACCTACTTGCCTTTTCCCCAAAGGAGACATCATCTTTATCACACTGCACAGAAAACAAGTCTGCCCTCTGCTCCAGAGAGATATTTCCACACAGCCTGGCTGTTTGCTAGACAAACATCCTTGGAAAGTTGGTTTGGGCATTAGTTGGCTTAGAAGAATGATTCTTAAGAGATGGCAGGAATAGCTATAATCCATGCTGGGAGAAGGTGGTATAGCTCATTGATCAGTAATCATTAGTTAATAGCTAACTAATTGTAACCAAATTACAATCCTTGAGACCATACATAAACCAAACAATATCTGTTATGCAATTCTATGTGAAATACAACAAATTATTCCCCATAGAAACAAAAACATCACCCTTGACTAGATGGGACTGAGGGAAGTATTATAATTGTTCAATTTATGCTTGGTGTACAGGCTTAAACACAGAGGCAGTAGTTAACACCACTGGCTAGGATGAGATTACCCACGGAGTATAACAAGTGAAGATGTGATGAAGGACGGCCAAGATGGGAAACCAACTGAGTAAATTTAAGGCACTTGGCCAAACCCTGGGTCAGCGTCTTAACATTGCTGCCAGTGTTACACTTGCACATTTAATGAAGATTTCTTAGTAACAAGATCAGAGTGAGCTTGAAGCTGCTTCTACCCTTGAATGTTTAATTCCATAAACCTGTAAATGACTTATTTGTTTTCCGTCCTAGGAATACCTTGAATGAAAAACAGAATATACTGTACTGTTTATATAATATACTCAGAAAGTATATTACGTTAGTACACAGCAGGAAGGATTATCACAAAGGCACATATCATGAAATTAGAACCCAGACCAACAGTTAGAAAAATCCCAAACCCCATATGCTCCTCTTAATCTCCTTGCTATTGGTACCCTGTGCTCATTTCCAAAGGCAACCGCTATCCTCACTTCCAACATCGTAGATTAGGTTTATCTTCATTTGAACTTTGTTATACAATGGCATCATATGGTATACATTTCTTGTGTCTGGCTTCTTTCTCTCAGTATCATGTTTGCAAGATTTATAGTGTTGTATTGTGTGCAGCCATAATTAGTTCATCCTAATTACTGAATAGTATTCCATTGTATGAATATATCACAGCTTATTCATTCATTAAAATCTTGATGGAATTTTGATTTGTTTTTAGTATTTGTCTACTAAAGATAATGTTGCTATAAAACATTCTTGTACACATCTTTTGACAGCTCTATACATTTCTGTTGGGTTTAAACTTAGAAGTAGAATTACAGGGATTTAGGGCATGCATAAATTCAGCTTTAATATATAATAGAAAACAGTATTCCAAATGACTCTACCAGTTGACATTCTCACCAGCAGCGTATGAGAGCTCTGCATTTTTATGGGTGCTTGCTACTGTCATCCTATTTAATTTTAGCCCTTCTATTTGGTGTATAACAGAATTTCATTGTGGCTTTAATTTGCATTTCCTTGATGACTAATGAGCATGATTACTTTTTCATACGTGTTTTGATCATTTGTATATTCTCTCGGCAAATTTCCTGTTAGAATTTCTTGCCCACTTTTTCTATTGTGTTGTTTGTCATTTTAAAAATAGATTTTAGGCATTTAAAAAAAATTTGAGGCCAGGTGCAGTGGCTCACACCTATAATTCCAGTGCCTGAGAAGCCGAGGTGGGAGTCACTTCATCCTAGGAGTTGAAGACCAGCCTAGGCAACATAGCAAGGTCCCATCTCTACAAACAATTTAAAAAATTAACCAGGCATGGTGGTGCACACCTGTAGTCTTAACTACAGGAGGCTGAAGTGGGAGGATCACTTGAGCCCAAGAGTTGGAGGTTGCAGTGAGCTATGATTGCCCCACTGCACTCCAGCCTGGGCAATAGAATGAGACTCACCTCAAAATAAGTTGTTTTGTTGTTGTTACAGGTCCTTTGTCAGTTATATGCACAACAAATATCTTCTGTGACTCAGGGGCTTGCATTTGGCTTATACTAAGTGTCTTAGTTTTAATATGGTCTTCCTATAAGTACTTTTTTTGGGGGTAATGGTTAACACTTTTGGCATTTAGGAAAATGTTCCCTACTTTTGAAAATATATTCTCCTGTTATGTCCTTAGATATTTTATTGATTTATTTATCACATTTAGGTCTATCACCCACTTGCGTTTTGGTTTTGTGGTGAGTTTGAATTGAGGATAAGATTAAACCTTTTCTTATGGATATGCAGCTAATCTAGCATCATTTATTTATTGTCCTTTTGCCACTACTCTCCAATCAAGTGACTGTATACATGTGGTCTTATTTCTTTACTCTCTGTTCTGTTCATTTGGTCTGTTTATCTATCCTTGCACCAATGACACAGTCTTTTAATTATTCCAGTTTAATAATAAATCTTTATATCCAGAGTATAAATCCTTCAAATTTTTCATTATTCTTCCTGTGTGTCTTGGGACTAAATGTATTAATTTTAGAATTATCCTATCAGTTTACACATATGCGCACACACAACTGCTGCCATTTCTAAGTAGGGATTGTATCAGTTTAATCATTTCACAGGAAACTGGCATCTTAATAATATACAATCTTCTGATTCAAGGACAAGGTAGGTAGCATTGCTTATTTGTCTTCTTTAACTTATCTCAATGCTGTTTTCAAGTTTCCAGTGTAGAAACCTTATCTATTGTTAGATTTATCCCTAGATATTTAATGTTTTATGATGTCACTGTGAATAGTATTACTTTTAATTTTGTTCTCTAATCCTTGATGACATATAAACCTAAAATTGTGTGTTACATATTCAAGTCTATCCAGCAATCTTGCTAAATTCACTCATTAATTCTAATAGATCATCTACGTTTTCCACACACATAATCATGTTGTCTGCAAATAATGGCAATTTTATTTCTCTTGCCATCTTTATATATTTTATTTATCTTTCTTTATTTTACTGTCAAGGAACCTCCGGTAGTAGGCATCCAATTTAAAAGGAAAAACTTTCAATATATCACTAATGAATATGTTCACTACTGTAGGTTTGCTAAGGAATACTGAATTTTATCATATGATTTTTCTGCATTTGTTGAAATGGCCATATGATTTTTCTCCCTTTGTTAGAGTTTATGGTTGCTTGTTTTTGAACTTTGTATAAATAGAATGATTTAATATGTATTCTTCATGTCTGACTTCTTTTGTTCAATATTAAGATTGTAAGATCTATTTATTTATTTATTGAGACAAGTTCCTACTGTGTCACCCAAGCTGGAGTGCAAGGTGGCTCACTGCAGCCTTGACCTTGTGGGCTCAAGCCATCCTCCCACCTCAACCTCCTGAGTAACTGGTCCTACAGGCACGTATCACCATGCCCAGCTAACTTTTGTATTTTTGGTAGAGATGAGGTTTCACCATGTTGCCCAGGCTGATCTCAAATTCATGGGCTGAAGTGATCCACCTGCCTCAGGACCCCAAAGTGCTGGGATTATAGACGTGAGCCACCGCATGCAGCCATTCATGTTTTTGCATGTAGAACTGTTTATTTTCATTGCAGAAGAAAATTTCATTGTATGATTATACCACAAATTATTTATCAAATATCAAATGGAGTCTTTTCTACAGTAGCATGTACTACGTGCTAACAGTGGGTAACAGCGGCTAAAGTAAGAGTGAGGACTGGGAAGATTTCAAGAGATATAAAAGAAGTGTCAGATATAGACATCATGTTTGGAAAATTGCCTGTAGAAGTAAGGTCAGATCTACTATGACATTATCTTTCCCTAGAGAGGATTTAATTTGTTTTTGCAAGGGGCCTGGAGACACTGGCACCTGAAGATGACCCTAATCCAATGTGAATAACCAAGGTGATTCCCAGCTGAGCTGCAGTCTCTGGTAAGGCCCACCAACTTATACTTCACTACCTGAGAGCAGCTCTTCAGGGTCCCAATCAAAAGTGAGGCCTAGATTCGCCAGTCATCTTTCCTCTTGGTGAGTCTTGAATCCTCTGTCCCCTTGAAGCTGCCCAAATTGCAGCTCAGCCTCTCAGCTCTTCCCTCTGACACCAGCAAACAACTCCTGAGATAAAGACTCTTAAATCCACAGCCACCTGCCTGGCTTCACTTCTCCCCTCACCCTGGCCCAGTGCTTCACTGAGTTATTGGCTCTTCCATGGTATCTAACAAATATTTTGCCATATTTTCTAGCTGTTCTTAGTGGAAGTGTTTGTCCAAATTAATTACCCATTTATTCCACATAAGCAAGGTCATCTTTTAAACAAAGCCCATGAACCAATAAACCACAACATAAAATGAATTGTAATTGGTTAGTATACATTCGAAAGATATCAACTTCTTAATTATTAAAAAAAAATCCAATTTCAAATGAGATTATTTCAGTGCTAAAGTAACAAATATTAAAGAAACGAGGATAACGGATAGAGCTCATTAGCTCAGCTACTGCTAGTGAGAGTCAAACAGAAACTTATCTAAAGGGAATTTTGACAATATTAACAAGAATGGTATTATTTTTCATACTTACTGACAGTGCAATTCCACTGCTGGGGTAATTTATTCTAAGGTAATAATCTGAAAGGTAGACAAATATTAAAGTCAAATATATTCAATTTAGGATTACCTTTAATAAGGAAAACATTTAAACTTTCCTTTAATATGGTAATAAGTAATTAAATCATAATATATCAATAACAGATTATACAATCTTTAAAATTAAATTTATTAAGCATGTCTCCTATAGTTTTAAATAACACTGTATCCAAAGCAAAATTTAAAAAACATATAATATGAATTCAGTTATTCTAAAAAATACATAAAGAAAACTCTTGAAAAATATTCCAGATGTGTTAGTATTGGTTCCCTGAGTGGATACATTGTAGACATTTTGTGTCTGCATTTTTATAGTTTCAACTGATTCATAAACTTTCTACTGAGTATACAATTCTTTTATAATCAGAAATAACCAGGAAAAAATAGTTACTTTTATATTAAAATTAATAATAGTAAATTATTCATTGAGAATAAGATAGAATCCTAGCTAGTTTAATTTTCAGATAATTAATTATTTATGATATGATGCACATTCCAAATACAGTCCCTGCCAGGAATAACATCATGAAATAATTCAAAACTAGACAAACAGAAATCAGCTTTTCTCTTATAATTCATGAAGCATGTCAACTGTTACACTTTTCAAGGGTCACAGTCATGAACATCGGTTAACACTATCAAAATAGCTTCATCTCTTTCTTATTGTCTTCTTTTCCGAAGAGAATGAGCCCATTCATGATGTCTCTGGCACTTCATATGCGATTTTTCATTAATTTTCCCACACTTCATTTAAGGCAAACTTTTTAAATGTATTTTACAAATGTATCACAGATTCACAAGAAAACGTGTGACTGCAAAACTTCATGTCCACACCTTAGAGCTGCGACATAAGCCCTGTGCGCGCTTTGCAGAAATTCTGCCGGCCTCTCCAGGCCCTCCTTCCAGCTCACGGCAGAGCGGGCTGGAAGTAACGGGGAAGAGTGGTTATTTGTTGGTTTAATATAATTTGTTTAGTCACCCAAGGATGACTAATTTGCATTTTCTCTCTCTTTTTATATTGATCCGTAGCACACTCTGTTTTCCACCTAATGGATATTTGGGCACTAACTTGTTAGTGTCACTTTCCTGTCCTTTCATGCAGGGTTTTCAGGCTGTGGGTTCCCTGGCAGCCACCTCCCATCACTATGGTGTCCTCGCTTCAGTTTTGACACGACATCATTAGCAGCTGCAGACAGTCCTTGTTCCGGCTGAATAAGAGAGCACAGACGGACTTGGCACTGGGCGCACACCAGGAGGGTCCGAGGCGGGGCCGCGGGGACCTGCTCTTGGGAGCGCGGACAGAGCCCCACTGTCCCTCTCCCCAGAGCCGTGCACGTCAAAGACCGACAGGCAGTGGCTACACATGAAGCCACGAATGCCTTAAATTCGGCTCTGGACCTGATTTCTTGTTTAACTGAAGCACAAAGAAGAAAAGAACAAAAACACCCATCAGCACGCTGCGGCGTCCCCTTGGACTTGAAATCACTGCAGCGGGATTTCCAAGCTCCCCTTCCCAGGGCACAGGCGGGAGGACCTCCGCGGTGGTAGGGACGGAGGGGGTTCCACCCTGGCAGCTTCCCGTAACCCCACCTGACCCGTGCCACATGGGTCACAGTATTGCAGAATTACAGCTTTAAAAATAATTTAGGAACAGAAAATTGTATGATTATAATATGCTGAGTTTTAAAGCTAAGATATAAAATCATATTCACACTGAATACCACTAACAAAATATTCATATGCAAATCAGGTTAAAATATACGCCAACAGGATTGACAGAAGTTGTATGTTAGGTAGCAGAAAGTGATAGAAAGATTGTTTTGTAGCTATATCACACTTAGGCTGAATGCAATTTAAAAATAGGCATTATTATTACATATTATCAAACTGCAGTGGGGACTCTGTAACAAAAAGGATCAGTTTTTTAAGGAAACAGATAAAGGGGATGATAGGAAAAACTCCCACCCTATTGTATTATCAATTGTAAAGTCATATTTGCAATGTACCTTTCCTTTTCTTTTAATAAAAAAAGCATAAACTGTTTTTTTTCTTTTTTTTGATTCAAACAACGTAGAAATTTATTTCTCTCTTATATGACAGACCAGGGGTAAGCAAATTATCCAGGGAAAGCAGAAGTCTTTGATCCAGGAGGGCATTCAAGAACCAGGCTCCTTTGGTCTGATTGTTCTACCCGTTTTGGGGATGTTCCCCTTTTCTTAATGGACAGAACTATCTCACCAGCACCATGTCTGCATTCAAGACTATAGGATAGGGAAAGAGAGTGGCTGGAACTTCTAAGAAAGAAGATGCAGTCATCATTTCTGCCCATTTCCCATAAGACTATAACCAGCTTTGCCTCAAGGGAGGTTGGGAAATACAGTGCCTTCCTTGCAGGCCATTAGCCCCCTCTGAAATTAAAGGAGGTTTTTGTTTTGTTTTGTTTTTTTATTATACTTTAAGTTCTAGGGTACATGTGCACAACTTGCAGGTTTGTTACATAGGTATACCTGTGCCATGTTGGTGTACTCCACCCATCAACTCGTCAGCACCCATCAACTCGTCATTTATTTCAGGTATAACTCCCAGTGCCATCCCTCTCTCCTCCCCCCTCCCCATAATAGGCCCCGGTGTGTGATGTTCCCCTTCCCATGTCCAAGTGATCTTGTTGTTCAATTCCCACCTATGAGTGAGAACATGCGGTATTTGGTTTTCTGTTCTTGTGATAGTTTGCTGAGAATGATGGTTTCCAGCTGCATCCATGTCCCTACAAAGGACACGAACTCATCCTATTTTATGGCTGCATAGTATTCCATGGTGTATGTGTGTCACATTTTCTTAATCCAGTTTGTCACTGATGGACATTTGAGTTGATTCCAAGTCTTTGCTATTGTGAATAGTGCCGCAATAAACATACAGAGATATAGACCAATGGAACAGAACAGAGCCTTCAGAAATAATACCACACATCTACAGCCATCTGATCTTTGACAAACCTGACAAAAACAAGAAATGGGGAAAGGATTCCCTATTTAATAAATGGTGCTGGGAAAATTGGCTAGCCATAAGTAGAAAGCTGAAACTGGATCCTTTCCTTACTCCTTATACGAAAATTAATTCAAGATGGATTAGAGACTTAAATGTTAGACCTAAAACCATAAAAACCCTAGCAGAAAACCTAGGTAATACCATTCAGGACAAGGCATGGACAAGGACTTCATGTTTAAAACACCAAAAGCAACAGCAACAAAAGCCACAATTGACAAATGGGATCTAATTAAACTAAAGAGCTTCTGCACAGCAAAAGAAACTACCATCAGAGTGAACAGGCAGCCTACAGAATGGGAGAAAATTTTTGCAATCTACTTATCTGACAAAGGGCTGATACCCAGAACCTACAAAGAACTCAAACAAATTTACAAGAAAAAAACAAACAACCCCATCAAAAAGTCGGTAAAGGATATGAACAGACATTTCTCAAAAGAAGACATGCATATAGCCAACAGGCACATGAAAAAATGCTCGTCATCACTGGCCATCAGAGAAATGCAAATCAAAACCACAATGAGATACCATCTCACACCAGTTAGAATGGCAATCATTAAAAAGTCAGGAAACAACAAGTGCTGGAGAGGATGTGGAGAAATAGGAACACTTTTACACTGTTGATGGGATTGTAAACTGGTTCAACCATTGTGGAAAACAGTATGGCGATTCCTCAAGGATCTAGAACTAGAAATACCATATGACCCAGCCATCCCATTACTGGGTATATACCCAAAGGATTATAAATCATGCTGCTATAAAGACACATGCACACATAAACTGTTTTTTTTAAAGACTATCCTACAAGATGTGAGGCAAGGGAGTGAATGTCCTTGCTAGGCCCGGCTCCTCCTCATCGCCCCTCCTCTGCCTCAGCCCAGGACACAATGTATTATACATGAACCATCACTGCACATGCTAGATACACAACAAAAGTTAGTGCTGTTCTTTCTCCTCTCTTCTTGTATGGATCCTTTCTATTCATTTATTGCACCTTATAAAAGTAATACATCTTAATAATAGTAAATTATTCATTGAGAATAAGAGAATATATCATATATGATTACACAGAAAAGGAAACAACAATACACATTTCCATAACATTCAACATATACTCAGTATTGTTCAATGCCCTTTGTACGTATTATCTCCTTTAATCCTCACAGCAGTCCTATGAAGATGGATTATCCTCATTTTACAGATAAAGAAACTGAGGACAAATAAGTTAAATAACTTGCCCAATTTAGGTTTTCACAAAACTACCTTAAAATTTTGATTTGTGTAAGGCTAATTTTATCGGGTAATTCCAAATTAATTGGCATGTTTAGTGTAATAAATCTTCCTTTCCATGAACATTGTTTTCTATTTTTATTTGATTTTGTTAATTTATTTTTGAGACAGTATCTCACCCTGTCCCCCAGTCCAGAGTGCAGAAGCTTGAACATGGCTCCTGGGTTCAAGCAATGTCCCTACCTCAATCTCCCAACGTGCTGGGATTACAGGTATGAGCCACCACACCAAGCCTCTATTTATTTATTTTTAATTTTTTTCTTTCATAAATTGTGTAGTTTCCACATAGAGGTCTAATAAAATTTCTACTGTGTTCATTTCTAGAAATGTTATAGTTTGAGTTGTTATTGTAAATTGAACTGTTCTGTATTATATTTTTATAATTGGGTATTGTCACTATGCAGGGGAACAATATTTATTTGTTGCTCTTATTTCAATATCTATTTTGTTGCTATATCAGAGTTTCTAATATAAACAGAGCATCTGCCAAAAATGTTAACTAGTTCCTTTCTTTCTTTTTAAACGTCATATCTAATCCCTAATTGGATAGATTTTTGTTTCTATTCTTTGTTAATATATCTATTTATATTTTTCTTAGTTTAGATAACATGGTCTCTATTATTTATGTATCTTTAACTATGTGCAGACATTATTTATAGCCTGATATGGGATGAAAATTATTTTATAATTCATTGCCATCAGAAAAAAAAATGTGCTCTTTTGTTTCAGAATAAATTTTGGCATAAATCTCCAAAAAACAAGTTTGTTAATACTGTTGCTCACATTCTCTGTAAGTTTGTTTTTCTACTTGAACCATCAGTTTGTAAGAGTTTTTCTGTTCACTCTGATTGTGGATCAGTTAATAATTCCTTGAGTATTTATTTATATAAATGTTAATCTTCTCATTTGAGGCACAAATGTTGATTACTATCACCTTTTGATGAAATGCTTTTTATTAAGGAATACTATCCCACTGTTTCATATTTTATGCTTAGTCTTTCCTACATGTATCTTGTTGATATCGGCACTTTTATTTTATTTTTGTTAGACGATACTTGGAATATCTTTTGTCCTTTCTAGGTCTATTCTTTTTAAGATACGCTTTTTATGACTAGCTTTCTTAATTGTTTCAAGTCCTATCTGAAAGTCCCTGTGTTTTAAGTAGGAAATTTACACCATTCACATATATTGTGTTCTTTTGTGTGTTCGAAATAATTTTTGCCAATTTGTATTCTATGGTTTCTTTTTCTTCTGCCCTCTCTACTAATTAAAAGCAACAGCTGACTCTAGATCAAATCTTGTCCCGGGCAGAAAAATGCTGTAAAGACACTATTGGGTCAACTGACGAATTGTAATATGTACAGTAGATTAAGATAGTGTGTCAATGTTACATTGACTGAAATTAATAATTGTATTGTGGTTGTGTATTTTCTATTCCTAGGAAATACACACTGAAGATTTACGAGTAAAGGTCATGACATACTCTCAATTGTTAGGGGGGGAAATTTTGTGTATGTATTGTGTATATATGTTTATATACACATATGTAATATATACATATATACACAATACATATAAACGTACGTATATATGTTTGTGTACACATCTATACATATATACACACATATATAGGAGCATATATATGTACACACACACACACCCAGACACATACATATGAATTTCCTTTATTATGTATCATCAATAACATTATTGTCAGAACTAATTTCTTTTCCAAATGGGATGGTAGTGAAAGTCTATCTTATTTTTGTTTTAATTTTCCTCAATTACTGGTGAAAATAGCACTCCAGCTCTTGTTTATCTTCTCTTGTTTTATAAGCACTATTCTAAACATGTCCTTTTTCTCTTTATTTTTCAAGAAAGACACCTATGTGCATGTGTGTATATAGAGAGAGCACATGGGCACAAATGATGGAGCTAATGGGGTTAACAACAGGTGAAGCTGGTACAAGGACATATAGGTATTTTTATATCAGTCTTTTTCTTGTATCTATTCTGTAAGTTTGAAATTATTTCCAAACAAAAGTTTCAGAAAAGCAGATATGTCATTCTTCAGCACAGCAAACAGCACACCTTCCAGTGCTCCCATCTCAGAGAAGCCAGAGCCTCTGCAGTGGCCCACGAAGTCTGCTCCAGGTCCCCCCCTACTTCCTCAGAACCTGTCCTCCTCTTTCTCCTAGGAGACTCCCCACCATTTGCACCCAGCTCCCCCTTGTAACACCTTGTTATTCATTGACAAAGACCGGGGGCTCCTGACTTAAGGGTTTCGCACTTACTTTTCCTTTCGCCTGGAATACTCTTCCCCCCAGATAGCTGCACAGTCAGCTCTCTCACTTCCTTCAAGCTTTGCTCAAGTGTCACTTGTCGGGGATGCCTAGCTCCATCATCCTATTAAAAACTGCAACACTCTCAACTCTCCATCTCCTCCATCCCGGCTTATTTTTTCTCAATATCACTTACTTCTTCAAATACACTACATAACACGCTTACATATTTTGATTATTGTCTGGTTTCCCCCCCAGAAGAGACTCTCCATAAAGGAAGATATTTTTGTGTCTTATTCGCTGTTATAGCCTTAGAGTCTAGAGTAAGCATCAATTTAATTGCTGAAAAAATAAATTTATCACATCTTTTAAGTGTACAAATCTGCATGCCACTTATTTTTATTCATTGTGATATTTACTTAGAAACATATACTTCCAGTTTTTTATTTTTACTGCTCTATATAATTCCATTTTAAGAATATGTCACAATTTATTTATGCCTTTTCCTAATAACGAACAATTAAGTTATTTCTCACCTTTCCCTGTTACAATGCTGTCATTAACATTCATGAACACTCACCCTGACACACACGAATGTCAATCTTTGTATACCTCAGTGAGAGTTGTTCTAGGCTGTAGAATTGGGAATGGAATTGCTAGATCTCAAGGTCTGTGCCTTTTAAACTTGACTAGGTGCTGCCCCCTGATATGATTATACCATTTTCCCAGCTCGTTAGGAGAGTGCTACAAGTTTTCTTTGCTCTCAACAAGAACACGTAATACTTTCAGATTTTTAATTCTTGCCAAATGTGATTCTGAAGCATATCTCATTTGTGTTTTAATTTGCATTTCAGTAATTACTAGCAAGGTTAAGCAGACCAGCTCATTTTTAACTCTTCTCTGCTGTATAAGCTCTACTTTGAAAACATGGGTCTTTTTTTTTTTTTTTTTTTTTTTTTTTTTTTTGCTTTCTTTCTTTAGCTTTAAGAGATTACATAGTAATTTGTTGAGACTCTGGAGAATCTTTTCCTCTTCCACAGGGTAATTTTCATGTAATGTGCGATCGTTGTGTATCTGCTGCTCATGCCCTTGCCGCTTTCCCTCTGCAGTGCCTCTGCTCATTTCTTGTTAACTGTGGCATTCCACTTTGCAGGGGGCAGCGAGGTTTGATAATTAGCTATGGAGAGGAGCAGGAAGATATAGGGCTGTGGCCATCTAGAGCTTTCATTCTGGTATTTTTTTCTCAAACTCACTCTTACCAAGTTTGTTACTTTCTGTTCTTTTTGAGTTTATCTCCTTCAAGTTTAGAAGTTAGCCTGACTGTAGGTAGGCTAAAATGGAGCCCTTGTTTCTTTTCTCTTCACCCCCTCAACTCTGCACCCTCCGTGGACCAGGTCACATACAGGTGTAAAGTGTCAGTTTGGGTTTTCCTTCAGCATCAGGCCTCCTGTTGTTTCCACAGGATGGTTCTCCCCTCTCCATGGCCTGGTCATGCCCTCACACCTGTATCTACTCAAAAGATTGCTGGATGGGCCTTTCTAGATGATGCCATCTGTGAAGAAACTCTCTCTGCGTCGAATCTGAGCCAGCAGGACCGAACTCTTCAGCTTCCTTGCACTCTCCTGCTCAAGACACACATCCTTTGCATATTTTGTGTTTAAGGCTGCACTTTTAGCTGCTTCTCTGTTTCATTAAATATGAGGGTTTTTTCCTTGTATTCTGATTCTTTTCATTCTTTATCATTTTAATTGGATTTTAGCAATGCAATAGAGTAAAAAAAAATATCTTAATTGTATAATATGGGTATTCTGCAGTTGAAATCCTGATACGGGAAGAGAGCACAGAGCCCACGCTGAAGACACAAGGAGGGAGACGAGAGCCAGTGCCCTCTTCTCATTTCCAGGGTGGTCTTTATGAAACTCGGTCTGGCAGATAACCAAGTAGACTCTTAGAAACTGTATCCAGACACAGCGATACGATAAACTAATTGCTATTGAAGAACAGGAAAGCAATAAGAAACTGTCAAGCATTACACAATGACAAATGAAAATGATAGATTCAAGTATTGCTGTTGAAACTAAAAATAGTCGTGTTGTTTTTTGTAACCGAACATTAATCCTCTTTTAAGATCTAAAAACAAGTTCATGTTTTCCTTTGATTTTTTTTCTGAATTGATTTTTTTTCTATTTGTTTCTTTTAGTGATTTTTGTAGTCATAAATCCTATTTCTCTTTTAATGGTTGACCTCAAACTGTCAGTAAGTGTACCTTTCTACTCATTGTTGAGAATTAACCAACAGCTGGGTAACCCTCAAAACCAGGGGAGACATTTTTGCAGTTTTCCTCACTAACTCTTCTCCTCACTAATGGTAACTTGTTAAAATCATGTAGCAATTTAGTGCCAATATTTTTATACTATATCTTTTACGTTTGTAACAATCCATTCTCAATGTTGTATAAAAAGTTTCAACAAGGCCAGGCACAGTGGCTCACGCCTGTAATCCCAGCACTATGGGAGGCCAAGGCCTGCGGATCACTTGAGGTCAAGAGTTCAAGACCAGCCTGGCCAACACGGTGTAACCCTGTCTCTACTCAAAATACAAAAATTAGCTGGGTGTGGTGGTGCATGCCTGAATCCCAGCAACTCGGGAGGCCGAGACAGGAGAATCACTTGAACCCAGGAGGCGGAGGTTGTAGTGAGCTGAGATTGTGCCACTGCACTCCAACCTGGGCAAAAGAGTGAGACTCCATCAAAAACAAAACAAATCAAAAAACAAAAACAAAGAAGAGGAAAAAACTTTAGCAAAATCACCAGCAGTGACTGGAACTCACTGTGCGTCTCACGGACTGGCTTGTCCTGTCATCAGCCTTCCTTGTAATACATATCTACTTCCTCTGTTGGGTTCACTTTTTTTATTTTGTTAAAATACAACCCAGAGTAATTCTTTTTTTTCCCAGAGAGGGGTAGCCAAGTGTTTACATGTGTGAAGGGATTTGGGTTGCAAGCATGGAGTAGTGTGATGGATGAGTACAATTCACTTCCCATAAGAAGGTTCAAAGCACCACCAGGTTGGCATCTCCAGAGATTCCTCACTGCAGTCTTGCTCTAATTCTTCAGGGGCTATTCTCCTCGAGAAGTTGTTAGATTTTCTCTTTATCACTGGAAATCAGAAATATCATCAAAATTTTCCCAGATATTACATTATTGCTCCTCAGCATCTCATGGCCACTTCCAACTGAAGATTTACATTGACTTCCAGGAAATGTTTACTTTATTACTTCTTGGATTATTTCCTTCTCTCCCTTCTCTCTGTTCTATTTCAAACAACTATCAAACAAACACTGAGTCTCCTAAAACTGTCCCGGGATCCCTCAAAATTTCTGCAATATTTTCATTTTGACTTTTTAATCCATATTTGGGGATATTTCTTCTATTTTATCTTCCAATTTACTAATCTGGCCATGAATTACTGACGCCTACCACTAAATACTTTATTTTGGCAATCGTTTTTGTTACTAGAAATTTTCTTTGCTCTATTTTCAAAGCAATCTGTTTCATGTTACAAACTTGTTCACTAAATCAGAAATATTTCTGCAGATATTATTGAAACTTACTTTTAAGTTCTTGTGCCTTTCTTTGATTACGTTTTCTCAAAACTAATCTTCTCTTCTTCCCTGTCTTGATTCATTTTGTTCCTTTTCTCTATTGCCCATTAATTTTTAACACAATATATATTCACATATTTTAAAGAGTTAAAATAAAACAGCTATATAAGCTTACTAGGAAAAACTATGCTCTCCTATTAATGGATTATTTGGGGTTTTACTTTTATGTTGCTAAATATAAACATGCTTATATTTTAGTTTTTCTATTTTTTCCAATCCTAGGCATTTTTATTGGCATCTTTTATTGGTATTTTTATTATATGGAAGAATAAGGTACAGCTATTATCACACATGCCACCAATTCACTCACACTTCTTGTATTCTGTTCCACTGATAGAATTATGTCATAATTTTTGTTAAGTCAATATTCACTATTTATACAGCTAAACCTTCAATACTGATTTTTCCTTTGGTACTCAATTTTTGTTTTCTCTGGAGTAGTGTCTATTTGACTTTTGCTCAGTTTTCTATATGCTTAATTTATCACCTAACATAGCCCCTGTAATGTAATGTTCTTTCTACCCTCTGTAGATTTGTCATCTATTGATCTATCAAACTGTCAATTCCTCTATTTTCAAGGTAACATAAACATGGCACTTGCTGTGTGTCAGGCACTATTCCAAGCACTTCCAAATTCATTGAAAGCTTACAACATTAACATTAGTTATCTTATTATCCTCATATTTCATGTGAGGCATGAAGAGAACAAATTCAGAGCTCATACATGAAAGAGCTTATTCCAACCCATGTGATCTACCTCCAGAGTCTGTGGTCTCCCTCCATCCTCTGCAACCCCATAGTATACATGTGACCCCTTGGGAGGGCATCTAACAACCCCAACATCTTAAAGGAGCCTCTGTTGGAGCTTCTGCCCCATCCTACTTGGTTCTGGTCAGCTCCAGCCTGATTGCTCAGTATTCCTCCCAGGGCTTCTATCACCGTCATGGGGACCTCTTTCGCCTTTCTTTCATGTTGGTTTCCCCAGTTACTGGGTCCCCTGACTTCATCTTTCTTGGTTATCTTCTTGCTTTAGCAGAGCACATTCTCCCCTTGCTTCCTGGGAAAGGATGCCTGGGGCTGAGTTCCAAAGACTCTGCATGCCTGGGGATGTCTTTAGATTATGTTCACGCTAAATGAGAGTCCGGTTGCACAAAATGCATGCTGAAAACATCACCCTCAGAATATTGATGTTCCATCCAGATGTTATTCCATTATGTTCTGTCTTTCAATGTTGCTGTTAACAAGTTCGATCCCATTCTGATGGGATCTTCGTTTAAAAACTACTTCTTCCCTTTCTTAAACACAACTGGCATCTTTTACTTTATTCTTAGCATTTTCAAAATTTGCAATGATGTATGTTTGTGTGAGATTATTTTCACATGGTGCTGGACAGCAATGTGCCTTTAACCTAGAAATATGTCCCTGAGCTCTGAGAAAGAGAAAATGTAAGATCAGAAATTTGGAAGGAAGAAGAAAACTTCAAAGATAATAACCACGAATATTTTTTGAGAGATAATAAAAAAGCTACAGAAGGCATGAAACATATAAAAAGAAATACCGTTAAAAAGAGGAAGAAGGCAGGATATTCAGAGAACAAAAAGAGCTCTGAAAAGTTAAATATGTGATAACATAAATGAAAGCTAGAAAGATTGAAAGATAGAGCAGAGGAACCTTTTCTTGAATCATCGCTTTCATGATTTCTTCTCTTCTGCCTAATGTGGTTCTTCTCTTCTTGGAACTTCTATTCTTCCTCTGATTGGAAGCCCTGTGGTATGTGTAGACTTATTGGCTCTGGGTTCACTCTCAGCTTTCCTTGCCAAGTCCTTGCCTTAGGATGGAAACTTTTCAACTTTTTGGTGTCAGGATCTCTTTATGGTCATAAAAATTATTGAGGATCCTAAAGAGCTTTTCAGAAGAACAGAAAATGGAGGAGGAAAGACAAATTGTTTCAGCAGAAGATGAGACTTAAGAGGAATGCCAGCTTGACGTAAAGATGGAAAAGATGAATGAAGTATGGAACACAAAATTGGGAGTGGAAAAAAAAAAACCTAGAGAAATTGACACAGGCCACATTTTTCTTGGTCTTGCAAAACAATTTAAGGAATGAAGACCTCAGGAAGGACCATGAAAGGGTTTTGGTCTGGGGACCAGTATAATCAGAAATATTAATAGCTGTCTGGGAGCCCAGTCTGGCTGCAGGCTGGAGATGGAATAGGAAAAATCAGGGCTGGAAGCAGCAAGGTTGGATGAGGGGCTCCTGAAGTAGTCTAGGAAACACATAACATGGCTTGAACAGGGCAGCTGCCTAGGAGGTTGGAGAGATGTGCTAGATTTGAGAGATTTAGATGCTAGATTTAGACGCTAGAATCATCACAAGGGAATGCGTATCACAAGAGAATTATCACATTCATGATAATCTTGGATGTCATAACTTCTATCTTTTCAATATCAATACACACATTCCCAAAGGCTCAGAACAAATGATAGCATTAGGGCACAAAGTTGGAGAAGTAAATAGTTATTTGCTTGTATATAGAAGTAGAGAGTATTTTAGGTAAGGCAGAACTAAGCGTTGACTTTATTTACAAAGAGAAAATATGTGGCTTTGTCATGAGGTGGAAAGAACAAATTATCCCTTTTCTTCATTCTTTTAAAATTTTCATTGGTGAGAAATTTACCTACCTTCATACATAAACACAAAAGCCACATATTTCCAGGTTGGTGGATTAAAGGGACAGAAGATAATTATATTTTTAAAAGGGCTCTTGTACTATTTTATGTCCTTTGACTATATTATCAGGTGTAATTGCTTACTTTAAGCAATTTAAATCTAGTGTTATTTCTCATAATGCTTATTTGGCATGCCCATATTTATATGTTAATCTTAATAATTAGAATTGCACATCCTCAAAGTTTCCAAAAATTGGATTGCAATATGGAAAAAATTCATCATCTGGAGCAGAATCTTGACCTTAACAGTTTTGTTAAAAACTAATTGGCAAAATTTTATGACCAAGCACCACCTGCTTCTCCAGGGATAAGGCCAGGATAGGAGACAGATCTGATTGTTGAACATCAGGACACAAACGATGTGTCCAGACAGGAAGAAATGTAAAAGCCTGGGAACGTGTCTCTGAGGAAGTTGCAACATCGTCCCACGTCTGAGGTCATCCTGTCCTTGGATCTCAAGGACATTTTCTTACTGAGCTGGAATCTTGGCTTTGTAAGAAGAGAGTTGAGCATAATATCATAAAAATTAAAGATAGTCTCATTCAGACTGTTCATCTTACAGTTGCAAAATTTTTTAAAAATGCTCATGAAGTTGGATAAATAGCCCAAATTAGTTGCAAAGCTAGACTAGAATGCAGGTGTCTCTGAATTAACTCTGTATTTATGAAATTGTCGTTTGACAGAATAGACTGAACTGAACAAAGCCAAGCCATGATTCACATGTCCACACAACCAGTTACCCGAGAAAAACAAGGATCAGCAGAATCAGTCTCTCCACAGTTCAATATGGCCCTGGAGAAAAGGGCTCCATTCTCAAATTAGTTTGAGAATTCATTGAATTAACCAGAAGTAAACAGCCATTTTTTGCATGTGATTGATTGGAAAGTTGGATTTTGCTGCAGCATCCTTGGGGTCATTTTGTCTGCATTGATCTCTAACAGTCATGTAAAAAACAATATATTCCAGATTTATGTGGCTGCAAAGTATCGTTTACATGAAACACCTATTATCATCTTACTTCCATCTTAACTGATTGATTTTTGTTGAGTCAGGTCTTGCTGTGTCACCTATGTTGCAGTGCAATGGTGTAATCCTATCTCACTGCAGCCTCAATCTCCTGGGCACAAGTGATCTGCCCACCTCAGCCTCCTGAGTAGCTGGGACTACAAGTGCACACCATCACACCCAGCCAATTTTTAAAATTTTTTTGCAGAGACAGTGTCTCCCTATGTTGCTTAGGGTGGACTCCCACTCGGCCTCCCAAGGTGCTGGGATTACAGACACAAGCCACTGTGCTTGGTCCATTTTAATTCTTAATATTCACTTATAGAATAAAGTTCAAAATATCTCAACACAGCTTTCAAGTTTCTCTACAGTACAAATCCAACCTACTTTTTAAATCTCTATACTTCAGTTAACACCGTCCTCTGTTTTTAGGCTTTCCATAAAATTCATGACTTCCATATTTGCATATCCTATTCTCTCAGACTGAAACCATCGTTCTTCCATCTCCACCACACAAAGCTTCATAACCAATCCTCCTTTATGGAGTCACCTGTAATCCTTTTTTTTTTTTAATTCATTTCCATTTCCTCTTTATCATTCAATAATCCTTTCTTTTATTTAACAGATACTTGCAGAGGGTCTCCTAAGTGCCAGACGCCGTTCTAGGTACTGGAAATATAAGTGTAAGCAAAACAAGAAATCACTGCTCCAGGGAGCTTACATTTTATAAGAATGAAGAGGTGGGAAGAGAGAAATTTTTTTAAATTAATTACTTCTATACAATATTTTATTTTAAGATGGTGCTTTTTATGATACCTTAAGGTTGTGTACAGATTCGTCTCTTTTTAAACTTGTTGAAGATACTACCAATTCTCAGTCATTGTTACATCTCTCGTAGCTCAGCAGGTGCTTCCCACGTAGTAAGACTTCAATAAATATACTGAATTTAGTGCCTCCGAAAAAACCATTTTGAGCATCTAGTGCAGTGCTGCAGGCGGGCGAGTGGGGAGCTTCTGGAGGATTCTATGCAGGAGAGCTATTTCAGCGGTGTGGGGATGGCCATCATTTTTTTTTTTTTTTTTTTTTTTTTTTTTTTTGAGATGGAGTTTCACTCCCGTTGCCCAGGCTGGAGTGCAATGGCACGATCTCAGCTCACCGCAACCTCCGCCTCCCAGGTTCTAGCGATTCTTCTGCCTCACCCTCCTGAGTAGCTGGAATTACAGCCATGCACCACAACGCCTGGCTAATTTTGTATTTTTAGTAGAGACGGGGTTTCTCCATGTTGGTCAGGCCAGTCTCGAACTTCCAACCTTAGGTGATCTGCCTGCCTCGGCCTCCCAGAGTGCTGGGATTACAGGCATGAGCCACCGTTGGGCATAGCCATCTTTTCCTAGGCTTGCCATCTCCTGCGTCCTCACCCCACATCCTGTATCGACTTTGGCAGTATGTCCTAATGTCCCGTATGAAGCTTTCTTCAATCAATTACAAATATTCAGCTGTTAGAGCTATTTTTCAAATTTAGCTGGGCATCCTGTCCTTTCATTGGCTAAATATGGCAATTCAACCTTTTGGATATATGAAAAGGACTGAAACTTTCATTACTGGAAAGCTCTTCTAGGTAGAAACAAAAATCCCAATGAAAATTAACGCAGTTTTTATCTATTTAGGCACTTTTACACAATTGATGGAAAAAGAAGCTGCCTCTCTCTTTCATGTATGAAAGGATGTGATTCAGGCCGGGCGCGGTGGCTCAAGCCTGTAATCCCAGCACTTTGGGAGGCCGAGATGGGCGGATCACGAGGTCAGGAGATCGAGACCATCCTGGCTAACACAGTGAAACCCCGTCTCTACTAAGAAATACAAAAAATAGCCGGGCGAGGTGGCAGCGCCTGTAGTCCCAGCTACTCGGGAGGCTGAGGCCGGAGAATGGCGTGAACCCGGGAGGCGGAGCTTGCAGTGAGCTGAGATCCGGCCACTGCACTCCAGCCTGGGCTACAGAGCGAGACTCCCTCTCAAAAAAAAAAAAAAAAAAAAAAGAAAGGATGTGATTCTTTGGCTAGATAGGAAGAAAAAAGAGAACTTGTACTGCATGCCTGCATATGGTACTAGTTCAATACAAGTTTCTTCTACAAGCTATGAGAGCAGGAAGGACAGCCTCTAGAAGCCTTGTTTATAATACGTTCCTATTCATTTACTGACCCTTGACTCAAACAGTACCGACTGAACTTGAGGCATGCCTGGCTCTACCCCTAGGTGCCAAGAATGTGAAATGATTATGGCATCTGGGAGAATGTGGTGCTTATTTATTTTTATACTTGATAATTTATTTATTTACACGTACATGATTTTCAGACTTGTCCTAAAATCCAATTAAAGCAGCTACCTGATAAAATATATTTAAAAATAAGTGAGGGAAATATAGCTTTAAACTAAGCCTAAATGGACTGAGTTTCTAAGAAAAAAAAAAAAAGAATAAACATGCTAGGAGAAACTCTAAGGGTCTATATATGTATCTGTATATATGAATATATATGTGTGTGCGTATAAAACACATACATTTATGTATACACAAAATACATATATTTATGTATATACACATAGCTATATATAGTTTAATATAATTTAAACTTTATGTATGCTTAAAAATTCCTTTACAAAATCAAAATGTAAATAAACAGGGGGAAATATATACAATGCACACAAAATACAAGTGACTGATAATCTTTGTAGCGAAAGGACTCTCCTGACTGGGAAAGGGAAGGTGAACACTCCATTCAAAAGGTGCTGCGGGACAGGAAGGGACAGCTGGGGAGGAACATGGAAGGAGTCACCCACATAATCTTTGGTGCAAACTCAAACCCTGGTGGCAGTTTTAGAATTACACAACTTTCTTCCCTAATTTCTCTTTGCCTGAAAGCCTTGTCTCACACAATCATCTAATATCGATGACTAGTTGGTGATTGTGTTCTGGTGCAACTAATATGGTGAGAAGCCTCCATTCATGTCCACGGCCATCTCTTCCAGACTAGTCTTCAGTTGCTGGTCGGAGCTGTCATCACATATTCTCTCTGGGTTGTTTGGAGGCTCACTTCTCCACACACATGCACACACCTGTGCACACACAGGAAGTTTACTAACATAGTGTCCGGCATTCATTCAAAGCTCAACACAACAATCTTCCCTCTTTCAAGCTTTGTCTTAGACAAGAGTAGTTTGACGGCAAAAGGAGAAACCTACACGAACTAGTCTAAGGATGAATAATCACAAGAAGTAGGGACATTTAAAAGAATCAAAGGGCAGAAAACACAGCCAGTCTCACAAGCTACTGGACCTGAGAACAGAACAAGAAAGCCTCTGAGGAGCAGCACATCCACAGGTTTTCTTACAAGGAGCTGTGGAGGCAGGACCACTCGGGCACCTCACTCTGGGATGCAGCCAGTGACATGGAAAGGCCTGGTGGGTCCGCATGAAGACAGGTACCATGGAAGTTGGAAACTTGATGAAGTCGGCGGAACAAGCTTGGACACTGGAATCAGGCCAACCGGAATGAGACACCATCTCCTCACAAGCACTACTGTGCTGATCCCAAAACTCACTTTACCTCTTTAGTCTCAGCTTCCTCAACTATAAAGGGGGATGATAGAGCTTTCCTCATAGGATTGTTGCAAGTGCTAGACATGGGTTCATAAGAGATTCTCAATCAGTTTTTGCCTCTCTCCTACATCTACGTTGCACATGCAATCATAAATTTTATCAGGTCAAAAGGCAGATAGACCAAAATGGAGTATTCAATGAAACAAGCATAAACGCCATGTTCTAACACAGCTGGTCCCAAAGGAGAATTTTATTCCTGCAGGAAGCTTGTTGAAAAAGACCTCTGGCCAGTCAAAGAAGTCTAAATCCCCACCCAGAGCTTTGCACGCTCTATATATCTATTAATGCATTTCTATGTCTACTGGTAAAGTAACCTAATTTTGCTTAATGTAGCAACTTTCAATTCTCCAAATTACTTTAATTATTAAATAAAGGAGGAAGGTTGTTTTGCTGATTATTAAAATCCTCCAGAAATAATTTTCTGTAGAACATACTTTCAGAAATGCCACACTCTAATGATTCAAGCTTAGTCCTAAATAGAAAACATAATTTTTGTTTTTTCATTTGTAAGACATATGTAATATTGTCATGATGAATTTAGTAAGTCTTATTCAATATTCATTCATATATTCAGTTACATTTGGGGAGTTCACTAGTGACTGGAAATTGGGGATATGAGAGCCATTTTCTGATTTCACAGAAATTACAGACAAGCAGAGAAGGCAGACAATATAAAATGTAAGTATATGCAAAGAAGATGTATAGCATCTCATGAGAGGTGTTCAAAGTATAGAAAGTAAGTGTCAATACCGAGATAACTAAAAAATTATAAATATTATTTATTGAAAATAACACATTTTCTACAGAGTTTTTTAAAATGCATGTGTTACTTATATAGGAACACACAAAAACACTTTATTTCTCTAAAACTGAGGTACTGAAGGCCCCACAGTTACACTTTAAAGAAAAAGACCACTTTGGCTTCTCAAATTTGGGAAATTTTATTTCGCCCTTTTGAAGCTAGCAAACTTTCCTCAGACTACTTCTAAATCATCATAACATTTCTTACCATGACAAACGGCGGCTTTAGCAAGAAGATAACAGGAGAGATTCTGATAAATCTCTTTCAGAGGGATCATTCAAATATTGTTATTTTTCTTGGAATGTTTGAATTTTCATGATCTCTCAGCCCTCCAATTAGGCTGGGTCTCCTCAATGTAGAAAGTGATAATAATGAAGAAGTTAGGTAAGGTGTTCTCTTGAATGGGAAGATATGAAAACTGCAAAACATCAAGGGCAAATCCATTCATCAACCTCCTTGCAAATCGGTTCATTCCAAAACTTGACTCAGCTGCTTTGTCATTAAACATACCCTCTTGACCTAGTCCTCAAGAGAGTAATTTTCAGTATTAGGGACATACTCCTGAACTGACTTCATTTCTAAAGAACAGAGTATTCTCTTGTTACTCATTGACGTCAAATGAGACACTAGAGCAGAAGCTGCACATCAGCTGTAACTTGGGAAATAAGAGATTCACATGACACAGTCTGCTTCCTACAAAATCCAAATGAATTCCACATGCAAAAAAGATGCCTAAGATGTCTCCTGAGGATTGAGGTCAGGGAAGACTGTCAGACAATCATGAGCACATAGAGTATTTCACAACTTTAGTTGGTGGCCATTTCATTCTATCTCGTATAAATTGGGACTTCTTAATAATTGATTCAACATGTAGCATCTTTTTTGGTGTGTTTCTTTGTATAGACATGCCCTTTAATTAGTTCGGATTTTCTATATTCTGTAATAGAAAACCAGTGTTGGTTTTGTCATCTGCATTATTTTTTTCTTTGAAAATATTTCTCCTTTGCCTCCATCTACTAGGGAACAAATGGATTTTGATCAAATCGAAGTAAACCTTTATGTGAAGAAACTGCTACAGTAAGCAAACAGCCATAAAAACAGCAAAGAAAGTGAAAGAAAATATGAAACAGGTCCCTGGTGGAAAGGGATACCCTTAAGTGTTCTTAGTACGAGACCAATGACCTGATTTATGATGAAACTAAATGCCTCTATCCAAATTCTGACCTGATTTTTTCCTACTTTATATTAGCATATTTACTGTTTCATTTTTCACTGGTACTTTTTCATTGACATTGATCTCTTGTTGTTAAATATAAAAATACTTTATATTTAAAAATATATTTAAACATATATTTTTAAAAATATAAAAATACTTTATATTTAACAACAAGAGATCAATGTCAATGAAAAAGTACCACAATAATGTTTGGGCAACAGGAGCGTAGGTAAGCCTGAGTGACACCATTTTAAAATCAACTCCATCTTAAAATGAGCAAGGCACATTCTTTGCCAGTCACACCCCGTGGTCATAAGATGTTTACAGCTAAGGAAGCAATTTAGTAATGCCTGCAAGGGCAAACTCCTAGGACAGAAGAATGTTCAGATGTCCCAATATCACATAACTGTATATGCTTTTAAGATGATCATAGCATGCTTTGATGTACTTGTGCACTCAAATGCCAAGGATAACTTTCTCCATATCAACAAAGTAATCAATTTTTTCATGCTGTTAGCCCATGAGCACCTTAGGTTTCACATACATAAGACGCCTATACAAGAAGAATTTAAAGCACTGATGGCACATTCCTCAGCTTGTTTTCTGAGGATGCCCTACTCTGTAACCGAGTAGCTTTCCATAAACTCTTTCTTCTCACTGCACTCTGAGACTCACTAACATTTCCTTCCTGTGCAAGGTCCATGAACCCTCTCTTGGGATCTGGAACAGGACCCCTTTTTCCAGCAACACTAGCAGTTAAACAAAGACAAGCCTTTGGAGATGTCTGGTAGGGTTTCTCAGCTTTTCTGTTCGGTGATTTCTAAGACTTTAATTTTTTTAATTGTATTTTTAAACATATAACACATGTATGAAATAGTATATGTGTTTGCTTGTATGTATGTGTGTGCGTGTTTGTGCATAAAGAATAGCAATAAAACAAATAATGTGTACACACTGCCCAGTTTAAGAAACAGAACTTAAAAGCGTCTTCCTGATTTCATCCCCCTCACTCTGTCCCTCCAGAGGTAACCACCATGCTGAATGTTTGTCATTAATTCCTCATATAGTTTTATTTTTATTTTCCCCATGTGGCTGTGTATAACAAATGTACTATTTAGATACTTTCAAAGTTGATCTCAGGAAAGGGCCATTTTTTAAGTAAAGCCTCCGTGGTAAGAGAAGCTGATCTGTGTCTGGCGGGATCACAGTCTGGCCTTAGTTTTCCTGAGAAGTTACAACAGCCCCATTTGAGAAAACAAGTGGTCAAGGACAGAAGTGAAAACCGGTGAAAAAGCTGGAACTTCTAGAAAGGCTGCAGTGTGATCCAGCAGGAATACAATTGGGGTGTGGTGGGAACAGGGTTTGTCTTCTTCTTCTAAGCTCAACACAGCCAAGTTCCAACCCTCGGGGGTAACTAGTGCACAGCCCTCCGTGGGTGCGATATGGGTGATCTCAGCGGATTCGGGCTGCAGGCACAGGAGACGGAACAGAGGTTCCACCAGCACTGTGCGCTGATGAGTCTGGCGGGACACACCGCCATTCCACCTTCACGCAGAAAGGCTGTGTGTTTATGGCAAAGATGGCACAGATGACCGCTTCCAACACACTATCACCTATGAGTGGCACTGCTCCGACTGGGATTTTTTTGCTCCCTAACTCTGGTGTCATGCTTTCTCCTTGGGATCTTTCCTCAAAATCATCCTGGAACTCCCTTTGCTTCTCTCACATGTTACATCTTCACTTTCCTATTTCCTATGACTTCCTTTTCTTTAGTGCTTTCCCTTGTCTTGGTGAAACCTGTCTTCCAAAAACTTTTTGAGAAGCGACTGCTTGGGAGAAAACGTGCCTGAAAGTATATTTACAGCTGATTTTCATTATTTGCCATAGTTACGTCCTATGAAGTTGCCATCAACACTGAATTAGCAAATACTGAGCCATTGCTTTCAGGGAAATGACAAGATTAGGTTCCTGCCAGTTTCTGTTCACAACATTTTCATCTACCAATCAATACATTACCCTGTTTTATGTGTGTTTCAGTTTAAAGACACCTTATTTTATATACAGTTAATTCATTAATATTGCACTCATGGCCAAGAGCACTGTAACTCAGGCCTGAATGAAGCTTATCTGCACACATCACAGCCCACTTGTGCTAAGGAAAGCTAGCCAACACTTCAGCATTACACCTGGGGTCTTTTTTAGGTGGAGAAACCGCAAACAAAAAAGCACAAAAATCCAGAGAGCAAAATTGCACTAAATAGACCATGAGAAAGACATGTTCCTGTATGAAAACTGCAATAAACAAACCATGTCATCTTGTTTAACCTCAACTGGGAAAGTGTGTTGGGCAACTCAGATTGTTTACCACATGTCTGCAAAGGACTGCAAAAGTGCTGTAGTACTGATTTGAGAGTTACGAATAAATTTTAGTAAGAAAATTCACAAATACAGAATCCGCAAATAATGAAGACTTCATGCCGTTCTCAAACTTAATTAGTTGTTTGCCCAGATACACCAGTCATCCAGGCTGGAAATACTTTTCTTTCAGAATATGAAAGGCATTCTTCCATTTTCTAGTTTCTAGTGTTAAAGACAAAACATTATCAGTTATCAGTTCTTATTCTTTAATTGTGATCTTATTTCTCTCTGAAATATAATGTTATAGTTTATTTGGCCCAAGTATTCTGAAAATGTCATGAGAAAAGGCATGGCTTGAATATTTTATTTTATTCTCATGGGAACTATGGGATTTTTCAGTTTGGCTGCACAAATTAATTCTAGAAAAATTTTGAATTTATTTAATTGGTGAGTCCTCTCCTCTGTTGTTCTTGTTCTTTCTTTTTGAAAGGCTTACCATTCATATGTCAAACACTTTGTCCTGGTCTTTTAATTGCCTTATCTTTTATGCCTTATTTTCCAGCTCTTTTTCTTTCTGTTCTACTTTTGAGGTTATTTCCTCAACTTTAAATTCCAAACTTCCTGTAAGTTTTAGTTTCTGCTATCATGTTTTTAATTTCCCGGAGCTATGTTTGTTTCTTGCTTCTCATTCATATCATCGTGTTCTTATTTCACAGGTATTCCTCTCTCTCCAAAGATATTAGTAACTGAGGATGATTCTTTAGAGGGTCTTGCTTTCAGGACAGGTGTGACAAGCCTGCCTGAGGCAGACAACTTCCACTGAGAACTGGAGAAATGCAACATGAAAAATTTAGCTTGAAATGAACAGAGAGCTATCAGAGACATTCAGGAAATGAATAAGAAATATACTAGAGCAATATCATATTACTTAAAGACAGACTCTGATTAGCTATGTATACTGTAAATTCTATGGCAGCCAATACAAAAATTAAACACATTATAGATTATGAGTCAAAAGGTGAAGATAAAATGATGAGTTGAGAAAGATGAAATTTAAAAAAACAAAATAGATGGAACAAATAGAGATCTAGCAATATGGCAGATGTTACTCCAAACACAACAAGTATAATGTTAGAAGCATAAACACACCAATTCAAGGACAGAGATTGGCAGAGTGTGTATAAAAGCAAGACGCAACTATATGCTGTCACAAGACAGTCACCTGCACATACAAGAGTTCAAACAAAAAGAGTGAAGAAACAGACACGCTGAAACACAACACACAAGTAACATTATCAGATATAAAAAGAAACAAATCTTTGTGTGTGTGTGTGTACCTAACAACTAACAATATATTTTAAAATATAAAAATAAATCTGATAGAAATAAAAGGTAACATAGACAAGTCCACAATTATAGTTTAAGATTTCATTACTCCTTTGTCAATAATTAATAGAACAAGTATTTAGAAAGTCAATGAGAGTACAGAAAAGCTGAACAACACCGTCAACCAACTCTATCCAATTGACACCTGCATATGGAAGTCTGCTCACCCATAGAAGAGTACATATATTATCTATTGTGCATAGAACAATCACTAACACAGGCCAGACTCTGGGCTAAAAAACAAATTTCAACATGTTTAAACAAATAGAAAGTATACAGTGTGCTCAGAGATTGTGATCTATAATTACAATGGAATTAAACTGGAAAAAAACTAGCAAAAATATATCTGGAAAATTTCTCCAAATATTTGGAGATAAAATGGTGCATGACTAAATAACCTGTGAGTCAAAGTAGTTTCAGCTAAAATTAAACAATATTTTAAAGTGTCGAGGAAATTAAATGTGACATCAGAACTTGCAGGATCTAACTAAAGTAGTTCTTAAGTGAACATTTTTATTTAAATGCCTATATTATAAAAGAAGAATCTCAAATTAATAATCTAAGCTGATATTATAAGAAATTAGGAAAAGAAGACAAAATGAAGCCCAAAACAAACAGAAATAATAAAGATGAACAGAACCCCAAATTTAGAAAATACAAATTTTTCAAAAATTAATAAACCAAAATCCATTTATTTGAAAAGATCAATACAGTTGATTAACTTTTAGACAGACTTATCACAGAAAAAAGTCAGAAAGCACAAAGTACCATATCAATAATGAAAGTGAATACATCATTACAGATTGTATACATATTAATAAACCTATAAGATTAATTCTGAAACATAGATGACATAGACCAATTTCTTGAAAGGTATGAACTACCAAAAGTCAATAAATGAGAAATAGATTAGACGAGTAGTTCTATTATTTATTAAGGAAGTAAAATCTAGAGTTTAAAACCTTCCAACAAGAAAACATCAGTTCCCTAAAACTAAAAAGAAGAAAAGAAAATATCAGGTCCAGGTGGCTTCACATGTAAATCCTAGCAAAGTTTTAAGGAAGAAATAATACCAATTAAATATGATACCTCACAGAATGTAGAAGAGGAAGTAACAGTTTTTAACTTATTTTTTGGAGCTGAAATAACTCTAATCTCCAAATCAGAAAAAAACATTACATACATTATATACAGTTAATTCATTAATATTGCACTCATGGCCAAGAGCACTGTAACTCAGGCCTGAATCAAGCTTATCTACACACATCACAGCCCAAGAAAATGACAGATAATACCTCTCATGAACTTAGACACAAAAATTCTCTACAAAATAATAGAAAATCAAATTCAGCAATATATAAAAAGGATAATACATTTTGACTGTAAAGGGAAGAATTGTGTCCTCTAAACAAATACTGAAGGACAGTGTCCTCAGTAAGATGTTGGATAGAAGCTTTCAATCCTCATTCCCCAACAGAAGCGGGAATCTTGACACACCCAAGACAAGAGGACCACTGTTAGAGCCTGGGACTCTGGCAGAGGGAGGCCAATACCCTATTGGAGGAAAAGATTCGAGAGTAAACACGTTGAAGAAGGTAAGAAGAACAGTTTGATTTTACCTGCCTTTCCCCTCCCGCAAGGTGGCAGAACCAAGTGCCTAGGGAGTGCCCATTGGTCCACGATTTCTCTGACTGGGGAAAGTGAGAGTGTAACAAGGGCTGGGCTTCCCCAGCCATCCAGGATGTTGCCCAAGAAGCTTACTCAAAACACTGAGGGGATCAGCACAGTTGAGTCATGGGGGAGGAGGAGCTAGGAGCAGGGAATAGGAGTAGGGGGCCCACAGTAACAAAGGTTGCAGCTTCCACTAACTGCCTTCTGAACTCCACCAGGAGGCCTGCCCACAAACCTGCTGGGACACATTCCCAGCAGACCCCTCAGCTAGCTGGTGCATGCCGCCAGCACTCCACATGACCTCCCTATCCCCCTGCCAACATGGCGCAGGCGAGTTTCTGCACATTGTGCATGAACAAACGCAGACAGCCTGCTAAACTCAAAGGGACTGGGGAAAGGTGCTCAACCTTGAATGCTTCGGGGCACCCTCCCAGGGAAAATAAACAGGAGGCTCTTAGGACCCAGGCCAGCTTTGCAGGACAGAGACAGAAGGTATGAAGCCCACTGAAAAGAGAACATGATGGAGTAAAGCAGGTACATCCATGGAAAAATGTCTGAGAGATCTCTAGAGTCCCTAGTCTGGCTGCCTGGTGAAGCTGTTTTTCTCCTGAAGTCATCACTCTAGACTAGAGGAGTGGATTGCTTCTTCAAATGAGAATATAGCAATGTAAGACTTCAAGGAACATAAAAAAAATCTCGAGAAAACATGACACTGTTACAGGAACACAATAATTGCTTGCCAGTGGTAAATACAAACTTCTCTCTTGCAATGAAAATATTCCATTGGTAAACTTTATCACAATGCAAGATTGTACCTTCCTCAGTTGAGATCCTGGTTTGAATTTACGAGCCCTGCTTATTGCACTGGTGAAACGTGTTGCTCTAATTGTTGTGTGCTAATGATGAAAGAGCAGAGGTGGACTTAATGCAGGACACTGCCCTCGAGGCAAGTACAGGTCAAATGTTATTACAGCACATTGTACTGAGGGACATTTTGAAGTCACTGAAATAGAACAGCGGAGTGGGAGAACCGAGCTATCGTGCAGGGCAGGGCAGCATCAGCAGGCCACAAGAACTGACAGCCTGTGCCTTCTCTGTGCCGCTGCAGAATTTATCCATCTTTGTGTCAGATTGGAACATGTTTTAGCAGTAGGGATACTAGTGAATAGGCAATGAAGAGATTTTATAAACGGGATTAAAAAAAAATTAATAACGCATTTTGAAGTGCACTACTAAGTTGATGATTACATCTAAATAATGTAACAGGGGTTAAAATGATAATGAAGATGTCTTGTATGATGGTCGTGAAGAGTTAAGAAAGTAAAATGTAAAATGCAAGCTATAATTTTCCAACATTGAATTTCAACAACATTCTAGCTTCAGCAAAGCATTACCAGCCACTATGACAGAATGATTTTCTAGACAGTGCTATGGTATTTACTTATTTAAGTGTTTGGTTTTATAGATGTATTATAAATAAAAGGAATTCATATGCAAGAAAATAAAATAATGAAAATAACAGAAAATTGTGATAAAATAATAATACGTACGTTGAGGTTTTTTTTCCCCCCCATTTAGAGAAGGTTCATATTTACTGTCATGTGAGAAGCACATCAGCATCAGTTCTAGAGTTTGTTTAAAATAATGAAGCTTTCAGCTGTGACTGGGCAATCAGGATCTGCTGTGGTGGAAACTTCGGGATAAGTCTTTTAGAGCCTTGTGGGTAAGTTTGTGATCTAGGTGGATGATAGACCCCACCCTGGGCCAAAAGTTTATGAATTCTATTTATTTTATTCAACTTTCCTTTCAGATTAATTACTTTCTCTTCTGTAATTTTAATTCTTTTAACCTAATTGCCTTTGGCTGATTTCACTTTTTCTCACTTCTTGAAATGAATACTTAATTAGTTTATATTTACTCCCTTAAAAAAAAAAAAAATTACTAACTGGGTGCACTGACTCACGCCTGTAATCCCAGCACTATGGGAGGCTTGAGGCGGGTGGATCACTTGAGGTCAGGAGTTCAATACCAGCCTGGCCAACATGGTGAAAACCCATCTCTACTAAAAATACAAAAATTAGCCGGGCGTGGTGGCAGGCGCCTGTAATACCAGCTACTTGGGAAGCTGAGGCAGGAGAATCGCTTGGAACCCAGGAGGCGGAGGTTGCAGTGAGCAGAGATTGTGCCATTGCACTACAGCCTGGGCGACAGAGCAAGATTCTGTCTCAGAAATAAATAAATAAAATAAAAAGATTACTAAAACATGCCTCTTACATCTATCTTACATCTTACATCTTGCGTCACTATCTTGGATAGTGAGTATTTTTATAATATTTTCTAAATAGTCTTAAAGGAAAGTTTAAATTTTGCTTTTTACCTAATATTTACATATAATAGTTATTGTTGTAGATGGTGTTTTTATTTTAAAATTTCTGATGGTTTGGATTTTGTTTTAGGCTAACTTTTGTAATTGATGTATAGATTTTTTGTTATTATTACATGTAACTAGTAATACTTCTATATTTTAAAATTCATTAAGAATTTTGGTTTGTTTTTATAACTGTTTAACATATATTTATAAGTCTGTAAATATATATTTGCTCATCAGCCGCAAAATTCTAAGCATGCCTATTAAAGCAAGCTTATCAACTATATTTTTCAAATTCTCTCTATCCTAATTTATTATTGCTTATCAATAAAGAGATAAGAGGAATGGTGGAGTAGCAAATTGCAATTGAGGTTTTGTCAATTTCTTTATGTTTTCAAGAGTTTTTTTTTTTGTTTTGATGCTATATTGTTTCATATAAGAGTTAGTAAATGTCATAATTCAATTATAAATCCACTACCTTTTGTTAATATGAGCTAACCCTCTGTGCTATTTCCATTGAAATCCCTGTGCTTTGTCCACTAAGTTCTATTGTGTCTGCTCCTAAAATTACCTCAATTACCATTAGAACTCCTCCCCTTGCTCTCCTCTGCTTTGCATTTTTTCAGTATATTATTGCATGCTTCTTTTTTTATTAAACTATCGTTTTGTTTAGGTGCTTCTCTCATGTGCAGTCAAATTTTGTATTGTCTTTCAATATGTAGCTTTAATATGAATTTAGCCATTCATAGGTATTAATATGAACATTAATATGTATTTGCAGGTATATTGATATGGTTAGTTTTACCTGAGTTAAGTTTATACTTTTTCATGCTTCTTTCTCACCCTGTTTTTCTTTCTCTGTTGCTCTACTGATAATGTGTTCATTACACTTTTATATTCTTTTTCTTATTTGAAAGTTAACAATTATTTTCTTTATTCTACTTGTAATTCACTTTAAATATAAAATAATAAACTTGAGAAATAATGTTAATGTAAAGAATGTAATAGCTAATATCTCCAACTATGAAAGATGAAAATATTGGATACCTTTACACCTTCTGTTTTCCAACACACCTTCCAGTATTTTACAGATTTTGTCTGCAGTTTTATGTACAGAGTTTTCCTTTTTTATATCAATCATCTTCACTTTTAACAATTATTTTTAATATGTGTTGATTTATAAAAACATTGACAATTTTTTAGATATAACAGGTTTAATTGTTTAGTATCATTTATTTTAACTATCTCATTTCAGTTCTTTTAATTAATTGCTGTTGTTAATTTCTCTCTTTGCAGGACAAATTTTTAAATTATTTTTTCAAAGACACATGGTTACCACAGATTAAATTGATGCTCCCCCAAATGATGATATGTTGGAGTCCTAATCCTCAGAACCACAGAGTATAACCTTATTATAACCTTATTTGGAAATAGGGGTTGAAGACATACTAAATTTTTGCAATTCCTTTTTTTTTTTTCCAACAGTCTCTGTTGCCCAGGCTGGAGTGCAATGACACAATCTCAGCTCACTGCAACCTCCACCTCCCGGGTTCAAGTGATTCTCCTGCCTCAGCCTCCTGAGTAGTTGGATTACAGGCATGTGCCACGATGCCTGGCTAATTTTTGTATTTTCAGTAGAGATGGGGTTTCACCATTCTGGCCAGGCTGGTCGTGAACCCCTGGCCTCAGGTGATTTGCCTGCCTTGGCCTCCCAAAGTGCTGGGATTATAGGCATGAGCCACTGTGCCTGGCCTACAGTTAGTTTTAATGGCAAAATCTGCATTTACTTTTGCACCAATCTAGTAGTTAAGGTGAGTTCATATTGGAGTAGGATGGTCCCCTAAATCAATATAACTCATGTTCCTATAGAGGAGGAAAGAGGACAGACACACAGACATGGAAGGGGAAAAGGCCATGACAGAAGGTGGCAAGAGTGGAAGTGCTTCCGCTGAAAGCCAAGCAAAGTCAAGTATTGCCAACAAATCACCGGAAGCTGGAGAGGCAAGGGAGGATTCCACCCTAAGTTTCAGAAGAAACATGGTCCTGCCAATGCCTTGATTTTGAACTTATAGCTTCCAGAACAGTGATTCAATACATTTTTGTGGTTTTAAATATCTTCATTTATGTTACTTTGTTATAGCAGCCCTTGGACACTAATAGGATGGGGTAATATCACTTATGATTTTTGATGCTCTTGAACATGTATTACAGTTAATTCACAGGTGAATTTAGTGCCTGCCTCGCTATCCATGGGTCTATCCCATTTGGGTTGAGATTGATTTTGCTCAACCTTTGAATTATTGCTTCATTTTTTTCTTTCCTTCTTTCTTTTTTTCTTTCTTTTCTTTTCTTTTTTTTTTTTTTTTTTTTGCAGATTCTTCCTTCTAGTTGATCTCCAACACCTGAAGCCCTTCTCAAAGACGTTGATATAATCAAGATTTACCCTGCCACAATCGATCTATCACTGCCCACATGCCCTGCATCTTCAGTTCGGTGCTAGAAGTCCTAAGGAGGTTCTCCTGAGGGTATTTTCCACTCGCTTACTAAGCAATGTTTTAAAAATAATTACTGGTTCTTTGCTCAATTTGCTTAAACTGTTCTGTATTGGGAGAGTTTCCTTATATTTCCTGAAATGTTTCCAGTGCTGATATGGATTCTTCTATATTATCATATTCCTAGTTCAGATCTTTGGTGAAGGTAGGCTTCTGTCAGGGATGGTTATATCAACAAAGATGCTTTAGAGAATATGTTTAGAGTGTTACAATGGCTACGATGACAGTTAGCCTTTTGTTTTATCCTTTCACCTATTGGAATGCTTTTATGGGTCACTGGCCACTTCAACTGGGCCTGAGTTTACTTCAAAGCAGGGAAGCTTTGGGTTTGTGATGGAGTTGACTGTTGAAAAGGGGTTTGGTCCACCAGTCGGGTTTGGTCCACCAGTCGGTCACTTCTTATCTTAAAATTACTTCATTCTAGAGGCAAAAGCTCTCATTCTGACTTTTACAAAACACCCTTTCCTCAGACCAGTTCTACTGAATTCTCCTGACAGACCTGAGCAGAGCCTCAGCTGTATGGCATCTCTCTTTGGATAACAGGCGTGTGGATAACGTGTCTCCATCTGATGCGGGAGAATTGCAGGTCCTCAGCCTGACAGTGCACCTGCTCCATGGCATAAGCCGCATTGAGTGTGGGTCGCCAGCAACATCCACTTCTCCATCTGTTCTTGGCAGGAGAAGTCCTATAGTAGCTGCAGGAATTTTGGGGAGGACCTTCAAATGTGTCTCTATTGTTGGGAAAGTTTCTTTACAATCAGAGAAGTAAAGACAGTTCAGGATCATTTTCACATGTGTTCACATTAGTGGCCTTCCTAACACTAAACCCACAAGCCCAAGTCCTAGTTGTGAAGCTGAAGCTCCTTGACCTAGTAGTTCCTACACTTCTGCAAACCTTCCAAGGTTATCAGCTGGAAGGGATAGGTCATTGTTGCCAACTGTGGCCAGAAGGTGCAAGATGCCTTGGCACAGCAGACTGCCTGACATTCTACACGCCCTTCTGACTCAGTCCCAAACCAGCAAAACTGCGAAATGGAACTCCATGCAGCTATTGGTGCAGAATTGGCAAAATAAACTGTGCAATACAGGTGCCAAATCAAAATGTGTAGAAAAAATACACTGGATTAATTCTAGGTTAACTCATGTAGAAAGGGTTCAAAGTCTGCAAAGGATGGTGAAATAGGAGTAATTCTCTGTGTTAAAAGAGAAATATTTGCATGAATGATTGATGTAATTTGTGATCATAAGAAAGAGCCTACACCTGACAGATAAAGTTGAAACTGTCCTTCTTGTGTTCATAGTCAGTCACATTTTTCTGGTTTTGAAGTGTTAATTTTGATAGTTTTAATGTATCAGAAAATTATCTTTTAATTGAAATTTTCAGATTTATTAGCATACACTTGTACATAGTGTTCTTATAACTATTTCCCACATGATGTAGATTATATTCACTTCCTCATTTGTAATTTTCACAAATTCTTCTTATTCTGTATTTTTTAATGTTCATGTTTTTACTTCTCCATTTATTTTGCAGACAATTGTCCATTACATATATTTTAAAAGTCAACTTTCATAATTACTAAGTCTGTTGTTTTCTTTATCTAATTATCTATTTCTTATTTAATTATACATAATTAAATCCTCTCTTTTTAAAAACTATTGCTTTTTATACATTATGGCATTTAATGAAATATGTTAGTTTCTTTTTTAAATAAATTACTTCTGCCTGTAAAGTTATCAAGGCTTTGAACAGATATTTCAAAGAAGAAGATATACAAATGGCAAATACGGACATGAGAAACTGTTCAAAATCATTAGTAGTCATCAAGAAAATACCAGTGAAAATCACAATCAGATATCACAACCCACATATTAGGACTGCTAAAATAAAAGAACGGTTACTGGAACTCTTGAGTATTACCGGTGGCAGTAAAAATGGAATAACCACTATGGAAGAAGGCTTGCAGCTTTGTACTAAACTAAACATACATCTACCCTGGGTCCCAACAATTTCACTCCTAGAAAGAAAAACATGTAATCACAAAAGACTTGTACGTAAATGTTCATAGCAACACTAGTCATAATAGGCAAAAACTGGAAGCAGCCCAGGTGTCCATCAGCAGGATTGGATAAACAAACTTTGAGGTATTCATTGCTTCAACAGCCAGTATGTAGCATTGAGAAGGAAATGAAAAGATCCCATGTAGTAACATGTTGCCTTACAAAAAAAAAAGAAAAGAAAAGAAAAAGGAGTATATTTTGTATGATTCCATTTACAAGAAGTTCTAAAGTAAACAAATTAATCTACAACAAAAAACCAAAGTCAGAGCCTTTGCAGTGGTGCAACAGGTGTGGTGGAAAGTGACCGGGATGTGATGTGACCCCAGTCATTGCTTTTGGCAGGGTGAGGGAGAAAGGGGAAATGAAATAGGTTGGAGCGTTCTGCTTTAACGAGGTCAACCCTCAGGAGAAACTGTCTTACTAGAGGCCTAACCTGCAGGGGTGTTTTTGTTTGTTTGTTTGTTTGTTTGTTTTCTGAGACAAGGTCTTGCTCTGTCATGCAGGCCAGAGTGCAATGGCCCAATCACAGCTCACTGCAGCCTTGACCTCCTGGGCTCAAGCAATCTTCCCACCTCAGGCTCCCAAGTAGCTGGGACTACAGGCAGGTGCCACCACGCCCGGCTTATTTTTATATTTTTTGTAGAGATGGTGTTTCACCATGTTGCTCAGGCTGGTCCTGAATTCCTGGGCTCAACTGATCTGCCCCTGTCAGCCTCCCAAAGTACTGGGACTCTAGGTGTGAGTCACCACCCCCCGCCTGCTGGGTTTTTATCAGAGCCTAACCAACCTGGGGAAAGAGAAATACACAACTCCAGCCCACTCTAGCTGGAAAAACTGAGAAGCACTTGTAAGTTCACAGGCCAAGGACACAGGCTTACCAGGGACTGAGGCCTACTCACAAGACTCCAGAATGCTTTTCCTCACCCCACACATTACCACTGCATAACTAAAGGACTATTTGCAGCAATTCCTTTTACCTGGGACATTACGTCCCACTATCAAGAAAAAGTTACAAGACATACTACAACATAAAAACACAGTTTGAGGAGACAGAGCAAGCATCAGAACCAGAGTCAGACATGGCAGGGATGTTGGAATGATCCAGCCAGGAATTTAAAACAACTGTGATTAACACGTTAAGGGCCCTGATGGATACAGCACATGTCATGCAAGAACAGATGGGCCTTGTAAGAAGGGAGGTGAAAATTCTGAGCAAGAACTAAACAGAAATACTAAAGGCCAAACTTAATATAAAAGAAATCAAGAATGCCTTTGCTAGGTTTACCAGTAAACTGAATATGGCTGAGGAAAGAATCTCTGAGCTTGAAGATTCTTCAGTAGAAACTGCCAAAACTGAAAAAGCAAAGATGAAAAGACAGAAAAGTGTCAGAAGAGAATATCAAAGGCCTGTACAGCTAGAAAAGCTATTACATATATGTAAATGGAATATCAGAATCAAAAGACAGAGAGAGGAACAGAAACAATAGGGGTTAAGTATTTTCTCAAATTGATGTCAAACACCAAACTATAGATACAGGAAATTCAGAGAACACCGTCAGGAGAAACTCCAAAAAACTACACCAATGCATATTATTTTCAAACTACAGAAAATCAAAAATAAAGAAAAAATTCTGAAAGAACACAGAAGGACAAAAAAGCATTTTACCTATAAAAGAGCAAATGTAAGAATTGGATCCAACTTCTCAGAAACCAAGCCACAAAGAAAATGAAGTCAAATATTTCAAATGTTGAGATAAAAAATCACAAACCCAGAATTCTGTATGTTGTGAGGTTACCCTTCAAAAATGAAGAAAAAATGAAGGCTTTTTCAGACAAACAAAAAATTGAGGGAATTTGTTGCCAGTAACTCTGTTGCAAGAAATGTTAAAAGAAATTGTTTAGAGAGAAGGAAAATGATAAAGATCAGAAATTCAGAACTACATAAAAAATGGAAGAGGATCAGAGAAGAAATAAGTGAAGATGAAATAAAACCTTTCATTTTTCTTATTCTTAATTGATCTAACAGCAACAATTATTTGATTATGTATGCTTATATATACGTGTGTATATATGCATGCTTATGTATACACAAGTATATATACATCAGTATACATAACCAAATAATTGTTAGAAGAATTAGGACTATTTTGTTATTATAAGGTATTCACACTACGAGTAGAGCAGCATAGTGTTACTCGAGAGTGGACTGGGATTAGTTGTAAATGTACATTGCAAACTCTAGGGCTACACTAAGAAAAGTAAAACAAGAAGTATAATTCACATGCTAATAAAGAACAGAGAATGAAATCAAACAATAAGCATGGTTTTATTGGTTATTATTACGCATAATGTAGAAAGGTTCTAAACACTGTTCAAAATAATCCGAAATATTTAAAAGACATGATTTAATAAATCATACATAAGCTCTTGTAAATTCTATTTAGAAAGATCAAAAAATTTTAACAGTGTCTCGATGCATTGTTTTTTCTTAATTCTAGAAAGGTTTAAAAGTGTGCTATTCAGAAAAAAAAGGCACATCAAAGGATGCGAACATACTTTTAAATGGCTAAACCAAGTTTGTAATGTGACAAGAATTAAAATATGTTTACTAATTTTTAAAATCCAAATCGTAATGGACAATACCCTTAGAAAACTGGCTGAAATACTTTCGAAATGTTCAGAGGTTAGAAAAATATAGTCAAATTTTTAAAAAGTTTAAAAGTGAGTTAAAGCAATTCTGTTACATATAAAATAAAGGTAAGTTATAAATACAGCATGGGGCAAATATAAATTTTAAATAAATGTACCATTAACCTAAAAGCAAATTGCCTTTAAGTGAATGAGTTTTAAGCAAAACAGTTTGCTCCTAGTTTGAACACAACAGGAATTCGGTAAAGTTTGCAGAATTTTAGTAAATGGTACAGAATGATTTGGGGTGAAATTTTTTCTGTTATTATTATTATGAGAAAAATGTAACATTATTCAAATTCATTTATATCTTAATTTCATAATTGTAGTACCTAAAGTTGTGAGATTTTATTCAGCAATGTTCATTAAATAGGGTTTTTCTGAAATGCCAATTGAAACAATGATAATTACTATTGCTACATAGCAGAATTCAGCAATTAGCCTAAACAATAGCTTTGCAGCAAATAGATTGCTACAAGACTAAGTTCAATATAAGAAAAATATTTCGGCATCTGGATAAGATGTTAGAACATACAAGTTTTTACAAAGTGATTTTTAGACTTTGGTAAGACTGTGATTGGGCAGGGAAATGGCATGGAGTGAAAGCAGATGGGCAAAGATTTAGGAATGCAACTATAATAAAACTCACCCTGTTATGTTCAATAGTATACATAATAAAAATATAGTAGGAGCCCAAGGAAAGGAGAAAAATATTCTAATATTAATTATGGCTAAATAGTTGGAATGTCTTGAATGCTATGCTGAAGAATCTGAACAATTTTATAAAGTAGGAAAATTTGAAATATAAAAGCTTTTGAGCAAAAAGCATGAGATTTAATTCACATTTTGGTTTCTACATAAAGAAAGGGAGCAGAGAAATTAGAGGGTAGTAGATTAAATACTTTGTAAAATAATTCAGGAAAGAGATAATAAAAACTTAAACTTATGGAGGAAGAGGAAGATAATTTTTATTAATGTATACCAAATAAAATGAAATATGCTCAAAATGTTATCTTAGAGTAACAAAAACATGAGGGAGGAAAGACAAATGACAAAATCTGATAGGCTTTCACTATAAAACAATACTGAGTAAAAATGTAATAAACAACATCTCAAATGTATTGCCAAGTCCTCAAAAAATGAAAATTCCCAGCATCCAAAAATATCGAAGAGGCTGAAAATATACTGCTGAATGGATGCTGATGCTACAGTTGCCCTAGGCCTCTGCTGTTCTTGGAACAACCAGGGTTGGCTTAATAGCTGCAGAGGTCAGGAAACAAATATTTTAACTATGCAAATGAGGTACGAACCCTGAGAATCTCCTGACAATTTGGACGCTTTCACTCAGTGAAACAGTCAACCTAAAAATATCTTCCCAAGAGGCACACAGATGTTGGGGAAATTTGTCTACTCTGTGTAAAAAATAAAAATTCTTCTTCTCTAAAACTTTCTCACTATAGACTTGCCCCACGTGAATCTGAAATCCAGATTATGTTGCTTGTGTGATCAAGGGAAACGTACACTACAAAATTAGCCTGAAGTGCCGCATTTTAAGTCCTTGCGCACTTGGCAAAAACAAAATCAAGTCCTTTTTGCAGTACATGATTTCACCTTGCCAGTACAGAATACCCAGATTGCCACAGATAAAATCCTGCACAATATAAATCCATAATCAAGAGTTACCAACTACAGGAGGAAAAAAGCCACAATAATATCTTTAGTGTAAATAACTGACACCCTGAAATTTTATGCAGAGCTGTGCAATGCGTTAAGAAAGAGGGCAAAGTGTTGCTGAGAAGAATGTATATTCTGTTGATTTGGGGTGGAGAGTTCTGTAGATGTCTATTAGGTCTGCTTGTTGCAGAGCTGAGTTCAGGTCCTGGATATCCTTGTTAACCTTCTGTGTCGTTGATCTGTTTAATATTGACAGTGGGGTGTTAAAGTCTCCCATTATTATTGTGTGTGAGTCTAAGTCTCTTTGTACGTCTCTAAGGACTTGCTTTATGAATCTGGGTGCTCCTGTATTGGGTGCATATATATTTAGGATAGTTAGCTCTTCTTGTTGAATTGATCCCTTTACCATTATATAATGGCCTTCTTTGTCTCCTTTGATCTTTGTTGGTTTAAAGTCTGTTTTATCAGAGACTAGGATTGCTACCCCTGCTTTTTTTTGCTTTCCATTTGCATGGTAGGTCTTCCTCCATCCCTTTATTTTGAGCCTATGTGTTTTGGAAGTAAAGCATGCCTCAGCAAATGTAAAATAACAGAAATCACAACAAACTGTCTTTCAGACCACAGTGCAATCAAATTAGAACTCAGGATTAAGAAACTCACTCAAACTACATGGAAACTGAACAACCTGCTCCTGAATGACTACTGGGTAAATAACGAAATGAAGGCAGAAATAAAGATGTTCTTTGAAACCAATGAGAACAAAGACACAACATACCAGGATCTCTGGGACACATTTAAAGCAGTGTGTAGAGGGAAATTTATAGCACTAAATGCCCACAAGAGAAAGCAGGAAAGATCTAAAATTGACACCCTAATATCACAGTTAAAAGAACTAGAGAAGCAAGAGCAAACACATTCAAAAGTTAGCATAAGGCAAGAAATAACTAAGATCAGAGCAGAACTGAAGGAGATCAAGACACAAAAAACCCTTCAAAAAAATCAATGAATCCAGAAGCTGATTTTTTGAAAAGATCAACAAAATTGACAGACCGCTAGCAAGACTAATAAAGAAGAAAAGAGAGAAGAATCAAATAGACACAATAAAAATAATAAAGAGGATATCACCACCAATCCCATAGAAATACAAACTACCATCAGAGAATACTATAAACACCTCTATGCAAATAAACTGGAAAATCTAGAAGAAATGGATGAATTCCTGGACACAGACACCCTCCCAAGACTAAACCAGGAAGAAGTTGAATCTCTGAATAGACCAATAACAGGCTCAGAAATTGAGGCAATAGTTAATAGCCTACCAACCAAAAAAAGTTCAGGACCAGACGGATTCACAACCGAATTCTACCAGAGGTACAAATAGGAACTGGTACCATTCCTTCTGAAATTATTCCAATCAATAGAAAAAGAGAGAATCCTCCCTAACTCATTTTATGAGGCCATTACATCCTGATACGAAAGCCTGGCAGAGACACACACACACAAAAAAGAGAATTTTAGACCAATATCCCTGATGAACATTGATGCAAAAATCCTCAGCAAATACTGGCAAACCGAATCCAGCAGCACATCAAAAAGCTTATCCACCATGATCAAGTCGGCTTCATCCCTGGGATGCAAGGTTCGTTCAATAAATCAATAAACGTAATCCATCACATAAGCAGAAACACATGATTATCTCAATAGATGCAGAAAAGGCCTTCAACAAAATTCAACAGCCCTTCATGCTGAAAACTCTCAATAAACTAGGTGTTGATGGAAAATATCTCAAAATAGTATGAGTTATTTATGACAAACTCACAGCCAATATCATACTGAACAGGAAAAAACTGGAAGCATTCCCTTTGAAAACTGGCACAAGACAGGGATGCCCTCTCTCACCACTGCTATTCAACATAGTGTTGGAAGTTCTGGCCAGGGCAATCAGGCAAGAGAAAGAAATAAAAGGTATTCAATTAGGAAAAGAGGAAGTCAAATTGTCCCTGTTTGCAGATGACATGATTTTATATTTAGAAAACCCCATCGTCTCAGCCCAAAATCTCCTTAAGCTGATAAGAAACTTTAGCAAAGTCTCAGGATACAAAATCAATGTGCAAAAATCACAAGCATTCCTATACACCAATGCCAGACAAACAGAGAGCCAATTCATGAGTGAATTCCCATTCACAACTGCTACAAAGAGAATAAGATACCTAGGAATCCAACTTACAAAGGATGTGAAGGAACTCTTCAAGGAGAACTACAAACCACTGCTCAAGGAAATAAAAGAGGACACAAACAAATGGAAGAATATTCCATGCTCATGGGTAGGAAGAATCAATATGGTGAAAATGGCCATACTGCCCAAGGTAATTTATAGATTCAATGCCATCCCCATCAAGGTATCAATGACTTTCTTCACAGAACTGGAAAAAACTAAACTTCATATGGAACCAAAAAAGAGCCCGTATTGCCAAGACAATCCTAAGCAAAAAGAACAAAGCTGGAGGCATCACACTACCTGACTTCAAACTATACTACAAGGCTACAGTAACCAAAACAGCATGGTACTTGTACCAAAACAGAGATATAGACCAATGGAACAGAACAGAGGCCTCAGAAATAACAACACACATCTACAGCTGTCTGATCTTTGACAAACCTGACAAAAACAAGAAATGGGGAAAGGATTCCCTATTAATAAATGGTGCTGGGAAAACTGGCTAGCCATACGTAGAAAGCTAAAACTGGATCCCTTCCTTACACCTTATACAAAAATTAATTCAAGATGGATTAAAGACTTAAATGTTACACCCAAAACCACAAAAACCCTAGAAGAAAATCTAGGCAATACCACTCAGGACATAGGCATGGGCAAGGTCATGACTAAAACACCAACAGCAATGGCAACAAAAGCCAAAATAGACAAATGGGATCTATCTAAACTAAAGAGCTTCTGCACAGCAAAAGAAACTACCCTCAGAGTGAACAGACAACCTACAGAATGGGAGAAAATTTTTGCAATCTACCCATTTAACAAAGGGCTAATATCCAGAATCTACAAAGAACTTAAACAAATTTACAAGAAAAAAACAACCCCATCACAAAGTGGGCAAAGGGTATGAGCAGACACTTCTCAAAAGAAGACATTTATACAGCTAATAGACACATGAAAAAATGCTCATCATCACTGGTCATCAGAGAAATGCAAATCAAAACCACAATGAGATATCATCTCACATCAGTTAGAATGGTGATCATTAAAAAGTCAGGGAACAACAGATGCTGGAGAGGATGTGGAGAAACAGGAATGCTTTTACACTGTTGGTGGGAGTGTAAACTAGTTCAACCATTGTAGATGACAGTGTGGCAATTCCTCCAGGATCTAGAACTAGAAATACCATTCGACCCAGCCATCCCATTACTGGGTATATACCCAAAGGATTATAAATCATGCTACTATAAAGACACATGCACATGTATGTTTATTGTGGCACTATTCACAGTAGCAAAAACTTGGAACCAACCCAAAAGTCCATCAATGATAGACTGGATTAAGAAAATGTGGCACACATACACCGTGGAATACTATGCAGCCATAAAAAGGATGAGTTCATGTCCTTGGCAGGGACTTGGTTGAAGCTGGAAACCATCATTCTGAGCAAATTATCACAAGGACAGAAAACCAAACAATGAGAACACTTGGACACAGGGCAGGGAACATCACACATGGGGGCCTGTCATGGGTTGGGGGAGCAGGGGGAGGCATAGCATTAGAAGAAATACCTAGTGTAAATGACGAGTTAATGGGTGCAGCAAACCAACATGGCATATGTATACCTATGTAACAAACTTGCACGTTCTGCACATGTACCCTGGAACTTAAAGTATAATAATAATTTTAAAAAAGAAAGAGGGCAAAGTAAACGCATTTTCAAATAAAACCTGAGTTTCCACTAACAGACCCAATTTATTAAAGGAATTTTAAAATATGTAGTTTATTAAGGAAAAGGATATCCTTAAGTGATCTCATTTCTTAGGATGGACTGACATACAAGAGGTAATGGCATGCAAAGAAATTAGAAAGGGAGGGACAGAGCAGGATGATGGACCAGAGGCCTACACCATTCGTTCCTCCACAGTAACACCAAATTTTAACAACTAACTACACATAAAAAGCACTATCACAAGAACAAAAGATCAGGTGAGCAATCTCAATACCTGATTTTAACTTCATATCAGAGAAAGGGACATTGAAGAGGGCAGGAAAGACAGCCTCCACACATGGATGCTCTCCATCCCTTGTTCCCTACTGCTGGGAAATCTATGCACTTAGGGAAGGGAGGGCACAGTGATTGTGAAGTTTTGCAATGAACTCGCTGCTGCCTTGTCACAGTGGAAAGCAGAACAAGGCTGTACTCAACTGTCATCTGCCTATGGAGGAAGCAGCTGGACCAGCCCTAGCCAGAGAGGAATCACCCATCCCAGTGATCAGAGCTTGAGTTCCAGCAAGCCTTACCGCCGTGGGCTGAGTGCTCTGGGACCCTAAGTAAACTTGAGGGGCAGTCTAGGCCACAAGGACTGCAATTTCTAGGCAAGTCCTAGCGCTGAGTAGGGCTCAGGGCCAGTGGACTGGAGGGGCATGTGACCTACTGAGACACCAGCCTGGGTGGCTAAGGGAGTGTTGCACAGTATGGAGAAATCTATGTGTTGGGAGAGGGACAGCACAGTGACTGGAGGACCTCACTTTGAACTCAGTGCTGCCCTGGCACAGCAGAGACCTGGCAGGATTCATCACTTGCTGACTAAAGAGCCCCTCCGCCCTCAGCCCTGAGTAACCAACAGTGATACCAGGTAGTACACCATGGGCCTAGGGCTCTGAGACTTGCTGGCTTCAGGGGTGACCCAGCACATTCACAGCTGTGGTGACTATGGTGAAAGACTCTTTCTGTTTGAGAAAAGTAAGGGGGAAAACAAAGGGAACTCAGTCTTGCACCTTAGGTCCCAGCTCAGCCACAATGGGGTAGAGCACCAAGCAGGCTCTTGGGGTCCCTGAGTCCAGGCCAAGGCTGTTGATCAACATTTCTGGAACTGCCTTGGGCCAAACAGGAGCCGGTGGCCTTGAAGGGTGAGTCCCAGGTCTGGCAGCATTCACCACAAGCTGATTGAAGAGAACCTGGGCCTTAAGTGAACAATGGTGGTGGCCTGGCAGAACCCCACATGGATCAGTGGTGGTGGTGGCCACAGAAAGAAGCTCTACTGCCTATGGAAAAGGGAGAGAAGAGTCAGAAAGACTTTGTCTTCTTGTGTGGGTGCCAGCTTACCCACAGTAGAATCTAGATAAATTTCTAAGGTTTTTGACTTCAATTCCTGGTTCCCAGACAGCATCTCCAGACCCACCCAGGGCTTGGGGGAACTTGCTGCTCAGAAGGAGACAAAGTCCTGGCTGGCTTTGCCACCTGCTGATCATAGATCCCTAGGGCCTTGAGTGAACTTAGGTGGTAGCCAGGTAGTGGTTACAGTGGACCTTGGGTGAGACCCAATGCTGTGCTTGGCTGTTCAGGTAAACACAGTCCTAGTGGTGGTGACCACAGGGGTTCTTGTGTCCCTCCACCCCCAGTTCCAGGAGGCTTAGCAAAGAGAGACTTTGTTTGGGAGAAGGTAAGGGAAAAGAACAAGAGTTTCTGCCTGGTAATCCAGATAATTATTCCAGATCTTGTCCAAGACCACCAAGGTGGTACCTCTCTGAGCCTGCAAGAACCACAGCGTTACTGGGTTTGGGGCCCATGTCTCTTTGAATACCTGGAAAGCCTTCCAAAGAAGTGTGGGGATAAACAAACAAGCCTAGACAGTGAAGACTGCAATAAAGGTCTAACTCTTAGATGCCCTGGCACCAACTAACATCTACAAGCATCAATACCATGCAGGAAAAAAAGAAAAAAGACCTACGAAATCAACCAAACAAAGCCCCAAGGATTAATCCTGAATAAAGAGAGATATGTGACCTCTGAGACAGAAAATTCAAAATAGCGGTGCTGATGAAACCCAAAGAAATTCAAAACAACACAGAGGATGAATTCAGAATTCTATCAAACAAACTTAGCAAAGAGATTAAAGTTATTTTTAAAAATTGAGCAGAAATTCTGGAGTTGAAAAATGTAACTGACATACTGAGGAATGCATCAGAGTGCCTTACTACCAGAATTGATGAAGCAGAAGAAAGAATTAATGAGCTTAAAGACAGGCTACTTGAAAATACACAGACAAGACAAAAGAAAAAAGAAAATAGAGAAGACAAAAAAACAATGAAGCATGCCTACAAGATCTAGAAAATGGCCTCAAAAGGGCAAATCTAAGAGTTATTCACCTTAAAGAGGAGAGAGAGAGAGATAGGGACAGAAAATTTATTCAAGGGGATAATGATAGAGAACTTCCCAAACCTAGAGAAATATATCAATATTCAAGTATGAGAAGGTTGTAGAACACCAAGCAGATTTAATCCAAAAAAGACTACTTGAAAACATTTAATAAAGTCTGCAAAGATCAAGGATAAAGAATGGATCTTAAAAGTAGCAAGAGAAAAGAAGCAAATAATGTACAACTGAGCTTCAACACTTCTGGCAGCAGACTTTTCAGTCGAAATTTTACAGGCCAGGAGAGAATGGCATGATATATTTAAAGTGCTGAAGGAGAAACACTTTTTACCCTAGAATAGTATCTGGCAAAAAAAAAAAAAAAAAAAAAAAAAAAAATCCTTCAAACCTGAAGGAGAAATAAAGATCTTTCCAGACCAAAAAAACGCTGAGGGATTTTATTAACACTAGACCTGTCCTACAAGAAATGCTAAAGGGATTTCTTCAATCAGAAAATGACCTTAACGAGCAATAAGAAATTATCTGGAGGTACAAAACTCACTGGTAATAGCACACAAAAACACAGAATATAATAATACTCTAACTGTGGTGTGTAAAATACTCTTATCTTAAAGACTAAATGATGAATAGATCAAAAATAGTAATTACAACAACTTTTCAAGATGTAGACAGTACAATAAGACACAAAGAGAAACCATAAAATGTTAAAAAGTGGGTGGATGAAGTTGAAGTGTAGAATTTTTATTCGTTTTATTTTTGCTTGTTTGCTTGTTTATGCAATTAGTGTTGTCATCAGTTTCAAATAATCGGTTATAAGATAGTTTTTCAAGCTTCATGGTAGCCTCAAATTGAAAAACACACAATGGGCACACAAAATATAAAAAGCAAAAAATTAAATCATACCACCAACAAAAATCAACTCCACTAAAAGGAAGACGGGAAGGAACAAAAAACAAGACCAGAAAACAAATAACAAAATGGCAAAAGCAAGTCCTTACTTATTAATAATAATATTGAATGCAAACAGACTAAAATTTCCAATCAAAAGACATACAGTGGTTGAATAAACACAATAGCAAGACCCATGACTGTTGCCTATAAGAAACACACCTCATCTATAAAGATATACATAGAGTGAAAATAAAAGGATGAAAAAAGATATTATGTGACAATGGAAGCAAAAAAAGGAAAGGAGTAGCTATACTTATGTCAGACAAAATAGATTTCAAGACAAAAACTATAATAAGAGACACAGAAGGTTATTGTATAATAATAAATCAGTCAATTCAGAAACAGAATGTAACAGTTGTAAACATATATGCACCCAACACTGGAGCACCCAGGCATATAAAGCAAATAATATTAGAGCTAAAGAGACAGATAGACTTCAATACAATAAAAGCTGCAGACTTCAACACTGCACTTTCAGCATTGGACAGATATTCCAGACACAAAATCAACAAAGAAACATCAGACTTAATCTGTACTATAGAACAAATGAACTTAATATATATTTACAGAAGATTTCATCCAGTGGCCACAGAATACACATTCTTCTCCTCAACACATAGCTCATTCTCAAGAATAGACCATATGTTAGGTTACAAAACAAGTCTTAAAACATTCAAAAAAATTGAAACACTATCACGCATATTCTCTGACCACAGTTGAATAAAACTAGAAATCAATAACAACAGGAATTCTGGAAACTATATAAACACATGGAAATTAAACAGTATGGCCCAGAATGATCAATGAGTCAATGAAGAAATCAGAAGGAAAATGAAAATTTTATTGAAACAAATGATAAGGAAACACAGCATGCCAAAACCTATGGAATGCAGCAAAAACAGGGAAATTTATAGCTGTAAAAGCCTTCATCAAGAAAGAAAGAAAACTTCAAATAAATAACCTAAGAATGTATCTTAAACAATTAGAAAGACAAGAGCAAACCGAACCCAAAATTAGAAGTAGAAAAAAATAATAAAGATCAGCACAGAAATAAATAAATTTGAAATTAAGAAAACAATACAAGAGATCAATGAAATGAAAATTTAGTTTTTTGAAACAATAAATAAAATTGACAAATCTTTAGCCAGACTAAGAAAAAAAGAGATCAGGGCCAAATACATAAAATAAGAGTTGAAAAAAATAGAGACATTAGAACTGATACCACAGAAATTCAAAGGATCATTAGTAGCTATTATGAGCAACTGTATGCCAACAAATTGGAAAATCTAGAGGAAATGGGTATATTCCTAGACATATACAATCTACCAAGGTTAAACCATAAAGAAATCCAAAACCCAAACAGACCATTAACAAGCAATGAGATCAAAGCTGTAATAAAAAGTCTCTCAGTAAAGAAAAGTCTGGGAACCTGATGGCTTCACAGCAGAATTCTACCAAACATTTGAAGAACCAATACCAATCCTACTCAAACTATTCTAAAAAGTAGAGGAGGAGGAAATACTTCCAAACTCCTTCTATGAGGCCAAAACCAAACAAAGACATCAAAAAAAGAAAACTACAGGACACTATCTCTGTTGAATATTGATGCAAAAAGTCTTAGCAAAATACTAGCTAACTGAATTAAACAATACATTAGAAAGAATATTCATTATGACTACATGGGATTTATCCCAGGGATATAAGAACACTTTAACATATGCAAATAAATCAATGTCGTACATCATATCAATAGAATGGAGGACAAAAACCATGTGATCATTTTAATTGGTGTTGTAATTGACAAAATTCAACACTCCTTCATGATAAAAATCCTCAAAAAACAGGCATAGAAAGAACATACCTTAACATAATAAAAGACTTATATGACAGACCCACAGCTAGTATCACACTGAATGAGGAAAAACTGAAAGCCTTTCCTCCAAGATCTGGAACACAACAGTGATGCCCACTTTCACCACTGTTATCCAACATAGTACTGGAAGTCCTAGCTAGAGCAATCAGACAAGAGAAGGACATAAAGGGCATCTAAATTGGAAAGGAAGAAGTCAAATTATCCTAGTTTGCAGATGATATGACCTGAAATTTGGAAAAACCTATAGACTCCAAAAAAAGTATATAACTGATAAACAAATTCAGAAAAGTTGCAGAGTTGGAAAAATAAAAGACATTAGAACTGATACCACAGAAACGAACATGCAAAAATCAGTAGCATTTCTATATTCCAACAGTGAACAGTCTAGAAAAGAAATCAAAAAAGTAATTCCATTTACAAATAACAGCAAATAAAATTAAATACCTAGGAATCAAAAAGAAGTGAAAGATCTCTGCAATGAAACTATAAAGCACTGATGAAAGAAACTGAAGAGGATACAAAAAAATGTAAAGGTATTTCACGTTCATGGATTGGAAGAATCAATATTGTTAAAACGTCTATACTACTCAAAGTAATCTACAAATTCAATGCCATCCCTATAAAAATACCAATGACATTCTTCACAGAAATAGAGCAATCTTAAAATTTATGTAGAACCACAAAACATCCAGAATAGCCAAAGCAAAAAGAACAAAACAGGAGGAATCACATCACCTGACTTCAAGTTATACTACAGAGCTACAGTAACCAAAACAGCATGGTACTGGAATAAAAACAGAAGCATAAATCAATGGAACAGAACAGATAACCCAGAAACAAATCCACACATCTCAAGTGAACTGTTTTTGACAAAGGTGCCAAGAACATACATTGGGGAAAGGACAGTCTCTTCAATACATGGTGCTGGGAAAACTGGATATCCAAATGCAGAAGAATGAAACTTGACTCATATTTCTAACCATATTCAAAAAAATCAAATCAAAATGGATGAAAGAGTTAAATCTAAGACCTCAAACTATGAAATTACTTCAAGAAAACACTGAAGAAATTCTCCAGGATATTGGCCTGGGCAAAAATTTCTTGAGTAATATCCTACAAGCACAGACAACTAAAGCAAAAATGAATAGATGGGATCACATCAAGTTTAAAAGCTTCTGCACAGCAAAGGAAATGTCAACAAAGTGAAGAGCCAACCCACAGAAGGGGAGGAAATACTTGCAAACTACCCATCTGACAAAAAATTTATAACCAGAATATATAAGGAGCTCAAACAACCCTACAGGAAAAAAAAAAAAAAATCGGATTTAAAAATAGGCAAAAGATCTGAACAGACATTCCTTAAAAGAAGACATATAAATGGAAGCAGGCATATGAAAAGGAGATGAACATCAGTAATCATCAGAAAAATGCAAATCAAAACTACAATGAGATATCATCTCACCGCAGTTAAAATGGCTTTTATCCAAAAGATGGTCAATAACGAATGCTGATGAGGGTGTGGAAAAAAGGGAAACCTCAGACACTGTTGATGAGAATGTAAATTATTACAGTCACTACGGAGAACAGTTTGGAGGTTCCTCAAAATACTCAAAATAGAGCTGCCATACGACCCAGCAATCTCACTGCTTGGTGTACACCCAAAAGGAAGGAAAACAGTGTATGGAAGAGATTATCTGCACTTCCGTGATTGTTCATTGCAGCACTGTTCACAGTGGTTGAGATTTGAAAGCAACCTAAGTGTCCATCAACAGACAAATGGATAAAGAAAATGTGGTACATGTACACAACAGGGTACTGTGCCGACATAAAAAGAATGAAATTTTGTCATTTACAACAGCATAGGTGGAACTGGAGGTCATTATGTTAAGTGAAAAAAGGCAGACTTGGAAAGACAGATTTCGCAAGTTCTCACTTATTTGTGGGTGCTAAATATCAAAGCGATTGAACTCATGCAGATAGAGAGTAGAAGGATGATTACCAGAGGCTGGGAAGAGTAGTGGGGGATGAAGGAGGGAAGTAAGGATGGTTAATGGATACAAAACATATACGTATAATTAGAATGAATAAGACAGTATTTGATAGCTCAACAGAGTGACTATAGTCAACAATACTTTAATTGTACATTAAAAAATAACTTGGGTCGGCCCGAGGGAGCCCGAGTGGCCTGCATTACTGAGCTCGGCACCACGGCGAGAGCTGGGAGAGTGGGGAGGGACGGGGCCGCAGCTGGTGGCGGGGAGGGGGGCGTGGTGAGCAGGTCGCGGGCTCAGGGTTTCGGGGAGTGTGTGTCGGCGAGGGCGGGGGGAGGTGGCTGAAGGGACGCGCCGCTCGGTGAGCGCGCCGGGGAAGAGAGGCAAGCAGAGAGTGGAGGAGGAGGAGGCGGCGGCGGCTGCGGCGGCGGCGGCGGCGGCGGCGGGAGCGCTCCCCGGGAATGTCTCTCCTGCAGCCACCGCCAGGGCCGCTGCCATTGAGGTGGAGGAGGAGACTGAGGAGACCAACCTTGTTAGGAAGATGATCCCTATGATCTTGAAGATGTTTCTGCACAGAAATGAGGGAAACACAAAGAACCAAATACAGTTCTGAAACTTGGGATCTGTATTTTGAGATGATTTTATTTTCAGAATGAGAAGCATATCTGGTTACCTTTATGAATGTAGAAACATGAGAGGAGAGTTATGATGGCAAAAAACAAAGAGCCTCGTCCCCCATCCTATACTATCAGTGTAGTTGGACTCTCTGGGACTGAAAAAGACAAAGGTAACTGTGGAGTTGGAAAGTCTTATTTGTCCAATAGATTTGTACGCGCAAAAGCAGATGAATATTATCCAGAGCATACTTCTGTGCTTAGCCCCGTTGACTTCGGAGGAGAGTAGTAAACAACGATCACTTTTTGTACTACTGGGGTGACATAACATAAAATGGTGAAGACGGAGTAGAATGCAAAATTCATGTCATTTAACAGAGTTCATTGATGACCAGGCTTTCTTGTCTCATCGGAGTACGAATTTGCAACCATATATAAAACGTGCAGCTGCATCTGAATTGTAGTCAGCAGGAAAACTAATGTACATTTGCACTGATCAGCTAGGCTTAGAACAAGACTTTGAACAGAAGCAAATGCCGGAAGCGAAGCTCAATGTAGATGGATTTTTATTACGCATTGATGTAAGTCAGGGATGCAATAGGAAGTTTGATGATCAACTTAAATTTGCGAATAACCTTTTTGTCCAGTTATCAAAATCAAAAATACCTGTAATAATAGCAGCAACTAAATGTCATGAATGCATGGATCATTATCTTAGAGAAGTTCAGGCATTTGCTTCAAACAAAAAGAACCTTCTTTTAGTGGAAATATCAACAGGATTTAATGTCAACATTGAAACACGTTTCACGGCACTGGTACAAATGTTGGATAAAACTCATAGCAAGCCTAAAATTATTCCCTATTTGGATGCTTATAAAACACAGAGACAACTTGCTGTCAGAGCAACAGGTAAGTCTGAAAAACTTGTGCAGACTGTGAGAGATTATCATGCAACTTGGAAAACTATTAGTAATAAATTAAAAAATCATCCTGATTATGAAGAATACATCAACTTAGAGGGAACAAGAAAAGCCAGAAATACATTCTCAAAACATATAAAACAACTTAAACGGAACATATAAGAAAAAGGAGAGAAGAGTATATAAATACTTTACCAAGAGCTTTTAACACTCTTTTGCCAAATCTAGAAGAGATTGAACATTTGAATTGGTCAGAAGCTCTGAAGTTAATGGAAAAGAGAGCAGATTTCCAGTTATGTTGTGTGGTGCTAGAATAAACACCTTTGGATGAAACTGACCATAGAAACAAAATTAATGATAGGTAGATTCCATTTGACCTCGTGAGCACTTTAGAAGCTGAAAAACTCTCAGAACCATGTACAACATCTAATATCCGAGAAGAGGAAGGTAGAAATGAAGGAAAAATTCAAAAAGACTTTGGAAAAAATTCAATTTATTTCACCTGGACAGCCGTGGGAGGAAGTTATGTGCTTTGTTATGGAGGATGAAGCCTTCAAATATATCACTGAGGCTGATAGCAATATGGTAGGCATCAGTGAGAAATGGTTGAAAAAGCCAAAGAAGAGTTTCAATAATTGCTTTTTGAGCATTCTGAACTTTTTTATGATTTAGATCTTAATGCAACACCTAGTTCAGATAAAAAGCGTGAAATTCATACTGTTCTGAGTGAAGAACCTGGATATAAAGCTTTACAGAAACTTGCACCTGATAGGGACTCTCTTCTGCCTAAGCATATAGGATTTGTTTATCATTCCACTAAAGAAACATGTCTTAGTGGTCAAAATTGTACAGACATTAAAGTGGAGCAGTTACTTGCTCGTAGTCTTTTACAGTTGGATCATGGCCGCTTAAGATTATATCACGATAGTACCAATATAGATAAAGTTAACCTTTTTATTTTAGGGAAGGTCGACCTTGCCCAAGAGCTAGCAAATGAGATAAAGCACAGTCCTCTGAAGATGAGTATGCCTTAGATGGAAAATTTATGAACTTGATCTTCAGCCAGTTCGCCTTACTTTTTGAGTCAGTTATGGACTGCCACCTTTAAACCACATGGGTGCTTCTGTGTATTTAATTCCATTGAGTCATTGAGTTTTATTGGGTAATTTATTGGGAAAATAAGAACTGAAGCTTATCAGATCAGAAAAGATAAATAAATGGCTAATCTTCCATTTACATTAATTCTGGCTAATCAGAGACATTCCATTAGTAAGAATCTACCAATTCTCAGGCACCAAGGGCAGCAGTTGGCAAACAAGTTACAATGTCCTTTTGTAGATGTACCTGCTGGTACATATGCTTGTAAATTTGATGAAACCCAAATAAAGCAAGCTCTAAGAGTACTGGAGTCAGGTAAACACAATTTGGATGTGGTGAGCCCAGTTCCTGCCAATAAGGACATATCAGAAGTTGACTTGAGAATTGTCATGTGTGCCATGTGTGGAGATCCATTTAGTGTGGATCTTATTCTTTCACCCTTCTTTGATTCTCATTCTTGCAGTGCTGCTCAAGCTGGACAGAATAATTCCCTAATGCTTGATAAAATCATTGATTAAAAAAGGAGGCTAATACAGATCACAATATTATCATACCACTCTTCAATTGGAGTAAGAAAAGATGAACTAGTTCAAGGATATATATTAGTTTACTCTGCAAAACGGAAAACCGCGATGGGAATGTTTTGAGCATTTCTATCAGAAGTTCAAGACACCATTCCTATACAGCTGGTAGCAGTTACTGACAGCCAAGCAGATTTTTTTTTTTTTGAAAATGAGGCTATCAAAGAGTTAACAACTGAAGGAGAACACATTGCAACTGAGATCACTGCTAAATTTACAGCATTGTATTCTTTATCTCAGTATCATCGGCAAACTGAGATCTTTATTCTGTTTTTTAGTGATGTTCTAGAGAAAAAACATATGATAGAAAATTCTTATTTGTCTGATAATGCAAGGGAATCAACCCACCAAAGTGAAGATGTTTTTCTACCATCTCCCAGAGACTGTTTTCCCTATAACAACTACCCTGATTCAGATGATGACACAGAAGCACCACCTCCTTATAGTCCAACTGGGGATGATGTACAGTTGCTTCCAACACCTAGTGACTGTTCCAGATAAAGATTAGATTTGGAAGGAAATGAATCTCCTATTCATAGTACCCCAAACTGTCATGACCATGAACGCAACCACAAAGTGCCTCCACCTATTAAATCTACTTCAGTTGTACCTAAGACAAATGTGAAAAAAAATGGATCCAAACCTTTTAAAAACAAGCGAAGCTGGTATTGGTACAAATCCAAGAAAGCAGACTTCCCCGGTGCCTTTGGCACATCCTGAAGATATGGATCCTTCAGATAACTATGCGGAACCCATTGATAAAATTTTCAAACAGAAGGGCTATTCTGATGAGATTTATGTTGTCCCAGATGATAGTCAAAATTGCATTAAAATTCAAAACTCATGTGTAAATAACACCCAAGGACATGAAGAAAATGGATTTTCTGATAGAACCTCAAAAAATCATGGGGAACGGAGGCCTTCAAAATACAAATATAAATCTAAAACTTTGTTTAGTAAAGCCAAGTCATGTTATAGAAGAACACATTCAGATGCAAGTGATGATGAGGTTTCCACCACTTCTAAAACAAAAAGAAAAGGAAGACATCATGGAAGTGAAGAAGATCCACTTCTTTCTCCTGTTGAAACAAGGTGATATTGATAATCCTGAAATCACTTCTGACCAGGAGTTAGATGATAAGAAGATGAAGAAGAAAATATGCAAAGTGAAAGAAGATAAAAAGCAGAAAAAGAAAACTAAGAACTTCAATCCACCAACACGTAGAAATCGGGCAAGTGATTACTTTGGGATGCCCTTCCAGGATCTGGTTACAGCTGAGAAACCCATACCAGTATTTGTTGAGAAACATGTGGAATTTATTGAAGATACAGGGTTATGTACCGAAGGACTCTACCGTGTTAGCGGGAACAAAACTGACCAAAACAATATTCAAAAGCAGTTTGATCAAGATCATAATATCAATCTAGTGTCAATGGAAATAAAAGTAAATGCTAAAGCTGGAGCCCTTACAGCTTTCTTTGCAGATCTGCCAGATCCTTTAATACCATATTCTCTTCATCCAGAGCTATTGGAAGCAGCAAAAATCCTGGATAAAACAGAACGTCCTCACGCCTTAAAGAAATTGTTAAGAAATTTCATTCTGTAAACTATGATGAATTCAGATACATGATAACACATCTAAACAGGGTCAGTCAGCAAAATAAAATCAACCTAATGACAGCAGACAACTTATCCATATGTTTTTGGTCAACCTTGATGAGACCTGATGTTGAAAATTGAGAGTTTCTGTCTACTACTAAGATTCATCAACCTGTTGTTGAAACATTCATTCAATAGTGTCAATTTTTCTTTTACAATGGAGAAATTGTAGAAACAACAAACACTGTGGCTCCTCCACCACCTTCAAACCCAGGACAGTTGGTGGAACCAACGGTACCACTTCAGTTGCTGCCACCATTGCAACCTCAGCTGATACAACCATAATTACAAATGGAACCTCTTGGTATTACATGAGTAGGAAGTGATCGCAAACAGGCTGGATTTGCACAAAAAGCAAATCTAGACGTGCATGTTTCAGGGTTCAGTAGTATACTTCATGTTTCATACAGATAATTCACATTCAAAATGACATTTTCTCTTTGAACTAGATGGTATTCCTTATTCACTTACATTACAAATCTAAGACCATGTGATAAGCATAACTGGAGAGGTTTATTTTGTTTTTATAAACAAAAATAGCTATAAAATACAAAGCTGCTGCTGCATGCAACCTTACTGCAATCAGTATATCATTCCTGTGGCAATTTCTGTCACATTATATTGTGAATAAAATTTTTCTATAGAAATTTAATGATTTAAAAACTCACCTATATGAAACATTTAATGCTTTTCAGTCTGCTTTTTGACTGATTTTGTTATTTGATGTGCTAATTTGGGCAACTTAATTTACATTCTGGCAGTCAGTGAAGATAACTAAAAGCCTAGTTAAGTATTTTATAATTTCAGGCTACTGAGGCCATGTATGGGATGTTGTTTGAAAGAAAGAAAAAATACACTGACATATTTCACATGTCTGTACCTTCATTTTTACTTCCAAGTAAACCTGTGGATGATTCGATGAGGGATAAATGAACCTGTTTCTTTTACACACATACCAAGGACATGCTTGTGACTAAGGTGAGTTGATAATATTGTGCAAAGGATAGTTGTCACCAACTCATTTCTTTATGGTCCATAATGAAATAAACATTTTGTATACTGTTAATTCTGTAAACAGATGCATGTTCAAAAGATCTATGATGGTCTTGTAATCTTAATATATTTTAGATATTTTAATTTTTTCCCTCTTGGGGAATACATTTAGTACAGTGTAGAAAATACTTCATAACATTTGCATTAGTATTATATAACTTTTCATACATAAACATGAAATTTGTTGCAGAAAATTCTTTAAACCAAACATTTAAATCTAGGACTTCAATTTAATTTCTTCCTTGTATCTATTTTTATGTGGCCCTTAAAAACATATCCAAAAAACCAATAAAAATACTTTGGCTACTGACAAACTCTTTGGAGTGTTTATATTACAAATTTGTATTCATGTTCTTTTCTGTGATGTGTTGTCCTAAAATCCAAGATGGCTTTTGCACCATTTTTAAGCCATTTTTTTTCCTTTGATGTTGGTACCAGAATTACTATAAATGACTGCTGCTTTTGGGGGTAAACATTTTGTTAGTGAAAATAAAACCAGAACACTAAATTATGCATAAAATTTTCAGAATAGGTGGCACAGATAAATTTCACTAGGTTATATTTTGTGTAGTAAAGAATAAAATTCTTTGGTCAATGTTATCTTAATTCAGACTACAATTTTAAGATTATCTTGTATGTATTACAGTAAATAGATGATTTTCAGAAAAAAAATAACTCAAAGAGTATAATTGGATTGTTTGCAATTCCAAGGATAAATGCTTGAGGGGATGGATACCCCACTTTCCAAGTTGTAATTACTGCTTACTACATGCCTGTCAAAGTATCTCAAGTACCCCATAAATATATACAACTACTATATACCTACAAAACAATTTTTTTAAAATTTTTAAAATCTTAAAAAATAAAGCAGACTGGTGAATCTAAACAAGTATTAGTATTATGAAACCTTAGTAATAATTGTTTTCAAGGAAGGTAGAAGTAGGTATAAAGTAACTTTAGACTGTACGCCAAGTATGTGTGGTATGTTTAAGAGTAGCTTAACATAACATGTAAGAGTAGCTCCTAGCAATAGGGGTAGAATATATAAGCTCCCAACTAGTACGATGAAATGATGAGTTTAAATCCATTAAGTCAAAGTAAGAAACAAGAAAAGAAAGAAGAAGCAGGGCAATTAGAAACTGTAAAATAAAATGACAGAAGAAATGCAAATATAACATTAATCACAATATATGTAAATGAGATAAACACATTAAAACAGAGTTTGTAGGATTAGATTTTGATAAAGCCTAACTAAATGATACTTGAAAGAAACACTTGAAATTACTACACAGAAAGGTTGAAAGTAAAAGAATGGAGAAAAAATAAACTCGTTAAATACTAATGAAAAGAAATCTGGTTCAAAGGTAAGAATGTCAGACAGATTAAATTTTAGGCAAAAGGATTATAAGAATATATCATAAAACATTAAATATAAAGAAAAAATGTACAGAATCAAAAAGGTAGACTGAGAAATATAACAGCACATGAGAGATTAAAGAGAAAAAACTTTTGAACAAATAGTTACAGGTTGCTTCTTATGGGCCAAACACTCTTTGAGTTTCAGGGGATGCTACAAAGAGAAAAATGAATTCTCATAAAAATGCTTGCCCTCATGGAGCTTATACTCTGGTAACATGTATATAGTATTCCATGGGGGTGAGTACTATGGAAAAATAGAAGACAAAGGAGGAACATAGGGAGAGGATTGGCCTTGCTGAAGAGTGTTTAGGAAAAGCCTCTCTGGAAATGGAGTTTTTGAGCAACATTTAAGGGAGGTGAAGAAGCAAGGACAGACATCTGGATTTCTAAGGGAAGAGTATTTCAGCAGAAATAACAACTTCTAAGACCTCAAAGGCGGCATGTCCAAGAAGCAGTAAATGGGCCAGTAGTTTTAGAATGTGTTGATCTAGAGGATGACCTAGTGGCAGGAGAGTAAGACCAAAAGGTAAAGACTGGAGAGAGAGAAAGTCACACAGTGCCTGCAGGTTATTGTGTGAACCTGTGAGGAGGACAGGCTGTGGAATGGGAAAGGAAGGGAAGAGTCAAATCTCAACAAGCGTCACACTGACGTATTTCATGAAGAGTGGAATTAAGTTAGATATCAGTGAAGAATAGCTTAAAATTTACACAGCTGGACATTTACAAATGCATTTCTCAACAACTTGTGGGTCAAATATTACACATAATAAATATTTTAAGATACCTAGATGTGAACAAAACATAAATACAGCATATCAAAATGCATGGGCTATAGTCAAAGTATTATGAGGACAATTTATATTTATAAATGCTTATTTATAAAAGCCCAAAAACAGGCTTAACAAGTTAGAAAATGAGGCCAGGTGCGGTGGCTCATGCCTGTAATCCCAGCACTTTGGGAGGCGGAGGTGGGCAGATCACGAGATCAGGAGTTTGAGACCAGCCTGACCAACACAGAGAAGCCCCATTTCTATTAAAAATACAAAATTAGCCGGGCGTGGTGGCACATGCCTGTAATCCCAGCTACTTGGGAGGCTGAGGCAGGAGAATCGCTTGAACCCGGGAGGTGGAGGTTGCAGTGAGCCGAGATTGCGCCACTGCACTCCCTGGGCAAAAGAGCAAAACTCCGTCTCAAAAAAAAAAAAAAAAAAAGAAAAAGAAAAAGAAAGAAAGAAAAGAAAATGAGCAGCAGAGTGTTCTTTACGGAGTCTTGCTCTGTCACCCAGCCTGGAGTGCAGTGGCCGGAACTCAGCTCACTGCAAGCTCCGCCTCCCAGGTTTACGCCATTCTCCTGCCTCAGCCTGCCGACTACCTGGGACTATAGGCTCCCGCCACCTTGCCCAGCTAGTTTTTTTGTATTTTTTAGTAGAGATGGGGTTTCACCGTGTTAGCCAGGATGGTCTGGATCTCCTGACCTCGTGATCCACCCGTCTCGGCCTCCCAAAGTGCTGGGATTACAGGCTTGAGCCACCGCGCCGGCCAGAGTGTTCTTAAAGAAAACTGAGGGAAGACAATATGTGGAATCTGAATCTAAAAAGATCAAATACGTAGAAGCAGAGAGCAGAACGGTTGTTATGAGGGGCTGAAGGGTTGGGAGAAATGAGGATAAGAAGGTTAAAGGGTACACACTTGCAGAATAAGATATGAAAACCTAATGTACAGCATGGTAACTACACTTCATAGTAACATATTATGCACTTGAAATTTGCTAAGAGAGTAGATCTTAACTATTCTCGCCAGGTAACAACAACATAACAAGTGGCTAGGTGAGGTGATATGCTAATTACCTTAATTGTGGTTGCCATTTCACAATATATAGGTCTATGAAAACACCACATTGCATACCTTGAATATATGTAATTTTTATTTGTCAATTAGGCCACAACATAGTTAAAAAAAAAAAAAAAAAAAGACAGAGAGCATATGGAAAAGTAGGGAGGGAAATGAATACAGTAGAAAAATTGATTAACCTAAAACTGAGTTCTTGAAAAAGACTAATAAAATTCTTAAACCTATTGCATGATTGACCAAGAACAAAAAGATAAAAAACAAAGAAATATTGATAGCAATAAAAATGGGTACATAACTAGGTATCTATACAGAATTACAATGGAAGGAAATACTATAGTCACATTTTACAAAAATGAAAATTTAGGTAAAATTCAGTTTTTCAGAAAAAATATATTTCACAATATAAACTCAAAAAGTTAAATAGATTTCTAGAAATATAAAGTAAAATGCAAGAAGAATAAGGAAAGAAGGAAGGAAGAGAGGAAGGAAGGAAGGAGGGAAGGGAGGGAGGAAGGAAGGAAGAAAGGAGTCAAAAACTGGAAGAGAACAAGGATACTGATTCTTAGTATTACTACTGTGTGTTCAGTGCAGTAAGATGGCAAAAAAATACAAGATACAAATACAGAATAGAAAGACTTAAAGGAAGAAATGGTTTAATTTGTTAATTGTTAGATTAATAATATATAAATAATTACAAAAAATGGTAAGTAAGCAATTCCCATAGAATTGTTTATTGTTCATGATTTTGAACTGGATTCTATACCGGAAAAACCATTGCTGTAAAGGAAAAATTATTGATGTAAGAGACAAAACTAGAATATAGACTATAGTTTAAATAAAAGTGTATTATAAATATTCAGTTTCCTGCATTTTATAACTTAACTGTAAATTTTTAAAAGTATATATATATCATTTTTCTTAAGAAATACACATTGAGGCGGGGTGTGGTGACTCATGCCTGTAATCCCAGTGCTTTGGGAGGCTGAGACAGAGGGAACGCTTGAGCTCTGGAGTTTGAGATTAGCCTGGCCAATATGGCAAAGCCTTGTCTCTACAGAAAATACAAAAATTAGCTGGGCATGATGGTGCGTGCCTGCAGTCTCAGCTCCCAGCTACTTGGGAGGCTGAGGTGGGAGGATCACTTGAGTCCAGGAGCGGGAGATTGCAGTGAGCCAAGATTGCACCACTGCACTCCAGCCTGGGCAACAGAGAGAATGAGATTCTGTCTCAAAAAATAAAAAATACATATTGAATTTTTATGGCATGAAGGTACATCATGTATACAATTCACTGTCAAATGGTTTCATGAAATTTTGCCATTGTGTCTATGTATCTAGATATGGATAAAGATGATAAAATAAACATGACCACGTTTAAAATTGTCAATTCCAGATTGTATGGGAGTTCTTTTTAATATTCTTGCAACTTTTATGTAATTTTGAAGTTTTCTATAAGTTTGAATTTTTAAAAAACTAAAAAAGATATAATAACTACATAAGGACCAAGGAATAAGTCTAACGAAGGAGATACACAAACTCTTGGGAGGTAAATTAATAAACTTTCATTAAAGACATGAAATAGAACTTAGAAAATGGAGGAATACACCTTGTTTGTGGAGAAAAAGTTATCCACAAACTTTACAAAAGTTAAATATACACAGTACAAAGAGAGAATCCAAACAAAGCATGATAGCTTCATTGAGTTGAAGAAACAGTGATTGGAGTTCAGTGAGTCTAAAGTCACTGGAATTGCAAAAAGTATTGGAAAAGAGTGAACAAGGCAGAGAAAGAGCACCACAGCATTCACTGGAGTCTTGGGCTGAATACCAAGCTATGGTATGGTTGGAGTATGGATCCATGAGACTAGGCACAAAACTATAGGGGAAAGAACAGCTACTAGGAAACTAAAACTGAACACTTACTAGAGCTTGCACAGGGCGGAGGAATAACTGGCATCTGACCAGGCAGAGTGTAAGAAAACACCAAAGGCATTCAAACACCAAAGGCATTCAAAAGAGCACTCAGAAAGGTCAAGAATTAACAGTAGGGCTAAACTGTCTAGCATAGGGAACTCTAAACCTGCCCTGACAGAATGCTTTTTTTTTTTTCAAAAGCATTTAAAAATGCTTTTTTAAAATGATTTACAGAAATGCTTTTTTAAAAAAAGCATTTAAACAATCCAGCTGATCCAAAAGAAACTTAACTGCCTGTTAAAACAAAACTCAATGCTCTTAAAAGAAAAACATCCCGACCTCAGTAATGTGATATTCACATTGTACAGTGTAAAAAAAAAAAAAAAAAAAAAAAAAAAAAAAAAACCCAAATGTGAAGAAACAGGAAACTAGGACTCATAACCAGAAGAAAATCAATGAATAAAAATAGACCCAGAAATGACAGAGATAATGCAACTGACAGACAAGGACTTGAAAACAACTATTATATAAAGGTTGTTAAAGGAAAGCATCAAAATAATAAAAGCAAAGTAGAATAAAAATTACTATCATGGAATTCAAGGAAGTTGATGCATACAAGAATGAAGAGATGGATAAAGATCCTACAGGAAATGTGAACACATTGAATCAAGGTGGATGGCAACACTGAAAATGAGAAGCATTTTTCTAAACTGGAAAAAAATGAGATAGAATAGATGATAATGCCATCTCACGCCAGTTAGAATGGCAATCATTAAAAAGTCAGGAAACAACAGATGCTGGAGAGGATGTGGAGAAATAGGAATGCTTTTACACTGTTGGTGAAAGTGTAAATTACTTCAACCATTGTGGAAGACAGTGTACCTATTCCTCAAGGATCTAGAACCAGAATTATCACTGGACCCAGCAATCCCATCACTGGGTATATACCCAAAGGATTATAAATCATTCTACTATAAAGACACAGGAACACATATGTTTATTGCAGCAGTATTCACAATAGCAAAGACTTGGAACCAACCCAAATGCCTATCAGTGATTGACTAGATAAAGAAAATGTGGCATATATACACCATGGAACACTATGCAGCCATAAAAAAGGATGAGTTCATGTTCTTCGCAATGACATGGATGAAATTAGAGATCATCATTCTCAGCAAACTATCACAAGGACAGAAAACCAAACACCACATGTTCTCATTCATAAACGGGAGTTGAACAATGAGAACACATGGACACAGAGAGGGGAACATCACACATGGGGGCCTGTTGGGGGGTGGGGGGCTAGGGGAGGCATAGCGTTAGGAGAAATACCTAATGTAGATGATGAGTTGGTGGGTGCAGCAGCAAACCACCATAGCACATGTATACCTATGTAACAAACCTGCACATTCTTTATATGTACCCAAGAACTTAAAGTATGTATACAAATATATATATATATGTGTGTATATATATATGAATGGATGGTAATGCCAAAAAATAATTGTATCTAAGAAATAATAAAAGCTTTCATGTCACATGGCCTTGTTGAGAATGAGAAGTTTCATGGGAAAATCAGAAAAGGTACGAATTAAGAGAAATAAAATGATGCAAGAACGTGGAAGCAAATTATAGGACAAAACTAATATATATATATATATGTATAAGATGGTTTTGAAGATCAAAGCTATGTTAAATGTATTAATTACTAGTGAAAAAAAGCTAACATATTACATGACTTTTGCCATCATAGTTTTGAGATTAGGAGGCCGATATAATACAAGGTTAGTCAATAACCAAAAAAAAAGTAGAGTGTTAGTTAAACCAAGCTACACAGAAAGATCTCAAGATAGAAACGACATAATTGAATAATAGAAAGCTATCAACTTTCTAGAGATCACAAAAATGGCAGAGTTGATTCAAGAGAATTTGGGGAACGGCGACAGGAGAGATGACTGTCAGAGAGAGCACAACACTTCAGAAGAAGGTCTGAATCAAGGCCTGGTCCTGCATGCAGGTGATTGAATTAGAAATGAAACAAGACTGAATTAAAGTAAGAATCTAATGGAGCTGAAGAGAAAGGTGTGGGGGTGTGTGTGTGTGTATGTGTGTGCGTGTACCCTGTGATGGGGTAAACACAAGTACAGAAACCTTCAAGGAATTTTGAGGATCTTTCTGTTGATTGGTTGACAGGGAATGTCATACGTTCAGTCACATGTTACTCTTTTGGGAGGATGACATGTTAGGAGGCCCTTACTGAGGCATGAGATATATAAGTTCTCATATTTGCTTTAAAAAAGTATCTGGGTGTTATGGTAACAAGAAAAATACACTAGCCCAGACCACATTCCTCTAGTCTGCCATGCTTGTACACCAACTCTATTAACAGAACTTTAGCTTAAGGTTTTGTTTTCTGTTAAAATTTAAAATGTTCTTGAAAGGAGTATTCATCTAAACTGATCCTTCATTTGTTTTGTGGAGCTGATGTATTTATCGAATCTTTTTTTCTGACAGTAATTTGAATAAAAAGAAAGGAGGAAAATACTAGGTCATAGAGAAGTTCCAGTAAGAAGAAAATATTGCAGCAAAGAAGAAGCTAGGAATATAGAATTCATTATTTAACTGAGCTCACTTCTGCGTGCCACACCTTGTACATACCTGGCCCATACAACTCTGAAATGAGGTGTGGCCCAGTGTTCCAGGATGAGTCCAGGCAGAGAATTTTCCTGAACTCCTGTCAAATTTGCTGCTCAAAAAGCTTGAGTTTAAGCCAAATCCAATAAAAGGAAAGATTTCACTCACTATGTGGTAAGCTTGGTTTCCCTGATTTCTCAGCGAGATTGTCTACAGAAGATCTAATGGAAAAAAACATTGTTATATATAAAATCTCTGGGTGTGCCTGAGATTGGGGGCAGGGTGGGAAAGTGAAGAAAAAGGGTGCATGCTATTTGATTGTCTGTATCCAGGTAGTTAATCCCTTTCTTTGAACAAGTCAAAATGATTTGACAGCCATTATTTAAAAATAGGTTCTGTCTTAGAACTTAAAAACAGATGAAAGTACATTTCCTATTTTCCTACTTGAATATATAGGTATCTACTGTTTATTCTTTATTTTTTTCATCTCTATGTGTGCTTTTTGAAATGTAAAACTAAAGCAACAAAATTTTAAGAATCTCTGGTTTGTCCTTGTTCACGTAACAGTGAGGGACAGAGACCAAGTCTTAGGAGAATCTTGTCCTTCAGTGGTTACTCAGGATTCTGATGCTCACTCTGTGCTTATAGGGGCAGGCTAATAGGCTTTTCACTGCAGTCTAGCCCTGGGCCTTTGAAATGCTACCATCCCAGTGAGATTAAAGAAGGACTGCTTAAAGATAGTTAGATGTTGGGAGTATGTGGTTTGCAATTCTATAGTTCATTGATTTTGACAAAGCATTTTAACTATCTACATAAACTGTGTCCAAAATAACCAATGATTGTGTTATTGCAATGTTTCCAACGCCAAACTTCATGAACAGAGTTTCTAAAACTATGTGGCTTTATATAGATAATAGTCTAATGATGCAGTAATCTATGATATTCAAGATTTGTTATTAAATATATATATTTTATAATAAAAACTGAGTTTAGTAAGAGATATCAGTGAAAATGCTAGAAAAAGGAAATCCAAAAATTCTCTTCTTCAAAAGAGCAACATTCTCATCACTATCAAAAATTGCCAGAATGAACATTTCCCGAACTTTGGAAAGTGACCAAAAGTTCTCAGCAATTTAGGGAGCAGTTACTAAAGACAAATTCTGACTCTTTAGTAAGAACAGCAGGCTGTGGGGCACTTTAACATGCCCTCTTCCCATCCCTCTTCCCCAAAACTACAGCCGACTTGACAACGCATAGCCTGTGATCGTGATGCACTCCAGCAATTTGGCTGCCACCACAGTAAGAACAGGCTTGGACCCCCTTCAAAGTCCATTTTCAATATTACCATCATTATTTGACCTTCCTAGTAGTTCCCTACTCACAAGGCGATCTTCTTTTCACCTGACTCGGAGTGTGCCTAGTGCCAAGAATCTTTTCTCCAGGGATGTTTGTCAAAAATGAACAGCAATATTTTAACATAGTGGATAGATATTGGGGTAAACAACAGGACAAGCAAAAATCTTAAAAGAAAATTCTGGGAAATGAGCTGCCCATAGGGGCTTCAAAAAGCTCCAATAAATTTCAGAGGAAATGGAAGTTCATGCCCATGCCCAGGGTTGTGTACATACTCAAGAAAGATCCAAGAAGACCTTAAACTCTCACCCCAGGCAAATTTTGAGGCTCTGAACAAGCAGAAAGTAAAGGCTAAGGTAGAGTTGTTAAGTACCTGGCTGCATGTTAAAAGTGTGCTCCAACACACACACACACACACACACACACACACACACACACACACAGCCCATTGGAAAAGGCTGAAAGATTTCTATGTCTCAGGAATTTAAGCTAACCAAGCAGAGACTTCAGTGGCCCCAAACGACAAAGAATACAGATTTTATAGAACTGGTTCATAAATGTAACTAAACAGACAAGAGCAAAAATTATTAGTAATAACAAGCCCTGGGAAGAAAAGAAAATCTGATTTCTAAAATTCACACATTATCTTATTTTAAATGTCCAGTTATCAACAAAAAATTATGAGAAATGCAAGGAAACAAGAAACGATGGTCCATACACAAAGGCCAAAACCAGTCAATAGAAACTACGCTGAAGTAGCCCAGACATTGTATTTACTGAAAAGACAGCAGATCAGTTATTTTAAATATATTAAAATAACTAAAGCAAACCATGTTTAAATAACTAAGGAAAAACATGAAAACGATATCTCCCTAAGTAGAGGCTATCATTAGAGAATAGAAATTATTTTCAAATACCAACCAAATAGAAACTCTAGAGTTGAAAACTGTAATAACTGGAAAAAATTAACTGAAGGTAGCCAGGTGCCAAGGCTCATGCCTGTAATCCCAGCACTTTGAGAGGCCAAGGTGGGTGGATCACCTGAGGTCAGGAGTTCAAGACCAACCTGGACAATATAGTGAAACCCTTTCTTTACTAAAAATACAAAAATTAGCCAGACGTAGTGGCACACACCTACAATCCCAGCTACTCAGGAGGCTGAGGAGGAGAATCTCTTGAACTCAGGAGGTAGAGTTTGCAGTGAGTGCAGATCACACCACTGCACTCTAGCCTGGGCAACAGAGTGAGACTCTGTCTCAAAAATAATAATAATAGAAAAAAATAACCAAAGAGCTCAGCAGCAGATTTGGGAAGGCAGAGTTTATAACTGTACAGCCTACATAACCTGTTTTTTATATATTAATAAAAAATTGATATTCATATATAACTATGTATATGTATGTATGTGTGTGTGCACGTGCGCGCGCACACACACACACATATATCACATGAAATTGCCCAGTCTGAGAACAGAAAGAAAAAAGAATGAAGAAAAATTAACAGAGCCTCAAAGAACTGAAAGACATCATTCAACACACCAACATACACATAAAATGAATTCTAGCAAACGAGAAGAGAAAGGGGCAAATAGAATATTTGAAAACATAATAGCTAAAAAATTCTCAAATTTGATTTTTAAAAAACATTAATATACACATCCAAGAAGCTCAACAAGCCTTAACTAGAATAGATTAAAAGAGATCCACACTTACATACATCATAATCAAACTTTCAAAATCCAAAGACAGAAATCAAAAGGCAAATTTAAAATACTTTGAGATGAACACATCTCAAATAAAGACACAGCATTCAAAAACTTATGGACTGCAGCTAATACAGTGGTCAGAGGAAAATTTATAGCTTTACATGTCTATATTAAAAAGAAAGAAGGATCTCAATAACCAAATCTTTCACCTTAAGATACTGATAAAAGAGAAGCAAAATAAGCCTAAAGCAAGCAGAAGGAAGAAAACAAAAATATTAGAGTGGAAATTAATGAAATTGACAATAGAAATGCATTGGAGAAAATCAAGGCGAAGGTCAGCTCTAGGCAAATGTAGGAACTGATCCTTCAAGACAGAGAAACCCACCAGAGCAAGGTCTCTGAAGCAAAAATGTTTCTGCTGTGCTTAAGAATCAAAAAATAAAATAAAATAAGAGGCCATGGTTGATGGAAGAGAATGAAAAAAGAAGGAGATACTATAAAGTAGGATCAGAGAGGCAAGTGGGGCACAGATGATAGGGCCCTAAAGGGCACTTGAGGACTTTGGCTTCTACTCTGAGCAAATGGGATTTGCTCTAAGCAGATCAGAAAAGATCCCACGGGCCACTGTATTGCAAATAGACCTTGAGGAGGAAGAGAGTGGAGTGAAAGGGGAAAGCCCAGATAGGAGGCCAGCAGAGAGTTCCAGGTGAGAGAAGATGGTGGCTCAGAACAGGAACCTCACTACAGGAAGATGGTGAAGAGCAGGCAAACTCCAGGCAAACCCAAAGAGAGACCCAGGGAGATTTCCAAAGAGATTAGATGGGGCGGTTTAAGGGGAAAAGATGAGTAAATGATGATCCAAGCGTCTTGGCCTGAGCAACTGGAAAGATTGAATGCTCATCAGCTGAGATGGGTAGCAGCATCTCAGGTGGAGCCAGCTTAGAGGGAGCATGGGAAGTGCAATTTGTGCAGACTACATATGAAATGACTATTTTGACATCCAATAGTGGATGTGAAGTAAGAAGTTGCTTACACAGCCTAGAGTGTGGGAATAAGTCCCAACTAGCATCATAAATTGGGGAGATCTATGGCCTTACAGATGTTATACAAAACCAGAGCCTGAATGAATGAATGAATGAATGAATGAATGAGCTAACCCTGGGAGCAAATGTCAACAGAGGAATGTAGACAAAGGATGACATAAAACCGAAAAGCTCAGAGGAAACATTAAGAGTTTTGCTATTGAATAATTTGAAACTTCTTTGCATTAGAAAAGGAAAAATATAAAACAAAAATAAATTCCAGACATAGAATTACTAACCTTAATGTATGAGGATGTCTTAAAAATCAGTAAAATAAAGACAACTACACCAATAGAAAACTGGGCAAAAGACACCCGTATCAGTCCGAGTTCTCTTAGGGGGACAGAATTAATAGGATACACACACACACACACACACACACACACACACACACATAAAAGGGAGTTTATTCGGTATTAACTTACATGATCACAAAGTCCCACAATAGGTTGTCTGCAAGCTGAGGAGCAAGGAGAGCCAGTCTGAGTCCCAAAATTGAAGAACTTGGAGTTCAATGTTCAAGGGCAGGAAGCATCCAGCACAGAGAAAGATGTAGGCTGGCTGGGAGGATAGGCCCAACTCTCTTTTTCATGTTTTTCTGCCTGCTTTATATTGGCTGGCAGCCGATTAGATTGTGCCCACCAGGTTAAGGCTGGATCTGCCTTCTCCAGACCACTGACTCAGATGTTAATTTCTTTTGGCAACACCCTCCCAGACACACCCAGGATCAATACTTTGCATCCTTCAGTCCAATCAAGTTAACACTCAGTCTTAACCATCACAAGTCCACCCCTTGTCAACTTGAACCCATACACATCTCCTAAGATCATACATAATCTTCAAATAAAGATAATAAGAAGGTCATAATTACACATAACATAATACAACTATCCTTTGTACAACCAGAAATGCACCAATCCCCAACCCCAAATACTATTACATAAAGTCAACAATACTTAAAGGCTGATATGAAGACAATAAATCTTATGTCACGTGATAAAGGAGAAAGGAAATAAAATAAAGATATTTTCTTACTACAAATATATACAAGTACAAACATGTTTTTAACAAAAGAAGGAGGAAATACTCATGATAATCACAGTCCCTGTTCCTGCAACTGGTCATGTGGCCGTAGCTGGTATTGATGGCTACCTTCTTCTACAACCCATTCTGTGTTCCCTTTGCCTTCAGGAAGCACCTCAGCAGGTCATGATTTTTTCCTGGTGGAGTGACCCAAACCTTCATTTTTGAAGAGTCTGGGTCATTTGAAGTCCTGCCTGGATTGGGCTGTTGTAGTTTCCCATTGACATTAATCACAGGGCATGGTAATACTAAGAGACGCCCTAATGGATCTCCTGTATGCCACACATACTCTTCCTTACCTCTGTTGTGGAGTAGTAGACTGATTTCAACTTGATAGTCCAGGTCAGTCACCCCAGCCAACACTGTAACTCCCTTCTTAGCCTGTTGACTTAAAGGTAGGAGGAGCCCAAAGTGTCCAGGTGGCAATCTTACCTTCCAGTTTAATGGAATGGTTGTTGTGTCTTCTGGTGGCAGTGTTCCTCCATCTGGAGCTAAGACCTCTAGACCAGCAGAACGTAATGTTGCAGGAACAGGAAGTAAAAATTTTGCTAATGGATACTAGGGGTGATGGTGAGTGGTATCACTTCACTTCCACCCCTTGATTCCAGGACCCTTGAATCCTGGCTATGGGAGAAACAGTACCATATACTGGACGCTGATTCAGAGCATACAAGGCCTTCTGGAGAACTTTGCCCCAGCCCTGAAAAGTATTGTCACCTAGTTGGCATTGTAATTGTTACTTCAAAAGGCCATTCCACCATTCTATCAATCCAGCTGCTTCAGGATGATGGAGAACATGGTAAGAACAGCGAATTTCATGAGCATGAGCCCACTGCCGTACTTCCTTAGCCGTAAAGTGAGTGTCTTAGTCAGAAGCAATGCTGTGTGGAATATCATGACGGTGGATAAAGCATTCTGTGAGTTCACAGATGGTAGTCTTGGCAGAAGCATTGCCCACAGGATAGGCAAACCCATATCCGGAGTAAATGTCTATTCCAGTGAGGACAAACTTCTGCCCTTCCCATGTTGCTGAGCCCATGCGTAACCTCCATCCCCACCACCATGGCCACTTTTTTCATGGGCCCATTGGGCGATGACAGGGGTGTCTGGGGAAAGAGGCTGAGTAGTGTCCACAGAAAGGTTCATCCTATCCACTTGATTATTAAACTCCTCCTCCACTGAGGTCACCCGTTGGTGAGCACTCACATGGAATACAAATTTCTTCACAGTTTTTGACCACTCAGAGAGGTGCATCTGCATACCTCTTCCCCAGATTTCTTTGTCACCAATTTTTCAATCACGCTTCTTCCATGTGCCCCTGACCATCCAGCCAAACCTTTGGCTATAGCCCTTGAATCAGTATATAATCACACATTGGGCCATTTTCCCTTCCATGCAAAGTGCACAACCAGGTACACTGCTCAAAATTCTGCCTACTGGGAACATTTCCCTTCACCACTGTCCTTCAGGGATGTCCTAGAAAGAGGCTGTAGTGCTGCAGCTGTCCACTTTCAGGAGGCGTCTGCATATCCTGTAGAAACATCTGTGAACTAGGCCCTAGTCTTCTGTTCCTCTGTCAACTGATCATCGGGAACTCCCCATGAGGCCATCGGTGCAGGCTGGGGGAGAGAAGGCAGGGTGGCAGGAGTAGAGACCATGGGCATTTGAGCCACTTCCTCATGTAACTTACTTGTGCCTTCAGGACCTGCTTGAGCCCGATCACCTATCTACCACTTCCATTTGATGATGGAATGCTGCTGTGCATGACCCACTTTATGGCTAGATGGGTCAGAAAGCACCCACTTCATGATAGGTAGTTCAGGTCGCATGGTGACTTGATGACTCATAGTCAAAAGTTCAGTTTCCACCAAGGCCCAGTAACAGGCCAAGAGCTGTCTCTCAAAAGGAGAGTAGTTATCTGCAGAAAATGGCAAGGCCTTGCTCCAAAATCCTTGAGGCCTCCACTGTGATTCACCTATGGGAGCCCGCCAAAGGCTCCAAACAGCATCCCTATCCACCACTGATACCTCAAGCACCATTGTATCTCCTGGGTCACATGGCCCAAGTGGCAGAGCAGCTTGCACAGCAGCCTGGACCTGTTGCAGAGCCTTCTCCTGTTCTGGACCCCACTCAAAACTGACAGCCTTTTGGGTCATCAATAAATGGGCTAGAGTAACACACCCAAATGACAAATGTGTTGTGTCCAAAATCCAAACAGGCCTACTAGGCATTGTGCCTCTTTCTTGGTTGTAGGATGGGCCAAGTGCAACAACTTATCCTTCACCTTAGGAGTATCTCTACATGCCCCACACCACTGGACCCCTAGAAATTTTACTGAGGTAGAAGGTCCCTGAATTTTAGTCAGATTTATTTCCCATCATCTGGCAAGCAATTGTCTCACCAGTAAGTCCAGTGTGTTTGCTACTTCTTGCTCACTAGATCCAATAAGCATAATGTCATCTATGTAATGGACCAGTGTGATACCTTGTGGAAGTGAAAAGTTATCTAGGTCTCTCCGAATAAGATTATGTCACAAAGCCAGATAACTGATATAGCCCTGAGGTAGGACAGTACAGGCATATTGCTGGCCTTGCCAGTTGAAGGCAAATTGCTTCTGGTGGGCCTTATAGACAGGAATGGAGAAAAAGGCATTTTCCAAGTCAATGGCTGCATACCAGGTACCAGGAGACGCGTTAATTTGCTCAAGCAATTTAACTACATCTGGTACAGCAGCTGCAACTGGAATCACCACTTGGTGAAGCTTATGATAATCCACTGACATTCTCCAAGATCCATCTGTCTTCTGCATAGGCCAAATGGGAGAGTTAAACAGAGATGTGGTGGGAATCACCACCCCTGCATCTTTCAAGTCCTTGATGGTGGCACTAATCTCCACAACCCCTCCAGGGATGCCATATTGTTTTTAATTTCCTATTTTTCTAGGTAGAGGCAGCTCTAATGGCTTACATTTGGCCTTTCGCACCATAATAGCCCTCATCTTACCAGTCAGGGAGCCAATGTGGGGGTTCTGCCAGCTGCTAAGTATGTCTATGCCAATTATGCATTCCGGCACTGGGGAAATGAACACAGGATGATTCCAGGGACTTACTGGACCCACTGTAAGTTGGACCTGAGCTAAAACTCCATTAATTAGCTGCCCTCCATAAACCGCTACTTTAACTGGAGGACCACAATGACATTTTGGGACCCCTGGAATCAAAGTCAGCTCACAGCCAGTGTCCAGTAGTCCCTAAAAAGTCTGATCATTTCCCTTTCCCCAATGCACAGTTACCCTGGTAAAAGGCCAGAGGTCTCCTTGGGGAAGAATGGGAGAAAGATTCACTGCATAAATTGTTGGTAATGTAGTGAGGTCCTTCCTCAAGGGGAACCAGCCTCCCCTTCATTCAAGGGTTTCTGTGTCTGTAAACTGGCTCAAGTCTGGAAATTGGTAGAGGGGGTGCTATTCTCTGTTTCTATAATTCAAATTAGTTTTTTGTCCATTTGACCTGCAAGTTTTCTGTTTGTATAACTTAAGTAGGAATGCAGTAGGCTTCCTATCAATTTCACTTCTAGGAACACCATGATTAATTAGCCAGTACCAGAGCTCTACACAAGTCAGACTATTCTGATTGCCGCTTTGCCTCTGCTGTCCATTATGGCAGCTATGTCCACCTTGCCTTTGACAGTTGAGTTCCACCACTTGGCCCCTGTCAGCTCAATTATTCCTACTGTATTTAAATTTTGTAGTTGAGTGACTGAGGTTCTCACCATTAGATCTGACATATAGGACAGCAATTACATAGCTCTTCAAAGATGCAGGTGCTGCCCTCACAAATCTATTTTACCACGCATTGGTCAAGAGTTTATCTTCTGGCCCCTCCCAGCTGGGATGAGTAGGTCTAAAGTGATTAATCCACTCTCCACCATCCCAATCTCCCTAAGCCTTTGGATCCCTTTCTCTACATTAAACCAAGAGAGATCAGGCATTTCCAGCTGTCTCACAGTGGCCATCTTTTAATCTATATTTCAGCTAACCAAACAAATAAACTATTAGAACCTTTTTTAACTCCCCAAGCTACAACATTAAATACAGTGTTCTTACTTAGTGGGCCCAAATCATTAAATTCAGCCTGATCAAACTCTATGTTCCTTCCACCATTATCCCATACCCTTAATATTCATTTCCCATGCCTGTTTTCCAGATTGTTCTTTACGTAAATTAGAGAACTCAAGCAGTTCTTTTCAAGTGTAGCTCACCTCCTCGTGGGTCACACTCTCAGCCTCACCTCCAGGGGCCTGCTGGGACTTTCGTCTAGTTATAGGTCTAGAAGCAAACAGATGTGTTGGGGGTGGCTTCTGAGGAGAATCAACATTATCTTGCCTGGCAACTGCCTCAAGGGAGGCCATCACTGTTGCCTCAAGCAGTGCAGAGTTTATCTTCTCAGACAAAGGTGGAAAGGCTGATGGCAGAATGGGTCAGGGAGGGGATGTTGCCACTACTGGGGATGGGGAAACTGTTCCTTCTGGCAAAAAAGTTCATCAGAGTTTACAAATGCAGTGTGCACAGCTTCATCAGGGTCCTCCCACACATCCCCATTCCAAGTTACAGGGTCCCATTCTTTTCCAATCAATGCCCTCACTTTAACAGTAGACACCTAGTGAGGCTGTGCATACATCTTTCATTACAGATCAGCCATTCGCATGACAACAGCTTGTGTCTAGTTTTCCACAACTTCAGTTCTTTCTCTACAGGAGATAAGAGTCTCACTCAGGGAAAACTTAGCAGATTTGAGGCTCAGTATCTGCTTCTGAAGCTGGGAGGCAGAATCCCTGAGTTCATCATTTTCTTTCATCGCTTTGTTCACTGAACTTAGGAGCAACTAACCGGCTTCTTTATGTTCCTTGGTTCTCCACATATGATCAAAGGTATTATGCATAGAGTCACTAAACTCCTTGCCTCTCATGAGTGGTGAATCAGGAGTGCCAAATGCGTTTATTTTGTATAACTCTAAACAGTTTATTCCAAGGACTATCACTGTTCTCCATACTGTAAGTGGAGTTCTTAGCATTTTGGAATGTAATTATATTAAACAGCCAACTCCAGAAACCCCAAAACCAAGGAAAGAACTCCATCCTTAATATTCTGTTCCTCTAGAACCATTCCTGGTACCAAAATCTGTATTAGTCAGGGTTCTCTTAGAGGAACAGAACTAAAACTAATAGGGTACATATATATCCTATTAGATAGGATAGACAGAACTCATAGGAGATATACATATATTATATATGTATATCGGAGTTTATTAAGTATTAACTTACACTATCACAAGGTCCCACAATAGGTTGTCTGCAAGCTGAGGAGCAAGGAGAGCCAGTCTGAGTCCCAAAATTGAAGAACTTGGAGTTCAATGTTCAAGGGCAGGAGGCATCCAGCACAGAGAAAGATGTAGGCTGGGAGGATAGGCCCAACTCTCTTTTTCATGTTTTTCTGCCTGCTTTATATTGGCTGGCAGCCGATTAGATTGTGCCCACCAGATTAAGGCTGGATCTGCCTTCTCCAGACCACTGACTCAAATGTTAATTTCTTTTGGCAACACCCTCCCAGACACACTCAGGATCAATACTTTTTATCCTTCAGTCCAATCAAATTGACACTCAGTGTTAACCATAACACCACCAGAGACAGACAGTTAATAAAAGGAAGGAAAAAAGATCAATAAGATTTGAAATGTCACCCTAAATAATAAACAAATAAATACTAATAAAAACAAGAATAAATACCATGATTTTATTATTAAATTAGGAAACAATTACTTTTTCAGAGATGTAAGTAAATCTTTATTGGGGATATTCAGTGCAGTGCAAAACAGACAAAACTGCAAACTCCTTCGAAAAGATTAGCAAAATCCAAGATGCACAAATCCAAGATGAAATAATAAGCAGCTGAAAAAAATCAGGGGTTTTTTTTTTTGCATTTTTATTTTTTGTAATTTTTGTAGGTATATAGTAGGTGTATATATTTATGGCATACACAAGATATTTTGATACAGGCATGCAAATGTGTAATAATCACATCATGGAAAATGGGGTATCCATCTCAGGAAATAATTTTAATAATAAGACACTTGGGGAGACAAGATGATCTTTGTGCTTTGCAAAGTAAAAGAGCATGTTGCAATGCAATATGTGCAGAATATTTCATTTTCATACAAAATAAACATACGTGTATATAATGTTAACTAATCATAGAGTATAACTTTGTATCTATAACATGATATACACTATAAGGGGGAAGGTATGTGCACACATACAGAAAAATATCTACATGCAGAAGGAAATACACCAAACTATGGATAATAACTGGTCCTAGGCCATGAATTATGGATTCCTTTTCTTGTATGTTTATACTGTCTCTGTTTCTCAAAATGTCAACTGTCAACATGCACATTTTTGGTGAGCAGGAAAACTGTTGTTAGATAAAAATGATTGAGAATAAAAATTCCAAAGGAAAACACAGCTTACCTAAGTACTGATAAAATATTAGCTGAACATAAAATCAAGCAGCTATAAATGAGGCAACCAAAATTTAAACTTTCTACTCTAGCTATAAATAAAATATCCCACAAAGATTTGTAAGGATGTATAATTTCTTTGTGTCATTGTGATATTTATAAAACTAAATTTGCCTAGTTCCATAATATTTAAGGACTAAATGAACAGCACTGTTCTATATAGAAATGCTAAAATCTGAAATAAATGAAATCAATAGTGATCTACCCAATGTAGCTATCCCTACTCCATGTCCTGCATCTCCTATTATTTGGGTCACTTCCTGAGATTACCCAAGGCAAAAGTATATGCCCCTTGGATGAGAAGGAGGGGGCCAGATCTCTCCTTTGCACAGAAATTAAATCAGCCCTTGAGCTTGACTGACTGGACCTGCAGAAGGGAAACTAGAGTGTGGCCTGAGGATGAACTTCAACACACACCCTGGTAAGGCACGACAGATTGAAACTCTACATTTATCTCCAGGACTTCCTGAAATCCCAAGACATTTTTCAAGAAATTTAAAAACTGATGCCTCTATCTGAATCTCTCCAAAAGGAAAATGGAAAAGAAAGAGGGAAGAAGGTAGGTGAGAGGTGGCAAATGTGTGAAGATGCCTGAGGCATGTGGACAGGCTTAGGAGGAGGAGAAAGGAGGCCACCCTGCCGTGGGGTGAGGAGGGGAAGGCAGCAGAAAGATCAAGCTAGTCTAGGCCCATGAAATCTCTAAAGGCACCACAGCTGGCAGCAGAGCCACCTCTAAAGGTTGGGCTTGGAATGTGGCTGAAGGAAGGGGTGGGTTATAGGTCCACATGAAACAGCGACACCCCAGATGTCCAGTTCCAGCCACAGCACAAGAGGCCATCCCTCTCCATCCTTAGCATGGACCAGCCACCCATGCAGGCTCCTGAAGCAGCTAAAAGCAATTTGAGAAACATTTCTTACTATAGATTCTCTCTTATAAATGAGAATGAGTCCAAATGAAGAAAGACATGCAGCCCTGGGCTTCAAGATACTGAAATCTGCTGAGTATCATGCTGAGCTTTGATGGAGTCTCATGCCTTCAGAGCTGGAGCCGTAGACATCAGAAGGTTGTATGAAGGAGGCACCTGTATGAGAAGCTTTGTGACCCCTTTTATTTCGGGAAGGCTTTTATTTGGGACTTTGAGCTTACGGTTAATACACATTTTAGAGGGTATTATTGCATATTATGCAATAATCTCAAGGCTTTTATGACTTCCATGTGTCCAAATGAAGAGCAACCAACCAAATGAAATTACTCATGAATATTTTTTAATTAAAATAGGACATAAAATTGACTTAACATGCATTCAAATGTCCTACAGTTTATTTGTTGCACTTTGTAACAGAGGTCAACATGTGCCAAAATTGTTTTCATTTATTTCCTTAATACTAAATCAGCTTTAGCAAAGAGGAATAAAATTCCCAAGTACTTACTGTATCTGAGCCAAGTTATTCAATCACCTTGGAACTATTGAATCAGTTTAATTTTTTCACTGGTAACTTCTTATTCACAGTTCTAGATGTTTATTCATGTAACTAAACTAAATACATTGAAAACAGCTTCAAATTACGTGCAAGATTACAATAAGAGGTTGTGTGTGTGTGTGTGTGCAATCTTATATCTATATTATATACATAGATATCACAGAGAAAGAGAGAGATTCCATAAGTACATTTTGGTTTGCGTTTGCTATCTGCTGTGGTCATGTGCAACCACATAGTTGGCACATAATACATGAACTACTTTTATCCCTGCTTTTCAGTCATGCCACACAAATAATATTTAGTCTAATATTTAGACTGTCTGCTGATGTATTTGGTATGGCTAGAAGAAAATTTTTTTTTTATTTCCCAAGTTCTGAAAGCAGCCACACCAGTCTCACCTCCTAGGAGCTAACTCTGGGGCAACTTTATAAAGTCAATTAACAGAAAGTTTGAAGGAAGCTGCATTTGCCACAGTGCAGAGAACAAGAAGCAGTGGGGAAATTGCAAATCTTGCCAATTGTGGGTTCTGCCATTCTGGGATGCAGAAATAAAAAAAAAAATTAAAAGGCCAGTGCTGGCCCCTGGGATTTCCTTTTCTCTGGGTCCAGCACTTTGGACTCCAGTCAACCCCGGCAGCTGGCATCCCAGACCAGTTTTAGTCGTCAGGTTGGAATCCTGGCCATTCCCACTCAGCGCTTCATCTGTACCCACCACACACAAGGGGCTGTTTGAATGAGACCTTAAGAATCAGAGCTCTGCCTATTCTTCATTTTGGGCAAGATTCATCTTTGTTCCTCAAGAGACAATGACTGTGCTCCCTTTCCTCTCAGTTGAACTCTTGGCAACCCACAAAGAGTAGGGCATCTGCTTCTGCGTGTTCACTTCCCACTGCACTCACTATTCGGATTGCACACATCAACTCTCCAAATGCGTTCGAAATAGATCTGTGGCTCTTGAGTGAGTCCTGTGAGCTTCACAGATCAGATGTGTGTCCTTCATCACCAAATGGATGTGGGAACGGTGAGGATGACTCAGAACAGGAATGAAACTGTGCTCCTCCCCCTGCATCCTGGAAGCCATGATATTTGATTATGGAGGAAATATGTGGTGGGTCCTCATGTGTACGAGGTCTACACAAGGTGTTGGCGGTGTAAAGTCAGGGGAAACATGATCCCAGCCCTCAAGGATATTTCAATTCAGAGATGAAGAATCTATCGGAATGAGATGCATAATACACGTGTGCATCTACTACCTGCTGACCTTAGGGGAGGTCATTTTAAGCTCGACTCCCAGTTTTCTCTCCCACCCACATCCTACTTGTTGCAAATCCTGCCCCATCTTCCGTGTATACTCAGGATCCAACCCTTCTTAAGATTGTCTCCAACCTGCCTGGAGCCATCAGCACCTCTGCCAAATGGGTGCTCAGTTCTACTCTTTTTTTCTTTTCTTTTCTTTCTTTCTTTCTTTCTTTCTTTCTTTCTTTCTTTCTTTCTTTCTTTCTTTCTTTCTTTCTTTCTTTCTTTTTTGAGACAGAGTCTCTCTGTCTACTGTCTCCCAGGCTGGAGTACAGTGGCGCGATCTTGGCTCACTGCAACCTCCGTCTCCCGGGCTCAAGCAATTCTCCTGCCTCAGCCTCCCCAGTAGCTGGGATTACAGGTGCATGCCACCACGCCCGACTAATTTTTGTATTTTTAGTAGAGATGGGGTTTCATCATGTTGGCCAGGCTGATCTCAAAATCCTGACCTCAGGTGATCCGCCCGCCTCGGCCTCCCAAAGTGTTGGGACTATGGGCATGAGCCATGGCACCCGGCCCCAGTTCTACTCTTTACCTCTGCTATCTGTTCTCCAGACAACAGCCAACAATGGTTCTTGTAAAACATGAGTCAACAATGAGAGGTCCTTGCTCAAAATACTGCAAAGGTTCCCAAACACATGAGAAATATGACCTGAATCTCCCCCGTGGTCCACAGGCCTCACAGGATCGAGGTCACCATGGGCTGGCTGAGCTCATCTCCTCTGGCTCTCACCAGCACTGGCATCCTGCTGGCCGCCCGGCCTTACTTGCTGTCCTTTGGACGTCTCCCTCCACAGCAGGCCTCAAGTTGGGGCCTGCCCTCCCTGGGGACTCTCTGCCTGCAGCTCTCTTCCCTCACAAGTGCACAGGGATCAGCTCACTCAAGTCTGTGTTAGATGTCACCTTCTCATGGTGGCCTTCTCTGACAGTTGAAAAGTCAGGACGCCTCTTCATCCTCCCTCTCTCTTACTCATTTTCTCTCATTTCTCTGAAGTGCTTATGACATTACAGTGCGCTTCACAATCAGCTCTTGCATGGGGTCAGCATGTGTCTCCATGCAGTAAAATGCAAGCTCCCTAAGGAGCAGTTTTGTTTACCGCTCTGTCTCCAGTTTCTAAAACAGTTCCTGCAGCAGAGGAGCACGAAAAAAATTGAGCAGGACTGAGTGTTGGACCCCAAAGCACTTTTCAAAATGCTCACTCCCTGGTGTGGATGATTTATATACCAACTGGCACTAACAAGCCCACGCCCCGTGTCATGTTACAGGGATGGACAACGTGCAGTGAGGCATGGAATGCACTTGCCTAACCCAGCCTGAGGGGATGAGGAGAGCTTCCAAAGAAGGTAGCATGCAGGCCGGGTCTTGCCGCAGAAAATAGGACTCTTCTAAGAGATGGGGTGCAGGGGAAATGCTGGCAGGCAGAGGAAGCACCTTCCTCCCTCCTTGCCAGTTCTCCTTTTCTTTCTTGCTATAACGAATGAGAACATGGCAGGTTTGGTGATGCAGCCAGTAAAGCACACATGCAAGATGCCACGCAGGCACAGAGCAAAGCTCCCTTAAAGGTGAGGTCGGCAGAGGTTCCTAGAGGAGATGACCCTGAAAACTAAGTTTTGAAGAATAAGTATGGAATGTTTGGAGGTTCTGCAGGACCACAAGTGAGAAACAATGAGTGACTGAGCTAGTGCAATGACCATGGAGTGAGGAGGACAAGGTTGATATGAGAGGTATTAAGGGGATGGCATTACCGGGCATGGTAGCTTATGCCCGTAATCCCAGCACTTATGGAGACCAAGGTGGGCGGATCACCTGAGGTCAGGGGTTTGAGACCAGCCTGAGCAACGTGGTGACACCCCGTCTCTACTAAAAATACAAAAATTAGCCACGCGTGATGGTCGGTGCCTGTAATCCCAGCTACTCATGAGGCTGAGGGAGGAGACTCACTGGAACCTGGGAGATGGAAGTTGCAGTGAGCTGAGATTGTGCCACTGCACTCCAGCCTGAGAGACAGAGTAAGACTGTCAAAAAAAAAGAGTGAGGGGAGGGATGGAATCTGAGGAGGTGGACACTGACGGGATGTGGTGGGGGCTAGAGGAGGGAAACCACTCAGATGAAGCCCTGGGGTGCTGCCTGGATGGCTGGAGGAATAACAGTGCCATTAGCAGAAGAAACAGAGGCCAGGAACTGGGCAGAGGAAAGGACATCTAGAATCAATGACTTGGAGATGCCTGTGGGAAATAGAGTGACATCTCTGTGACTACCTAGTCTATAGTTAGATGGGTTTGGAGCTCAGATATGGATGACATTTAACTTTATTATTTGCTGATTTATTCTAAAAAATTTAAACATATGTTGAGATTAGGAAAATAAGATAGTGGACCTTATAATGTATCCATCACCAAGCTTCCAAGATTGTCATTCCACTGCCAATCTAGTTTCATCCACGCCCTCACCTAGGACCAACCTTAACTATTTTGAAGTAAATAACAGATATCACATCTTTTCATCCATAAATGTCTCAAGAATGAAGTTTTTTAAAAACACACAATACCTCTACCACACCAAAATATTAACAATAATTTCTTAATATTATCAAATATCTAGTTATGTACAAATTTCTCTCATTGACTAATATGTGTTTTTAAAATTTGAATCAGAATTCAAACCGGGATGCCTCTTTAAGGTTTTTGGAGACTCTAAAATCTTTCTCTCTCTCTCCCTCTCTTTTTTTTTACCTCCCTTCTTCCCTTACTCTTTCTCAATTTATTTGTTGAAAAAAGTGAGTAGTTTGTTGGCAGAAATTTATATAGTCTACATTTTGCTAATTGTATCCCAGCGATGCACTGTCTCCTATATTTCCTGTTAACTGGTCATTCAATCTAGGTATTTTATCACATCCAAATTCAAATTTTTAGCAATAAAATACAACCAGCCCCCATATCTGTGGGTCCTGCACTCATGGATTCAAGAAACTGCAAATAAAAAATAGTTTTTAAAAAATTGTGTCTGTACTGAACATGTATAGACTTCTTTTTTCTTGTCATTATTTCTTAAACAATACAACATTATAACTATTATATAGCATTTACATTGTATTAGATATTATAAGTAATATAGAGGTGATTTAAAGCATATGGGAGAATGTATGTAGGCTACATGCTAATACGAAGCCATTTTATATCAGAGGCTTGAGCATCTGTGGATTTTGGCACCCACGGGAGCGCTGAAAGCAGTGCCTACAGATGCTGAGGGATGCCTGCCCTCAGGCAATGCCAGCATTTCCAGCACTAGGCACAGAAGCCTGCTAGCCTCACCTTTCTGACATTAGCAGACACTAGTGGTCAGGGCCCAAACTATTATTTCATTAGATGTGAAAAGATGCTAACAGTCAACTCCACCAATCCTTCCTTATTGTTTATCAGCTGGAAGACATCACCAGAAGTCACGAAAGAGCAGTGCCAGGCCGGGATAAGGACATCCAGGAAGCGGCTACAGGGTGAGCCCTGGGGACCATCATCACTTCGGGAGAAATGAGAATGGGGGGATGCTGAGAGCAGCCTGGAAAGTGAAGGTCCTGCCAGAGGGGAGAATGCCATCAAATAAGCCAAGGTGGAGGAGCATCATAAGCGATAAGGAGGGCCACAGTACCTGGCATCCTGGCATAATACAGAGATAAAGCAGGAGAATCACATGGAAATGACAGTTCCTTGACCACAATTTCCATCATTGTATTTGAAGTAATGAAAGGTGATTCACCTTGATTTAGTGCCCTATATGACACCTCCAGCCTCCAAAGCTGGCTTCCACGGAGGAGGCATGACTTTCCCTGGCATTCCCACTCCCACTCGCCTTCCTCTGCCTGTGGGGAGCAGTCAGGATCATCTAGGCTGATTTGCTTGAAGAAGCAGATGATATGTGATTGGAGGAAAAGCAACAGACTGTCCTTGTTTTTCTTTTTTTTAAAGTCTAGTCTCTAAGTAAAAGGAAAGTCTCATAAAACATAGTAGCAACTCATTTAGAAGCTGTGATGAGAAATGGCAGTTTCCTCATTGGTCAACCCAGAGAAAGGCTTTCCTCTTCAGGGGGAAGGCACAGAGATGGAAAGGAAATGAAAACAATGCAGGCAGTATCGGTGGACTCCTGAGAAAATGATGACCTAGGCAGTTGGTGGGGAGGCGTGTCACATTGTCTGAGGGTGTCCAGTTGCAAGGGGGAATTATGCCCCTTAAGTAGGTGGAGCCAAGGGAGGTAGCAAGAACTAGCCCAAAAGTACATATGGATGTGACTAGTCAGATGGCTGTAATAGTCACACAGGGCTCCCTTCCCACCATGGTCCAGGAAGCAACTGACTCCAGAGGCCTGAGAAAGGTCCTGAAGCAGAATGAAATCCTCCTTGACCTGAAAATACTGAAGCAAAGTGTGATTCAGCAGCAAGTCACCCTCAGGAGCCTAGGACCAAGGACTAAATGGATTTTCAGCCATTGTCAGAGTGGATGGGTAAAGTCAAGGACCTGCCTACACAGATGACCCCCCGACCCACCCAGCATCACGACAACCATGATCTGTGTTCCTTCTATGCAAGCCCCTGATTGCGAAACACTGGGAGTGGAAGCGAGACACAAATCCAAATTAGATTTCTGTCAAACAGCAGGATGAAGTTCAAAAGGAAATTGAATTAGTGTTTAAAATAGAAAGAGAGAGGACAGAAAGAAGGAAGGAAGAAAAGAAAACAAGAAAGTTACAATTCTTTATATACAAGTTCATGTCTAGATGTTTATATATTATATACTCTCCTGCCCACACCCACCCAGTTCTAAAATTTGGAAAACAGTAATTTTGAAAGCCCAATGTTTGCTAATTCTTAATTTCTTCTGCTAATAGCAACAAGGAGTTAAATTTTCTTTCCTTCTATTTAGAGGCATTTCTGCCCTTAGAGACCAGCCCACATCAGGTAATAACACAGCAGCCTCAAATTCAGACCCTTCATGCTTGTTATGCTCATTTCATAATCATTGTCATCTCTGATGAGTCATTTCACCCTCACCATAAATCATTTATGACACTTGAATATAAATATGAAAATAGAAAGCTTTATTTTAAAAGTGTAAGCAGGTTGGGTGTGGCGGCTCACGCCTGTAATTCCAACACTTTGGGAGGCGGATCACCTGAAGCCAAGAGTTTGAGACCAGCGTGGCCAATGCAGTGAAATCCCGTCTCTACTAAAAACATAAAACTAGCCAGGCGCGGTGGGCGGCACCTGTAATCCCAGCTTTCTGGAAGCTGAGGCAGCAGAATCACTTGAACCTGGGAGGCGGAGGTTGCAGTGAGCCCAGATGACACCACTGCCCTCCAGCCTGAGTGACAGAGTCAGACTCCTTCTGGAAAAAAAAAAAGTAAGCAACAAATTCCAAGCTATAAAACTTTTGAAAGTTTTGCATCCATGAGGCCAGGTAGCTAGGCAGTGCCTGGGCAGTGAGCACTTGGGCTGTTAGCCTCATGTTGCTCTTTGTCCTGGGATCAGAGTTGGGGCTGACAACACATACAAACCGCCCCATCTTGGCAAATATATGCTGCCTTTGTCACATTTCCACCAGCTTGAAAGTGAGGTTAAAACAAATAATCCTTACCGGCCTCAAGCTCAAAGAAGGGAGACTCATTGCAAAAAGATCAGAAAGAAAAAATAAATAAATAATTATATTCTCTTCTCTAGAGCTTATCCACACCCTAATTAGCAGCAGGATCCTAATCCATATCCTGCTAATACATATCCTATTGGTTCCGTTTCTTTGGAGAACCCCTGAGTAATACATCAATACTCTGCAGAGATTACTTGATTTAAAATAACCATGATATTTTGAGTGAGGAGTTATTAAATGATTCTAAAGTTCATCTGTAAGCATACATAGAAGAGTTAGAAAAGAGTGTTTGCAATTGTGAATAGTGCCGCAGTAAACATACGTGTGCATGTGTCTTTATAGCAGCAAGATTTATAATCCTTTGGGTATATGCCCAGTAATGAGATGGCTGGGTCAAATGGTATTTCTAGTTCTAGATCCTTGAGGAATCACCACACTGTCTTCCACAATGGTTGAACTAATTTACAGTCCCACCAACAGTGTAAAAGTGTTCTCATTTCTCCACATCGTCTCCAGCACCTGTTGTTTCCTAATTTTTTAATGATCGCCATTCTAACTGGCGTGAGATGGTATCTCATTGTGGTTTTGATTTGCATTTGTCTGATGGCCAGTGATGATGAGCATTTTTTCACGTGTCTTTTGGCTGCATAAATGTCTTCTTTTGAGGAGTGTCTGTTCATATCCTTTGCCCACTTTTTGATGGGGTTGTTTGATTTCTTCTCGTAAATTTGTTTAAGTTCTTTGTGGATTCTGGATATTAGCACTTTATCAGATGGGTAGATTGTAAAAATTTTCTCCCATTCTGTAGGTTGCTTGTTCACTCTGATGATAGTTTCTTTTGCTGTGCAGAAGCTCTTTAGTTTAATTAGATCCCATTTGTCAATTTTGGCTTTTGTTGCCGTTACTTTTGGTGTTTTAGTCATGTTACTGGGTGCAGCACACCAACATGGCACATATTTACATATGTAACAAACCTGCACATTGTGCACATGTATGCTAGAACTTAAAGTATAATAAAAAATTAGATAGGGGGAAAAAAGAGTGGTGACCTATATTAGTTGTCTATTGTTGCATAAAAAATTAATCTCAAACTGAAAAGCAACCTTTAAAGCCATTGGGTAGCAGTTTTGGCAGAGTGTTCATATTGTCTTTGGAAGCCATACACTAATCTGGAAATCATTCCCATGTATTTATCAGGAAGTAAGTCAAGGGTAAGCATAAAGAGTTTCCAAAGTGTTGGAACCTGGTGTTTCCAAAGAGGCAACACATTTCTGCCAAGGATCATAGACTTTGCCAGAATTCTCAGGACAACAGGGCTCCAGGTGTGACCAGAACACCAGTAATTCACATGTCAGGCTGGGAGTTAGAGTCCATCACAATATGAATACAGCTAAACTTTGTTTTTAATAAAACATTTTCTGTAAGGCAAATAAGGATAACTACTAAGGCCTCACAGCTGATAAATTGCAGAGCAGGAATTTGAATCCTATTCACTTTGTTTACAAAGCTTGTGATGATTCTGGATTCTGGATTCTGATATTAGCCCTTTGTGATGTTTAATTATGATGATTAATTTCATGTATCAACTTGACTGAGCCATGGGGTGCCCAGATATTTGGTCAAACATTATTTTAAGTGTGTCCATGAGAGTGTTTCTGGATGAGATTAGCATTTGAATTGGTAGGCTGAATAAAGTACTATCACTGTGCCCTGCCCACTGTGGGTGGACCTCATCCAGTCTATCGAAGGCCTAAATAGAACAAAAATCTGAGTAAGAGAGAATTTGTGCTCTTGGTCTTCACTTGCCTTCAGACTCGGAATTGGTCTAGAACTTAGGACATTAGCTCTCCTGGTTCTCAGGGTTTTGGCTTTCTGGGTCTCCCCTTGCTAACTGTGGATCTTGGGACTTCTTGGCCTCCACAATCACATGCCAATTCCTTATAATAAGTAAATAAATACAAATCCTGTTTCTCTGGAGAACCCTGACAAGTACATCAATATGCTACAGAAAATTCTTGACTTAAAGTAACAATGATATTTTGGGTGGGGAGCAATTAAATGATGCTGAAATCTGTCTGTAAGCATAAATAGAAGTGCTAGAAAAGAGTGGTGATCTATATTCATTGTCTATTGTTGCACAAAAATCACTCCGATATTTAGACACAAAACAACAAACATTCATCATCTCATGATTTCTTTGGTTTGAGAGTTTGGGAGTGGCTTAGCTTAGTGGTTTTGGTTGAAAGTCACTCAGAATATTTGGCAATGATGAACATTTTATTAATGTCTCAAAACTGGGTTGTGAGGTTGGTTAAAATTTACTAAAAATTATTAAATGGATCTATGGTCTGAGCATTTGTGTCCCCTTCAAACTCTTATGTTGAAACCTAATCCCCAATGTACTAGTATTAAAAGGCAGGGCTTTGGGGGTGATCAGGCCATGAGGGTGCAGCATTCATGAATGAGGCTCGTGCCTTTACAGAAGAGCCCAGGGGAGCATGCATGCCCCTCCCACTCGGGAGGCTGCAGCAAGAGGCACCATCTACGAAGGGAAGAGGGAGCCCTCACCAGACACAGAATATGCTGGAGCCTGTATCTGCAACTTCCCAGCCTCTAGAAGGAATACATTTCTGTTCTTGATAAGCCAGCCAGTTTACGGAACGTTTGTTATAGCAGCCCAAGAGGGCTGAGACAAGTGGTAGGTGATGGTATGATGGGTGAGTATATGAATCCTATCTCAGTAAAGCTGTTAAAAAGAGAAAGAAAAACGAAGCTAAAAGCTGTTTCCTTAAAAAAAATTAGTGAAATCAATAAAGTTTAGCAAGACAGATCAAGGAAGAGAAAAGGAGAAAACACAAATTACCAATATCAGGAGTGAAAAGAGAAATATGACTGTGTATCCTACAGATATTAAAAAGGTAGCAAGAGTATAATATAAACAACTTTACAACATCTTAATTTGACAATTTAGATGAAACAGACAAATAAATTCTTTGAAAAAAAATTCCAAAAGTAATAGGAAAAGAAATAAAGAATTTTAGGTAATTTATGAAGGCAGAATAACTTAGATACCAAAACTTCACAAGCACCTTAATGAAATACATACATGCAAAACTCTTAAATAAAAATTAGCAATCAAATATAACAATATACAAAAAATACATTATTACCAAGTAAATTTATTCTAGGAGGTTAATAGTAGCTTAATACTTGAAAGATATTAATTATAACTCACCACATGTGGTGAAATTCAAATACGTCCACAAAGGCTTTAATACTTCTCCTTCAATACTGTGGTAGAACGTAATTCCCCTCCCCTTGAGTGTGAGCTGGACTTACTGACTCCTTTGTAACTAATAGAATGAAACACAGTGATGATATCTAACTTCAGAGACCAGGTTATAAAAGACACTGATTTTCTCCTCTCTCCCTTTCTTGGATTACAGTCAACTCTCTATATCTGTGGGTTCCTCATCCATGGATTTCATTGACCCCACATTGAAAATATTCAAAATAAATAAATAAATAAATAACAATGCAACAATAAAAAAAAACAAATAAAACATACAGTATAACAACTATTTACGTAGCGCTTACATAGTACTTGGTATTATAAATAACCTAGACATGATTTAAAGTATATGGGGAAGAAAGGTATATGTGTGTAGGTTATAGGCGAATATTATGCCATTTTATATCAGGAACTTGAGCATCTGTGGATTTTGATATCTGCAGAGGATGCTGAAACTAATACCTGACAAATACTGAGGGATGACTATCCTCACCTTGAAGTAAGCAAACAGCTTTATGTTAAAATATATATAACATAAGATTTGCCATTTTAACTATTTTTAAGTGTAAAATTCAGTGGCATTAATTACATCTCCACTGTCTCTTTCCAAAATTCTTTCCATACCCCAAGCAGAAACTCTGTACCCATTAATCCATTACTGATTTTAAACAACAAAAGTTTTCATTTTCTTTCATTATCTCATTGGAGATAAGATATAGTCAGCAATAACTTAGTTAAAGCCTTTTCTTAATTTAAATTTAATTATAGGATACTTATCTTGGGAAGGGAGGAATGACAACTGATTCTAACCATGGTCTAATGACTTTAACTGTTTTGGAGCTAACTTTACCTGTCTTTAGAAGGTTTGGAACCATGGTATTAACTACATCCTCTATTTCATGAACAGCTTCCTTGGATACAATAGTTATATTCTACCCATTGAGATAGGTACAAAACAGGGTGAGATGTGTTCAGGAAAATAAGCTCATGACATCTCAGTAATGTCACTGAGCCACTAATACACACACACACTCTCCTTTAGGTAACACCTTCACTACCTAAGGCAGGTGAAAAAGGAAACATAACCATGAGAGCTAGGTCAGGGGACATAACTATGTGAGAGAGGTCAGGGGACAGGGTGGAATCAAGACACCAGGGTTACCCTGGTGAGAAAAGCAGACGCTTTGACATCTGACTTGAGTTTTCTTTGTTTGTATTGGGCACACCTCACATAGTGTGGTGTTGAGTACATGGGTTCACTCTGAAATAAAGCCATCTGGGTTTGTATGAGAGCCACGGAATTTATTAAGTCTTAGAGTTTACTAAAGCTTTTACTTACGAAGGCAAGTTAACAAACCTGTGTAAGTCCCTACTCTGAATAATGCACATAGAAATAGTAACCATGTCATAGGTGTGTCATGAGGCTTAAATGAGGTAAACCTTGTAAATTGCTCAGCTTGGTGCCGGAACTATAACAGCAGTTGTTACATTAAAAGCATTAAATTAAAATGAAACAGATCAATAAATAATTGTCAGTAAGTGAAGTGTTTATGTGCTGCTTTTGAGATGCATAAACATGGCTGAAAAGAGAAGGGGTTTAATGAACAAGACTGTTCAAAATGTCAAGTTTACAGATTATCAAAACTGTTTCTTTAAATAGTGTTTGGATGTCAAGTTTTGGAATGGAACAAATTAAATATTCCTTTCACAGTCTTTCCCTTCCAATTCTAAGATACCAAGTTTCAGACAGACAAGTGCCTGAATTCCAAGTGACATTCCAACATAGTTCTGTTATAAAGTGCTTTTATGCTCATTCTTCTAAAACCTTGATTTAGTCCATTTGTTTTTGGGGGGAGGAGGGTTTTGCCTTCAATAGCTACGTGAGAAGTCTAGAGATGCATTCAAGTTTATGAAAAGTTTGCGCTTTGCATTGTTTGGGATTATTCTGACTCAAGCTGAACATCCCATTTCTCTGTATTGCGACAGCCCGGGCAATTGCACACCTGAGCATGTCCTTGGAATGTGTGAGACACAAACATTCCAAGTTGTAGGGATGCCAACTATTCCAACTATGTATCCAGAGTTCCCCACATGTATCATAGCAAACAAGAACAAAACAACCCAATTCCATTGCTTGAACATGTTGGGCCACCTCATGCTCTCAGGCCACCATCCTCCACCTCAGGTCACATGGTGAACATTCATAAGTATTATTCAGACTGAAGGATAACAAGTAAATAAATAAATGACCCAGGAGAAGCCATGGTATCTAGTTCAGGGTTTTTTTTAGAGATTGTGGATAGAACAGTCATTGGGTCTACTCATGACCAGGGCAATGATTTCCCAAAGTCTAAATACATCCAACAGATGTGACACACTGGACCGCCATGGTCTCGGTAGCCAAAGAATTTGCTCCCAAGTAGAAGAGAAGGGAACAGTGGTGGTTCTTGATATCCTGTGGGCATTCTCAGCCCAGAAAAGTGAGACTGTTATGAACCCTCTGAGGAATAATACGTGATTTTAAACGCAGAAGAATCTAGCAGAAGCTTATACAGAGAGAGGACTACAAGTGTAAACCAAGACCTAGCACCTGACAGGCCAGTCATATAACCTGGCCACACTTGGTGGTGGGGAGAGAGGAAGCCAGCCCAGTGTTCCTACAAACACTGCCCAGCTCGATTCCCAGGCCTGTGCTAAAGCACCACTTGCAGTCTTCATTTCACTCTGGAAGCTATCAGTACAGCCCAGGTGTTTCTATTGCAGGCTGGAAAGGGCTGAAACTGCCGGTGGCCATTTGGGGTTGGGGTTGAGAGGCAGGAACTGACACTTGCAAAGCCTTGAAATACCACCACTACTAATCATAAGGAATGAAAGTATTGCTATGTTGACTATGCAACATTTAGTAACAATAGTACGTTTTAAAATTAGTGTTTGCTTAATTGTTGCTCAATTAAATTGATGCTGCTATCCCAAAATGCCAAACTATTTCCACTTTTCTGTTGCAGAAAAAAAGAACATCACTTCTATAGTTATAACCTTGACATAGAAAATAAATATATATTTTGTTTTTGTATTTATGTTAACATTGAACATATTTTATGTTGCATAAACTCTACAGTTATTATTTTAAATTCTACATTTTAAAATTTATTTCCATTTTTATCTTATGGTAGAATATTGAGGTTGATGCCAATAGTTTGCTATTATATGTAAATACTACAAAGATCATCTTTTTACTTTTAGATAAAGTCACAGTAGTAGGATCCTGATCAAAAGTATTTTTACTTGTCAGTATGTTTGTCTGTCAGTTATCACAGGACAGATACTGCAAATCTGGCTTCAGTAACACTGCATTCATTACGTCAGGTATATCACGGAGAGGCACCTCCTTCACTGCTGACACCTCATTAATCATAAAAAGTATCTTATCAGTCTTTTAAATATAATTTCATTCACACATCACAATGTTAATCATCATTTGATGTTTGCATATTAAAAATATTTCCTACTAGGCAAATTTTCTGTACTTAAACTTGAAGCTCTCATTCAATTCTCATTCGTTTGAATAGCAAATACATTTTCCTATATAAGCCAAAAACATTTTCCAAGTTATCTGTTTTTCCTTTCGATAGGTATTTTCTTATATGTTTAGTGATTTGTATAGTCTCATGATTGGGAGTCAGCGGGAGATCTCACCTCTTGCAGCATCCACGCTCCCACACTTGACACAATCCTAAAACTAATGACAGCATCATCTCACTTACACACAGGATGTAGCAAGGGTGGACTCACTAATGTGCATGGAGAGCAGAGCGGAGGTGACCAGAGTCTGTGGGGACAGGCTGGGGAGGTGTTCGTCAAAAGATACAAATTTCAGTTAGACATGGGGAATAAGGCCAGGAGATCCACTGTACCACATGATGACTATAGTTCCCAACAATGCATTATATTCCTCAATATTGCTACGAGAGTAAGTTTCAAGCATTTTCACCACAAAACGATACATTTGTGAGGTAATTCACATGCTAATTCGTTTGATTTCACCATTCCACAACATACACACATTTCAAAACATATTGTACGTTATAAATACATACAATATTTGTTACTTAAAAATACTATAAAAGAAGCCACTAAGAGAAAAAAAAACATGACAAATGACTAATATGATGAATCATTTGAGGAATATTGGTGAAGTAAGATTGAGAGAAGATTACACTGAGGAAGGACAGACCCACAATCCCTATAGAGGAAGGACAGTCACCAAGGGGAGCTCGCAGGGTGGCGGTGCTGCCAGGACCGCGAGGGCCACGTGTGGAAGCAGGGGACGTGAGGAACTGCCAGAGCTCACCCTTCTCATCCCTGCACTTGTCACCCACGAGGATGGGCTTGCAGCAGGGTCTTCCCATCAACCTGCTGAGGGTGGGGTGTGGGGGTGTGAAACTCAAGTGTGTACAAGAGGTTACATTTGTGTAAAAGCTTATTTTTGTCTTTTTGTCTGATTAGATTTTTCTTTCTAAACTGAGCTATCATTGACCTGGTTGTGTAAATTCAGTGAATGTCAATTTCCCCTCCAAGCCAATCTCTATCAGAAGGTTTTTGGTCCTTACTCAGCGTGGTGTGGAAAGTAGGCATCATGTGAACCATTTATTGATAGACGCTAAATGAATCTGGCACACCCTGGAGCATGACATTAGAAGACATAGAAATGTCTTCTTCCATGTAATAGTGAAGAAGATATTGATACTGAAGATGCATGTGAAAAGACTAAATTTTTTAATAAAAATGAAAGCATCAAAGATATCCTGCAATAGAGTCATAGTTCTGAGAAAAATTTAATGTATTCTGTAACTAAAAAACCCTGAAGTGCAGGAGAGGCAAACTATGTTGAAAAGAGTCAATACTTTTTCCTTAAATAGACTTACTATAAATTGTAGGAAAAAACCTCTAAATATTTTTCTGAGGTTTATTCTACATATTATTAAAAGATATAGGACATCTACGAAACATGTAAGCAATACTGACGAAGAAGCTACAACATACACGCTCCACCAATATGGAGAGCCAGATGCTCTGGTCCACACTCAGGCTCTGAGCAATGCCGCTCTTCTGGAGGCTCCTCAGCAGGAGGGACGGCCTCTGGGGTGCTGGGGAAGTAGCCAGAGGCAGAAGGGCAAAGGAGATGGGCGGGACTGCCCTGAGGGTGGGCGTCCAGTTTCAGGGCAATCAGGACACTGAGCACAGGGCGACAGGCAGGGGAGTGGGCTCGGGACAGAGTCGGACTCTCTAAGTGGGTGGCAGAGTCCCTGAACTAATTTCCTGTTTCTGTGACAACTGACTACAAATTCGGGCCTCAAAACAGCACACGTTTATCATCTTACAGTCCTAGAGGTCAGAAATCAAAAACAAGTCTCATTGGGCTGAAATCAAGGTGTCAGCAGGGCCACACTCCTTCTGGAGGCTCTGGGGAAGAGTCTGTTGTCTCATCTCTGCCAGCTTCTGGAGGAAAACCACCGTCACGCCGTGGCTCATGGCCCCTTTTTCCAGTGAGCAGTGTCAGGCTGCATCTTCCTCATGCGGCCATCTCCCATCCTTCTGAATCTCTTGCCCACTCCTATAGATCCTTGTGATTCCATGGGGCCTACCTAGATAATACAAATATTTTCAGCATCTGTAAGTTAATCACAGAGACAAAGTCCCTTTTAAAATGTAAAGTTAATACATTCATAGGTACCGGAGATCAAGGTGTGGAAAATATTTGGAGGGGGTCATTATTCTGCCTACCGTAGCCCCTATATCTGTGATACTCCCAGGGCCTAATCGAGGCAGATGCACAAACACTCTGGACAAACACATCCTCCGGAGAGGCCTGCAGGATTCACACACATGAAGACCAAGCAGCAAGCCCACAACCAACACCAGCAAAGCCCGAGGAGGCAAGCCATGAGAGAGGTGCAGCATCAGGCACCGACGGCAGACTCTCACCCTGCAGGAAGCGGGCATAGATGATCAGGAATGAGCATGAAGATCAAAGACACACATACACAGAGAGAGAGAGAGAGAGAGAGAAAGTGAGAGACAGACACAGAGAGAGACAGAAAGAGAATGAATATGAAGGAGAGGCAATATTTGAAAAGGAAATGGGTGAGAATTTTCAGAAATTATGGAAAAATATACAGATTCATGATGCAAAACATATATTAAACTGAAAAATAAGAGTAAAATGTGCAGGACACTTCTTCTGCCCTCCCTCACATCTTCTTGGCCACTATTTACTATAATAATTGCTGCAGCAACTATCTTTCTGCAGGGACAGCTGACAGCATCATGCCTCAGCTGCAACTCATATCCCTTGCTTTTTGTCCCAGTACTTCTCTGATGTGTATGGAAACCTGATAGACACCCACGCACACACCAAACTTGAAAACTCAAGGAGGTTAGCATTTAATAGAATAATCCTTGACCACTGGGAAACAGAAACTGGTGGATAAACGCTCCCTCCCCTAGTGCATGCCCACACAGCAAATTCTGGGGCACATTCTAAAGAGCACGCAGAACTTCCTAGAGGGCTTGAGCCCCAAGTTTCCACAAAAGTGATTAGATCAATAATGTACCCTTGCATTGGGTCTCCCTACATCCTTATTCTATTTTTTCAATCTCATTTTTCCTCTCCCTGGCCTCAATTTCCCCAAAATAAACTACCTGCCTTCAAGACTGTGTGTCAGTTAGGCTCTGATTTCTGGGGGGAATCAGAGCTAATTTTAAAAAGTGAATTTCCATATATGTTGGAGAGTAACTGCAAAGTATCAAATATAACAAAGTCTTAAAATTATTCAGAGAGAAAGAAGGAAACACCCAAAAAAAAAATTATTGTAAGACTGATAGCAGATTTCTCAACAATAAGAGAATAAAACAATAGAAAAATACTTTAAAAGGCTGAAAGAAAACAGCTATTAATCTAGAACTGTGTAACCAGCAGAATCATAGTTTAAGAGCTGGAGTAAAATAAGAAAAAATTCTAGATAAATAGAAACTAGAAAGCTTACCATCAATACACCTACATTAAAGAAACTTCTGAAGAATGTTCTTCAGGATGTAGAAAATAAACTTAGAAAGATGATATCAGATACAAAAGAATGGCAGGAAAACAAATTGGCAAACATGTATAAATCTAAACAAGCAAAACCTCTAAGACATAATAAAAATAATGTCTAATTTCATAGTTAAAAAATAAAACAAACTTAAATCTTGGGCAACAATAAATGTAAGGAAAAAAAGAGCATCCAACTTTAAAATGTTGCAAGTATCCCACAGCAGTGGGTAGAGAGGTTGAAATATTAATTTTAGACTTAGTTCGATATACATGGTAACATTTTAAAATTTAGCCTCCAGAAAAGGAGATATATAATTTCAAACTTCCAAATACACTGAAGACTAAACAGAATTAAAATGAGGAAAAAAGAAACAGCAAAGTAGAATAAATGAAGAGCAAAAAACATGAAAAGAGAAACAAATTCAAATATATCTGTGACCACAATAAATATAAATGATCTAAACTCTCCCACTAAAATATAGAGAATGTCAGGCTGGCTTAAAAATAAGAATAAAATGAGTCTATCTCTATGCGACTTGCAAAAGGCTTGCCTAAATCATAAGAACGCAGAAGAGTTGAAACTAAAACAATTGAAAATTTTACCAAGCACATACTACCAGAATGTATATTTCTAAATGCTTACAATAAAAAAGAAGTACAAAGAAATTTGAAAGCAGAAATCAGCTAAATAGAAAACAAAGATAAAATAGAGAAGATAAATACAACAACAAAAAAGTAGGATCTTAGAAAAGACTGTTTAATAAAAAAGGTAAACCTCCACTGAGATTGCCAAGAAAACAGACTCAAGTATATGATAGAACTGAAGAGGAAGGAATGCCTACATGTAGAAAAGAGATTAAAATAACGAAATTACTAAAAATAACCCTATTCCAATACATCTGAAAACAAGTAAAATGTACAAACTTCTAGAAAAATATAGCTAACCAAAAGCAAGTTCAAGATGAAATTTTAGAAACCTTAATATTCCTATAATTATAAAGAAATTAAAATAATGTTTCAAAATTTTATGCTCGAACTTTCTTGCAGACAATAAAACAAACTTTTCAGAAGCAGATTATTTCAAACTTACATAATTTTTCCCAGAAAATAGAGAAAAAAAGGAAAATATTCCATAACCTTATAATTCATATGAAGCCAATATAACTTTATAATAAAACTAGAGATAAACAGCATAAAAATGAAAAAATCCAAATTAATTTTTCTTTACAAACATACATGAAATAAGTCATAACTAAATTATAAATATTAATTAAAATCATAGTTTAATCCAATAATATGTAACAAACATAACATATCATGAGCAAATTGCAAATGCCAGGACTTTTGCACTAAAAAAAACTATAAATACCATTCAGGACATTAAATACTTAAAGAGTAAATATTTTATGACCACCAATAGATGGAGAACAAATTTTGATAATTCATCTCTATTCATGATTTAAAAAAAAATTTCTGGCGAACTTTTTTAGCCTGATGAAGAATTATTTACAAAAAGGTTATACATAAAACATCAGTCTTGATGGTGATGTCTTTGAAATAATATCTTTAAAATCAATAATGTGCCAGACCTGGTGGCTCACACCTGTAATCCCAGCACTTTGGGAGGCCGAGGTGGGTGGATCACCTGAGGTCAGCAGTTTGAGACCAGCCTGGCCAACATAGTGAAACAGCATCTCTACTAAGAAAATACAAAAAAATTAACCAGGCGTCATGACACACACCTGTAATCTCAGCTACTCGGGAGGCTGAGGCAGGAGAGCCACTTAAATCCGGGAGACGGAGGTTGCAGTCAGCTGAGATCACACCATTGCACTCCAGCCTGGGTCAAAAAGTGAGCCTCTGTCTCAAAAAAAAAAAAAAAAAAAAAAATAAATAACAAGCTAGGGTATTCATTATCATAATCTCATTCAACCTTGCACTGTAGATCTTCCCCAGAGCAGTAATGCAAAATAAATAAATAAAGCCATAACAATTAGAAAAAGCAAAGCTGTCATTATTTGGATATAACTTTCTACATATGAAATCCAAAAGAACGCATGAAAAAATTATTAAAATAATTAAAAGACATGAATAGATGGAAGACTAATGGGAAAAAGGAAACAAAAGAAAGGAAGCAAGCAAGAAAAGAAACAAGGAAGAAAGGAAGGAAGGAAGAAGAAAAGAAACCTTTCTCAACTTCATTAGTAATTAAGGATGTTTTATTTTGTTTTCAAAATAAGGACACAATATGACATTGTTGTCAAAATAATAAAATAATGATAACATTCTATACCTACTCAAAATTGGCAAAAATTTAAAAGTCCAATATACTATGTGTTAAAAAGAATGTTGATTCAACAAGAATTTATACTTTTACAATGGGTACGTAAATCGGTACAATCATTTTTTGAGGAATAACTGGTATTAATCAAAACAGCATGGTACTAGTATGAAAAGACACAGAGATCAATGGAACAGAATAGGGAACCCAGAAATGAAACCACATATTTACAGCCAACTGATTCTGACAAAGTTGACAAGAACATACACTGGAGAGAGGACGCCTTTTCAGTAAGTGGTACTGGGGAAATTGGATTGCTTTATGCAAAAGAATGAAGCTGGATCTCTATCTCTCCATATACAAAAACCAACTCAAGAGTGATTAAAGACTTAAATGTAAGACTGGAATCTAAAAATAGTGTTAGAAAACCTAGGAAAAACTCTTCTGGACACAGGCCTAGGCAAAGAATTCATGACAAAAACCTCAAAACCATAGGCAACAAAAACCAAAAAATAGACAAGTAGGACTTAATTGAACTAAAAACTTCTACATAGCAAAAGAAATAACCAACAAAGCGAACAGACAATCTGCAGAATGGGAGAAAATATTTGCAAACTATGCATCCAGCAGGGGACTTCCTTGGGAAATTCCAAGGGAATTTCAACTCAACAACAAACAACTCAACAACAAAAAGTCAATCCCTTAAAAAGTGGGCAAAGGACATGAATAGACATTTTGCAAAAGAAGATGTACAAATGGACAAAAAGCATATGAAAAACTGCTCAACATCACTAATTCTCAGACAGGTACAAATTAAAACTACAATGAGATATAATTTTACACCAGTCAGAGTGGCTATTATCAGAAAAACAAAAAATAGCAAATGTTGGCAAGGAATGCAGAAAAAAGGGAGTGCTCATACACTATTGATGGGAATGTAAATTAATACAATCTCTACGAAAAACAGTATGAAGATTTCTCAAAAAGCTAAAAATGAAACTACCATTTGACCCAGCAATCCCTCTACTTAGTATCCACTCAGAAGAAAAGAAATCATTATACCAAAATGATACCTGCACTCATATGTTTATTGCAGCACTATTCACAATGGCAAAGATATAGAATCAACATAAGTGTCCATTAACAGGTGATTGGGTAAAGAAAATGTGGTACATATATACAATATTATTCAGCCATATTAAGAATATTATTCAGCCATAAAAAGAATGAAATCATATCTTTACAGGGATGAAACTGGAGTCCATTATTGTAAGTGAAACAACTTAGACACAAAGACAAATACCTCATGTTCTCACTTATAAGTGGGAGCTAAACATGTGTACACATGAACATACAGTGTGAAATGATAGGGGAGACATGGAAGGGTGAAGGTAGAGGAGGAGAGTGGATGATGGGCAATTACTTTATGGGTACAATGTTCACCATTCAGTAAAAGCCCTGGCTTCACCATTACACAATCTATAGCGAAAGCCCTGGCTTCACCATTACACAATCTATCCATGTAACAAAATTACACTTGTGCCCCATAAATTTATACCAAAAAGAAATTTTTTAAATCCAAACATTCACATACCCTGTAATACAACAATCCAATCCTTAGGTGTATACCTAGAGAAACATTTGGGCACGTTTCTCAGGGGGCATGTACCAGCATGTTTATACAGTACAATACAAATGCCTTTAGACAGAAGAACAGTTACATAAATATCAGTGTATTTGTACAATTAATATTATGTATCTGTGAAAACGAATAAACTATAGGTACAGGAAATGATTTTGATGAGTCTTAAAAATTCAAAGTTGAAAAAGAAAATCAGTTTTCAAAAGATTACATATAGAGTATACTATAACATTTATATAAAGCTCAATAAACAACTATATATGTATATAATCCCTAATATTTATGTATATCACTAATATTTATCTCCCTAAAAATACACATCTCATATGCATATAGGGATATGCCAACCTTCTAAATAACACTTCTTAACTTCTTTCATTTTTTCAGTTAGATTCCTTGGTCTGTCATGTCACCGGCACTCCTGTTAGTACCTTAAACTGTCTTTCTTAATATTCTACCCACCTGGAAAAACCCCTTTGCTCAGGCAACATGTATAGAGAAAGTCCAATAAAAATTCAGAGGTTCCTACATAAACTCCGGCTGAGCAGTCTTCACAGGCCCTCAGTCGTTCTGGCTCCTCCAATCTCACTCTTCACTGCTTCAAATGTTTCACTGTTACCCAGCTTACAACGCCACCCTCATCCCCAGCACTTAAAACAAATGCTTACACTTTTTACTTTAAAAATAAAACACACCTTTGTCACCTGGACAAGAAACCGATAAAACTAACCCATGCACTCACACTTCCTTCCTATTACAAAAGAAACTGCCAATTCTCCAATCTCTTGGCCTAAGCTTTCTAGCGTCTCCACCCCACTGATTATTATAGAAGCTTTTGTCACGTTTGTGTAGTAAGCTTTTCTCTCTCACTAATGCAGAACCAGATACCTAATTTGTGGGTCCCAGTGCAAAATGAAAATGCAGAACAGCTGGCTCAGAAGTTATAAAGAATTTCAAGCTGGCAGCACCAGAGCCTTAACTCAAGGCCAGGGCCTTGTGAATCCAGGACCACCGCAAGTCAGCTTTATGGCGGGATCCTTTCCATCAGCTCAGAGAGGATCCATTCAAAAACAGCAAATCCACCTCTATCACTGTTCCTGTCCTGCTATGAAAGACCCTCTCCTCTTCCTTAGAAACTCACCTAGCATCTCTATTTGTTGTCTCTCACACCTGCCCATACCTCAATGCATTTCAAGCCGCCTTCCACCCAGTGACTTCACAGAGAGCATTATGTCCCGGGGCTGCCACGGGCTGTGGGGTTGCCAAGTCCAACAGTTGTTTTTCTGTTCTCTCCCCCTTCTGAAAACACTTTTTCTTAGCTTCCATGGGCCACACTGTCTTGTTCTTACCTCTGCAAGAGATTTTTGTCTTCTTGCAGAATCATCCTCCTCACCTAGACAGTCAGTAAACACTAGAATAGCTTAAACAAACCAGCCCTTCCCTCTTGCAAATATACCTTCTTCCCTTGGTGTTCTCATTGGAGTCCACATCTTTAGTTTAACTTCTTTATGGTGTATACGTGATGGTATAGGATTGGCATATTTTTATGTAGTTAAAATAGCCATTTCTCTCCCTTTGTAGTAGATTGGCCTATTTAGGAAGGCTTTCTCCCCCAAATCCTAGGAACAACCTATTTATTTCTTACCACTTTTATGGTTTTTAATCTTTTAAAAAACAATTTTTGTATACTATTCCAGCAGAATTTATTTTATATGTGGTGTCTACATTTTAAACCAATTTTTTTAGTTTCCAACATCATCTGCCTAGTAATTTGAAATCTCACTTTATCATTTTTTGTAATACACACTATTCTCATGATCAAAGAAAGTGACACGTTTTAAATAAGAAAATAATATCATATATAATGAAATCTGTTTTTTCTTCACAATTTATCAGAGTAATAAATGATCAAAACTAAATAATTCTTTATCACATTTTCTGATAGTTTTCCAATCATTTCATTTTCTATTCAAATCTTAAAGAAATTACAATTTTTAAAATTTTTTCTCACTTCAGAATATAAGCTCTGTGAAAGCAGGGATTTTGTATCTATTGTTCAATGCCATATCCCTGCCCTAGAGCTTGAAACAGGCAGGAAGTGTTTAATACACATTTGTTGTTAATAGGTAGATAAGTAATTGAACAAATGATTTGCTAGCCAGTTTCTCTAATCTTGTACTTATTTATTGTTTCAAGGTGTTTTAAACCACCTTGAGTAATCTTTTTTTTTTTTTTTTTTTTTTTTTAATGTGATAGGATCTCGCCCTGTTGCCCAGACTGGAGTGCAGTGGTGCACTGCTACCTTGCTCACTGGAACCTCTGCCTCTGGAGTTTAAGCAATTCTCCCACTTCAGCCTCCCAAGTAGCTGGGATTACAAGCGTGCAACACCACACCTGGCTAATTTTTGTATTTTTTGGTAGACATGAGGTTTCACCATGTTGGCAGGGCTGATCTCCAACTGCTGACCTCAGGTGTCCCGGTCGCCTTGGCTTCCCAAAGTGCCGGAATTACAGTCATGAGCCACTGCACCCAGTCCGAATAATCAGTTATTAAACTCTAATATGTCATTGGTCTATAATTACAATTATAAACCCTATTGTTTCCATTGATTTAATTGTCTAGGGGCATGCCGATATGACCGCATTCCAATTACTGTGCCCATATGTTACATTTGTATATGTTTTGGCTACAATATCTGAACTTCCCAGAATAGTTTCCGACAGTCTCATATTTGAATAAATAGGATAATCATTTAGTTTTGTTAAACAAACATTATTTTGTGACTTCTAGTTGACTCGAAAACTATTTATTAATTTGTAAAAGCTTGTTTTTTAGACTATCCATGTACATAATTTGCATTCGGGGATCGAGGGTATGTGTCAGGGAGGAAGCAACACAGACCCATCCCCAGGAGGCCTCTTGCCCCAGGACGCCCTCGGGCACCATGGGAGAGAACTGGAGATGCTATGAAGGCAGGGCCACCCCACTGGCCAGGAAGACAGAGGCAAGCAATATCCACGGGCACAGGAAGCACAGACATGGGCGGAAGAGCAATGGCTTCCAAAGGCCGCAAGCAGGAAGGAATATCTCCAAAAAGAGGGGCTGAGAAAAGGAGCCTGCAGAGGCGGTGCCGGGACCCCAAGCCTAGGCAGGAAGAGAGGGAGGCATGAGGAGGAAGGACCTAGGAAAAATAGAGGAAGACTTTATTTCCTTGTATTTCCTGATCAGAAATTTGATGCTTAGCATAAGAAAATTATAAAGTAAAAATTTATGAAAAAGAAAATAACATTCACCCTTCATGTGAGAAATGAGGATTAATAACTTTTACTTTCTAATGTTTTACTTTGTAGCCATAAAAGCTAATATTTTTATAGTTTCACGTATATGTTTTCCCCTTCCCTATCCATTTCCTGGACCTAACACTTACATCTTTTTTTTCCAACATTTTGATCATATTTTAAATCTTTCTTTCAAACAGACGATAGCTGGATTGTATTTTTTAGTTGAATCTGATATGCAGTCATTTCTATGATCACGGGGCAGACCCACAGCCAAGACCCCTCGCCAGGTCTTTGCCAGGCCTTGGGTCGTTGATGGCTCTCAGTGATGAGAGACTGAGTACACAAATGGACAATGGTCAGAGCATCTGTAAGAGTAGAAGTCCCACCCACCCCTGCAGCAGCCAGCCCAGGAGGCCAGCCTGCTCCAATGCCAGGCTTGTAGGAATTCAGATTGCTATCTCTATAAATAATATGGGAAATTAAACATTGCAGTCTGTAATAATCAGACCCAAATGGCTAGGACTTGATTAATAACTTAAGTTTCCTAGTTTTCATCCCTGCTTCCAATCTAGGACCAACCAGAGAAAGTCTAGTATGTCCCCTAGCCAATTCCATGGGATGCCCACTTCTCACCAGCCGCCTCTGGCTTCCCCAGGCCCACAGCCTCCGCCAGGGCCCCCAAAGCCTCCCCTTTCCCACAGTGAAGCTTCCCCACTCCTCGCCTGCCTGAGTCTGTCAGGACGCAAGTGATGATCATGGACCCCCTTGCTATAGCAGCTCTGAATAAACAGCCTTTGCCTGTTCTTATTTGGGTGGTCTTCGTTTATTTCCACAGTGGGAGACATCCGTTCCTTGCCACGTGACCCTCTCCACAGGGCAGCTCAGGACATGGCAGCCAGCTCCCCTCAGAGCAGAGATAGCAGCCCAAGGCTGAAACTGCAGTGTTCGTGTCCCTAACCTCAGCAGTGACCGTCATCACTTCTGCTGTGTCCCACTATTAGAAACCAGTCATTGGCCCAGCCCACACACAGGGGAGGGGATTACACACAGGTGCGCTGACCAGGAGGTGGGGATGACCACCACCCACCCCACCTAGTGTAGTGACGAATGCACCTGATGTTATCCAGTCATAACATGTGTGTTATTTATGGCTTATTTTATACCGTTGTTTCTTCCTTTTGTTTTTGACTTTTTTTGATGTTTGTCATATGATTTTCCACATGATTATTTTGAATGTCCTCTGTAGGTTTCCATCTCATTAACTGTAGTTTTCCTTTTCTCTGCTCTCAGAGATAGATGCATTTGATGAGACTACTTTTTAAAACAAGAGACCCACTATTTTCCCTCCATGAAACTCATTGTATCATTACGACGAGACTGTCTCATCATACAATAAGAGGATGCCTCTAAAACAGATCCACCCTAAAGTCTCTCATCCCATCGTGATATTTAAAACTTGTCCACACACTGCTCTCTCTGGGCCACCCCAGGGAACTCCAATGCCTTGCTAATATGTTGGTCATTTGTTAGGATTCCCTTCACATGTGTTTTCAGTTTCAAGAGTCCTCATTTCCTACTCCTAAGATGTTTAGTCTTGTCAATTTTCATACACGGACAGACAGACAGACAGACACAAACACACACACACACACACACACACACACACACACACCAATTGCCAGGTTTGCTTTCCACTGCTATTTCCTCTTCTGTTTCCCAACTCCCATGTTAAAATTTGTCCTCTTGGTTTGTTTTTACTTTTTTTTTTCACTTTTTACTGAATGGCAAAGTGAACACATCAAAAATGAACAACTTGATGAACAAATGTGAACATGCTCATGTAACTTTCACATGCCAGGAACCAAAACGCGGCCGGCATCCAGCAGCTCCATGCCCCTTGCCTCAACCCAAGAGTAGCACCATGCCAACTTCTGATGCCAGGGGTTCATTCTGCCTGGCTTCGAACTTTCTATCAAAGGAATAATCATCATTCATTAATCTGAGCCTGACCTCTTTCACTGAAAATTACGTTTGTGAGATTGATCCATATAGCTTTAGTTAATAATTTTTAATTAATAGACAGCTTTTACTCATATGAATTACCATTTACTCATCTATTCTACTCATGGTGGAAATTCTGGTTGTTTCTAATTTGGAACGATTACAAACAATGCAGCTATAATCCTTTGTATGTGTCTTTTGGCACATGTGGGCTTGAATTCGTTAGTTCTATATCTAGAAGTTAAATTACTGGTTTGCAGGAAATGAATTTTTAATTTTAACAAATAGTTTCCATTTCCAGTACTTGTACCTCTTTGATTCCCACCAGCAATGTCTAAAGGTTCCCTGTTCATTTGTTTTGTTTTTTTTTTCTCTTTTAACTCAGCATTTGTTATGTTTAATAAAGACTTACTTGAATATTGACAACAAAAACAAAAGAATTTCAGGATTCTAAACTTTACAATTATTTACCATGACTTTATCAGTATCTTCAGAAAATCAGAGCCTGGATGTCCTACCCATGTTCCCAGTCCCATGTTGAACACTAAGAACAGGGTCAATCAGAAAACTTACAGAAGGAGATGCTATCGTGGCCATAGAATACATGCCACCTAGAAATTCATTTACTTCTTCTTACCTATACAATTCCAATAGTAATTATAACAGCTAAAATCTGGCAGACCCTAGAAACTTAATGAAGATAGCTATATTCTTTATAGCTCTATTGTTTATTTGTTGCTGCTGTTGTAATTTTATTTTTATTGAGGTAAAACATATATGTAAAATTTACCATCTCTACTAGTTTTTAAATGTTTTATTTTTAATTTTATGGGTACATGGTAGGTGCATATATTCACGGGGTACATGGGACATTTTGACACAGACATACAATGTGCAATAATCACATCAAGGTAAATGGAGTATCCATCACCACAAGTATTTCTCATGTCCTTGTGTTACAAACAAGTCAGTTACACTCTTTTAGTCATTTAAAAATGTATAATAAATTATTGTTGACTGCAGTCACCCCATTATGGTATCAAATACTAGATCTTATTTATTCCCTCTAACTACATATTTTTACCCATTAGCCATCCCCACTTCCCCACTACCCTTCTTAGCCTCTGGTAACCATCCTTCTATTCTCTATCTCTATGACATCAATTGTTTTCATTTTTAGCTCCCACAAATGAGTGTGAACATGTGAAGTTTGTCTTTCTGTGCCTGGCTTATTTCATGTAACATAGTGACCTCTAGTTCTATCTATGTTGTTGCAAATGACAGGATCTCATTCTTTTTTATGGTTGAGTAGTACCCCCCTGTGTATATGTACCACATTTTCTTTATCCCTCCCTCTGTAGACAGACATTTAGGTTGCTTCAAAATCTTGGCCATGGTGAACAGTGCTGCAATAAACACAGTAGTGCAGACAGCTCTTTGATACACTGGTTTCCATTCTATTGGGTATATACCCAGAAGTGGGATTGCTGGGTCATATGGCAGTTGTATTTTCAGTTCTTTGAGGAACCTCCAAACTGTTCTCTGTAGTGGTTGCACTAATTTACATTCCCACCAACAGCACACAAGGGTTCCCTTTCCCCCGCATCCTCACCAGCATTTGTTATTGTCTGTCTTTTGGATAAAAGCCATTTTAACTGGAGTAAGATGATATTTTATTGTAATTTTGATTTGCATTTCTTTGATCAGTGATGTTGGTCAACTTTTCATATGCCTGTTTGCCATTTGTAGGTGTTCTTGTGAGGAATGTCTATTCAGATCTTTTGCCCATTTTTTCATCTGATTATTAGACTTTTTCCTATAGAGTTGTTAGAACTCCTTATATATTCTGGTTATTAATCCCTTGTCAGATGGGTAGTTTGCAAATATTTTCTCCCATTCTGTGGGTTATCCCTTCACTTTATTGACTGTCTCCCCTGCTGTGCAGAAGCTTTTTAACTAGATGGGATCCCCTCTTTACCATTTTCAAGAGTACAGTTGAGTGGTAATAACTATGTTCAGATTCTTTTTTTCTCTCTCATCTCTCCCTCCCCATGTACCCTTCCCAGCCTCTGATAACCACCAATCTACTCTCTATCTTCAGGTGATCCTGCTTTTTATCTGCACATGTGAGTAAGAACATGTGATATTTGCCTTTCCATGCCGATTTCTTTCACTTAACATCCAGTTACTGCAAATGACAGGATCCATGTTGCCGCACATGACAGGATTTCATTCTTTTTCATGGCTGAGTAATATTCCTTTGTGTATATACCACATCTGTTTTATCCTTTCATCAGTTCATGGACACTTAGGTCGATTCCATATTCTTCCTGCTGTGAATAGTGCTGCAACCAACATTACTGGACTATAATGATCATTTTATTTCAGCAATTTTCACAATGGAAATGGATAACAATAAATCATTTACTGGGTTTGTATGTGGGAAATTCAGGAAATGGTCAAAAATATTAGATGAGTTCTTCATGACTCACTCGGTCACAGTTGTCAGAACCAGTCTTGGTGATTTCTTTCAGCTGATTGCAGCCACTCTCATCTTCGATGACTCTGCTCGGTGCAGAATATCACTTGTGCATCTGCTCATTTGTCCAAACATTCTATAAGGATTATCCAGCTCTGCGTCAACACTGCCCAGAGTAGGAGGAGAGCGAGGTGAAGAGGGCCAGGCTCTTCCTATTCAGATGGACCTTGTCATTTTGTTTTATTTCCCCTCCTTGAGCCATTCATAAACAATTCAATGAAATGTACAAACCCATGTGACAAGCAGTGAAGCTCGCCTGTCAGCCACTGCCTCTCTGGGGCCAAGACTCAAGTGTAGCTGAGCAAGACAGAGGGTTCCCAGTCAAGAGGCATGAGCCATAGATTGAGCTGTAAGATGCCCTGATGTCTTGAGGACAGTGAGTGTCCCCTGAAGACCACATCAGCACCACGGGATGCTAGGGAGAGCTGTGTCAAATGCTGTTCCTATGGACTCCCAGCCAAGAGGGTCTGCCAGAGGCTGAATTGTTATTTCTTATGAAAAGAATAGGAAAAAAGTAAACAGAAAATATTCAAAGCTACGAGAAGGCTTTTCTGGAATAAGGAAATATTTCACAATGCAGATTAACCCAGAATAAACACATTCTGGAGAACACACAGCAAGGCACAGCCAGTGAAATTACTATATCTCAAGGATAAAGAATCATGTAAGTATTCAGGGTAAAAAAAAAAAAGCAAGTTACATTTTGGGGAGGAAGTAGAGTTCCCTGTAATAACCAGAAATGCTGGAAGATAAATGGAACTATGCCCACCAGAATTGTTACACAGTCAATCTGTCCTTCAGGTAGAAAGGTCACAGATGTTCTCAAACACATAAGAATCTAGAGAGATTATTGCATCAATAGTTTTTTTTAAATAAGATTTTTAAACACAAAGCGCAATAAAAGTGCTTCATAACATCCCTACACTAATCAAAACACAACATTTATGGTACTGAGTACTCAATCCATTTAAGTATGTAACTATGGAAAGAAATAATTGTGGTGAACAGTGATTATAGAAAAGGATGTAACGGTGATTACCATGAGCACTTAATATAATACCAAACATTTGTAAGGATGCAAATAAATGGGATGGCTCACACATCATGGGTGGGAATGTAAAACAGTCCAGTGATTCTGGAGTGGGGCAATTTCTAAAGACTAAACCTGCGCATATCACACAACCCAGAAATTGCACTCACATGTGTCTATTCCAGGGTGGTCCCTGAAAATCACTGAACAACCTGCACATGAGTGTGCATAGATGCCTACTGGCGATACCTTAAAACTGGAAACAACCTAAATATCCTTCACCACGTGACTGGTTAAACAAACAGTGACACATTCATGCCACGGAATACTATTCAGCAATAAAAAGGAATGAAATACTGATACATGCAACAACATGGGTGGATCTCGGGGGATTATGTGGAGTGAAAAAAGCCAGTATCGAAAGGTTAGTTACATAATGTGTGAATCCATGTACGTGCTATTCTTGAAATGACAGAATTACAGGGATGGAGAACAGATTCTTGGTGCCAGGGCTTGAAGAATCGGTGATAGAATTATTTTGCGTCTTGGTTTGTGGTGGTCACACAAATCTACACATGTGATAAAATTGCATGAAATTAAACACATACACATATAAGTACATATAAGGCTTGTGAAATCTAAATAAGGTCAGTGGATAGAATCAAAGTTGATTTCCTGGTTGTGATTTTGTACTATATAATGTATATATGCAAGATGTTATATTTGAAGGAAACTGGATGAAGGGTAAACAGAATATCTGTACTATTTCATATATTTCTTTGTAGAGGTGAATCTATAATTATCTCAAAATAAAAGTTTTAAAATTAAATAATAATATAAATAAGAAAAATTACGAGTTATAGGATAACAAATAACTAAAACCTAATGCTAAAATGCTTAGTTCATCAAAATAATTACTTAGGTTTTTTAAAGGTTTTTATAACCTTTGCTTAAATTTAAAGAGATAATTTAGAATCAAGATAAAAATAAATTTCAGTTGTTCTAATTTCACTTTAGTTTAAGTTCAAGTAAAATTAAATGTAATGTAATTTATTTTAAAATAACACATGCAATTTGATTTTATTGTTCTACAATTATTTCTGCCCATTTTTTCTTTCTTAATATCTGCAACTACACATAGATACTAGACTTAGAAAATTTTGCACCTAATGCCAAGAATGATCACTTCTTGTTAATGGGATTTGATCTAAATTTTTAAACTTTCTTTATTATATTTTTTAATATCTGATTTTTATTGTGGATATGTGTTATGCTTAACCCTGAATAAACAACAACCAAGAAACAAACAAACCACCAATAAAAAAGCAGCCTCTGACCTTAAGGAGATCATTGTCCAGAATGATGACAAGCATGTAAACAAAGATTTACAAGGCAGGTCAAAGTCTTCACAAATGCACAGAGAAGGAAGAAGCTCAAGCTGCCTGAAGTCAGGAGTTAAAGAAGGCTGCCCAGGGGTGATGAAGCATTTATAATATTGTTTTTTAAAACAGTCACTCTTGGTAATTTTATGAGTTCTGGCTGGAAAATCACACCATAGTAAAAACGGTTTCAAGTCAGACTTTCCACTGTAAAATCCATTTTGGCTAGTTTTCATAATTTATTGACACAACTTTGTAAAAAGTAAAAACTGTAAGTAGAAAAGCATGGATTTGAAGGCCAAAATGTGGACTTTTGTTTGTAATAAAGAATAGTTTTCATAAGCAGAACTTTACTTAAATAAGACACTTTTCAAAAATTCATTTCCATGATTTCAACTACCATTTCTTTTTATCTTTGTAAAGATGCTATTAAGGCCAAACACTGCAGTATACTAGTAACCTACTGTTTTCACTTATACATACAATAAAAGAACTTACAGATGATTAATTTTCATAATTAGTTGGCAATTTTTTTAATCATTAAATAGCAGGTGTTAATTTGCCCCTTTATCTTCTTAATCTCTGAATATACAATTCACATATTTTTCCTCAGGACTTGACACCACACGAAAAGCTCTTGTACTCACAGGGATGCATAATCTAAATCTTTCACTGAATCTATGTCTAATATTTGTACAGTTGACTGAGCATGTCTCCATCTATTTACAAGGCCTAATTGTGTAATAAGGTAATTGGCTATCATAAAATCATGGAGGTGGACATTCATCAGTCCAATCTCACCCACAGTCCTAGCTCTCCTGACCTGACACATGGTCCCTCAGCTCCCAAGTAAGTAACCAGTTTAGAAAGCTAGTTCTTCACAATCTAGACAGAAATGTGCTGGTGGAATTGATCTCGTATCTCTGTAGACATGCCTTGTGTATTTTATATTATCACAATTTGTGTTCAGGAAGGCTCTGTAGGTTGCAAATGACAATAACCATCTCAATCATGTGAAAGAAGAATGGGGTGGTGAGAGTTCTTTGCAGGGGTGCTGAATGAATTACAGAATCTGGGAAATACTGCCACCACCACCACCAGCAAACGTGAAACAGTCCTTGGGGTTTTTTGTTGTTGTTGTCCCAAGGACTTCCACATCAGGAATTTGTGGACCTTCCCTTTGCAACACAGCCATCAACACCTGACTACACACTTGTCTCTGTGTTTTAGTTTGAATAAAACAGAGAGATTTAAATAATTTGCCAGCCTCTAGGGAGCTGGTGCTTGCTCAGTGAATACCCAGGGTGGAGTATGAGTTCTGTAGGAGGAGACTGAGAAGAATACATCAATATATTGTGATGCCATTAATATTGCTAATTCCATTGATTTCCCTTTTTTCACTGAATTGCATATTGGAATGTTGACTAGACACAGCCATTGCTTATAAACTGTAGCACTGGCAATGCCAGGTTTGGTTTCACAGTTCTTCTCAAGTGTCTGCAATAACACATCACACATGTGAGTAGTTAATGCCATTTTTTATAACAATGAAAATATGGTTTGAAGCACTTTCACAAGTTAATAATCCACAAGCAACATATAATTGCAAAATTGTCCACATACTACATAAAATAAATGTCATTTTTGAAAACCAGATGTGATGACATTTGTGGAGTATTTAACTCAGAATACATGTCACATGGCTGAGCAATGTTTATTAAAACCCCATGTTGTATCTCCTGATTGTATATGTAAATGTGTTTTTATGGGTTTTGGAAAGTATGTGCTTCTGTTTTTTTGTGGTTCTGAAAATGAGCAGAACAGGGTGGAAGAAAACTGAGACCTGTCTCACCCCGTAGTGACAGGTTGTAAAAACCACATTTTTACACAGATTTTATGATAGAAAGTTGCTATGTTTGTTCATTAAGGAACAATATTTGAATTTCATCATGACAAGCAACTACTATCTGTCAGTAGAAATTCAGTAACAACTTGCCATTGAGGGGTGGAGAATTGGAAATTAAGCCAAGATGCTGAGGTTCTCTTCTTAGACAAGAAGTGTGCTGCTCTGTGATGTTGAGGAAATTACTCTGTCTCTCTGAGTTTTACTTTCTTTGTCAGTAGGAAATGCAATCGCATATGAGGGGACTAAGACTCTACTGTATGACAAATGATTCACTTACATTATGTCTAAGCCTCAGAACAAAAATGCAGCCATCCCCCAAATGTTTAACAGCCGGCAGATAGAATTTAAAATCAAATTCTAGCAGCCTCTTATCTTGTATGGGCTCTCAGCATACACACCCCTACTCATCCCTAAGAAACTCACAGAGGATCCAGGCCCAATGCACGCTCAAGAACAAGCCTGTGTCACCTGGATGTCCACATCTCCATGGCCTGGCACCTCCGCTGTTACTTCCTGGCTATCCCCTCACTCCGTTATCTCCCTGGGTCTCACAGGCTCTGCGAGTCCTCAGTCCCTACTCCTCTGAGAATGTACCTTATCCAAGGCACTTTTCCCAGGACTTCCAAAGCTGCAAAGCTTTTGCAGTAACCCCAGGCATTAAATACTCAAGCATCTCCTTCTGCCTGCTACCATCTACACTGCCAGAAAATTATCCTCTAGAGTTACTTTTTGGAGTTAGAGTAAATATTTCTCTTTTCTTCTTGTAGTGGCAGGCAGTACCCAAAGAACATACAGAAAACCCTTAGCAAGAGCTATATAATGCCCAACTCAACATGACCTTTGTCTTCCTCTCCAGCCTTATCCCCAGCAAATTCCTTGTTCCTAGAAACTCAGGTTCTAACAGTAGTGAGCAGCCCATAGGCAGCTTCATACCTCTTTGCCTTGTGTAATCTTGCTGTCTCTCCAGCTCCATTCCAACATGGTTGAAAATGTCCTTCCTTCATGAAGACTGAGAGGATCTGTGCAGCAGAGTTCATCTTTGTGTCCTCTGTACCCTATGGTTTGTCCGAACACATTCTGCTATTGCCAAATCAAGTTCATAGTTTTGCCTTGTTTTGTTTTAATTGGGATATTCTATACTAGTCTGCTCCTCAGAGGTGCAGCCAATGTTTAAATTCCTTTGGACATCCTTGCCACTTAGCAGAGTGTCTGGCCCACAACTGACGTTCAATGAACAATTGTTAGTGAATGAGTGGGTGAAAAATGAAAAAACAAATTACAGTCTTCAAAGGAACATGGTAGCAAGGGATCACCATAGGGACCTTCATGGATTGAGCTGAGGGTTGCCCTTGAGAATGGCATCGAGCTCTCCAGGCATCATTAGTGTAACAAGTAACATAAGAGGTAAGAGTGCGTGAAGAAATATAGAGAGCACGACCAAGTTCCAAATAATGGCAGCTGCTGGCCTTTCTCATGAGAGCATCGGAGAGCTGAGACACATTAGGCAATGGCCGCTGCTAGGAGCCAAGGGAACCACCAATGGCAGAGGCACTAGTGATGCTGGTTTGGGAAGGGCTGCAACTCCAAGGGCCGCTGGGCGGAAGGTGATGACAGGCTTCCTGCTGCCAGCTCGCATCAGGAGAGCGTCCACCCATCAGGAGGCATCATACACATGTCATCCAGGACTGTCATCTCTGCCAGAAAACCACGACCCTCTCCCCCGCACACGGCATCCTCTCCGCTATTCCAGTGGGCAGAGCAGAGATTGTTTTCAGTACATTCTCCTGAAAGAGAGAGAAAGCCATTTTCCCCCACAGAAAGCCAGGGAGCAAGAAGATCTCAGTGAGCTTTCAGCTAGCGACTGGAAACTTGAACTGAAACCCAGTCTTCACATTTTGGTTGAGGGCAAGGGGCAGGGAAAGCGGTTGGAGCTAGAAACACGATAACAAGAACTGACGTCATGTGAAATCTAGTGAGAGAAGTGTTCAGTAAAAACCAATACAAATACAAAAAAAAAAAAAAGAGAGAGAGAGAGATAGAGAGGAATTTCAAACCAAAATGAGGGATTAATGATTCTTTTATTGCTGGAAAGAACTGAGTTCTTCCAATTTCTCATCATGAGAAAGGAACTATGTGCCTGATGCTGAAAGTCCAGCAAACCATTTAAATTGCTGAGTTTTCCAGGTAATGGGGTATTTCTTTTGTAAAAGCTAATATTTCCTAAATTTTCATGTTATCTTCCTCTGTTGCACCTGTAGCATATGAAATTCAAATGTCACCTAGATTAAAATATTTTAACCAGCACAATTCTAACCAACACAATTGTTAGATTTCTCAGCCACAAATAGATTAGAAATCACAAGTGTTTAAAAGGTTATGATTGACTTGCTCACCTGGCAGATTATGAAAAGGAAAGAAAAACATTAAAAGTTAGCGAATGCATAGCCACCCAGATGTAGAATCAATGTAGAGGCGAATACATCTGCACCTCAGTAGCTTCTCAGGGGTCTCCACAGATAGCCCCATCTATCAGTGAATGCCAAGAAGGACAACTGTCCTTGGCTCCATCATGCCCTTTAGATAGCAGCTTATACATCAAATTTTCAAAAAAACCTTCCTCGATGGCTTTGCTTGAAGCATCCCCAGGCCCTCATTCTGTTTCTAAGCCCCCACTGTTTCCTTCCCAGAGCCTATCACAGTTCACAGTCATGTTCTTCATGACTCTCCTGTGTTCCACATTTGCCTACCTCCTGCACACGTGGCACGTGGCTGTGTCCTTCTTGTTCATGGTTGGCTGCCCATCCGAGCTCTGTGTTTGTCACATGGAAGGTGCTTGATAAATAAATGTTGCATGAATAAAGAAATGTCACGGGGAAGCATTTACATTCCCTGATTACAATACATGACTTTAGGAATACTCGTTTCAATCTACAAATGCTCCACAGAAAGATAGGTACAAGGACATTAATTTCTCAGAGGGACAGGAAAGTTGAAAGAAGGTAACCAACATTGATTGAGCAACTGTCATGTATTAAGAGCTTTAATTTTCACAATAATATAGTAAAATAGGGGTGATTAGGTCTCACCTCACTGAGGAAGAAACTGAGGTTGAGTAACTTTCCAGTTTTATGCAATTAGTGGTAAGCTGAGCTGAAGCCTGAGCTCTACATGCCATGACTTGGATGGGTAAGCTTCAATTACCCTCGCTTAAAGAGTAGCTCATGTGTTGTCAGGGATGCTCGATGGGCCAGAACCAAGGATTGGGTTCCAAAGAGAATAATTAGGATTGGAGCAAAACCTTGTAGATTGGGGCTGAGTCAAGAGTGAGCATCAAAACTAGAGACCAGGTTCAAAGAGCAGACGTGGAATCATAAAAAGATAGAATCAAAAGACAAGAGTCCCATAAAAACAGGATCTGAGTCAGTCTTCAGCCCACTTCAATCTGTCTTCCACCCCCAAACTTTCCCCAAACAGCACTCACTAAGGTCACCAATGACTTCAACATCATCAAATCAAATGGGTAATACTTTGTCTTTCTCTTGCGTGGCTTCTCAGCAGCATTGGCATTCTGAGCACTTCCGCCTTTGTGAATCATTGTTTACCTTGGGCTTCCCCGTCTTCCTCTTACCTATCTGTCTACTTCATCTCAATCTCATTTGCCACTTCATCCTCCTCCACCTCACTCATAAATGTGGGATTTTCTAAGATCAATGTGAGACTTCCTCTTTCTCTTTCTCTCCGTCTCTCTCTTCTCCCCCTGCATCCCTCCCCCTCAAAAACTCTTTCATTCCCATGACTTTAAATATTATTGACAGATTGATGAATTTTTAAATTTTTATTTCCCATCCTACACTACACCACACCTCTGAGCTTCAGACTTGATTTTCTTACTCCCTACTTGGCATTGCTTTTTGCATATTTCCAGAGAAGCTCAAATTTAATGATTTCCAATACAAACTCATTATCTTGATCCTCATTTTCTTCAGCAGTCCCAACTTGAGAATGAGCACATCCACCCACTTGAGCCAGCCAGAAATGCAGTATGCATTCTCATTATCTTCCTCTCCCTCAATCCTCAGATGTAAACCTATCCATTTAAAACTTCTAAGCATCTCTAGACTTTGCCCATATCTCTTTCTCTCTAGCCACCATCCTGATTAAAGAAACTATCTGTTTTGTTTTTGTTTTAGTTTTTTTTCCAGCAGAACCACCCCTGACTAGCCTCTCCACCTCCACTCTTGGGCCCCTCCAGTTCATTCTCTATGTTGTCAGGGGGGACATCTTTTTAAAATATAAATCTGATTACATGATCCCACTAAATATAGAATAAAACTTCAAGTTTTAACATGGTCTATGTGTCCCTGCATGATCGACTTCTGCCTTGACCCCTGCTCAATCTATGAGACTGGGGAGTGACAGGCAGGGCCCCAGCTCCAGGGCTGGTGAATTATCCACGCCTGAACCATCAGAACACTCTGCCATGGAGACAGACACCACATCCAAGCCAGACCGATGGGACTCGATCTCAGTTCTTTGTGCTGAGTGGGAAAGAGAATTTCTCCTTCTCCTTTCCTCTGCTGAGTGGGTAGGAAGCTCATGTGTGATGCTGCCACCCTTTCGCCCACACAGTATGAAAATGGAGCCAACACACAGGAAGGCAGTGGGGGCAGGTGGAACGATGCCAGTGGATGTAGCTCAGTGCTAGCACCATTGAGCTTCCAGGGCAGGGCCACAGACTTTCTCTCTAAAGGGCCAACTGGTAAATCTTCTAGACTGTGTGGGCCATGAAGTCTCTGTAGTGATTCCTCAACTCTGTTATCCTAGCGTGAAAGCAGCACAGTGTGTAAACAAAAGGGCATAGCTATGTCCTATAAAACTCTGTTTATGGACACTGGCATTTGAATTTTCACATGCTCTGAAAGACTGTTCTTCTGTTGATTTTTTTCCCCCCAGCCATTGAAGAGGTGTAGGAACTATCCTTAGCTGGCTGGCCCTCCATCAGGCAGAGGCCAGATTTGGTTCACAGGCTGTCACAAGCTGCACCTGCCACTCACTCTGGGCTTTTAGAAATGGAGCCTGTAAATTCTCTCTCTCTCTTTTTTTGGCTTAAGCCAATTCTGGATATTTTGTTTTTCTGTCACTTGTAAGTGAAAGAGTCCTGAACTTCTTATTCTTCATGTTTAGTATCTGGGATTTAGTTTCTCTCTTTTCTTTGCTTAAACAGCTAAGAAATCTAAAACAAACAAACAAAAATGAATAGAAATGAATGCTTAAGCAATCTTTTCACATTTGCTAAGATTAAAAAAAAAAAAAGTTTGATAATACCTTAGCTGGTAAACTGTGGTGAAGCTGGGACTGAATGCATGTTTCAACACTAAATGAACAATTCATACATAAACACCAAAACAGTTAGTTATAAATTTACTAACTTAAAATCCAGAAATGTGACAAAAAGAATTTATTTTAAAATGCCATATTTGTGATTAACACTTTCAGCTTGAACACCCATAACTGGAAAATATATTAGACTTTACTAGTAATATTTTTGTCACTGCCTTAGGTGGAATTTATTACCAGTGCAGAATACATAGTTAAAAGTGATTTCAACAATACTTTCATTCATTTACCCCAAATTCAAGTGGTCTGTGTCAACTCTCCATTTATCTTTCTTTCTGTCCATTGCCTCTTTTTTGGTCATTAAGTTGGTTTGAGGTATTTTAAAAACTGATCTTTTGGTTTAAAGTAGCAACAAAGGAAAATGAACAAATAATTCTGATAAATTTCTCTCTATACCAATAATTAACTTAATACACCTACAATATTGAAGCACATGCTTAAAATTACTTTTAAGAAAAGAAAATTTATTTTTGTTGCCATAATGCACATCCTGAAGTGGATTCAGATGTGCAAACTCGTGATGAAAAGAGATTTAGGTCATGTACCGAAAAGTTAGCAGAGCATTAACTTTAGTATTTGGACTACTCCTATAAAATAGCTTTAATAGTATACTCAGTGGGCCCAGGGATACATTTTTGTGGATCCGGAAATTTTTTCCATATTGGTCTCAAAAATTTAGAAAGTTACCAGCAAGGAATATGTCCAGTTTCATCTTGACCTCACCAGCATTATATAAACATATATTGTAGATATGTAATATATTTACATATTTATTTATATATATTACTAAAAAGTAATTTAAGTTTCCTCTTCTCTGATTCCTAAGAAAGAAAAATATTTTTAATCTCTATTTGTTTTACTCCTGTTTGAGTTAAATGTTCACATTTTATGCCTTTTTATTATGATTATTATTATTTGAGACAGAATCTCACTCTGTCACCCAGGATGGAGTGCAGTGGTGCAATCTCAGCTCACTGCAGCCTCCACATCCTGAATTCAAACCATCTATCTTCCATGTCAGCATCTCAAGTATCTGGGACCACAGGTGCCAACCACCACGCCTAGCTAATTTTTTTTGCATTTTTTGGTTTCACTATGTTGCCCAGGCTGGTCTTGAAGTCCTGAGCTCAGGCAATCCATCTGCCTCGGCCTCCCAAAATGCTGCCATTACAGACGTGAGCCCCCATGCCCAGCCTCATGTCCATTTATTTTGGGGCCTTTTGCTTCGCTCTTCCCTGTCGTTTATAATTTGGTTTAGATTATTCTCTAGTTGTCATTCTCTGCTATCTTTTTCCATCATAGCTTTTTAAAATATATGAATTATACTCCATTTACTTTTATATTTTTTATATTAGATAGGTGTTAAATATCTTTTTAATACCACATTTACTTTAAGCCCTCTCAAATAGATTACTGTAACTTCCATACCTAACAAATCAAAAATATTAAGGCTCCAATTGGGTTGGTGATTAACGTTGTATTATGTGTGCACTTTTTCTAATCTCTATTAGTTTAATTGTAAATTCTGACACATATGTGATTTTTATTTCAACTACAACTAAACATTTTAAGTAATTTAATTAGCTTTTTTATGAGAAGTAGGCAGTGCAATTTCATTAACGTTTAGTCTCCCCATGGTTTTCCAAGAAGTCTGAAAAAGTGCCCCCATCCCCACCCAAGAAGAGAAATCGGTATCCAATTTTAATTTGTTAATTAATACTATGGTTTCAATCTTAAATAGCTTGTAGGCAAGAGATACATGCTTCTCGTAAATTCTAGGTGACTTGTATTCTTTATCAGTCAAATATATTTGACTCCAAAGTGATATCCACTAAGAATTAACTTTCTGTTATTTCATTTCATGCAGGTTTAGGCATGGCAAGGAAATGGCAGGGCACACACTCTCCTGAGGCACACCACGGTTATCCATCCAAACCTATTTCCAGATCCCACCTAAAGAGAAACTAGTCAAGGCCCGAAACACTGAAGAAAAGCATCACTATGCTAAATTTTTAGAGTCTGATGAGATAAAACACTGTTTAGAGAAATGTGTCACCACCTTCTTTTTTAGCTAGTGGTGAATGGATAAACAAAAGGTTGTTTATAGCCACACAATGGAGTACTATGCAGCAGTAAAAAGAAACAAACTACCGATAAATGCAGAAACATGCAGGGAAATTATTGAGCTGAGTGACAAAGCCGAACACAAAATGCTTCATAATGAATGATTCTTTTTGAAATCTAAATTCTTTTTGAACTTATAAAAAATGCAAACTATTCTTTGGTGACATCAGATAGATCGGTAGTTGTGTGAGGCCACGGGCAGAGGCAGAGGATTTTACAAAGTAGCATGGAAACATCTCGGGGTGATGGAAGCATCCTGCGCCTTGATTGTAGCAGTGCTCATGGTGTCACAGCACATTGAATGGACACCCTAAATAGTGCAGCTTTTGGCTTGTAAACTATGCCTCCATTAAGTTGAAGATAAATGGCTAATGAGTACATGAACAAAGCTTGATGCCATTAGACAATAAAGAAATGCAAAAACAAGATAAAACCATTTCACACCTGAATTTTATTGCATAGAAATTTATCTTAATATTAAAGGTGTAGATCTTTTAAAAAGAATATAAATTAAAAAATTAAAATTAGAAACAAAACACTCAGAAATTCTACTTGCAAATGTGTGAAATCATATTACAGGTTATTCAGTTAGCATTGTATGGAAATACTCTAAGTGTCCTTCAGTAGGAAGCCAGGTAAATAAATTAGCTTCAACTTAATGGAGGTATAGTTACATACAATAAGCCGGATCTATTTAGAGTGTCCTACATAGATAGATAGATGGATAGATAGATAGATAGATAGATAGATAGATAGATAGATAGATAGATAGATAATAGATAGGCAGAGAGAGAATGTGTGTGTGTGAGAGAGAGAGAGAGAAAGAAAAAGAAAGAAAGAAAAAGAAAGAAGAAAGAAAGAAAGAGAGAAGGAAGGATGGAAGGAAGGAAGGAAGGAAAAAGAATGGAAGGAAGGAAAGAAGGAAGGAAGGAAGAAGGAAGGAAGGAAGGAAGGAAGAAAAAATATACTAGGCAACAAATAATGAGTAACACTTAAGTATTGACATGGAAAGAGCTCCAGGATATATTATTACACATTTTTTTAAGTGCAGAAAGACTATCACTGGAAGGACCCATCTATGGTTTGAATGTCCTTTCCAAAACTCATGCTGAAACTTAATTTCCAATGTGGCAATATTAAGAGGTTAATAGATTAGATTAATGAATCAATGTGTTATAATGAGAGTGAGGCTTGTGGCTTTGTAAGAAGAAGAGGAATCTGAGCTAGCATATTATGTAGCATGCTCAGCCTCCTTACCATGAGATGCCCTGCGCTACCTGGGGACTCTGCAGAGGGCCCCACCAGCAAGATCTCAGCAGATGCAGTTCCCCAACCCTGTACTTCCCAGCCTCCATAAATGTAAGAAATAAATTCCTTTTCTTTGTGGTTACTCAGTTTCAGGTATGCTGTTATAAGCAACAGAAAGCAAACTAAAACTCCCAAGGAGCCGATGAGCATGATCATCTCTAGTGGTGGCTGGAGATGGGATGTGACTTTTCACTGTACAGTTTTAAAACTAATTTTGACCCAATGAATTAAGTATTCAAAATTTAAATGAAATTAAATTAATAAAATGTGTGGACATAAACAGGAGCAGGTGACTTTTCTCAAAGGTCCATCTCATTCACCGTTTCTAAGGCAAGCCTTGGTAGTGATGCCTGCCAGCCACCCTGTTCCCTTCTTCCTCCTTCCTGGCACCCTTCGACACTCTGCTTTGATGCCCACCCCTTCAGTACCCTCACTCCCCATTGCAGTTGCCTGAAGGATAAGCACTATCCCGCCATCCTCCTTCCACAGACACCTTTCAGATCCCCGGCAGAGCAAACTTTTCACTTGATGTCTGCCTAGGAAATATATGAAAAAAAGAGACATAAATGGGAAGGCAATGTGAAGAGTTAATAATATAAGGAGGTATAGAAAATATTGTGAAGATATCAATACTTCCTAAATATGCCCATAGATTATTAAAATTCCAATTAAAACCCCACTCAGATCAGACTCTTTCCTCATCACTCCCATGAATCTTTTCCTTGATAAGGACACCAGGGATATTCCACTTGCTGGAATCCGCTGACTTATCTGCAGCTTTGGGTAAGGCTGATTAATGGCTGCTCTTCCCCTTGCTCTAGGACAATCACATCCCTCCCTTTTGGTGCCTCTGCTCCTTCCTCATCTCCTGGGTCTCTTCCCCTTGCAGGACCCAGGGCTCAAGACTCGATCTCTTCACCTTGCCCTTTATGTTCTCTTCTAATCTCTTTATGATCTGGCTTAATCTCAAGACTTTAAATAGCAACCATATATTGATGATCCCGATTTTTATCTCTTGCCTGGACCTCTCTCCTGAAAACCAAGCTATATATCCAACCTTTAGCTCAATACCTCCACTTGAAAGTCCAAAAAGTACCTCAAACACAGGAGACTCTTGGGTTTTCTCCTTCCAAACCTCTCCTCCCTCTCTGTTTTTCATCTCAGTGAGGTCTCATCACCAAGTTGCTGATCAAAACCTCGGAGTCACCCTTGGTTTGTCCGTCCGTTACGTCCCAGATGTGATCTGTCAAGAATTCATGTCAGCTGTTTCTCCAAAGTACAAGCAGAATCCAATCACACCTCTCTGCCTGCTCCACAGCTGTAAGCCAGTCCTGTGTCTCACCTGAACTATTGCAGCAGCCTCTTATCTGCCTTCCTTTCCTTTTGGACACAGCTGGAAGAAGGATCCCACTAAGACCAACTTGACAATGCCTGACACTTGTCTGTTACAGTCTTACAGTTTTTTCTCATCTATTTTTCATTTGTTTGTTTTTTGAGACAGGGTCTTAGCTCTGTCACCCAGGCTGGAGTGCAGTGGCATGATCATGTCTCACGGCAACCTTGGCCTCTGGGGTTCAAGCGATCCTCCTGCCTCAGCCCCCAGTGTAACTGGGACTTCAGGAATGTGCCATCACACCTGGCTATCTTTTTTATTTTTTGTAGAAACAGGGTGTCGCTGTGTTACCCAGGCAGGTCTCAACTTCCTGGGCTCAAGTGATCCTCCAGCCTCAGTTTCTCAAAGTTCTGGGATTACAGGGGTAAACCACTGTTGTTCCCAGCCTCCATCTATTTTTTAATAGAAGCTGAAAAGATTACAATAGCCTACCAAGGCCCTACAAGACCCCTCCCCTACATCAGCCCCTTCCCCTCCCCAGTGCCCTCCTCCACTGAGCCACGTTGGCCTCCCTCCAGTTCTCTAGGTAAACACGGTAGAGTTCTGCATACACGGAAGGCTGCTCCTCCCAGACACACACAGCCTTCTCTGTTAGCCCCTCCCTAAGCATCTTATTTAGGAGGCATTCCCCTCTGTGCCCCTTCCCTACTTCATTTTTCTGCATAGCACCTATCCCATGATATCTATGATTACTGGATGTTCACAGGCAGTTTTTTTACCCCCTGGAATATGTGCTGGGCACTATTTTAATAATTTGGAGTTTGGACAGCAAGCAATGCCGAAGTCCCTCGACCAAGTTCACGAATGCACATATGACTGAGGCGTTCATGACACAAACCAAGCAACTTCACTTCGAACTGGAATGAGCTAAAGGCCATCTCCCACTCACTTTTCTCCTGAACCCCAAACAAGGCCTGGAAACAAGGCAAAGGTCTGTTCTACACAGGTCCACGCCCCACATCTCCTGTGAGAGGTGACAGATCAATGAGCATTCGTGGCTTTCTTGAGTGGGACCAGAAGAGAATCCAGCCTACCTCTGGAGACAGAAAGGACTTAGTGGCTTCTGTGAATGAACAGCCTTGAGGACACAGCCTCCTGAGGTGGCTCCTGGGTCAAGCTAACAGTCTGTTCAAGGCAAAGGTACAACTGTTGTGCCCTGGGTCGGGTAACATGTCAGAGGCAGAACCCTAGGCTTGGAGATGACAGAGGGGAGGCGGTCCTGCATGGGATTCGGCCTGCTGGAGTTGGCCAGCGAGCAGAGGGTCTGCATCCCCAGAACAGGTTTCCCGCTGTTCCACCCCGTTAGCAGCCTTCGGTCCTGCGCAAGATCCAGCACTGACCAGTGCTGGTCCTTGAAACTGTCCCATGACACAGACTTTATCTTCATACTAACCTAGAGCTTGGGGTCTTTAGGTCTCCTAAAGTCAAGTAAAGGCCTTGCCTGAGTGAACACAGCTGGCTGAGCTCCTTGAGGCCCTGCAGTGTGAAGCCTCCAGGGTGTGTGAGAGCAACTTCCCTTCCAGGTGCTGCAGCTCAGGGCTAACTGTTTCCTCTGGAAGATGGGAGCTCCTTAGGGAAACTCGAGCCTCCGTGAGGTCGCCCATGGATCAGACGGGCTGTAGAACTGGGTTTCCGGGCTCCTGTGGGGAACTTCTCTGAGGACCTCTTAACACTGTGTCAAAGGACCAGGCCTGCCTATTCACACTTCTTGGAGAATGAGTTAAATCTGGTGGCCTGGAGGGACGATAATGTGTCGCCTCCTGCGAACCCAAGGATGGCATTTCCTGGATGCACTCCTGTGAGCCCCGTGCAGCCAGAGCAGGTGGTCCGGGTTCGCCGCGGCCATGGGGAGCAGGGCGGGCCTGGCTGAGGCCCGCAAGGAGGGACAACTGTGCCTGGGCAGGCTGGCCAGCCGCCCCTCGCTCAGTCCGCGGAAACCCTACCTCAGAAAGACCCATTAGAGAGGTGGAGAAGGCGATCTCAGGCCTTGGCTGCGGAGTCACCGCGTCAGAACCTGGCCCTGACAGTGGGGCTGGGCGCTGAAGCCGCTGCTGCGTGCGGGTCCCGAGGGCTGAGGCACCTGCCCTTCCCTGCCGCCCACGGAGGGGAGACCTCAGCCAGATTCCAGGGTGACTTGTGCGACCTCTCGCTTCTGTGCCAGGTGCTGGGCAAAGCCACTGCAGACCACCTAATAATTTGAAAAACAAATTCTAGAAACATCCCAAATTCAGAAAAGGAAAGGAAGCAAAAGCATCCAATACCCCTGTTCCATCCCTCAGAAATCAACCCACCCTGGCCAGTGAGGCCTCCAAGTCCTCAATTAAGACAGAAAAATTTAAAATAAATAAACAAAAAGTTCCGGGGCGGGGGAGTGGGAGAGCCAAACTGGTAAAACAAAGCAGTGAGAAATCGAAGCTTATTAGCAAAGGCCCAATAAAGAGCCAGGCAGTGAACTCTGGCAGCATTGGAACTCACTACCTCCCCGAGCACGGCCTCGGAGGCTGAGAGGCCTGGGAGGCAGGGCCGAGTCCTGCAGGCTCCAGCAGAGCCCTGTGAAATGCCAGTCAGGTCCTGGCCCAGTGCCCGAGGTCCGCCCGCAGCCTCGGCAAAGCCCTCCCGGCCCGCTGGAAATCTTCCCCTGCCAGGCCCGAAGGCACGCAGCTCACTGTCACCTCCACCTGCTCTGAAACCCCACATCCAGCCCAGGATCAGAGTCCCGCATCCCCACCCCACGCCAAGGGAGGCAGGATTGACAGCGACCCTGAACAAATGCAGTCGGGAGCTATTGTGAAAGGCCGCTGGCCCCGAGGCCCCCCAGCCCGCGCAGGACAGGCCAGTTCATCATCTCGGTCCCAGGCCCCTATTAGCGTGTCCATCTGCGACAGCAGGACACGCCTGCCAGTGCCACTGGCTTTGGGGCCCGCGCGGCCCTTTTTCCCTCGAAGCTGCTGCAACAAATAGCAGTTCTTTTGAGGGAAGGAACAGTGTGGTCCTCAAAGTTCATAATGAGAAATCTCAGAGAAAAGTCATAGTTGCTAAGCTGCGCCATTGGAGACTTGAAGGGTTCTTCTTAAAAAAATTAATGACTAATTCTATGTTTTGATTGTTCATATGACGACCAATTAAAGGAGAAATCTAATGGGCTGGACTCCACTTCAGGCTTTTTTTGCTCTGTCTGCATATGCGGAGCTGCTCACACAACTTCCAGGGAAAGGAAAGAACAGTAACCCTTTAAGGGTTTATATAGGCAACTCTTCCACTGGAAAAAAACGCCTGTGCACAACGGTTCTGTCAAGAGCCGACCATGTGCTGGGTGCTGTCCCTGCATTATTTCAGGGCAGAGCAATCCTGTATGCAAACACCTATGCCAGTCCACAGAAGATCACACAAGGCTGTTGCTCGGAGAGATTGAAAAAATATCACATGCTCAAAGTCACAGTTAATGGCAAATGGTCCTGGCATTTTTGGGTCCCTGTTCATTTGGATAGTCCACGTTCTCTCTCTCCCCCCCCGCCACAAATACACAGAAAGAGTGTGTGTACATTGTACATATTATAGAAATATATATAGTGTATGATAATATAATGTATGAATGTTTATATATTAATCATAAAATAATTTAATCTCAAGTATATATAAAATATAGCATTGAAATCTTTAACAAGGGGTTGACTGCCTTCTTGTATACATTAAGGCGTGCTGTGTTATGATGAGTGACAAACAACCTGCACCTCCCGTAAGCCTAATGAGGGGGTGTTTCCCTCTCTACACACCCATCGTCAGAATGCCACCTACGAGTCCAGCCCAAGGGGCTGCTCCCCTCCCTCTGGGCCCAGGCTGAGGAGGAGGTCACTAGCCAACAAGAAGGAGGAGGAAGTGACCTGGGGAGGCATGGCCTGGTTCAGGGAGCCTCTGCCCCAGAGTGACAGGAGTCCTAACATCAGCAGGTTATGCAAGCCTATGGTGGACTTCCAAGGACCGCCAAGAACCATCCACCAATGGGGAGAAAAAACAGATGCTTCTGATCACAGAAACAGTCTACCCTTCTCCTTTAGGCTACAATTAACTGGCCTCAGTGACATTACTAAGATAGAAAGGCAGTGCACACCTGCCAAATGATCTTAACAGGTGACAAAACTAAATGCCACAATGTCAGAACAACTCCCTAATCTCCAGTGACATGCAATTGCCCTAAATGCAGGCACTGATGATTCTACTGCTTGTGTCACCACTAACTAGTTGTATTTGACATTTATTTTAACGGTGGATAGCAAAACATCCTATTTTTTGTGGTGTTGAGAAACCAGAGAAATTGTTCATTATGGAAGAGTAGAAAGATTTCTAGTGTTACACACACACTCACACACACACACACACACCTGGTTAGCTTAGGTGACCTTTTGTAGGTTGACTGTAAGTTCTGCAAGGGCAGGAACTGGTGAGTGACCTCATATCCCCTGCCACCTCTGGCTCTTGATAAATGAGCATTGAGTAAATGCCATTTACTCCAATTCTGAATTTTAATAAAATAGCCAACAACCCTGAAAACTCCTATGTGTTTTATTTTATTAATAAAATATTATTTATTAATCCTTTGTCTCTTTCGGAAACAATTAACTTGGACAAGGTGCTTACCTTGGCATCTAAAAAATGGTGAAGAACTATCTGTGAGGTCCTTCCCAGGTCTGTTGCAATGACTCAGGCTTTGTAAGCTCAGTCCCTCAAAAGTAACAACTGCAAGATTTTCTGCTGATTTTTTTGGAGGGGCCCTAGAAATTCTAATTTTCCATTCAATTGCAGAAATAGAACACCAATTTGCTTTGGATTTCTTTAGCCCTGTCATTTTTAACATACATATTTTTTGACCTTGCAGAATCTCCAGATTTTCTGCCATCTAAAAATGCCACTTGAAATCTAACTTCTGGAGACCTCTTCTCAAAAGCGATTTATTTCCTTCTATACTACAGGTGGAAACTCCATTCTCTCTGTTTATATTCCTTGTGAAAAAAAAAATAAAGTGACATAATTTTCTCAGTTGGTGACCTGCCTTGATTTTCTCCTTAGAAGAATATAAGCTTGAGAATATGTCTTTGCTCCAGGACCTTTATTACATAAGGTGAGACGTAATCACAATAATTAAAATAATGAAATCAGACATAACTAAAATGCTTCAAAATGTCTCTTTAGTTGTGTCCTAATAAGCACTCATTCTCACTTATTACAGTTTATAGACAAATTAGCCAGACGAAACTTGCTGCTTTGTAAGATTGGCAGTGAAGTTGACTCCAGCCACCTTCCTAAACCTCCATCCCCTAACCCTGATTACCTGCAAAGCCAACTCATGGTCAACTCATGTAACATGGTCATTCCACATGTACCATGAATTAATGGATAGATCCTTTTTTTCTCTGTTCTGCAATAGAACTGAATTTGCTCCCAGAAATGTTTAACTGATTTTTAGAAAGTCTGCCTATAAGGATAATGACCTGTGATAAACATTTGTGCTTGAATATTACTCCATATTTGAAATATGCAATTTAAAGAGATGTCTATCATGATATGTTATGGTTTATGGCATCTGGACAAAAATCTGTCAACAAAAGGATGTATATACATATATGAGATGAGAGAGAGAGAGAAAGAGAGAGAGAGAGAGATGAATGAAGAAAGATAAGGAGAGGGGAAAAGCAGAGATAGGAAGCACACCTATAAAATGGCACTACCATGATTTAACCACTGGGGATGAGCTGCAAACTCTAATGCCTACAGTGACCTCACAGACCCATGAACAAGAGAATCAGGATGGCAGCTCCAGTGTGAACTGGAGATCAAATGTACCTCCTAAAGGGGACAGTTACCATTTAACCACTTGTCATCTCCCATGAAAGCAAACACAGTTGGCTAACAATTCCCATTTTTCAAGAAAAACACAAAATCTACAGTTTAAATGTAAAATCTTCTGATTTTTAAATGTTACCATTAATTAAAGTAAAAGAAACATTGAATGGACCTCACAACACTACATCTGTACCCTGAAGTTGGTTTGTAGACCACCAGTTACAATCTCCAGGCTAGTGTTTCTAGTAACATCTGTCCCTGAAACAAGCTATAATACCTTGAACAAAATTATTTCAGCTCAGTTGTAAAATCATCACTAGGGGGGAAGCATTTTGAAGGATTCAGAAACTTTCTACAAGATCCCTCTGCAAAGTAATTAACAAACATCTCAACGATGCTGAAACTAGCATTCAAACATGCAGTCATGCTTTTTTATTGTTGTTAATTCATAACCTTATTTTTTTAGAGTAGTTTTAGGTTCACAAAAAAGTTGTGCTAAATGTATAGAGAGTTTTTGTATACCCCTGGGCACACACATAAATAGCCTCCCCAAAAAAGTGGTGTCTTTTTACAACTGATTACCAACATTGACACATCATTATCACCCAAAGTCCATAGTTTATGTTAGGGTTCCCTCTTGGTGTTGTACATTCAATGGCTTTTTACAAATGTAAAATGACAGGTATCCACCACTGAAATATGGTACAAAATAGTTTCTCAGCCCTAAAAATCTTTGTGTTCTGCTTATTCATCTCTCCTTCCCACCAACCACTGGCAGCCACTGGTCAACTTACTGTCTCCATAGATTTGCCTTTTCCAGAATGTCATATATAGTCATGCACCACTTCACAATGAAAATATGATCTGAGATGTGTGTCATTAGGTGAATTTGTCATTGTATGGTCATAACAGAGTGAACTTACACAAGTCAAAATGATATAACCTACTACACACCTAAGTTATACGGTATAGTCTATTTTTCCTAGGCTACAGACCTATCTGACATGTTACTATACTGAATACTGTAGGCAATTATAACATAATGGTAAATATTTGTGTATTTAAATACAGAAAAAGTACAGTAAAAATAAGGTACTATAATCTTATGAAACCACTATTGTATATGGGTGCCATTGTTGATTAAAATGTCATTACATGGCACATGACTGTAGCAGGAGTCATAAAGTATGTAGCCTTTTCAGATTGACTTCTTTCACTTAGCAACATGCACATAAGTGTCCTCCATGTCTCTTCATGGCTTGATAGCATATTTCTTTTTAGCACAGAAAAACAATCCATTGTCCACATGTACCACTGTTTATTTATCCACTCATCCTCACGAGGACATCTTAGTTGATTCTAAGTTAAGGAAGTTATGAATAAAGCTGTTATAAATACTCATGGGCAGATTTATGTAGACAAGAGTGTTCAACTCATTGGGGTAAGTATCAAGGAGGGAAATCTTTGGATCATATGGTAAGAGTATGTATGTACACTTTTATAGGAAACAGCTAAGCTGCCTTCCTAAGTGGCTGTACCATTGTGCCTTCCCATCAGCAATGAATGAGACTTCCTACTGTTCTACATCCTCATCAGAATTTGGTGTTGCCACTGATCTGAATTTTTTCCATTCTAATAGATGTGTAGTGGTATTTTACTGTTTCCTAATGACATATGATGTTGAACATCTTTTTACAAGCTTACTTGCCATCGGTGTATCTTCTTTGATGAGGTGTTTGTGTAGGGCTGTGGCCCATTTTTAAATCAGGTTATTTATTCTCTTGTTACTAAGTTTTAAGAGTTTAGTTCTTTGTATATTTTGGATAACAATCCTTTATCAGATGTTTCTTTTGCAAATTTTTCTCTAGTATATGGCTTGCCTTCTTCCCATGGCATTGTCCTTCTCAGAAGTTTTTTAATTTTAATAAACTCCAGTTTATAAATTATTTATTTCATGGATTGTGCCTTTGGTTTTGTACTTAAAAAGTCATTGTCATACCTAAGGTCATCTAGGTTTTCTCCTACATTATCTCCTAGGTGTTTTATAGTTTTGAATTTTACATTTATATGTATGATCAGTTTTGAGTTTTTATAAAGTGTGTAAGGTTTGTATCTATGTTCATTTTTTGCATGTAGATGTCCATTTGTTCCAGCAATATTTGTTGAAAAGACTATATTTTCTGTATCGTATTGTGTTTCTTTTTTGTCAAAGATCAATTGGCTAAATGTGGGTCGATTTCTGATCTCTCTGTTCCATTGATATATTTGTCTATCCTTTCACCAATACCACACAGTCTAGACTACTGTAGTTGTATATGTCTTGAAGTCAGGTAGTGTTGATCCTCCAATTTTGTTCTCCAATATGGAGTTGGCTACTGTGGGTCTTTTGCTTGCCCATATAAAGTTTAGAGTCATTTAGTCAATATTTACAAAGTAACTTGCTCGAATTTTGAATGGGATTAATCTACAAATCAACTTGGGAATAAGTGACATTTCGACATTATGGAGTCTTTCTGACCACGAACACAAACTATTACTCCATTTATTTAGTTATTTGATATCTTTCACCAGAGTTCTTTGGTTTTTTCTTATAGATCTTATACATATTTTCTTACATTCATAGCTCAGTATTCCATTTCAGTGTGTTAATGTAAATGGTAATGTGTTTTTAATTTCAAATTCCCTTAGTTCTTTGCTGGTATATAGGAAAGTGATTGGTTTTTGTATGTTAATCTTGTATCTTGCACACTTTCTATAAATGCTTATTAGTTCCAGGAGCTTTTTAATTGGTTCTTTTGGATTTTCTAAGAGATAATTATGTTGTCAGTGAACAAATACAGATTTATTTCTTCCCTCCCAATCGGTATTCATTTTATTTAATCTTTTGTGTGTTATTGCATTAGCTAGGACTTCTAATACAATGTTGAAAACCACTGGTGAAAGGAAACATCCTGCTTTGTTCCTGATTTTAGCTATAGGTTTTTGTAACTGTTCTTTATTAAGTTGAGGAAATTGTTCTCTATTCTTAGTTTACTGAGAATTTTTATCATGAATTGGTGTAGGATTTTGTCTAATGTTTTCTTCTGTATCTATTGACACGATCATGTAATTTTTCTGTATCTGTTGATATGATCTGTTGATGTGATGAACTACATTAATTGAGTTTTCAAATGTTGAACCAGTCTTGCATATCTGGAATAAATCTCAGTTGGTCATCATCTATAATTTTGTTACACTTTGTTGCATTTGATTTTGTAACATTTTCTTGAGAATTTTTACATCTACGTTCATAAAAAATATTGGTCTACAGTTTTCTTTCTTTTCTTGTAATATCTCTTTCTGGTTTTGCTATTAAGGTAATTCTGGCTTCACAAAATTAATTATGGAGTCTTCCCTCTATTTCTAGTTTCTGGAAGAGATTGTAGAGAATGGATATAATTTCTTTCTTAAATATTTGATGGAAATCACCAGTGATCTCATCTGGGCTTGGTGCTTTCTGTTTTGGAAGGTTATTAATTATTTATTCAATTTCTATAGTAGATATAGGCCTATATTAATTGTCGATTTCTTCTTGTATGACTTTTGGTACATTCCATTTCAAGGAATTGGTTCCTTTCATGTAGGTTGTTAAATTCGTGGGTAGAGCTATTTATAATATCATTTATTATTCTTTCAATGTTCATGAGATTAGTAGTGATGTTCCTTCTTTCATTTCTGATATTCATAATTTGTGTATCCTCTCTTTGTTTCTTAGCCTGGTGAGAGGCTTATAAATTTTATTGATTTTTTGAAGAATCACCTTTTGGGTTTGCTGATTTTCTTGCTAGGATTACAGGTGTGAGCCACCACACCCTTGCTCATTTTTTCTATTTTTGTTTTCCACACTTTTTCTGCTTCTGTGGGTTTTACATAGCATTTTGTAAAATTCGATTTTCTCTCTTTTCTTAGCAGAGCATTATTTAGTTTTTAACTTTTTTAAATCAGTTGCCTTAGATTTTTTTCTCCCAACACTTTGGGAGGCCAAGGGGACAGGATCGCTTCAAGCTGGGAGTTTGAGACCAGCCTGCGCAACATAGCAAGGCACTACCTTTACAAAACATAATTTTAAAAAGTCCAGGCATTAGCTAGGACTGTGCCTGTAGTCCCAGCTACTCAGGAGGCTGTGATGAGGAGATCCCCTGAGCCTAGAAATTTGAGGCTGCAGTGGGCTGTGATCGTGTCACTTCACTCCTGCCTAGAAGACAGTTAGACCCTGCCTCTAAAATAAATAAATAAATAAATAAATAAAAAGACAGGAAGAAGAACAAGGGCAGCAAATAGAAAATAGTAATAAATATGGTAGATATTAATCGAACTATGTTAATAATTACCTTAAATGTTAGTGGTCTAAATATACCACAATGGACTGAATGTTTTTGTCCCCCCAAAATGTATATGATGAAATGTAAGTTCTCAAAATGATGTTATTAGGAGAGAGTGTTTTTGGGAGGGGATTATGTCATGAGGGTGGAGCCCTTACAAATGGGGTTAGTGCCATAAAAGAGACCACAGAGAGCTGCCTTGTTCCTTCTGCCATGTAAGAGCACTGAGAAATTATGGCCGTCTATGAAGAAGTGGGCCCTTATCAGACATCAAATCTGCAAATACCTTGATCCTGGATTTCCCAGCCTCCAGAACTATGGGAAATAAATTTCTGTTGTTTACAAGTAAATCAATTTATGTTATTTTGTTACAGAAGCCCAAAAAGATGAAGACATTCACCAGGTCACTCCATTCTCTTCTTGCTTGCATGATTTCTGAGGATATGTTGGATGTAATTCTAACATTCTCTATAGGTATTTTCTTTATGGCTCCTCTACAGGTAAGGTGTTTTTTCCCTTTAGCTTCATTTAAGAATTTTTCATTAACCTTTGATTTTCTAAAGTTTGCGTATGTTATGCCTAGGTATCATTTGTTTGTTTGTTTGGATTTTCTTGGCATATATCTTCTTGATGTTCTCTGAGCTTCTCAAATCTGTGATTTGTTGTCTGACATTAATTTGGAGGAATTTTTTGTATTATTGCTTTAAATATTGCTTCTGCTCCTTTTTCTCTTTCTTCTACTTACAGTATTCCCATTACATGTAATTATCCCACAGTTCTTGAAAGTTTTGTTTTGTCCTTTTTGTTAGTCATTTTTCTACCTGCTTTTCAGTTTTGGCAGTTTCTGTTTACGTATCTTCAAGCTCAGAAATTCTTTCCTCAAGCATGTTCAGCCCACTAATGTGTACTTCAAAAGCATTCTACATTTCTTTTACAGTGTTTTAGATCTCTACAATTTTTAAATTCTTTCTTAAAACTTTCATCTCTCAGGAATTCAAGACCAGCCTGGGCAACATAGTGAAACTCTATCTCTACAAAAAATTAGCCAGGTGTAGTGGTGCATGCCTGTAGTCAGAGCTACTCAGGAGGCTAAGGTGGGAGGATTACCTGAACCTGGGAAGTTGAGATTGCAGTGAGCCAAGGTCATATCACTGCACTCTGGATTGGGCAACAGAGTGAGACTCTGTCTCCAAAAAAAAAAAAAAAAATTCCATTTCTCTGCTTACATTGTCCATCTGGTCTTACATGTTGTCTATTTTTTCCATTAAAACTCTTAGCATATTAATCATAGTTTTTTTATAATTAATATCCCTGATGTGATAATGTCTTAGTCCAGTTACCGTGGTTATAACAGAATGCCACAAACTGGGTGATGTGTAAACAAAAGAAGCTGATTTAGAGATTGGGGAGTCCAAGAGTTTGGTGTTAGCATCTGATGAGTGCCTTCTTGCTTCATCATAACATGGGAGAGGGTATCATGTGTCAAGAGAGCTTACTCTTATAACACAGCCACTCGCACAAGAATTAACCCACCACCACAATAGCCATGTGAATTCATTCATGAGGACAGCAGATTAAGTTTCCAACATATGAACTTTTCGGGGACACATTCAAACCACAGCAGTTAGTTGTAACGTTCCTGTCATGTCTCATTCTGGTTCTGACACTTGTGCAGTCTCTTCAAATGGTGTCTTTTGCCTTTCAGTGTGCCTCGTAAATTTTGTTGTGGTGGACATGATGTACTGGGTAAGAGGAGCTGCAGTAAAGAGGCTCCTAGTGATGTAGTGATAAGCTGTGGGGAGAGGGAGCATTGCACAGTCTTCCAGTGAGCCTGTGTCCCTGGACTGTGAACTTCAGCTTGCTCTCGGGTTCCCCAGCCCCTTAGATGGTACAGAACAGTTGGAGGGGGATGGAGTTGTATATTTCCCTTGCTCCAGGCAGGTCACGCTCTGATAAAACACCAGGTTAGGGCTCCAGTGAAATAATTTCTCCTGAGGGCAGACCTTCTATTAATAATAGAATGTTCCAACCTATTTCAAAATGGTTCCCCTTCTCCTTCCACTGCCATGATGAGATTTTCCCCCTAATATTCGTTGTAAGGACCTGGCAGAGCTCCAGGAAGTAACACTCTCAAGTGTCTCATACCACCCTGCGCCATGACTGGGCTCTGCTGGAGTTCTTAATTCGCAGAGCTGCCCCTACTGAGCCTCCTGCAATTTCTCAATTACAGGGTGAACTTTCTCACCCAGCACTGGGTCCTTGGAGGTTTCTGTGTGCTGCTTTCTGCCCCTGGAGGTTGTGCTTCTGTGTTTGCCTGTCTCTCCAATTTGGGGGGCAGTGGTTTGCCCAATGACCTCAATTCTCTGAAAGATCTAAGAAGAGGTGTTAATTTTTCTGTTTGCTCAGCTTTCTACTTGTTGCCAGAATGGAGTGCCAATCGTGCCTCCTATAGTGACATGTAACCCTCAACTCCAGAGATGATGAAGCATACCAATGACAAAGGAGAAATGCTTTAGCAGTTTTCTGTCAGAGCATTATCCCTTGAAAAAGCTGCTTCTTCCATATTCTGGAAGAGATGGATCTCAACTCAGAGCTCAAGGCAAATGACTTCCTTCAAGGAGAAGGAATAAACAGTCTCAGAAACCATAAAAGACTGCCCCCAGGAGTGTCCCTGAACCTCGGCAGGGGCCACACTTACCTTGCAGAAATAGGTGATTAATGCTCCCAGTACAAACTCCCAACAGTAGAGAAAGACAAATAATTGAAAAACAAGTCTCGCTACAAACCCCTGACCCCGAGCTACCTAGTTCTCCTCCCTAGAGGCAAAGCTCTTACCAGATTCTTGTATCTCCTTAACATATATCCTTAGAAGAGCTGTCAAGTGAACATATGTTTAAGTGAAAACCTATTTTAGAAGTGCATTTTCTTAAGGAACTTTAGGGTTAGAAGGAACTTGTGTCAGTCCTTAATTCACAACCTCCATTAGTACTTATTGTTCTTGCACAAAAATCTTTCTCAAAAAAGCCCTTTCCACTCTGAAATAGCTTATTCTATTTTTACTTAGCTCCAGTAGTTTATAAAACATATTTTTTGAAAGTCTAAACTCTGCCACTATTTTTTTTTTCCTAATCAATCTTTACTTTGACCTCCAAGCCAGAGAAAACAGGTGGTCAAATGCCTTTTGCCTAAGATGGAACTTAGAATATTTGAAGACCTCAGTTCTTCACCCTGCCAAATAACCTGTTTTTCCTCCCCGTTCACAGAGAATTTGGTTTTAGAAAATTCAGAGCCACATTCCTTATAGACAAGACTAAACTCTTATTCAACATACTCAGAAACTTCTTCTAAGAGGATAACCGCTCATCAGAGGAAAAGTTTCTCATGTACAGCTGGCAAAGGGATGGAACCATCTGTGTTATTAAAATCGACAGACACTTATGAGATTTATTAAGGGAAATACTAGAGTTTTAGTACATACTTGCTAATATAGTACACATGAAGGCTTTATCTATAATTTTTGTTGGCCAAGCAGAAATTTTGGTATTATTCACCCTAACAAATTTCCAAGATATTTTGAAATAGAATTTTAGGTCCTGACATCACCATTTGTCTCAGGTTTAGAAGCGTTGCTGGACAAGAGGGATAAAATATGGCTCTGCCTTGGGTTCAAAGTTGGCCTCTCATACTAGCAAGTTTACTTTGGGATCCTGGCCACTTCTCGTGACCACAGAATCACATTGCTATAAGAGGCAGATACAAGTATTAACCGGCTCATAGGTTATCAGATAAGCTTAGTCTGACCAATGCTTAGCGCAGCAACTGGGCTGCTATTGTCATTCTTATGGTGGTGGCACATGGCACCCAGCCTCTGTCCGTGCCATGATCTGGGACCACCCTCCACAGAGGCTGTGAGCTGGAGCCCAAACTATGCAGGGCCCTAACTGTGTCAGGCTCCTTATCTCTCTCAAGAGGCCGTCATTATTGCCTGCTTGGCCATACAGTTCTTTACTTACCAAGTAACACAGTTATCAGCCCACTCCAGGTACTAGCCAAGGACTACAAAATCAACATGAATGTCAGCTTTTGTATAAAAAGTTCAAAGGAGAAACGCAAACTTTACATAGATGTCCCAGGAGGATGTTCAGCAAACCCATTCTTCTCTGTTCCCTGGAATCCATCCCAGTATTGAGCTGTGTGTGTGTCTAGTAATTCTTTACAAAAAGCTCTGTTTCTTGTGATGCCATCAGATCACATTGAAGAATATACAAGCCGTACTATGAAGACTGTTGTCTCATATAGTCCTAACGTAGTGAGAACTGATGTTCTAACATACTGGTTTTTTTTTTTTTTTTTTTTGGTCACTCAAAGGAGAAATTCCTGTGCAGTCTTACAAATCAGTTGTAGCTTAAATTGATTTGTGTTGTGACTTGTGCACACAGGTCACATTCCCTTGACAGAAAATATAGTTTAGAAACAAATTTGCGGCAGTTGTTAAGTGAATGCACACGAGTTTATCATATTTAGGTCTTTTATTGTAAGACTCACTCCTGCCTTCATTTTATGTTCCACTGCTGTGCTTCGCATTTGCCTTTCTCTAGTTTTGTTTTCTGTCTCTGTGTTTCTATACGGACTGCTCTCAGCCCAGGTGTGCAGGAAGCACACACGTGCCTGCAGAGCCTTCACCATCTCTGCATCCAGGGACTGACTTCAAAGCACAGTGGCTGTACTGATCCGCTAAAACAAAGGAACAAATTACTTCTTCTAATTCACAGGGAAGTTCCAGGTTGTACGGGTGGTGAGGAGCCTTGTGTCTGTCTGCGCTTGCCCTGGTGAAAAACCCACCGTTCAGGCTGCAGGGTGTGAAACCCAGGCACAAACACTTCGCTGGATGCGGAGGAAAGATGCAAGGTTGCTCCCCTTCAGAGACAGCAAAGGGCAGATCTGTAGCTCTACTTACTTCAGGATTATGATTTTTGACAGAGCCGGGAGATCAGGGTTGTTGAACCAGGCCTGAAGGTCCTAGTGAATCTCGTGAAGAGAGGAGGGGTCTGACTGTAACATGGACCTAGAGGACATTCTTACTGCAGGAGAAGCAACAGTGGGGATGGGGTGGACTTGCCAAAGGAATGTAGCTCAAGTTCCTACAGCCTAAAGCAGCTCAGTTTCTTTCGGCCAAACTTTCGCGAACTTCCCTGGCATTTCTCCTGCGGGAGCTACCGGTGCAGTGGGACACTTAGCCTCTCTAAAAGCATCTCCACAGCTGTTTGTGTCAAGCCTTTATTCCAAGAGCCTCACTTTTGCGAAGTAACGTGCTTCACGCATTGGCTTCAAAGTACCCACGGCCGGTTGCAGTAAACATTGAGGAGGCCTGTCTCTGCGCCCAAAGTTGGGTGCCCTCATTTCAGACGATTTCTAGGGTGCTTCACGGGATCTGAAGGACCCTCGGACTTTAGAGCACCACCTCGGACGCCTGGCACCCCTGCCGCGCGGGCACAGCGACCTCCTCAGCTGCCAGGCCAGCCTCTGATCCCCGCGAGGGTCCCTGGGTGCTGCAGGGGAGGTGGGGACCAGAATAAAGGAGCAGTTTCCCCGTCGGTGCCATTATTCGACGCTGGCTCTAGGGCTCGGCCAGTCTGTCTAAAGCTGGTAGAAGTTTGTTCTGTAAAACAAAAGAAGGGAAAGGGGGAAGGGGACCCTGGCACAGATTTGGCTCGACCTCGACATAGGCTGGGCCTGCAAGTCTGCGGGGACCCAGTCCAGAGGGGCAGTGCTGGGAACGCCCCTCACGGAAATTAACTCCTCAGGGCACCCGCTCCCCTCCCGCGCGCCACCCCCTTCCCGCGGGAGACCGGGTCCCGCGGGGGTCACCGCTGTCCACCGCCTCCGGCGGCCGCTGGCCTTGGGTCCCCGCGGCTGGTTCTCCTCCCTCCTCCTCTCATTCTCCTCCTCCTCTGCTCCTCCCGATCCCTCCTCCGCCGCCTGGTCCCTCCTCCTCCCGCCCTGCCTCCCCGCGCCCCGGCCCGCGCGAGCTAGACGTCCGGGCAGCCCCCGGCGCAGCGCGGCCGCAGCAGCCTCCGCCCCCGGCACGGTGTGCGCGCCCGCCGCGGCCAAAGCGGCCGGAGTCCCGAGCCAGCCCCGGCGGCCGCCGCCGCCCAGACCGGACGACAGGCCACCTCGTCGGCGTCCGCCCGAGTCCCCGCCTCGCCGCTAACGCCACAACCACCGCGCACGGCCGCCTCACTCCGTCCACTATTGATCCGGAGAGCCGGAGCTTGCTCTTCGGGGAGCAGCTATGCGACCCTCCGGGACGGCCGGGGCCGCGCTCCTGGCGCTGCTGGCTGCGCTCTGCCCCGCGAGTCGGGCTCTGGAGGAAAAGAAAGGTAAGGGCGTGTCTCGCCGGCTCCCGCGCTGCCCCCGGATCGCGCCCCGGACCCCGCAGCCAGCCCAGCCGCGCACCGGCGCACCGGCTCGGCGCCCGCGCCCCCGCCGGTCCTTTCCTGTTTCCTTGAGATCAGCTGCGCCGCCGGCCGGGACCGCAGGAGGAACGGGACGTTTCGTTCTTGGGCCAGGAGAGTCTGGGGCGGGCGGGGGAGGAGACGCGTGGGGCACTGGGCTGCGGGCCGGCGGGGAAACGGCCGCCTGGACCTCCGGCGCCCCGAACCGCTCCCAACTTTCCACCCTCACTTTCCCCGCCCCGCTGCGCGGAATCGGCGTCAGTGGGCGAAAGCCCCGTGCGGGTGGGTGCCTGGGGCCGGGGTCCCGCACGTGCGCCCCGCGCTGTCTTCCCAGGGCGCGGCGGGGTCGCGGCGCGCACCCGAGGGACTGGCGCTGCCCACCCACCGAGGCTGCGCTGTTTAGGGAAGCTGAGGAAGGACCCCGAAAATAAAGCCTCCCTTCGGACCCCGCGGGACAGGCGGCTTCCTGAGCGAACCTCCCTGCCTCCGCGCTCCGCGCAGGTCTCAAACTGAAGCCGGCGCCGGCCAGCCTGACCCCGGCCCCTCTCCAGGTCCCCGCGATCCTAGTTCCCAGGTGTGGAGTCGCAGCCTCAACCTGGGAGCTGGGAGAAGTCCGCCACCACCTGCGGCGCCTGGGAAGGGGTGGTGCTGGCGGCGGTTAGCTTCCTCGTTGGCAAAAGGCAGGTGGGGTCCGACCCGCCCCTTGGGCGCAGACCCCGGCCGCTCGCCTCACCCGGCGCGCCCTCGTCTTGCCGGTCCAGGTATGCCCCCCACCTCCTGGGGACCCGCGCTCCCTCCCGGGCGCCCGCGCAGAAAGGCCCGGGCTCTCGTTCGGTGGCCGCCTCGCGGGGACGTCCGGGTCTGCCCCACCTGCAGCCCTTCGGTCGCGCCTGGGCTTCGCGGTGGAGGGGGACGCGGCTGTCCGGCCACTGCTGGGGGGATCGCGGCCTCTAGTGCGGAAGCCCAGGAAGCAGAGCTCATCCTGGCCAGCACCACGGTGTTTCAAAATGGGGCTCACAGCAAACTTTTCTCCTCAAAACCTGGAGAGTTTCTTTCTTGGATGTTTCTTTTTGCTGTCTGAAGAATTTGACATTGAGCCAACCAAAATATTAAACCTGTCTTACACACACACACACACACATACACACACACACACACACACACACACACACACGGATTGATGTCCCTGGTTCAAGTGTGCCAAGTGTCCAGACAGAACATGAGCGAGTCTGGCTTCGTGACTACTGACCATAAACCCACTTGACACGGGAAACATGCCTTGGAAGGTTTAATTGCACAATTCCAACCTTGAGCTGCGCGGGTTCCAAGAGCCAGGCCCGTACTTGCTGTTGATGTCACTGGCATGGGGAGTTGGGGTTTGGTGCCCAGCGCGGTCGTTGGGGGAGGGGCAAGACATAGAACAGTGGTTCCCAGACCTTGCTGCACGTTAGAATTACCTGGGATTAAAAAAAAAATCAAAACAAAAACCAGTGTCTGAATCCCGCCCCCAGACATTCTGATTTAATTGGCATGGGGCAAGACCTGGACATGGGATTTTTTTTTTAATGCTTTTCATGTGATCTGTTGGGGAGCCAGGTTTGGGGATCACCGGACGGAAGAAGGATTGTTAAAGTCTCCGGAGAGATTACTTGCCAATGCAAAGAGCTCTTTGAGGACATCTGGAATTTTAACAATGTTGCCAAATATAGGAAAGAGGGAAAAGGTGGGGTGAGGTTCCAATAATAAAAGATTCCTCTTTTCATTGAAGGAACTGGTGGAAAGGTTTCTTCTCTGCTGAGCTTGCAGGGCCCCTCCTGCCTGCTTGGGGGCTGACTGCGGGTCCTGTTAGTCAGGTGTCAGCCCTGTCTCTGCTGAAGAGACTCTTCTCTTTATTTTAAATTAAACCCTCAGAGCACCTCCAAAGCATCACTTTTCTCCCTCCAGTGGGGTTCTCATTCTTTGATGTTACTTGCTTGAACACCACTGTTAGTGATTGGAGATTTGTTCCTGAGAAAAATATAAATACCACTTAATTTGCCTGTTTATCCCGTATTCACTCAAAACAGAAACTCCTGAAGACAGAGAGAGTAGGTGAACAGGCGCTATTCTGTTACAGTAACATAAAAGACTGAATTTTCAGGGGCAAATTATTAAAGTAGGAGATGAGCTCTTTTAACAGAAATTTGTTTGAGACCTGTGTCTATCAAATTCAGTCGATTTTATTCAAGATGCACTTTGTTTAGTAAGGGTTTTGTTTGGTTCTGGGACATGCTAACTTCTGGACTTGCTGCTCTTAGACGTAATGACTGCCAGACACCGTTTCATGCGTCCTAATCCCCACATTAAGCACAAGAGGTGTACACTCTCCTCCTATGGGGGAAACTGAGGTACGAAGAACTAAAGTGACTTTCCCACCGCTGGTAGGAGGCAGATGTGAAACTCACACCAGGGGCTTCCGACTCCAGATCCCTCTCTCAACTTCCAAACTCCACTGCCTTGTCCGAGTTCTGGTTTCAGGAGATCCAAATCAGGTGTGTGCAAACGTCTAATGATAGAGCTGGCAAGGGGAAAGGGCCCAGGGAGCCGGCTCATGAAGATAGGTCTGTCTGAAGCTTCAACGCGGGCTGTCCAGCAGTCTGCGTTCCTTCAGAGTTCCTCAGCCCTCTGTTCAGTCACCTTCCATGGAGACAGCTCCATCCCTAGGTCAGTGAGCATGGAGTGGAGACTGCTTGAGGGGCGCTAAGCAAAGCCCTGCCTCTTACAGAATGAAGGTGCTCTCCAGAAGGGACTCTGGAAAGTATTCCAAGGCGAGTCGGAATTCCCAACTGAGGGAGCTTTGTGGAAATAAGCCTGCCCAGCCCCACTTCTGGAGATGTTCCTATTCAGTACGTCCGAGCTGTCTTAAAGAGAAACCAAAGTGGGGATATCAATGGTATCCAAAGTGAGATCTACCACCCTCCCTCCTCAAAGGAGGTCAGATCTAGAAAGCGCAAGCCTGGCCTGGCAACTGGGACCTTTCTTCTCACTCCAGCCCAGGGCAAAGGTGGACAAGTCACTTTGACCCTTCAGGCTTCTGAGCTGTTGTTTCTGAATTCAGTGAATATTTACTGAGTGCATAGAATATGCTAGATATTCTGGGTTAAAGGGGTGAGTTTTAAGGGTTTCTGCTCTTGCTTCCAGATTGCTTTCAAATCTGGAAGGGACACCAGTGGTCTGTGTGTTAGACCCACACTGCTGTAGCACAGAATACAAGAAACTGGCTGAGAGCTCCAATAGGTTTTAACGGTAATTTCTGGCTTCACATATTTAGTTTCATCACTCATAATTTTTCAAAAACTTCTGGTTTGAAGACACCGATTGCCAAAAGTCCGTTGTGCTGCATAATTACACTTGGTCCACGTGACAGCACTAACATGTTCTGAAATGTTTTTAGAAGTAGTCTCTGTACTAAGATGAAGGATTCCTCCCTGTTTGAAAAGAAGATATTCTTTGTTTTTTCTTTGATCCAAGCTCCAAGACTAGCAGCTAGCATCTGAAACTTTTTTGACGAGAGTGACAAACCAACTCTAATATTAAAGGCAACTGATGATTATGGGCACTGAAGGGAAGGTAACCCCAGGCTGGTGGCCTGGAATAGGGATGGGTCACAATGTTGAGGACATTTTGCCTGTTGCAGAACCCACCTGCAACACAGTGTAGCCCTTGCCATGTGACTTGTGTGTGTGTCTGTGGTCTGTATGTGCGTGTTTTAATTTTGACTTCATATGTACTCTAGTTGTGAGCTTATTTAACATTAGGTTTTACTAATAGGGGTATGTTTTGAGAAAATTTCAAAGTTTTAGAATATGGTTCACCCACATGTTGCTTCCCTATAAATACAATTTTAAAAACAAGATTCTGGGCTGGGCGCGGTGGCTCATGCCTATAATCCCAACACTTTGGGAGGCTGAGGCAGGCGAATCATGAGGTCAGGAGTTTGAGACCATGCTGGCTAACATGGAGAAACCCGGTGTCTACTGAAAATACAAAAAAAAATTAGCTGGGCATGGTGGTGGGTGCCTGTAATCCCAGCTACTCAGGAGGCTGAGGCAGGAGAATCACTTGAACCTGGAAGGCGGAGGTTGCGGTGAGCCAAGATCACGACACTGCACTCTAGCCCGCATGACAGTGTGACTCCATCTCAAAAAAAAAAAAAAAAAAAAAAAACCAGATTCTGTTCCTCAGATTCTTTCCATTTTTGTTTCCTTTTGTCACTTACAGACATTTGAAATTATGGTGATAAACATTTTTAGTCTCAGTTAATTATTACTGGTTTATTCTTGAACCACTAACCCATAGAGAATAGAGTGTAAATCTTAACTGTTCGTGTAGGCCATCCCCATTAAACATCATAGTGTTTTCTCATTCATTCTTTTTCATTTTCCTCCTACAGGGCTGAATTTTCTAAGAAAATTTCAGCAGTTGGCTCTTTGGACAACATCATTAGATTGTCCTCCATTGGGCCCATAGGCACAAGCTGGCCAGTTTGAATTTGGCAAGAATCCAGGCATTGGAACTTATTCAAATAACTAGTTTGCCTGTAATTTTCACTTTTTCAGAGTCATCTGGTAAAGCTTTCTTGCTACACATTTAGATAGATACACTCAATCCAGTTGTCTAGAAAGTTCCTTGAGCCAGTTGGGAGCAGGAGGGGTAGCTGGGGCCTGGAACATTGGGGACGTGTTTACTGAGCCCCTAGAAAGTAAGTGCTAGATTTAACATTTCAATCCCTGAAGGCCCTGAAGTTCAGTATCAGATGACTGGTCCTGTGGACTGAGCATCTGTGAATTGCATATGCTTAGAATAAATTTTACTCCCACCAGTTTCAGCAGCTTGCTTTAGCAAGCAGTATGAAAACACTAACATGGGGGAGTAGAATTTCTCTCTCTGATTGAAGTTTTATCTCGTTCTGGTGGGTTTTCAGGGAGAGACCCAGAGTCCAAGTGTCCTTTCTGAATATATCTAGAACTTCTCATTAACAAAAGACTCAAGTTATAATTTAGGGGACAACGCACCCAATGAGAATGCCTTGCGGACAGCCCTAAGTACACCTGCAATTACACCATTACTAGCGGGGCAGCACACATGGCCCTGACTTAGTTTAAATAATTACGTAAGTCAACCATGATTGTTTGCCCTTTGAGTAGAAGGGCAAGTATGGGTACCTGTTACAACTTAGGCTTTTTTTTTCTTTATGTTTGAGCCATGATGAGTGATTTACACTGTTCCATCCATATGTTGAGATGTAAAAATAAATTAGACTTGGTACTTGCCCTTAAGTGTCTGGAAGTCAACTGGAGGAAGAGAGAGCTAGAGATAATAAGTGTGAAACAATGTCACAGAATTAATGACAGAACTCTTCCCAGGACAAAGGATGACTTTTGAGTTCAGTCTTTGCCTTTAATTCTACACGGGGAGGAGAGCACGTTTAGCCACAAATGGAAGGGATTGCTCATTTGAGCTATTTGGTTATATGGTTATTTCCCCCAGAGAATAGGTTGTGGAGGACATTGCACAAGCAGTGCCAATAGGAGCAAAGTTCTTGAGAGTGCTAGTAATTCAAATGGCAGGAAGAGAAGGAGTAAATGGTAAGGCTACCTACAGTTCACAGAGAGCTCCATCCTGTGGCTTTGGATTTTGTCCTGTGTGAAAGAGAAGTGACTGTGAACTGACATGCTGTGTTTGGTGTTTTAGAAAGATGGCTGCAGCTGTGGTTTGGGGAATGGACTGCAGGGGTGGCATTGGAAACAGGGAGGTTTGTGACTATTACCAGAGACAATGAAGCAAGAGCAAGGAAGATTCAGGACAGGGGACTCTGGGACTGATCAGGAGGCAGAACTGGTTGATAAGTATATGTAGCAGCATAAGAAAGACAGAAGCCCAGATTGACACCCAGGCTTCTCACTTGGAAGCCTGGATAGATCCTGAATGCAATCACAAAGGCTGGGAAGTCAATGGGACTGCAGAGAAGGGAAGGGCAGGGAGGGGAAGGGCAGGAGAGTCCAATATGAATATTCAGCTTTTAGGTGTATTGAGCTTGAATTGCTCAGATGGAGAAGTCCAAGAGGCAGTAGAATACGGTGGTCCAGAGCACAGGAGAGCAATGTGGCTTGAGCTGTCATTTGCTCACATATTTCCATGTCAGTTACTTGTCTTAGGTCACAGGACAACTCCTCCCCTCACAGTCTCCTGGCTCTCCCTGTCTCATGCTCACCATCAGCATCGAAATTGAGCCACACCAGGGGTTCTGGATACCAGCTTCTCTCTAGGTGAGGTTGCTATAGTCAGCAGGTGATTAGCTGCAGTTATCGGCCACTCGTAATATAATATATTGTGCATATAAGTGTACCAGGAGTCATGTTCGTATATTGCTACAAATCCTCAGAATGGGGATCTCTTGTTCCCTGCTTAAGACTGCATCACATTACTTGGTTTTGTACATTAGTGACTGAACCCAAAAAAAGTAGGAGATGGTTTTTTTCTTTTTTCTTAAAGCAGTAGCTTTTGAACCTTGATCATGCCTTGTAACCAGCTGAGGGGCTTTTGAAAAAGAGGGTGCCTTACTGTGCCCCACATCAGGACAATCAGTATTTCTGGGGAATGGAACCTGGCACGCACACATTTCTTAAAGCTCCCTTGACAATTCTGAGGAGTGGATTAGGTGTTGTATGTAGCTTGTAACAGAAAGAATCTTGTCTTTGCTCTCAGACTCCCATTTCTTACTCATCTCATGAGCTCCTTTGAGATCCAGAAACAGTTGCATATTTAGTAAATCAGTTCCAGAGTCACATTTTATTTCACAAGTTAGTCCATTAAAAGTTTCCTGCAGTGAGGAAGTAGCCAGAAAGAACACGCCGTCCCTCGTCTTTTTTATAACTATAGGGTCTGGCTCGACAGAGCAGGAGCATCACCATCTTGGACAAGCCCATCATCCTAAAGTTCACCTTAATAAAAAACTGCCTAAATTCAAAGGGCATCAGCCTAATGACTAAGGTCAGCATGACCGTAAATCACAAATAACATCTCCAACCAGAAACATTCCAAACTCCTCCCCGACCGGAGACATGCTAGCCTCGACCAGAGACATGCTAGCCCCAAGATAAGCCCCCTCCAGCTGGGAAGGTGCCAGTCTCGAGATAACCCCCCTCTGGCCGGAAAGATGCCTTCCCCAAGATAAACTCCCCTCCTCCCAGTGATATTCCAACCCTGCCATAAAACTTCTCCCTCAAACAGGCACATTCCAAGCTTCTGATCATCCCCCTCACCCTAAAACCAATCTATACTCTCCTAGTCTGTAAGAGAGAGCGCTCCTGACCGAAATTGGTTTTAACTAAAGAAAACCTGTCTTTAACTGCCAAAAAAAAGAGAAAAAAAAGTTTTCTGCAGTGGCTGTCAGCGGGCCCAGCATGGCCGCAGCACCTGAGAACCTGTTGGAGATGCACACTCTTGGACCCCACCCTGGCCTCTGAGTAAGATACTGGAAGGGCAGGCCCCAGTCTGTGCACACAAGTCCTCAGGGAGGTTCTGACTGATGCATGCCAGAGTTTGAGAACTGCTGATAAACTCCAGGCACATCGCATGCTGGGATCTAGATACACCAAGGGAACAAAATAACCGCACTTGTCCTCCAAGGACCGACATATCTTCTGGAAGGACTGAGAAAGAGAGAGACATACATGATCACTCCCTGTAATGCAATGTTTTATAACAGATGTGATTTGGGATTTCAGTGGGAGCTCAGAAGGGGGACTGACTAATTCAGACTCTGCGACAAGGGGAGTTTCTCAGAAACAGAATGCTTAGCTGGGCCTCCAGGCACAGGGACAGGAATGAGGAAATACTTGTAGGTCCTGTGCTCCTTCAGCAAACCCTCAGTTTCTTGTTATTTTTATAAATGCAAACATCTTACTAAAGTAGATGGTAAGGCGTTAGAATTTCCTGCTTTATTTTTCTAAATGACCCTGGGAAACTTGGAATATGAAAGGTAAAGTGCAACACATTTTGCATTTAAAAATTAAAATGATCCTTTTTTAAAGTAGCAACCAGATGTGAAAAATTGGACTAGAGTCTAGAGTATAGTTGATAGCTTTAACTTTCTCCCCAGCAGCACGATTTTCCCTGAAATGTGTTATGAATAAGTAAAATGACTACTTCGCATCCTTGAACTCTTCCTACAGAAATCTAAGAGAGAAATGAAACAAAAGTTTGCATAGTTCTAGACGCGATAAATACATGTGAAATCACACAACTCAGAAAATGTCCCTTAAATTAATTGAGCCATTGGTACTTGTGAATTAGAAGAGACATCTATTTTCTGATTCACTGTTGAAAGTTGTACAACGTTACCTATTTATTTGCAGAGATCATTTGGAAACAAATAGGCAGATTTGTAACAAATAAAGAGTAGAGTACAGCTGCTGGTGTTACCTTGTGCATTCATGCCTTTATGTAAAAACACACACACACACACACACATATATATATATATATGGAAGTAAAGACCACTGCTTGCTTTGCAGTTGTTTTAAGAGCGTTCATGAAGGATTTTATTTTATAAGCAGAAATATGATATCTAACGATTTTACCACTACGTACTTGCAGGCCGGCACACAGCAGATGACGTCATGATTGTTTTAGCAGTCCTATCGTTTTACTTATGATGTCATTACAACCCTTTGCTAAAATTTCTTTCTTTTACTCCAGGTTTTGGATAAAACTGATGCATTGCACATAGTCTCTCTGATAAGACAAACTGGCATTTGTATGTGAAAAACTGTGCATGTAGCGTCTCTACTGATACTCAAATTGTCCATTATTTTAGTGCCTGGAATAAAAACAAACCACTTAGTGAATCTGTGCAGGTCCTTAAGGACAGGCAAAGGTGTCCTCAGATTTTCAGATCATTGTATACCAAATTTTAGAAAGTGTTTCAAAAACATTTTTTTAATTTCAAAAACCTGGTTTTGTTTATTTACCAGCAAACATTGAATACCCGAAAGCTTTTGGGAGATTTTATTACAATGGTTTCTCTTCACTTACAAAATTATCTCCTAGTTCATTCTCATACACTGTAAGCCATTGTAAATGCTTCAAATTTTGCTGAACAAGATGAACTAGACAAACTATTTTAAGTTTGCTCTAGTGCTAACTTGCAAGATCTAATGGCTCCAACTAGATTTTTAAACTAAAGTATATTTTAATATATTATTAGAAAGTTAAACAATTATTTGTTTATAGGTAACAAAAACCCCAGAACCCCAATGTCAGATGTCATCCACTTTTGATTAACTCCAAATATATGACAGATAAACAAAAGGTGGTTGGCTGGGCGCGGTGGCTCATGCCTGTAGTCTCAGCACTTTCGGAGGCTGAGGCAGGCGGATCACGAGGTCAGGAGTTCGAGACTTGCCTGACAAACATGGTGAAACCCCGCCTCTACTAAAAATACAAAAAAAAAAAAAAAAACCTTAGCTGGGTGCCTGTAGTCCCAGCTACTGGGGAGGCTGAGGCTGAGGCAGGAGAATCGCTTGAAGCTGGAAGGTGGAGGTTGCAGTGAGCTGAGATCACTCCACTGCACTCCAGCCTAGGCGACAGAGCAAGACTCAGTCAAAAAAAAAAAAAAAAAAAAAAAAAAGGTGGTCATTGAAGAATTATTGTGTCACCTGTTGTTTTCTAACGTACTAATTTTGAGGAGCTTTTAAATAGAGTGCACTATAGAACTTTTTATTGGCTTCAATCTGCTACAATGTTAGTACAGAATCAGAAATCTTATCCTTTTTTTTTTTTTTTTTTTTTTCTGAGACGGAGTCTCACTCTGTTGCCCAGGCTGGAGTGCAGTGGTGCGATCTCGGCTCACTGCAAGCTCCGCCTCCTGGGTTTACGCCATTCTCCTGCCTCAGCCTCCCTAGTAGCTGGGACTACAGGCGCCCGCCACCACACCCGGCTAATTTTTTTGTCTTTTTTTAGTAGAGACGGGGTTTCACCGTGTTAGCCAGGATGGTCTCGATCTCCTGACCTCGTGATCCGCCCACCTCGGCCTCCCAAAGTGCTGGGATTACAGGCATGACCCACCGCGCCCGGCCCAGAAACCTTATCCTTATAGATACTTAATGATTTTTTTAAAATTTCTGATGACATTTATGAGTGAGAATACTGTATTGCTCTGTTTTCTTTCTTTACTTCCCTTTCTTCTTCTTCCTTCCTTGCTTGCTTCTTCCCTTCCTTCTTTCTCTTTCTCTCTCCTTTTTTGCAAGCTGTTATGAATTAGCCTTCACAGAAAAAGAAAAATTTTGATAAATAACTGGAAATGAAACTTAGCAAAGGACCGCAGATGAAAAACTTTGTCAAATGACTGTAAAAATATACTATACAATTTTTGAAAGTTAGAAACTACTGAACACTCAGTATTCATGGTTATACAAGTATGCATACACATGTATTGTCCCTGAAAAGTGGTGTTGCTAAGGGAGTTTTTCTCAGTACATGGCTTAACATATTTTTTTTCTGTAATTTGTTGTTAGTTATAATGGAGAGAGAAAACAGGGTAGAGTCTCCCCTCTCAGTTTCACCTTCCATAAAATAGTTAAACTAGACGATCCTCGGACTCCTTCCAGCTAAAAACATCTGTGAAATTAAAAACAAATCGAAATGTATGCAAGATATATATTTAAACATGCTGGTAATAAGGGTGCTGTCCCTATAATTTAGATGCTAAAACATTGATGTCATAACAATACCACCACCTCGCATTTGTACAGCACCTCATAGTTTACACAATGCCTTAACATCCTTCTGTCTGAGCCTCCTACAACCCCACAGGATTGGGATAGCTTTCCACACTGGGAGGTGAGGGACCCAGGCTCAGAGCAATTCTGCAGGTGTCCATAATCACCAGGCTGGTGAGCACTGGGCGCTGGGTGCTCTCCTGCTACACAGCACTGTCTCTCAACATGCAGGTCAAGGTTCCTTATTCCTCCGTCAAGACATCATTGGGTTTTTTAGCTATTGATGCCCCTATCACTTTCAGTTTATTTGTGAATCAAAGGCTAAATAAAGTATTCCTCAAAATTTGTTATACTTCTATTACTAATGCCTAATGCTCCTCACGATTTCTGTATGTTTCTGTGTATTTCTGCTCTGTTTTGGCTCCTTTTCTAGTTTTCTTTTTTGTTATGAAGTAGTTTTTAGACTCAAGTCTCTTCTGCGTATGTTATAACTGCCCATTCCATAAGATACAGGGCAGTGAATTTTTGAGCCTTGGAAATATTTACTTTAGAAATGAGAAGTACGACTTTTCAACATTGTGTCATCAACTTCTGTAAATTTTCCAGACCTATAAATACTTGCAGGGAAAACAAAATGAGGGGAGAAGGCAACTTGACTTAGCAGTTGGGTCAGTTAGCAATGCCTATGGCAAACTGTAGTAATTCCCTTACATAGATCTGTAAGACTCATTTCTATGGTTTAAATGAAGGAATACACTTAACCTCATTAGGGTGTGAAACAGCTTTTACAAAAAGAGACAAACTTAAGTAACAGTGTGGCCCTCCAAGAGTGTTCATTTTCCATATGATACCATTATAATAAGCCATTCTGGCTGGGATTTACTTGCAAGCATTGACTTTTAAGAAGAGATGGTTACACACATCAAATTATTCACTTGGAGGCACTTTCTGGGTTGAAGGAATGGAATGGAGAGAGTGGCAGTGAGTAGATCTATCAGTGATGGTGATGTGCCTCTCCCAGAAGAAATTTCAAAATGCAGTGTTTGTTTTCCTCCACAAGAAAGGAAGAAACTGTTTTGTTATTGTTTATTCCTAACATAGTGGAAACTTTTCCATACTCTGGCAGAAATTTCCATAAAGCAATTTTCTATTTCATGATTATAAAGTGGCAAAGGGAAAAGTCCTGCACTCCAGCTGAGCAGTGGATCTCCGGTTGTTATCTAGGTGCTGTAGGTTTAGAGAGTACTGCCAGGAGAACACATTGATTTTTCAGGCCTGTGATGACGTGTCTCTTGTTGAATAAGTAAACCCTTCCAGTAAATAGACAGTGAGTATATTGATTTCAGGGTGGCTTTAGTCACTGAACCTCTAAGTCTTACAAAGGTTACTTGGGCAAAAGCATCATTATTTTACCTTCAGTCAACAAAAATCTACCTAGCCAAGGCAGAACAGAAAGTCCAGCAACATGAAGGACAACATGAAGAATCAGATGAGTTGCCCACTTTTTCACTTCGCTTTCCACCTTTAGAGATTCTTGTTTAGATGCAGAGTAGTGACATGCCTGGTGTCGGGGAGAGACAGTTGAATGAGAAAAGTCCCAGAAGGGCAGAAGACTTGGGTGATTATCTGAGTCCATCTTTCCTTATCACTGGACAGAGTTCTTAAAGTCTTGGCTAGGAATGCTAGGCTTTTAGGTTTGTTGGGCAATGGCTACTGAATGTTCATAATGTTGCTCAGTTGCAAAAACAAGACATTCAAACTATAGCCAGGGAGATAAGTAGTCATGAACTCAAGGCCTAAACTCTGCTGATGGAGCCAATGAGAATTGGGTGCTAAAGCAAGGAGACTTGCCAATATTATATTCTTTGGGGTTTTGTGTTTTTATTCCCATTTTGGAGAAGGAAAATATTAGCATTCCTCTGACTTGATACTGGGCAGACATTGGGCACTCTTTTTCCTCCCACAATTGTCTTCTTTCACTAGGTGACAAGGGAAGAGGTAGCATGAAGTGGTGGTCACAGGTGAGAGGGGCTGTTGTGAGCACAGGCATGTTGAGTGCACGTTGGTCGCCTAGTAGAAGTTTTACAGGCTTGGTGACTTCTGAACACTGTTTTCGAGGTTGATTTTTAGTTGAGAGAACCTCTAGGTACCACGTAATGTGATAACAGTAGTACTGATCTCACAATTGCCCTATGTCCCATTCGCAGGATGTTCTGCCAAACCGTCCTTATAGGCAGACAGAGGATGATTAAATCATTCATCCCATCTCTGTCTGAGGAAGCAGCTTAGCACAGCATGGTGGAGGCTAAATGGGCCTTAAGGGAAAAAATGATGTCTGAAGATGCATTTTATTTCAAAAAGAGTTTGCTCCCGTGAAGTTTCACTCTCTATGTAGAACGGCACCAGCGCACCCTTCTCCTGGGCCTTTGCATGTGTGGCAAGTAGTGGCCTGGCAAGATTCAGGTCAGTGCCAGCGTCCCGGGGAAGTGAATGAGGACGCAGATGACCAGGATGTGTTCACAGTTTGACACATCTGACTCCCAGATCAGGGACCGCTAACTCTGCTGGCTGGTTAAGCTGATGATTCTATCTTTGCCTGGTTCTCTGACTGTCTCATGCTTTCTGTTATTATTATTATTTTGTAGCAGATATTTCTGCTCATTTGTCAATCATATATGCATCCTGGATGGGATAGAGTTGATTCTCCTAATGAATCAGTGTCCCTTTGTATTTTTTTCTGGCCATAAGATAGAATATATATGTCATTTATTAAAAATGGAGAAAATGTTCAGGAGTTTCTTGACTCAGGGACTCAGGGAGGGAAAAGGGATACTCAGGGCACTTTTTCAGCCAGGAATTTACTGCCTTTGTAGGGTTAAGGGGACTCACCATGCTGGAAGTCAAAATAAGCCACCAGTGCCAAGAGTTCAAAGCCCTTAGGATCATAATGCTCTTAAAACAAAGTCTTCAAGGCTTGAAAACTTCCACTGGTTCTCAGTGTGTCCCAAATTGTCATGTCTATGAGTGATTTTCTCAATCTGAAAGTTTTTATAGCAGGCTAAAGAATGCGGTAGGTCAGTGATTCTAGGACTAATCATTAACATTCAACAGATGACTTTTTTGTTCTAGAAAAAGCAGCAGCTTTCCATTTACTCTCTTATTTTGATGGTAAATTCTCTGTAGGTAGAAAAAGCAAAATGTGGACATGGGACTAACATATGAATACACAAAGCAAATGTACCAAACAAATCTTAAGACCTGCCTTGTGGTGTTTTGTTTTTGTTTTAATTAAAGTGACTTGTTAGCCTCACTCCCTATGAAGCACAGGGAGGTGACATGACTTGCGCAGGGCAGACTCTGCCACATGCCCCAGCCTTGAACTCAGGCCCCACTGAGGGCTGCAGGGGAAACCGGCCATGCTGAGCAATGCCTGTGGGTATCGGTTTCCTCATCTGCAGAATGAGGGTAGGGCTGGTGCTTATCTCATAGGGTTGCAGAGGGGATTCAGTGACAGGGTGGTGTAGAGGCTGGAGCGCGCCCCATGTGTGCACAACAGCCCTCCAACTAGGGGAGGCAGACCTGGACTCTCACCAGTGAGCCTGTGTTCTCCATGGCTACATGACTGCCCCAGACGTCCTTCCCGTGGTCTGGACCCTAGGAAGTCACCAAGAGCCAGAAAGGAGAAAGGCTCCACTTGGCTCACCTCTTTGGTGATCATCCCTTGCCTCCATGGCTGGACTCTCAGATGACATCCCAGCAACCCTCACTTTCCTTCCCTGATGGTTCTCACTTTCCCTCAAGATTGTTGCTTTTTTGTTTCCTGCATAGTCCTGGGCCAGTTTTGATAACCCTCTTCATTTCATTTCAGAAACCCTGATGCTTTCTTCCTGTGCTCTTTTTGCCTTAGGACTTTTACTATGACGACTGTGAATGGCCCATTTCTTGTTTTTTTCTCTTGCTCCGCTTTCTCCTCCATCATCACTAAAGCAAACATGGCAGTGATGGCCATGCACACTTTCCAAGGGTCCAGCTGTATATCCTCATGGTTCCCCAGGTGCCTGGACCATCTCGCGAGGAGGGAGGCAAACACACCCTACCTGGCCCTTTCCGCAATGTTTCAGCTTCCTCAAGTGAGAAAAGAAGGGACTTGTATTTCCCCTCTCCATTATTGTTTTTGCTTTGTTTGTTTTGTTTTGTTTTGTTTTGAGACAGAGTTTCACTTTGTTCCCCAGGCTGTAGTGTAGTGGTGCGACCTCGGCTCACTGCAACTTCCACCTCCTGGGTTCAAGTGATTCTCCTGTCTCAGCCCCCTGAGTAGCTGGGACTACAGGTACCCGCTACCACGCCCAACTAAGTTTTGTATGTTTTGTAGAGACGGGGTTTCACCATGTTGGCCGGGTGCCCATTATTATTTGATCTGGAATTAATTGAGCTACTGCAGGAATTGCTTGATTCACTGATGACTGGTGTTGAGCCAGTCCACACCCACACCCAGGGACTGTGGCTGTCATCTGGGGTCCATCCTCAGAAATTCCTGTCTCTTCACCTAGTGTATAATAAGGCCTGCACATGTTATATGGAACTGTAAAGAAATGCGTCAACCATCTGTCCTTTCTCTTTATCTGATTGTTTATCATTGTTCTCTAATTTGCAAATTAATAGACGGATCATAAATTAATGCATGCTGGAGACTTGCTGTTTCCTACTAGCAGCATATAAAAGTTATTTTTAAAGTTGTTTTAAATCTGTGAGTAAAAATAAATCGCTTTGCTGCAAGAAACACCAAAAATGGAAAAGCTAACGGTTCAAAGTTGGTAATTTATCTTATGGACATCGCTAGTGGCATAGTTGCCTTAAACAGTGAGAGGATTTATGAGATATTTAATTTGCAAATGGGATGAAGGGTGGTCTAACCTTTGTCCTGTGTTCGCCTTCCACGAGATCCTAGAGGTTGTAGAGCACAGTAGTGACATGTGACACACTTGAGAGTGCCTGTTCTGTTTGGAAACCTGGAAGCTATGAAGGGAAGTGGCCTTTGAGCTTAACCTATACGCCTTGGGAGGCAAAACCTTTTATTCTCTTTAAATATTCACTTTAGGGTAAGCATTTTTTTAGGTGCTAGGAACAGGGAAAAATGTGTAGTTAGGAAGGAAGAAAGAAGAAAGTTAACTGTTGTACATTCCCTAGGTAATGTTTTTAAGCATTGTTATTCATTTTCAAAACATTTTATTTATTTGAACTTAATATTTTGATCTTATTTTTTCAATTTCTTTTAACAGACAGGATGAGTTTTTTACAGTCGTATTACTTAGAAATTATACTAAAAATGGCCGAGTGTGGTGGCTCACACTTGTAATCCCAGCACTTTGGGAGGCCGAGGCGGGTGGATCACTTGAGGTCGGGAGTTCAAGACCAGCCTGGCCAACACGGCAAAATCCTGTCTCCACTAAAAAACAAACAAACAACAAAAAAAAAACTAGCCACGCAAGGTGACAGGTGCCTGTAACCCCATCTACTAGGGAGACTGAGACACGAGAATCACTGGAACCCAGGAAGCAGAGGTTGCAGTGAGCAGAGATTGCACCACTGCACTGCAGCCTGGGCGACGGAGCAAGACTCTGTCAAAAGAATAAAGAAATCATACTAAAAACAAAACAGAATGCTGACCACCTTATAGAAATAGAAATAGTGGTTTGCTGTGATAGCAAATTTTCTTGTTAACTTTTTATTTTTAAAGAATTGCACATTCACAGGAAGTTGCAAAAAAATCTACTGGGAGGTCCTATGTACCCTTCCCCCAACCTCTTCCAGTAGTAACGTCTTAGTAGCAAAGTTTCGTGTATTTATTTTGATATCATTATCTAAGTTTGACATCAAAATATTAACCTAAGCCAAAAGCCCACTATTTTAATTACCTAGTGATGCAGTGTTATAGAACTCATAGCCTTTCACAATATTATTTGGAAGTTAATTTTCTTAAGGGAAGTGTTTTTGGTCTTTAAGGTTTGGAGGCCATGGAGGCATGAGGAGAAATGGGAGGAGGGAGAGAGAGCTAAGACAGATAAACAGACAGAGATGGGGAGACCCATTGATTCGTTGAACAAACCAGATACTTCCTTAGAGTTTTTGGATTAACTTATATGAGCTAAGTGTATATTCTGTTCAGATCACAAATGGTCAAGTTTGTGTGTGTGTGTGTGTGTACCACTCTACCCATCCTGTATTTATTGTCCTGTATTTGGTCTGTTCTGCCTTCTTTATTTTCAGGATAGGTGTCCTAAATGAGGGTCTTTGGAAAGCTGGTGATGCCATGTTCCCCATTTCAGGTGCTCCGTGCTCAAATGTATTCATTTCTTCAAAAATTCAGGGAGTTTGCCCTTTTGTACACTTTCCTCTGTGTATATGATACCATTATAAAAATCTTAACGATATATATGGTTCCCCTGAACTCCCAGCCATTCGGTAGAGAAGATAGAAAACCTACAGAGGAGGCTAAGATTTTATTAGAAAATTCAGCTTCTCGACGGAGGTATCAGACTTTAAAGTCAAGGCAAAGCGTCTATTCTTTCTTTTGATATAACTAGTAGCTAAAAGATCTCTTAAATTCAAAGTGGCCCTCCTCTTACTGTTACTGCAATTTACTCTTAATTACAAATTATATAAAAAATAGGGTTTGAAATACTGTAGCAACAAAGTAACATACCCCTGCTCCATTACACAGATAAAACCTCTAAGGAACGCCTCCTCTCTTAACAGGCATTAACCAACTGCAGAAACTGCAGAAGGACAGGGCTATTTGGGAATAACTACAGCTCCCTTCCTTGTCTGTTCCCTCCCATCGTCAGGCTTCTGTGGAGCCATATTCAGAGCAACATAGGGAGAGGGAAGAGAAAATAAACCCCTTGGTGAAGGAAAGTTCCCAATTCACTGAGCAAACACGGGTACTCTTGTTTGTGGGAGCTCCCAGGGCCTCCCAGCTCACCGAGCATTCTGAGCCCTGATCCTTACACCATTTGTATTATGCAACCATAAATGATGTTTGCGGTACCAGCAGGAACAGTTTATTTTAATAGATTGGTATAACTTGGCAGAATCTTATCTGCATGTTTCATCTTGGATTTTTAGCTCAGTTCAACTCAATAGGCATGCGTCAAATGTCTACTGCAGACTGCGCACCGAAAAGCTGCTGGGTACAGGGTTACATGGATAGAAAACGTAGCCTCTGCCCCCTTAGGAGTCTGTAATCCAGATCCCCATTCTTTCCATCCCATTCCCCCAAGTAAGAATTTACCTAATGTGGTTTGCGAGAATTTAAGAGCTGAAAAGGTGGTCCGGAGAAACCAGAATGGGTTCACTAAAATGTGTCTATATAATTAAGTGTGATGTAGCTTTGCAGCACACTTCACAGCTTCCTCAGAGCCTTCCACACGCGGTGTCTTATTTGAATACTTTTGTGAGGATAGCCTCATTCCCCTCAGTGAGCTCTTCATAGAGTGATGCAGTAAACAGCAAGCCCCACATTTCTGTGCTCACGGAGGACTAAATTCGCCTTGAAAATAGTCTCTTCACATTTCTAAGTTGGCATCAAAAATCGGTTATTATAAAAGCCTGAGCCTGAAGAGATGTAATTTCAATTATTTGGTAAAGCTGACCTTCATTGTCAAAGCAATTAGTCAATTCAGATTAACTTTCTCCCAGATAATAGATTTTGACTTCTTTTTTTCTGATTAAAAAACTTAATACCTTCCTCAGGAGAGCTCAGTTCTGAATGCTGATTCTAACTAAGATGGATATTTTGCTACATGCTGGGAAGAGGGGTACTGAGGCATGCCGCGATTCCACGCCGGTGTTTTCAGTTAGTCGGGTGCCTCTGCACTCCCAGTGTTCCAGCGCCAAGTTAGTTGCTGTGTACTCCGGGCTGTCCCTATACTAAAGTTCTAAAACACTTAACGATTGCAGATAGGAGGCAGGATTTCCAAAACCTTGATTCTGAAAAGCCCCAGGAGGGAGATAGAGAAGGGGAGGGTGGAGCCACGGTACATTCAGGTGGGTCAGTTTTTGGAAATAGTACAAATTGGAGGTGAAAACCTGGAAATTGATCTGTCGTTCCCATACTTCGTGCTGAGTCCTTGTGGACCCACAGAGACACACTCGCCCCAGTTTGAAGGCTGCTAACTTGATTCCAAGGACACCAGCGAGGTGGTAGTGTGCAAAAGACATGTGAGGAAACTTTGGAGGAGTCTCACCCTGCTTGGAGCACGTGGCCCCTACAACAGTGCAGCCTCCCAAAGAGAGAAGATGTGGACTGTTGAGGAGCCAGGTACGGTGACTGCTGCTGGATGGAGCTTGTCCCACCAGAGGCTCGCTTGTTTCATTGAGCACCTGCTATGTGCTTGTGGGATGCAAACATACATGTGGTCCCTGCCCTCAGGTTGATAGGTAGGGGTGGAACAGTTATGAAACTGCTCTAAAGTCATTTTCTCAAACTGGGAGTGACAAATATATCCACTGGGCAAAGACTGAGAATTTTATAAGATTTTTAATTTTTATTTATTCACATTGAGGAGAATCTAAATTATTTTGAACTTATGTATAGATTTCACCATTTGATAGCAATAAATCAGTCCTTGTGTGTGTGTATGTGTGTGTGTGTGTGTGTGTGTGTATGTATGATAAACCTCACCTTAAAATATTATTATTTTAAATAGTTACTTGCATCTTAAGGAAATTAAGAGGACAAAAGAAAAGCTGCTGTTTTATATGTATTCATATATTTACAGGGTGCTTCCCCGCTGGCAGGCGCTCTGGTTCTGCACTGCCTGTTGTCCCTTGCCTGAAAATGGTTGCCTGCAATATTTTGCTCAGTTTTCTGGTTGTTTACAGTGGCAGAGGAGGGTAGATCTGGTACCAGTTGGTAATGGCCAGAGGTAGAAGTCTGTGGTTGAAATTTGTATAGCATGGAACCTTAGTTCCACAGTTAATGCTATTCACACTGGAACCCATGGAAACTATTTTTCTGTGAAAAGCGCCCATGCATTATGAAATCTGAGATCCATCACTATAAATGAATGTAGACCCTGGATACAGTGGGAGCTCAGAAGAGCAAATCAGTTGGTTGCCTTGCTCAACATATTTTACTAAGGGCATCAGTAAGGCTTTCTATGACCTGCTCCTTCAATGCTTGGTTGACATTTGGGGAGCAAAGATAAACTAAGGATTCTAAGCTTCTGTCCCATGATGCTGTAAGGGGAGCCTCGAACCTCCAGGTGGAGGAGCACAGAGATGACTAGGACGGTGGAAGCTGCAGGAGAGCTGAACACCTGAGGACACTCAGTGGGAAGACCAGGACCTCTAACGTCCATATCTGCTGCTCAAGGCTGGCAGAGAGAAGAGGGTTTGTGATGAGAAAAGGTGGTAAAAGGCACAAGGAGGCACAAAGCATTTCAGGTCCCAAATCCCAAGAGGAATGTGCTTAGGTGAGAGAGAGCTCCTCCATGGCTGGAGGCGTTCAGAGACCAGGCAGTCACTTGTGGGTTTGTGATTAGAGTGAGGTTCATTTATAAAGGGAATGAGAAGAGAAGGTCTGTGAATACTTGAGTATATCAATAAATAAGAAATAAATAGGCCAGGTGCAGTGGCTCACGCCTGTAATCCCAGCACTTTGGGAGGCTGAGGTGGGAGGATCATGAGGTCAGGAGATCGAGACCATCCTGGCTAACAAGGTGAAACCCCGTCTCTACTAAAAATACAAAAATTAGCCTGGCGTGGTGGCAGGCGCCTGTAGTCCCAGCTATTCAGGAGGCTGAGGCAGGAGAATGGTGTGAACCCCGGAAGTGGAGCTTGCAGTGAGCCACTGCACTCCAGCCTGGGCAACAGAGCGAGACTCCATCTCAAAAAAAAAAAGAAAGAAATTGTGTACATCCTATTTCTTTCCACATTTTCCTGGGCTGTCACAGTGGCTGCAAAGAAAGCAGTCCATGAACTGAACTGTGATCCCAGACAGGCAAGCACACCAGGAATCTCTTCTCAGCTGTTGAAAATGAGGGAGCACTGGGGAGAGAAATGGGGTCCTCTTTGAGTTTCCTCTCTGCTGATACCTTTCTCTTTGTTAAAACAGCTAATTAAACACTGAAGCAGTATAGCTCTCTTATTATACACTGGTAGTCATAGTTCTCTTACTGTTCTCTTCACTGACTGTTCTCTTACTATACACTGATGGTGAAACAGAAATTCAGAATTCCCTGCATGTGTCCCGGTTTGAAAGCCACTGTGCTTTGCTGTGGATTAGGATCAGACAGTTGAGTCTTGTTCCAACAAGGAAAGTTGCCTGTTGGAAGGTTTTGCTGCAGGGAGCCCTGAGTCTTCTGCATCAGGCTTGGAAGTGGGCTCTGTGGATGTCAAAAGGAAGATTCCCCACCCACAGCCTCAAGAAAAATATGAAAAGTGGATTATGCCTCTCTAGCTATATTGCCTATAAACTTTCTGCAGAATTACTGTATTTGTATACTACATTTTTTCAAAGCAATATTAATCCTGAGACCTGCAGCTAAAGTCAAGTAGAATTTAGGGATAATTAATAGGAGAAAGTTGGTATTGGAAGATCTGCATGATTATAGTCCGCTGATATAACTGGAAAATTCTTTCCATTAGCAAGAAGCTTTGGTTAATATAAACTGGGCAGATTAGACCTATACAATTTATTTTACTCATTGCTGTATTTTTATTTCAGAGCTGGTTGAAAATATTACAAAGTAATATTTCAAAGTGCTTATCTAAATTCTTCACTCTGCATTTTATCATTGGGTTACGAAACGACTGGAGAAAGACTTTTCTTGCTTTTATTTCTCAGTGTCTACTTGTAAACATGTTTTTTGAACTACTGTTTTTGTGACAACATGCCTTTTTCCCAGAAAATCTCAGGTTAACATTAAATAGGCACTGGATGTTTATCTGATCTTGTTTATAGAAGCACAAGAAAATTTTAACCTTGTATATACTTTACTCAATTAACTAGGTAAGAGGTCATTGAAACATTTAGAATTCCACTCTACATTTCAATAATTATCAGGTGAAATCTACTGCATCTACATCAGAAGATGTTTATAATTCATTTAAGAATAAAATTAGCTATGCAAGAAATAGTATGTGGAGTCCTATGTGGAAATCTCTTCACTCAGTAACAGAAACCCTGACAACTTGTTGATCTTTCCCCAAGTTAAAAATATCACTCTGGATCACAGCAGTAGAGGTCTCTGTAAATTTAATCTGTGTGTCTCCTGTAAATAAGTGCTTTAGCAGTACACAGGTGGTGTCAGAGTTAGTGATGATGGATAGAAGTTCTACATAAAATCCAGGCTCAGTGGCTCACACCTCTAATCCCAGCATTTTGAGAGTCCGAGGTGGGTGGATCACCTGAGGTCAGGAGTTCAAGACCAGCCTGGCCAACGTGGCAAAACCTCATCTCTACTAAAAACACAAAAATTAGCTGGATGGTGGCACATGCCTGTAATCCCAGCTACCCAGGAGGCTGAGGCAGGAGAACCTCTTGAACCTGGGAGGCGGAGGTTACAGTGGGCCGAGATCACACCATTGCACTCCAGCCTAGGCAACAGAGCGACACTCCATCTCAAAAAAAAAAAAAAAAAAAAGAAGTTCTACATAAAAACGTGGAGTGAGCCCAGGGCACCATTCATCCAGCCCATACGCATCATACCATGTACAGAGTGGACACCAGATAAATACACTGACTGCATGCCACAAACATATGTAGGCACCATTGCATTCAAATAGACATGTGCAGTCCTAACACATCTTTATTTGCTAACAAGCATCAATGTATTTAAAAACAAACAAGAAAAGACATTTTTAAACTAGTGAATGATTAGATAATAATGATCTTAATTCATAAATTTTCTCATTGGCTTTTTTTATACTTGAATTGTAATACCTAGAAAAACAGTTATGTCCAAAGGAGTGAATAGGCCTTATCTGAAAACAGGTGGGTGTGACAAGTATTTTCTTCCTTATTTTACTTTTCAGATAATTCATCTTTAAAGTACATTAGTTTAAAAGTACTTTTAAGGAAATAGTAGTTGGATTAAAACTTGAATCATTGTTAAGGAAAAGTATACCTTAATTTCATGTAATCACAATTAAACCTCTTCATATAGAAGGATCTAAGAATTTTCTGCAGCATTCACCAGCACCAAAAAGCTCAGAGACATATATTTCTTTCTCTGTATATATATTTTAACTTCAAGTTAGTATAAATTGACAGGCAGGTCAGAGTAATATATGATCTTCTGAATCTCCTTAGTAATTAAAAGAAATGATTATTTTTGCATGAACTATGATAAAGTGATTTTAAGTGCCTGATAAAAAGTTTTAACCATGACAACCATTAAAGATTACATCAAAGAAAAATAAGTTTGACTCTCATTTACCTTGGGAACAGCTATTAACTGGTAACCTCAAGAAACACCATGAAAAGTGAGTTCGCTCCACACATGTCTTGGAAAAGTCAAATAACTGGTGGTTATCCAGTAATGACAAGAGGTAGAAGTCACATCCTTGCTGTCTGATCGAAGCTTCTCAGAGCTGGCACAAGCCTGGGAAGACCATAGGTGCTAAATGAGGAACTACTTAAGGAAATAAAATGGAATTTCAAGGACAAGAAAAGCCATGCCCCATTTGGTTTTGTGACCCATATCCTATGTATCCTGTGCTTTTTTACACTTGGTACATGGTTGCAAGATTGCTCCTGTTTTCTACTTACAGTTCCATGCGGCATGGATGTGGTAAAAAGTCTTCTCTGCAAAGGGGGTTAATGCAGGTCGCTCTACATATGTGCACAAGGTCATTATAAAGCTTGAAAATATGGACTCACCAACCAGGTGATTTTTTAAATTATCCAACCGGAAGACATAATGTATAGGAGAATCAAAAGAAATCTCTGAATAAAATAATAACAGGTCAAACTTTGCTGTCCCATGTGAGGCTGGAGATGCATATTGTCTTGACTTTGCATGTACAAGTTTAACAAATGATTCTTTCTCAGTTTACCTCTGGAAATGGAAATTAGCATTGCAAGTGACTTCATGAGGAGGTAGAAGCTATCTGTGAATTTCCTTTTGTTGTGTTTACGATAAAACTCTCACATCTAGATGTGTCATGTATTATGAGAAATTGGCATCTCTTGAAGATATAAAGCACAGCCCTCTATGAGTATATGTATTCCACCTCTTTCAAATCAGATGGTACCTATCCTTCAAACTGCGATTTAATGACTGTTTGCTACATTCAAGGCACTGCTCTCAATGTTAGTACTTGATGAGTACTAACATTCAAGGTGATGTGGCCGTAGACTCAATGTTAGTACCTGAAATATGGCCTATGAGCTGAGTTGTGAATCAAGTTAATAAATTTTGAGAATGTGAAGGTCTAAGCCAGTAGCTCTTAACTGAGACAATCCTGTCCTTGTCTCACCCGGGAGACATTTGGCAATATTTGGAGAACCTTTTGGTTCTCCAAAAGGTTGTCACACTGGGGCTTCTAGTGAGTAGAAGTCAGGGATGGTGGTAAACAATTTTTTTCTTTTTTTTTTTTTTTTTTTGAGACAGAGTCTCACTCTGTCACCCAGGCTGGAGTGCAATGGTGTGATCTCAACTCACTGCAACCTCTGCCTCCTAGGTTCAAGCAATTCTCATGCCTCAGCCTCCCAAGTAGTAGCTGGGATTACAGGTGTGCACCACTACACTAGGCTAATTTTTGTATTTTTAGTAGAGATGGGGTTTTGCCATGTTGGCCAGGTTGGTCTTGAACTCCTGGCCTCAAGAGATCCGCCCCCTTTCTGGCCTCCCAATATGCCGAGATTACGGGTGTGAGCCACTGGGCCCAGACTAACATTCTTTAATGCATAGGACAGCCCCTACCACAAAAAGGAATCCCCAGCCCAGAATGCTAATAGTTCTAAGGTTGAGAAACCCAAGGTTAAGCCAAATCAACTTATCTATCTTATTTAATGTTGCATAAGAATGCAGTCCTGTTCTTCATTCCTCTTGCTTTGCAGTTATTGATCCTTTGCCTGGACTTTCTAAGTGCCCAGAAGTGCAACAGCCAGCATGCAGGTTGGCATTCCTGACCAGTTGCACTTGGCCCAGCATTCCAACCTCACCTGCCCCAGCTTGTTCAACCTGAAAACCTACCAAGTGAAAGCAAGAGCCACGTGAAGATGTCTTAGTTATATGCACCTACCCATACACTTGCTCAGAAAGGAATCAGTGGGGCCCTGGTCTTAGAAACTGGATCCTTCACTGCTGTAGAAACAACATAAATTTAACAAAAAACACGTGCTTTTCTTTTTTCTTCTTACTTTTTCCTGTCTTGGCAATGCAAGGACACCATTAGGTAAAGAAATCCTTCACCACACTAATCCTGCAGAGCCAGAAGAGAAACCAGCTTGTTCTAGCCCAGCTTTGTCATGGAGAGAAGGCAGCTGCTCCATTCTGAACTATTCTTTCTTTTGGTAGCAGCCTGCCCAAGGGTGAAAGTGTGTTTAATAGTTTAATTACACAAGTGAACAGTAAATGTATGCCTGTTTCTACTTTATGGGACTTTGAAATAATGTTGTTTGTGCCAAAGTTTTAGATTACTACACCTAACGACCTAGAAAAAGAAATGGAAAGGAAGCCTTCTGCTAGGCAGAGGTAACTGTGGGCCTGGAGCTGGGCACCTGACTCAGCAGCTGCCCAGATCCCCAGAGGGCTGAGAAGTGAAGTCACCACACATTTGTGGTGCTTCAAGTGAGTTACCAGAGTCCTGGAACAGAGCAGCATACCTGTGGGGTGCCCCCTTGGCATTTGGGCAGCGCAGGTGACCAAGGGTCTTGTTGGAATTGAAGTCTAACTTGAAAAGCAAATCTGGCTGTGATGAGAGTCCAGTAACACTTGTTTCCCACCTAACCCCCCTCTACCCATAACTCGTGTGTGTCCTGAAACACAGTAATTTCTTGAACTTCAGTCACTTATGCCTACAAGCAAACATACAACAGGGGCACAATAAATGTTTGTTAAGTGAATGAATTCTTTCTGAATTAGATGGAATCTTAGTCCAACTGTCTTATTTAACGAGGTCCATAGAGGTTCCCCGATTGTCTAAGAAAGAAGGCTGTGTTCATGGCCTAGTTGTTTACGTGGCCCTGTGATTCTCTTGGCTCCGTGAATGTCCTGATGCAGACACTCCGGCCATCTAGAAAGGCATGCAGACAAGCCATCCAGCTGGCATGATCCTGAGTCCAGCTTTCTTTAAAAGAGCTTCCAAAACTGCTTAAGCTTTGACTGCACAAAACCTGCATCACCTCCAGTTGAGAAACTCAAGAGAATAAATAAGTTATGGAGTTGGAGACCCCAGCTTAACCACTAGTTTTAAAATAGTGAAATCAACATTTTTAAATGTTTGACTTCATTACATTTAGTAAAGTTTATTAATCATATATTATGAGTTATTGCTGTCTCTATATGTCTGTAATGCAGTTGTTCCTCTCTGTATAAATTAATAAGTTTTAGAGACCTAAAATGAGAATTTTAAAATAAATTACATGTATTTTAATCAAGTTTAATTTGACTATATCCAGCTAAATAATTGATTGAACTTCACTTGATTTTCTATGATAGGTTTTTTGTTCTTAATAAAAGACCCCAGTTTTCTCACTTGTAAAAAGAAGGGGTTAGACTTCATGATAGCTAAGTTTCCTTCCATCTCTAACAAAAATGGCCTGAAGAGAGTCTTCTAGACCATACTCATGGTGGATTCTTGGGACCTCAGAGTCAGTTCCATAATTTAAGTGACTGTGTGATTGAGTGGAGACACCTCAATCTCTTTGTGCCGCAGTTTCCTCACCTGTCAAGTGTCAACATGATGGCACCTAAAGCTGTTGAGGCTTCAGGAAGGTAATGTGTGAAAAGTGAAAAGTGAAAAGTGCTTGGCATCCAGAAAGCACTCAATAAATACTAACTATTTTATTGCTGCAACTATTCTTATAGATGTGATTTCTAGAACACTGCCTTCTAATAGGGTAGCCATGGGCCACATTTGTTGGCTGTTGGGTGTTTCACATACGGTTAGTCTAAACTAAGATGTGTTGTGAGTCTAAAATACACACTGGATTGTGAAGACTTAGGACAAGGAAAACAATGTTAATAAAATCTCATCGATAATTTTTAAATTAAATACATGCCAAAATGAAAATATTTGGGATATATTGAGTTAAATAAAATAGGAAATTAATTTCTTCTGTTTCCTTTTACTTTTTTAAATTAGTGTGGCTACTCAAAAATGTGACATTATGTATGCATCTCGTATTACATTTCTATTGGACAGCAGCGCTCTAGACAGTACTATGGGTGGCATCTGTGGGGAGGTTCTCAGAAACATGCCGCATGATCTTTTAGAACCTTAAAGCATTCCTGGTCTCCTCCACTTCCAGCCCTTGGCTCCTGGGCCTCGGTCTTTTTACTTTAGTGGCTGTGTTTCTCTGAAGGATAGGCATTAGTAGATTGAAAAGAATAACCATCTAGGGAAATGTGAATTCAGTTTCTTTCCGACATTCTGCTCTCAACAACAGGATATTATGTGCGCATAAACCTACTTCCAAAATAGTGAAGTGAGGCCTAATTCCTTACTCTTCAGAGAGCTCACTGCGGAAGTGTCACTGACCCTGCGTATGGGCTGCCCTTCGTGGCTCTGGGAGTCATTATAAAGGGCAGCATTTGGCCTGATGTGTCCTAAGCCAGTGTTTCTCGGCTCTGTTCCTTAGACTCGTGTTAGTGTTAGTAGATATTCTTGAAAAAAACAAAAACAAGAAACAAAAAAGAAAACAGCATTCTGAGGTCAAGGATGCTCAGAAAGCTCGGAATGTGCACTACGCTTCTTGTGCGCATTTTATATTCAATAATTTGGAAAGCCCCGCAATACAGAGCCCTGTCTAACATTGCTGCAACCCATAATTGCTCAAATTTAAATAGATTTGAGTTTATTTACATTCAGATCACCTCTTTAGGCCCCACCTCCCAATGCTGTCACAGTGGTGATTAGATTTCCACATGAGTTTTGGAAGGGACATTCAAACCATGGCAGGGGAAAGCAGGGCACTTATTGTTTTCCAAGTGTGTCCACGTCTAACTAATAGTACAGTTCTTACTCTTGGTAGGACTGGTGATATTAAAAATTAATGTGCCTTATTTAGATAAGTAACATAAAAATCCCAAAATGTATGCCTTAGATTTATATTTATTTATAACTAGTCTATTTCCTGAAAATAGTTGAGACACCTTGTAAAAGTTACCAGTATGATAGGGCCATTCCAGTAAAGCTGTAAAGTGGTGATAACACAGTCATAAAAATGAAGAGATAGCTCTGGGAGAAAATGTGGCCTAGAAACCAGCTCTGAGCCTCATGGCTGCAGGCAAGGCCTCTGCAGGTTCATGGTCCTGATTCCAGGCCATTTGCTGCCTTGAGTGGTGGTTACCCAAGGCCAGCCCTTGGGGTATCACCCAGAACACCTAGTACACAAATTTTAATTTAGAGGATGAAGCATTACTGGAGTATTGTTATGCAGAAAAACTTCTTCCTAAAAATGCCCTGAAAAGAGAGTAGCCTAATGCATTCAATCAAAATGTTTTTAAGTGGAAAACATATTGTGTGTACTTGATCTGGCCTGCTGCTTTTAAAAGATTAAAACTGGGACTGGGCACAGTGACTCACGCCTGTAATCCCAGCACTTTGGGAGGCAGAGACGGGTGGATCACCTGAGGTCAGGAGTTGGAGACCAGCCTGACCAAGATGGTGAAACCCCATGCCTACTAAAAATGCAAAAAGTTAGCCAGGCTTGGTAGTGCATGCCTGTAATCCCAGTTAGTTGGGAGGCTGAGGCAGTGGAATGACTTGAACCCGGGAGCCGGAGGTTGCAGTGAGCTGAGATCGCATCATCATACTCCAGCGTGGGCAACAAGAGTGAAAACTCCATTTCAAAAAAAAAAAACAAAAAAACCTGGGGCTAAAGAAATCTATGTGCTGTATCACCTAACCACATTTCATGACACAGCTAGAGAATCATGCAAATAAAAATTTCCAACATATTCATAAACTAGGAAAGTATTTCACTGGGGAGTGAGCGGAAAAGTAATACTATAACCTCTATATCTAGGCAAATGTGAATTCAGTTTCACATATAAATATATATGTGAAAAAATATATAAACATAAATAAAATGAAATAATGGTTATCTCACCACTTTCTACATCTTTTGTGAATATTTTTAGTGCTCAAATATATTAGTGCACTAGTATATGTACATTATAATTAAATAACTAATCATTTAGCAGAAGGATATGCTTGTGTTTTTTGCTAATAAGAGATGATGATAAAAAAATCCTTAGACCCCCTGATCTTGTTTTCAGTTAGTAATTAGGGGTATTGATAAGAATATGTTTAAATGACACATGCCTTGCTCTGGGACGAGGCATCTGCATGGGTGACACGTATGTGTTGTGTGTACAGGCTCCCAGCATTTCCAGGGCCCTGCTCAGAATGTAGGCCTTACTGATTCTTACAGGGTTACAAGCGCTGGTGAGGTTGGTGAGGTTTAGGTAAACACAGCTGGGACTGCCCCATGGCCTCTGGGTGACGTTGGACATCACTGAACTTTACCTTTAGAGATGCATACATGCATGTTTTTTACCCTGATAGGACCTTCCGTGATGCTTTCAAAGTGTTTTTGTCTGCTTTTCGGTTAATAGACTTTCACGGTAGACAATTGAATATAGTGGTTAAAGGCATCTCTTTATACACAGACTGGATTCAAACTTAGGTTGTGTCTCTCCCTGGCTGTGTGACCTTGGGTAGGATCCAAGTGTCAGATTACTCAATTTCAAAATGAGGACAGAGCCTTTCCCTTCCAGGGCTGCCAGGAGCATTGAATGAGAGAGTGCTGGCAGCTTAGTACAGGTGTTCATTGCTCTTGTATGGTACTGGCTGTGGCACAGCTAGATAAAATACAGTAGCCACTGATTCAAATTTCAACTGAGGAGTAAAATAAACCGAATAAGAAAAGTTTTCTTCTTTTGAATGACTCTGAGAATTTAAAGAGCATGTGAGTGTTGACGGCTCTAAAAGGGTAACAGAGCCCAACTAGCTCAGTTCTCAGCATGGAGATAGTCATATGGCGCAGACTCAAAGGAGTGGGTGCACTTTAGTAAAGGAAGCACAGATGCCCTACAGCAGCATCAAAGATGGCACTCTAAACTACTTTCAATCCTTTAAAATAAATGGAAACGCACATTTAGTATGCATATGACAACATGAAGCACTTCAATTTTGCTGATGCAATACAGTTTTACAGGACTTTTTATACTCAAATTAGTAAAATTCTGTATTCCATCCGAATTATAAATTATAATACCATCTAGATTGGACATAGGAATAATGACCACTGGTGTCTGCACAGAAAGCTCTACCGCCTGTTTATAAGCTCCTGCAGGAGACACAAAAAGAAGAGAATTTGAATACAACTTGAAATGACCGTAATCTCCTGCCCCTATGCATTTCATTACCAAACCACCTCTTTCTTCGTTATTTCTCCTGAAGCACAAATCTATAGAGAACTCAGCTGCCCAGTCTCTCCCACCCTACTCAGCAGTGAAAGGGTTAGGCCTAGGCTTTTCAAGCAGACCAGTGCTTGTATCAGCCCTTAAACATCTCTGGAGAAGAGAATGGGATCCTTCTTTGGTAATTCATTTTTGACAGTTGGGGATTAGGTGTTCTGTATCTGGGGGACTTTGCTTTCTGCTCTCCTCCTCCCACTGCAGACCCTCTCCTCCCCTCCCCTCTCCAGCTCTCTGATGACTGTTTCATGCTCCTTCCACCCGAGGACTGCCAGCACAGCCTGTTGCAGGAACAGTCAATGAGGGGCTGATTGTGCTCTTTTATTTACAAAATTATAAACTCAAGCAAAATCTAGACTATGTGTCCCCAAGATCAGAGGAGCACAAATCCCTTGCTTACAGATTGCACGGTGGGTGGGGCGGGGGACACATCCTTTAAAATTAGTCCCTGATCTAGACTCTAGACTGAGAATCATCTTTAAGTTCAGAATTTCCACTCATGACCTCACATCTGTGGGCTCCCACATTGTCTTCCAAAACACACATGGCATCTGGCATCCTCTTCACCCCCACCCTCAGAGCCTCATCTCTCTGCAGGTAGGTAGTCATGACAACCTCTTCACTCTTCTGCCAAACCTCCTCTCCTCAGCTCTTCCCTTTCTCTTTCTTTTTGAACGTATTTTTCATTGTGGCAAAACACACATAACATAAAATTTGTCATCTGAATCATGTATAAAAGTAGAATTTAGTTGCATTAAGTACATTCACATTGTTCTATAGCCATAAACACCATTCATTTCCAGAGCTCCTTTTATCTTGCAAAGCTGAAACTCTGTCCCCATTAAGCTCTGGCTCTGTATTCCCCCGTTCCCCCAGCCCCTGGACACCATCCTCAGTTTTCTGTCTTTGTGAGTTTGATTACTCTAAGCACCTCTTATAAGTGGATCATACAATGTATCTGTCTTTTTGTGACTGGCTTGCTTCACTTTCCATGATGTCTTCAAGGTTCATCCACGTTGCAACATGTGTCCATTTCCAGGCTGAATAGTACTGCTTTGTACATGTGGACCAGAATGTAGGCCTTACTGATTCTTACAGAGTTACAAGCGCTGGTGAGGTTGGTGAGGTTTAGGTAAACACAGCTGGGACTGCCCCATGGCCTCTGGGTGACGTTGGACATCACTGAACTTTACCTTTAGAGATGCATACATGCATCTTTTTTACCCTGATAGGGCCTTCCATGATGCTTTCAAAGTGTTTTTGTCTGCTTTTCGGTTAATAGACTTTCATGGTAGCCATGGACCATGTCTCATTTATCCATCCATCCATGGGAGGGCACTTGGGTTGCTTCTGCTTTTTAGCTATTGTGAATAACGCTGCTGTGAACATAGATGTATGCCTTTGTCTTTTAAAGCCCAAATCTGATCAAGTCACTCCCCAGCTTAAAACCTTCCACGGCTCCCCAGCACTGGGATAAAGTCCAGTCTCCCCTGTAGGTCTCTCCTGCCAGCCCTGCTCAGTCTTCTTGCTCATCATCCTTGCCTAGGCCCTGCATTGCCATAGCCCTCTGCCTCTGTTCACACTCTGTCATCTTGGAGCATGAGCCTTCCATCATCTCTACCCAGTGAACTCTCATTTCTTCTTTCAAAAAATCAAAAAACCAAAAGATCCAGAGATCCCAAGTGTCCTGGTGTCTGCATAGTCTTCAGCACACACCCTCTCCATGGCCCCTCCTCCATAAGCAGAATCACTCCTCACTGTTCCTGCAGTACCTCTTGTGTGCCCACATGGCTGTCCTGGGGTGGGCTGTGTGTGCGAGTGTGCCCCCTCCAGGACCTGAGCTCCTTCCTGGAGGGTGGGCACAGCATCCATTCATTCTGGGAATCCTGGTCAGCACCGTGCTCTTCTCCAAGTGAGTGCCTTTGGTGCTGGCCCATGGGAGAGCTGTTGGTAAGGCATAGTTTTACAGATTCCAGTTGCTGCTGAGGTTGTTGCTCTTTGTACCAGTTTCTTCTACTCACCAGTGAAATGTGTGGCAGGCATGGCCCAGGGAAGTTTTTTCATAAAGAAGAGGTTGAATCTTTGGGGCTATGGCTTGAATTTGTCCCTCAAGGTTATGTGTTGGAAACTTAATTCCAGATGCAATAGTGTTAGGAGGTGGCGCCTAATCATAGGTGATTCAGTCCTAAGGCTCTGCCCTCATGGATGGATGAACATGGTTAGTGAGGCAGTGGGTTAGCTATTGTGAGAGTGGGCTTGTTAGAAAATTGAGTGCAGCCCCCTCTCCCCCTCTTGCTTGCTGGCTACCATGTTGTCTTGCTTTTCTGCCTTCTACTGTGGGGTGACACAGCAAGAAGACCCTCCCCAGATGCCGGCACCATGCCCTGGGACTTCCTGGCCTTCAGAACCACAAGCCAGACAAATTTCTTTTCTTTATAAATTACCCAGTCTGTGGTATTCTGTTATAGAAACACAAAATGGACTAAGACAATCTTCTTTAATCAGGTTAGGGTCCCAAACTTTAAACACTGCCAGTCCAAGGTTAAAGGAAACTTTTCAAGAGCAGACCAAACAAGATCTGGCCCTCAGCTACTCTCCAGGGTCATGCCACCCTATCACCCACTGGTTCATACAGATGCTGACCACTGCTTAATTTCTCAAATTGAAGTTTATTTCCTCCTGAGGACTTTTTCAGAACTTTTTCTTTGCCTCGAAAACTTCCCCCTCAAATCTTTAGTTGTAGGTTCCTTCTCATCTTGCAGGATTATTAGTTTGCTCTTTAAATGTCTCTCCAGCTAGACTATCAACTCCAGGAGGGCAGAGTTCTTCTCTGCTTCCTTCACCCATGTGCCTACTGAGTCCAGAACTGTGTAGCAGTTTGACTGACAAAGTCCACAGGGTGATGGATGAGAGGACCCTGGATCCCAGCCTCATAGCCTCTTACTTCAGCTGTGTGATTTTGGTCAAGTCCTTTATTCTTCCTGGGCTTTAGTTTTCTCTTCTGTAAAATATGAGAAAAGTTCCCCTCTCCTGGATGTTCTGGGAAACTCATGTAAAAGGCACTGAGCTAGGGCAGCACACCTATGACCAGGAAGGGTCAGCTTCCTGCCTTGCATGAGACACACATTCCCTTCTTCATGCACGGTTATTCATGAGTTAAATATGTACTAGAAGTGGGTTCTCAGCAGATGATGAATCCACACTATTGTTGGTATGCCTCTGTGTTTAATGTCCCTGCCTGAGTCCCCCACTTTAGAGCCCTTTTGTTCTTCAGAAACCAGACTTTTCTTTCGATAGTTTTAGTAATCAATCAATCAATCAGCAACCAATTAACAGTGATAATAATCGTGAGTGAGCCCCTGCCCCGTGCTGGCTGTGTCCTGCTGAAGGCACACTAAGTGCTGCCCTCCCCGGAAGCCTCAGGAAGCTTGCGAAGCTCAGGTGCGTGAATGCCCAGTAGAATGAGGAAGGAATGCAGCCAGGTAGAGAAATGCTCCTGCCGTCACTCGCATGTGCAGCTGTGAAGAGCTGGCAAGGCTTTTGCTCACAGTGGTTGACACGGTCAAGGAGCAAGGGCCCCGTGGGAAAGGGGAGTCATGGGGCTCCTGGTGGGAATGGAACTGGGGGTTGATGCTGGCTTCTGGGATACCGTAATGTGACTGAGAAAGGTGAAGGAGCCACTCTGAAAAAGCAGAAGGCAGGAGCTCGCACAACTCTTGACTCATCTTGACTTCCTGTTCCTGCTTCATCCAAGCAGGTCGACTCTCGTGATCTCAGAGACAGAGTGAAGTCATGAGTGGGAGGGGAGCACAGAAAAGAAGACCTAGATTCCCAGCTTTGGGAGACTCCCCACTCCCCTGAGTCTCAGAAAATAGCACCCTTTAAATGTTTTGGGGATCCAGGTTTGATGAAGAGATGTTATTTTGGCTTTTAGATTCTTAGGAGAGATTTGTCTTTCTCAGGTCAGGAAGAAAATGCTGCCCACTGCACATTCTTCAGGACAGACTCTTTTAATTATTACTAGTTTAACGTATGTTTTGCTAAGTTAAGGAAAACCCCTGTGGTTTCTTGACATGCTTCAGTATTCTAACTCACAGCTGATTCAATCCAGGGGGCTGGGGAGATGTCCTCGACCCCTGGGAAGGAGGGTGAATCTCTAGAAATAAGGCTAAGGATGCCACTGACGCTGTCTGCATAAACATGTGTGATCTCAGGTCCGAAGGATAGGGCCTGGTCCAAGCCGGAGCCGTGGGAAATCATTTTCCTGTGGCAACTTGTGAAGACCATTCTGTGACCTTGGTGTCTCTGGGCCTTCTCTTAGATTTTCTAAGTTGGCTAGTCAGTGGAGCTGCCATCCCTCCTTTGCCCATGTTGTACTCCCAGAGTTCCTCCAAGACATCGCAGAGCAATGCCTGTTTCATGAGAGCTGAATTTGCTGTGTCCTCCACTTGGAAACAACACTGTGGACCAGGAGGACACACAGCTCCCAGAGCCAACACCTCACAAAGTGAAGGCTGGTGAATCCGAGGCTTCCAGCCCTTGCTGGGCCAGGCCTGCAGCGCTCCGCTCCCCAACGCAGCTGCCGCTTTGTCGCAGGAACCTCAGCAGGGCAGGGTGTTTCCTAGGAGGACATTTGATTCCCAGCCATTCCCTTCAGTGAATCACCTGAGCTCACATTCCTTTTTCTTTTATTTTTTAAGCTCTTAGCCAATCTGCTTTGCAATGAACCAGTTTTGCTTGAAGCAGACAAACCCGATTCTCAGGAGATAGTGATGATTTCTTCAATCTCTGAGAAAGAGTTTTCATTTTCGACAACTAGCAAAAAAAAAAAAAACCTCAGGTCCCTCCCTCCCTCTCTGTAGAATATTTTCCATGTGTGTTAACAATGGCTGAGCGTGGTAGATGCCAGGAATTTCTGTCAACCCTCAAAGAGGAAAGCCCTGCCTAATGGTCTGCCCGTTCTTGTTCACTCCCTGCCCCGGGCTCCCCACCCGCCTTCTTTCTGGAAGGTCTAAAGGCTCCTGCTTATACATGGCACTGCTGGCTTCGCTCCCTCTGATCTCCTCACCGTATGCCCAGTGTCTCAGCCTATCATTCCACCTCTAACTTGACCCTGAGTGACCTTGAGCAAGTTTCTCAGAATTCCACCTCCAAGTCGCTCTCCCTTTGGGGCGTGCAGCACTAAGTTAAGCTTGCCTGGAAAACATCACTTGAGGCTTGAAAACCACTTTTAACACGGTGGGAAAAGCTATTTGTTCAGACAGGAGTGGAGTGGGTCTGGGCAGAGCACGGCTCTAACTTAGCCATGCCATGGCAGCAGCTCCTTTAATGCCACTTTTTCCTGGCGCGCCTGCGGGGCCTGGAGCTCAGAAAGGGGGGAGCACTCCCTCGTCTCTCAACAGTTGCTCCAGACGGGTTAGCAAACGTGGAACTCAGGATTTTCATTAAACACTGACTGTGTCTTTTGTGTTCAAAAGCAGGACACTGTCTCTGAACCATGGCCCCACAGAGAGTGCAGAATGTATGAAACCCGCCGGGAAGGTCTGGACCCCTTGCAGGGCAGTGGGCAGCACCGTGCCTCCGTTCACACCCCTCACATGGCTGTGCCTCTGCTTCCTCCTGGCATGGCTGCTTCTCCCCCAGGTCTCAACCATCTCCCTCAGATGCTCTTCCCTGTGTTTGTGGATAAAAGTCTCTCTGACCTGCAGAGGCAGAGCACTCACCAGCAGCCCAGCCTCGTCGTGCACCCATGTTTGCACTTGCAGGCCCTAGAACCACTCCAAGCTCCGTGTGGCGAGATGCACTCTCCTGCCCTTCACTGGGGAGCTGCCCTCCTGTTCACAGTGGCATCTGAGTCACACATCCAGAGCCATCCTGGACTGCCTCATTTCCCCGACTTCATCCATCCTGTCTTTTGGGTCCCGATAATGACTGACATGGGTTGGCCCTTACCAGCCCTATGAGAAGGGCTTTAACTGTCCTCCCACCCACTGCTCATCTTAAGGTTTCTCTAATCAGTGATTCTCAACCTCAGCTGCACATTGAGATCACCTGGGGCCCTTAAAAAAATCTTAACACTCGGTCCAATAATTCTATTACAATCAGACTGGGATGGGGTCCTACAGGTATTTTTTTAAAGCTCTCCAGTTAGTAATGCATAGCTAGAGTTGAGTATCGCTGTTCTAATGTGCAGATCTGGTCATGTTACCAGCCTTTTAGGTGGCCTTCTTTGGCTTTCTTTATCTAAAGTTCAAAACTGAACATGTGCACATTCAGTGCACACATTTTCAACTGTGCGTTAACGCATTCAGCCCACCGGCAAGATTTATGAACCATTTTCTGCAGTTGTATATAAAATGTCATATGCATAATGGCATAGGTTATTGTTTTCTTCAAAATGTATGAGACGTGAGTCCTTCCACAAACTGACCCACACCGATTGTCCAACTTCCTCTCTCGAGGTCTTGTCCTCTTTCTCTGCAGCCGTGCCCCCCGCCCCCCAAACACACACCAAGATCAGTGCCATCTACCCTGGACTTCGTCTTGAACTTCTTCGAGTGTGAGTCATTAGTCCTTTGTGCACCTCTGCTTTCTCTTCTCGAGATGTTCCTTGAGCGTCTTCCACTTGCCATGTTCACCACAGTGCTCAACATGCCTGAATGCACGGACGGTGACTTCTCAGAGCCTCAGTCTCCTCATCTGGGTAATAGGGCATTGAGTTGGTGGGTCCGCCTGGTTTCTTCCAGCTCTGAGAGTGCATTTGCTCTGTGATTCATTCGTTCCACAACACTTCACCAATTAAAGAGAGGGTACAAAAGGTGAGCATCCTTGGCTCCCAGCAGATGCTCCTCAAAATCTGAAAAACCAGATAGGTGAGGGAAGATTGAATGAAAGGCCTCTTATGATTCTGCAGCAATTTTGGTGGTTTAAGAACTCTATGGAAAACTCATCAGTATTTCTGGAATTTAAGTAAAATGGAGAGTGAGCCTCTATGTATGTGTAGGCCCACATCTGGAACACAAAGGAACCCGTCTGATGCGTTCTAGTCAGGAAAGCAGCTAGCCAGTACTATTTATAGAATTTACAGAAACTGAAGATTTTGTTTCTACTGATTTTCAAAATAGTATTAGGTCTGATTTTTTTCCTCAGAAATATACTTTCTGCTCTTCTCAACAAACTCATTTGAAAATATGATCAGAACATTTTACTCATTTGCCCACTGCAGTTCCCATTTCACATATAGTTAGAATTCTGCATGGTAGCTTTGCTCTTTAACCACTAACTGATAAATGATGTAGTGAGCTTTTAAATTTGTGGAAAAATATAATTCCAGGTTCAACCACAGGTCAGAAGTCCATGTGTTTTGTTAGTCTATTTGTCTCTCAATCATCTCATGGAAAATTGTCAGCTTTTGGTATGGAAATAATTTTCTTGAAGGCAATATTTGTTGAGTGACTGACGGAATGAAAAACGCCAGTTGCGTAAGTGTGAAAAAGATCTGGGTGTTTTCGTTGGATCCAAATTCCACATGAGCCAACAACAGCGTGGTGTGGAGGCTGGAGCATATTAATAAGAACAGTGTCCTGAATTCAGGAGGTAATGCTCTACCCATGCCCTGTGCAGGTCAGACGGTGTGTGCAGTGCAGTATGTAACCCAGGGCACATTTCAGGCGCCCACAGGGAGCTGCAGTTTGTAAGGTGGAGTGCAGCCAACAGAGCAGAGTCAGAATCCCTGTAGAGCTGTTGAAGACACAAGGATATGCAGCACGGAAGACAGACTTATAGGTGGCATGACTGCCATCCTCCGGTACTGAAGGTGCTATCGTGGAGAGGAGAAGTAGATTGACCCTCCTGGCTCCAGAGTACAGAACTCAGACAAATGGTCAGAAGCTTACAGGGAGGCCGATTTTGGATCAACTTTAATAAGAATTTTATAAACAGCTAGAGCAATCCTAAAATGGAATTTGCTCTTTATAAAGTTGCGAATGCCTCACCCTGGAATTGCTTAAGCAAAGTTGGGACGGGCAGTTGTGAGTAATCTCCTTTCCAATGCATACCGCAATCACCAGAAACATGTACTTCCCTGACACTGAGCGCCTCTTAATTAAGCATCTTATGAGTGAACAAAGCTCAGCACTTCAAAGAAGTCACTTTATTTATGTGCGGGTCTGCACCTTGGATTTCTTGATAATGTTAAATAAAACTCCATCTACTCTTCCACAAACACTTCAAGAAACCTAAGACTTTTAGCTAGAATAACACTGAAGTCTGAGAGAAAAGATATGTGTGTGAGAGGTATAGTTTCATTAGAACGTATTATTTGACTTCATGTTGAATCAACACTTTTGTGCAAAATGCAATCTTACCAGCCCTCTTCCTTGTTTTGGTCACATAATTTAACTTAACATTCTCAGTACTTCATTTTCTAACATAAAATGGGATTGAGAGGGCAATTTTGAAGTTCCCATGGTCTGTCCTCTACATTCTGACAGCTCATTATCTATGTAGTATTGTTCTCACATTTAAGTGAGGTTAGCGGAGGTAGAGGCCTCTCAGGCCTGAAGATAGCCTCTGTTTTCAGGGAAATGCTAGACTGTGAGATCTGTGACATTGAAGCACTAAGTTCATTTCACAAAAGCAATGTGCTATTTTTACATGGTTGATCAAAGTTACTTTCAAAAGAAAGTGTTAGTTTTTGTTATTAGCCAAATCAAGAGCTGATTAAATGTAGTATATTTAAAGTCACACCTCAATTAAGATGTTATTCAAAATACCATTCGACCCACCAATCTCATTACTGAATATAAACCCAAAGGAATAGAAATCATTCTATTATACAAACACGTGGCTGGGCACAGTGGCTCACGCCTTAATCCCAGTACTTTGGGAGGCCGAGGTGGGTGGATCACGAGGTCAGAAGTTCAAGACCAGCCTGGCCAAGATGGTGAAACCTCATCTCTACTAAAAATACAAAAGTTAGCTGAGCGCGGTGGCAGGCGCTTGTAAGCCCAGCTACTCGGAAGGCTGAGGCAGGCGAATTGCTTGAACTCAGGAGGCAGAGGTTGCAGTGAGCCGAGATCATGCCACTGCACTCCAGCCTAGGCGACAGAGAGAGACTCTGTCTCAAAAAAAAAAAAAAAAAAAAAAAAAGCCACATGCATATGTGTTCAGTGCAGCATTATTCACAATAGCAAAGACATGGAATCAACCTAAATGCCCATCAATGGTAGACTGGATAAAGAAAATGTGAGGCCGGGCACGGTGGCTCAAGCCTGTAGTCCCAGCACTTTGGGAGGCCGAGACGGGCAGATCATGAGGCCAGGAGATCGAGACCATCCTGGCTAACACGGTGAAACCCCGTCTCTACTAAAAAAAAATACAAAAACTAGCCAGGCGAGGTGGTGGGCATTTGTAGTCCCAGCTACTCGGGAGGCTGAGGCAGGAGAATGGCATAAACCCGGGAGGCAGAGCTTGCAGTGAGCTGAGATCCGGCCACTGCACTCCAGCCTGGGCAACTGAGCGAGACTCCGTCTCAAAAAAAAAAAAAAAAATTGGTACATACATACCATGGAATACTATGCAGCCATAAGAAAGAACGAGATCATGTCCTTTGCAGGGACTTGCATGGAATTGCAGGTCATTATACTTAGCAAACTAATACAAGAAAAGAAAACAAAATACCACATGTTCTCCCTTATAAGTGGGAGGTAAATGATGAGAACACATGGATACACCGGGGCCTACTTGAGGATAGAGGGTTGAAGGGAGAGGAGCAGAAAAAATAACTATTGGGTACTAGGCTTAGAGCCAGGGTGACAAAATAATCTATACAACAAACCACCATGACACAAGTTTACCTGTGTAACAAACCTGCACATGTACCCCTGAACTTAAAAATTTTTTAAAAAGATGCTATGCAATAAAATTGTCAATTAAGAATTTAACTTGGTAAATGTTCATTTAATGATCTAAAAATATGTGTCTGGACGGCTCTAGCAAAAAATAAATAAATAATAAGTTTCTTAGCGTGGGAAGGCTGAAATAAATGGGGAAAAATCTGAATTGTAATCCTTTTTCTGTTGGACTTGGTGTTGAGATTTCACACTTGTGGGTGAATGTGGGCCTCCTGTGAGCACCAGCACAAAAGACGGAACTGAACAAAGGATTAAATGTCACCTCTAAAATTCTGGGCAACAAGACTTCCAGCCACAGAATGTGCAACTCAGATTTCCAAGTAAAAACACACCAGGAAGCAGATCTCAGGTCTCTTTTATCTCCTTGGCACCAGCTGGTATTCATCCTCAATGCTAGATAAAGTTGAAATAAAGAGCGAAAGAACTTTCTCTCTTATTACTTAATAAACTTGCTTGTTTGAGCTGTTCTAGGCTTACAGAAAAATTGAGTAGCAGGTTCAGGGAGTTCCTGCACGGCCCCTGTTTCTTCCTCATAGTCTTGACAGGTTTCCCCTATTATTAACATCCGGCATTAGCATGGCACATTTGTTACAATTAATGAGCCAATATTGATACATTATTCACTAAAGCCCACAGGTTGCGTTAGGGGTCACTCTTGGTGGTGCAATTCTTCAGGTCTGGACAAATCTATAATGACATGCATTCACTATTACTGTATCATGCAGAGTCGTCTCCTGGCCCTCCAGGTCCCCTCCTTCCCCACCTGCTCATTCCTCCTTCCCACCCTCCCCAAACTGTGGCAACCACTTAACTTTTGACCGAATGGATTTATTCTTATTCTGCCTTACTGTATGTGCACCATAGTTTAACAATATAAAAGAATAGTCTATAGTAGCCTTCCATAAATATTCAGTGAATAAATACTTGGATGGATGCAGGAACAATCAATCAGTCTTACAGGATTTCTTATGCATTACATCATCCTTATAAGAAAGCAGTCATTCTCACTGAGATGCGCTGAGTGGACACTGTACATGTTCTGACCCAGCTGAGGGCTGGGTGGAAGTCGGGCTGGAGACACAGAGAGCCAGTGCCGACTTCCAGGACCACTGAGCGTCAGAAGAACTGAAGGCAGAGAGGTCCTCTCAGTGTGGACTGAGCCTCTGCTGGCAGCCACCGGTGGGTACAGGGCTGATGTGTGTTATGCCACGTGGGGAAAACCTACAGACGATTCCGAGAAAGGCTTGCAGGGACACCCTCTGCCCCTAAAAGAACAATTTAATTCTAATTTATTTCTGTCACTCTACATTTGCTGACTTCTCCCAAGGGTACAGTTTTATATGCATTTAACTGCCAATAAATGGATTATATGATTATATTTCATTAATATATTCTAGTTTGTTCAGCTATTCTTATTGGGTGAATTTGTGTGGTTTCCTGACATTTTTGTTGTTAGTAGTGCCTCAGTAGTTTTATACATAATTATGTTTTCCTTCTGTATTATTTCCTTAGTATCTGGTTCAAGAAGTGAAATCGCTGGATTCTCGTGGTAAATTTTGAATTTCACAGTATAATACTGATGTTTTTCAAAGTCTCACATTCTAAGAAAGTATAATGAGGCAAAACAAACAACAAACATCCTAAGTTGATTTTTTCTTAGTGTCTTTTCCTTCCATCTTTGTTTGTAGAATACCAGACTATTGCATGAACCCAAAATATAATCAGTACCGTCCTAAAGTATGGCCACAGTGAGTTTCTCATTATTTTACCTCCCCTTCAGGAAATGACTTTTCATCTTGTGTTTTGGGAGCCATAGATGGTTCTGGGCAGGAGACTGTCTCTGGATAGACCCAGCATGTAGATGGCTATTTGGCCTTGCTCCCAGTATAATGATGCAGTTCCCTGTGAAAGGGTAGGAGTAGGTTTTGGGACCCTGGATGCCGTGTGGCCTGAAGAGACAAGGGCTCAATGCCAACTCTGCCTATTTCCAACCATGTAACCATGTGAACATCAAAAATCATGGATGTGCTCTGGTTAACACAGAGTGGGAGCTCAACAAATTATTATTTTTAATAGTTACTCGGACAAGGACAAGTTGACTACACTTTATGCTCTGCTACCTACCAGTCTGAAAGTGACACCACAGAAGGTGAACCACATATTGGGAGATGCTCCTCATCTGCTTAGATGAGGTGCAAGCACAGCCCATGCGCCTGCTCTTCATAACTGTATCTGTACCAGCAATATTTGTATTGGTACATCACATGCCCCACTGGGAACTACTTAAGGAGAATTCAATGGATTTCATTCCTTTTATGTAACTGGCCACTTATTAATAGACAGGTCTCTTGTGTGGATGAGGATTCTGCCTTTTATATAAGATATGTGCTGCAATTCAGCTTTCAGGCCCCAGCCCCGGGGAGGCTCCTGGCCTTCACAAACTGGCCCACCCACGAGAAGGAAAGCAATTGTCCAAATGTGGGTAGCTTTTCTTCCCACTGTTGTCAGCTGCTTCCAATTAGCCCCCATATACATAATCCCAGTTTGTGTCTGTATCAGTACAATTCTCCCATGTCAATGTGAATTTTAAGCCACAGAGGGAAAGGGGACAGAGAATATGCTTTCATTTGGCTCTCCTCGTCTCGCACCTCTTGTCTTGCATACATTTCTTTGCTCTGATTAAACAAGCATTTTATAAGCCACATTTGCTGTGTGAAAGGCAAAGTTTTCCCTCCCACAGATGACGGTCTCCAGGGATGTCGTGTGTGTGTGTGTGTGTGTGTGTGTGTGTGTGTGTGTGTGAGAGAGAGAGAGACTGTAAACATATATCTGTGTGAAACATCATTTTCCATATGTGAATTTTTGGAACTGAGACAAATGGAACTTAGCTAAAAGATGGGAAAAGGTAGACTGACTCTGACCTAATCTACTTAACCTACCAGGCAATTTATAACTTGATGGCCTAATTTTTGCAGCACCCAGAAACAAGCCTGTCTCAGCACAGCAAAGGCTCAGCCGCTAAGTGGGCAGCGTTGTTGGAGGTGAGCAGCTTAGGCTGACTGTTCACCAAAGGACCAAGCGCTTGAGGTTCGCTCATTGCTTGAGGCCAGAGTGGGGAGGGCCATTTAACTGTGCAAGGCCATGGGACTTTACTGTCAGTTTCAGGGAAATTTGGGACCCTGGAGCAGAAACCAAAACTCCAATTAACTGGGAGAGAAACTCAATCCCCGGGAGATAAGTGAAGAGTAAGAAGTATATCTTTAGAAACAAGAGATGTCCAAGGCTAGAAAGACGGGGAAGGAGGGTGGAACTGTTCTGGAAGTGGGTCTCGATCTGGCAGCTCTCAAGACTTTCTAGAGAAGGAAACTTAATTTCTGAATTAAAATTAGTCTTCAACGGCATGGCAGGGATTTCGGCACACTCTCTCTTGCATCATAGTCCACTGTGTTGGAGGCAGAAGTGTTGGCTTTGGAGGCACAGAGATTAAAATTAGAGTAACACATGAGCACTGAAAAGGTTAAACAGTAGAGACATGGAGGACTCCCGACCCCAATGTACCCCTTTCTTAACCCTTTAATTAAGATCATAGCCCTAGAAATAACTTACAAAACTATTGATCATTTATACCTTAGTGCTTCTGTGGGCATGTTTTCTCTTTCATTGCTGCTCTTCTGCATGGAAATGTGTGCGTGGGTTTCTGAGTATAATTCCATGGTGCTTGCTTCCATTATATTTGTGCCATTTGGATCATATCTGATAAGCAACCAAAGAGCCCCGTATTACTGCACGTTCCCATTACTATTTTACGTGAAGGTGGTGCTGGGGGCTGTTCTGAATCCTCGGTTGCCTTTCTTCCCCTCCCCAGTTCTTTGAAAATATCAGAAACGGACTTGTGGCATCTTTGAAAAGCTACTTAAAATGTGCTGCTGTGCTCTGAACTTGAAAATGTGCTTTTAATACAAAGTTTGTGCAGCTCTTGCTGCCCATACGAGATGAATCCTACCATGTGGTGGATGCCCGTCTCATGCCAGACACTGTGCTCTAAGCCCATCGGTTTATTTCAGTGCTTGAAATTGGCTTTTGAGAGAGGCACCACGGTTCCCTTTTTGCAGGAGAGGAAACGCCAGAGGATCAGAGATGGAGAGTCTTTCTCCACAAACTCACAGACCCCAAACGCAAGCGCAGGGTTGTTAGCTTCCAAAGTCTGCCTGCTCCAGGACCTCATGTTGCGTCTCCATTCTCTTCACTGAGAGTCAAATGGAAAGAACACATGGGGGTCAAGTTTCAGAAAATAAGAGAAATTAAGAAATATGTGCCCGGAAGCAAGAATGACTGACCTCATTAAACTGGCTCCATTCACCTCCTCTCACATCTTTTTCTGCCTTTTGGCCAAGTTTTCTCTCCCCCGCATTTCCTCCTTGATCTCGTTTGAATCCTCTTCCCTGGTGAAGTCATTTAGGTTCAGCCTCTTATTTTACTTTGGTCCATAATTTAGATTGAACCACATGTGCTGATGTGATTGAAACGATGTGGAATTCTCTGGACAGAGATAGAATTATGGAGGGGTTAGTGTGTGTGTTTAAGATTAAAAGACCAGGTGTAGGGGAGGAAATATAATGAACAAAAAATAGTATTTTAAGTGAACACTAAACTTGCACTCATGGAAAAAGTTCTCTTCCCATGAGGTTCTCGCAAAGCATTTTACCATCAGCACACGCAGTTTTTCTCAGTCTTCTGAGATGGGGCCATCTTGAATCCAACAGACAGCACACAGCATCAGCCAGACTAACACAAAGGACGTCATGGGCATGGACATAAATACTGGTGTCAACACTAGGTCTGCGCCTCGAGAGGAGCGGAGCAAGAGGATGGAGTGGCAGGTGAAGGTACGCTGTTCAGAAGGGAGGCGGAAATGAAAGGAAGACCATCAGTGCACCCCACAGCTTGAGGATCGTCCTGGAGGGCAAATGCCAGCTGCTCACTTCTGAAACAAAAAATTCCAGTGAAATGAGTACAGTCATTCTTAGGATTACTCGCTTGATACTGCGTATGTTTCTTCTTGGCTTCTCATCTCCACACGAAACCCTCAGGTGGTAAAAATCTAATAGAAAAGAATTTATATATAAAGTCTTGTAGATTTATTAGCCTGAACATAATAGAATATTTTTTAAAGCACATTAAGTCTTCCATGGACTAAAAGAAAACTTCTAAACCTAAGAGAACCTCAATTTTTGTTATATAAAATAATACATTTCCTTAAACTATGATCTTGATACTAGAATTTTAATTAAAAAATACCTGCAGTTTATATGCAGTTATAGATTAATGCTTAAAAATAGGTTGTATGTAGTATCCACAGGTCATGTTTGACTGTCAAATAGATGTCATTTTAATTCACAATAATTGTGTCATGTTCTTCCCCACTAGAAGCCAATTATGCAAGCTTCGCCATTCACACATGGAAAATAATTTAATAGAGTATTCATTGCAATTTCACTTATCCAGAATTGGCTGTTGTTCTCAGAGCAGCTTGTCTTGCCTTATTAAGGAGAATATGTTAGTATCCAGACATCCAGAAAGGATCCTTTACTGTTTCAGAGTCCATTTTCCCCACTTTTGAAATACACACACAAACACCCATTCATGCAAACCAAACGGAGATTGTAAAGTGATTCCACTGACATTTATGCACTTCTTTTTTCTCTTTCGTTCTTCAAACTCTCAGTCAGTGCCCATTTATTCTTAATTTAGATACAGTTTAAACCTAATTAGAAACAGAATCTCTTGTATTTCCACAAAGGATTATGACAGCCCCAAGAAAAGATAGTGGAATAATTATATAACAAGATAAAGACTTCTTAACAATATAAGGATGGATTTTATCATTGATCGTAGCCTTCTGAATTTTAGAAATTGCCATTTCAAAGTCTAAAACAAAGGAAAAGTCAGGGAATAAAGAATGGCAAGTAGACACAAACCTACTGGCTTTATCATTTCTGTTTTAGCAAATAACCTGCCACACATACCAGTAGCCCAAGAGATGGGCATGTCCCTGCATTTCCTGGTCAAGGTGACCACACTGCATCCTCCTGGAAAAGGTCTACCATGCATCATACGAGAAATCAAATATAATAAAATCAGAAGGCACACTATAGCGAATTTTTTAGAGGCATGTATTGAAAAGCATCTCAAAAAGCTTTCTCGAAGCTTCCAGAAGTCAACTTGAGTTATCTGAAAAGTGACACTTTCGATGATTGCTCGCTTGATACTGGGAGAGCCAGATGAAGATTCCTCCCTACTTCCTCAAATGTGCAACTCTGGAATTTCTTAGTCTTACTGGAGATTCCTGCTGCATTCTGGGTCTTTAATGCATAAACACTGAGATGTTCTAAGGAAATTACTCCCTAGGGAGGAGAGGGGTGGACGAGGAGTAAGCTTTGCTGGTGACTCATGTGCTGAGTGGAAACTCCCTGCACAAGCGAGCTGCGCAGGGTGAGTCTAAAGGGTTAATGCACTTTCAAAAGCCTCTAATTTGTTATTCCGGAAGAGTAATTTACTCACTAGAAGTATCTGGGTGGCTACTAACACATTTGTGTCCTTAAAAAGATCAGTTTTATTCTAAGATTAAAAATATAAAGAGTTGGAAAGTCACTAAAAACTGACAGCCAGTTTCCCATTTTCAAGAGTATTTATTAAAAGGTTCTGGGTGCAGAGGGAATAAGAAATGGCTTGAGATCATGACACATTGAATCACATTGTAAACATGTTAGCTCTGGCTGTGAATTCAACCAGTGATGAGATCAAGCGTCCCCAGAAGGTGTTGGGGGAATTAGGGACATGGCTGTGTTTCCGCAGAGAAAAGTGGCCATTTTACTTTCCCTCTTCACCAACACGCTTTTGACGTGCATGGCAGAGCTGAAGGCAAGGGGAAGGGGACAACGTAGTAAGTGACTAAGTGGCATTTTTTTTTTTTTTTTGCCAAGTGAAGCTGAGTCATATGGCCTCTGTCATTCCAAAACTATTCTCTACGGCTGCATTCCTTTCGCTCTTGCCTCCCTTTAGAACCCTGGAGAGGGCTGCCTGAAGCCTGGCCCTATTATGTATCCTGACAAAGATAAACTTTTCCAAAAAGCTGCATGTTTTCCTAGCATAGTTTTTCCTCGCAGTGACTACGTGATGAAAGTGCCATGCAGAGGAGGTGTCTGACTGAGGTGCTCATGGTATGTGACAGAGTCCCCTGTACAGGACGGCGGCCGCACTCCCCTTTTGCGTCCTTTCCTGCTGCATTTGCAAAGCCTCTTTCCCTGTCAGCAGGGGGTGTTTTGGCAGTTGACATTTCTGAAAACTACAGCCTACATTTTTTAAAAATCCAGTAAGTGAAAACTAAAACATTAACACTGTGGTCATAATAGTGAGGCATTTGATAGCTAATGAGGCATTGTCATGCCACCTATTATTTTCAGGCATTTACAGTCCTTTTTTCAATACAAAGAAAAATCTGGTGTGAAATGTTCCCTGGGAGTTGGTGCAAGCAGAGGCGACAGGGCACGGGAGCTCGAGTTGTAGCCTCGAATTCCACCTGGCCAGGGCTACTGTCAGCCTGCAGCACACAAGTAAATAAAATATAAAACCAAGATTTCTTTAAGCAAATCAGTTTCTAACTCACTGTAATGAATTATCTTTCGCACATCACAAAGGTATCTCTTTTCACTGAGTTTGGTTTGCTTGGTTACAAAAAGGGCAGTTCAAAAGCTTTGGTTCTTAGGATTGTGAAAGTCAGCTGAATTCCTCCCACCGTGCTGATGCTGGGGTGGGGCTCATGCAGATTCTCTTTTGTCACCAGGGATGCTGTGGATTCGCAAGTAAGTGAGAGGCTCCTCAGGTCAAGCCTCTGGCTGCTCCCTGAGGTCAGCTGCCTAGCTTCTCCTCCTCTGAGGTAGACAGGAACAAAGACTATGTTGTTTGCATTTCTCAAGCCTGACAATGATACAGCTACATAAAAACCCATGATTTCATATAAATATTCCAAAATGTAAAAGTAAACCATGCATTCACAGAGACACGGAATTACAGAACTGGATGCTGAGCTGGTCACTTGGGAGGCAGGCGTCCTTGCCATCGGTTTACGCCTCAGCCCCACCGCGCAGTGGCTGGCCAGGTGACCTAGGCCGGTCCTGCATCATCGGCTCCTCACCTGTCTGGTAGGGCAGTGACATCGCTCCTGCAGCACTGCTGTGAGGATGAGGGAGGAAGGGTGTGGTTTCAGAAAACCATCCAGGCTACACCTGCGTGAGCACAGCTGCGATTTCAGGAGCAAAGCTCAGAAGAAACCCTCAAGGTGGCTGTGTCTGCAGGAAAATGCTGTCATCTCCTGCAATGCTTTCAAGACTACTCAGAAGCACAGTGTGAAGGGAGAGCCGGAGCCCGTGGGGAAATGACTCCAGAGTGTTCCACATATTAGAGGAAGGTGTCTGTTGGAAAACAAACATTCAAGCAAATAGTTGCCTGCATAGACACGCAGAATGACTGGGAAAGCCCCGACAGGTTACTTACTGGTAAATGAGGTGAGAAACTTAAAGGGAGAACCCCAATCCTGCCTCTTTCTCACTTTAAAAACATTTCAGTTTTGAATTATGGTAAAATACACATAAGATTTACTATCGTAACCATTTTTAAGTGTACAGTTCGGTAGTGTTAAGTATATTCACATTGCTAAGGAACCAATCTGCTACCTTTGTTTAATAATTTTTTCCTGAGGGGAAATATTTTTAAATTTTAAAATATTTAATTGACAAACAAAAATTGTGTATATTCAAGGTCTAAAACATGATTTCATATGCATGGACATTGTATACTTATTACCACAATCAAAGAAATTAACACATCCAACCCACCCATAGTTGCCATTGTGTGTGCGCATATGTGCGTGTGTGTGTATGTGTGCATGTGTGCCCTGTGTGTGTGTCTCTGTGTATATGTGTATGTGTGTACATGTGTGTACATGTCTGTCCTGTGTATGTGTGTCTGTGAGCATGTGTATGCATGTATATGGGTATGTGTGTACGTGTGTGTGCATGTGTGTATATGTGTGTCTGTGTGCACAGGTGTGCCTGTGTGTATGTGTATATGTGTATGTGTGTACATGTGTGCATACGTGTGTGTATGTTTGTGCACAGGTGTGTGTGCCTGTGTGTGTGCGTGTGTGTGCATGTGTGGTGGGTGCACTAAAAATATCTCTTATCATCTTTTTAGTCAAAAGAACAGTTGTTTTGGTTTGGCTCTTCTGTTTTGAAATATCAGAACAATAATAATTTCCCATAGACAAAATCCTCAATCCCATCATCCTTCTATTTCCTATATTCATTGTAAACTTCATGCTTGATGTTGAAATTATTTTCTGAAAATAGAGAATACAAAGAGGAGATTTTAAAATGTCAGTGGCAGTCCCACACTCCTTTTTAATCTTATTTCCTGATACCTTGAGTTTACTTGGGCGTAGGGTTTTCCTTGACTGTGGTTATTTCTGGTAGTAGCAGCTCCAGATTAGGCAATGGTTTTCTTCAGAGATAGCTTAGAGTGAGCCCCAGAACAAGGTCAATGCAAAGATTGCTTGCGTCTGTGTGTCCAGGGCACAGTGATCCTCATCACTAGCCGGGGCTCTGTGAGGATCTGCTCCTGGTCGTTTCTATTCTGTATCTTCCCTGCAGCCTTTGCTGAAGCTGTTACCAACTGGCTCAATTCAATTCCTGCTGTCTGCATCATCCACAGATTGCTGAAGCATTGAGAACACTCCAGTGACCAGGAGGCAATAGTCTGTCCACATCTAAGAACACACTTGGATAAACCTTAGAGAAGAGAGAGAGAGAGAGAGAATGCATGGTTACTGGGTTATCAAACTCCTATGACTTTTCCCGGGAAAAGGCCTTGTCCACACCAACTTTAGGAATGTGTAGAAAGAAGGGGCAGGGGCAGGGGTGAAATGGTGGGCAGAGCAGTTGGTGGGCACAGGGAAAAGGCATCTGGTCATGTATTTGGAGTAGGAGATCTTGCTTTACTGTTGAATTGCAGCAACACTTTGGGAAGAGTGTTCACTTCTTTTTGCAACCATCTCTTCAGAGAAAAGTCATGAGACTTAAGTCTTCTTACAAAGCAGTTTGAGGCTTTGAGTACCAGATTGATTTCAGAGACGACTATAAAACATTATTGTAGTATTTTTTAAATGAAATTCACTAAATGCAAATAAACTAGCAAATGCTCTATGGTTATTTTTTTTCTAAAATTCAGATAATTAAGACAATTCATTCTCCTGAAACTGCTGTTAATGTAAAAAGAAACATTTTATCGAGGTGGCCCTTGAGTGCCAAATAGCCTGTACTCAGCTGCAAAGTGAGTCCTTGATGATCCTCCAGCAACAGATACTTTTTAGCTCGTGTGGTGACTGCTGCATAGGGAATATGTCCAGCAAGTATCTGCTGAGCTAATAATAAACAGCCTCAGGCGGAAAGACAGTGGGCACTTGCCACAGTCTGTGGCACAAGGTCATGCTTAAAAAGACCCCTCATTCCATTGCATCCCAGCTCCCCACGATGGGGCCTCACAGGCCTTGGTGACCAAGAACACCAGACTTGGTTCTTGCTCAGTCCTGGGGGCCACAGAACCCACCACGTACTTTACCCCCAAGACCAGACTCCAACTTGGCTTTTGTCCTTCTCTCCAGGATTGGTGACCTCCTAGGTCATGATGCTGTGACGGGCAAAGATACACTCCTCTCCATCCTCCCAGCTTCAGGTCCCTTCGACAGTGTCAGCAGGCATTTAAATAGCAGACCACCCACAGCAGGACTGGTAGATGCAGTGAACTCAGGAAGGTGCCTGCATAGACTGTAGTGTTAAAGACAGAATTCTTACAGGGCACCCCCATAGTTACCTAACTGCTGTCTCCACCGGTCACAGAAGTGTGATAACCCACTAATCATCATTCTCTCTCTGTCTCTCTCATACACACTTACACACACATACAAACGACTTTGTTGCTTAATTTTTAGAGAGTCTACTTTCAGAAAAGCCTTCAGGAATACATCATGTACAAAACTGAGAAATTACCTGAAATATCGTTAGATTTAGTAAAAAGTTGCATTATTTTTTGAACATCACACTTGAAAAGTACATGAATACAAATACACTTAGGAACTAAAAATTTTAGTTAATTTAAAAAGGAGAACAATGCTATATGCTGTATCCCACCTTTCTCTGAATGTTACATTTTCTCCCCAATCCCAGGCTGCATCTAAGAAAACTCAAAGGGAATATGCTATCTATCTTTTCCGAACAGTGAAAGTTCTGGGTTTCCCCCACTTTTCAGGGCACACTACTTCCCCTTCTTCCTGGTTAGACAGGATAGGTTCTGAGTCCCCTGGTATCAGTTTACTTATTCTCTGTTAAATGTTCACAAAAATCACTAACTTTCATGCCTCAGCAAACCTCCACTGCCTAAAATATAGTGAGGTCATTCATTTTCAGAGGAATTGCCCCAACTACAATGGGAAAAAAACCAATGTGTTGGACTATTTATCTAATTTTTATTTAGTTCTGGGATATAAATAAATGAATAGATACATACAAACATACATACAAAATAGCAGTAGCAGCCTGTGGAACATTGACAAGACCTGGAGTTGGAAGAGGACTTTGCAGTCCTCCAGTCCAAAGCTTCCTGTCACAGATTAGAGGACTGGGACGTGTGCAGGCGATTATTTGCAAATGGCCCTGAGTCCCCCAGTTTATGTCTTAATTCACAGCCAGTGCTGATTGTAGAAGCAAATTTGCAAACATGTGCAAGAAGAAATCACACATCCTAGAGCTTGGATTTCCTCCTCTCTCGCTATTTCTATCCGTAGACAGAACCATTGCTGAGCTGTTGAATTTGTCTCCTTCCCCCATACCAGTCTTGAAAAGGGAAAGGAAGTGGAGAAAAGAAAAAGAAATTAATAAAGCCGACAGATCCTAGGAGAATCTTAATTCCAGCTTTGTAAAGTTTTGCTTTATTCCATGGCAACATGGGTATACACATCCCACCGGATGTTTCAGTGGCTCAGAGCAAGTTAGACCTGTGCCAAATGCCACTAGCAGGAGGAACATGGAGACGGAGACAGCCCCAGAGGTAGAACGTTGGCCCTTCTGTGGCTCCGGTGTCTCAGGACCTCCCTAAAGCCCAGCCTTGACACCGAGCGAGGTTCCGCTGCTGTGAGGAAGAAGTAGAAAGGAATTTGGAGGGTTGGTGTTACTGTTCAAGAGCTGGAAGGCTCCTAACCCCATTCCCATTCTATTAATTGTGTGAGGTAGAGAACTCATAGAAGATAGGAACACATATGCTTATTTCCAAAATTGCCTTTGTATATTTTCACATGAAGACTTTAGGGGCAAAAGGAAAGAAGCTAGCATATCGAATATATGTTTCAATTTGCCTTCTGTTATATAAAATTGTGTTTTCTCTATTCTTTTTTCATTATTCAGAACCTTCAAGAAATAAATTAAGTTCTCTCAGAAATGTGTTTTTTGAAAAGAGGACTAAAACAGACGGCCTGACTATGTTAAACACAGGGACCAGACCAGCACGCACCTCTCCACCCGCCCTGCCTTCATTGGCAGGATTGTGATCCGTCATGTTCTCTGTTCAATGTCGTCACCCGTTTCAGAGCATGGGGCTCTTCCTTTCTAGGCAGTCTTACCAGGATGCATGGGTGTGCCTTTGCATGCACACACGCAGCTCCCAAGGACTCTAAAAAAGATATTTTTCCGCTTATATATTAATAATATGTTAGAGATTTATGTTTCAATTCAGTACAGAATCACATGCTTCTCTCCAAATTGTATTTGAGAAAGAAAGAAAAGAACAAAATTTATTTTACAAAAATACTCAGTATATTTAGGACACATGCGAAGATGTTCCAGAATGTAGCTTATCTCTTTAAAGACAATTAACACAGTTTCTGGGCAAGGCAAGGCAAAATATTCAGTAACTTAGCAACACCAACAGAAGACAGCCAATATTGCAGCACATTTTTCTCTTGGATTGGGTCAGAGAGTACTATGGAGAAAATGGCGTAGAAAGATCTGAAATACTTTTGCACTCATGGTGGTCAGTGCAGTGTCCAGTGAGTGCCACAGTAATACTAGAAACTCCCTGGCCAGGCCTTGGACTCCAGCTCTCATTTCGTATGTGACCTGCAGGCAAGTAAGTTAAATGCACACATTTTACTAAGTTCAAATGCAAACTTAATTTTAAATGCATGTAACATCAGTTTAAGTGTTATAGCTATTACTTGCAATTGTAGCTATTACTAGTCTGTACTCTGCACAGACTTTGGAGCATACCGCCTACTCAAGGTGGATTTTAGAGCTCTATTTGTGGCATTATATCACAGACAAAAGCATGTTCATCAGAGTCAGAGGAATGTGGTGCAAATCCCAGCTGTCCCACTTACCAGCTGTGGGACTTGAGTAAGCTCCTGAAGCAGCTGCACCTGCATTTTCTGGTGCGCACCATGGAGCTATCAGCAGTGCTTTCCTCAGAGGGCTGCGGGCTGGATGAGGTTTGCTGGTGGATGTGAAGTGTGAAGCATTGCTCTCACAAGTGGTGGTGCTGATGGTGTTCCCTTTTTTAGGGAGGTGACTTTCCCTTGCAGAGGCACCAACAGTTTCATGTTGGCCCATTTTTCTAGTAATTATTTCCACTAATAGGACCAACAGTGGTCGTCCCATCATTTTATGACTGCTGGTCATACCACAAGCAGGTGCTTCGTTGTGTTTAGATAACTATTGACGGCTGCTTTTAACAGTCTGCTGTTGTGTCTCCTTTTGAGGTCCTTAAAGTAATCCTTAAAAAGATGACAGTGCAGAAGGAAAGATGTCTGGAGTCAGCGAACCTGCCTTCTTTCCGGTGTGCTTGTCAGTTTCTAAAATGCCATACACAAAGGACTTTCATGATTTCTTTTTAGGTACATGGTTACAGTTCAATTCACTTCACTGTCTGGAAAATTTCCTTATAATCAGGCTGAAATTTCTCATGTTCGCATCTCACATCTCACTACTTTTAGATAAGGAATTCTCAGGCTTTGTTATATCTGGCTGCTCTTGGAGGCTGAGCTTTTGGCTAACTACCTGACCCATCTTGTCATTTCTCTTCCCTTGGAATGAAGCAAATATCTAACTTCTCACTTGTTGTTTCTGCTATTTCACCATTTAGTCATCTGTGAGTTTTCTAAATACTGGAGGACTTCCCTCAATGTGCCGGATCAAGGAGAGGGCAGTTGGATACTGCAGATAGCATAGTGCGATGGTTACGAGTGCCTGCTTACCAGCCATGCCGCCTTGCACAGGTTATCAAGCCTCTCAACCCACCTCCTCAATCTGTAAAATAGGTATGAGTGTAGGACCTTCCCAGGAGGACTTTTTTGTGAGAATAGAATGATTATCAGAAAAACTTTCACTCAGTATGCACATGAGGCACACACGGGAAAGGCTTCTGCAGATGCAGTGATCAGTGCTGTTCTCAGTGTGTACATCCCATAATAGAGACACGTTACCAGAAACTCCCTGGCCAGGACTTTGATGGCAGCTCACATTTTGTATATGGCCCATAGGGAAATGAAGTGTGTATTTTTTATAAAGTTCAAGCATGAACTTAATTTTGAATTTACTATCAAATCTCAGTTGTTATGGGCATAGCTATTAATACTTCGTCCCATGTGTCCCATGAGGAAACCAAGGATACAGAAATTAAAGTTCTTTCTGGAGTCCCCTGAATCTCGTTCCTGTTCTTTTGCCACCCTGTTAATTACATAGAGACATTCACAGCTCTTCAGACGTTATCAGCGTTAAGGAAAACAGAAAACCAGTGTGCTATTTGTTCTGTCCCTTAGTCAAGCCTTCTCAACATATATTTTTCTTCCAAGACTTTGCATACGCACAGGGATGCCTATCCTCTACAAGAAATATATTTTAGGCATATTATAATTAAAATGCTGTTTACATCTCTTCAGCTTTAGAATTTAAAGAATGATCATTTCTTAGATTGCGTCGGAGCCACACCCTTCCCCTGGTCTGGAGAGGGCGAGGCCCGTGGGTACTGCAAACAGCCTGACGTGGTCAGGGGCAGTCTCAGCGGCTCGTTCACCACATCTGCCTCACGATGGCTAAGCCACGTTCTGTTACCCCTGCTGCGCCCTGGCTGGTTCTAAGGTACACGCTATCAACCTTGTGAGAAAACAAAGAGGCCAGCCCCACCCTTCCTGCTCACTCTGAGTCATGGTGAAAATATTTCAGGATCTCTGTTTTGACCATGAGCCCTGTCCAGGTCCAGGAGGAAATTCGAAAGGACCACATGTTCACTCTGAGATCCCACTTTCATTTCCCTCCTGTTGAGCAGCATTAATACTCTCACTGGGTTTAAATTCTGGCTTTCTCCAGTTAGAACTGAAAGTTATGACAATGTCATCAAAATAGAATGCGGGTTTACAGCTGGCCCCCTAGCCTGGTTTGTGTACATGAAATAGAAACAGAAAGTGTAAGTGGTGACATCATATTCTCTCATTCAATGTGAAAGGCCACCGAAATCTTTCCAGAATTATTTTTGAGAATAATATGAATTTCTTAAAAATACTTAATTATTTTAAATATTGTCTTGCCTGTTCCCCAAATACCTACTGTTTTCAACTTGGATATATGACATGATTAAAGAATATCTAATAATTGGGAATGCATACTTTAACCTTATAAACGACTACTGTAAATAAACAGATAGATTAAAGTGAAAGGACATTTTAAATCAATTAGTAAGCAAATCAATTAGCTGGCAAAGTCAAGATTATTTTTCCTTATGGTAGTTGAAGAATAATGCTTAACCTGTCATTCTAATTACCAAGCACAGTGTTCTCTTTGGAAGGTCATTTCAACAAAACATTATTTTCATCCAGAATTTGAACCTTGAGATTGTATGGTATTTTAGAAATCTATTTTAGAAATCTTTGGCAAAGGTTACTATTAAAACAATCACATTCATGGAAAATCAGTATAAGAGCAACTAAAAGAACTCACAATACCAGTAAAATCACTTTGTCATCTTCTTAAGACTTTTAAAGAGCATTTGTAAATAACTGAATACAAGGCCAAAGGGTGTGTAGGTAGCCCAGACCATCAGTGGGCAGCCAGGGCCAGGGCAGGGGCCACGGTTGCAGTCCGCATTCTTCTAAAGGGCAGAGCAAATTAAAATTGAAGCAGGAGCTAAAAAACAAAATGAAACAAAACAAATGTTTCAAATAATTCCACCAACCAGAGGATACTACCTAGGACAGTTTGGGCCTCCCTTGTCTGTGAAGGCCTCCAGCTTCCTCTGCACCAGTGGCTACTTTTCATTCACTCTGATCCCTTCTTTGTATGGAGGTCATTTTATCAATTGAGCTGTGACCACCACAACAGAATGTCCTGTTTCAGGGGCTTTTATAATATAGATAGTTTATATCTAATTTCAGAATATATTCACTGGGGAAGGGACTTAGCAACCACTACCACAACAACGCAGCAATGTGTTTTGGAACAAATTTACCAATCTGAATTTCCCCCCAGATTAGGTCACAGGAACATCGCAGCTGATGCACAGCTATGTTCCTTCTGAAACTTGGAGACACATCCTCTTGAGCTGGGTTATAATGGGCCACCTGAAGCTCGAGTTCCTGTAATGGATATACTCAGGCAGCGGAACCTACCACCGTAGTGAGGACAGCGCCCGGAGCCCTCAGAGGCCATCACAAGTGCACCACAGCTGCCTTCTCTGGCACGCTTGGAGCTACACAGTGTACTCTGGGATTGGAACTCTTTATTTTTTTTTCAGTTGATTTGTAAATAGGATTGCACAAAAATCCATGCACATCAACTCTCCAAATCAGAATTTGCTGAGCTAAAAAGAGCATTAAATTAGATGGGCTGGCTTTCAAGTGGTGGGGGTGCAATAGTGGAACTCTGCACAACAGTTCTTTACAAAGAGACAAGCAAGCACATCGCGTGGAAATTTCCATTCAACTGGAAATGTCCAAGCCTGTTTACCTCAATTAATTGTCCTTGTTCACTTGTCCAGCCTAGCAATTGTCCATTAGTAATTTGTTATAAATGAGACATTTGGTATTAAAGCATCTCTTTTAGGATACTGGTATGGTTTATTATAACATTTTGTTAATAGTGTTGTACCAGCTTGAGATGTATTAGTACTAAATCCAAGCTGCACAAGGGCTTTAATTCTGAATTAAAATATGATTCTCAGTACAGATTAATAAATCAACAGAAATGGTAATACATGTCAAATATTCTTAAAACCCAAGAAAGCCTTGTAACTTCCTTCAATCTAATGGGAAATGCAGGCAAATACAAAACTGTTGTCCTTGAGTTTTGTTATCAAGACTGAAGGGCACCAGTAAAATCTAGTTTCATTCGTTGGGAAAAAAATCCCGATAAGCACTGTTGGGCATATTAACTTTAATGATTACAATTTTTAGGACACTGTGTGACCTAGACTTAGGAACACAACTAACGTCCAGAAAAAGACTCCTTTTTTTATTCCATCATCTGATAGGCCTATTTTTACACACACACACCAACCAAAAGTAGCCAAGCAAACAAAACATACATTCTCACACCCCTTCACCTCTTATCATCTAGGTGACTTTCAATGCTCATTGCAATAAAACCTACTTAGTGTGCATGGCACCCACCCCCACTGAGGAATGCTGTAGTTTCTTTCCCTTTGAACTTCATTAGTAGAGCACATGGTTCATTCACTGGTGAAGTTCTTCATATGTGAGAATATATATATACTAGGACATAATTTCCATCAGAGCTCTGACCACCCCCTTATCTATTTTCATAATGCCTGCTGCTCCATCATTAGCTGCTGTCATATAGGCTTTCAATAAATATATGATAAATAAAACAGTGAGGGAATGAGGGAAATTGACTAGCAGTCAAGGACCTAAGCCATCCTCTGCTTGGACAGTCGAAAACTGAGTTCACTACAGTCATAAGATATACAAAGGCAGAATGTAAGTCATACAAAAATCCATGTCAATCCCAATAGGTGAGTACAACTATTGAACACCATGTACTAATGGATGAGTTGGTAAATCATTCAATGTCTTGGTGAGGTCAATTACAGATTATTATTTAGACCGCAAAGATTCCAAAGACGATGTTTCAGTCAATCTTCATCCTCTGTAAGCCTAGCAGAAAATATGGCAGTTTTATTGACCTATATTCTGTGCGGGGTGTGGTATTTTTAAACTGAGGCATCAGTGTGCCTAGCACGGGGCTTCAAGCACACAGAAAAATTCCTTGATAATCATTACATAAAATTTCAGCAAAAAATATCATCTTAAGGCTGTGAAATTATCTTCCTGTATGGCTAAAATAGAATAAAATTCAGCACAATATAAATCATAGTAAAATTTCATCACTTAATTTTCTGATCGTGGCCTTGTCGTTTTACATTGGAAGTAAAAATGTGTCCTCCGCTTTTTCCGTGATAGTGAAAAGTGTGTGTGTGTTGCGTGTCCGTTTGCACAGCCTGCCTCACACTTGCTGGTCTAATTCCTTCCAGCATGATTATGATATAATTAAACGACAGAAATGTTTACTTCCAAGTGGAACTAAGCCAGCGCAACTCAGGGTAGGGCAGCTGCTTGCACCGAAAGACCAAGACTGCTAAAGAACTAGGAAACAGGTGGTGCAAGAACTCCAGGCCCTCATGGAAGAGCGGGAGGTTTCCAGGGGGCTGCAGAAACGCTTTGGTGCTTGGGGCGGGGGGAATGGGTTAAATACTCATAAAAAAGAAACCCTGGCAGAGGTAGTTTCCGGATGCAGGCCCGTCTTTTATTTTAAACAGAGGCAGCACCGAAGAGCTGGACATTGAACCCTGAGCAGGAACTGGAGGCCGTCAGCGCGACTTTGTTTGGCGAGCGGGGCTTTGCAAGGGTGTAATGCTGCACCAGGGAGACGCTATCTGCAAGGACCGGTGGCGTCGTGGGTGTGGAGGGGGAGGCAGTGGCTGGCTCTCTTGGGGTAAAGTACGACCAGGAACAGTTTAGAATAACGTGCGCGAGTCAAAGGGAAGAAGAAGCTCCTGCAGACCTTCTGGGCACTGTGCAGGGTTTCTCCCGTCCACCGTGCGGTGTTCCTGTCCTGGGGTATTTGGGTGTGTGCGGTATTGTGGCGTGTGCGGAGGCGAGAAGGATCAGAGCAGCAGCGAGGGGATGAGGACCGCCCTGTCGGTGGTACAGGCCCTGGATGCGTCCCGCATCCACACTGTCCTGGGACCTCCTACAGCTCAGAGCGGTGCCAGGAAGCCCCCTCCACACAACCGTATCTTGAGGCTCCAGCACCATCCCAAGGGTACCATGCTACGTAGAGACACTATTTTTCACTTTGTGTTCGTCACTCCTAAAGCATGTGTGCCGGCTGCACCAACCCTGGGATGCCTCGGTGCATAGGGTTTGTGTGCGTCCTCCTTCTTCCCTCTGAGCTGGTCCCCCTTGGGGAACTGCTGCCCAGACTGACCTGCGTCCTTCTGCATGTGCAGGAAGATGTCTGCGTGCACTGGTCAGTGTGGGGGCCACACGGGCAACACCACTGATCATCTGCGGCGTCGAGTCACTGCCCATGCAGGTCCCACGCGCAGGGACCAGTCCCTTTGATGAGAGAGTGGACGCTCTGGTGACTCCACGGCCTGTGGCTGTGCTCAGGAGGACAGAGAGGGCACATCCTGAGACAGTTTGGGCAGACTGTGCGTGTCCCCAGAGCCTGCACCTTCTCCGAGGAGGAGTAGAGCTGTGTTGCTGAGACAGAAGGTTAAGGTTCTATGCATGCAGCCCCTACTCCCCTGTCTCTGGCCGGGCACGCGTCTGCGGTGGAGACTCCAGGTGCCCGGGGCCCTCCAGACCTCTTTCCCCACCCCCAGGAGCAAGCGGGTGCTTCTATTCCGTTTGGCTTCAGAAGGGAAAAGAGAACCTAAGTTCGGGGAGTTCCAGGGCCCGAGCTGCGAGGCCCTGGAATGAGGCAGGCATGGGCTGAGGCTGGAGGGAAAGCCCAGCTAAGGCTGGGTGGGGGCGGGCGGGAAAGCTTCCCACCAGGGGGCTCGAGATGTAAAAGGAAAGATCAGAAGCGGAGTGGCCAGGCACGGGGTGTGAGAGGCCTGCAGAGCTGGAGCAGGTGCTCTGCCCAGAGCCAGGCATGCACACTCGGAGTAGGTGGCCTGTGCAGCGGGGAAGAGGGGCGGGTTGGCCTGCTGCTAAAGATGCAGGAGTTGCGGCCTGCTCTGTGGGTGCTGAAGGTGTGGTGAGAAGCACTTACGAAAAGAAATGGACGGTGTTAGGATTGCACATTTTCCTTTGTTTCTCCCAAATACGTGTTCTTTGAATTTTTTCCTTCCAGGGCCAGGATTGGAGTGATGGTTGAGACAGGCACTCACTGGGTCTTGTCCGCATTTACATTTTGATATTTTGTTCAGCATGGATTTTTATGGAGGGTTTTTTTTTCTAAATACTGCATCGTTTATCGTGATAACAGAGTCCTTTGCTGCCCCCTTAAGTTTTGTGCCCAAGAACGTGCCCCACCCTGGGCCCGGGCCTGCTGGATTCAGAGTTCTCATCATTGCCATGGAACCTTAAGACCTGAGAACAGAAAGGAAGGAAACAAGCCCAGTCATGTGAAAATCCGGGGTCCCTCCACCCCAGGTGTCTGCAGCAGAGCTGAACACATGTAGGCTGTTGCCAGGAGGGGCATTTGTATGTTCTGAGTATTCCTTATATTCTCAATATGATGCCTTTGAAAGATCTGTGGTTTGCAAATCTTTACTCCCAGTCCATAGCTTATCTTTCCAACCTCTTACCAGGCTCTTTTGCTGAACAAAAGTTTTAAATTTTGAAGTCTAATATATTTCAATTTTTTTTTTATTTTATGGATCATACTTTTTGTGTCAGGTTTGAGAAGTCTGCACCAAAGTATATCCTGTGGTTTTCTCTTAGGTCATCTTCCACAAGTTTCATAGTTTTGTGTTTAGATGTAAATCTGTGACCCATTTTGAGTTAGTTTTTGCACAAGGGTTGAGGTCAAGGCTCTTTTTTTTGCCTGTGATGTTCAGTGGCTCTGGCACCATTTGTTGAAAACATGATAGCCAATGTCAAGACTTAATCGTTATAATAATCAGGAGCTTTTGTTTCTTTTTGTTTTGTTTTTAGTAACTGCCAGTCACTGCTTGTGGTATACATACACAATGGAATACTATTCAGTCTTAAAAAAAAGAAGGAAATCCTGTCATTTGCAAACCTGGAGGACATTATGTTAAGTGAAACAGGCCAGGCACCAGAAGAAAAACATGGCATGATCTCACTCCTTCGTGGAATCTAAAAAATTGTATTCGGAGAAGCAGAGAGTAGAATGGTGGTTACCAGGGGCTGGGAAGGTGTGAGCTTGGGGAGATTTGGTGAAAGGACACAGAATCTCAGTTAGATAGGAGGAATAAGTTAAAGAGATCTATTGCACATCGTGGTAACTGTAGTTAGTGACAATGTATTGTATACATGGAAATTGCTAAGAGAATAGATTTTAAGTGTTCTCAGCACACCAAAAAAAGGTATGTGCAGTAATACAGTCATTAATTAGCTTGATGTTGCCATTCCACAATGGATACGTATATCAAAACATCATGTTGTATACCATATATATATACTGTCTCTTTACGTAAATTTAAAAATAAGGTAAAATAAATGTTACTCACTGTGTTGTGGATGTGGTGGGGACAGGTGTGGAACAGCCTTCCCTGTAGTACTAGGACGTAGGGGTGATCTAGTGACACTGGTCATTTATCAGGAGGTATGGGTGCCAGTCAAGATGATAAAGCTTCCTTTTGGCCACTACACTACTTAGAAATGCCCTGCAAAAGGTGCACATCAAAGATTGAAGGTTCAATCCTGGATTTTAAGTGCTTCAAAAGTGCACTTAATTGCCACATTTTTGTCAAACATTTTCCCAGGTAGAATTTTTCCTCATGTAAAACAACAGCAATTTAATTTGAACAGAAAGCATTTTGAAACACACTTTTGGCAGGGTTCCTTGCAGATCAGAGTGGAAATGATTAACAGGGGAATTATCAATCGTGGACTTTTGGCAGCAGAAGGTATCATTTAGTAGTCTGGGCCAGGGCCGCACACCCTAACTGAGATACTCGATTCTGTGGATGGTTGGAGGGGGCTGTGCTGAGCAGGGGAACTGCATCTTTTCCTGGGCTGTTCACACTGTTGCCATGAAGGAGTCTTGTTTAGACTGGACCTGCCTTTCTTCTTCGCAATGAGTGTTGCAGACTCCCGACAAAGGCCAGGTGGTAAAGTGGGGCGTGGGTGAGCAAGAGCCTGAGATGCCTGAGCTGACCCGTCCTCAGCCACCTGCCATCGTGCAGAGGTGGGATCAGCCCCTGAATTCTGCCCCTCAGTCTCTCTGTAGCTAAAGCAAAACCATCCTTCCGTGCTCCCAGGACAAGCAGGCTATTACCAAATCTCTCACTAACCCTGGGCGAGGAGGGGCCATCACTGCACAGTTCGTCGGTGATTGTTTGAGAGTGGTATTTTTTTTTTAATTTGCAAGCTTTTTTTCTCTTTCCAAAACATGCTGTCAGTGTGTTCTAGTTTACTCTGTAAGGAATTCTGGAGCCAATCATATGCTCACAAAAAGCCAGCACAGGAAAGTTTCCCAGATAACATCTATTTCAGTGGCTTTCAAACATTTTTGACCTTAGCAAAGTAAGAGATGCATTTTAATATCATGGCACACATATAGTTGTATCTAAATTTTCTGCCTTTACTATATCACTCTGATATTGTCTATTCTTTTCTGTTTATTTTTCTTTGTGTCCCTTGTTATGCTGGTCGCCACCCACTCCAGTGATTTCGCAATGCAGGCTGGGTGGGGGCCCAGAGTTTGAAACCCCAATCTAGGGCCTTCCTCTCACTGTACAAAGTAGGTAACTGGGGACATTAGTGGATCAGTGATCAAACCAAAGTTATTTGATCTTACCAAGTGGCATCAGGATGAGAAAGCTGTTGGACTGTCGGATATGTGAAGGAACTTGGGTCATTTCTGATACCTCAAAGAGAAAAAAGGTAGTCCTTGAACACCACCTACTTGTAAAGGATACACGATCCTACATGCCCCCCCTTTCCTTTCCTCCCCTCTGCACCCCACTCCTGCCCACATTTTCTTCATAAGCAGCTTTGGTGTTTTGGTTTGTTTGTTTCCCTTGTCTCCTACCTGTGACTTTATAGCCTTTTGGAGATTCACAGCAATAATTGTATTTAAACTCAGTGGGTGGCATCCAAGGCTAAAAAGGAGATTGCCTAGACACAAAACCACCCACGGGAGAAAGCAGGACAGCATCCTACTATGATTATTTCTTGTTTCTTCCTGTTTCATGAGGATTGTTTTCCAGGGTTTTCATTGTTTTCATGTCATGATTCATTTTCGCTCCAGTGTAGACATACAATAGACCACTCATCCCTGCGGCTCCGGGCAGCGGCCTTATCTGAGACCCTCCTGAGACATCTGGTGCAGGGCAGCCTTAGTGTGTGGCTTCCCCAGGGCTGCTCTAACAGGTCACCATCCTTCCATGGCTTAAGAAGCTGCAGATTTATTTGCTTACAGCTCTGGAGGCCAGAAGTCCAAAATGGAGGTGTCAGCAGGGCCTCTCTCTCTGAAACCTGCCAAGGAGGATGCCCCTGGCCTCTCCCCAGCCTCTCCTGTTCCCAGCAGCCCTTGGCATTCCTTGCCTTATAGATGCAAAACTCTGATCTCCACCCCTGTCCTCACAGTGCGTTCTCCTGCGTGTCTGTCTCTGTGCCTTCTCATTCCTCTCTGTGTGTCTGTGTTTCCATCTCCTTATGAGGACACCCATCACTGAATCAGTGCCCACACTATACCAGTACAACCTCATTTCAACTCCATTACATCTTCAAAAACCCTGTTCTCAAATAAGGTTACTTCACAAGTGCTGGAGGTTAGGACTTAAACATACCTTATTGAACAATTCAACTGATGACACATAGTAATTTATGCACTCCTCCTTGGAGATGTTGACTTTATTTAGTAGCATTAGCCATGGCAATGTCACCAGCATTGCTGACATCCTGAAGCATATGATCTCCAGAATGTATTTTAATAATCATGTTCACTTCCTTGGTATTTTTTAGACAATAACTCAGCCTTGAACTCCAGAAAAGGGTTTCCCTGGGATTTTCTTCTTGACTCACTCCACTGAGGCCTCCCCCATCCAGGACTGTAACAGACGCCTGACGTCGGTGGTCTAGACCTCTCTGCTGAATGTCATCTTTGGTGAATGTCTTATGAGAAAAACATATGGTAGATCACTCTTAGAAGGGCATGAAAAGCTGTCCGCAGTATAACTAAAACAGGCACATGGTGAGGCACACTGTGTGCACGTGTGTACAATTAATATCATGGTTTTAAATCACTTTCAGGCAAAGTGGAGATCTTTGTTGCATCTACTGAAGAAAGTGAATCTTTTTCTTCCTGAAAAAAAAAATTGCTACTCATTAGTCAAATTTGTGTTTTAAAAATATGTGAACTAATATAATTAATGTTTAAATATATGAGAAGTTTTTGGTAAAATGAAACCCAGTGTCTCTGTTGATTACTTAGATGAGTCAAGAAGTAACATCCTGGGAATAATCGGCCAGTTTAAATGAGTGCCCCAGGTTTTTGGAATACAAGAAATCAAGAGGAAGGGATTAGAATGTATAGGTTAGCAAGATTGGGATCCTAAAATACAGACCCAAATGAATGGAGCAAAATCATGGAACTTGTTAATAACAAGGTCAAGGCCAAATCAGTAACAAAGACACTGAGTGGAAGAAAGGTGGTTTAACAAATGCCCCTATGAAAGATAGAGATTGGCTTACCATAATGAGATATAAGCCCAAATTATAAGGTCGTCACACATAACCACAAATGTCATAGCTTAAAACAACACACAGTTCTTGTCTCTGTTTCTGTGGGTCAGGGTCTGGGTTCTCAGGGTACTTAGGGACTTTGTATGTTTTCATCTGGAGCTCCAGGTCCTCTTCCAAGCTCATAAGGGTTCTTGGGTTCTTAGCAGAATTCAGTTTCTTGAGGCTGTAGGACTGAGGTCCTGGCTCCTAGAGGCCGTCCTCTCCATAAGCAGTTCTCAGCACAGCCGCCTGCTTCTCCAGGCCCAGTGGGAAAAGGTGTGCCTCCTCCATCCATTCTTCATGGCCTTTACCTGATTAAGTCAGGCCCGCTCAGAATAACTTCATTTTTTATTAAATCAGAACCAGCTGATTTGGGATCGTAATTACATCTGCACAACTTCAACTTTGCCATATAACCTAACCATGGGAGTGATATTTATCATGCATTTTGGTCAAGTTGCCTTACGAGATGTAATAAAGCTGAACAAGCTTCTGTTGACTAGAAGTGTTCAGTTACAAGGCTACACTTGGGAGGAATGTTTACAAATTGGAATGGTCAGAGGATGGGGAAGGCACTTGAGAAAAGTCAAGTGATGGATGAAGACGAATGTGGATATTTATCTGGGAGAAAACTAAGAGGAGTTATAATAACTGTCTTCAAATATTTAAAGGGCTTTTGTTAGGAAGAGGAATTTGGCATATTGGATTTTGCCTTCAGAGGAGTGGAGTCCTGAGACGCTCTTAGCCATTCATTCCAGCCTCCGGGGCTCACCTGCTCTCTTTTGTCCAGGTTCTCAGTAACAGGGGAGTACAGCCCTATCCATGATCTGCCATAGTCAGGCACATTGTCACACTCAGTGAGTGGAGAGTCAACTGGGAGGAAGGCACAGTTTTGTTGGAATGACCTATGGAATGGTACGCTCAAATGCAAATTCTCCTTCCCTTCCCCAGTCCTTGTCCTTCAGATGGTCATTTAGGAGCTTAAGGTCAGGGCACCAGCAGCCTTTGGAAGCCTATAGTACCTCAGAGGACAACAGTCAGCCTGGCTAGAAAAAAAAAACAATGTCACAGGCATGTTGTGTTTAATCACGTGAAGGATATTTGCCAAGTTGGAAAACAATGCCAGCAGACACAGTGTCGGTGGTATCATGCCTGGGGTGTCAGAATTGACACTGAGTTGCCCCTTCTCTGAGGCATTCATGTAAATCCTTTTAATTTTACAAAACCTCCATGTGGCTCCTGCGTGCTTTGTCATTTGCATGCATCTCTTTTTCCAGGAGAGGCAGCACGGGGAGCAAGATGCTGGTGGCCTCCAGGCACAGAGAGCAGGGTGGGCTTCAGACCTCAAGTCCACTGTGCGCACCCTCTTGTAGAGCCCGTTCCGTTGTCCATTAGATGAGGAAAGTTCTTATCTCTAAAGTATTATCATGAAAACCTAATAATATAGAAAGAATAAAGCACATGGGTGGTGCTTCATAAATAGTATTTCTCTCACTTTCTGAAAACTCCTGCTGAAGTAACTGCCCAAGAATCCTTGAACATTCAGAATTCTAGTTTTAGCCATACCATAAAATCAGTAGTGTGTGGTGGAATTCTGCTAACGAAATTTGTGAAGGATCAGGGTGGAGTACAGAGCTGATGTGTAGCGGATACCTTCTGTCTGCTGGCACTAGGTATTTTACACATTAAATCAGCTCATTCTCACACCAGCTCTTCTAAAGATAAGGAAATGAGGAGCCACAGTGGCCCAAATGATGCAGTGGCAGAAGTAGAATTTGAGCCTGTGCAGATGTGCCTCCGTGTTTCGTCTCCTGAACATGCTGCCCCAAGTTTGACAATACTACGATTTGTACTGGACCATTCCCTCCCATCCTCACCCCCTAGAAGCCCCTCTTTCTCCCTTAGATTTGATACCTAGTTTGAAACCACTATTAACTACCTTATAAGAGCCACTGTTTGTCAAATGCTGACTATGTGCCGTGCAATTTTTGTGAATTATCTTGTGTCTACAATGCTTCACAATTTCTCTGCTCAATACCTCCATGTTACTGCCGAGGAAAGGGAAGCTCAGAGAGAGTAACTAATTTGCTCGAGTTAAAGAGTTGGCCAGGACAGCCAGGGACTTGCACCCCGGAGCCTTCATCCACTACACTGTCAGCTGGTATCTCAACCAGCCATTACAAGCTGTAAAAAAATTATTTAAGATAGTCTATGGTAATGCAGAAAAGGGCGGTTATTTTGCTCCCTTTGAGGAAAAAAGCCCTGGAAAGACGTATCACTTGAGTATGGGAAAAAATGAAGCTGTGGCTTTTCTGTGAGCCAATTCTTTCCTGGCAGCATCTTGGAATAAGACCAAGTATAGCAGCAGAGTTCTCTGTTTTAATATGAGCTGCGGGGTGACTTTTTTTCTTCTATGCTTTCATCTCTCTGTGGCTTCTTTTGCCTCGTTAATTTCATGCCCTGCCCAGGCGGGCTACTGTGCTGCCCAGTCACCCGGGTCTGGGGCGGCCACCGCTGGCCAGCAGGCAGGCCCCCCAGAGGCAGAGGTGGCCACGCTGAGGTCGCTTCCACTGTGGGGGCAGAACACTCGGGTGGCAGCACAGATGTGGTGTGGCGGCAGCTGGCGGCCCTGTGGGAAAGATGTGTGAAGTGTGGGGTTTGATGACCCATGGGAGAACAGACATTCTTCCTCTTTTTGTTTGCCCTTCAAAGCCGTGAGTCAACCTCAAATTCTCTGTCCTTTTTCTCCACCCCCTTGTGCCTCTCTCCCTCACTCTCTGCATCTCTCATTGCAAGCTTGCATTTTTTTTGCACACAACACTATCCTAATATTTCTCTTTTCTACAGGCAGGAAATGAGAAGTCATTTTTTAGGGTCATTCAGGAAGTCGTCCAGAGTTATAATGGCCCATTATCTAACGGTCAGAGTTTACTTAGGCTTTCACTACTTCCACTGCCCACTTGAAACAGGGAAAAATATTTTCCCCCAGCACTGTGAGCATGCTATTTAGAGCTGACCACAAGCGGGGGGAAGACAGGACGGCTCGGATGCTGCGTTTCCACTTGGAACACAAGGCTGGCAAAGCTTGTCTGCTGCCCAGCAAGCACCTCAGACTCACACCATTTTAGGTTCACTTTAAGAAGTTTCTCAATTATTAAAAAAAAAAAAAAAAAAAAACCTGTACTCTGAGCATATGCTTATAATCCCACAGCTAACCCAGAATTTCTTAGAGAACTGATCAACATCAGCAGTGGCACTTACTGAAAATGCACATTCTCAGGCCCTGTGTGGGGCCTACTGACTTAGAATGTTAGAGAGCAGGTCTCAGAAACATTCGATCCGGCAGTCTTATTCTATGCACCCAAAGGGGTAAGAGCCATGCTTTCATGAAGCATGGGTTGTGTGTAAAATGTTGAAAAGGTATGGCAAAATATGTTTTATTGGCACCAATGATTTCTGGTTCCTCCTAGAGGCATTAATCAAACTTTGAAGGAGAAATAAGAGAGCCGGCATTTTCTTGCACACTCTTTGTGATGTTGTGATGAGTTGGAAACTTCCCGATCGGGTTTAATAGAGCATGAACACCCAGGCACCCAGCTTCAAGCCAGCCCTGTCAGGCACAGTCTCCTCGAAGATGTGGAAAGGACTGACGGACAGCCAAGGCTTACAGGAACCTGAGCAGGCAAGGGGAGGGGCACCCTGGAACCAGGAGCAATGGCCTTCCCACCCTCCCTCGTCCTCTCCTCTTCTGCTTTTGGAGTTGCAGGCCACAGAAAGGAAGTGACATGAGTCACTTTGGGCCTTCTTAATTCCTTCATCAAAGGGGACATAGGTGTGTATGTGTGTTGATGGCTAATTGAGGTAGGCCCACAGGGAGGTAATAGATGGACATACTATTTCCTTTCTTCCATTCTGGTGTAATGCAGGGTACACACACACACACACACATACTCTCCCACTTCTTCGGCATCTACCACACCTGTCCCAGTGCCCATTCCTCTCCCACCTGAATAAAAAGCCCCCACAAACCCTGAGGTACATAGAAAGGAGCCGTGGTCTGGCTCCAAGGAGTATGAGAAGCAGCCATGTTTTCAGAGGCTGCATTCCACTTGGACCTGGCCCTACACTGAAGATAGGAGTGGATGGGGGAGGCCCCCTTCGCACAAAGAGCCCCATGAAAGAGTGCACAGTCCAGTCTATAAAACAGATGCAGAAAATGTGTGTAGGACTTCTCCTGAAGCAGAGCGCGGTGCATCCACCGCCTCCATGCACATGGAACTTCCCGGTCTGCAGTTTACCCTTTTGTGCAACTCTCTCTTGGTAAAGCCCTGGTCACACTTCTGGTTGTTCAGATTATACAGGGATAATTCCAGAGTGATTTTAAAGTCCACACTTGCAAATTAGATGCCTGGCACATAGTTGTGTTAAGGTAATAATTCATTACAATACAAATTACAGGGGAGTTCCTCTGGGCATGCGACCTTTCCCGTCATTTGACTTTCCCTGTGATTATCAAGGGAGCCTCCTTCATGCGCTAATGGGACCTTAGCCATGTGTCAACCCATGGCTGTAATGCTGACACTGTTTTCTTTCTGGAATGAAAGGCCTTCGCAGATGAAACCAAAATGTTATCCATCTCAGTCCTGTCCCTTTGACGATGAAAACATCAAGCTCTGGAGACTGGCCAGCCGGCCTCCCTGCCGCCTCTCCCACGCCCTCATCATTTTTTGTCTTTACTTACTTATTTATTTGGCTGTATTTTACTTACATAATGCAAAAATACTCCTCTTTGTAAAAAGTATAATGATTTCAGGAAATTATAGGGTAAAAAGCAAGAACAATGCTTTCACTCCACTGTCAAGAGTTGTGGAAGAATCCTTCCAGCATGTTTTCTGTGTATTTTACATACACACAAATATGTGTACAAATAAAGGTCAGTCATTTAGGTTTTGTTTCTATTTTTGTACATATGAGCTTATATCATTCATGCATATCGTTTTGCCACTTGCTTTTTATTTAAACTTAATTTCACTTTCCTTGAGGGCTTTTTAAACTGAAGTGTGTGTAAGTTGGTCCCATGCGTGTAATGGCTCCCTCATCTTCCACGAGGTTGTCACTAAAAAGAGGATTTAGCTTGTTCTGGGCTTTGCAACCCGTACACTGGGCACTGTCCATACGTGTTTCTCTGTGCACACAAAGGAGGGCTTGCTAGGGAGGCCTGGCAGAGGGTGCCATTCAAAAAGGATTTTCAATAGAGGAATTTTTAAATTTTTAGTTACGCATAGAAGTTTTAATACACATCCAGAACCCCAAATCATCAAGATTGTTTTCTTTCACATCTGTCCTTCCATATCTGAACTATTTTAAGACCAGTCATGTCTCATCCAAGAAATCCCATCCTTTCACCCAACACTATCTCCATTTCACGTTATGAATCTCTAAAAGCATGATTTTTAAAACATAATCACAATATTGTCATCAAACTTAAAACTTAGCCATAAATCTCTTGTTACCCGAAAACCAGCCTACTGACACATCTCTAGTTGTCTCAAAAATGTGTTTTCCGTTGTGGTTTGTCTGAAACATGATCCAAAAGTTAGGCCCACCTCTCACCCTTCCCTGACCTGCCAGAGCCCACGTTTCTTTCCAGCCAGGCTGGGAGACCTCCACACGGGGTTTGCTCCATGGGGCCTCCCTCTAACCCGCTATGCAGGGTGCCCTCTTTCCTGTCAATACAAGCTGCTCAAAGGACTCATTCAGTTCAAATTCACCTTTGTGAGCCCAAGTGATACTTTCTACTTTATTTATGTATGTATTTATTTATTTAGAGATGGAGTCTCACTCTGTCACCCAGTCTGGAGTTCAGTGGCGTAATCTGGGCTCACTGCAACCTCTGCCTCCCAGGTTCAAGTGATTCTCCTGCCTCAGCCTCCTCAGTAGCTGGGATTATAGGCACGTGCCACCACGCCCAGCTAATTTTTATAGTTTTAGTAGAGACGGGGGTTTCATCATGTTGGTCAGGTTGGTTTCAAACTCCTGACCTCTTGATCCACCCGCCTCGGCCTCCCAAAGTGCTTCATGTTTTCAGGAGCTGTATGTGCATTTTTAGTTTTGATGATCGGGTCCTTTTTCTGTTTTTTAAAGAACTTCAAATGATCTCCAGGGTACACAGTGCTTGTTTGCTGATGAAAAAGTTGGCAGTACAAAGGCCGCTAGCCAAGGTCACACAGCCAAGAAGCCCCTGACCTTGGGCCCCTTCCCAGACCCTGGGTCCTTTGCTGCCACATGAATCGTCTTCAAGGTCCTATGTGCAGATTTTCTTGACTTGGCCATATTATTTAGGATTCAGCTATAATAACAAAATAGATGATAAAGTGTAACATGAAGGCGTTTAAAAGGGTAGAAAGCACGTGATTTACTAAAACCATAAATCTTATGACCTGAATGGTTCACCTAATTTCTTAAAAAATACCGTGCTAAACCCTAATTGAAAATCAGAGCTCAGACATACAGCCCGAGATGCCAAAAAAAATGGCCAGGCTTGTCTGCTGAGAAAGCCATATGTAACTAACTATTTGGAAATTTAAAATATATCTTATCGTTTTAAAAACATCCTTCTTCTAAAGACAATAATCTTGGCTTAAGGAATGAGGCTAGTAAAAAGTGAAATACTCCTACTTGTGGAAGAAATCCTCATTTGAACCATGAAGAACTGAAAAATGCATTCTGATGTTGATGGACCCAACCTATATTTGGGTATTTTATGATGTTCACAATATACTTTTGTACATGAGATTGTTATTAAATGCGACTTTGCTTTTTCAAGACATATAATGTTCCTCTGGGGTTCAGGCACTGTGTTTAGCACTTTGTCCTGACCTCATCTGACTTCTCAGCTGTCCCTGAGAGGTACCAGTGTGCGAGATCGCTGAGTTGGCAAGTGATAGAGGCAATATTTTGACCCCAATTTCTAACTTAAAGACCCCAATTTCTAATTTTGTTTTGTATTGGCTTTGCACAATTTCACATTCTGAAGGAGGATGCCCTCAACTTTGCAAAATGGGCCTTTTGAATGAAAAGGATCAGTCATGTCAGGAAAAGCGCCATGATGATGAAATACGATAAATAAGCCTTTCATCTGTAATTATCTACTATGGGGTAAAAAGTGATGAAAACTACCATCTTGAAAGGTTCTGGTGATAGTGGTTCCTAACGCAGTGAAAGATGTGTAAGCCAAAGATTTGTAACCAGCCAGGGAATGGGAGGCCAGGCCGCAGCTGGCAGGGAGGCCACAGCTGGGTGTGGGGAGGCCACAGTTGGGTCGGGGGTGGGGCCTATAGTCATCAACACCCCTCCCACCTCCTTTCGACAGTACAGGCTTCCTGGTTACCTTCCAGAGAGTAAGGCCAGGGAGAGTTGAATAAGTTGAGAAATGTAGAAGCTGTTGGTGGAAAGAGATCCATTACTTGACAATACAAGTCCCTACTATGTTCTAAAATCTGGTCCTGACTAGTGACAAGTGGGGCCCAGGAGTAGCACTTAAACAATGGCAGGCTTGTGTCGCTGGCACGATACTTCAGCCTCAGAGGAGCTGTGTGCAGCTGGAGAGACTCACACTCAGAAGATTTCAAAGCAGAGGGGATCTCATAGAACAATTTATCCAAGCCCTGACCCGCTGTACACACACACACACACACACACACACACACACACACACAGAGAGAGAACTGAAGTTTGGCAAAATAATACATACTCTAATGAAGGTTTATTAATGATTAATCTACTCCTAGCATTTCCTAGTCTACTCTATCTCCTTTAAAAATATGTTCTGGTTGCGGCCCACTAACTTGATTGTACAGCTCCTTAATGGATAGCAGGCTGTAACTTTCAGAGAACTGTGTAATGCAGTCTGCCTCTCTTCTTCCATGCTACCTGTGGTTTCTGCTCTGCTCAGAACAGAATGGGGAGGAAAACAGGCCCTGTAGCACAATATTGGCAGGTGAAATTTTGTAAACTGGCCCTCCCTTCCTTTTGCATTTGGCCTGAAAATTCAATTAGATGCTGAGTCCTACAATGTATTTGAGGAGCCCAGGAGTGCCCTAGAGGATGAGACTGGGTGGCTCCCCATCAGGTTGAACATTTGCCTTAATCACTGTGGCAAGATTTGCATCAGTGGTATTAGTCCCTGCCTCACTTGAGGCCTGCACTTAAGTGGCCACATTCAGGTTCCAATTTCCTGGTGATTTCATAGTGTAGGGCATTTGCAATCAAAACTAGGCTTAGAGCCCAACCCTCTTACATTTTGCCCACCCCCACAAATTCAGCAAATAAAATGACTCTGATTTTCATTCCCTAGAACTCTTTTCTTTATTTATTATATTATTGTCAAGACAGTTTTTGAAGAAAGCTGTTTTATTTAGCAAAATAGCTTTATGGCATCAACTTCATATATCTTCTCTGCCAGATCAAAACAAGCTTGTAGTATCAGATGTCACCGAGCACCATGACAGGCAGATGCACATCATCCCTGTGCCCAGCTAATGATAGCTCGGCCTGCCCTGGCGTCAGCCACTCCAGGCAGGGCCAGCGGGTGGTGTGGGGCCGGCACCATATCTCCAGCAATTCGCAGATAACAAACGTGGTTCTGATGATGTTACTAAAGATCTGTCCATTTCAAGATTGGATTAGACATTAGGAATTTGGAGGGCTTTTTATTGCTAGCATTTTTAAGAATAACCAATTAGAGTATTGATCCTAAAGTCCGAAACCCACGTGGACAGAGTTCACGTAATTGGCTATTTTATGTGCCTCTTCCTAGATTGCCCTGTGTTTTCAAAACAAGAGCCTATTTTAATCAAAAGAATGCAGAATGAAATGAGGCTTTGAAAACTCAGCCTATATTTGTCTTGATTTCCTTAACTGACATCTAGAAGAAAATATGAGCTCAGGGGTCCCCTGGGTTCCTTCCAGCACCTAAGCCTGTAAGCTCCTCCAGCTGCAACCAAGCTTCGAATGCACTTGTCAGTCATGTCCTATGAGAATAGATACTGCCTTCCATGTTTTTTTGGTTCTGATTTCCGTGTTTGAAATGATGAAAATCATTTTTCTGTGCTTTTTAAAAATGGAATTGCTTTGTGTTGGGAATTGTGCTGCTCATTTTTACTCTACCTCGTTTTGGAATCACTAACCTGGCCAATTTATAGCCAAAAATCAGTATCGTACAGTGAGTAATGAATGGCATGGTGACCTTGTGAGCAAATTCATGCCCTGCCTCCCCACCACTTGCCCCGCGTCTTAGTCCTCGGTGATGGTAAACAGAATGAGGACCCTCTCCCGACCGTGATGCACCTCAGCCCTACTTCCCTTGTCCTTTCCTCTCATAAAATCTTCTTTCATAGAAATGGTCATTTCTGTTCATATCTGTGGACTGTAAATAATGAGGAAGTCATTTTTGAGGTGAAAACTGCATTTAGACTCATTCCAATTTTGATGGAAACTTTTAGCTGGTGGATGGCATTTTGTTTTGTCTTGGTTTTGCATGGAGTTATCTTAATTTAGGGAAATGAAACTAGTCTGTGATCCAAGGTCTCACTTCCATCAGACCTCGGGCAGTGTGGCTGCCTGAATCATGCTTGGATGCCACAGGTGCTTAGCCGGCCAGTCCTGTCGTAACTGTCACTAGTAGCTCAGGGAGTGCAGAGGTGCCAGCAGACACCATGAAATTGGCCTCATAAGGCATCTGTTATGTTGCGATGGTGGCAAAGCTGCACACGAGATAGGAAGTGCAGCCACTGAGAACTCACAGTAGAGCGTGTGTAACATAAAAGGATGAAACCCATTGCACACCGCTGTGTACTGCCTCCTTGAAGTCAAATTTCCCCCATTACCAAGGAAAAGTTTTTTCTGAACAGGGCTGCTTGACAGGATGACATCTGGTGATAACATTTATTCCTTTGGAAATCAATCTGTGGAAGCAAGTTTCCAATGACTGATGAGGAGAAAAATGAATTGGCTTCGCCCAGCATCCAGCTTCTTATCCTGGGAGCGATAGCTCTTGGTCTGTCATCCACGCAGCTGCCTGGTGCAAAAGCCAAGTTTGTGCAGTCTGCAGAGCACTCTTCCTGAGCTGTGGGCTGCCAGGCGGGGGGCAGGGGGGCCTCATCATGCAGCCTCCTGCCACCCACTGGTCATCTGGGGAGACTGGCCTATCCTGTCAGGAGACCCAGTTGCCCAGATGTTTTCAAGGGCCTAAGATTTAGGCAGTTGCTCCACGGATTCTGGGAGAGTCCTTGAGTTGGAGATTACAGGTGACCTCAGAGGAAGGAGTGAGAACATCTGGGTCATGCGTTTCTACTAGGAGTCCACAATGAAAACAGGAAGAGGAATTTATGATAGAGAAGTCTAACAACTTCCTTTCTAACTTCGCCTTTCACGTATGCTGGATACTCCAAGACTTTGCGTTTACATGGTCATCACAGATCCACTTTGAGAGAAGTAGGGTAAAAAGAAATAAATACATAGTGCTTTAGGTGTATTTCTACACATCTTAATTGATATGGGATTACATTTTCACTTGTGTTTATTGTACAGACTCTAGACAGATCCTGCTTTTTGGCAGGTAAAACAGATATTTCTTAAAACCTAGAAAGACCCAAAACAATTTAACAGAAACATTTTGGACCATTTTGGACCTCAGCAGTTAGGCCCCAGTGCAGCAGTGGCAACCATAAACCTCTCTGTAGGTGCTAAACCCAGGTGCTCCCTGGCACCGACAGCCTTATCTTAGGGCTCTCTTATCGCTGGTTTTCATTTCTCCTAATAAAAGTGATAAAAAGGTTCATCTTTTAAAGAAGCAAGGACACAGAGGCGGATTCTCTGTGACGCTAGCACAGCTCACGCCCAGGCCACTCCTGCAGGGCTCTGCTCTAAGTGCAAAAGCTGGAAAAGCTACAGGCCCCGCAAGACACAGAGCAACCCTGCAGGCCAGGTCACCTTCCCTCTTCTCTGCTGTCCGACTGGCCCTCCACCATGCCACATTCAAAAGCTCAAGTCACTTAACCTCTCAAAACTCAGCATCCTTTTCTGTACAATGGGGAAAATACTAGACTGTTGTGAGGATTAAGTGAGGAGAGTGGCCCAATGAGGTTGACAGCTATTACTGTCATTGTCATTATTCGCCCTCTCACAGGCAGGCATGCCACAGTCATTTTACTGAAGTTGCTTCAGTGGGTCCTGAATTAGGCCCTGTCCTTTGGGAAAGACAGTCCTGGTTCAACACCCGGCTCCCTACACAGGGCAGCTTGGGAGCGTAGGCCAGTTTCATCTCTAGAGCCACAATTCTCTGATATATGCAATGAGATAATTAATTATTGACTCAAAGGATTGCATGCAGACACACACAGATACACACACATACACACAACCCACAGAGTTACACACAGACACACACACACACATGCCGACAACACACAGAAATACACATAGACACACACAGCACGCAGATATACACGCAGACACACACAGACAGACATACACACAGACGGGCACACACAGAGACACACAGACACATGCAGGAACACACACACACAGACATACACAAAACACACAGACACACACAGAGAGACATACACACAGGGCACACACAGAGACACAGACACACACAGACACAGACAGACATACACACAGACACGGGCACACACAGACACACACAGACACACACAGGCACACACATGCAGATAAGGTAATATTAGCTAGTTCAGGAGGAGAAAGAGATAAAGAGAAAGTAATATTAGCTAGTTCAGGAGGAGTGAAAGAAGCCTTGTTTTTCTCCACTTTTTATAGAAGAGAAAGTGAAGATTTGATTCGAGGTAAGTTCAGCACAAAAGCATATCCCAGGCTCTGGCTCCAACTGCACCCCTTTCTACCTCATTCCCAGACCCCACCTAAGCCTTTTCTTTTCGAAATCTTCTCAGGCACACTGATACACATACCTCAGATTTTTAATTTTCCAGTTGTATTCACCAGGTGCTTGGTCATGATTAAGAATCCTGTGACGTGTACCCCGTGTGTTTAAATTTGCTGCTGAGTTAACTCTGTGGCGGCCTATGGACTAGACCTCTGCATATGCAGTGGGGAACTGCAGGGCCAGATTTGAAATCCTGCTATCTTTTCATCTCCCTTGTAAAAATAACATCAGGCAATGGGAATACGATGCCAGAGGTCACCTGTGGGAAGTTCTGTTTATGGCCATTTTACTTCTAGGAATACAGGAAGCGTCAGGATCTCAGGGATCAAGGAAGCCAAAATGTTTTTCCACTCTGAAATAGTGACTGATCAGGAGTTCCCGGCCACGCAGCCCTGTGGGAACCGCCGCATGGCCACTTTTGTGAAGTGGACACGTGTTGGTCCCATTGAAAAGAAACTCCCCACCCCTGGCTCCCTCACACTGCCCAGAGACCCTGCCACAGCACCTGTCAGCTCCAGCCAGCTTGTAGGGGCGCGGGCGCAGAGCGGTTTGTGCCCTTGCTGGAGCCAGCGCAGGGCACGGGGTCCCTCCTGGAGTCATGGGCGGTGCTGCCTAAGTTCTGTATTAAAATACAGAGGCTACTGCATGTGCTCAGGGAATGCAGCTACAGCAGTGGAATGAACGTACTGTCTGTTCCTTATCCCAGCTCCTCACCCGTCCTCCACACGCATATCCCTGGCTCCCTTTCCCTAGTAAGGAGACTGAATTGAAATTGTGGCTTGCCCAAGGCTGCATGCCTGTGCTCCTTCTGAAGCCCAAGTCACTGGCTCTAGAATTCTAACCTGTGAGGTAGCCACTGAGGATGTTTGTCAAAATGCGTATTTCTGTGCCTTGCCCCAGTGCCACGGCCCAGGAATCTGCAGTTTTCACAAGCACCCCCAGGTGATTCTGGTGGTGTCTTTGATAACCACTTCTTCAAGGCTGTACTGCCTGGAACACAGAATCCCAGCCTCCTCCATCCTCCTTGCCTAATGGCCTGGATGCTCTGAGATCTCCAAGGGAAGGGGGGAAGGTCACACAGCCATCGCAATAGTAACCTCAGCTGACAAAGCCTCCCCCATAAAACTTATTCCCCGGTGTTTTTTAATAGGAAACAATAAAACTGTAAAATAAAACTATAACCAGCCCAAATATCCATCAAAGAGAAAATGGAGAAGTAAATCATCGCACATTCACCTGGACCGGATCTATTGTAAAGCCAATAATACTGAAGCCCCTTCCAAGGCCCTGGGGGTCCTAACAGTGCACTGGCTGTGTCTACAATTTATATTATGAAATTTGCATAACAAAAACATTTTGTCTCATTTGTGTGATTTCTCCTTCCAAATATACATGTCACTTTGTGTTTGATTTGTATAAGACCCGGGACCTACAAACCCTGTGTCTGCCCCTGCAGCCACCCAGGGAAGGACTGCACAGCAGCAAGACAGATTGCCATGGATTGTGTTGTGCCCAAGTAGGGACAGCGCAGATAGATTCGTAATTTGCCTAACAATGTCTATAGGATGATCCCATTTGTCAAAAAAAAAAAAAAAAGAACTGGGCTTTATCGATGTCACCTAAATGCATCTAAACATTTTTTTTTTTGCCCCATGCTCTTCTGTACTCTTGATCTTTCCCCAAATTTTTAAAAACATGACACTCATTCCCTTATTTTTCCTACTTAGAAAAATGTGGATGATTTTATCATAGGAATTTTGAAAAAAAAAAGTAAATATAATGAAGAAATACTCAAATAGTGCCTCACAGCAGTAACTACTGCTAACATAAATAAAATCTGTATTTCTTCTCATACAGACCCTAGAGTCGCTTTGCCTGACACTGTAGTTTATGGAGAAAAGAATCTTTATCCTTAGCCCTCCATCTGGTTGCAGACCATGAAGACAGGGCAAAAATGACGGTATTCGTAGCTTCGTTAGAAACTGAAGCCTCATTGATTTTTTCAAAACCTAAATAGCCTGTGTTTCTCCAAATAACTAATTTGCAGCCTTCAGCAGCCAGGACTGGCAGGGATGGGACTCGGGGGCTGGGGAGAACTACTCTGTCCTGAGGGTGGGCTGACCCGACAGCATGTATGACCTTCCCACAGTCAGGGCTGCTAAGAGACGTGATGGCAACTCCATAGGATGAAACACTCTTCAGCCAGTAAAAAGTATTTTTGGATAAATATTTGCTTTAAAAAACTTTATTATATGTTGTTAAATGAAAAAAAAACCTGAAGGCATCAAAAATTATGTGCAGTAAAATCTCACTTTTGTCAATAAATATACCTATTTCCTATTATGCATAAAAAGAATCCTGAAAAATACAAGTACTGTATGCATATTGTTATTAAGTATTTTTTCTGTTTGCTTACCTATAATCCTAATTTTGCTTCAAATAACATGTTCCTCCAGCAATATAAAAATAAAATAATTAATTTATCTTACCATCAAACCGATAGTAAGAACAGGCAAACCTGGCCCTCCACACTGCCAACCTTTTGTGGCTCAAGGCTTCAGTTTCCTCCACTTGTTAAAAAGATTCAACAAAGTAGTTGAAATAGTATGTGAACCAGTAAACCCTAAAAGGTGTCCAGTGTTGTCTGTGAGCAAATGAAATGATTTGATTTTGACTCCCAGAGTCTTCTGGTTTCAAGGCAGTGGGGAGTCAGAAGGGAGCCTCAGGTGGCCTCTCCTGAGAGGCCCTGGAAAGTGATGAGAACCTGGCCACTGGCAGCTCTTCATCAATGTCCATGTTTTCCCTCTACTCTCTCACTCCTTTCCCAGGGCCTCAAACAGGAGATGAAAATCAATTTCTAAAACATCCCTCTGTGTACTCTCTCGTATCTCTCCTTTTCACACGTTGTGGTGGCTTTCTCTGTGTTCCTCTGTTGATTCAGTCTCTGGAATTAGCGGATCAGGATTCCATGCCCAGAATGCTACAAAGACTGTGCTTGAGTTCTCCCACATCTCACTCAATTACACAGAAGTTTCAGATTATGTAACAGATGCTGTGCTGGGTTAGGCAGAGCCTTCTGACTTGTTTTGCTTTATTTTAGACCATGAGATGGGTGAGTTTTTCTTTTTAATGCCACATTCTTTTAAGAATTAAAAGCCGCCACTTGGCTGTCAGCGTTGGAAATCAGAGTGATGGTGCAAGCCCTGAGGAGGACAATGTCCTTGTCTATGAAAAGGTGAAATAATTGCTTGAAATCGCTAAGCAGGACATGCAGTCCCAGATGGAGGGGGGAATTCGGGAGCTGGTTGAAAAAGAGTATTTGGCACTTTGCAGCCTTGAGAGGCACAGAGGAGACACCGAGGGGTTCACCACCAGAGTCACCATCGTCAGAGAGGCATCCAGCTGTGTCCACCTGGGACTCTGCCTCAGGGCGTCTTGCCTGGCTGGGAGCTGCACAGGCAGACTCCTGGGACAGGGTGCCGACAGCTCTGGGCACCCCCTCCCAGGGTCTGGTTCCTGAGGAATCACAATGTGGATTTCACAATCACTTCCAGTGTCTTTTGCCAACCTCTATGAACAGATGTGCAATTAAAAAAAAAAGACAAAGGAGTCCAATTCTCAACATTGTTAAGTGGAGACTTTTTAATGGAAAAGGACAGGCTAATGAATTGAACTTAAAATCTGAGACAGAACCGACGCAGGAAATGTGCTGGTGTTTAGAGATAATACAAGGGGGGCTGCATCTGATGGTTTCAATCCTCTTTTAAATTTTTTTTCTGAGAGATCCAGCCAGCAGACTGCCAGTCTTGTCAGAGACGTCAGTGGTGGCCACTCTGAATGGAAGGCAGCATCTCTCGGCATCTCAGCATCTCTGAGGCGCTGCTCCTCAGCGGAGACTGTGGTGGCTTTGCGTTTCAGCGCGCATCCGTCCTACGACGCGTGACAGTGACCAGGGAATGGGCAGAGCTGGGAGCTCTGAAGCCCTTTCACCTAAACCACCCCGGGTCGCCTGACCTAGTTTTCCTCCCAATTTTAATTATGTCAAGTACTTCACAAAGGCCTCCTTGGGGACACCATGAGCTCACTGTCATCAGATTGCTCCAATCACAGCTGTGGCTCTCACACAACCGCCATCTCTGCCCCCGCAGATGCTGTGTGTAAACAGTTGTATTAATTACATCTTGAAAACATGGTTCTTGCCAGATCCTCAGGATTTGGGTGCAGCCTCTGAGGTGGGTGGGAGGCCCTCAAGGGAGAAATGTCTGCAGGAAATTCTTCCCCTCTGAGAGGTCTGTTTTCTAAGTTATCTAAGAGCTACTGCAGCTGTTTACTGCAGAGTGACCCTGCTCAGAGCTGTGGTCACCCGAGGCTTTGAAAGGGGACCTCCGCTTCCGCCCTGGGTGGAGCACCGTGGTGGAGACCCAAGCCTGCCAAGGCTTCATTGTCATCTCCACACGCTGTCCTTGGGGTGGGCCGCTCCTGGGACACGCAGACAGGAAGCTGGCCACCTGAGCCACTCAGAGGCTCTATCTACAGTCAGCTGCCAAGCCTCATGTCACACATCACTGTTAGTCTTGGAGAGCTGGCAGGGCCCTGAAGTCAATTGAACACTTGGATGACAGAAAACTTGCCACTGCCAGAGGCAATATGCTCCATTTTTTTTGACAGTTCCAACAATTTTTCTTTAAACTGTCATAAAAGATTGCTGCTGTGAATACCAGCGTCGGCGTCCCTGCCTCACCTTTACCTGGTGCTTTTCCACCACACAAGACTGTTGCTCCTCGTGCTGGCCTTGGGCTTGCAGACAGCTGATTCTTCTCCCGCGGCTGAGCAGCCTCCTCCGAGCGACCCTGTGACAACTCTGCTCCTTCTGACAACCTCTGCAACGGCTGCCAGATGTGAACAAGGGGCCTGGGCAGAAGGTATCCAGGAAGACTGGAAACTCGAGGAAGGCTGCCCTCTCCTGTCCACCAGACTTCATACTTGCGTCACTGGGCTTTGGGACCTAAGTCCTCGTCATTTGTTCCTTTTGCAGTTGGTGCTGTTCGCAGCACTTCCTTCCAGCTTGCTGAGGTCCACTCAGATGTGGTATGTCGTCCGCACCGACACAGTTCTGCTCTGGTATTTCTCTGTGTTCTTTCTGTCGCTCGATTTACTGAATCACCACGAGGATGTGGAGCGAGGCTGAGTTCTGTATTTTAACACCACTTTAATTCTCACCTACTGAGAAATCCATCCCCTTATCACTGTGCTTTGTTTAACCTGTCACGAATCCGTGAAATCCTATCAGCCAGCCTGCATACTTCCTTTTAAGGCGCAGTTGAATCAGGAGAAACTTGCCTCACACGCTGCGTCCGGGCACAGCATTGGCTGAGGCTGCTGCCCTGACCTGTCCGTTTTGTAGTACTGCCCAGCTATGAAACAGGTTAGCAACACGTGACCTGCATTTAGGAGTAACAAGTCTGTTTGTACATGCACATACAGCAACTTTTTTAAACTGTCTATATTTTTTCCTGAGATAGGTATTTATAATATCTCCATCTTCTTTTCCATTTTGAAACTTAGAACAAGTTTGCCTGTCAACAGTTCTCCACAGCCTACTGTTTTCTAGGATTTTCTAAGGTTGAGCAACGGAGGTTCAGCAATTTTGACTTAATTTCTTCCCATCCCTTTTCCATGCAGGCCAGAAGCCTTGGATCGCGTGGTGAGGGAAGAGGCTGTGCTATGTAGGGAAACTCTGTACCGAAGCTCAGCTCAGATCATGACATTCTCTTGACTAAAACTCTCCGTTTCCAGCAAATTCCTCACTCTGGCATTAAAACCTGTCACTGTGTGGCCCTGAAAACCTCTCTGATCCCTGCCTCTGCCCAGCAGGTCCCTGTGCCCCACAGAAGCCCACTTCTGTGACCCACCCCCACTCATCACCACCTTCCCTCACCCAGAGCCTCAGCTCCCCACTCCCACCTGTAAGACCCCTCCTGGAAAGATTCCCACCTGCCCCTCAAGATTCATCTCCAAGGACATTTCCAAACGCCTCTCCTCATCTCTCAGTCAGATGGCTTTGCCCCTCCAGAAACCCCAGCCACCTTCAGGCTCCAGCAGGGCACTCCACTGCACCTTCTCCTGGTCTGTCTGGCTCATCTTACCCGAGCCATCCTCTCCAGGTGAAGGGCTATGTCTAACTCAACTCTGGCTTTAAAAGCAGCTAACTCACTAAGTTGAACTGGACTTGGACATGCACACTGAACTGCAGCGTCTGCTGCTGTTTGGTGGCCCAGCTCGTCAAAAGAATAAGATTTCAGCAAAACAACTTAACGCTTTTTCTTTACCAAAAGTAATGTTAACAATATATAAAAAATATTGGTTTTCCCCTGATGTTTCTATTAAAATGCTTTTAGGAAAACACATTTTTCAACTCTTTAGGGTCAGAATTAAGCAATGAAATTTGTATACCACATGTATAATGTGTATGTTTATCTTAAGTATCTGTTCATTTACATATCTTAAATTGAAATTTTAAAAATTATTTTAAAAACTCCTGACAAACATTACCAGGAGGCACGCCATGTAACTGTTGGTTGATATACCTAGCTAGACTGTAAAATCAGATTTTGTTTAAAGTGTGGAGGAGAGGGAAAAATTAAATCCTGCAGATTTTGCAGTCCTTAACATCTTTGAAAGAGGAGCATTTCAGACAATGTAATACAAAGGCCACATGCTTTGACTTCTGTAGATCTTAAAAATTCTTCTTCCTTTGAAGAAATTAGGAAGTTTGGGAAGATGGAGAAAGATGTAAGAATAGACACCCCATATGGGCCATGAAGTATCTTTTTGCATCGGAACTCTTAGTGCAGTTTCAGTATTTTGTTCCTCAGGAGGGTGAGCTGCTTCTGAATATCCTCCCCTTCTTTGAGGCATCCTCTGTTGGTGAACTTTGAGAGCATCCATTTATGAAGTTGATTATCTTTCCCAGTCTCTGCAAGCCCTTCAGTATGTGTCCTCTCTGAGCAAATCGAATCGTGTGCTTGATACATGGAAAGGGATTTGGGACGGGTTGCTTTTTAAACTGATTTCTTAATTAATATTATGATTTAGTTAACTAGACAGCCTCATTGCAGAAGTTCATAACCATAAGTCTTCAAATATATCTCCCTTCCTAACACCCTGTAATATGCTTTTGTAAAGATACCCTTACAGAATGTGATCCACCACTTATGAACCTGCAGCATCACATTCAGAGACTTAAGTGAAAAACTGGCAGCTTTTCATTTAAAGCACAAGCTAAGAAAGCTGGTCTAGACAGAGCTACAGAAGGCAGAAGGGTAGTGCTTAGGGAGGGAATGATGTGCCTGTGGGTGGTGGTGGTTAAATCTAACCAAAGAATGATGTCGCAGGCGTTTGGATATTGGATGGTCCACATTGAGCCACATTCTTTCAAACACAAGAGTCTGTAGAAATATGTCCTATAAAAGACTCTTAAATATTCTGGAAACTGTCTCTTCCTTTTCACATCCTTATATATACTTGAACCTATGCCTACCAGTCATGACATATGACTATTCATACAGATTTCATCATCTCTGGTTTTAAGAATAAAGGATGCTGCATAGAAGGCTCACATCTTTTAATTCACAAGAGTGAAATTGTTTTGAAATGACATTGTTTCTAAAAATTCACTACTTGCATTATATTAATTTTTATTTTTCCATGCCAGAAGGATAGAAGTTCCAGTGCTCATATTAAGAAACAGCAGTGTCAATCAAAGCCCAACTCAAGCCCAATTTATAGGAGTTATAAAGGGCGTGTGCCTGTTCTGTCTAGAAGCAGCCTTGGGCAACACTGAGTAGGATAGACCATCTGTTGCTACTGATAAAGGAACAGCTTCTCGAATGCTCCTGTCTCGTAGGCACTATGCTGAGTGCTTTGGCCCCTCATCCACAATCTGTGTGGCAAAAGGCATTGCAGGCAATTCAGTGAGGAGACCGAGGCATGGAAAGCAAGTGCCGTGGAATTCCCTAAGGCCGTGCAGCGAGCACGTTGCCAAGCTGGGTTGAAACCCTCCTCCGTAGGCTCCCAACTCCGCCTCTGTCGCCACTACCATGCTGGATGATACCGGGTAGATGCAGATGTCGAGTCCCGTGGATTCTGAGACAGGCCAGGTTTCAGTCCCACCCCAGCTGCCTATTGGCTGGATGACTTTGGCAAGCTGACTTTCTTGAGCCTCATTTGTCTCATCTCTCAATTAAGAAAACCTAGGGCCTATCTTTGGGGGTTATCTGAAGGATTCCAGGAATGCATATGGCACTGTCTACAGCACACAGTAACTGTTTCACAAACGATGAGGAACGATTTATGTTCTTAGTGGAAATACGTCAGCGTGTGAAGTCACAAAGCTCTGCCCTGCCTGGCTTGATCCAGTGCCTAGGCACTGCCCCCCTCTCCCCTCTCTCCTCTCTCCCAACTCACCATAGGAGGCTGGGCTGCCTCAGTAATTCTGCCTGGCTTGATCCAGTGCCTAGGCACTGCCCCCCTCTCCCCTCTCTCCTCTCTCCCAACTCACCATAGGAGGCTGGGCTGCCTCAGTAATTCTGAGGGGTATTGACTCTTTTCATCCAAAAATTCATGTTATTGCCCCTGCATTTTTTCTGTTGTTTTACAATGCAGTAGGAAGTGGGCAGACTGTCAGGAAAAGTGATAGTCATATGTTGCTTGTGCTTTGGCTTCCTTTGATCCAATGCGGATCAGCTGCACTGAGAAAGCTACTCAAGTGAAAGAGAAAAAGTAACTGAAGGGGGAAATCTGGGTGAGTAAGAATTCCAGGGATAGAAGTATTAATAGCAAGCTTTTTGCCTGATATAGTCACTTTATGCTGCAGTGGTGCCGCTTTACAAAGTGATTGTACAATGGATGTTTGCTTTTGATTTTGGATTTGGAGTGTAATGAACGTTCTAAATTATTATTAGAGGAGCTTGCGGTTGTTACATCTCTGCCTTTATTGCTTATTTTTAGCCATTTCCCCTGATGTCAAATGCTCAGGCAAGAATGATACATTCAATTATAATGTGGTTCCTTCAGAAATATACCACATACCTTTTGGTGTGGTTTGTGGATGAGAAGAGTGGAGAATGCACACGTGGGAAACTGCAGAAGGGTTATGCCTTCATCGTTTCAAATATTTGAGATGAAACTAGATCATTTGCTGTTGCTTTTCATTCTCATTCTAAGTGCTTTTCAAAGTCAGCGCTAATATTTTAAAATGGTTTTCTGTTGTTGGGAGAGAGGGAATTACTCTATTACTTTCTGATAAAACAGAGTCTTTCATGATCAAAGAGAACCAGGCTCTAGTAGTTCCAGTATCCTAATGTGGACACTAATTGTTTCCCTCCTTTTCTTCAGGGAAACAGCTTCTGCACAAATGATAGCCTTGTGAACTAGCCATGGGCACAACTGGAGAAGCATTTAGGGAGCTTTAGTGCAAATTGAGACCACCTACACATCTGACTCTACGGGGTTTGACAACATCCAGGATGAATCACAAAATGTCATTCTAATTAGGGCTTATATAGAAAGAGTAAAAGAACTCTGATATCATCCTAAAGATTATTTATATTAACCAGTGTTCCAAATGCATCAACTATTTTAATTTAGTTGTTTTGATTTAAAAAAAAAACACATCTGTTCAGTAGATAAGACATAATTTAAGACAAATGTTCTATTTGATAAGCTTTTAGAAACAACTTATTTTTATTCTTTCCTGTGAGATAACTCAGATGTGGAGAATGTGATAAAAGTTTCAAGCATAAAATAAGAAGGACTGACACACATAGATTTCTGGGTTTTCACTTGAAAACAACAAAATTTAAGAATATGGCAAACGAGGTGTATCAGGTAGTGCAGAGTCCCCAGGATACCTAGAGACCCAGGTCTGGGAGCCTGGCGGCAAGGGCTGGACGTGGGATGACCTCAGCGGAAACTCGCAGCCACCGCTATTCCAAAAACCCAGCAGCAGCTCAGTGCAGGCCAATGCTGACAGTGCAGTACTTGCAACCCCGGAGGGGAGCTGGATGTGTCAGGTACACACATGTTACTGCTCCCCCAGCAGTACATGGAATAGTGTGCGTCCAGGTGTCTGTAGGGCCCCTCGCCCTAACTCACAAAACCATTCTGGGTCAGAAGCCACCAACATTGTCATCCTTTTCTGAGAACCCTAGTAAGTCCCTCCAGTGGACCAAGCCCACCTTTTCCCTTCATTCTGTGGCAATATGCCTTCATTTCCTAATCAGTTTTGCCCTGCTCATTCAATGCAAAATGGATCTGTTTTCCTTGGGCACCAGTATGTCCAGCGGTTGTTTATTAATCTTCAGTTCTATTTCCTTTACACATCCCTCCAAAGATCAGGCCTGAACTGCCTGTGCACTCCACAATCCACAGGCCTGAAGGAAATGTTATCTTTGATGTAGAGACTTAAAATAAGATTCTTCCAATTAATATTTCATGCAAGAGGCTAGTCCTGACTCTAATTCTAAGACATGTCTCCTAAACTCTGGAAGTTTGATGTATCCTATTATCAACATGTATCCTTAATGTGGTGGTTTGTCATTTATCCTCAGAGTTGCATTGTAAAACGTACACTGCCATACATTTTAAAGTCAGTTTTAAAAAATCATATTTAGAGATCCTGGTCAAAAATCTATCAAGTCAAGACGTTACCTTATTACCCATGGAATTGTCTTCAACTCTTATAGTTCAAATGTTCAGATATTCCTGAATTGGCTTTCACAATAAACATCCTAAATATGTAAGTAGAAACATATATATTGCCAGATTTGTGCCTTCCCAAGCAAAATTAAAATACAGGAAAAGTCAGTCTGTTTGGCCCATAAATAAATATGTGTGTGTGTAGGTGTGTGTGTGTGTAGGTGTGTGTGTAGGTGTGTGTGTAGGTGTAGGTGTGTGTGTAGGTGTGTGTGTAGGTGTAGGTGTGTGTGTGTAGGTGTGTGTGTGTGTAGGTGTGTGTGTGTGTAGGTGTGTGTGTAGGTGTGTGTGTGTAGTGTATGTGTGTGTAGGTGTGTGTGTGTAGGGGTGTGTGTAGGGGTGTGTGTGTGTAGGTGTGTGTGTGTGTAGGGGTGTGTGTAGGTGTGTGTGTGTGTAGGGGTGTGTGTGTGTAGGTGTGTGTGTGTGTAGGTGTGTGTGTGTAGGTGTGTGTGTGTGTAGGTATGTGTGTGTGTAGGGGTGTGTGTGTAGGTGTGTGTGTGTAGGGGTGTGTGTGTGTGTGGGGGTGTGTGTGTGTGTAGGTGTGTGTGTAGGGGTGTGTGTGTAGGTGTGTGTGTGTAGGGGTGTGTGTGTGTAGGTGTGTGTGTGTGTAGGTGTGTGTGTAGGTGTGTGTGTAGGTGTGTGTGTAGGTGTGTGTGTGTAGGTGTGTGTGTGTAGGTGTGTGTGTAGGTGTGTGTGTGTAGGTGTGTGTGTGTAGGTGTGTGTGTAGGTGTGTGTGTGTAGGTGTGTGTGTAGGTGTGTGTGTGTAGGTGTGTGTGTAGGTGTGTGTGTGTAGGTGTGTGTAGGTGTATGTGTGTGTGTGTAGGTGTGGGTGTGTGTGTAGGTGTGTGTGTGTGTGTAGGGGTGTGTGTAGGTGTGTATGTGTGTGTAGGTGTAGGTGTGTGTGTGTGTGTACATATACACACTCAGAAAAACTAGAAGCAGCAGCATATTTTGGCAGCATTTGGTTTATTGGAACTCAAACATTCTGATTGTGCACACAGACTAGTTTATGTGGTAACAATTGTGTATTTCTTCCCATTTCCTTGCCTTCTTTTCCTCCCCATTTTTTCATTCCTGATAGTAGGTGTATACTTTTTTCCTGTTTCCATTGGCAAGCCACATGACAGGCAAAATGATTACTAGAACAATATTGTTCCCTCAATCAAGAAAAATGCCCATTGGGTTTTGTTATGTGATGTTATTTGATAACGGAGACCTATTGTTTTTCTATTTTTCGTTTTTTGTTTTCCATGGCACCTATGGAATTAAGTAATATAAAAAATCTGTTATTTCAGATGTTCATGTCTAATGAATTTCATGTGAAATACTGGCAGTAGGCCAGGCGCGGTGGCTCAAGCCTGTAATCCCAGCACTTTGGGAGGCCGAGACGGGCGGATCACGAGGTCAGGAGATCGAGACCATCCTGGCTAACACGGTGAAACCCCGTCTCTACTAAAAAGTACAAAAAAAAACTAGCCGGGCGAGGTGGCGAGCGCCTGTAGTCCCAGCTACTCGGGAGGCTGAGCCAGGAGAATGGCGTGAACGCGGGAGGCGGAGCTTGCAGTGAGCAGAGATCCGGCCACCGCACTCCAGCCTGGGTGACAGAGTGAGACTCCGTCTCAAAAAAAAAAAAAAAAAAGAAAGAAATACTGGCAGTATAACCCCAAATAGAGGAAATTTGTGAAGAGTGGATGCTGCAGGACGTGAGACATCTGCACAGAGTTCATCTCTTCCAGCATCCTGCATGTCCCAAGCACTGCCCTGCCAGGCAGAGCATGCTGCAGATCGCGGCAGGGAATCCCACTTGTTCAGAGCACATTTGACTTCCAAATTCTCAAGGCCACAGATTTGAGGACAGAGCAATATTTGCATTTGAAACTGGAAGATTATTTTTTGCTCAAGTGCCTGTATGCTATATAGAGTTTGCCTACTCTGCGTTATCTTCCCCCATTCCCCTGTTATCTGGCACAAGCTATTCAAAAGACAGACCCACTTGTAAAATAAATGGTTTGCAAACTAAGGAAAATATTTAAATCCCATGTAAATGGTGCTATACTATGTATAAAAATGTCAAGAAACACAGAACAGCTCATGAACACCTCCGCTGCTGCATAAAAGAACCATCTTTTTTCTGACTCCTATTGGATGCCTTAGAAAAATTTGTATTTCCTCTTTAGTTGTTGTGTTTGAAAGACGAAAGTTCTATTCTTTTTAAGTTGGCAGAACTTCTGAAAGGTGATTTTTAGCTGCACTGTGACTCATTCCAAATGCAGAAATCTCTGACCCCGAGTTAGTCTATTTGTCATGCAAGAGCCTGGAAAAGCCCTGAGTGATAAGAAATGGCCATAGGCCATTCCCACAGAATTTTCAACAAAAATAGAATCATGATCATGTTCTAAGTCATGACTTAGAGCTTATAACTCATGTTCGGAGCTGTCAGTGTTCACGCACAGCGGCCGCGTCACTCCGCCAGAGCTGCCTTGGGTGCCGGTGTGCGGAGGAGTCTGAGGCTGGCTGTATCTTCTTCCGTTGTCGGATACGTGGGTTATCTCCATAAACGGCTGCCATGAGCATCCTTGTTCACACATTTTTAGGTATTTGAGCGAGTCTCTGTGGGATAATTTTGGGAAGTGAAATTTGTGGTCAGAGGTTTGTGAGTTTTACATGCTACATTTTCAGAAGTTGAAAAAACAGCAGCAGGCCGAAGGCAAGTCGCCATGCCTGGGATTCATGAACACTAGTTGAAAGAACTGGTGTGATTTAATCATGACAGGAGAGAAAGGGAAGGGAGTTGCAGGTAGGAGGGCCCTCTTCAAATTCTCAAAGCACAATCACTCCAAACCAAAATTCAATTTAATCTGTAGGACTCCAGGTGGCAGAATAAGAGGCAATAAATGGGTGGAAGTGAAACAGGGCCAAAGTTTGACTTCATGTGCAACTTCCTAAGGAGTGATTTGAACTCCACGAACATGAACCAAGCACCTCGACACAGGCTGGGCAAGTTGCTGTTCTCTTGGAGCTTACATCTTAGTGGGGAAAGAGAAATGCATATGTAAACATGTAAATCAGCAGGATACATTGTGAGGAAGGTCATTGCTCAGTGAGGCTACAATAGAGTGATACACTGGAGGGGGCTGCAAGGGAGGGAGAAGGTAGGAGGGACAGCATTTAGTAGAATGAGCAGCACAGTCCCATAGGAAGAAGAATTTATTGCCTCCTTAGGCAATAAATTCCAAAACCTTAAACATTAGAAAGGAAATAGATTAATGTGCATAGAGGATTAAATTATGTGATCTGCAAAGTCATTTAAAATCTATTTCCACATAAAACATATTAATGCAATCTAAACAAAAGGGGTCTGGATACCCTCATCTTCTTCCCAAGCATCAAGTCTTTCTATAGTTAAACGGAGATGCTTTTATTCTTGGAAAATTTTAAGGAATATCTGCAGCAATGGAAGAATCGGGTGTCGGGATGTGTTCCCAGGTAATAATGATTGCAGGCTGATTTGGCCCTTGAGGTGTGGCCTCATGGCCCTCTCCAAAAAAAATCAAGGACCTGCTACAAAGCACAAAGCCGACTGCAATGCTTGCTGCTTACTGGTTAGGCCAGCTCCTCTTTGCCAGGGACAAAGCAGAAAGCAAGACAAGACAGGTTCTGAAGCAGTAATTCAAAGCCTTCCTCGCTTTCCCATATGAGTCATTGCTAGTCAGAATATTACCTTTGCAGAGAGGCTTAATTCCAAATTTGCTCTTAAAGGGATATCCTCTCCTGATTTAGGTATAAACTTTTGACTCACAGGACAAATCCTTTCATTCCTTTGGGCCTAGGATTGCATTTATTTCCATGACAAAAGGGACTGTTTGGTATTTCAGCAAATGAAAACAAAAATATAAAGCCCATCTCCTTTTGAATGAGTTCCAAAACAGTTCTCCACTGGACTTCAGAAGAAGAGGGAGCTCTGGGCTGCTTGGTTGTGCATTTGCTCTGTGTTCCCTCTGGCAGGCGACCTCTCCATGCTGAGAAGGTTATCCGGATAACCAAGTAAGAAAGTACATGAGGAGGCACAGAAAGAAAACAATGTGAGAGGTACTAGCATAAACACACAGTGTATGTTGTTATGAGGCATCACATGATGAGATACTGCTGGGGAGGGAAGAAGCGGGGAGATTCCTAGGAATTTTATGAGAATTTCCAGGGAGAACAAGTTTTGAGCTTTTTGTTAAGTTAGAAAATGTTCCTTATTTTTAAAAGAGTATGTAATATACCCCATGCTATAAAATTCTAGACCTAGTAGATTTCAAAGCAGCATAATGGAAAATATAAATACCTGTTTTCTTTTCCTATTTATTTATTCTGTGCCAAAAGGAATACAGCCAAAAAGAGAGAAAAGGGGTCTCTGCAGACTTAGATGTCTCTGTGACTTGATCACTGCTAACTCAAAAAGATAATAAAGCGAAGCGTGTATCCATCCGGGTTGCTGCAGCCAAGCCTGCCCAGTCTGCGGGGCATCCTCGCACATGGGGCAGCCGTCCCACCCCACACACTGTGAAAGGCGGACAGAGGCTGGGCAAAGCCCCCAATTTTCATTGGCACTGACCCCAATGATTTACAGGCCTTTGTTTCCCACGTTAAATGTCTTACGATCATTAAATTATTTATAACTCAATTAGCATGTGTCCAAAACCAGGAAGTTCATAGGAGACTGTGTGACTGGGAATTAGGGAGCAAAGCAACTTTCCAGTCTGTGATTTACTGGGTTTCCATTCTGTTTCCTGTTCGGATCCGGAAGTAGAATTTCAAGTATTGCTTTTCATGCTTTATTTGGGACCGATTTTAGCCCCGCTCTCCTTTCTCCTGCCATTCGCTGGCCATTAGCCACCAGCCTCTGCACAATGACCAGCTGGCCCCTGGCAGATCTTGGGCCCAGGTGTGAAGTCGCTGGAGAAGCATTTCAGGGCCAAGATGGGAGTGATTTCATTTTCCATTGACACTATGCAGAAATGAAGGGGATTCAAGTGCCTTCAGAAAAGCTTCCTTCCAGCGAATGGAGTTTTGGGGATTTTCCAGACTTGCAACTGCTTTTATTCTTGGAAGCATCATTGTTGCTTTTTCCCCCTTCCATTTATATCCCAGGAACTGATTCAGAAACCATAGAAATTGGATTTGGAATCGCTGAATGCTAGCAGACAGCTGACTGCACTCTTCCCAAGAAACCCTGCCAGCTGGGTTTGGGTATCGCGTGGTGTGTGCTCTGTCTGCCTGGCCCGCTGAGTCCTCTAACTCTAATGGACTTCTTCTTACACCAAAGTGCACTAGAACTAAAGTGTTTTGCTTCATTCTTTAGACATTTTGTGGTTTAGGGCTCAATCAGCCAGGGTATGATTTGCAATCCACAGTAACCGGTTTCAGAGCAGCTGCCCAGCGAGGCAGGTTTCATCTCGCTTGCTAGACGTTTTGTTTTTTTCTTTTTTTTTTTCTAAACCTCACACCTTTTATTTATCAGACTTGGATTCCAGTTCCCTGAGACTGTTTGTGCCACTGATTAGACAGGCTCGAAGGAGAACCCACCAGGCTTCCTGAATAAAACGCAGCAGTGACTATATTAAGAGGTTTTAAATTGCTCAAAATACTGTCTAAAAAACACTAAAAATCATGTTACTCTCTAGACTGAATAAAATCCTATAGAAATGAATTCCTGGACTTGACATGCAGCAAGCTGGCATGGGCTCGGGAGTGAGTGGGCTCAGTTAAGTGAGCTAAGATGAGATATCTGGCGCACAGGCGAGCACCCACCTGAGGAGCGTTTGGACATTATGATAGACAGCTCGTCTGTAGAGACCCATCCTTCTGTGTCAGCAGCCCACCAGATAAATGACGTGTAAATACCACATTTAGGAGGGCTTATGATGATGCCAATTAATGGAAACCTTTTTGAAACAGGAAGGAGGTGAAACATATCCCTTTGCTGCTATATCACTGTGTGCCGGCACTGTTTGCAGTATCTCATTTAACCAGGAGTCACCACCTGACTGATGGCTGATGTGGGGTCGGGTCCCAGGGTGGGGTCCCACGGTGGGATTACATGATGGGCTTGAGGTCTCCGGCTGATGGGTACCAGAGCTGGGACTGGAACTCCTGGCGTGACTGAGGCAGACACCTGGGCTACCCAGCCTCACCCATGATGCCCTCGCTAAGTGACACACAGGACTCACTGGCAGCAGGACAGCAAGGTCCCCCTACAGAGGCCCCCATTGCAAACCGATACCCAGCTTAGACAGCAGGTTCTGCAGTCGGCGTCTCGCCCCTTCAGATCTCATCGTGACTCACTTTGATAGCCACATTAAGGGCGGTTCAGAAATGATTTGATGAGTGCTGTGGCTCAGGGTCATTCACCTGCCCAAGCATTTCAAATTCCAGAAGTTCATGCCCTGCGTGGTGGGTGAAAAGTCTCAGGTCAACCATGAGCACACAGCAGCCAGGCGACTGAGGCAGCTGCCAGGGGTGGCACGTTGCTCAAACCCGTAATTTGGAGTCAAAACAAACAGATGATTAGCTAGGGTGGTCACTTTCAATCAAGAGTTTTCACATCGCCTAGACATGGCCTCAGAATCAGGCCTAGTGTGGCCGGAGGCTGATCTCGTGGTAGATGGCAAGTGTGGCCTGAGGGCCATGGCTGCCCCCTCAGAAGGCCTTGTGGAGTGGCTGGCCGAGCCTCAGCAGCCTCCTGTGAAGCGAGGAAAGGTCTTTCTGCCGGCCTCTGGAGATCAGTATTGAAATGCACAAATAAGGAAATGCTGGATGGGAATCCCACTGCCCTATGATACCGAGGCAGTGCATTTGCAGGCAGTGCGTTTGTAGGCAGTGCGTTTGTAGAATTGCTGTCAGAGGGTTTCTGTAACTGGCCAAGGTCACCCAGGTAGCCATTGGTAGAGCAGGGACTGGAATCCCAGACCCCCGACTTCCAGGCCTGTGCACCTTTCTTTATCCCAAACAGCCTTACAGTCAAGTGCCAGTGCAACCCCCGATTCCCGGGTTCCAGTCTTTGTCTTTTATAATGGGAATCAACCTTATCTTGATGATCCAGAGATAGTCATCAAGGAAGATTAAATTATCCCCTTAGACTCAGAGTGACCATATCATTTTCCCTCCGCACGAGGACACTTTTGAGAATGAAAAGGAGGAGATGTCTGTACCGGACACTGGATGACAGGCACCGACAGGCTGTCTGCCAGGGGAGCAGCGATTCCTGTATGTTGTAGAAAGTTTTTCAAAAGTCACCTTGGAAAGAGGTTTTGTTCCTTAACCTTCCGTTAAATAGAAAGTTCCGTGAATGAAAACAACTCCCTTCCCTAAACATTCTAATAATGACCCAACGCTGCCAAGCCTGCCAGCTCTGCCTCATGGTCGTGTTGACCGCGTGAGACTATGTGAGTGTCTGCTACACAGCACACTTTCAGTAAACACGCTGTTGCCTCAGTAATCCCACAAAAATGTCCTACTCAAATCACCTGGCAACCAGGAAATTTCCTTCTTTTTTTCCCCCCCGGTGAAATATAGAGTTGAAAACACTTGACGGCTCTTTCCCTCTCCCATGTGTTTGCAGGAGGGTGGTTTTGGTTCCTTGATCTTTGATGTGAACAAATGTGATGTTTTCCGCCACAGACAAGTAACCACATTCTTTTCACATTTCCAATGTTTTTTCAATGTACCTCCTTCAATAGAGGATCGATAAGGAAAAAAATCATTGACAGTCTCAATTAGATTCACTATTTGATCCAAAAACATAGCTTAGAACTCTAGCTTTTGCTCAACACTCTTGCCCTATGAGTGCACAGAACTTTAATTCTGATACAAACATCCCTGAATGTTTAGCTTTGACAAAGATGCCAAGGTGATTTGATAGGAAGTGGGGCTGTGTTTGGGCTCTGGGAGTTTTTGATACGGTTTCAAGTCCCATCCAAAACCCACAGACCTCTAGAAAGTAGGTGGCTGCCTTCCTGCAGCAGCCCTGGAGTCTGCTGGGGGTTTTGAGCAGCTGCTGCCAAGCCAGGCCCCACCCGACACTTTGATGGGCACAGCCATGGTAGCAGGGGCTTGGACGCTGCCAGGTGACTCTAACGTGTGGCCAGGGTGGGAAGCACTGCTCACAGCAGTGCCAAAACCAGGTTCCTCCCTGTGTTCTCACATTTCACAGCCTCAGTGTAAAAAGTAAGATATGGGCACTCTGGAATACTATAAAAATATAGAAAAGCGTGGTATAGTAAATAAAAGGCTCACAGAATTTTGTCATCTAGAAACAATGATTATTAATGTATTAGTATGTATTAGTATGTGTTTTTACTCATTAACAGTATATCCTGAGATATTTCCTATACCATTTAATATTTTAAAAGATGTTTACACTGGCCACAGTAGCTCATACCTATAATCCTAACACTTTGGAGGGCAAGGCAGGAGGATCACTTGAGGCCTAAAAATTAGCCAGGTGTAGTGGCACATGCCTGTAGTCCCAGCTACTCAGGAGGCTGAGGCTGGAGGATCACTTGAGCCCAGGAGTTCAAGGCTGCAGTGAGCTGTAATTGCACCACTGCACTCCAGCCTAGGTGACACAGTGAGACCCTGTTTCTAAAATAAATAATAAATAAATTAAAACATTAAAAAATACATGATGTTTAATTATTAGAGTACTCAATTTTATGTCTATGTATGCAATAATTTTTAACGGTTTCTTAATATTAGACATTTAGCACTTTTTAAAAACTATTTTTTTAAAAAATCTGTATTTCTAACTTTTTACAACAAGGAACCATTGACTTTGAGATGATTGGGAAATCCATTCTCTTCTACAGTTTCCATGTCCAATAGACTTAAAGTATTAATCAGTGTGTTTATGTTTTGTTATTTTTCTGGCATTACAAAAAATTTTAAATGTATTGTTACTACCTGTATAAATATCAGCTTTTGAGAGAAGGACATTGTGTAGAAATAATGAAACACTGCAACTTTGGTTTGTATTATTTGTATTATTCTTTAAGTTCACATGAAAATTTAGTATGGCTTCAACAAATATCACAAGTTAAAATATCACCAAGACTCTGTTCAGACAAAAGTATCAGAAAAGTGAGCCAGGCACTTTACAGGCATGATCTCTTAACCTCACTGTAGTCCTGTGAATAAGGATTATTTAAATTTCATTTTAACTGCCAGGATTATTGTGAATACGCCAAGTACATTGCCTACACAAAGTAAATATCCAGTTAATGGCTGCTATTTTTATGAATTCCTTTTAACATATATTTATTGTCCTCTACTGGATTTAAGATGTTATATTTATCATCATCTAAGATTTTAGCTATTCCATCTCTTCAAAATAGATTCTATAATCAATGGCAGTATGGGAGAGTGACTCGCAGGTCTCTGAATCTCAAGGGGTTCCTGGAAGCCTTCCAGAAGGTATAGTGAAACATTCGGCTTCACTTTCCCATCCACGAGCTCCCTGAAAATATCCCGGTCTGCTCTCAGGACCCAGTGACTTACCTACGCGGAGGCCGTGGATGGCACCTGGAACTTCCTGTGTGCCCTCCTCAAACTCAGCCAATGCCATCATGCAGCAGCAGGCAGGTGTCTTTGCTGGGTAGTTGGACTGGTTGGCCCTGGGATTGCAGAACTGGAATGGGGAATGACATCAGGAAAGTTTATAATTATCAGGACAACATGGATGGCCATAACTTTAAGTTTTAAGCGATAGCACATTATGCGGAGGGAGATGCATGCCCACAGCCATGCTTCGTGTGTAACTCGAGAGGGGTCTGAAGTTTGAAACAAGTGTTCCTAGGCACGGGTCATAGGGTTTGTTATCACCATACTCAATTTAGAATGGGGACATGTTGGTTCATGGTTACTGTTACAACCTTACTCATTTTAATACCTGAAAACATGCTTTCCCCATGCTGGGAATCGAAAGATTCTCCTAGGAAAAGAAAGGCTTGGCAACATTGATTCAAGAAGGGCATGCATTTTCCTCATTTAAATAACTCTAATGTGCAGGTAGATCCCCTGACCTCAAGCTCAGAAGAGTCCGGGCCTTCATGCCTTCTCTGCTCCTGCTCTGGGGCCAGTTATTGAGATCCCTGTGCCCACACAATGCACACATCCCACCCTTGGCCGCTCTCCATAAGAAATCCAGTTGCACCAAGCACCCCACTTTTTGCACCTCCCATTTATGTACTCCTCAGAACCTCACCACAACTCCCTTCTAAAAACATGGGTATTTGTTTTTAGACTGGGAATTTGATGCTGCCCAGGCAGCTTTGCTCAGAGGGAGCAGCTTTCTAGAAATATTTCAAGTAAATTTTCAAGTATAATTAAATTTAAAAAAAAACAACAACAGTCAAAGGTGTGCAATTTGGCCAGTATCACAAACCAATTAGCCCTTTGTAAGTGGCACCCAGATCAGGACAGCTGACCACACCAGCACCCTAGAAGCGCCCTGTGCTGCCTCCTGGGACAAGGCTACCACCATCCTAAGGCCAACACAATGGGCCGACTTTGCCTGCTGTTGAATTTTGCTTACACAGAATCATCCAGTAGGTACTCCTTTGGGTCGGGTTCTTTCACTCAACATTATGTGTTGATATTTTTCCATGCGGTGCTGTAAAATTGTATTTCTTGCTTCCCATAGCTGGACAGTTCCATCATAGGAAAATGCCACACCACGTTCGTCCATTCTACCGCCGATGGACATATGGGTTCTTTCCCTTTTCTTGCAGTTACAAGTTTATGAATCTTGTACCACGTGTCCCTGGTGAACTTTTGTGTGCACTTCTATTGGGTACCTCAGAGTGGCATTGCTGGGTCAGAGGGTACTGGTCACTTTAGTAGCTTTGATAGATATTGCCAAAACATCTTCCAACACGGTTATAGCAAATTATACTCCACCAGCAGTAGAAAACATTTCAAATTGCTTACAACAAACTCCCCAAGATTGCCGCATACATCTTCCGTATCAGTTACTTAACTACTCAGCAAATTTGAAGGGAAATATATTTTTTCTTTTTATTCAAATATAAAGTGGAATAGGGATATGGGTAAAAGTTGTCTTGCCACCTTTTTAGATCAGCAAATGTTTGTTGAATGAAGGTGAGAAAAGATGAGAAATAATAGTACCCAATGAAAGAAGTAGCAGTCTAGAAGGAAGGGCATTTCCCGGGGTGGGGGTACCCACACTCTGTAACTCCCACATTCGGTAAGTGTGTTATAGGTAAGCTGCAGAAAACGAGGCAGCTTGTCAAAGAGGAATGGCTCTTGGCCATAGTTGCTGCCCTGGGAGGATATTTGATACTAGCAGAGCCAGGGCAACCCTGGAGGAAACCACCTGGAATGATGGGAGAACTCCTCCAGGGAACATGGCCCTTTAATAGATCTCTGTTGTGTAAAATAATCCCAAAGCAGCCACCAGGGCATGCTGCTGCGAGCAAGTCCTAGACGGTATATCCTTCTGTGCCACAGACCCCATGCAGAGTGCCCTCAGCTAAGCAGCAAGGAAGACCAAGTCTCCCGAGGGTTTGCATATGTGTATGTGTTTCCATAGTCATGGTGAATGACAGTCAGGGCTGCAGAAAAGCATTGGTAAAGTGTATATTTGAGGCTTCAGAAGTTTGAAAAGACTAGATTTCATAGGCCAAAAAAACTGAGAATTTGCAATTAGAACTTCAGTGCTGATGCTGGGAAGACTGGAGTTAGTTTGAGACATGCACCTGTGCAGAACTGGGTCCCTGGAAAAGGAGAAGGAAGGGAATCAGGACCAGAGTAGGGCCTGACACCGCTCATACTCGGCGTTAAATCAGAATTGCGTTACAGTTACACTTTGACATTTTGGTGGTTTTTAAAGTGCCTAGTACAAGTTAATTTTTCATTAATGAATTCTTTATTCGTAAAATGCTTAAACAGAGATTACCCTTTTGAGCATTTTGCCAGTGCTTCTGAAACTAATGGGGACCTCCTGTTGGAGGACACAGTCTGTTGCAATAGATGGCCACTGCTCTTAATCTATGTCACTTCCCCAGGGCGGTGGGCACAACCATCACCTGAAGCATGTTGGAGATGCACATGGTCAGGCCCTCCTAGAATCTCAGAATCTGCATTTTAGCAAGGTCAGGGGTAATTCCTATGTCCATTGGAGTTTGAGAAGCACTGGTAATCTCAAATGCTTTAAAAGATTACTAGAGTAAGATAGGCTCAGTAGGTACCTGAAGGCACCATCCCAAAGACCAGAGTGGTAGAAGCAGGTGAACCAGCCTCTGAGCGCATTTCCCCCCCGCCCCAATCCCCAGCTGTGTGGAAGGTTGCCACCTTTGGAGTAGTCATTCAACAAACACGTGTCAACTGTCCACTATGTGTCAGGCCACCACATGGCACTGGCTGTGGCTAGTTGGATAGACACCATTTCTGCCCTCCAGAAATGTCATGTCCACTGGCACATGACAAGTCACTTAGTCGTTCAGAGCCGTGGGTGAGAGCTCCAGGGGCTGACAAAGGAGCTGTGATCTTGCAGGACCACAGAGAAGTGTCCCAGGGCAGGTGGGACCTAGGGCTACACAGGGAGGGGTGAGAAGTCAGCCCATCAGCCTTAAATGCTCCCCCAAATCTTCCCATTCAGTGTTTTCTCAGTAGCAAACTCATGGGAAAATTGGTTGTTTTACTTAAAAAACTCATACTAGAAAGCTAGAGTTTAACTTTAAAAATAAATTTTGAAAACATTTTTATTAACAAATCCTACCTTTCCTCCAAAGTCAAGGAGAAAAGAATAGGAATGAACAGTGGACCAAGTAAGCCTAAAACTCTGCTCTCTCCCCTGCTCATTTTACAGTTCAAGTGCCATTCAATTCATCGTGGCAAGAAGAGGATGGCATCATCAAGACCTTAATCTTCTAATACATCTGATCTGATAAGAATGTGAAAGCTATAAAATTAATTTTTGATCAATAACTACAGGCCTTTTGAGAGAGTGCCCTCCTAAGGAATTGAGTACCTATTTCTCCGTACAGTGTCTATCATGACCTACAAACCCTTTTCCCATGAGGTGTAACAGAGAGGGATTACAGCCTTAGAACTGGATGTCAGACTCTCCTGGCTGAAGACAGTAAGCCATGACATAGTGCCTGAGACCAACACAACTTTCAGGGTGGTTTCAGAAACACATAGGGGACAATGTTGGCTCCGATGCTGTACGTCCCCAACAACCATCAACTATTTGGAAACTAGAATTTCAGTGTAATTGGAGTTGGTGTTGCCCTAGCAAATGCTGTGGGAAGAGAGTCTCACTGTGTGTCTTCTCCTGTTTAAAGCCTGAATTTATTCAGGATATAATATCTGTGTTTAGCCACTCTACTGAAACTGATCTAGGAAGTGTTCCAAAAAAGGTATCACAAGGATCCCTTTGTAGCTACATCTGTGGGATTTCCCTCGCTCTGGCATGGCCTGGCCCCTCTGCGGCATTCAACAACACGGTCCTCTGCTTTTATCTTCCTGGGCTGCATGACCCCACCCTGCCCTGGTTCTCCTCTCCCCTTAACCCCTCCTTATCAATGTCTTAAAAGGTCTCTTCTATTGGAAGACACATTCTGTTGCAGTAGGTGACCACTGCTCCAAATCTGTGTCACCTCCCCAGGGCCCTGGGCACAACCATCCCTGGAGTGTGTTAAAGATGCAGTTGGCCAGATCTTCCAGAATCTCAGAATCTGCATTTTAGCAAAGTCCTGGGTAACTCCTATGTCCATGAGAGTTTGAGAAGCACAGGTCTCATGAGTTCCTGACATGCAAATAGTGCTGAGGTTGGTATGCTGGCTGGGTAGCTAGATACAAGTGAAAACCTTCCTGTTTCTTACAAACCTGGATGGACCCAAGGCCGCTGACGTGGGCCAGCACAGGCTACTCTTTTTCAGTGTTTCTGTTGTATTGCTGTGTCTCTCTGTGATCAGGTGCCACCCTCCCTGGCAGGAGGACTGCAGACAGGATGACCAAGAGCACTCTACACAGCCTGCTCTCCAATGCTCAGGGACGCCACCCACCCTCGTGGCTCCTTTTCATCCGCCTACACATGGAAGGCCCAAGAGGGCTGATGTGTGACTATCTCCACTTCCTGGTACCCAGTGTGAATGACTTCACTTACTAAACAGATGTTCAGCAATTTTATTAATAATGAAGAAAACACTTTGGTTTGACAAATAATCACTCCATTTTTTTCATTTGAAAGTTATTCCCATTAGTAGAGAAAGCAATGTATTACAACCACAAGAATGTTTACATGGAAATGAACCATCTGCAAAGCATCTCCCATTTTCCTTTCATATCAGCCAATGGGTGGTGGTGGGAGAAATATTCACCTGTGTATTTAACATCTATCCCCCTTCCTAGACTGTCACCTCCATCCAGGCAGATACTGTTAGTATCTCCACAGCACACACAGGGCCTGGCACGCATCCGGGGCTCAGTGAGCACTTGCTGAATGGTGAACAGATTAGTTCTCCTGGGAACGTTGTTCACGCATCTCATAACACTCGTTTGGAGTGGATGGCATTCATCAGGCTGCATATTCCTATTATTTTATTGTATTCTCCACTAGTTACAGTGCCTACAGATGTAAAGGCATTGTTAATATTGCTCATAGGAAGACATGTTGATGGAAATGAGTCCAAAGGCATTATGGTTAGAAACTGGCCAGGTGTCATTTTTGAGAGATTAGGTAACTGTTTTCTGGTAGAGTGAATTGCCTGTTTGTTGCAAGTTGGGACTTTGCTGGGCTGGTTTACAGGGCCAAGGGGAAAGAGATAAGTGGATCTTCTAGTGAGAGGTCATCTGTTTTGAAAGCCTGGAAGATTCCATGAACTAAATCCAAGTCTTACAACATAGGGAAGTGTGTCAGACTGTGCAGGGATGAAGTCTCTGATTTAGTATGAACACAAGAGCTCCTCACACTGTCCTCTTCAGAAAGTCCATACAATCCAAACTTCTGAATGCTTAGCTGCTTACAACCATACATAGATTGAGGGATAAAACTCCGATATGAAAGAGAAGGTAAACCTTTTTTGGCAGACATCCCCAGGAAAAGGCGGCTCTCTTCTCTCATTGCCGCTGCTCTTTCAGAATCCATTTCAACAGAGGAGGAGTCAATGGGAGCACCATGCCTCTGACAGATATCATATGGCATTTCAGTGGCATTGTGTGTTGCCCTTCTTAGGTAAGAGTTCAGCCATTAAAAGAATGTCCTACACACCTTCTCATTTTCTGTGATGAGAGGAATGTGAGGTACTGTCCTTCGAGAGTTGTCATTTGTCCTAGTAGCCAGCAGCGTGACTGTGCTGTCTTCCACTCTGTCTCCCTCTCAGCCTTCTGCCCAGCCACCACCACTACAGTTGCATTCTCTCCGTTTGAACTCCTGGTTCAGAGGATCACCGTAAGAAACAGACCCCTAGACACACAGCACTCTGCCACGTAATGGGTGGCTTTGTCTTCTATTTTGGATTACTGAGCTTCCCTGGGTAACTTCCACTAAACTGAAGTTAATATTAGAAGAACTTCCTCTTACCGGAATAGAAAAGCATTTAAGTGATGCAGTCAAGTTTGTACCATAATTAATTCAGTCATTTATCAAATATATATGGCCTCTGTGTGACGGTGACCCTGACTGGGAATGGAGCTGTTGAAGAACAGGGAATGGGGCCTGTTCTTCAAAGGCAGTTCCCTGCTGCCCAGTTCAGTCCAGTGGATCTGGGCGTCTCTCTTTAATCTGCATTAGGGGCTCTTTACTGATTCTTCACTATCCAAAAAGGACTTGGAGGGGAGACCTGAGCCCACTTCTGGAAGGAAATGATAACAATTTATTTAGATAATCTTTGTGCAACAAGGCAATTCACTGAAGAGATCTGTTCTCTAGAAGCCCCTGCAACCCCACCATAACGGGGAAGGCTCTACCTCTCCAGTCTTCAGGGCCACATTTCTCTTCCACCTCCTGTCTTCCCAGCACTCTCAGCCTTGCTCATGGAGCACTCTAGTCCTCCATTGACCTTGGCCTTTGGCAATGTGATTTTTCACCTGGCAGCTCCCCTCTGGTCTCACTCCCTCTTTTTGTCCAGCCTGCATGACACAGCGTCGCATCATTAGTGTTCCCTTACTCCCCTCTTACTGCCGAACCTGCAAAGTCCATGCCTGGGACAGTGCAGCGTGTGTCCTCACTGGGCTGCTGGCAGCAGTGGGGGGAACCACACAGCCATGCTGTGTGCTGCTGAAGAAATGCACAGCCTCCTGCCCCCACTGGCCTGCGCATTCCTGCCCTTCTGAGCTCCACTCACTTTTGGCAGGAGCTATTCCAACCTGCACGGGATCCTCACTCTCTCACAGACGTGAGACTCTTCCTACGGCCTCCCCTCTCTGTGCCTTCTCACTCTCTGTTCCCTTTCCCCTTTCTCCCCTTTTCTCCTCTGCCCACCTCCAAGCCATCCTTCACAGGACAGCTCAAGCATCAGATCCTCTGGGACACTTTTCTTAGTTGTTCAGTCTGATGAGGTGACCCTCATCCCCTCTTAGCTGAAAATTAGCAGCTGCCTCAACTTCTTCCCCAGCATGTCATGTGAGTGTTGCCGCCACAGCATCTGTCACATTGTGGAGTAATGGCTGACTTGCTTTTCTGCCATTTGACTGAGTTCCTTCAGTGCTGGGGCCAGTGTGCAGTGTCTTGTATTCAGTATATAGCTGATTAACTGATGAACTGAATAATTAATTAGTGGTTTACACTAGTACAGTGCAACCTTCGATGCAAAGATCTCATCAAAATAATTCACATGGTGGGATATTTTAGAAGGGTGACCAGGCTAGTTTGTAGTAAGAAAAAAATCAACAAGACTAGGTCAGGAATTCCTTTTTCGTCTACAGGCTTGCTATAGAAGATACTGAAAATCATCTACCTAATTACCTTTATTTTATCAGGTCGTATCTTAAATGTCGTGTCTGGGAGAAGAAAATGTGATATGTGATTATAACCTTTCCTGGTGCAACCTAGTAAGTTTCAGATTAACTCAAGGAATTGTGGTGATATTGTGGTCAAAGCCAGGTGATTAAAGAGTCATTCTTTGAAACAAATATCTGTGCAATCAATTAAGAAATTAATTTGCAAATTTTACTTGCTTATAGTAATTGATATGTCATTCCTTTTACAAACAAATATAAAGAAAACTTAACTAAAAATACTTCATATCTCTCTTTCAGATTATGTATCCCAGAAAGGATATATTTTTCTCTTTTTTGGTCTTCCTTTTAGGTATGGCGTCTGTAGGAAATGTATTTCTTCATAGCTAAGTGCACCTCCTTATGAAATGTCTTCAGAGTCTACTGGTGCACATAAGTAATTGTGGGCAGCAGCCTGAGGATCTCGATCTCACATTTATCATATGCCTTATTGCAGGAGGCTTTGCAAGAGGAGGTCTAGAGCTACAACATCTTACGGATATGAATGTCAATTCAAATCCAAGAGATAGTTTATGAGGGGGAAGCCTAGAGGAGAAGAAACCTAGAGGGATCAAGCAGCAGGGGAGAGTAATAAAAGACTAGAGCAGCAAGTTTTTCTTAACTCGAACTAGAATTAAAGCTCTGTGTGTGTGTTCATGTGTATGTGCCTGCATGTGCCTGCATTGCATTAATGCATGTGTGTGTGCATTAATGTGTTAGTGCATTAATGTGTGGATGTTTGTGTGTGTGCATGTGTGTGCAAGTAAGTGTGTATACATGTGTGGGCATGTATTCTGTACTTGTATGTGTGTTTTATGCATCTGTTTGCAAGCATGTGTGTATGCACATAAAAGTGTGAATGTACATGTGTGCTTGATGGGTGTGTGTGTATTAATGTATGCATGTAGTTCTAGAGTCTAGTTAGAGAAAGCGCATAAAGAAATAGGGATATGAACAAGAAAGCCATAGCTTAAATTATAGGAAAAAACTTTGCTGCCTATCAGTCATGGTTTTAAAATGTTCAGACTTGATATATTTTCCAGTGCTATTGGCAGAAAATGTCCCTATGACATTCCATACTACCTCAATCAAATCTAAAACCTTTATTCCAACATGTTTTATTGATATCAGTATATTTCAAATTTCTACCAGGTTTTTGTAGAGGTATTTTGGCCATGAAATTGACTAAATTATTCAAAATGAAAAATGAACAAACCTGGGCCAAGGCTTGGAGACTTGCTTAACTCAGTTCTTAAATTTTCAGATTTTCAAAATTACAAATTTAAAAACCATGCTGGTGTTTATGATATTCTTTGATTGCAACTTATGGTTGAAAAACTGTAGAGGGCTTTATACTAATAGTTGTGGATCTTAGGATTTTCATGAAATCTACATTATCATCATCTGCAAGTTTAGATGGGGCATAACTGACCCAAAGGATGGATCCCTCGGGGGCAATTCAACTGGATTCCAGCCAAGATGACAACAGTCAGGATCCGTTCCCTTCTGATCATCCATTGGGTGCCTTGATTTCCTCTAACCAAAAGACCAGACGCTATCTCAGGCTGGCTGCCCCACATGCCTCACTCCAGACCAAACTCGCAGTCTGTAAACCTGAGCCTCCGACGCTCCTACTACCATATCCACTCGAACATTCCCGATTCTGACCTGGAGATGTCAACAACTGCTTGATGCCACTCTCTTCTATCTTTCTGTAGCTAAGCCATCCCCAAGTCTGTTGATTCACCCTGTTTAACTGCTATTGGGGGGTCCATTGTGCCCCTTCACCCTGCCATCTCCCTGGTGCGCTGTTTTGCAAAGCTCAGCATACATGAGCGTCACCTGGGAACCTTAATAGAGTGCAGATGTTGATTCAGCAAATCTGGGATGGGCTCGGGCTGCATTTCCAGCAGGCTCCCAGGGATGCCCCTGCTGCTGTGCTGCAGATGAGCTCTGAGTGGTGGGATCCCAGGCTCTGCTGTCGCCTCCTAGGGGTCTCTCCACACTCCCTGGAGGCCTAATGGGGCCTTCTCCACGTGGCAGTGAGATCTGTTTTTGTGTTTTTGTTTTAAGTTGGGAGAAGGAGATTATTTAATACTAAAAGGTGCAACATGGGATTGAGAAAACTAATTCTTAGTCATAAGTCGAGTATGCACCATTGAAACCACATGCTTTAAAAAGTAATGGCTTCTATCTTTATAAGAAAAAAAAATCATACTATTTGAAAATTACAAGCTATTGTGGCTAACTCCATTTATCTCAGTTAGAGAAAAAGAGTCACCTGTCACCAGGGCACTGCCAGAAGCCAGGCTTATTTTCAACAGCACTGGGTGCTCCAGCTTTGGGGTGCCAGCTCCTCCCATAAAGCTAATACATACCTAAGGATGATATTTCTTTGCAAGAGCTCTGCCCTACAGCTTGTACATCTCAAGAAGTTATGTAATTAAACTGTCTGTTTTGAGAAAAGTATAGATTCACACATACTAGCTGTAAGAAATGATGCAGAGAAATCCAGCGTACCAGCTTTCCCCACGGAGATGTCTTGCAACGTCACAGCCAGGACGAGACATTGACCCAGGCGAAGTCCAGAGCAACTCCACCACTACAGGGCCCCTCGCATTGTGCTTTCACAAACATGCCCACTTCTGGGTGCCATCTAGGACCCCCTCCAAAAAGCAGAGGCATTCTTAAAAACATACATCTGCACATGTTCCTCCTTGTTTGAAATCTGTCAGTGGCTTCTCAGTGCCTTTCAAATGAAATCTAAAGTCCTTACAAGCCTTGCAGCAGGAACCTCTCCCTCCCACTTCCCCTCACACTCTCAGCTTAATCTCTGCTAGGCTCTGTCCACCCAGGCAGCCTTTCACAATCCCTCTCCTCCTGCCCTGCCAGGAAGGTCCCCTTCCCCCAACTCTTCCCCACATGTGGCGGGGCCCTGCTTGTCCTTAGAAGCCCAGCTGAACTGCTTCCTCAAGGAACCCCTCGAGAACCTCTCAGACCAGGTCAGGTTTCTGCACTCTTAGATCATCCCCATGGCATAATCACAGTTGCGATGCTGTGATGATTCGGTGAATGTCTGTCTCCCCACTGGATGGTAAGCTTCCTGAGGGCAGGAACAGCATTGGTTCCAGTCAATGCCATGTCCCAAGACTGCTCATTTTTGCACACACTAATCCTAAAAGGACGATGACAACAGCAACCACTTACATGACCTAGACGCTCTTCTGGGTGTTGTGCAAATATTAACAATTTAATCCTTGCAACAAACCATGAGGGAGGCATTCTTCTACTCCCATTTAACAGACAAGGACAGTGAAGCTAGTAAAGATAAGTCATTTGCCCAAGGGGACCCCACTAGTGTTGGCAGAGCTGGGTGCAAACACAGGCATGTGAAGCTGGGACCCATGCATTCAAAGACCATGCCAGGTGCCCCCACTGCACACCTCATCCCCACACACCAGTGACGGGGAGGGAAATGTTCCTGCACTGCCTTTGATTAGCTACTTTCATAGAAGTCACACATATACAAAGGGACTTAATTCTAGTGGGACTGAATCTCAATAGTTTCCTTATTAGGTTGATTTCTGTTAATAGTTTAAGTACTGGGTATACATGAATTAGAAACTCTAGATTATTAGCAAATGCAAACTATAAAGCATTTTATAAATGTTATTTTGTTTGTCGGGGATGAGTGAGATATTCATTATACAAAAAGTAGTGTGGATTTTGAGGTAGAAAGTTTCCTAAGGATCATACCATAGTATGAAATAGCCACAAACATTCAGTGAAACCCAAACACTCCCACTTAACCTCAAACTAACACTAAATAATAAGGAATAGACTTGGGGGCAGTGCAAGTATATTTCTAATGGTGAAAAACATTCCCTAGTGAAAACTGATGTACGGTCTAGTTAATAAGAGCTCCTCTGACCCGCACACATCAATAGTTACATCCCGATGGTGATGTGACATTTTGGGTTTTGTATTTCTTTTGCAAATTGAGCTAGCATTTTTGATGAGTGGCCGGGCTCTGCTACCCAACCTTTGGACTGTTTCCAAGCATAAAATCACAATTCCAGATAATCCTGTCCCAAAGATCTGGGTCTCATTAGGAAGGAGAGGAAGCTGGGAGATGATCCAGTCCAGCCTCCCCCAAACCAAACACCACGGCCTTCCCAGTTGTTTCACCAACCATCTAAATGTTTTAGTAATTCTAAAAATCGATGCGTTTTTTCCACGAAAGGAAGTGTTACCACATTTTCCAAGTGGGAGGCATCTATATCCTTACTCCTTCATCCTCTCCTTCCCACCCCCTCACCCCCCACCACCCACACAACATCTGCAATTCTTAAACTAAAGCACAAATTGTTATAAAAGTTAATTGCACTTTCAAAGGAATGCTTGTATAGAAACTTTCTCGGCTTCAAGGAAAAATAATACGCTTTGAATGGCTGTTCAACAGCACAGAAATTAGCTGAGTAGAAGGCACTCATATAACCCTTAGGACCAATCCTTTCTGCCACCAACACCCCCCTTATAAAGACTTGACAGTGGGCCAGAATAAACAACTTCAGGATGAATCAGTTGAGACACAAGTACACACTTCCAGTTTTTCCCTTCTCTGGTTCCTGGCCTCAATAACCAGGCAGTCAACTTAAAAAGAAAAACAAAAGCTTGCTTCAGATTACAGATTACAGACTTCTTATAATATGTCCATTTCACCAGGCCCTGCTCTCAGCCCTAGGAAAGGCCACTGGAAGCCACCTCACACGGTCGGGGCATTGCAGGAGCCAGTAATGACCTTAGCTCCATCAACATGTTCTGTCAGATTGAGTGGGGCAGCCAGAGAAGCCAGAGTTGGCACAGGAACCAAAACGAAGGCTTCCCATCCTCCTGGAGTGAGCAGTTGAGCCTGGATTGGTGCTTAGACCTATAATGGGTGCAAGCAGCATTCATTCATAGTGGTTTTCTGGACCCAGGGATTTAGCCCCAGCCCTGCTGCTCCACTCCTTTTCTCGCTTCATTACCACGAGTCTCCTAGACCACCCAACGATGCCTGCATTTGAAAGACACTTCTGCTGATCAAAGCAGCTGACATGTCCCCTTGTAGTTCATTTCTAATTGTCCCCAAGGAGGAGAAATTCAAATAGTTTATCACTAAGAGTTAAAGAAATCCACTGAAATATTATTTGGTCTAAAATTACTATCATGGCGGAGCAGCTTCACCTTAGACGTTGCCCTTAAATTTGAAAGCTATTTAAGAAAGTTTAATGAAAGAAGAGAATCACAAAACGTTTTCCATAAGCAAAAGAAAACCTAAGAGAAAAGTTGAAAGTAGGAATGTTTTAAAGAATATACGAAGCGTGTTCTATGACTCACCCATGTAAGTTATTTGTATGTATTCTCTTGCATAGTAATTAATAATGAAGCAAAGCATGGCAATGATATATTTTCTTATCTAGTATTCTAGCAGACTCCATGTTTTTGGAAAATATCACTCTAGTTAAATCTCAAATATATTCAATCGGAAAATGGGTTTTCTACAACAAGATTCTATATCTGTAGTATATAGCAAATACAATTCTATTAAGCTAGTAGGATGTGATAGGAAAGTAAAACCTAGGGGAGACCAAAGCAAGGAAAAATACTTCCTCATCCAAACTTGAGAGCAATTTACCGTCAGCCCTACTATTAATAGATAGAATACAGATTCCATTTTCGTTACTCAACTGCCGTATTCATTATTACACTGTACAGAAAAAGGAATCATGTCTGTTGAAAACTTATATGTGATGTTCATGCTTGCATTCTAGTAATTCAACAATTTTTATCTTTTTATTGCTTGCTAATTTTTCAAAATAATAAGCTAAAGAAAACAAAATGTTTGTGCTGTTCTCAGATGACATATTATCTCTTTAAAGGACAAAATGTGCTGTGAAATAATAGAATGCTTTCAGCACTCAAGTGTGAGCGCGCGCTCGTACATGAGAGAAAGCCGTGGGGACTACAGAAACCAAGAAGCAGATCTGGCTGGGGAGGCCTTTGCAGAGGATGTAGTTGTGCGGGGAGGCCACACACGTGGAATTCCCAGGAGGGCTGTGGAGGCGGGGAATCTGCAGGAAAGCTATGGGGTGAGAAACGTGATGAGAAACAATTATTGTCTTAAAATATCTGCAGGGCTGTAAGGTAGAGAAGCAATATATTGCATCTGTGTTAAGCCAAAGGAAATTATCAAGGGACTGGTTTCAGCTTAACGTAAGGAACAATTATGTAATAGGGTTGTCAATAACAAGAGTAGACTGCTTCTTCACACACTCCTAGTCACTCAGAATGGTCCAGGAGGAGTGGACAACCATTTTGGTAGAGTATGCGAAGGCAGGGGTCCTCAGTGGGAGTGGCGGGGGTAGGGGCGATCATCCCAATCTAGAAGTAAATTGTGCCCAGAACGGAGCTGCAACACTGCCCTACACACAAACACACACAAATAACAATCCCCAGCCCCTGCATTTCCCTCTCGGGTTTCAGGACCTCGTATCTTACTTCAATTCTTTTATTTAGCTGATGATGAAATAGGAAGAGCTTAGCACTAAGAAAATCCTTTTGGAGTTTGGCCTGGGGGGAAAATGAATCACTCCAACCAGGTCTGTCTTCTAGAAAGTATAGGATGAAGGGGCTCCTCATCATGTATTCCCTGACCTCCTGCTAGGCCTTTCCCTAAAACAGGGGCTGGCAAAGCACAACCTGTGGGTCACGCCCAACCTGCCGCCTGTTTTTGCAAATAAAGTTTTATTGGAGCATGACTGTATGTATTTGCTTACGGTCTGCGACTGTGTTCACACTATCCCAGCAGAGTTGAATAATTGGGACAGAGACCATATGATGGGTGAAGCTGAAAACATTTACTCTCTTGTTGTATTCAGAGGAGGTTTGCTGAGCCCTTCTCTGAGACATGGCAAGCGCTGTTTCAGGCTTCCTCTTCTCTAGACTCAGGCCTGGGGCAGTAAAGCGCCAGCTCAGGATAGCATTCCCGACTCACTCATTTTTTCAGGCAGGGGAGCCATCTAACATCAAGTGCCTACGTGCAGGAACTGGTCTGTTAATTAGTAGCTCTCCTCATGGAAGGGCTAATATATTCTAGAAACAGGAGTACGGCCCTATTGCGAGAATGTCCTGAGCCAAAATTAAGATTCTTCTATGGCAGAAACTTGGCTGGGGCTTCTCCTGAGTTAACTTGGTAGTCGTTAGTGATTTTTTAGTCAGTTTTTCCTTGTCAACGACCCCAGGAATGAGTTTGGGATTACAGGGTAGCCTGGGAAAGGGAAAGCTTCGCGCCCTCCCCCGGAACAAGGTCTGTCTTCACACTGCTACATCCCCTCACCCACTTTAAAATGAAACTTAAAAGGAGGACTTCAGTTAAGTAGGAGGTGAGAAGATAGTTCATTTTAAAACAAGCATTAAATGAAAACCCACACACACAGAGCATACAAATCCAACCACGCTTACAAAACCACCACAGAGGGTCAGGCGAGACCCCTTTCTAAATGACAAAGAACAGGGGTAGGGTGGAGACTGTTCGGAGAGCACACTGGCTTCCCTGAAGGGAATTCTCAGCTGTACGTGCCCGGCACAGGATCCCTGCTAGACACGGGGCCAGCTGCCTTCCTTTCAAGCCACGGACACATCCCTGTGTCCAGGCAGGCCGGTCAGCTGTGGTCAGCACCAGCTGCCCCGCTCCGTGGTGAGGTCCCAACGTGAGAGCAGGAGGGCAGGCCGGCGACCTCTGAGTGCTTGGAGAGAGGGATAGGATTCCTCCTGTGTGACCCCTCCAGTCTCACTCAGACTCAAGTCTGACTAAGGGGCCAGGCGCTTTGACCAGGGACTCTCTCCCCTCTCACTCCCCTCGCAGGAGTCACAGGTACATGAGTCCTTGTTTTACAAATGAAGAAAACACACCCAACATGATTAAGATGTGGCCTTCATAGGGGTGGCACCAGGGTTCCAAACCGTGGACTCCACTGAGCCCAGTGCCCACTGACATGCGCCAGTAACAGTGTAGCTGCCTGTGGTTCTGTCCACAAAACTGGCGGCGGGGACTTTCCACCTTCTTTTTTTTTTTTTTTTTTTTTTTTTCACTCTTCAAACACTTTATGACGTGAATATGAACTACTGGCTCCATAGTTCTGCTGACAACATGACATGTTTCTATAACTTGAAAAAAGCAAGCAGTGGATTGCTCATTGGCAAAATTGAGCCAGTAATTTTTTAGGACGATTATTTTTCTTCCTTTTACTGCTTCTCATCTGTTCCCCGCAGTAAAGAGGACAGGATCACAATGACTCAGGGAACACCTCCAGCCTGAAGCAGCACTGTGGGAGCTTAGACCTTAGGGTCGGCTTGGAAACCACAGGTGGGGTGGCTTGAGCCCCTCGGACACTCCCTCCCGAAGCTGCTTCTCCCCGTGCTACCCCAGAGGCACCAAGCGCCCTCTGCCCCCCGGCAATTCAATTCACTGGCTGTCCTGCTCCTGTCAGTACTGAAAGTTGCATGTTTGACCCTCAGGGGAAGAGTCCAGAGGCCCTTGGGTGTCCCAGCATGCTCTGAGGTCCCTGCTGCTGACCCCTCGTGCTGTCAGCATTCAGAGGCATTCACACAGCATAGCCTCCCAGGCTAACAGCTGTCGTGGAACAGTAGAGCAGCTAGACGTGGACATTCTGTGGCCCAGTGCTGCAGAGGTCAAAGGGACAAGCACAGGGAGCATCTTTGCTTTCAGAAAAAACAAAACAAAACAAAACAAAAAAGCACACTGGTGTACTGGTCTTCTCCTGGTGTCTTAGTTATTATTCTTTTCTTTAGATTTTTGGTTGTCTTTTTTTTTTTTTAAAGAGGTGCTTTTGTGCTTTTTTCCTAATGTTCATGGGTAAACCAATGTAAATGTGTGTATGTTTATAGAGACGGCTTTAAATCACAATTCTGCAGTAGAGATTGATTTTTTTTAAAACATGGGTAAAAATTGAAGAAAAATTTTAAAAGAACAGTTAAACCATCTTGGGCTACGGGTGAATATGCACCTCCCCATGGAAGCCAAACAAAATCTCTCTGCAGAGAAACATTTGCAAAAAGAATTTCCAGTCCCAATTTTTGAGTCAGATATCTTTTATTTCCTTGCAAATTACACATCTGTTTCTGGATTTTTGTCTATAAGAAGAATGAATGAAGATGTGGTTCTTACAGATAACTATAAACAAACCAGGAAGGATAATAACTCGTACCCCCTAATTCGAATTTGGGCAATGATCCAGAGAAGGGGAAGGCATTAAAAAAAGAAATGGAAGAAACTTTATTTTTAGTGGCAAATGGTGGGACTATGTATTTTATGTATGGTGAAGTTACCAAGCCCAACACTTGGCACTTGTAGACAATGTATTCTTCTACTCTGAATGTGAAGTATTATGTTTTCATTTGCTTGGTAATGAGGAGTACTGGTGCTTCCGTCCCAGATCTCGAGCTGAGTGACTTCTCTTTCTGACATGTGTTCCTTTAACACACCTCTACACTACATGGCTCTGAGATGTCCTGTGACTCTTTCATGTGTAAAGTTGCCTTCCCAAAGGACTCACGTATTCCTTCAGGGCAGTGAGTACTTCTGATTCATCCTTAGCAGCTGCCTTCACACTACTTTACTAGATATGTTGTAGTTGAATTAATGAACAAAAGAACAAGCAACTTCTGGTGCCTGATGTGGATCTCAGAGCAGGGTGGAGTGAGCCTGGCCAAAGGGTCATCGTGCAACCTCTGTGGCTGACTCCACCTGGCCACGGAGCCTCTCAGCCATGCTCAGTATTCACTCACATGACTTCTAGAACGACAGTTCAACCAGCAAATAAACAGCTCCATATGGGAAATATTACTCAGCCTTTGTCATCAAGGAGTGAGTCATGGGCCTGAGCTGAATAGAAGATAGAAGAGAGAAGGTGTGTGGACTGGGTGGGACTCCGCCCAGCGAGGTGAACTCCCGGAAGCCCTGCCTCTCTTTACCTGCACATCATCTTGCTGGGATGCCTTCCATTGTGAGGGCCTGTCTAGGAAGACAAGAGTTGCACCCTGGCAGACAGCACTGAGCTGTCTCATGCAAAGCTGAGGAAGAAAGAGTGAGTTGCCCAGTGAGCTTGCTGGGGCGGTGGAGGCTGGGCTGGGCTGTGCAGTCCGCAGCTCCTAGCAACCCTTGGCACCTTTCTACTGCCTGGTGCTCATCAGCTCTCCAGTAAAAAAGAGGAACATGAAGTCAGAGAGGAAGGGAGGTAGCACAGGGCAGTCTTGAGTTTGAACAAAGAGCTGGCTTCCTGAAGTCAACTGGCCAGGTTTTGAAGCCAATTTTCCAGCAGTGGTCTTTGATGCCAACCCCATTTAGGAATTCTGTATCTCCCCCTACCTTCTACCAGATGTCTCTGAGCTCACCTTTGGTGATAATCATGTAATCCCTATCGTCCCCATGCCCCCACTACCCCATTCTGTCCCACCCCAGGTTCCGTGGTGCCGTTGGCTCCCCAGCGAGCTGGGAAGGGAGAGGCCTGCTCTGCTGGGGCTCCTGCCACCCTGGCTCTGCACTGCCCTTCCCTTGCAGGCCTGAGGCACCACTGGAGGAGGCACACAGCCCTCAAGCAGCAAAGCAGATGCCCTGGACACAGGGGAGGTGCAGGGTGCAAGTGCCGGCCTGGCCCACAGACTTTTGGAGGGGAAGTGGTATTATTCACTTCAAAAGTATGTCCGTGTGTAGAGAGAGAGCCCCTGAACATGAGTAAGCAAAAGTCCCAGCACAGAGATTAGACAAGCGGAATGCTGGCCCGAGAGGAGGTGCTTACTCACGCTCTGTCTAGGAAGGGAAGCCAGGCCCAGCACACTCACCGCTGTCTGTCCTCTCACACAGAGGGATTTTGAATCCAAGCCAGCATCCTGTCCTTTCTCCAATGTCCCCTGCTCAGGAGTCAGGACTCAGCAAGGCCCACCCCGGCCACACAAAGATCCAGTTCCAGGACTCAGGACTCAGCAAGGCCCACCCCAGCCACATCCAGGTCCAGTTTCAGGATTCAGGACATAGTGAGGCCTACCCAAGTCACATCCAGGTCCAGTTTCAGGACTCAGGCTTCAGTGAGGCCCACCCCAGCCACACACGGATCCAGTTCCAGGACTCAGGACTCAGCGAGACCCACCCCAGTCACATGCAGGTCCAGTTCCAGGATTCAGGACACAGTGAGGCCCACCCCAACCACACCCAGGTTCAGTTCCAGGTAAATCATCTGCTTTCCTCCGTCCGGGAGCCTGTTCCCTGTGTGTCCTTGTGTTTAAAATGGAAACGTTCTGAGAAACTGCCTGCCAGGGCAAAGAGTGCTGCTAGGCACACAGTAGGGACTTAATATGAATTTATTGTATTGAATACATAACAGATCAATGGGTATTGCTTTCTGAAATCTCTTTTAGCCGAATTTTGTTTCTTATAGTCCAATAACAGGTCAAATTCATTTCTGATTTACTAGCCATTCAGTTGCCCGTAAAAAATGGAATGTGATTTAAGATTATTAGTTTAAAAACCAATGGAGGTAAAACAGGTATCACTGAAGACACGTAGGCAGAAATAGATTGCAATAGTTGCTGCCATGTGAAGCCTCAGTGTCATGCTTCATATTTAGAGAGATCTGTGATTTCTGAGGCCCTTTCATGTCCATAATCTCAGTACTGATCACAATTGCCCTGTGAAATTCACAAAACTGGTCCCATGTTAATCAGAGTACACTGAGCACTGAGACCCAGCGTGTTGAGATAACTGGCTGGAGATCATCCCATAATGGTACCATCACAATCTTCACACAGTAGAAGTTTGATGATGTCACTGGAAGCATATTCCACAGTCCCTCGTGAACTGGCCTTCCTGTGATCACAAGCATCAGTGAACTCCCAAGAGGGTGGGACAATCTACAAAGGTATTCTCACTCTACTTAGTATATGTTTCAAAAATCACAAGCTTGGTTTGGGATTCTTTTAATGGCTAGAAGGAGAATCATAGAGTTGAAAGTCCAGCAGTTTGGATATTCTGTTCCCTAACTCAAAATAAAGAGATGTTATTTTCAAGTCTTCTGCTTGTTAACTTAATTAGAGATACATTAGTTTGCAGCTGTGTTGGGCATGCCACAGCTTGGCATGTTTAGTCCAGAAGGCATATTATAATGTACGTGGCAGATTGTCAGAAATTCAAAAGGACTTTTTGAATATCACATGTGCATTTTCAAGTTCCCATGTAGATTCAAATTCAGTTTGACAGGTATCTTCAGATGCCTATCAGCTAAGAACTATTTATTAGTTGTGAAATAAAATAGGGTAAAATAAGGAACTGAGGAAAAAACATAAAATTTGTTAAATGAATAAAAGTTGTCTTCAAAATTATTACTTTTTCCATCCCACAAAAGTTTTGATTAAACCCATAATGAAAATTTAAATAAAACAGTGTATTTACTTTTGTTTAACCAATTACTTCATTATGACTCACAACTGTAGGTCTTCTAGTTTCCATTATTACAAACTATTGTACGGGTTAAATCAATTTCATAGACTAGTCTTGTTCTATAGTCACAATTTATAAAATCGTTTTTATGTGGTAAATTGAGTGTCTTGATAGATGTACATGATTATTTCTCAATTTTTAAGGACTGTATTTTTTAAGATATCCTTCTTTAGCCTTCTTTAACACTGATTTTTGTAAATTTTTTACAGATTTTTAAAATTTTCTTTTTGGTAATTTTTTAGCATAAAGTAATACATGGCCACTTTGGAAAATTTTAAAAACACAAAAACTATGAAGAGTAAATAAGAAAAACACCCCGAAATTTACCATTCAGAAAAAGTCATTGTTAACAACATGGTGTGTCTTCCTCCTGTAATGCTTCTGTGCATTTGAGCACATTTGAGATGTGTATACATGTTCATTTTTAGAGTTTGGTATAGCAAAAGAAATGACCAATCCTGATTCAATGAAACCTCTGGCAAACTCACTGAGTGTCTTTTCCTTATATATTTTAAGTTCATCCTATAAATGAACTATCCATCCATCTTATTTGAGATTTTGTTAAATCTTTCAGCAAGAAAGCAGGAAAAAAAAATCCTCTGGCCTTTAAAGCCTAATTAAATATGTGACTAAGCTAGAAATATTTTATAATGACCAACCAGAAAGTGGCGAGGACTGTCACTCTCCCATACAGCCTGCCTCCTCCTCTGTCTACCTCAGGCACATGGAAACGAGAAAGGCAGAGAAACCCAGGATAAGTCATCCAAGACTTTGGTCACATGGCCATCCATTGCTTTCACAATAAAAATACAAATGCAACATCTGTGTTTGCATTTCATACCAGTAGGTCCAATAAGCTATCTATATATACACATATGTGTACACACACACACACACACACACACACACATCCGTACAGGCACTCCCCAGCTTACTACAGTTGGACTTACGATTTTTTGACTTTACAATGGTGTGAAAGCCATGCACATTCAATGGAAACTATACTTCTAATGTTAAATTTTTTATCTTTTCTCGGGTGAATTGATGTCTGATATGTTACTTTCTTGCGATGCCAGACAATGGCCGGGAGCCAGAGCTCCCAGTCAGCCATGCAATCAAGAGGTTAAACAGCCGATACTATACAGTGGACTGTGTCACCAGCATTTTGGGGATATTGTGTTTTGTGTTTTCCAATCCTTTCATGTCTACAAAATGCCATTTTCGACGACTATTTTCAATTTAGGGTGGGTTTATGAGGACATAACCCTGTAGTAAATTGAGGACCATCTGTATATCTGGTAAGGAAAGATGGATAACAAATTCATAGGCAAATAATAATTTCATGATTATTATTAAGTTTCCCTACTTAATAATAAGTAGTGATCACTGCTAGGGAGCAGAGAATGCAGGATAATGTGACAGAATGTAATGGTGGGTACTTAAGCTAATGTAGTTGCAGAACAGGCTTTTCTAGGGGGTAGGCCTTTAAGCATACCTCATACCTTGAAGATGCAAAGGAAGCAAAGATGCGAAGATCTGGGCTGGGGATGGAAGCAGAGACAGCTTGGAGGTCAAAGGGAGAGACTGACAAGAGCCCAGCTCCTACCTCAGCAGCCGTTAATGCATAGCTGAGAAAACAAGTTAAAACAATTATGGTTTTGCTTAGACAATTCTAAGTGTCTAAGTGGATTTGGGCAAATCTGGAGAAACTTCTTCTAATACTGTGTCTTAATAAATAATACAGATTTGCCCAGGCTTGTAGGCAGAGAGGTATACACCCCCATAATAGCAGAGGAAGGCCACAGGGCTTACCCCACAAAACCAGAGACATTTAAAAACTTAAAGGAGGAAGACTGCTTTTCTTTTCAGTTAAAATAAAGTGAGGATTTTCTTAAGAAAAATAATAATGAGACCACTGGCCTGCCCTAGATGTCCAACGAGAATGCACAGATAACTTCCTATATCCACTTTCCTGAACCAGCCCCTGACAGCCAAGTGGAGCACAGCAACAGAGATGAACCTCAAAACTACTGTGCTGTGACATAAGCCTTGCTCAAGAAGACAGTGTGGTGTGAGTCCATCTATGTTCTAAAGCAAGCAAAGCTATTCTGTAGTGAAAATGGATCAGGACAGCGGTTGCCTCTGGTGTGTGGGGGCAGGATCGACTGGGAGAGGCATTAGGGATGACAGTTACCGTTTCAATCATGACAGGAATTCAGATTACTCCAGCATGTGCATTCGTTAAAGCTCATTAAATGCTACACTTAAGATTAATCCTCTCACAGTTTGTGGATGTTACCTTAAAAACAACAATGATGACTGAAAACTAATATTGAACTCTGGTTAGTGATATGCCAATGTGAAGTATAATGATATCTCTACTTTACTTTAAAATGCATCCGAAAGCAGACTAGAGGACCACATCTGACAGACAGATAAATAGATATGTGATAAGGTGAATGTAGTAAAATGCTAACATAAGGATGTGTGCGGTACAATTCTTTCAGCTTTTCTATACATTTATAAATCTTCAAAATAAAATTTTAGGACAAAAAGTTACTTTCTTGAAGACCTAAGTCATAGGGCCTGCTGCTCTTGATGCAGTAGAATTTGTCTTCAGATTTGCAAGGGGTAGGGCAAACCACTAGCATTTTGTATGGAACTTGATACAAACACTTTTAATTATGTGGTTTTCAAATGTATAGACTTAAATTAATATTAACTCTTTCTTTGAATAAACTACTAAAATACCTAGTCTTAAATAAATATTTTTATGTAATTCTTAAAGTACAATGTATTCCTTTTTCTTTCTTCTTTCTTTTCTGATTTGATAAATATTCTATAAAGTAACTGTGTTTAATGGCCAACATTTGAGTAAGTCCATACGCAAATCCAAACATCTCAGTTTAGACAATAACTTAAGACAATATAGAGTGGCTGACTTCCCCTAACATGGGTCCAGATGCATGTTATGTTATGCTGCTGTTGCATTCTCAATAGTTAACTTTAATAAAAGAAAGTCAAAAGCTTATATATTTATTCAATCTTCAAAACATTTCTGGGATGTTGTCTTAGTTAATTTTATGTTGCTATACCAATATCACAGACTGGGTAATTTATAAAGAAAATAAATGTATTTGGGTCATGGTTCTGGTGGTTGGGAAGTCCAAGGACATGGCATTTGCATCTGCTTGGCAGCTGGTGGGGGCCTTCATGCTGTGTCAATCTATGGTAGAAGGTCAAGAGAGCATGCATGTGAGGTGGGGGGGAAGAGAAAAAGGGGATTTAACTCCCCTTTTATCAAGGACCCACTCCCGTGATAGCTAACCCACTCTTACAATAATGGCATTCATCCATTCCTTAGGGCACAGCTTTCATGATCTAATTATAATACCTCTTAAAGGTTCCACTTCTCAACACTGTTGCATTGGTGATTAAGTTTCCAATAAATGCATTTTGGAAAACACATTCAAACCACAGCAGAGGTCAATGTTATTGTCACCATTTTCATATTTGAGGAAAGCATGACACAGAGAGCCTGGAGAGGTACTTCAAGTTCACACAGTGAGGAAGTGGCTAAACAAAAACCTTATCTTAGATTAATTAAAAATCTCTTGCTCTTTGCAGTTTTGTCTTAAATCTACCTAATTTGTTACTGTAATTTTTAAGTAATTTACTCATATAAGTGGTCTCACATTAAATTTTCTCATTACTTTATATTTCTAACATGAGATATTTGGTATAAGGATGGAACCAAGATCATACCTTGTTTTAATTAGAAAACCTAGACCAAGTCATTCTGATCCTCATCCTAGATTTCACTTAAATGTTGCTGTCTCCTTTTGGGTATTTGACAAGGGAAAGCCTCAGAAGAAACAACCTTATATGTTTTCTTTTGATACTTTAGTTATTAAACCAGGATAGTATTCAAGATTGACATGCCTTATATTGAATCAAATAGTAGGTCAACTGCCTTCTTATTCTCAAGAATAGACATGTTGGGTAATTGGGCACTTAAGTTTCTTTGCAGTTTTTTCCATTATTAACAAAATTAATGAACAGCATTCTGCATAAGGTCTGTTTCCTCAGAATAAGTCTCCCAAAGTGGAATCATCATGATGTAGAATTTAGGCATACTTGCTTGTTTAAACAAATTGTCCAGTTGCTTCCCAAAATGTTTTGTGAATTAAGATTTACATCAAGAATATGTAATGTTGTTACTGTCTCCCAAATACAGGATCTTTTTCTGAATATAAAAGTTACTCATGCTAATTGTAGACAATGAAGGGTCATTATCTTCATTGATAATGAAGTGCTTCTAATACTTGTGCTTTTATTCATTTATTCAAAAAGTGCTAAATAAGCCCTGAAGGAGCTTTTGGGGGGTTATTTGGGGCTCATTTAGCAGTTTTTGAATAAATGAATAGAAGCACAAGTACAGGGTTTTTTTTAATATTGTTTTCTGTAATAGATTAATCTTAAATGGTATTTTTCCTTTACTGACAAAAGTTACTTACTCTTTGATTTAATAATAAAAATTCTTTGGTTCAACTGAGAGAAACTTGCAAGCTGATGTCCTTGATTATTTAAAATGAAAGCAGCTGCCTGTTTTCATCCCTCTGCATCCTGAAGAAACTCTTCTGCAACGTGTTCCAGCCCTAGGTTCTAGTTGACCCCGTTCACCTGTTTGGCATGAGGGGCCCAACCAACACTTACGGCTACCTGGACCACAGCCAATCTAGTTGGAATGAGAGTTAGAGGCCATAGTCTGTCAGCCGGGAAAGCAGCTTTTATTCCAAGGTGTGCTAACCGAAAGGCCACGTGTTATTGTCACAACCTTGTACCTACATCAGTGCTGACATCTTTAAAGACTTTAGAATTGGGAAATCAGGTTAGCCCTATCTGCATGTGTAACAGACAACCATACAATTGTTTCAACTTGAGGTTGCATTCAGAACAAACTCATTTCCCCCATACTCCTGGGGAAAAGCAGACCAGAGACGCTGGGTCAATCCAGAGTTATGGTTGGAAAAATGATGGAATAATTCTGCCCCTGGAGATAGGAGAGAGGGACTCCATCTTGTCAACTGTCATGGTTCCCATGTGAAAGTTATCGTTATCACTGAAATTGAATGAGAACACAGAAGGGAAGAACAGGGAAATCCCCACAGAGTTAAAGAGGATGTGAAGATTGCTTCATATTTAATGTTTGTGTAAGTGCTTTGGGTTGGTTATGCGCTGTCTGAACATGTGCTCATTTCCATGGCTCATTGCAAGGGCAGACAGTCCGATGATACTCTTTAGAATCATTCCCATGGGGAGGGAACAAAGAAGCCTATAAAATAGAAATGCACATGTAAAAAGCATTGAAGAAAGTGCCAGTGTATTGATTTTGGCCATGGTTTGTGCTCTACCACCTGGTTACTGTGATTGCAGGAGCGCCTTTGCAGATGAGGAAGAACCTGGCCAGGGCTCAACCCAACATCCAAAGCCAGAGGCCATATTTCTTCACTCTTAAGATAATTTGGGTTCAAATTATAGTCGCTTTACACACTCTCTGCCTCAAAAGCCCCAAGACTCTGTTTTGTTATGCTCGCCTAAACATGCCTTTCAAAGAGCTAGTGCTGTAAATACAACTTTATTATAATCCTCTCCTTTGCTTTTAAAAATGGATAACCACTTCCATTTATATGGTCCAACTTTGTCCCTTAATTTAAAACTTTTTTCTTGGATTAAGTTTGATGCCTTGAAACATTAAGGACCCAAGCATACAGGACTGTGTGTTGGTGGTGAGGGAAGTAACTGCACCTCTGCCTGTGCTTGGTGGATCAACATGGAGTGTGGACGAACACAGGGATGTGTGGGTTTCTCACTAGCTGAGGGTGTTTTTAAATGTTGTATTTTGATATTTGTTATTTTCTGAATATTCTACATTAGACTTTTGATTTATTCTTTGATGCATTCATTTTAATAATATTTTTAATCTCCAACCAGTTAGGTTTTTAATTTACACTTTGGTCACTGATTTTAGGTGTACAATGTTGTGTACACTACTGCCCAGTGTATGCTATGTTTGTAAACATTCTTTGCACACACAACAATGTGACATACTATATTTTTGCGAAGTAAAAAATTCATTATATAGTTATTAACTCAGTTATATTAGTGAAATACCTTGTGAAATTTATTTTTTGCCTACTAGAGCTCTTACAGGTTAATCTTGTCTTAGAGATTTTCATAGAATTTTCATCTACTGCCCATGCCTTTAAATTTCAACATTTTTTAATTTTGGCATTTTAATGCAATTTCATGCATTATAGGGACAAGCTATCACTTACTATGAATTGCACCTTATATAAAGATCTTTTATCACATTTGTTTTGCTGTATCCATCAGTGAGAATTTGTATTATCAGTCACTAAAGCTCACAAAGTTAGTAAGCTTTGTGACCAGATGACTTGGGCAGGAATGGGCGAGTCTCTGTGTGGAGGGAGTGAAGAAACTGCTAGCCTTATTACCTAGACCTTGAGGGATTGTTTTATTTTAGTTCTTCTGCATTTCTCAGTATTTCATGTGATATCTTTTTATTCCAGTTTGCCAAGGCACGAGTAACAAACTCACGCAGTTGGGCACTTTTGAAGATCATTTTCTCAGCCTCCAGAGGATGTTCAATAACTGTGAGGTGGTCCTTGGGAATTTGGAAATTACCTACGTGCAGAGGAATTATGATCTTTCCTTCTTAAAGGTTGGTGACTTTGATTTTCCTACACAAATAAAATTGGAGAAAATCTAAGTGGAGAAAGCCCTGGGCAGAATTCCACTTGAAGTGTGTTTATTTTTGCTATGGCAATGACAAGTCTTACAGAGCTACAAATGAGAGTTTTAAGAGAAAGCCATTTTACCAGCTAGTGTCAAGTAATAGCTAGAAAAGAATATCAAAGAGAAACAGGCTAATCTGGAGTTCCGCTGTCATCATAGACACTGATGTTTATCCCTGACCATTGCCTCAGTCATGGTGTGTTGCCACACTAGCTCTTAGCTCTTTTTAAAAGCCCTGCTTTGCACCATTTGCCTGTTTCCTTAGTGTATTTCCTTAGTGTAAATACTCCTACCAGAGCTGATTTCAAGCTACCAAGAGTTTCACCCAGCTAGTCACAGAATTATTACTTCACAATAGGTGCTAATGACCCCATAGGAGCCAGCTCTGAAGGCTTCAGAGTTTCATTGAACTTTGGATGAGATTTACTTAGCCTTCTGTTTTTCTTTTTCCTTTCCTTTTTAAATAAGAAATAATGCAAGACAGATACAAAGTAATTCTTTTTAATTTCCATTTTCACTGGAGAGTGTTGAACCCCATGCGGCATGAGAGCACGGCGTTCCAGAACAATGCTTACTGCTCGTTATCACAGGCGTCAAAGGCAAACGTGCAGGGATTATTGCAAATCGTGGAAATGCTTCCTCCTGTGTCCATGACTGCAGTCATCTACCTGTTTTACATTTGTTGAGCACTCGTGGGCGTTAGGGTTCAACTGAGTGTCCTAGGGCTCCCTGGACCCATTTTAGACCTTGAGTTCCTCAAAAGAGAAATCGTGCATTTATGTTTTCTCTTCTTAGACCATCCAGGAGGTGGCTGGTTATGTCCTCATCGCCCTCAACACAGTGGAGCGGATTCCTTTGGAAAACCTGCAGATCATCAGAGGAAACATGTACTATGAAAATTCCTATGCCTTAGCAGTCTTATCTAACTATGATGCAAATAAAACCGGACTGAAGGAGCTGCCCATGAGAAACTTACAGGGTGAGAGGCTGCGATGCCAAGGCTGGGGGTTTATAAATGCAGAGAGCAGTTCCGACGGCTCCCAGTGAGCTTGTCACTCAATTCTACCTCGGAGAAGACTTTTATTTTTATCCAGTACATGTGCACTGAGTGCCAGCTGTGTGTAAGATACTGCAGGGGAAGTTACTGAGAAGATGGCAGATACTGGAATGGGAAGATTTAAGCGGGGTACCAGTGTTTCCATGGACATGAAAAAATACGGAGAGATAGTAAGAAATTGTAAAGATTCTGAGTAAAAGAGGGTATGACCAGACAAGCTGGGCAGGAATCGTGAATCTATGCGCATAGGCAGTGAATAAACTGCCAGTCTTTTTACCTGGACCTCAAGGATAAAAGACATACATACAGTAAAAATCAACTCACATTGAGGACAGTTTCAAGAGTCACACTGCTACACAGAAAACCGTGTGTAAGTTAAGGACAGAGAATGAGGTGTTCTAGAACTTTGAATTTTTGTGAGTAGGACACATGAGGCTCCTGTGAGAGGAAACAATGAAGGATGATAGAAGAGAGGGAAGTTGATTTTTAAAAACTGGAAACAGCAGTGATTGTGCCTCACTGTGCAGTAGGTTTGGGGCCAGGAATGTTAAATCAGTGACTTCATTTAACGCCCACAACCTTTCTTCAAAGTAGGCATTGTACAAATGCTCCTTGACTTACGATGGGATCCTATCTGGCTGGACCCCGCCAAGGGTGAAGGCGTCATTAGGTCGGATTTCAGGGCTAATTGAATGTGTATTACCTTCACACCATGGCGAAGTCGAAAATCTATGTTAAATCATGGTAAGCCAGGGACTGGCTGTGTTCTGCCATTTTACAAATAAATAAATGGCAATCAAGTAACTCCCTTGAGGCCCCCAGCTAGTGAATGGAGAAGCCAGCTATGGCCACCAGTCTCTGCCCCAGAGTTCTCAACACCCCTCTTGTGCCATGCAGTTCTGACAGGGAGGCAGTGCTGGTAGGAAAAGGGTGTGATGAAAGGGGTGCCCAGCAGAGGGAGTCATATCGGAAGTGACTGGAGCCCAACAGGGGTGCAGCTCTGGGACCCAAGGCAGCACCTCCAGGCGTGGCTCCTCGGTTCACCACCTATAAAATTGTGTGATTTCCCCACACCCCCTGCTGCTCAGAGCAGCCGCGCAAATGCTTGTGCTGTGCCTGCTTCCTGTGAGATGGCCTGGTACACAGGTTCCTACAGTGCGCCTCACGCGCTGTCTCGGAGGGAGGCAGCCTGTGCGGGTGCCTGGACCTCAGAGCCAGACCCTCTGGGTTCCTGCCCGGCCCCATCCCTCAGCAGCCAGAAGGCTCCGGAGCACATTCTCCAATCCCTCCGTGTCTCTGTTTCCTCATCTTCAAAAATGTGGATGGCATAGCTGCTAAAAAATGGTGAGGTACTTCCTAGGTGGTGCAGAAAATTAAGTGACTGTAGGAAAAGGTCTCAGCAGCTCCTTCCACTTCCTCGGTATAATTGCTTTTTAAACCAAGGCTGGGATTGTATAGATGCAGATTAGTTAATGTGATATCATTAATAGCTAACGTAGGGCCTGCTGTAGGGTGAGCCTCCCTTACACCTGGGTGCCTGCCTCCTCCGCTAAGCCACCCGGAAGCGGCTCCTGCAGCCCCCCTCACCTGCGCTGGCCCTCCTCTGGCAGTCACTGCCTGGGGTGTGCTGAAGGCCCGCTCTGACTCTCCCTCTGTGCTCTCCCCACCCCACCCCACCCCCTGCTGTCTCTCTCTCAGTTCCTTGGTCTGTTGTCCAAGCTACCACAGCAGCCTGGACAGCCCTGTTGGTGTTTCCAGCCCTGTCCTCTCCTGAGTTCCATCCACCTGTGCACGGCTTTCTCATGAGTGTTTTCACGGATGGTTCTGCTGTCGTCTCCAACCTGATAAACAAAGCACCACGATTCAGCCCTCATGACCCCAGGCTTCCTCCCTCAGTTCCTTGCTTCTGCACATCCACTGAAGAAGCCATCCACCTGTTCCACTGTTTCCCTGCACTGCATCTCCTGTCTGCAGGAAGCCTTCAGCCATCACTTCCACATTCCTCTAAGATGTGTGCCTGTCCCCTCCTGGGAAAGCTCTTTTTCCTAGCAGCCTCCAGGGTGAATCCCTCCTTTCCCACGTTGGTACTCTGTACACACAACACGCCCATTCCCTGCCTGGGGCGCTGGGCGTTGCTTCATGTATCAAAGGTCGATTTTCTCTCTGTTAAAATCACAGATGGTCATTGCACCATTGTGAGAATGAATGAAGATACTGCTTATAAATCAGCCAGCGAGGTACCCAGCCTCACTGTGTGTCAGGGTCTCTCTGGGCATAAGGTGGTTAGAGTGTGTGACATGTCTGTCCCCCAAGCCTGTCAGCTCCCAGATCGAAGCCAGTGGGTCTAATTCATCCTTGCGGCACCCACAGCACTTGCACAGGGTTTTGTACACATATGTCGTTCTGTCAGTGTTCATGTTTAATGTTGTCGATGGAACACTCCCACTTTGTAAAGGCTTGAATGTGTTCATCCCTGACCTTTCCACATCTTCTTAGTTCTTCCTTGGAAACAGCTGTACAGTTTCAATGCCCTGTGCATCCCTGGAGTCTATCTGTCTCTGTCATACATTCAGATTCTTCTTGCTTCGTGTCCCTCTCACACCCTTTTCTCTAATGACAAGCTCCGCCTGGGCATGCAAGCAAGGTGGAGGCTGACCCCTCACCTGGCATCCGGGACTGTAGTGCTGGGGACCTGCCTCCCTGCCCTGCCTACCCCCTACGTCATGTGACCATTCCAGTCCAACCGATCAGTCCCTCAGGACCCCCAGCTTACCACAGGCGTATCATTTATGCTGTGACCACTGACTAAACCATTCTCTTCCTTCCTCCCCATATTTCTAAATTTCTAATCATTGCTCAAAGCCCAATTCAGAGAAAACCCTAGCTTCTCCATGGCACTATCATTAACAATGTTATCTGGCCGCCCCCCAGGAAGTTCACTGGGCTAATCGCAGGACTCTTGTTTGCACCATGGCATCTCTTTAGCAGAACATAAATGTGAAGAGCACGTACATCCTTCATGGGAATTTAAAGGAGCTGGAAAGGGTGCTCACAGCAGTTCCATTCTCCCACAGAAATCCTGCATGGCGCCGTGCGGTTCAGCAACAACCCTGCCCTGTGCAACGTGGAGAGCATCCAGTGGCGGGACATAGTCAGCAGCGAGTTTCTCAGCAACATGTCGATGGACTTCCAGAACCACCTGGGCAGCTGTAAGTATCACATACACACTATCTCTGCCTCCAGTTCCTACGCGGGGGAGCTCTACAGCACTGGGGCCGGGGAGAGAAGCCATGTTTAATAAGTCACGTTAATCAGAAACAAAAAGTAAGCAAAATATCTGACCACTAGAAGAGCATGTATTAACCACAGACGTAGACATGGTTTTTTTGTGGCGGGTGGCAGCCCAGCTGGTTGGCAGTGCAGGCCAGCCGAGGTAGATCCCCTGCAGGGATAGCACTTGTGTCCCGAGAAGAGCTGCTGTTCACAGGGCGGACAGCACCAGAGCCTCTCCCAGCCTGTCCTGCTGAGACTGGCCAGACTCCTGCATGCTGCTGAGTCTCCAGAGGCTCCCCGGCCCTCCTGAAGCACCAGGGCTGAATCCACCCCCAGCTGAGGGCGTGAACACTGCCACATGGAGTCACACACACAGCTGGGCACTGCCCATGGGGAGGAAGTCTGTCCATGTTTCCTTGAATGCTGGTGGCCTGGTCCCTGTCCCATTCACCAGTGAGGCAGCCTGTGGGGAAGCCTGGCAGGAAATCAGGGGCAGGTCAGGGTGGCGCCGTGGCTGAGGCCAGCACTGATGGGGAACTCTGAGACGCAAGCTCACACTCACCCAGCTCCCCTGGGCTTTGCCTATTCCTGATCGCCCGGCCTTTCTGTTCTTTAGAATAAGAAGTGATCACCATTTCCTGCTTCTCTGTTTCTCCACAACTGTGCAGTGGATGCCTGTTTGTTTTCTGCCCTCAAAAAAAAAAAAAAAAGAGAGAGAGAGAGGGAGATCTGACATGAATCTTCAAAATCATCAACTAGAGGACTTTAGATTTTTGCATATTTGTTTTATTTTTTATTTTATGGATAGATTGTGATGAAATGCCCATAATACAAGATTTTCCATCTTAACCATTGTAAGTTATAATGTCAGTGGCATTACACATCCACATTGGTGTGCGGCCATCACCACTGTCCACACACAGAACTTTTTCATCTTGCAAAACTGAAACTCTACCCATTAGACAGTAACTCCCTGCTCTCCCTTCCTTCCCAGCCTCTGGCCCTGGCAGGCAACAGTCCACTTGATGTCTCTATGAATTTGACTGCTCTGGGGCTCTCATACAGGTGGAATCATGTAGTATCTGTCCTTTTGTGTCTGGCTTATTTCACCTAGCAAAATGTCCCAAAGTTTCATCCGTGTTGTAGCATGTATTAAGAATGTTGTTCCTCTTCATGGCCGAATAACATTCCACTGTATGTTGACACTACATTTTGTTTGTCCATTCACCCATCTACAGACACTGGAGTTGCTTCCATCTTTTGACTGTTTGAATAATGCTGCTGTGAATATGAGTATTGAGGCTCTTTGTTTTATAGATACATTATTCCACCAGATACCCATCCCGACACCTACTATGTTTGCGAGAAACTGAACACTTTATTTTACATTGCAACATTTCATATTATGAGATCAAGGTTAGCATTTCTTCAGCTGTCTGGTGGACAATGGGAAGGTTAAATTGTGCACATTTTTTTAATGAACCTGGAACAGTTATGGGGCCAGTGTTTGCCATGGATCAGGTCAGGCAGCCCACAATAGCAGGCCTCCATGTTCTGTACAACAACTGTGGGAAAGACCCACAAAGAAACTGCTGGAAAGGGGAATGATGGGTGGGCTCATGCAATAAAAAGACTCAAATACTACAGGGCTTTGAACTATAGGCCAATATAGCATTGCTTTAAGAATAAATATAAAAATAAGACAAATAAGAATAAGCCTAGCAAAATCAAAAGTCCATAAAGAGCTGACATTTCAAGCCAGTAAGGGAATAATTCATTATTCAATAAGTGGTCTGGAATGACTTAACTATTAGGGGTGAAAATATCAAAGTGAGAGAACTATAAAGGGTTTTTAAAAAGGAACTAGGCATGTTGGGTTAGTCTCATTGGAGAGTGCAAATTCACCATCGACCTGATACCTGAAATTCCCTTCTTCCCATCTAGAGGCAAGTTGGGACTGCTGCCAGGCTCCTGTGGTAAACGAAGCCCCTCTCTTGACTGGTGCTGCTTTATGGCTACACATTCCTGCTCAGGACGGGTCTCATTTAGTCTTCACCAAAAAAAAAAAAATCTCATGAGATGATTTAAGTGTTTTATGGACAAGATGTCTAAGATTCAGAAAAATTTCACAGTGTGCCCAACTTTTATGTTTATGTTGAAGTTGGGCATTAGAAGTTAGAATGAATGGGTTTACTTGAAAGAAAATTAAAATAAATCCATCACCCACTCCATGTAATATAAATTCCAAATGCATATTAAATACATATAATATTTAAAATATATGTAAGTGCCAGAAGGAAACATAAAGTAAAGATGAATATTTTGTAATATCAAGTTGAAGAAAAGCCAAAATCTGACATCATAAAAGAAAACTTTCATGTAAAATAAGTTAATGGCTACCAGGAAAATATTGTGCAATGTCTGATTGCCATGAACAGGGTTAATATCCTTGCTATATCACTCCCTGAAGTCATCTTTAAAAGACTAAGAAAGAGATGAATCTCTTAATAAAAACCTGACCCAGAACATGAGCAACCTCTTCTTCTCCTTCTCCCTCTCTCTCTTTCTCTCTCTCTGTCACACACACACACACACACACACACACACACACACAAAGATGGCCAAGCAATAAAGTAAAATGTTATTTCTAATGTAGTAAAAAGGTCAAAATAAAATAAGAAAGCATCACATCTTCCTTTGTGAAGTATTTGGGTTCCTTTTGCTTTTAAACACCTGGGTCAGCTGGGGTGTGGAGAAACAGAAATTCTTATGTTCTGCTTGTGGGCATATATGTTAATAAAACCAAGCTTGGCAATACGCCTGCAATATGTATCTAAAGCTTCAAAGTATGTATAGCTTTGACCAATGAATATCACACTTATGAATAAGAGAAAAAGAAATAATAATGAAAGTGAAAATCATAAGAGATGTACAGACATATTCTTATACAAGAATCCTTGCAGCCTTACTTATAATAAATTTTCTGAACAAATTGTATATCTAAAAATAACAGATTGGTTGAATAAATTATGCTGCAGCAATGCTATTGATAATCATGTTAGATAGAAGCATATTTAAAGGCATGGAAAAATTGTCATGTTTTATCTGGGTTTTTAAGGTTATAACACAATGTATAGTGGGATTCCAATTCCTGTATATACATAGACTTATATGTCTATATTGATTAACTCTGGATGAGTCTCATGTCTTCTTTTTGCTTTCTTCTATTATCCATATTTTAAACGATGTGCCTGCATTTCTTTTTTGTAACAGATGGTCAATACTAGAATCATAAACAGATCTTAAGTTTGTTGGCAAACGTTTCCCCTGTTAGGAAAAGATGCATTTTTCTTTTAAACATTTCTCTCTTATACAACGATTACGTGCTTATAATAGAAATTTGAAAATTATATGTGAGTACAGGGTAAAAAGTAGAAAGAATGGGATTGCACGCTGCAGACCTAGCTGCTTTTAGCATGCCTCTGTATGACCTTGCTTTCTCTAGACTTCTGTCGCAGTCTCTCTGCCTCCCTCCTCACAACGTCCATCCCCCGCTGTCACTGTCGTGATGCCAGCCTCCCCAGCCTTCATGACTCTAAGGAGCACCAGTGCGGCATTAGCGCCCTTCGCCCTGGTGGTATCCTGGCTTCACAGTCACATGGGAGATCGATCATCAGCTTTTCTGTTTGAAATCTAAATTCTTCCTGACTGCAGGGGACCTCGGGACCCATGAACTCCTCTAGTTTACTATGTCTTCACAGTAAAAGATATCTGCATGACTGGACTCTAACAAATTTGGTGGTTAACCTGCTTTTTCTATATAGATATAGCTCGACCTTCAGACTTCTCAATACTGATAAAAAGAAAACTCGACAGATGAGAAGAAAACCTTTGCAGCTGTAATTTGTAATCAACTAATTATAAAAACTGCAAAAATTGACCAGATAGCTAAGATTTTACACAGTCATTAAAGTGATCTGCACTGTTAACATTTCACCCTCTGTGCACCATTCTGTGCTTCTCTCTGGTTTGGAGTCGAGAAGGTTTTATTTACAGGCCATGACTTAACAATCCCAGAACGGCTGACACATGCAGTCACTCAAGACTGGACACAGCAAGGGAGCAGTGGGTCCATGCCAAAGGCTCAGCCAGATGAGACACTCTAGCTGTGGCAGGAGATGCCAGGGAATGCTCCATGCCTAAGCAGATTGTAAACAAGGAACCTCAAATTCATGAAAAATTCTCGCTTGTGTGGCCTGTATCAGTAATTACTCTCTGCCTCAGTTTCCACAGCTGACATGTAAATAAAAGCAGTTCATGGTTCATCTTCTTTTCTTATCGGGGTCTCTTAAGTGATTCTACAAACCAGCCAGCCAAACAATCAGAGAATAAGTTGAAAAAATTGTCTTCATTTATTGAACATGCTTAACTCAGGCCTGGGAAAGGGCGTCATCAGTTTCTCATCATTCCTTCCCTTTCACTGAGATATGCATCTATTACTTTTACATTTCAGGCCAAAAGTGTGATCCAAGCTGTCCCAATGGGAGCTGCTGGGGTGCAGGAGAGGAGAACTGCCAGAAACGTAAGTCAGTGAACAGCCTCAGACCCACATGTGACCGCCCCTCTCTTCCTTCACTTACTTAGGTGATTGGATTTGTTTTCCCTTTGAAGACTCCGAAGAGTTATTTTATTACAGGGCCAGATGTGAACTGGTAGGTGAAGGACAGTCTTGCAAATCTCACCGCATGTGGTTAATCCAGGGTGGGCTATTTTGGGTGCTTCAGCCTGTCACAAATAAGTGAACACCAGCAGGTGCCGGGCACGATGGTTCTCGCCTATAATCCCAGCACTTTGGGAGGCCGAGGTGGGCGGATCACGAGGTCAGGAGATTGAGATCATCCTGGTTAACACGGTGAAACCCCATCTCTACTAAAAATACAAAAAATTAGCCTGGCGTGGTGGCGGGCGCCTGTAGTCCCAGCTCCTTGGGAGGCTGAGGCAGGAGAATGGCGTGAACCTGGGAGGCGGAGCTTGCAGTGAGCCGAGATCGCATCACTGCAGTCCAGCCTGGGCAACAGAGTGAGACTCCGTCTCAAAACAACAACAACAACAATAAGTGAACATCAGCAGGTACCCCAGCCCTGTCCTCTGAACACAGCACACTTTCCCGGGAATGGAAGACTTGTCCCTGTTGACAGCAGTCCCCAGGTTTCTTGTTTCCTCTCTCTCCCTGGCTTTCTTTGGTATCCACCTACACAGAAGCCCGAGCACGGTTTCTCACGGGGACTTGTCCATGTGGACCGTGCTTTATGATGGAGAGGGCCATTCTCCCGGGTATGGCTGTCTGGCTCAGCCTCTCAGTGGCCAAGGAACCTGTGGACATGAGCTCAAAAACAGACCCTATGTCCTTAAGCTGAATTGTGGGGTGGCTGTTAGACCCTTCTAAACACTACTTCCCAGCAGGTATTTCTGTTCTTTGTATGTGCTTCCTGCATTGCCCAAGATGTATCTAATTATTTAGCAGGTCTCAAAGTCTAGACTTGATCTGATCAGTTCTCTTAAGTGATGAAAAATAAATCAGGAGAAAAAAGAGGCAATCAGAAAAGGGCATGGTTTGACTTAGCTTGAGTGTGATTTCACTGGAAGCAAATGTGTCTTCACTTTTTCGTGAAAAAGTCTGCGAGCACTCTGCGACGTCCCTGGGAATTGATCCTACCCTCACTCTTCAGCTCACGAGGGACCTTTGCTCTTTTTCAGTGACCAAAATCATCTGTGCCCAGCAGTGCTCCGGGCGCTGCCGCGGCAAGTCCCCCAGTGACTGCTGCCACAACCAGTGTGCCGCGGGCTGCACGGGCCCCCGGGAGAGCGACTGCCTGGTAAGATGCCCCTCCGGCAGCCTCCCTGGAGCAGGCTGTGGCTGCACTCTCTCCACCCACACCAGGACAGAGGACCTCCTGTGGGGGAGCTGTCAATTAGCATTTGTAGTAACAGACAGGATATTGTCCTCTGCCTGGTGACAAAGTATCTTTAGTATCCCACCTCCACCACTCACTGAGGCCTTGGGAAAATGATAGGACCTCCATCCCTCCATTTCCTCACCTGACAATGATGCATAACAAAGTCTCTCCCAGTTGAATGCTTAAATGATGCGATGCCTGTGATGTCCAGCATTAGGACCTGCGCACAGAACAAGCACTAAATACTACATGCAAGTATTTGCATGAATGTGCCTTGTTGCCAGCAGCACACTCTCTTTATTGTTTGACATCGGCTATACCTCCAGAGACTTGACACTGTGAGGTCCCTAAGAGACCTATGGAGAGCCACACAGGTCTTGCTAACTGGGGCTGCTTTAGGGCCTCCTGACACGGATCCCTCGGCTCCTCCACCACTGCTCAGGCACCTCCTGAGCTGCACCTTGCCCTCAAGGGGTCCTGAAGTACTCACTCTTGCCCCATTACTGCAGAAAGTGCCAGCAGAAGCCTTGCTGCCCCAGCGGGCTCTGGACAGCACTGGAGGGTGCAGGCCAGAAGTGTCTTGGAAGCCCTGGAGACGCCAAGGCTGGTGGATGTGACTGCTGGAGTGGGAGCTGGTGTGACGAAGCCCTCCCTAAGACTAAATGCAGATCTCTTTGTGGTTTCGGGGAAGATTTCTAAATTCCCAGAGGCTGGACCCAGACCCAGGAATTGTGACTTGGTTGGCCTGGGCTGTTTCTAATGTGAGCCCCAGGGAGAAGACTGTGAAGACGCAGGGTTGATCCTAGGGAGAGCCCCCGCTGCACTGGGTCTGGCCCCTTTACAGGGCATCATTCTAGCAAGGTTTACTGCCATTCAGCAATACATTAAAAAATGTACCCTCAACTGTACTTTATAAGGGAAGCCCAATGTAATCTGAGCTTAAACATAATTTCACTCCATAGTCACCGCTATAATATGTGAACTCCATCATCTGTATGTTAGTAAAGAGACGTATTTTTATCATAATCCATAAATTATGAGAGGTGGGACAGTGCACCTAAGAAAAAAACGGACTTTTTAGAGAAGGGTCTTTCTGACTCTGCAGAGGGCACCAGCTCGGTTTTCCCCACTAGTTGAACACTGAGCTGTGAAGATGGCAACTTGAGCTTTCTGACGGGAGTCAACACAGTGCTGCGCTTCCTCCGTGTGTGGCGCCGAGTGTCCTTACCTCACTTGCCCAGCGTGTCCTTTCTCCTCCACAGGTCTGCCGCAAATTCCGAGACGAAGCCACGTGCAAGGACACCTGCCCCCCACTCATGCTCTACAACCCCACCACATACCAGATGGATGTGAACCCCGAGGGCAAATACAGCTTTGGTGCCACCTGCGTGAAGAAGTGTCCCCGTGAGTCCTCCTCTGTGGGCCCTCTGACTGATCAGGCATCCTTGTCCCGCTCTGTCTCCTGCTGAGCCCTGGAGTATCCCATCTTGGAGAGTCTTTGGGTGGATGTGTTTGCCTCGCTAGGGGGAGGCAACCCTGTGCCCGTCCAGGCGCAGAGGTGAGGGGCTGCCTTGCTCCCGAGGAGCGGGTAGGTGGTGGCCATCCCCACCCACGGGGGCTGCTCAGTGCACAGGGCAGAACTTGGGGCCAGGCCACCTCACAGGAGAAACACCTGCTGCTCAGCCCTCACCACTCATCCAGCATCCACAGCCGAGGGTATTCAGTTGTCTGCTGGGCACAAAGCCGTGAGCATGTCACTATTTAGTGCTTGTGCCAAGCAGGTATTTAATAGACCGAAATCAGAGAGTCTATCAGAAGACCTGCCTTCTTGAGTGGTTAAAATTCTAGTGAAAGTTATGCCTCTTAGGAGTATTGCAGAGGTTTTGTCTTTGTTTTCATTTTGTTTTGTTTTAATGGTTTGGGTTTGAGTTTTGCTTGTTTGTACTTACATTTGTCCTGGTGGCTCCAGAGTTTAGGGAAATTGTGACATAAAATACTTCCTGTTAGAGAAAACAAAACGTCGTCTAATGAAAGAGTTTTAGAAGCCAGTCTTGATCTCTAGAAGGGGAGATTAACTGAGAAAAAAAATTGAAAGAAAAACTATGAGGGGTAGATTTTACCCTGCCAGATTTGTGTACATGAAAAATATTACACTCTGTATGGGGAAAAAATACAAAATAATAAGCCATTATAAGGTAAATGACAAACGAAGCTAAAGAAAAATGTGCCACACTGATGACACAGATACAGTCTTTGAGATAGGACTTAATAGAGCTTTAAAATCCATAGGAAAACACCTCGAGCCTGAGATACCGAGAGCAGACGGTTCACAGAAGAATCACCAAGGTCCTATAAATATTTTTGAGGATCTTCTTGGGGAACTTAAAACAGGAACAGGCCGGGCACAGTGGCTCATTGGCTCATGCCTGTAATCCCAGCACTTTGAGAGACCAAGGGGGCTGGATTGCCTGAGGTCAGGAGTTTAGGACCAGCCCGGCCAACAAGGTGAAACCTCGTCTCTACTAAAAATACAAAAATTAGCTGAGCGTGGTGGTGCTTGCCTGTAATCACAGCTGCTCAGGAGGCTGAGGCAGGAGAATCACTTGAACCCAGGAGGCGGAGGTTGCAGTGAGCTGAGATCACACCACTGCACTCCAGCCTGGGTGACAGAGCAAGACTCCATCTCAAACAAACAAAAAAGGAACACATAGAGCTCCTAAAAATAACACAGAAGTCAGCTATCAACACAAATGAATTACTTTAAAGGTGGGAGCAGGTGGAGGAGAGGGCTGAGGTGCCTGCTGGGACACAGAACAGCTGGCCCCTCAAGGGACCCAGGGCCACGTCGGGAAGGGCCATGGAGAGCAAAGCTGGCATCAGCCGCAAGAATAAAATGCAGCCTCACCTATAGCTGCTTCGGTGGAAGAGTGCTCTTTTTAGGTTTAAGCATTTTTAATGAGCATTCCAACTTTAACCATAAGCCCTGGGGACAGATCCTACAAGGAAGAACATGAGCTCACAGAGGTGCTTTAACCTAGTGAGCAACGCCATGCTTTTTCCCTGACACCTGTTTCCTGCCCTGATGAAACACCTGTATTATCCACATTGCAGCCTAGAATTTATTAAACTATTGAACGGAATTCCTTTTCTATTTGCAACCTTTCATTCTTTGTCCTTAAAGTAAATAAAGCCAAAGGAGGATGGAGCCTTTCCATCAGCACTCGAGAGGAGGACCTGGACTGTCTGTGTGAGGCCCGAGCACCTGGCGCCACCGTCGTCACCTTCCTTTCATGCTCTCTTCCCCAGGTAATTATGTGGTGACAGATCACGGCTCGTGCGTCCGAGCCTGCGGGGCCGACAGCTATGAGATGGAGGAAGACGGCGTCCGCAAGTGTAAGAAGTGCGAAGGGCCTTGCCGCAAAGGTAGGAAGCCCGCTGGTGTGCGGATGAGGCTTGTTCTCAGCTGCTGAGGCTGGGCTTTCATGCCGCCTCCAAATGAACACTACTTCTTCTTCTCATTAAAAAACAACTATAAATATCATTTCTTTAAAATAGAAGATAAAGCTGCAAAGCCAGGTTAGGCAATGGGAAGGCACTGAAGGTTGTGATAGGGTGGGGGGCTCCGACGAGAACAGTGCACAGAGCCAGCCCCTCAGCAGCTGCCAGATGCCCAGCCCTGGGGAGAATCCAGGGAAGGCAGAGCTGGAAGCAGTCCAGCTCCATGCGGCCCAGGGGAAATAATGAGGAGAATGCAAGGTCGGTGTGCGGTGACAGGGATGGCATCTCCTATACCGCCGTAGCCCCAAAGTGTGCTATAGGTCCTCGTGTCCCCCTGCCCCCCGCACCCTCCCCAGCCCCGTCAGTGTTTGTTGAGTGAATGAAGGCTGATATGGCAGTGGCAGTTCCCGCGACTGGAATTCCTTCCTGCTTCCCTCTGCCTGTGGATCCCTAGCTATTCTTAATCCACCAATGTGAACGGAATACACGTCTCTCTTATCTCTGCAGTGTGTAATGGAATAGGTATTGGTGAATTTAAAGACACGCTCTCCATAAATGCTACAAATATTAAACACTTCAAAAACTGCACCTCCATCAGTGGCGATCTCCACATCCTGCCGGTGGCATTTAGGGGGTGAGTCACAGGTTCAGTTACTTGTATAGAGAAAAACAAAGTCTGCCTTTTTAACTGGTAGAGACAGGTGATCAATAATCACCTGTTGTTTGTTTCAGTGACTCCTTCACACACACTCCGCCTCTGGATCCACAGGAACTGGATATTCTGAAAACCGTAAAGGAAATCACAGGTTTGAGCTGAATGATCGCATGAATATAAATGGGAAATCAGTGTTTTAGAGCGAGAACTTTTCGACATATTTCCTTCTCCCTTGGAATAAAAACATTTCTTCTGAAATTTTACCATTAATGGCTGATGTTTTGATACTTTTCAAAAGTACAGTTTCCCTGCAGGCAAAAGGGGACACGTTAAGCCCAGGCTTAGGTCATTCACTGCGCATGTGAACACGCTTTCTCCCTCCTACCCGGCCCCAGCCAGCTGCCTTGGTGGCCCATAACCCCTGCGGGTAGAGGGAGAGGACAGGGGTAGGCGAGGGGCAGCCTGGGCCTCAGGCTTTTGAAACTGGATGCCAGAGCCCTGTGGGGCCACGGGCAAGCCTCGGGTCCATGACTGCCACCTGAGCTCCGCTTCCTTCCTCTCTAAAATGGGAAAATTAGACTTATATAACACAACTGTTTTAGGGTTGGAATCAAATAAGGAAAATCTGTAAAGCTCCTTGTATGTGATACCAGATCCATAATTGGCAGATAATCGCAGCAGGAGCCTCTTGGGGGTAATCAGATACCCTGCGCAGCAGGGGTCCCAGGGCCACAGCCAGAGGGGCGGCGGGAGACATGGGGAATCGCTGGGGGAGGCGGGAGGCAGCCGTGAACTCTGGCTGGCCTGCATCCGCCCATTCGCATGTACACTCAGAGAAGATGATAACGAAAAAGAAAGCAAATCCAATTTTCCCACTCACTGTTCCTATAATACAAAGTCCCTGAGAGTCTAGAGTAATGTCTCATACAAAAAAGAAACTCCTGTGTGGTGTGTGTCTGAGTCTCCTCTGCCTTACAGGGTTTTTGCTGATTCAGGCTTGGCCTGAAAACAGGACGGACCTCCATGCTTTTGAGAACCTAGAAATCATACGTGGCAGGACCAAGCAACAGTAAGTTGACCACAGCCAAAGAGCCTGGTAGATTACATTTTGCCTTTTTAGTTGGAAATTAGGCTTAACAGGAGAGTTGCTAAGATAGGGCACAGAGCTCCTGTATCTCTCGCCGGCATTCCCGAATGCTATCTCACATGAGCAGGCACAAGGATCAAGACTGAACGACCACTGGCACAGGCTGTCTGCTAAACCACAGACTTCTCAGCATTCGCCAGTGCTTATGCTTCTGTGTCCACTCCAGATCCCACATTGCACTTAGTTGTCAGATCTTTTCAGTCCATTCTAACCTGTAATAGCTCCTATGTCTTTCCTTGTCTTTCATGGCCTTGACTCTTATAAAACGTGTTGTTCAGGTACTTTGCAGACTGTCTAACCATTTCAGTTCGGCTGGTGTTTTCTCAGGATGCAGTTGAGGTTATGCATATCTTATCACGGGGTCCAGATAGACTTTTTAGCACCACTCTTTAAGAATTTCCACATTTTCAGCTTTGACAGTGGAATAGACTTGCAGGTGCTCACACACAAGCATCTTTAATATGGTAATGGTAATCATCAGTTTAGTGGTATGGAGGAGGAGATGGGAATCTCTTAGTAAAACCAGCCTTGGAAGCAGCCCCCTTATGAGAACTGCTGCCCCTACTTGACTCCTAAAGCACTAGATAATACTGTGCAACATTAAAGAGAGTAAGAGTGCATGAAATATGCATTGCCTCCCATAAACTCCCTTGGCTCTGAATCTCTGATACTAAATATGTGGCTACCATTGCTTCCCAGAAAAGCCTTTTTGCTCTGAATTCTCTGGAATACCTTCTTTGCCTGAGATTCTTATAAAAACAAGAGATTTAGAGCAAGTTTCTTGGATGGCTGGTATGAGCCAGTTGGCTTAGTTGTAGGGATTTAAACAAGATAAGGGTTACTTACTTTTCACATTTAATGAGAAGTCTGGTGATTCCAGCTCCTACTGAGGCAGGGTGGCCACAGGTTCCAGGTCATGACTCACTGAAGCTCCAGGCCTGCCCTGCAAGGACCATCTGGCTCTTCCCTGGTGTCTGGCCTCCCTGGGCATATGTGGGGGAGAATTCCTAATGGTATTGGTTACAGGCTCCTATGCAAGACCACTCATCAGTGTAGGAGAAAGGAAAAAGATGGGGGAAAGAAGAGCAGCAGGGAGAGGAGAAGCCTCTGGATGATACTCTAACCCCCTGCCATCCAACATCTGAACATCAGTCTTTTCATCCAGTGCTCTCAGCTGGCCCAGTCCCCAGCCTGGGGTCAGATGAGAGCTTCCTGCAAATGCAGATCTCTTTCCTGTGGCTCCTTCTCAATTACAGACAGCTCCTCCACAGGGTGCACTCTGGCCTTTTACTCCCTCCCCAAACCAGCCCAGCCCTCCCAGCCTGCATCATCGTGGTCCTGCAGGGGCTAGAGGTTCTCACACCCATCATGGTCTGGCAGGAGCTAGTGGTTCTCACACCTATCATGGTCCAGGAGAGGCTAGTGGTTCTCACACCCATCATGGTCCAGGAGGGGCTAGTGGTTCTCACACCCATCGTGGTCCAGGAGGGGCTAGTGGTTCTCATACCCATCGCGGTCCAGTGGGGCTAGTGGTTCTCACACCCATCGCGGTCCGGTGGGGCTAGTGGTTCTCACACCCATCGTGGCCCCCCAGGGGCTTAGTGGTTCTCACACCCATTGTGGTCCAGGAGGGGCTACTGGTTCTCACACCCATTGTGGTCCAGGAAGGGCTAGTGGTTCTCACACCCATCGTGGTCCGGTGGGGCTAGTGGTTCTCACACTCATCGTGGTCCAGGAAGGGCTAGTGGTCCTCACACCCATCGTGGTCCAGTGGGGCTAGTGGTTCTCATACCCATCGTGGTACGGCAGGGGCTTAGTGGTTCTTATACCCATCGTGGTCCAGGAGGAGCTAGTGGTTCTCACACCCATCGTGGTCCAGCAGGGGCTTGCTTAGTGGTTCTTACACCCATCGTGGTCTGGCAGGGGCTTAGTTGTTCTTACAGCCATTGTGATCCAGCAGGGGCTAGTGATTCTCACACCCATCATGGTCTGGCTAGGGCTAGTGGTTCTCACACCCATCGTGGTCCTTCAGGGGCTAGTGGTTCTCGTACCCATCATAGTCCAGGAGGGGCTAGTGGTTCTCACACCCATCGTGGTCCTTCAGGGGCTAGTGGTTCTCATGTCCAACGCGTGCCTTCCTGCTCCTCCAGGTGACTGAAGACATCCCCCCTTCAGTCTGAATGACTTCCATCCAGTCATCTGATATACACATTGGACCACCCAATAGCGTCCTAGCATCATGTTGGATGGTGAAGAAAATGCCACAGTTCCTGCTCTCAGGACCTCACAACCTTGGGCATAGCTTTTTGGAGGAAGGCCCGGCTTCCCAGGCATCCCTCCCAGACCTGTTCAGAGGCCCCTGCTCCTTTCTTCCTTTTGCCCACACTCACTGTGCTCTTCACACCGGCTCAAAATTATCTGTTTACAGGGTTGTATCACCACCAGATCAAGGGTCCTTGAGAGGAGGAAACATATTTAACCTGCACAGAATTTAGGACAGAGAACATCAAGTGTTTGTTCAATAAATACATGAATGGATAGAGGGACAGGTTGGGTGGTGGACAGAAGGACAAACCCACACCTTTGAAGTGTATTTGGCTGTTTGAGAGGCTTTTTTAGAATATGTTCTCAATTTCCAAGCAAAATGAAAATGGAGAAATATAATGACATTAAGGCATTTTATTCATCCTCCCCATCTGCCACTGGGGTTAAAGATACTAAATAAACAAGGAACTAGCTTTTGCCTGCAGGAACTTAAAAAACACCTGCAGTTTTCAAAAGTTGCAGTGTGTGCCTCCCACAGCATGACTTACCGTCATTGGAAAGCAGTTTGTAGCCAATCAAAGGTGGTCTGGAAAAACAAAGTTTTCAGGGATACATTGTTTTTATAATTTTCACCACATGATTTTTCTTCTCTCCAATGTAGCGGTCAGTTTTCTCTTGCGGTCGTCAGCCTGAACATAACATCCTTGGGATTACGCTCCCTCAAGGAGATAAGCGATGGAGATGTGATAATTTCAGGAAACAAAAATTTGTGCTATGCAAATACAATAAACTGGAAAAAACTGTTTGGGACCTCCAGTCAGAAAACCAAAATTATAAGCAACAGAGGTGAAAACAGCTGCAGTAAGTCACTGCTTTCTCTTTTGTTTATGGAATTGGTTCTAATGGGTCCTTTATTTTTATTTAGAATATTGAAGGGCTATTCCCATTTAAAATCCTTTTTTCAGTTCCTTAAGAAGCAAATTAAAATCTTAAGATTCCTAATTGTGAAATTACCATGTGAATTCCATTAAAACTTTTTCCAGATCATTATCATTCAATAGGATGAATTTACCCTGAGGTTTAGGCTACCAATTATTTGTAATTTAAGTAACTAAATTTAGTATTAGTTATATTACCTTTTAGCTGTAGGTCACTCTCTGCGCATTTCAGCCTGTAAAGATTGCAGCTACACATACACACACACACACACACACACACACACACAGAGGAATGGAATGAACACTTTATATCAACACTTCCTGTTCTTACTCTAGAGCTTTTGAAGCTGGCAAGAGCCTGGCCTGTGCTGGGCTTTGGCCATGGCAGCATCAGCTTTGAGTCAAGTGCTGGTCTGGCCTCCCTAGCTTCGAGGCCCCTGTCAATTCCCTTCATCTATTTAGGTTTTGGCTTCCTTATCCATAAAATGGAGATATGAATGATTCCCACGCCATAGCGCTTTGAGAGAATTCAGTGAAATTCTGTGTGTAAAACTCTTCCATGGTGCCTAGCACATAGCACACAGCCAATGGCCCAATGGCCCCTATCGGCTGTGGGATTTGTCATCAGAACATCACCAGCTCTGCTCCAGGCTGCCCTGGGCACCATCAAAACACACCCTGTGCCCAGCAGCACCTGCCCCTCTGCACGCCTGGCCCCTTCAGCAGTGGCGGTGGCTGTGGGAGCACAGAAAACAAGGAGTCCCATCTGGTTTAATTGATGCCATTGCCAAAGGGGAGGACTCATGGCACCCCCTCTCGGGTGCCAGAGCGCCTGTCCTCCACTGTCAGGCACATTTCAGTTTTCCCAGCAGCCAGCACAACTGTTTTGTCCTTCCAGTCACTGTCGGCCTCTGGGAAGCCCAGTCTGTGTCCTCTTCCTTCAGGGATGCCCAGCATGTCCGTGCCACCCAAAGTCACGGAGCACAGGGCCCCTCCCGGGAAGGTGCTGTCTCCTGTGGCCCTTCGGGTCCCTGCTCTGTCACTGACTGCTGTGACCCACTCTGTCTCCACAGAGGCCACGGGCCAGGTCTGCCATGCCTTGTGCTCCCCCGAGGGCTGCTGGGGCCCGGAGCCCAGGGACTGCGTCTCCTGCCAGAATGTCAGCCGAGGCAGAGAATGCGTGGACAAGTGCAACATCCTGGAGGGGTAGGAGGTTATTTCTTTAATCCCCTGGCTTTGATCAAAAATAAGGCTCCAGGTTGTTGTTATAGCTTTACAGGCATTCTGTTTGATTTTTTTCCTTTTATTCTTTGCCCTTGGCTTTTGGAGGTTTTGGGGTTTTCTGTGGGGAGATGGGAGGTTGTTTGATTGCTTTATTTTTTGGAAAAGTTAATCACAATAGGAAATAAGCAAGTATTGTTACCTAATTTAATCCAATAATTTATAGAATTTCTTTTCCTGGAAGTATCTTAAATTTGTCTAAGCTACAAAAAGTTCCTAAGACAAATGAGACAGTCATCAGTGGTTCATCTGGCCAACACTGTGGCCATTTGGGCTCTTCTTTGCAGTGCCCGATTCCTGGTGTGTGAAAATAAATTAACACAAATTATATTGCCAAGTTAATATCTGTTTTATGTGCCCCCAGCATGTGTTGAACATCAAACAGTACCAGGAGCTTTAAATATACCCACGGGCAAAGAAATAATTCATAATGATGCTTGTTGAATTTAGTTGCAATCAATAAAAGGTGCAGTTTGTGGATGCTCTGAGGATCTTGATATTGACATAAGGCTTTGAATGACAAATGAGGACAAAAAATAAATAGGAAAGTAAAACTGAAGGATAGAGGCCAAGGCCATGTTTTAGAAGATTTAAAGAAAAAGGGAAATTTGGTGAGCACCATAGGAATTACAGAAGGCTGTAGGAAATCTTCCTGTTTTACTCTCTGGGCATGGACCACAGCTTGGATCCAGAAATATTTAGGAACAGGATAAGAGGACCAAGTTCAATTCTATAGGAATTCTTTAGCTGATAGGCTCAGAACGAATCACATAATCAGTAGTGCTGCTTCAACTTCAAGTAAGGAATATTAATGCAACCCTTACGGCTACAAATGGACAATGGTCTCATGTTTTCAGTTTTCAAGTGTTTCTTAAGAGGCAGGGTGATGAAAATACCCATGTGGGGAGTCCCATGTCCTTCCATTAGTGTAGAAAAGCCTGGTGTCCAGCAGCACCTGCTCCCTCTGCAAGCCTAGCCCCCTTCAGCTAGGGCAGTGACCAGGAGAAGAAGCACAGAAGACACAACCCTGTATCATATTTTGTTTAATTGGTGCCATTGACCAAAGGGGAGGATGAAAGGCACACACATTTTTGTTGTTGTATTTTGAGACAGAGTCTCACTCCATCACCCAGGCTAGAGTGCAATGATGTGATCTCAACTCACTGCAACCTCTGCCCCTTGGTTCAGGCGATTCTCCTGCCTCAGCCTCCCAAGTAGCTGGAATTAGAGGTGTGCGCCACCACACCCAGTTCATTTTTCGTAAGTTTAATAGAGACAGGGTTTCACCATGTTGGCCAGGCTGGTCTCGAACTCCTGACTTCAAGTGATCTGCCTGTCTCGGCCTCCCAAAGTGTTGGGATTATAGGCATAAGCCACTGCGCCTGGCCAAGGCACATGCTTTTGAGAATAAACACTCCTTGTTCACTGCTGGAGGATAGAACTATGCTTGACTACCAGGCAGAGTCCAATCTTCCTGACAAACAGCCACACGTCTGCTCTGTCTTTTCAGTCAAACAATTCTTGCTTAACACTGATCTGTACATCTTGAGGGATGTCAAAATATTACAAGCTAAGTTTTGCACACCTGTGTTCCACACTCACCATTTTTAGTAATAACCATTGAGCAAGTTCATTCTCCCTCCTTCCTTTTTCTGTCACTTAATCTAAAATTATCATTTTTCCAGCTTAATTTCAATAACCATGAATCTGGTATTAGAGGCAGGGAACACCTCTTCAGGATTGTCTTTTCTTTTATCATGTGACTTGCTTACCCAATGTGCAAAAACTATGCTGTAGAAAATGCAGAAAAGGTATCTTGATTATGAATGATGCTCCTGTGTTTACTCAGAGAGAAGATGACCCAGGATTCAGTTAACAAAATCAGCTGATTATATTACTGTATCGTCCTGGAGTCCCAACTCCTTGACTATTACCTCAAGTTATTTGGAATTTCAGAGAGGTGATTTGTGTTCCTGCAACAATGTATCAGGGAAGGGCTGACAGGTTTCCTCTTCCTCCTCTCAGCGAGCCAAGGGAGTTTGTGGAGAACTCTGAGTGCATACAGTGCCACCCAGAATGCCTGCCCCAGGTCATGAACATCACCTGCACAGGACGGGTAAGAGCCCCTTGCTGCTATCCACATCCACTTCATGGAAAGGGCCTTCACAGAAGCCGAACTGTGACGATGGCCCAGGGTATCCAATGTGGGCAGGACAGCCATCAGAGCCACTTCCCAGAGAAGATGACAGGCTCTAACAGTGCTGTCCAGGCAGTGTGTCTGTGACATTAGCACACACCCGCCTGTGATGACCATTCACTCTTTCTGCTGACACCTCCAACCTTATCTAAGCTTATCACATCCTCACATTTAACAGCAGCTGTTTTCACCTGGTTTCCTCCATCCCTGACCTAGTCAGCATTGCTTTATCACTTTCATCAAATGTCCTCAAATTTTTAACATTACTTTATAATTAATTGAAGAAGTTTTAAAGAAATTCCTAGCAAAACTTTTTAAGCTGCACAGTTTTGTATCTATATGTTCAATAACATAGATACAATATTCTTTACAATATTCTTATAAAGAATATGAGTGAGAATTCGCACCCCTCTCACACCAAATGTCCTGATGTTGTTAATTCTCAATGTTATTATATAGGGAGCTCTGTTTGTATGTGAGCTTAAACAGCCAGTTGTAAATCTACTAACTGAAAACATTTTTTAGACATTCTCTAAATTGGGCAGAAGATGACAGGACCGTGTTTTGAGGGATAGGCTGCCAGCATGACTGGTTACAAAGTAAAGCCTTGGTTTATAGGTTTACATGGTGTGGGTTAAATTTCCGTCATTAAAATAATTGGCGATATTGACATAGTCATCTAGATGTGCTGGCTCTGGGCACGTGCAGCCTCTGAGTGGACAAAACCGACATTAGAGAACTTAGCCAAGGGGAAAGCCTTTCCCTGCTGGTTTTATTTCTGCTACTTCTGAAGTGTGGGGCACACAACCTGAGCAATGCTTTTATTTGAGTCCCAATGCTTTTATTTGAGTTTTCCAAGGTTATTCCAAGTTTTGCAAACAGAATCAAAGGTAGCATATGACTCAGTCCTTGATACGCCAACCACTGCACAGAGACTTGCCACCTTCCTGTCACTGGAGAAACACCCGTGTGGGTTTTCTTAAATTTGCCTCCCTCTGAGCTTCCCTTTAGCTTCAAATATAATATGCAAGAAAGACTATCTGACCATAAATATACATATGGGCCAATGAAGATGGTTTTACCAAGGAAAGATGCCCACAATGTGTTAAGCAGAATGCAATAATGTTGAGAATATCATTTCATTAATGCTCGTGTGTATTACATGCATTCAAAAACAGGGAGAATTTCTACTAAGCAACTGACAGTGACCTTATCAAGCAAGTGCAATCACAGAAGAACTGGTTTTCTCCTTTAAAAATTTTTCTATCATTTGGCTTTCCCCACTCACACACACTAAATATGTTAAGTAAAACGTTACTTCCATTTTGAAAGAGAAAAGAAAGAGACATGCATGAACATTTTTCTCCACCTCGGTGCAGGGACCAGACAACTGTATCCAGTGTGCCCACTACATTGACGGCCCCCACTGCGTCAAGACCTGCCCAGCAGGAGTCATGGGAGAAAACAACACCCTGGTCTGGAAGTACGCAGACGCCGGCCACGTGTGCCACCTGTGCCATCCAAACTGCACCTACGGGTGAGTGGAAAGCGCAGGATAACAGAACATTTCCTCTCGCAAATTCAGAGATCGAAAATGTCTCTAAAGTTTTCAGGCAACAAATTGCAGAGGTTTGTATTTGAGTCAGTTACTTAAGGTGCTTTGGCCCCCACAACCATGGCAGGAGCAACATGGTTGTGGGCAGGCCTCGGTGCAGTGGGACTGACTCTGCTGTGCACCGTGTCTCCGGCCAGGCCTGTGTTGTTCTTTGCTGCGCATTGCAACAGGAGGGTAGGGGGACAAAAAGAGCACAGGTCCTGGCAGCTGCCACCTCGGCCTGTCTCCAGGGGCTTTTGCATCTCTCTCCAGATTTCTAAGGTTAGCATAGGGATTAACTGTTTTGCAATGAATAAAAGGTAACATTGCCTGGAATGTTGCTTCAAGACACTTTTTAAAAGCTAGTTGGTTGTTAAGTTGTTGCTACTTGAATTAAAACTACTTTAACTGGACCAGACGCAGTGGCTCACGCCTGTAATCCCAGCACTTTGGGAGGCCAAGGCAGGCAGATCACTTGAGGTCAGGAGCTCGAGACCTGTCTGGCCAACATGGTGAAACCCCATCTCTACTAAGAATACAAAAATTAGACAGGCGTGGTGGCAGTCACCTGTAGTCCCAGCTACTCAGGAGGCTGAAGCAGGAGAATCGCTTGAACCCAGGAGGCAGAGGTTGCAGTGAGCCAAGATCGCACCACTGCACTCCAGCCTGAGCACCAAGCAAAAAAACTACTTTGATTGGAATTAGCAGAAGCACTCTGATTGTGTGTATCTAATTTACTGGAAGAGTAAAGCTGTCATTCAAACTGGGTCGTACTCAACAATCAGAAAGAGAAGTTGAGCTGTCATGTAGTAGTTCACACTTACTTCTGTTTCTCAAAATCCTCAGCCTTGTTTGGAAATGTTACTCATTCTTTCTCTGAATCCATCTGTATGAGTTGTGTGGCCTTGGGCAAGGGTCTTACCTTCTCTGTGCCTCAGTTTCTTTTCTGTAAATTGGGATAATGATGCTGCATAGCTCACAGGATGTTTATGACCATGAGTGAAGATACATCATATACTTAAAATGGTGCCTGGAAAATGGTGAATACTGAGTCAATGATAGCATTGTTGATGGTGGTGATGGTGATGAGGAGGTGGGAGTCACAATGGTGGTGGTGATGGTGTTGATGGTGTTGATGGTGGTGAGGAGGTGGGATTCACAATGGTGGCAGTGTTGATGGTGGTGAGGAGGTGGGAGTCACAATGGTGGTGGTGATGATGGTGTTGATGGTGGTGAGGAGGTGGGAGTCACAATCATGGTGGTGTTGAGGGTGGTGATGGTGGTGAGGAGGTAGGAATCACAATGGTGGTGGTGTTGAGGGTGGTGATGATTATGAGGAGGTGGGAGTCACAATGGTGGTGGTGTTGATGGTGGTGAGGAGGTGGGAGTCACAATGGTGGTGGTGTTGATGGTGGTGAGGAGGTAGGAGTCACAGTGGTGGTGGTGTTGATGGTGTTGATGGTGGTGAGGAGGTGGGAGTCACAATGGTGGTGGTGTTGATGGTGGTGAGGAGGTAGGAGTCACAGTGGTGGTGGTGATGGTGGTGAGGAGGTGGGAGTCACAGTGGTGGTGGTGATGGTGGTGAGGAGGTGGGAGTCACAGTGGTGGTGGTGATGAGGGTGGTGATGGTGGTGAGGAGGTGGGAGTCACAATGGTGGCAGTGTTGATGGTGGTGAGGAGGTGGGAGTCACAGTGGTGGTGGTGATGAGGGTGGTGATGGTGGTGAGGAGGTGGGAGTCACAGTGGTGGCAGTATTGATGGTGGTGAGGAGGTGGGAGTCACAATGGTGGTGGTGATGATGGTGATGATGGTGTTGATGGTGGTGAGGAGGTGGGAGTCACAATGGTGGCGGTGTTGATGGTGGTGATGGTGATGAGGAGGTGGGAGTCACAATGGTGGTGGTGATGATGGTGTTGATGGTGGTGAGGAGGTGGGAGTCACAATGGTGGCGGTGTTGATGGTGGTGATGGTGATGAGGAGGTGGGAGTCACAATGGTGGTGGTGATGATGGTGTTGATGGTGGTGAGGAGGTGGGAGTCACAATGGTGGTGGTGTTGATGGTGGTGATGGTGGTGAGGAGGTGGGAGTCACAATGGTGGTGGTGGTGATGGTGGTGAGGAGGTGAGAGTCACAATGGTGGTGGTGGTGATGGTGGTGATGGTCGTGAGGACATGGGAGCAACAATAGTGGCAGTGATGGTGATTGAGACATGATGACGATTTGTGAACTTTCTAGGAAAACAATCATATAATCTCCAACAGCAGTATCTTAATATCTTTTCCAAAAGTATCAGATCATATTATAAGGGCCAAGTTTCCAGAATAATATCAGACATAATTACAGTGGACATCAGAGCTTGGCATCTAAAGGTGACAGGAATAGCTCTAATGTCTCAGCGTGAAAACAACATTGCTATTAGTCTGAGATACTAATTATCTAGTTAAGGAAGTACTCACCTATACCTAGTTTTTACCTGGTTTTTAAAATCTGGAATTGATTTTGAATTTTATCAAATATTTCCCTGGGAGCAATGTAAGATTTTTCATATTTTCGCCTTCGGGTATACCAACATGCCAGCTCTGTTGGCCACTTTGTGAGCTCGATGAAGCATGGTATAAAAGATGCTTTGCTAGTTTTTCACTTAATCTATTTCTATAAGCAATTTTGGAGCTAAGCCTCTGAAACAGAATTATATTATCTGTATAGAATAAATGTTTTATCTTCCCCCCTTTTCTCTCTTTTGGAATAGATGTGCATCAGTATCTCTGTGTCAGTGAGTGTATGTCATTGGGCTTAGGGGAGGTCCAGAAAGTGATTGGGTGTTGGCATTTTCAATACACTTACTTTGTATAAGAAATAGTTTGCCAAATATAGAAAGAGGGGATTTACTCAAGATTTAAATTAAAAATGTTAGCGATCATTTTTCTAATGTCTTTCTATTTTTTCCCAGGTCATAATAAATCTTCACTGTCTGACTTTAGTCTCCCACTAAAACTGCATTTTCTTTCTACAATTTCAATTTCTCCCTTTGTTTCAAATAAAGTCCTAATGCTATTCATTTGACATATGGAATTTTGTAAGTATTTTCTTTAGTATGTGTGATTACATTCCTGATTCTGAACCTTTTTAGAAGAGTATATAGTTTGATATAATCTTGTTATTGACACCTGTGTCTTCTCCGAAAACCATTAATTATATAGGAATTGCACAATAGAAATGGGTTTAATTTTTTAAATGTAGTGAAATGTTGATGAGAGTAAGGGAAAATTTTTTAAATTTCTTTCACTGAGTTTTTATGATGTGCACAACATTCCTGAATATATTGTCTCTCTCATTTCTCAGACGGGATTTTTGCCTTCTCCATTTCTATTGTTAAAGAAACACTTACAGGGGTTTCTTTAACAGGCGCAGCCACCCAGATGAGGGGGAGGGACCCTGGAGGAAGAGCTCTTTTTTTTTTTTTCTTTTTTTGAGACAGAGTCTCACTCTGTCACCCAGGCTGGAGTGCAGTGCCGTGATCTTGACTCACTGCAACCTCCACCTCCCAGGTTCAAGCAATTCTCCTGCCTCAGCCTCCCGAGTAGCTGGAATTACAGACGCCTACCACCACGCCTGGCTAATTTTTGTATTTTTAGTAGAGACGGGGTTTCGCCATGTTGGCCAGGCTTGTCTTGATCTCCTGACAGGTGATCCACATACCTTGGCCTCCCAAAGTGCTGAGATTACAGGCGTGAGCCACTGCGCCCAGCCAGAGTATCTATTTTTAAATGGAACTGCATTTTCATAGTACAGTGAGGAAAAAGTTGTTTTGAAATCTTTATCCTGATAAACCGAATAATATGAAAATTTGCCTATTTTAATTATATGTAACAAAGTTTAGTTACTGCTATAATTGCAAATATGTATAAATTCCTTACCAAAAAAAATGAATCAAGTGGGGCACAGAGAATAATTTTTCTGACAGAATTAAATAGCATGCTATAGCCTGCTTGACTTCATACCCAATAGTCATTTCTGCAGAGTCACCGAGGACCTCATCAGCGTCAGCAAGAGCCCCTCGCCTTCTGACGCTCTCACATCCTTCTCTCCTGCAGCCCTGTCCTGCCATTGTCCTTGTCCAGCTTCTCTTCAAGGGTCAACTGGTCTACGTTTCCCTATAAGCTTGTTTGTCACAGCTTCTTGTTAGCAATCCCTGTGGTTGCCCAAAAGCACTTTCAGAGGCTACATAAGACTCTGCATGTTGTAGAAAATTTGCAGTTTCAATCGGCCCTCCCTCTGCAGGGTATTCCCATTGTATTGCGTTCAGCAGGCAGGGAGAGACTGCTGTAAGGACAGTTCCTGAGTGACTGCTTTCTGTCTTGGACTATTTGGTGTCCGCAGGAGGTAATGGGGTGAGCAGTAACGAGGCCTCCTGTATATTCCACCCCTATGAAGCCTGCGTGTTTGGTTTATGAACTAAGCTCAAAGGCACCACAGTGGTAAGACTGCACTACATGACACCATGGAAAAGAGGGAGCGCCCAGGCCCCCAAATTAAGAAGAGCAGTGTAGAGACTAGAGACCTGGAGAGCAGAGACGGAAACTGTTAGGACCAGATTATAGTGTTAAACCAGGGCTCCCCAGGCCTCTCACATATTGAAATGTACTTGTCCATCTTTCTCCAAGCCAGGAAATGGGAGTCTCAAAGCCACGTTATTCTGCCTTTTTAAACTATCGTCCTGTAATCAAAATAATGATGGTAGCGTGTCCCACCAGAATGGGAGCCCAGCTGCTCAGGAGTCATGCTGAGGATGGATCCCATCTCTTCTGCCGTTAAGAGTTTCAGCTGGGTCGGGGTGGATGCAGCCACCTCCATGCCTGGCCTTCTGCATCTGTGATCCTCACAGCCTCCTCCGGCCAGTGAGCCTCATGCCTTCACTTGTCTGTTCCCCCCTGCTTTTCCTTTCTGCCACCTCTGCATGTGGGCCGCCAGATTCTCAAGAGTATCCTACTGGTTTCCTTCCTTCCACTCCCTTTGCCAGTGCCCCTCACCCCATCTAGTAGCCTAACCATCACCCCCAGGACTGACCTCTTCCTCCTCACTGCCAGATGGTTGTTCAAAGCACAGAATTTGTCAGAAACCTGCAGTGACACCATGCTGCCAGGCTTCTCCATAATTAGCGTGGCCCCAGTCCATGCTTCTAGCCTTGGTTCCTTCTGCCCCTCTCTTTGAAATTCTAGAGCCAGCTGTAGGACAATTATCTATGTCAAAAGCCAGATGTGAAAACATTTCAATAACAAACTAACTGCTTTGTTCAGTGCTAGAACAACGCCTGCCACAGAGTAGAAACTCAAAAATATTTGCTGAGTGAATGAACAAATGAAGAAATGCATACTAAATAATTAACCACCAATCCAACATTCAGACACATTGTGATTTTAATTATTTAAGAGTAGTTTAGCACATATTGCCTTATAATTTAATTAAAAATCTCCAAGAAATATGCCAAAGAAGTAGAATGAGAAAAATGTATATTTTTCTTTCACTTCCTACAGATGCACTGGGCCAGGTCTTGAAGGCTGTGCAAGGAACGGGTAAGTGTTCACAGCTCTGTATCACATGGACCTCGTCAAGAATGACCACACTGCTGTGGGTGAAGATTATACTTTCCTGCGTTTCTGACTATCCTCTGTCCTGATCAAGTTTCTATGGCTCTGGGCCAGCCTTCCCCCAGCCAGGGTTTCTGCAGAGACTGCCCAGCTGGTTCCACGTGGCTCCGTGTGCCAACTTTGTCCTCAGTGGAGGGAAGGTTGGACGCGCAGTGCTGGAGCTGCTCCCTGCTCCGCCATTGCTTGATGCATGGCCTGCCTCTGACTTCCTCGGTTCCACTGGTTTTGCTGTGTCCTTCTCTGCCTCTAGCTCCTCTTCTTTTCTGTCCACTTACCCCGTTGGTCCCATCACAAGCCTGTGTATGAGTGGCCTTTTTGTTCGATGACACCCTCCAGCGTAGGGGAGTGTTTCTCCTCGCTTTCTTTCCCAGACACACTGCCCAGCAAAGGCAAAAGGGCTTCCTTCAACATCAGCTCTGGCCAGTTTGCCAGAGCAAAGCCCTGAGAAAAGCAAAGTTGAAAAATCTTGTTCAAACTCACTAGGAAAGAGTGGTGTTACCCTCGACGGCGTCTAGCCGGGAATCAGGGAATTACACACCGAGCACCTGTTTGCCATTCTGGATGTTTCCGAACACGAACCAAACTTCCAGGCCACTCTGCCATCTCTGGTAACGTCTACAAAGTCCCCTCCTCACCACTGCCCTTCCTTCATTTTGGCCTGCTCTTCCGCCCCTGAGTGGACAACCGTAGCTCTCCCTCCTGCCATCAGTGCCACATGATCGAGGAAGAAGGCAACTTTGCAGAGACTGGGTCCACTTCCACTCCCGTCTCTTCAGTGAGCTGCTACGACACCCAGCAGAACTTCCCCACTCCATCCTGCAGTCTCAGGGATCTTAATCATGGGGCTTTCCACCACATGTCCACCTTGAAACCAGTCATGGCCATTCCTTCTTACATCTGCTCTTTTCCATCTTTTTCTTCTCCTGTTCACCCACCCTCACTCCTGTGGCTCTCTGTGGACATGCGCTCTATAGCAAATGATTCTTTATATCTTCCGGTAGTCTAGTGAGCTGGCACACGTGGCTTCTGGTTTCCTCTCTCTGGAACTAGACATGGCCTCTGTGGGAGGGAGGATTAAATGCACCTTATAGATTGAGGCTGCATGACGACATCACTCATCACAATGATTCTATGTCTGGATCCTATCCCTTTATAACCCCCTTCAAGCTCGTTCAGAGAGTATTTCACACAATCCATGTGCTCATCTTGCAAGTCAAGGACCCAGAGGAGTCTCAGCATTGTCAAAAAGTCCCTTCACACAGCCTGACCGGAGGCAGTGCCTGCTCCATGTGTATGGACTACGGCACTTCAATTGCATGGAAATACTCTTGGAATGAACAAAATACCAATCCATGAAAAAGCATTATTGAAGTCTAAGTTATTTTTTGAATTATATTTTGTTAATCAACAAATTGAAAAACACTCATCATATTGAGAGGTCCAGATAAAGCCTCAATTTTAAAAAATGAGGAAAATTGGGCCTGGTAGGAGACGGGGGGGGAGCTTGAGAAAGTTGGAAACATTGCCCTAGAAGCCTGTTTTTTCTCCTCTTAGAAGCTACACAATATCTCACTTTCCGAGATCATTCTACAAGATAGATGTCAGTGCGCCGAAACATTCAGGGGCGTGTTGAGTGCCAAGGCCGTGGAATCTGTCAGCAATCTCATCCTTCCTTGTTCCTTCACCTCATTCCAGGCCTAAGATCCCATCCATCGCCACTGGGATGGTGGGGGCCCTCCTCTTGCTGCTGGTGGTGGCCCTGGGGATCGGCCTCTTCATGCGAAGGCGCCACATCGTTCGGAAGCGCACACTGCGGAGGCTGCTGCAGGAGAGGGAGGTGAGGACCAGGACTGGGTGTGCTCAGGAGCCCTCGCACCCCAATGGGAACAAGGGCCAGCCCCGAGAACGGACCATTAGCAGTTGTGTATGTTAGACACATAATTGTATTATGATGCAGAAAGAATCTCTGAACGTGCAGTTATACCCAGTTAGTGACATATTGGTACATCCATCCGAGGAAACGGCAATGTTTCTAGACTGCACCCTTCAATGCCCACAAAGCTGTGTGGCATCTGCTTAGGACCTGGTGCCTGTGTGTGCGTAGGAGGGAGGCCGGGAAGTCTAGCTGCTGATCCTCTGCTGGCATTGTGGCAGAGGCAAGAGATTCCTGCTTTGGAAAACACCATTGTCTACACAGTGGCTTTGTCCATGATGGACTCTGCCTCAGCCCAGTCCTGTGCTGGAAGCCATGATCTCTGGAAAGAGCAACCCCCTGGCTCATAAGCATGAGGGCATGTGATATGCCCCGACAGACACCAAAATGACTGCCACACACAACTTCCCTCCTGGAGTTTTTCAATCCAGCTAGTAGGCGTGGAAACAGAAATAGAAATTGTGTTTGTTGAAAGGTAGCTGTTCATTTGAAGAACACCTGTATCAGAGCCTGTGTTTCTACCAACTTCTGTCAAGCTCTGTAGAGAAGGCGTACATTTATCCTTCCAAATGAGCTGGCAAGTGCCGTGTCCTGGCACCCAAGCACATGCCGTGGCTGCTGGTCCCCCTGCTGGGCCACGTCTGGCACTGCTTCCCAGCGTGGTGAGCACTGAGGGGACCCTTGTCTCTGTGTTCTTGTTCCCCCCAGCTTGTGGAGCCTCTTACGCCCAGTGGAGAAGCTCCCAACCAAGCTCTCTTGAGGATCTTGAAGGAAACTGAATTCAAGAAGATCAAAGTGCTGGGCTCCGGTGCGTTCGGAACTGTGTATAAGGTAAGGTCTCTGGGTTGGACCACAGGGCCCCTCATGATCTGGTGGGGAGCCCAGAGTCCTCGAAAGCTGTATATTTCCATCATCTACTTTACTCTTTGTTTCACTGAATGTTTGGGAAACTCCAGTGTTTTTCCCAAGTTATTGAGAGGAAATCTTTTTCCGAGATTCTCTTTTTCCGAGAACCACAATGACCAGTGGTCCTGTGAGACCACTTCACAGACCAAAGGCATTTTTCTGAAAGACGCCATTGACCTTGCCGTGGGGCGCAGCACAGGGCGGGAGGAGGGCCACCTCTCACCACAAGGCATCAGAATGCAGCCCAGCTGAAATGGGCTCATCTTCATTTGCTTCTTCTAGATCCTCTTTGCATGAAATCTGATTTCAGTTAGGCCTAGATGCAACATCATTAAATTCTGGATGAAATGATCTGCACGGACTTTATAACAGGCTTTATAAGCTTGAGATTCTTTTATCTAAATAATCGGTGTGATTCGTGGAGCCTAACAGCTGCAGGGCTGTGGGAGCATCATGGCGCCCAGCAATATCAGCCTTGGATGCAGCTCCACAGCCCCAGTGTCCCTCACCTTTGGGGTGCATTGCTGGTAAAATCCACCCAGCTCACTGGGCAGCTTGTGGCACCATCTCACAATTGCCAGTTAACATCTTCCCCCTCTCTCTGTCATAGGGACTCTGGATCCCAGAAGGTGAGAAAGTTAAAATTCCCGTCGCTATCAAGGAATTAAGAGAAGCAACATCTCCGAAAGCCAACAAGGAAATCCTCGATGTGAGTTTCTGCTTTGCTGTGCAGGGGTCCATGACTCTGGACCTCAGGGCCCACCTTTTCTCATGTCTGGCAGTTGCTCTGCTGTAGACCCTGCTCATCTCCACATCCTAAATGTTCACTTTCCACGTCTTTCCCTTTCTAGCCATAGTGGGTATAACTCCCTCCCCTTAGAGACAACACTAGCCTCTCCCATGCTGGTATCCACCCCAAAAGGCTGGAAACGGGCAATCACTGGCATCTGCCCAGCACTAGTTTCTTGACATGCATGATGAGTGAGTGCTGTTGGTGAGCCTGGAGCATGGATGTTGTTTGTGGTATTTTTTGGATGAAGAAATGGAGGCATAAAAAAATTGACCCTTATATGGCTGGGATAGGGTTTAAACCTCTTGTTATTTCTGACTCTGAAACTTGCATTCAATTCACTACACCAAGTTATCTCATCTTTGAAATGGCTTTTTTAAAGGTGCCTAGAATATGATGGCGTGCAGTCTATAAACTGTTGCCCACCTGCTGTACTTTCTCTCAAAATAATACACATTTTTCTCCAGTGTCTGCTGATTGTTACTTTGTGGAATAAGTTCTTGGAAAATTCCACAAGATTATTGTTATATTCTTACTACCAATTCTATTGAACTTTCTCCACCTTCTCTGGGCCTTTCCCCAGCCAGTGGTGGGAAGACATTGGCTGGGGTCTGACAGAGCCTCTTCTACACTGGCCTGGGTTTGCTGTGAGTTCATCATGGAAACCTTTACTCTTGTCCCAACACAGAGCAAGTGAAAGAGGAGGTCAAGGGGCTCAGGCAGCGGACTAGGGAAGCAGAATCAAGGAAAAGGAAAAATGGCTGTCCTTATTACCTCAAAACCCTAGAGAATGTAGTTGATCTTACAGCCAAGAAGGACAAAAGCCAGAGAGTGATATCCCCTGCCTCATGTCTAACACACAGAATACATAGCAAGCTAAGAGAACATGGGCCTTCATAAAATTGTCTTAGGACACTATTTTTTAATTGGAGGAAATCTACAGTTTAATTCTCTTTCAGCAGCTTTTCTTCCTTTTAATTACAGTAGGGGAAATGCCATGTTGATATACTTCTAAATGAAAGATGATGAATTGATACAGTACAATAAAAAATCTGTAAAAATTGATGATATACTTATCAAGAAAAATTAGCTTTCATTTTAATGGTTTACAAATTGAGTCAAGTCCTAGTAACAAAATGTTAGGTCTATTAATATAACCACAAAAATACAGGAAGGCGGGCAATCCATGAAGCCTTCACTTACAATCTAGCCCCTCACCTGTGCTGTGTAGGAAGATCTTTGTGCAGAATTTGCTTCCTTAATTCATTTTTTATTCATTCAACAGATCCTAATAAATTATATAAAATCATGTTGAAATGTGAATTTCAGTGGTATTTATAATGCAGTATGAGGAGGGTTTGAATGTATTCTAAGACAATAGCTGTGCTTTGGGAAGGAAGCAGTGTTCACTGAAAAGTGCCTCCCAGGACCTTTTAATTGGAGGAAATATGCTTCTGTGGAGTTGGAAATGGAGTAGAAGATAGATAAGGTCAAGGCTTAAAAGTTAAGTGCACCCAACATCTGAAGTGTCCATGGGCCTGGCGTGGTGGCTTTCACCTGTAATCCCAGCACTTTGGGAGGCTGAGGCAGGAGGATCCCTTGAGCTTAGGAGTTTGAGACCAGCCTGGGCAACATACTGAGACCCAGTCTCTACAAAAAAATAAAAAATTAGCTGGGTATGGTGGCTCATGCCTGTAGTCCCAGCTACTCAGGAGATGGGAAGATGGCTTGAGCCCAGGAGATCTAGGCTGCAGTGAGCTAAAATCTTGCCACTGCACTCCAGCCTGGGTGACAAAGCAAGACCCTGCTCAAAAAAATAATTAGATACAGATATTAATATAGATACCTATATATATCTGAATATAGATATGTGTATATATACTCTGTATATAGATATGTAGATATATAAATATATCATATATAATATCATATGATATATATTTAGAGAGATATGTATCTCTCTAAATATATTAAATAAATAAAAGAAAGGCTCAGTTTGGCCTCCTGCTCATCCTGTCTCATCGCCTCTTCCCCTCCATCATCTTATTTCCTTGCCCCATGTTTCTTCACTGCGGCCATGTCCCCCCTCCTCTCCAATGGTGGATGTCATGTCTGCTGCAGTCAGAGGGCGACAAGCCTGGAGTGTTCCCTGAATCCTGTGCTTTGTCCTGCAGCTCAGGCTGCCCGGGCCTCGCCAGCAATCCTGGCAGGCAGGGCACCGTGCTGGGATGGAGAGGGGGAAGCTGGAGGAGGCACTTTCTGGTAAAGAAAGCAAAAACCAGCAGTGCCCAAGCCAATTTCAACAGGGTGTTAAATACACCTTAATCGTGTGGCAGGACACCTCACGGGGCCACGTGCGCTCTTAGAAAGACTCGCATGCATGCGAGCACAGCAGCAATGACTGCATACTCACGTTCCCCTGCAGACACCAGGCCCCGCGGCTGGCACACACACTGCAGCCCAGTTCCATGTTGCTAGCAGTGACTTAGTGAATGAGTAAAGTTCTTAAAATGCAGGGGACACCTGCCCTTCATTCGTAAGGCTGGACATACACCTCTCCTTAAGGAGTTCAAAAGCTAGTAGAACCCCAGTTCTTATGGTAGAGCCGTTCACAGATGAGGGAGACAAGCCAGAAGGAAGGAACCAAAAGTCATGTCAGCAGTTAGGACAAAATAACAGGCTTTCAAGGTCACAAAGCCTCAGGGACACTCCTGCGGTGGGACTGGGCCAGGAGCCATGGGGGCTCCAAATGTGCACTCTGCCTGCCAGCCTGCGGGCGCTGGGGCTCCGCGGAGATTGTTGTGGAATACCAAGCATGCTTGCTGTAGGTCACGGTGCACATTTACCACTTCCAAGACAAACAACCGAGAACAAAGCTCGCTTTAGCTTCTGCGTACACCGAACGGGACACACGACTGAACAGCGTTCCCATTGTGCCTGCTGGGTGGGGAGGAAGTGATGGCCCAGTGGGTCTATCAGATGTTAGTAGGATGGGGCCTGGCGGGGCTCCAAGCTCTGTGTGGCCGACACCCACGCCCCCCGCTCTGCTCCCCATTCCCAGCCTCAGGTCAGCCCTGCGAGGCCCTGCAGCAGATGGGCTGCTCAAACTGCTCTGGTGTGCAGATTTTTCTTCCCTCTCAAATGAATACAATATGTTTTCAAATCTCAACCAGATCTTGAGAAAATAGGAAGAGCCAGAGGGTTTCTTTGGTGTTATGGTTGTACAGCTTCCCAGACTCGGGGGAGAGATGTGATTTGTGCTTTCTGGCAATCCCATGGCCTATTAATTTTTCCATAGGCTTTCCAGTTTAAATTTAGAGTAGGCAATGGAAAGGGAATGCAAAACAGATTTCTAGGTGTGCTGTGTGTGTGTGTCTCACGTCTAAAGTCCGTTAACTGGAGCACCCAACAGGCCCCACAGGCTGCCTTCACACACAGGACCTGGGGCGCCTCCAAACCATTGGGGTGAGCAGCGGGCCATGGAGGGAGCCAGGGTCAGGAGACCTGGCTGTGGGCCCAGACCCGACCCTGTGCAGGGTGGCCTCAGGTGGGCCGTTCACCTCGTCAGCCTCAGCTTACCCTCTGACTATAGTGACCTCAGACAAAATACACTTCCTGGCCCTGTCCTGTTCTGACATTTTATAAACAAGCACTTCTCCGAGTTGAAAGGATATTTTCAATATCTACTGAGTCCACAGATATTAAACATCTCTCTTCTTTAAAATTGTGACATTATGTTTAGAATATAAAAGGAAAATAACACACACTGTCCTTGAAAATAGAGAGCCTAAACACTCTGCAGAAAATATTTAAAGTTGTTTGTCTTGCCTGGACTTTGATTTGCTTTGAGTCTTTGACCTTGCATGACTTCAGTACAGTTCAACCCTGACAGTTTTGAAGTAGGTATGTGCCTAGATCTGCCCTAGTCCCTGCTGGAATGTCGAAGAAGCAAAGGTCAGGCCCTCAGAGCACTTGCCACACACTTGCCAACAGATACGGGGTAGAGACTTGAGGCAATATAAGAGCAAGTGTGTGCCAGGCGGCCCAACACTGCAGAGCGCCAGCTAGACCCTAGGCGTGTGTTAGGAGCTGACCAAGCCGTTCTTTCCTCAAAGAGCTTGGTGGGAAGGGCACTTTTAAAATCACACAAACATTTAAGGACAGATTATGATGAGTGCCCCAAAGCAGTGGCTCTTCAGCTTCATCAAGCTTCAGAATCCAGAGGGTTTGTTCATAGGGAAGGCTGGGCCTGTCTCCTGCATTTCACCCTCTTGGCCTGGGGCGGGGCCCAAGAATGTGTGGCTCTAAAAGGTTCACAGGCAATGCCTAGGCTGCTTTCTGAAGGAAAAACTGTAAGATACCAGGAGAGTTTCATTTAGATTGAAGAGTCAAGGAAGGCTCCTCTGAGAAAGAGTCTGCTAAGGAAGGAGGAGGTGGAAGGTTCTGGGACAGAGGTCCTCCCGTGGGTAAGGGCGGAGGGAAGCTGTCCTGGGGAGAAAGTGGGCAGGAGGACCAGAGGCTGGAGAGGGAGGAGAGCAGGCAGTCTTGGGGCTTCCAAAGAACAGGGAAGGCCAGGGCAGGGTTTAGGGCAAGGAAAGTGTGTGAGCATATTTGTATTTTAATAAATATTTACAGTTTGCCCTCCATGTCTGCAGTTTCATGTCCATGGATTCAATCAACTACGATCAAAAACATTGGGAAAAAAATTGCATCAGTACTGAACATATACGGACTTTTTTTCTTGTCATTATTCCTTAAACAATACAGCATAACAGTTATTCACATAGTATTTGCATTGTATCAGGTACTATAGGTAATCAGGAGATGCTGTAAAGTAGATGGGAGGATGTCTGTAGGTTACACGCAAATGCTGTGCCATTTTATGTCAGGGGCTCGAGCATCCTCGCATTTTGATATCTGAGGGAGGTCCTGGAACCAATTCCCCAGACACTGAGGGTTGACTGTCTGTATCCCCTCGCCCCACCTTGCCTTTGTCTCCTGTCTCCTATCTCCACCCTACCTCCCACCAGCCTGTTGCACCTGACCTGCCCAGGCACCCTGGAGCAGCACCCTATCTCAGACCCTGGCCCGGTGTGTTCACTTCTGCGGAGAAACTAACTTGCCCAAGTCCACACTCAAACACAGGCATTGCTGAGATGTGAAAAGCAGCTCTGGATGCATTCTGCTTCAGTCCGTGTGTTCTTTTCCACATCTGAATAAAAGGTCACCACCATTTGTATTTTAAAGGGAAAGAGAATTTATGGGTGGAAACTGGAGATTCCCTCATTCTCAGACAGAAAAGAGGGCCCCATTGTGTGCATGACTGCAAATAAATTTAGCTTCCTCAGCCCAAGAATAGCAGAAGGGTTAAAATAAAGTCTGTATTTATGGCTCTGTCAAAGGAAGGCCCCTGCCTTGGCAGCCAGCCGGAATTAGCGGGCAGCAGATGCCTGACTCAGTGCATCATGGATTTCCCATAGGAAGTCTGGGGGCGCAGCACAGGGAGACCACTTCTCTTTAGAAATGGGTCCCGGGCAGCCAGGCAGCCTTTAGTCACTATAGATTGAATGCTCTGTCCATTTCAAAGCCTGGGACTGGTCCATTGAAAGAGCTTGTCCAGCTACTCTTTGCAGAGGTGCTGCGGGCAGGGTCCCCAGACCAAATGCCCACCCATTTCCCAGAGCACAGTCAGGGTCAAACCTGGCCTGTGGGGAAGGGAGGCCTTTCTCCTTGCTGGCTCAGTGCTCCCTGGATGCCTTCTCCATCGCCTCTCCTCTGCAGCACCCACAGCCAGTGTCCCTGATGTGCAGGGTCAGTCATTACCCAGGGTGTTCTGGACCCCACACACAGAGTCCCACAGGCCCTCATGGTATTTTAAACCACAGCATCCTTAACCTTGAGGCAGAGGTCTTCATAACAAAGACAGTATCAGTTCCCAAACTCAGAGATCAGGTGACTCCGGTTCCTCCTTTATCCAATGTGCTCCTGATGGCCACTGTTGCCTGGGCCTCTCTGTCATGGGGAATCCCCGGATGCACCCAGGAGGGGCACCCTCCCACTGCATCTGTCACTTCACAGCCCTGCATAAACGTCCTTGCGCTAGGTCTTTTGCAGGCACAGCTTTTCCTCCATGAGTACATATTTCAAAACTCAAGATCGTATTCATGCGTTTTCACCTGGAAGGGGTCCATGTGCCCCTCCTTCTGGCGGCCATGGGAAGCCCCACTGACACGCCTCTCCCTCCCTCCAGGAAGCCTACGTGATGGCCAGCGTGGACAACCCCCATGTGTGCCGCCTGCTGGGCATCTGCCTCACCTCCACCGTGCAGCTCATTACGCAGCTCATGCCCTTCGGCTGCCTCCTGGACTACGTCCGGGAACACAAGGACAATATCGGCTCCCAGTACCTGCTCAACTGGTGTGTGCAGATTGCAAAGGTAATCGGGGAGGGGAGATAAGGAGCCGGGATCCTCACATGTGGTGCACGCTCCTGGGATAGCGAGAGTTTGCCATGGGATGTGTGTGTGCGTGCATGCAGCACACACACATTCCTTTATTTCGGATCCAATCAAGTTGATCTTCTTGTGCACGAATCAGTGCCTGTCCCCTCTGCATGTGGAAACTCTCATCAATCAGCTACCTTTGAAGAATTTTCTCTTTATTGAGTGCTCAGTCTGGTCTGATGTCTGTGTTCTTATTTCTCTGGAATTCTTTGTGAATACTGTGGTGATTTGTAGTGGAGAAGGAGTATTGCTTCCCCCAGTCAGGACTTGATAACAAGGTAAGCAAGCTAGGCCGAGGCCAGGAGGACCCAGGTGATGGTGGTGGAATGGAGCAGGTGCCTCGCAGGAGTCCCAGTGAGCAGGTGCAAGGAGCCGACAGAGGGCGCAGCTGCTGCTGCTATGTGGCTGGGGCCTTGGCTAAGTGTCCCCCTTTCCACAGGCTCCAGAGCCAGGGCGGGGCTGAGAGAGCAGAGTGGTCAGGTAGCCCTGCCTGGGTGCCGGAGGCAGGCACAGAGCAATGAGCCAGGTATTTCACAGCTCGTGTGGACCCAGAAAGACTTCTGCTTTTGCCCCAAACCCCTCCCATCTCCATCCCAGTCTTGTATCAGTTATTTGCACTCAACTTGCTAAGTCCTGTTTTTTTTCTGACAGTGGGTATATATTTCACCCCGTTGACTTTAAAGAATTTGCAGGCAGGCCCCGTCTCTGAGAATCCGCTGTTGCCCCTCCTCTCCCTCCGACAGCAGGGCAGGGAGTTCAGGGATGTGCCAGGGACCAGAGGGAGGGAGCAGACACCCACCCGGCCTGGGCAGGTCCTCCTTATTGCTTGCATTCCCCTGGTTAGCTGTGGCAGTCAGTCCTGCCAAGTCACTCGTGAGGTGTTTGCCCAGCTCCAGGCAGATATAAAAGGTGACCTACAAGAAGACAAACAAAAATATCTGGAGTGCTCTTATGCCAGCAGCTGCCCTTGACACCACCAGGCAGGCTCTTGCTGGGAGCCATGGTGCTTGGGTCCACTCCCTCCCATCACAGAGCTCCTGGGCCGCATTGTAGAAGCAGGGACCACCTCCCAGGATAACCAGACAGCAGCACACCCTGAACAGCCCCTTTTACTCCAACACCATCAGGCATTGATTTCTCAGCTGCAGCCACAGGCGGCCCCCAGCAGCCCAGGAAGTGGGGAACACTCACACTTCTCTGACCACAAAAATCACTGAATGTTTTTGCCATTCTCATGGTCATAACTTCGGCCACACAGTAGAACACTCCCATGACCGTTGTTAGACAGTGGTCCTGGGAGAGGATCTTGTGTGCCTCTTTTTATTGGGAGATGCTTGTTATTTCTGTGTGTGGCTGCATTTGTTTCCCAAGACTGCCACAACAAATCATCACCAACTTGGTAGCTCAACATTGCACAGATTTATTCCCTTCTGGCTCTGGAGGCCAGGCATCTAAAGGCCATGCTCCTGCAAGCATTCTGGGAAGGATCCTTCCTGCCTCTCTGGCTTCTGGTGGCCCCAGCATCCCTGGGCTGGGGCTGCACCTCCCCACGTCAACCTCCATCTTCATATGGCCTCTTCCTGTGTCTCTGTAACCACAGGCCCCTCTCCTTTCTCTTAATAAAGATACCAATCATTGAGCTCGAAAATTGCTAAGAGAGTCTATTGTGAATCTTCTTAGCACAAAAAAAAGATAGATATGTGAAGTGATAGATATATTAGTTTGATTTGATCTGATCACTCTACTATGTGTATAGATGTCAAAACAAACATCGCACTCCATAAATGTATATATTAAAAAAGATCCCAGTCATTGCATTTAGGACCCACCCTAAATCCATGATGATTTCATTTCAAGATTTTTAGATTTGCAAAACCCCATTTCCAAATAAGGTCACATTCTACAGTTCTGGGTAGACGTGAAATGTGGGGACACTGTGCAACCCACTGTCTTGGGGAGCGGGTGGTCAGCCTGGGGCAGGTGTTACTGTGTGTGGAGCTAGGTCCACTCATGCCCTGACCTGGAACCCAGACCTGCTTCCCCAGCTCTCCTCCTGGTTATCTGAAGCAGGGAATGGAGAGCACTGCCCACCTTGCCCAGCAGTCTCTATCACCTGGTTTTACTTTCCTCTTAGCACATATTGCCCCAGAAGATCTGGTTGGTTTATGGCTTACTTGAGTTTGTGCCTACCTGTCCCAACCAGGAGGTGAGCCCTGGCTATCCCCCGAACCCAGCCCTGCATGTGGGAGCTGCCCCTCCCCCGCTTATCAGAGGGGGCCAACAGTCCGCAGCTGTTCTTAATCGTCTCCCAGTAACCCCCAGCTCCACAAAGGTGACTCCTCACGTGGTGGAGAGGTGGCCAGGCCATCCATGTGTAATGCGTATGTGACCGTTTTCCTTAAGGGGCACGTAGTCTTGGCAGGTTTCGCCCAATACAGGATGGCTCAGGATTCCAGTGGACTGTGGATTCAGATCTGGATTCTGGCACATTTGCTGTGTGAGCGTGGGCACGTTGCTGGCCTCTCTGCGCCTGGTCTCCCGGCTGTGGAGTGTGTTCTGCACCTTGTCTTTCTGGGAAGTAGGGAGGGCAGTGAGCCCCTTCACATCGCCCACCATGGGCCCAGCACACGCCTGATCCCCACTGAGTGTTCCTTTCCTCCTTTGATCCCCTTTGGCTGACCTAGGGTGGAGCAGCCACTAAAATATACCCAGAAACATCTTCCTAATCTACATCTGCGCCAACCCTCATTCCCTAGCTCAGCATGACCGTCAGGCGCCCACCATTGCTCCTGAGCTCCGCTGCTCATGAGCTGTTCTCTGGCCCTCCTTCTCACGCTCACACTCCAGTCGGCCTGGCCTAGGTAAGTGGAGGTTTATTTGACCCCAAAAATTAGCCTTCTACAAACGAATATAATAGTGCCATTACAGAGAACTCACTTAGTGCGGGTCCCATTTAAGCAGAAGTTACTGAAAGCCTGAGTTTAAGTTTCCAGGGCCTGAAAGTTTTCCACGATAGTTCTCTACATAATGTTACCTACAATTTCAACCTGTTATTTAAAGCCATTCTTGTGTTTGTTGTACTTTGATTAGCTTTATTTTGATTTGAAGTCCTTTTACATTATGGGCAGTTAACGCTTTGGCTCTGTTAGATTTGCTTTTTAGTTCACAAAGGAAATCTCATTCCTCTGTATTTGAATAGCTGCAATGATGGAACAGCTGTCCCCGGAGGGAAATGAAAACAATGATTCCCCAAATTGTAAAGACAGAAATTTGCTCTTGGGTTACTTACAATGTATCTGAGTATTAAAAATTTTTCTTTTTAAACGTTTGAAGTAAAACTACCCAGAAACACTTAGTGGCTGACTAGAAACTAAACTCCTGGCATCCTCAAAGTGGGATTATTGGCTTATAAAGGTCCTGTATTGATTGACAAAGGCACAAACTATCTTGGGAAGTTTTCTTCTAAATATTGATGGCAGAGCTGGCCACCATTATGCAGGTTTCATTGTCCTGACTAAACTGCTAAAGAGATTACATAAAATGATATCAACTAGACAAAAGAAAGAATAAAAAAAAAAACAGAGGTGTCCTGGGAGGAATCCGGATGAGACCAGAAGACCATGAGAGAGACATCCCTTGCCCTCTACAGGGAAAATGGGTTTTGTTCTCCACATGCAAAACCATCTCAGGAGCTTGTGAAGACACCACCTGCTTACCAGCCAGAAAGAGCAGGTGCCTCCTAAATTCCCCACGCAGGAGATCACGGTGGCTTTCACACACTAGGAGTAAGTTAGACTTAAGAAAACCTGTCTACTCTTCCTGGGATTTACAAGCCAGCTAGTAAATGCCAGACTAAATCACACAGCACAATCATCCAAAGATCCCGTCATCCGTGCCGTTTGGAAAGTCCCGCTCCTGCGCCGCCCTCTCCCCGTGGAGCCCCCCATGCCCAGGACTGCAGAGTCCTGCCATTCAGACTGCAACTCATCTCACATTCTTCCAAACTATTTGGACAACAGAGCTTTCTCATCACCTAATGCAGATTACAGTCTCACAGAATTGAGTGTTCAGGCAGACCATGATGTGGTTCTGTAGTACAGCAAACAATATCAGTTTACAGTGCTGAGGCCAGACCTGGTGAACTATGCACGGTAGCGGCAGGGCAAGGCTCTCAGAATGAAACTGGCTTACGAGTGGCACTCTCTGACCACAACTCTGTAAGCACCAAACTATACTTAGTTCCACCTATGAGGTAAAATTTAATGCAGATAAACATCAAAGAAAACTTCAAAGCCTCCTTTTTTCAAGTACGTGGGCTATTTAATTTGGTCCAAGTTCATTTTAAAAAGCCCTAGGTGCTTTCACGGCTCCCCTACTGACAAGAGGCCCCAGTGCCCGTGAGCTGCTAATGGGAGGGAGAGGAAGCAGAGCTGAGTGGGCCTGGCTATCCCGTCCACACAGGGAGACAGGGAAGGAGACTCCACGCTGGTGGCGCCAGCACGTTCCAGGCCACTGGGGCCTATTCCTAGGCACCAGGTCACGAAAACCACGCTGACAGATCGTGTGTGTGTGTGTGTGTCATAGTGCACAAGCAGGACTGTGAGAGAGTGAACGTGACACTGGGTGGAGCGCTGAGGAAGGGCCACAGTGCGTTGGTGGAGATAGGCTGTCATGGAGAAGAGACCCTGGCTTGTTCTACGTAGCTTCCAATGCAGCTTCAAGGCAGGTCCCAGAGGGCTCCAGCCTTCATCGTCCAGGTCTACTCCCTCCCCTCACGGCTTTCCCATCCTCAGATGAGGATTTGGCAGAGCCTACCCCTGCTGACTAACTGCGGCCCTAGGGTGGTGACTCAGCCCTGCACCGCCTGCTCCCATCTGCACTGGACCAGAGAGGATGACTTACCCAGCACGTTCACATCACACAGCTTTGTGGGTTCCTAGGTCCAAGGACCAGAGATTTCAGTTATGTGAGTTATTTTTTTTTATTTGTTCTTGCATGTTCCACAAAGGGTTGTAGCTAAACTTAACCTAATGATCACGTTAGTATGTCACTAAGAAGTCAAAGCTCACAGTGCTGTTGAAGCACATTCATCATCTTTAGACATTTTGACTATTTATTTCTTAAGCACCTGCTAGTGTTAAGCATCACATGAAATATATATAGAAGTAAGACAAAATTTCTTATCTCCCCAAGTTTGCCAACAAATACAGAGCAGGAAGGGAAGCAGATCAGAGCAGGAGACGCAGCTGTCGTGAGGCCACGGTGCAAGGTGCAGGGAGGGTGAGCTCCGAAGCCAAATGGACTGGGTCTGTCAGCCAAGCCCCCTGCTCTGGAAAGACAGCAGTGAACAAGCCAGATGGCCCCTCACCCTCCAGAGCCCTGAGTTCTGCAGACCAAACAGCGTGACAGGTCCTCTCCCTGTCCTGGAGGCCTCTGTAGGTGAGAGTTGGCTGTGAACAGGGCATGAAGGCACTCGAGAGTGGGGAAGTGACTTTGACTGGGAGATGCTGAGGACACGGAGGAAGCCACAAAGTAAGGGACACTGGGGAGGGAGGGGTGGACCCCTCAAGGCCAAGCACATGGAGCCTCATCACAAAGGCAAGATGGTGGCCAAATTCAAGGTCGCTGCAAAAGGGATGGAGAAGAGAAGATAGATTTGGCATTTAGAGGAATGGTGACAATCACGAGCACCTCCACGGGACTCCACATGGGTGCTATCTAAGCAAGTGCTGTCTCTGCATAAACTCATTCCACCCTCTGATTAACCCATTCTACATATGGGAAAACAAAGGCATGCGGCGTTCATGTCACTTGCCAAGATCTCAGGATTTGATCCAAGTGGCCCAGTTCCATGGTGCAGCCTCTCAGCCTGCACGGATGCCCCAGCTCAGAGCACGACTCTCAGGACAGGGGTCCCAGCAGCACCCCCTCCCTGAACAGCAAGGGTGCCCGTGCTGCTCCACTTCTGTCTGGGAATAGGACATTCTGACACTTGCCTGCCTCTTCCGAGGTCCAGCACTTACTCTGTGCCCACGTGGGAAGGTGACAAGATGGCCCAAGGAGCAGACTCTTCCATTTTTGGGGAGCTCAAGGCCACAGATGCTCTGAAATCTGGAGTCCAGAGGCAGGAGCGGAGGCTTCTCCTGGTGGCCACTCTGCTTAAACACGTCATCAGATCTGTAGCTTCGGAGTCCCCCGAACCCCATCCCTCACCTCTACCAGCTGCGGGTGGGTCTCTGGGGTGGGGCTGCCCTCCCCACCTGCACCCCAAGGACTGAAAGGTTGAGGGGAGAACACCATCATTTATACAGGGGGATCCTCGAAGATGAGGCCTGAGAAAGCCCTGCGGGGCCTCTCGCCTTCTCCCTAGCTGTGGTCAGGAGTGTCAGGCCCTGCCTGCCTCAGGAGCAGCCCAAAGTGGAGGTGAGGGGTGAGCCCCAACCCCCAGGGGAAGGGTGATGGTGATCTTGGTCTCAGCATGGTTCTGGTAGAGGTGGGTTAATTTGAAGATGATGAACCGTAAGCCTCTTTCTGATCTTGCTTTAAATAAATACTTCTGAACAACAGCAACAACAAAATAGTGTTGATAGGAAAACCCTCCACTCCACAAGAACCACGCGGCCTTCTCGTCCTCGCATCCTCCACTTCCTTCCTCACTAAGTCACTGCTCCATGAGCTCTTCCACAGGAGATTTACAAAACAGAATACAAACAATCCAGTTCCCGCCTCTCACTCTGAACTCCTCCCAAGACTTGTGGGGTGCGGCAGCCCCTGGGAACATCCAGCCCTTCAGGGTCAAACACAGCCCCCGCCCCTCGCTCTGGGGAACCCTGCCAGAAAAAGCCCCGACAGCCATGTGGAGCAGAGCCTTCGTTTTTGTGAGTGGAAGTTCCAGGCTGACTTTTCAAATCCCCTTTTAACCTCAGTGCTGTATTTCAAAATTCATTCCAGCTTTCCTGTAGTAATTAACAAAAATAAATACTTTAATTTCAGTTAAAGTGAGTGTCTCGGAGAAGAAGCAGGAACTGAGTTTCCTGAGAGGCCCCGCTGAGGCTTTGCTGTTATTGCTTCCTGCGGCCTCTGCTCTGACCCTGGGAGCTCACAGGCCATATCGTGGCTCTTATCTTTGGGGACCGGTTAAAGCATAACTGCGCCAGGCACAGAGTTGTCCTTTCAAATGTGCCGGCAGTGGAACAGAGACCCATGCGTCAAGTCTCATCTAAGTTCACATGAGATTCTCTCCTTGTCCCAAAGCTGTCTCTGATTTAAAACCCTCCAGCTCATTACCTGAATTCCAGAATATGTCCTGTGCTCTCTCTGCCCTTTCCCACGCCTTTGCTGAAGACCTGTGTTCTGAGGAAACAGACACTGTGTGGAAATGCCTCAGGTCCTTTAAAGCCCTGGCCTGAGGAGCCGGGAAGGGCTGGACCAGAGGTCAGCTGGATTTGTTAGATTGACAGAGTGATGCGGACCTCCCCAGAGGCACCGGACCAAGGTGTGTGCTCATGCTGTCTCATGCTCTCACACATAATGTGTGTGTGTGTGTGTATGTGTGTGTGTGTGTATAAAACCCCAAGCGGCCTCTGGCTTAGCAGGCACGTTTCCCAGCAGGGGAATTAAAGCCATGGTCCCAGTAGTGGTCTTGAGGGCTCAGAGGATTTGGTCTGTGCAACTACATGCTTCAGCCTCTGGACCCCAGGTCGTCTAACAAGGTGGTTGTATGGGGACTGGGATGGAAAAGGCGTCTGCACAGACGTGTGTGAAATGACTGGCACGTCACCAGTGCTCAGCACCATCAGCTGCTGTCACCGATCATTCAATCATTCATTCATTCATTCATTCATTCAGTTGTTCATTCTTCAGCAGGCTGTTTTAAAAATGTGCCCAGTATACCAAAATCTCCGCTAAGCATTTAAAGAGGCAGAATAGAAGTTAGCAATGGTGGTGAAATGAAGCTGGGAATGTGCTCTGAAGGCCTCCTTGTGGGCTTAATGAACATGTAGAAACCACACATTTTAAATAGAGAGGGAGAAAAGGAGAGGCTCCTGGTCCCCTGCACAGGGACTTTTGTGTGGCTCTTTACTGTAGGCCTGTGCCACTCCTGCTCAGCAGCTACCACAGAGAATGCCTTCAACAAATGTGAAGAATGAACAAAAGAGATACAGGGTAGAAGGCAAGGAGAAAGCAAGGGTGAGGGTGAGAAATCAAGGGACAGAGAAGAGAGAAGGGGAGACAGCCTGGGAGTTCACACAGCCAAGAAGGTAGACACTCAGTCAAACCAGCAAGAGGCGGAGCCTAACTCTCCCTTTTGAATGGTTAGGAGTTCATGACATTTAATAAACAGAGGCCTTGCTCTGTAAGAGACAGGGTACCAGGCAGAGAGCAAGCCAGCATCCCAGGAGTCAGAGGAGGCAGACGGGAGTGGGGAGTAGGGAGCTTGCCTCTGCAGGAGACCCAGGCTGCCAGAGTAGCAGGGAGTCTGGGCCAGTCCTCTTGGGAAGCACTTCCTCGGCTTCTGCCCCTCCCTCTCCTCTCCCTTTCCACCCGCCATCCTGACATAATACTTCCTAATTTGGAAGTGTTGTTCCGGAGAAGAACCTGCTCATTTCCTCTTAAGTAGGCAGGGAAGCACTAACGTCCAGCAGCACCGGAAACCCGTAGGAGCGCTCTCGGCCGTGCAGGGTGAGGGGACAGTCCATGTAGTCATGAGACGTGGGTGTCAGGCAAGCGTCTCTTTTCCAAAAGAGAAAAACATTAAAGGCCTCACAAATGGCACCCGAAGACTAATTCTGATAGCATCTTTGTGAGACCCTACGTTCTTGTGATGACTGGTTTTGCCTGAGAAAGAAAAAATGTTAAATTTTGCTCTGACATGCCAATTCAACGCACCATTTTCACATAACATTCGCGCAAAAAAAAAAAAGCAGACAACTTGCCGGAAAACTTGGGAATCCATCCACATCGACAGCTCTTCCCTGCAGTCACACTACAGTGGGAGCCCTCCATACAGAAATGGCGGAGTGGAGCGGGCTGGGGATGCCTGTTTGTTTCTATTTGCTGCACCACAGCGAGCATTTCTGTGGTGCCCACTCTGTACTAGAAAGTACATGAACATCAGCCATAAAGGGAACTAGAAAGGTGGCCCACCCTCTTGGTGGACAGAGAAGAGAGAGTGGTAGAAACAAAGAGGTCTGCAGAACTTGACCCCTCCCAGCCTCTCCCACCTGCCAGCCTGGCCCTTGCAGAGAGATGCAGGCTGCCACGCTCATGCCAAAGCCTGGGGCAGTTGGGCTCAGCAAGGTAGGCATCCATCGAGCAAGGAGGAACAGAGGTCAGCAGTGACCCCAGCAGCCAGCAGGGAGGAAGGTGCGTGTGACAAGGTTACCAGAGGCTATGGGTCAGGGTCAGCCAGGGTCAGGTAGCATTTCTAGGAATTCACTCTGTTGGGCGCTGTGCTGGCTGCTTCTCACATATTCTCTCTTTCTTACTCTCAGAGCAGAGATTCTAATTGCAGTGGGATTGTGGAGGCAGCCAGGAAGGTGAGGGGAGTGGGGTCTTCTAAAAGCATATTCAGTATCCATGTGGTTTCAGTAATAATAATAATAAACCAGTGAAAAGTAAAACAGTACAAAAATCTTCATAGGCAGTGAACCATGTCAGAGAGTCCAAGAAAGCACAATGAGAGTGTGGCTTAAAAACCCTGACAGACATTCCTTTGCACCAGCTTGGCTCGGAGGGCATGGTCCCCACCACCCCCCACCCCCGCTTTGCAGATAAACCACATGCATGAAGGTCGGCCTGGCAAGTCCAGCAAGTTCAAGCGCAGGTCTCAGCAGGGCAGCAGAGCTCCTGCTCTTCTGTGTCCTCATGTACGAGCACCTTTGGGCTTAAAACTTGAGGAACTGGATGGACAAAAGTCAGCAGCGGGTTACATCTTCTTTCATCTGCCTTTCCATTCTTTGGATCAGTAGTCACTAACGTTCACCAGCTGTAAGTCCTCGAGCTGGAGAGGCTCAGAGCCTGGCATGGACATGACCCTGAATTCAGATGCAGAGCTTCTTCCCATGACGATCTGCCCCTCACCACAGGGTCTTCTGTGTTTCAGGGCATGAACTACTTGGAGGACCGGCGCTTGGTGCACCGCGACCTGGCAGCCAGGAACGTACTGGTGAAAACGCCACAGCATGTCAAGATCACGGATTTTGGGCTGGCCAAACTGCTGGGTGCAGAAGAGAAAGAATACCATGCAGAAGGAGGCAAAGTAAGGAGGTGGCTTGTAGGTCAGCCAGCATTTTCCTGACACCAGGGACCAGGCTACCTACCCACCAGCTGTATTATCTAACTCATGCAGGGGAGGATGCTCTCCAGACTTTCTGGGTGAGCTCGCAGCAGCCGCCACTGGCAGCTGGTCCAGCCGGGGTCTCCTGGCAGTGTAAGCCAGGGCTGCTTTGGGAACGGGACTTGCTGGGGCAGTGAATGAGGATGTTACCCCCAGGTGATCATTAGCAAAGGTTAGATTTCAGCCTCTCCCTGCAGGATATATAAGTCCCCTTCAATAGCACAATTGGGAAAGGTCACAGCTGCCTTGGTGGCCCACTGCTGTCGAGGACACCTAAGGAACAGGAAAGGCCCCCATGCGGGCCCGAGCTCCCAGGGCTGTCTGTGGCTCGTGGCTGGGACAGGCAGTGATGGAGTCCTTCTGTCCCTTTTCTGGCTCAGGTTTCTCTTAGGGACCCTCACAGCACTTAGGGATGCATGTCCCCTGTCATGCCCTCAAATGCCCTCCCACAGCCATGCCCTTCTGAGGTTTCACTCTGGCCTGCCTGGCTCCTAGCAGCCACCAACCCTGTGATGCTGGGCCCTGAAAACACACACAGACCTGGATGAGTAAGGCCACTGGGCCCACCCAGGGCCCCCAGCTCACCAGAGCAACCTAGGACCCAGAGGGTGCTCAGAAACCTACCAGAGCAGCCCTGAACTCCGTCAGACTGAAATCCCCTCTTGCCGGGAGGAGGCGCCAGGCCTGGGGGACGGGTCATGGGGTGACCTGGCTCCTCTGTGTGTGTCACTTGTAATTAGGTCCAGAGTGAGTTAACTTTTTCCAACAGAGGGAAACTAATAGTTGTCTCACTGCTTTATCTCTCACCATCCCAAGGTGCCTATCAAGTGGATGGCATTGGAATCAATTTTACACCGAATTTATACCCACCAGAGTGATGTCTGGAGCTACGGTGAGTCATAATCCTGATGCTAATGAATTTGTACTGAGGCCAAGCTGGCTTTTATTGTTAGTTAATTTACATTATATCCTCTGACATCCAAGTATTTTCTTTCGAGATAATGACTAATGATAATGTAATCGTTGCTGTCTATCTATTGTACTGAGAAAACACGACAGAGGAAATCGAGTCCAGCTGCCGTCCGAAAGTCACTGGAGATAGCGATGAGCTGGTCTGGCAGGGAGCGGGGTATGGGAGGGAAAGAGCTTAGGAAATGCCTCTCCCTGCAAAGTCCAACCAAACTTTAACTTTAACCAAACCATTAACGTTGCCATGAATTTGAAGTGAACCAGAGGGAGGTGACAGAAGCAGCTTGGTGGGGAAAAGTTCCAGTAGAGAAATGAGGCTTATGATGAACTACCCTGGCCAGGCTTATGATGAACTACCCTGTGTCAGAGAGAACGGCTTGACACACACTGAGGATGTCTGCAGGGATAAAAGAAGAAAGGGAGATGACCCTTGCTTCTCACTCTTGGGAGGACCATCTGGTCCGGCCCCAGAGGATTCTCTGTTTCCTCTTCTGAATCCCAGTGTTGCCCAGCACAGGCCTGTACCCATCCTCACGAGGGCCCCTCTGCTCACCCGGCCCTAGGTCCCTGCCCTGTCCTGAGCCTACAAGGGCCTCCCATGTTGAGAAAGTGTTGCTGACACATTCTCTCTGACTGCTGTGCCAGGCACGTTCCACTGCGTTACCACACATGGTCCTTGAATTTCACCCAGCAACTTACTGAAAGGCTGGAACCCATGAACCTACCACCCCTTTACTGAGGAAAATCGGTTACCCCAGCCATCTACAGCGACAGGAGCAAGGGGAGGAGTCGCCTCACCTCTCTAGAAATGTGTATTTGAGCAGAACACTATTGAAGGGAATTTCCGAGAATAATATAGTCAGTACCACGAAAGCAAAATTATTCAGGATATCGTCCTTTTTTATTTAGTATTTTTTATTTTTCCTATAGCATTATTAACTTTCTGATTTTCCAAATACATACACATTTTTAAATTTCCTGAGTCTTTATCTCTTCTGTTAAAATGTAAGATTTATGATACAGAGGCAGAGATTTGTATCCATGAATAAGTGAAGTTTGGTGTGCACCTGTGAGCTGAGCTGCCTCGATTAATGGAGCAGATAAGGAAATAAAGGTCTGCTGATGCATTGTTATTTTCAGCCATTTTCAGAATGTATTTCCTCTCCACGAGGGAACCCCGGGGTCCTGCCCCAAGCCATTTCTTTTGTCCCCATGCAGCCGGCCCCTCCTGCCCCAGGCACAGCCTGGTCTCCTGCTGGTCTCCCCTCTTCCCACTTGCTCTCCCTCATCTATGCTCCAGACAGCGGCCACATATATTTTTTAACTTTTTTTTTTTTTTTTGAGACAGAGTCTTGCCCTGTCGCCCAGGCTGGAATGCAGTGGCACAATCTCGGCTCACTGCAACCTCCGCCTCCTGGGTTCAAGCGATTCTCCTGCCTCAGCCTCCTGAGTAGCTGGGATTGCAGGCGCACGCCACCACGCCCAGCTAATTTTTTGTATCTTTAGTAGAGACAGGGTTTCACTATGTTGGCCAGGCTGGTCTCGAACTCCTGACCTCATGATCTGCCTGCCTTGGCCTCCCAAAGTGCATATTTTTTAACTTTATCAGACTTTTCATTCTCTGCTCAACATCTTTCTTTGGTCCTCCAGGTATGTTCAGATAAAACCTGAGCACCTGGCCATGACTGATGGGATGCTGGGCCATCTGGCCCTGCCAACTGTCCCGTCCACGAGGTCCCCCTCCCCTCACGCTCCAGGCACAGCCTGTGTGTGCCAGTGCACTGCCCACACTCCATGTACAAGTGGAAGCCCTCTCGAATTCAGTGGCTTAGTGCCTTGATGTGGTCACACCCATTCTCAGGAAGTAGGTTCCCACTGAAAACACTGTGTGTTTTCAACATCATTGAGGCTGCCACAGCAGATTATAATCACTGGCCTGGGCAGCCCACTGGAACTACCAGACCATGAGCCTGAATTTTTAGTCTAAAAATCATATCCTGTTTTCTCTACTGTCTAGTCTCTAGTCAAGGCAAATTATTCAATTTAATAAATTAGGGACCTAGTGTGTTGTACCAACGAGCTAAAGAGAGAATTCACAACGCCTTCCAGTCCATTCTCCACCTAACACTGGCTACACTGACTCTCCTCCCTCTCTAATAACCTGTCTTCCCACTAGAATTCATCATGCATGTTTAAAAACCTAGTTAAATAGTAAACTGACTGCATAGATCTGGAAATGAGACAGTTTTTCTTTTACAAATCCATATAGACTATGTGTTGGGGGCAGGGGATGACACAAGAATCTACTTTCTTGCCCCAAAACCATTGCTTTCCTTCTATTGTTAAGCTTGCATTCTGCATATTAATTCAGGTGGTTCCATTTGGGAATGGCCTCTGTTACCCAGAGACGGGAGGGCCATCAGAACTCGGGGTTGTCTGAAAAAACACTGGTTCTAAAATTATCACTGCTTTCACTTGTTTTTAACTGTCATAGTTGTTTGATTTTGAAGGGAAAATATGACGGTTTTTATTCTATGCTTGTTATATCTTTATGTGGTTTCGTGTTTTTTAGATTTTAGTACCTGTCATTTTTTTAACTTTCATTTTAGGTTCAGGGGTACATGTGCAGGTTTGTTACATAGGTAAATCTATGTCATGGGGGTTTGTTATACAGATTACTTCGTCACCCAGGGATTAAGCCTAGTACCCATTAGTTATTTTTCCTGATCCTCTCCCTCCTCCCATCTTCCACCTTCCTATAGACCCCAGTGTGTGTTGTTCCCCTCTACATGTCCATGTGTTCTCATCATTTAGCTCCCACTTATAAGTGAGAACATGCAGTATTTGATTTTTTGTTCCTGCATTAGTTTGCTAAGGATGATGGCCTCTAGCTCCATCCATGTTCTTGCAAGGTACATGATCTCGTTCTCTTTTGTGGCTGCATAGTGTTCCATGGTATATATGTGCCACATTTTCTTTATCCAGTCTGTCATTGATGGGCATTTAGGTTGATTCCATGTCTTTGCTATTGTGAATAGTGCTGCTGTGAAAATACACATGCATATGTCTTTATGGTAGAATGATTTATATTCCTTTGAGTAATGGGATTGCTGGGTCAAATGGTAGTTCTGTTTTCAGCTATTTGCGAAACTGCCACGCTCTTTTCCACAATAATTGAACTAATTTACATTCCCACCAACAGTGTAAAAGCATTCCTTTTTTCTCCACAACCTCACCAGCATCCATCGGGTTTTCTTCTTTTTTTTTTTTTTTTTTTTTTACTTTTCAATAATAGCCATCTGACTGGTATGAGATGGTATCTCATTGTGGTTTTGATTTTTATTTTTTTAATGGTCCGTAATGTTAAGCTCTTTTTCATATACTTGTTGGCTGCATGTATGTCTTCTTCTGAAAAGTGTCTGCTCATTTCCTTTGCCCACTTTTTAATGGGATTGTTTCATTTTTTCTTGTAAATTTGCTTAAGTTCCTTATAGATGCTGGTTATTAGACCCTTCTCAGATTTATAGCTTGCAAAAATGTTCTCCCATTCTATTGGTTGTCTATTCACTCTGACGATAGTTTCTTTTGCTGTGCAGAAGATCTTCAGTTTAGTTAGATCCCATTTGTCAATTTGTGCTTTTGTTGCAATTGCTTGATGTGTCTTCATCATGAAATCTTAGCCCATTCCTATATCCAGAATGGTATTACCTAGGTTGTCTTCCAGGGTTTTTATAGTTTGGGGTATTACATTTAAGTCTTTAATGCATGTTGAGTTGATTTTTGTATATGGTGTAAGGAAGGAGTCCAGTTTCAATCTTCTTTATGGCTAGCTAGTTGTCATTTATTGAGTAGGGAGTCCTTTCCCCATTTTTGCTTTTTTTTTTCTGTCAACTTTGTCAATGATCACACGGTTGTAGGTGTGCAGCCTTATTTCTGGGCTCTCTATTCTGTTTCATTGGTCTGTATGTCTGTTTCTGTACTAGTACCATGCTGTTTTGGTTACTGTATCCCTGTAGTTTAAAGTCAGGTAGCATCATGCCTCCAGCTTTGTTCTTTTTGCTTAGGATTGCCTTGGCAATTCAGGCTCTTTTTTGGTTCCATGTGAATTTTTAAATTGTATTTTCTAGTTCTGTGAAGAATCTCATTGGTAGTTTGATAGGAGTAACATTTAATCTATAAATTACTTTGGGCAATATAGTCATTTTAATGATATTGATTCTTTCTATCCATGAGCATGGAATGTTTTTCCATTTGTTTGTGTCATCTCTGATTTCTTTAAGCAGTGTTTTGTAGTTCTCATTGTAGAGATCTTTCACCTCCCTGGTTGACTGTATTCCTAGGTATTTTATTCTTTTTGTGGCAATTGTGTATTGAATTACATTCCTGATTTGGCTCTCAGCTTGACTGTTGTTGGCATATTGGAATGCTAATGATTTTTGTACATTGATTTCGTACAACTGAGTCTTCACTGAAGTTGTTTATCAGCTTAAGGGTTTTTGGGTCAAGACTACGGGGTTTTCTAGATATAGGATCATGTCATCTGCAATCAGGGATAGTTGTTTTCCTCTCTTCCTGTTTGGATGCCCATTATTTCTTTCTCTCACCTGATTTATCTGGCCAGGACTTCCAATAGTATGTTGAATAGGAGTGTTGAGAAAGAGAATCCTTGTCTTGTGTCAGTTTTCAAGGGGAATACTTTCAGCTTTTGCCCATTCAATATGATGTTGGCTGTGGGTTTGTCATAGGTGGCTATTATGTTGAGGTTTGTTCCTTAAATACCTAGTTTATTGAGAGTTTTTAACATGTTGAATTTTACTGAGAGCCCTTTCTGCAGCTATTGAGATGATCACGTGGCTTTTGTCCTCAGCTCTGTTTATGTGGTGAATCACATTTATTGATTTGCGTATGTTAAACCAACCTTGCATCCCAGGGATGAAACTGACTTGATTGTGGTGGCTTAAGCTTTTGATGTGCTGCTGGATTCAATTTGTCAGTATTTTGTTGAGGATTTTTACCTCTATGTTCGTCAGAGATATTGGCCTGAAGTTTTCTTTTTTTGTGTGGTATCTCTGCCAAGTTTTGGTATCAGGATGATGTTGGCCTCATAGAATGAGTTAAGGAGGAGTCCTTCCTCCTCAATTTTTTTGGAATAGTTTCAGTAGGAATGATATCCGCTTTTTTTGTACATCTTGTAGAATTTGGCTGTGAATCCATCTAGTCTTGGGCTTTGTTTTGGTTGGTAGGCTATTTATTACTGATTCAATTTTGGAGCTCATTATTGGTCTGTTCAGGGATTCAGTTTCTTCCTGAGGTTTTTATTTTTATCAAAAGGAACATAAGCTTTTTCATTTCCAATTTTTTATGATCTAAAAATGTGCAGTTTACAGCCCTGTTCAGAATCTGCATCTTCCTCCTTCTGCAGATACAAGTCCCTCAGAGCAGGTGACTGAGTGTGTATCCTGTCTGGAGCATAATATTTATGCTAGTAGAGTTACTGTTGTCTTTATTGTTAATTACCAAAGTTTACCACTTATCAGTCACTTACTACTTGCTGGACATTGCGCTAATACAACAGATTTCAGTTGTGTTATCTTGTTGGGCACTCACAGCCATCCTGTGAAACAGATACTGTTCTTATCCCACTTTATAGAGAGGTGAACTGAGGCTTCCAGCACTGAAGCAAATTGCCCAAGACTACAGAAATGTAGGTTTCTAAACATCAAGAAACAGTAACCAGTAATGATGACTAAAGCAAGGGATTGTGATCATTCATTCATGATCCCACTGCCTTCTTTTCTTACTTCATCCTCTCAGGGGTGACCGTTTGGGAGTTGATGACCTTTGGATCCAAGCCATATGACGGAATCCCTGCCAGCGAGATCTCCTCCATCCTGGAGAAAGGAGAACGCCTCCCCCAGCCACCCATATGTACCATCGATGTCTACATGATCATGGTCAAGTGTGAGTGACCAGTGGGGCTGTCCACACTGCTAGCTGAGCCTTGGTGGCTGCTCTTAGCCAAACAGCTGGGGCCTTTGCATCCCTGGAGAAATGTCATCACATTACTTAAGGCAGGCACACAAATCCAGAAACATCTGTAAATACCCCTTCAAGCATTCTTCTAAAGATACTTATTGACTCATTGGGCAGTGTGACCTGACATTTGCCTATGTTTGCAAGCAAATAAATAAAACAAGTCTTCCGCAAGCCATTACACCGAAATACTCTATTCGCCGAGTTACTCAATGAAATACCGAGTTGCCCTGTATTTTGAAGCCTGTTACCAGAGAGACTGAATGTTTTTAAATGCATTACAGTGAGTAACAACATAAGGCTAATAGAGTCAACATTTCTGCTTTGACTTCAACCTTTTAAACCAGTGGATTTATGTGAAGTCTCTGCACATAAGAGTGTGTAATTTGATCGATGCTATTATTCTACCAGATTCACGAGTGCAGTGGGCTCTGGAGGTAGCATTACATACATGGGATGAGCATTCGCAAAAGAAAGTTGTATAGGGAATATGACAGAGCCAAGTTAATGTAAATATTAGTGCCTTTCTGAACTCTAGACCACAGAGTTAATCTTTTTTAACTTCCTTGGTTTGAGCTGAGGAAGCTGTAATCCAGAGAAGCCACGTGATTCGTCTAAGGTTACATAGCAGTCTGGCCTAAAATAGCTTGACATCCTGTGGACGGAAAATAAATGTGATCCCTCAAGAGGCATGAGGATTTCCAGGCAGTAGCTGTACCTCCAACTTGTTTAATCTGGATTTAGATGGTTGGGTAGTCACATGCAGCAGCACAGTTAACAGTGTATCCTTCTATGGAAGTTGCCAGCGCAGCCAGCCCTCTCACTTGCATGTATGCCCACTGCGTATGTGCTGTACTAGAGACGCCAGGGGCAGGGGCCCGGACCCAATCCCAAATTCTTTAAAGCCTATTTTTCTACGTTGCATCTGATTTCCTGCCTGAAGGAATGCTGAGGGTGGATGTCGAGTGAGGACCTTGGTGCAGGGCACCCTGCAGTCAGGATAGTTCACAGAGAGCAATTGCACAGACCCACACTGCTCCATCCCCTCAGGCAACAACACAGGATGCTGACCCCAGGAAGAGTGGGCGTAGAAAAACTGGAGGGCATTATTGTTATTCTGATTCAAATGTACGGTGCTGGCATGGTCTTTAAACAGTAACCAGTACTAGTTGGCCAAGACAGAAAAGTCTACCACAAAGACTTGGTTCTTTCATCACTTATTTGACTGGAAGTGTTGCATCACCAATGCCTTCTTTAAGCAATGCCGTCTTTATCATTTCTTCCAGTGTTGTAATTGCACTGTTTTTTCTCATTCCTTCCCCAGGCTGGATGATAGACGCAGATAGTCGCCCAAAGTTCCGTGAGTTGATCATTGAATTCTCCAAAATGGCCCGAGACCCCCAGCGCTACCTTGTTATTCAGGTACAAATCGTAACCTGTCCTTCCATTGGGAAGAGTCCCTCTAATAAGTATCTCATGTCACTGTGCTCTGTCACATGCCAACCTGGCCTCCCTGTGTCCCAGATCGCATTATTAAACCCCCCAGCGCATTAGAGCAAGCCTCAGTTAAGGCACAGGCCACATCGTGAACTAAGCAGGGTCCGTGAGTGGGGCCCACCCAACTCCATCTCCCCGTCCCCGCCTGAACTCTCCTCCCACACTCATCCTCACTGTCCAGCTAGCCAAAGCTTCAGCTGGGTCTAACAGAGAAGCATGGTCTGTTGGCCTTGGTGTCAGGCAGACCTGGCTTCACACCCCTGACCCTCCACTTCATCCCATCACCCAGGCAGCCAATCCACCTATCTCCTTCCATAACATGGGAATACCAAAACCAGGCTCACAGGATTGGTCTCAAAGATTTAATAAGATATGTTGCAAAATACACTCCCTAGTACCTCACAGCAAGGTGCACACTCGATGAACGCTGCAGCTTCTTCCCTGTTTCCTCAGAAGCTATTTGCATCCCATGTAGGGGCTTTCAAGCATCAAAGGATGGTTCATGTTTTATTTTAAGGCACCCACATGCCATGAGGGAGGCAGCTATAATTCAGAGAACTAAGGGGGATTTCATTATAACAAAATTGGCAAACACACAGGCACCTGCTGGCAATAGAGCCCTGCTCCTATAGCCAAGAAGTGGAATAGCATCTCTGCGGGCCATTCTAATAGCCTCAAAATCTCTGCACCAGGGGGATGAAAGAATGCATTTGCCAAGCCCTACAGACTCCAACTTCTACCGTGCCCTGATGGATGAAGAAGACATGGACGACGTGGTGGATGCCGACGAGTACCTCATCCCACAGCAAGGCTTCTTCAGCAGCCCCTCCACGTCACGGACTCCCCTCCTGAGCTCTCTGGTATGAAACCTCTGTCTCTCTCAAGCTGTCTCTCAAATTGAACAAAATGAATGAATTTTAGGGAAAATAACAGCCATCTAGTGAAACTCACATGGAGATGAAGTCAATTTTAACCAAATGGTAAAATCAAAATAAATTAAATAAGTGTATTACTTTGTTGCATTGCAACGACTTGATTGTAAGCCTTTTAGGTCCACTATGGAACAGAATTAAATCAAAACTAAACATAGTTGCTCTAAAACTAATGATTAAGACAAAAATTAAACACCTTCACGATATATCCTCCATGAGGCACACCACTTGCATTCAGGAAAAGTGGATGAGATGCGGTACAAGCATTCCATGGGCAACTTCTCTGTTTCTTTTTCAGAGTGCAACTAGCAACAATTCCACTGTGGCTTGCATTGATAGAAATGGGGTATGTATGAACACCTTATAAGCCAGCATTTACAGCTCTGCACTACGACTCTATTATACATGGAAAATGCCTTAACCTAAATAATCTTAACCCAGATAATCTTGAGTTTTCTTCCTGTGTGGGTTTTTCCCCTGCATGGCTGTCACGCCTCACAGTGCCATTCAAAGCGTGGCTCCTGGACCAGTAGCAGCATCACCTGGCAGCTTGTTAGAAATGCCATTTTTCAGGCCACTGCCCCAGATTGACCAAATCAGGACCTCTGGGGGTGGCGCCCAGTAGTCTTTGTTTGAGCCACCTTCCAGGTAATGCTGATGCCTGTTGAAATGTGAGGCTCTGGTCTAGACCACACTGTGCCATGCAGAAACCACTAGCCACATGTGGCTACTTCAACTTAAATGTTAGTAAGTTAAAATGAAATGAAATATAAAATTCAGTTTCTCACACATGTGAAGTGTCCAGTAGCCACACGTGCTTAGTGGCGACCGTATTGAAGAGCACCGCTCATAGCATACCTCCCTCACTGCAGAAAGTTCTGCTGGACAGCACCCAGCACAGCCCTGCTGCCCGCCCTGCAGCCTGCGGCCCAGTAGCACGGGCACCCGCTAGGGTGCAGACTCTCAGGCCTGCCTGACCTACGAATCAGAACCTGCATCTCAAGGAGATTTCAGGTGATTTTTGCACACACTGAAGTTGGAGCAGCCCTGACTGGAGTAACCTTCCCTCATTTCCTCCTGCAGCTGCAAAGCTGTCCCATCAAGGAAGACAGCTTCTTACAGCGATACAGCTCAGACCCCACAGGCGCCTTGACTGAGGACAGCATAGACGACACCTTCCTCCCAGTGCCTGGTGAGTGGCTTGTCTGGAAACATTCCTGCTCCTCAGCCTCCTCGACCCACTCAGCAGCAGCCAGTCTCCACCACCCAGTGTCCAAGCCAGGTGCTCCCTCCAGCATCTCCAGAGGGGGAAACAGTGGCAGGCGTTTGCAGACACAGTGAAGGGCGTAAGGAGCAGATAAACACATGATGGAGGCTGCACAAGCTCCTTGTTGTGTCTGGGTTGTTTGCTGTACCTCTGTTTTAAGAATGAATCTACAAAATTTCCAGATTATGAAACAAACGACAGACATACGTGTGTGTGTGAGTATGTGCATGATGTGTGTACATCTGTGTATGTGTATGTGTGTGTGTGACAGATTTGATCCCTGTTCTCTCTGCTGGCTCTATGCTTGACCTGTGAAACATATATTTAACTAATTAAATATTAGTTAATATTAATAAATTTTAAGCTTTATCCAGACACTCACAACCTGCTAACACACACACATATATACACACACACATACACATACACACACATATACACACACCACACACATACACAGACCGTACACACCATACACAGACACATACACATGCACACACATATACACACACATACACCACACACACCACACACACACATACATGTATACACACACCACATACACCACACACACCACAAAAACCCCACGCACATACACACACATATACACACAGACACCACACACACGTATACACACACATGCACACACCACACACATACACCACACACACGTACACACACCACACACATACACCACAGACATGTACACACACCACATACACGTATGTACGCACACATACCCACACCACACACACACCACACATACATACACACATACCACACACCACAAAAACCCCACACACATACATATACACACCACACACACCACACATACACACACCACACATACACATGTACACTTACCCACACCACAGACACACACGTTCACACACCACATACACATATGTACACACACATACACACCCACACCACACACAAACACATACCACACTTACATACCCACATAGACACATACACGCCACACACCATACATACACATGTACACACACACCACATATACACACACATACACACCACACATGCACACACCACACACATACAAACACACCACACACACAGCACACATACACACTCATATACACACACCACACATACCACATACACACCACACATACATGTACACATGCATGCACACACACACACACACACACACACACTGTCCTCAAAGCAGGCTATCCTCTGAGAACTTTAAATTTACAAAAGACACACGTGTCCATTACTTTGAGAAGTGCAGGAAAGAACCCACTTTCTTTTGCAGCAACAGCAAGAGGGTCCTCCCAAGGCTCCTGCTCCCTGTCATAAATCTCCCTGTTGAAGACATTCACAGGGTTCAGAACCCGGGGATCTTGCATGGGATGGTGCTTTGCTGATTACTTCACCTCTGATTTCTCTCCACTTTCAGAATACATAAACCAGTCTGTTCCCAAAAGGCCCGCTGGCTCTGTGCAGAATCCTGTCTATCACAATCAGCCTCTGAACCCTGCGCCCAGCAGAGACCCACACTACCAGGACCCCCACAGCACCGCAGTGGGCAACCCCGAGTATCTCAACACTGTCCAGCCCACCTGTGTCAACAGCACATTCGACAGCCCTGCTCATTGGGCCCAGAAAGGCAGCCACCAAATTAGCCTGGACAACCCTGACTACCAGCAGGACTTCTTTCCCAAGGAAGCCAAGCCAAATGGCATCTTTAAGGGCTCCACAGCTGAAAATGCAGAATACCTAAGGGTCGCACCACAAAGCAGTGAATTTATTGGAGCATGACCACGGAGGACAGCATGAGCCCTTAAAATCCAGACTCTGTCAATACCCAGGACCAAGCCACGGCGGGTCCTCCATCCCAACAGCCATGCCCGCATTAGCTCTTAGACCCACAGACTGGTTTCGCAACGTTTACACCGATCAGCCAGGAAGTGCTTCCACCTCGGGCGCATTTTGGGAAGTTGCAGGTGCATTCCTTTGTCTTCAAACTGTGAAGCATTTACAGAAACGCATCCAGCAAGAATATTGTCCCTTTGAGCAGAAGTTTATCCTTCAAGGAAGTATATTTGAAAAAAAAAAAAAGTATATGTCAGGATTTTTATTGATTGGGGATCTTGGAGTTTTTCATTGTCACTATTCATTTTTACTTCCGTGGGCTCTTCCAACAAAGAAGAAGCTTGCTGGTAGCACTTGCCACCCTGAGTTCATCCAGGCCCAACTGTGAGCAAGGAGCACAGGCCACAAGTCTTCCAGTGGACGCTTGATTCCAGTGGTTGTGCTTCAAGGCTTCCACTGCAAAACACTAAAGATCCAAGAAGCCCTTCATGGCCCCAGCAGGCCGGATCGGTACTGTATCAAGTCATGGCAGGTACAATAGGATAAGCCACTCTGTCCCTTCCTGGGCAAAAAAGAAATGGAGGGGATAGAATTCTTCCTTAGACTTACTTTTGTAAAAATGTCCCCACGGTACTTACTCCCCACTGGTTGACTAGTGGTTTCCAGTCGTGAGCGTTAGACTGACTTGTTTGTCTTCCATTCCATTGTTTTGAAACTCAGTATGCTGCCCCTGTCTTGCTGTCATGGAATCAGCAAGAGAGGATGACACATCAAATAATAACTCGGATTCCAGCCCACATTGGATTCATCGGCATTCAGACCAATAGCCCACAGCTGAGAATGTGGAATACCTAAGGATAGCACCGCTTTTGTTCTCGCAAAAACATATCTCCTGATTTGAGGCTCAGATGAAATGCATCAGGTCCTTTGGGGCATAGAGCAGGAGACCACAAAAATGAAGCTGCTCTGAAATCTCCTTTAGCCATCACCCCAACCCCCCAAAATTAGTTTGGGTTCCTCATGGAAGATAATTTTCTCCTTTTACTTCACTTTAAAAGCTATTTACTCAGAGTATATGTTCCCTCCAGGTCAGCTGCCCCCAGACCCCATCCTTACCCTTTGTCAAACAAAAAGTGTCTCCGCCCTGAGTCAGCTATTCAAGCACTTACAGCTCTGGCCACAACGGGACATTTTACAGGTGCGAATGAGAGTGGCATTATGAGTAATGTGGAATTCAGGTAGTAAATATGAAACTAGGGTTTGAAATTGATAATGCTTTCACAACATTTGCAGATGTTTTAGAAGAAAAAAAGTTCCTTGCTAAAATAATTTCTCTACAATTGGAAGACTCAGCTAGTTAGGATCCCACCTTTTTTCTTAATCTGTGTGTGCCCTGTAACCTGACTGGTTAACAGCAGCCCTTTGTAAACAGTGTTTTAAACTCCCCTAGTCAATATCCATCCCATCCAATTTATCAAGGAAGAAATGGTTCAGAAAATATTTTCAGCCTACAGTTATGTTCAGTCACACACACATACAAAATATTCCTTTTGCTTTTAAAGTATTTTTTGACTCCCAGATCAGTCAGGGCCCCTACAGCTTTGTTAAGAAAGTATTTGATTTTTGTCTCAATGAAAATAAAATTATATTCATTTCCACTCTATTATGCTCTCAAATACCCCTAAGCACCTATACTAACGTGGTATGGGTATGAAAGGTACAAAGATAAATAAAACATAGTCCCTGATTCTGAGTAATTTACAATTTAGCAAAGGAAATGGATTCAAAGATGCTAACCTTAAAACAACCTGACAAATGCTAGACAGGACCCGTCAGCCAGGCACTGTGAGAGCACAGAGCAGGAAGGTTGGGTCCTGCCTGAGGAGACCTGGAAGGTTCATCAGGGAGGCCTCACAGGAGGATGACCAGGTCTCAGCCACAGGGGAGGTGGAAAGTGCAGGTGCAGCAGGGGCACCCTGATCAAGGAAACAGCTGCCAGACGCCTTCACTGCTGAAGTCCGCATAAGGCTGAGGTCAGTCGCCCTAGCAACCTGCTCCCTCTAAGCCAGGGGATGAGCTTGGCTTATCCCGCAAGATCCCTAAAAGTTGCATCCCCCACGGGGATTTTGAGCTATCATCTCTGCACATGCTTAGTGAGAAGACTACGCAACATTTCTAAGAATCTGAGATTTTTTATCATCAGTAAACCACTTCCATTATTCATTCACCTCAGGACAAACAGAAATATTTCAGTCAGAACTGGGAAACAGGACTCACATTCTGCTGTCACTTATGTGTCAAGAAGCAGATGATTGATGAGTCAGGTCAGTTGTAAGCGAGTCACATTGTAGCATTAAATTCTAGTATTTTTGTAGTTTGAAACGCTAACATAATAAAAGAGCAACAGCCTCTAGCTTTCTTCTCCTTCATATTTTAATTTTCCACCATAAAGTTTAGTTGCTAAATGTATTAATTTTAAGACTGTACTTCCCAAAATAGTTCTCACTTCATCTGTCCAGGGAGGCACAGTTCTGTCTGGTACAAGCCGCAAAGCCATTGGCCTCTCCACGGATCTGGCGACCATGGTGGGCAGGTCGGGAGAGGAGCTGCCCAAAGTCCCATGATTTTCACCTAACAGCCCTGTTCGTCAGTTCTCAAAGCTTGGACTCCATCCCTGAAGTCTTCCTAATTGATAGCCTGGCCTTAATACCCTACAGGGAGCCTGTCGGCTGTTTCTTCCTCAGGTTCCTGGAAGACCTTACCCCATGACCCCAGCTTCAGATGTGGCCTTTGGAAACAGAGGTCAAAGGAAAGTAAGGAGCTGAGAGCTCATATTCACAGGTGCCCCCAGCGTCCGTGCGTCTTCTTGCATCATCTCTAAGGAGCTGCTCTAATTGCTCCATGCCTGTCACCCCATGAGGGATCAAAGAAGGGATGAGTCTTCTAAACTCTATATTCGCTGTGAGTCCAGGTTGTAAGGGGGAGCACTGTGGACGCATCCTATTGCACTCCAGCTGATGACAACAAAGCTTAGGTGTTTGCTGAAAGTTCTTGATGTTGTGACTTACCACCTCCGCCTCACAACTGCAGACATAAGGGGACTGTGGATTGCTTAGCAGGAAAGGCACTGGTTCTCAAGGGTGACTGCCCTTGGGAATCTCCTGGTCCCAACCAGAAAGATTGTGACTGGATTTTCTCAGGTGCAGCCCAGCCATAGGGCCTTTTCAGAGCACCCCCTGGTTATTGCAACATTCATCAAAGTTTCCAGAACCTCTGGCCTAAAGGAAGGGCCTGGCGGGGGTCTGCTTGGCACTCGCTGGGGGGCCACCCACCCAGTGCCACTCTCACTAGGCCTCTGGTTGCTCTTGCGTAGGATGAGGCTGGTTAGTGACTGGAACTCAGCACCTCCCCTCAGGCAGAAGAGAATCACCTGTGGAGCTTCAAAAGAAGGGGCTTGGGGTCTCTGCAGACCAATTCAACCCAAATCTCAGGGGCTCTTTCATGATTCTAATGGGCAACCAGGGTTGAAACCCTTATTTCTAGGGTCTTCAGTTGTACAGGACTGTGGGTCTGTACCAGGGCCCCCAGTCAGAGTAGAATAAAAAGCTGGGTAAGGTAGAGATTCCCATGTGCAGTGGAGAGAACAATTTGCAGTCACTGATAAGCCTGAGACTTGGCTGCTAGTGGCCATTCCAAAAGCCTCCAATTCATCATCGTCACCAGCAGTTCAGCTGGAAAGGGGCAAATACCCGCACTGGAGCCTTGAAAAAGCCCTGGGAACCCTCCACATTCTCTAAGTTATAGAAACCAGTCTCTTCCCTCCTTTGTGAATGAGCTGCTATTCCGCGTAGGCAACACCTATTGAAATTGCCCTCAACGTCTACTCTGCATTTCTTTCTTGTGATAAGCACACATTTTTATTGCAATATAATGATCTGCTCACATTTCCTTGTCTGGGGGCTGTAAAACCTTGCAGAACAGAAATCCTTGCCTCTCTCACCAGCCACGCCTGCCATACCAGGGGTACAGCTTTGTACTATTAAAGACACAGACAGGATTTTTAAATGTAAATCTATTTTTGTAACTTTTTTGTGGGATATCGTCCTCTTTATGTAGCACTGAACTTTGTACAATATATTTTTAGAAACTCATTTTTCTACTAAAGGAAACACAGTTTACTTTAGAGAGACTGCAATAGAATCAAAATTTGAAACGGAAATCTTTGTTTAAAAGGGTTAAGTTGAGGCAAGAGGAAAGCCCTTTCTCTCTCTTACAAAAAGGCACAACGTCATTGGGGAGCTAAGCTAGGTCATTGTCATGGTGAAGAAGAGAAGCATCGCCTTTATATTTAGAAAATTTTAAAAGATGATGGAAGGCACATTTAGCTTGGTCTGAGGCAGGTTCTGTTGAGTCTGTTGGGGCAATGTTAGTGGAAAGGGCTCACTGTTGTTACAACTAGAAAAATCCAGTTGCATGCCATACCCTCATCATCTGCCAGTGTGACCCGGTACATGTAAGAAAAGCAATAACATAGCATTTTGTTGGTTGATATATATACACTGTGACTTCAATGCAAATGATTTTATTTTTATATTTAAAATTGATATGCATCTATCAGTATAAACTAGTCATATCTGGAGAGCCCTAATAATGTTCAGCACACTTTGGTTAGTTCACCAACAGTCTTACCGAGGCTGGGCCCAGCCACCCTAAAGAAGTTATTCAGCCCTGGCTGCAGTGACATCACCTGAGGAGCTTTTAAAAAGCTTAAAGCCCAGCTACACCTCAGACCAATTAAAGGCAAATCTCTGGGGCTGAAACCCAAGCATTTGTAGTTTTAAAGCTCCTGAGGTCATTCCAGTGTGCAGCCAAAGTTGAGAACTACCGGCCTAGGGATTAGCCACAAGGACTTGAACTTGCAGGCAAATTCTGCAGGAGTATGTGATTCTCAGGACTAGAGAACTGAGACACAAAGACCTCCGCATCTGTCGCTGAGAGTCAAGAACCTGAACAGAGTTTCCATGAAGGTTCTCCAAGCACTAGAAGGGAGAGTGTCTAAACAATGGTTGAAAAGCAAAGGAAATATAAAACAGACACCTCTTTTCCATTTCCTAAGCTTGCTCTCTTTATTAAGGGTGGACTAGTAATAAAATATAATATTCCTGATACTTAGGCAGCTGACATTGTTGCTCTCCCCAAAGCAACCAAGTAGCCTTTATTTCCCACAGTGAAAGAAAACATTGACCTATCAGTTACATTACAAAAGGCAGATTTCAAGAGGATTAAGTAAGTGGTTGGATGGCTTTTAGAAAAACAAGAATTCAAGAAGAGGATTCATGCTTTAAGAAACATTGGTTATACATTCTTCACAAATTATACCTGGGATAAAAACTGTAGCAGGCAGTGTGTTTTCCTTCCGTGTCTCTCTGCACTACCCACAGTGTGTCCTCTGAGGCTGCAAATCTATCCTATCTGAATTCCCAGCAGAAGCACTAAGAAGCTCCACCCTATCACCTAGCAGATAAAACTATGGGGAAAACTTAAACTCATGCATACATTTCTGGATGCATTTACTTATCTTTTTAAAAAAAGGAATCCTATGACCTGATTTGGCCACAAAAATAATCTTGCTGTACAATACAATCTCTTGGAAATTAAGAGATCCTGTGGATTTGATGACTGGTGTTAGAGGTGACAATGTAACCGACTAACAACAGACAGCAATAACTTCGTTTCAGAAATGTTCAAGCAATAGCTTTGTAGCTTCGACATATGGTACGTTTTAACCTTGAAAGTTTTGCAATGATGAAAGCAGTATTTGTACAAATGAAAAGCAGAATTCTCTTTTATATGGTTTATACTGTTGATCAGAAATGTTGATTGTGCATTGAGTATTAAAAAATTAGATGTATATTATTCATTGTTCTTTACTCATGAGTACTTTATAATAATAATAATGTATTCTTTGTTAACAAAGCTGTTTTGGTACTAGTTATTAGTCATATCTAACCAACTGTAGATGTTCTTTCCTGATAACTTTTTAAAAAATTAATAAACTATTTTTAGAGCAGTTTTAGGTTCACAGCAAAACTGAGCAGAAAGTACAGAGAGCCCCCCTTTCTCTATCAGCCTCTCCCACCATCACCATCACACCCCAGGAACCAGATAACTTTTTAGTGGAAAAAAAATCCAGGCCAGCTCAGAGGCTTCCTCCTGTGGCTGGGCCAGCCCCTCGGGCTCTCAGGTGCATTGCAACTCAAGCTCATCACATGCCAGGGCCTTCCAGTGCCCCTGAGACCCCTCATTTCCAAGATCCCTTCGTAGTTTTTCTCCTTCACAGAGCCAAGAGGGAATTCCCTGAGGGAACAGGTTTTCCTATGGCAAGCCCAGGTTTTGTTTCTTCAGAGCACCAAAATAAGTAGAAGTTTACCCTGATTCTGCTACAAATCAGAGGAATTAAGTGGGCCTCAGCATGGGCATGGGGCCTCCCACTCAGCTGCCCCACTCACTCCCCACCAACCTCCCTCATGTGTGGGCGGTCCCACCCTCCACCCAGAACTTTCATGGCAGGAGCTCTCACTGCCATGTTTAATGTAATGAAGCCACTACCCGCACATCGGGAATAGCCATGGTGTGGCAGGGGAGGGTTCTAGGGAGATCGAGCTCACACTGCAGTCAGGCTTCCTTACCACGGGAGCATGTTCTGAGAAACGCATCATTAGGAGATGTCATCACTGTGCGAATGTCACAGAGTGTACTTCACACACCTAGATGGCACAGCCCAGCACACGCCTAAGTTATATGGTGTAGTCTGTTGTTCCTAGGCTAATGATCTGTACAGCCTGGGACTATACTGAATTCTGCAGGCAACTGCAGTACAATGGTAAGGATCTGTATATATAAAACATAGCTAAATATTAAAAAGATACAGTGAAAACATGGTATTATCATCTTATGGGACCATGTGAACATCGTTACATGGCACATTATAAAAACTCAGGTTATGTGTCTAAATGCTTAAACAGATAAACGAGTATGGAGTTTTCTGAGTTCTAGCTGTAAAAGTAGAGTTAGGGGATTTGAACTCAACACCTGAGAAAAAGCAAACCTGTTGATGAAGCAGATGATGTCACCGAAGAGGAGAGAACAGCTTCCCAAAACCCAGCATCAAGGGCCGAGCAGCCAGGAGGCTGGGTGGGGATGCACAGGGCAAGGAAGGCAGGCAGGGTGCCTCCCGTGGGCATCGGAGAGTGGACCAGCACCAGACGCAGCTCGTCTGGACTGATGGGATGGCCCTGGGGCTCCTGGTGGCTCTGACTTTCGTAAAGCCTCTCCCTCCAGCACCTTTCCCTCCACCAGCCAGTGGCTGCACAGTGCCCTGACTTATTTCTTTCACACAGAAGTGAGGGCAGGAAGCAGGCTGTGCCAGCTCACACCAGCCCTAATGCTCGCAGTGCTGACTCTGTTTCCAGGAAGATCGCAGCTTTGCTTTTGTGCTGTTCCTGGTGAATGCCATCCGTTGCCTATGCACAAACATGGGGCTGAGAGTAAACCACATTTCCATGTGGAAGCAGGACTTCAGAATAGCCAGGTCCACGACCAATGAGAAAATCTGGAGCTTCCCAGCATTCTGCTCAAGGCCCAGCATCCCATGTGGGAACCCGCCGGCCTCTGGGCCTCGCCTCCACCCACTCCTCTGTCAGCTCCTGAGTCTCCACACCCTGGCTGCCTGGGAACACCTCAGGCACACGCAGGTTTGTTATAATCAAAGCCTTCAATTAGGGGGTTTAGTCCATATAGAGAAAGGCCGGATTCTGCAGATGAGGCAAGTGTGGGGAGTACTGTGGGGTGCTGGCTTTCTGAGCCTGAAATGTTCCCCCAAGTGGAGGCCGCGGCCGGCCATCCCGCTGAACAGCCTTCACCTCAGGGCAGACCCAGTGGCACCACTGTCTTGTCGCTGACCACCGCGATTCCAGCTGAAGCTGGGTGCAGATGGGGTTTCAGCTGGAAGAGGTTTTCCCTTTGGGCCAATAATCCTATAAAAGTCATCATACCTGTGTGGGGAGAGGGGCAATTTCTCTAGAATGGAGAGTCCAATGCGCAGGAGGGAGCTGCTCTTCCTATCGGGCCGTGGGTGCACCTCTCGCAGGGCTCAGGCCCCACTGCTCCAGAAAAGACCTTTAAACGCTCAAGCCAAGAAGCAGCAAGATCACATTCAGTATTTGCCCCGGTCTCAAAAACAATAAACGAAGCATGATAGGGAGCCCATGGGCAGATGTCTGCAATCTATAAATGTGTGCCCTGAAGTACCCTCACCCTTCTGTGCTTCTCACCTCTGAGCCCCAGGGACATGCACCCTGGGGAGGCCAGCCCTGCCCTCACTGCCTTCTGTGGCCTCTGCCTTCCATTTTTCTCCCTACCTGGACGCAGGGCTAGAAAACCTGGAGACTGGGTTCTGAAAGAAACAGAAAGCTCTTTTTTATCCTGCTCCTGAGAGTCAACCCTTCTGAGCTCAAGCAAAGGGCATTCCCGGTCCTCAGCTCCTTGCCCCCGTGTAGATCTGAAGGGAGCCTGCACTGCCCATCCCTCAGTTCTCACCTGTCACTTAATCCTGCCCCACAGTGGGCCACCCCTGGGCTACAACTTGAGCTTCTAGGTGTGCACACTGAAAGCTCTGAACAGGCTCACAGCCCAGGGCCACTCGGCAAGGACTCCCCACATTCCCAGCACCTGAGCATGGCCCAGAAGAGAGAGGGGCAGGCCCCAGATTGGCAGCTTTGTGTCCTTTCTGCCCACCCCCAGGGAAAGGGTGTAGCCCATAGATGGGGAAGGGTGGCTGGGTAGGCCAGGGGCTCTGCAATCCAGGGTCAGCGTCACTTAGGACTGAAGGTGGCAATGCCCAGGCAAATGGCACCTGAAAACCCAACAGGAAGTGGAAGGCCCAAGGCCTTCAGATGCCTAAAAACCTATTCACTTTTCTAAACTGCATAGTCCCTTATTTGAACCAGTAATGCCCTTAAAACCTCCAGTGCAGCTCTATCTCAGAGGGAGTGGAGGTGAGAGCTGGGAGAGCCATCCCTCTCTCACTCCAGATGGCTTGGGGCCACCCCTTACTGACTACTTTCATTCTAAAGAGGTTGCTCCTGTCACCCTTTCAGCTTCTCCGTACCCCTCTCCTTCCATCTTTCTCCCTTGCATAATCTAACCTTTCCTGAACTCAAGCAGAAATGCAGTGACAAACCTGCCCTCTGCACTTGCACTTTGCCTGGGCTGACTGGCTTCCCAAGGACAAGTCTAAGGGAACACTGGCCAGTGCCGCACACAGACTTTAGGGGTCAGGGACAAAGAGACGTGATATGTGGAGGGGACAGCATTTCTCCTGCAGATCAATGACGCAGAAGACGCTGGAAGGGCAAGCCTCATTGCTGAAACATTTACCAGGTCCAGATGGTTTCAGAGCGTACTTGCAAACTTTCAAAGAACAGCTAATTTTTGTATTAAAGTGTTTCAGAACACAAAAAGATAGGAAGCTTCTCAGTTTATTCTACAAGGTCCGAATAGTACTAAAAATCAGAGAGATACTACAAAAAGAAAACTATAGCTTTATTTATGAATGTAGATGTAGAAATCCTAAATGAAATGTAGGAAATGGAATTATTTATTCTAGGAATTAAAAGATAGTTCATTTTGTTTATACACATGAGGAAAATAATAGGTGAAATGTTAATATTAACACATGTTCAGAGGGCATCAATAACACCCAATCACATTGCTGTTAAAATCTCTCAGTCACTTGGGAAGAGAGGACAACATGTTTAATTGGATTAAAGTATCTGTCAAAAATTAATAAGAAACATCAAACATAAGAGTGAAATACCAAAAGTCTATCTAGCACCTTAAATCAGAACAAGACAATGATAACTATTATCACCTCCATTATTCAACACTCTTCAGAAACCCAGTCTTTTGGGGGACAAGAGAAGACATATTACTTAAACATGATGTATTTGCATCATTAGAATATAGTCAGAAAACCAAATCTAGCCAGCAGCCTATTTCTATAAGGTTTTATTAGAACACAGCCATGCCTTTTTATTTATGTCTGTTATGACTGCTTTTATACTACAGTGGCAAGTTGGGTAGTTCCAACAGAGATCCTGTGACCTACAAAACCAAAAATATTCCCTGTCTGACCCTTTACAACAGAAGTTTGCCTCTCCCAAAATAATTAGCTGAAACAAAATTAAACAAGAAAATCAGTACGGTGAGTGCATAGAAATGAAATCAGTAGTTTTTCTACACACCATCCATCATTAATTAGACAACATAATGGAAAAGAATTCCATTTAAAATAGCAAATAAAACAACAAAATACCTAGAATTAAACTTAAATGTGCAAGAATAATATGAAAACGAAAACTAAGAATCTTTGCAGGCATAAAAGAAGACTTAAAAAGATACATTACATTCATGGATATGAAGACGATGTTGTAAAGATACCAATTATCCCTAAATATAACATACATTCAGTGCAATTCAAATGGAAATTTCAGTGGTTATTTTGGGGAGTATAAGTTTTAGAATTTGGAATCTAGAATAGAAAATGTACCACAGTAGCCAACAACATTTGGAAAACAATTGAGTAGTGAAGGAATTATATAAAAATATACTATATAAAACTATAATAACTAAATCTGCACAGTAATTAATGGAAACATAGTTTGGAAGCAGACACGCGTGCATAGGAATGTGTCCATGATAAAGAGGACATCTCCAGATGGGGGGACATGACAGACTACCCAGTAAATGATTTTGGAGAAAACGTCTATACATTTGAAAATTAATTATGGTTCTATTTCACACTCTACCCAAAGACAAATTTCAGATGGACTGAAGATCTAAACATAACAGCAAAACAAAGTATTGGGTAAAACGTATGTGAATAATTTTGAATCTCAGGAAGGGGAGGTGATCCTAGCGCATAGCACAAAACCCCAAAGGCATAAAGAAAAAGATGGACAAGAAGGAAATCCAATGTTTTTCAGTTTTTAAAGGAAAAATAACTAACCACTGAAGAAAAGCCAATATATATACAGGGAGAAAAACTTTTAAGGTATATCAACAATTAATACCCTAAAATGTGAAGAATTCCAATGAATTTGTAAAAAAATTAAGCACCATTAAAACTTTGACAGTGTATCAATGGACAATCTATAGAAAAAATACAAATGGCAAATAGCACTAATGAGTATATAGCCTACCTCACTAACAATGAAAGAAATGCCACTTAAAACAGAATAACCTTTCACCACACATTTTGGTGGGAATGTGAATTACTATAAACTTTTTGTAAGGCAAACAAAATTTTACATTTGTATATCTTCTTGATATGGCAACTTCACTTGTAAAGATAAATTATATGAACATATTCAACTATAGAAAGACATATAAACTAGAATGTTCACTAAACCACAATTTGTAGTGGAGAAAAAAATGGAAACATTTAATGTCCATCAAAAGGGAAACTATCCCATATACAGCTCACACCTGTATTCCCAGCACTTTGGGAGGCTGAGGCAGGCAGATCACTTGAGGTCAGAAGTTCGAGACCAGCTTGGTCAACATGGTGAAACCCCGTCTTTACTAAAAATACAAAAATTAGCGAGATGTGGTGGCGGGTGCCTGTAATCCCAGCTACTCAGGAGGCTGAGGGAGGAGAATCGCTTGAACCTGGGAGACGGAGGTTGCAGTGAGCCAAGATCGCACTACAGCCTGGGTGATAGGATGAGACTCCATCTCAAAAATAATAATAATAATAAATGCATCTGCAATAGCATGGAGGTATATCTTAGAGAGAGTTTTAAATGAAACAAAACTAGTTACTGAATAGTATTTTTGTTTTGAAAAAAAAAAAAAGCTTCTATTTGTGCATATGCCTGTGTGTGTGTACAATCTGAAAACCACTTGGAAATATTAATGTCAATTCACTAATGGTGGAGACCTCTGCTGAGTAAGGAGTGGAATGTGAAATGACGAAATGACAAAGAGGAAATTTTACTTCTTATTGGATACACTTCTGTTGCTTGAATTTTTATAACGAATACATATTACTTCTGCAATTGTAAAGGAAAACATTTATGCGTCTGTTCGTGGCCTTTCCCCTTCCTTCCACTTGTAACAGAACATTTAGCAATTTCTTATTTAATTTTCTCTTCTTCCTGATCTCTCTCCCCGAGAACAAAATCCTTGCCACACACCTCCCTGTGGAGGAGCCCTGAGTGGAAGCGACGCAGACCTAATGGGCTGAGGTGGTGGGGTGTGTGTTTCCTGTTGGGACCACTTCAGGTGGAATGCCCTGGCTCCTGGGACACCAGGACGGCCCATGTAGGCGCATGATGAGATCCCCACTGGTGTAAGAGGGCGTCAGCCAGCTGGCACTGCGCTCACAGAGTGCTATGGGTCCAGTGGCTGACATAGTGGTGTTTACTTCTCACAGTCCTGGAGTCTGGAAGTCTAAGATCAAGATGCTGGCTGATTGGGCTCCTGGTGAAAGACAGACAAAGAGAGCACTCTAGTGTGTCTTCTTATAAGGACACTAATCATATCCTGAGGGCTCCATGCTCATGACTTCCTCTAACCCTAATCGCTTCCCAAAAACTTCATCTCCAAATACCATCACCTTGGGAATTAGGGCTCCAGCATATGAATCTGGGGGGGACACAATTCAGTCCATAACAGAGACGTGTCTTTATTTTAGGATGAAAGAGAAAAAAGAATGATAGAGGACTTTAATCAAAGTATATGCACCCAACCGTGTAAGGGAGAGCCAAGAATTACCTACAATGTATGTTTGGGTCCTGTTTCTTTTTTCGAGATGGAGTCTCACTCTCTCCAGGCTGGAGTGCAGGGGCACGATCTCAGCTCACGGCAACCTCCACCTCTTAGGTTCAAGTGATTCTCCTGCCTCAGCCTCCTGAGTAGCTGGGACTACAGGCGCCAGCCACCATGCCCAGCTAATTTTTGTTTTTTCAGTAGAGACGGGGTTTTACCATGTTGGTCAGGATGGTCTCGATCTCTTGACCTTGTGATCCACCTGCCTCAGCTTCCCAAAGTGCTGGGATTACAGGCATAAGTGCCCACGCCCAGCTTGAGTCCTGTTTCTTGAAGTGAGATACTGATCCAAGTCTCAGCCATGATGGGTCAATGTTTCAATACAACACATTTTAAATCCTAAGAAACAAACAATATTTTTAAATTTATTGGCTACAGGAACCAGCAACAGAAAGAGTTGCAATGTGCTTTTAAAAGGGAGTTGAAGCAGTTCTCAGTCCCACAAGAGAATTTATCCCTGATGCATGCAGGAATCTACTGAAAGTAATCAATACCTTCTCTCCTACCCTTCTAGAATTGTGCTAGTTATGCATCATCCCTGGGGGAATAGAAACAACGGTCACCTACTTATTTTTTGTAGGGCTTAGTTCTGTCCTGGGACCTTAGTTGAGAAAGGCCCACTAGCATCCCAGAATAAAGGATGATTTCAAACTTCATCTATGACCTTAACCAAAAGAAAGACATATAACAATTTAGTAAAGTTCTAATTGAACAGTGAAAGAACTGTAACTAAGGAAACAATAAGTGATTATATATAGAGAAAGAGAGAGTTTTAATATAGACAAGACATGGTCTTGAGTGCACATCTAAGACAGAAATGATTGTTTCCATTTTACTGATGAAGAAACATTTAAAGTGCAATATTACACTGCTGTCTGGACACAGTATCATAGATCTACTACATTGGTGTTTTACCTTCCTAAGAACTTCATTAGGGAAAAGTCATACCAACCTTGCTGGGGACCAACGCCTCCATAGCTGGATATTTCCTGGAGATCAGCTACCACACTGCCTGGACACCAACCCCAAACCAAAACCAGTCAGCTCTGGGGTAGACCAGGACCCAGGGCTCCCTGAGAGCGATCAGATCCACACAGTCTTATGCCAGCATGCGCTGAAGACGCTCAGCCCACCGCACCACACATTTACTGGCCTACTCTGTGCCAAGCCACGTGTTTAGCACTGTGGAAATACCTAGGTCAGTGCTCCAAAACAAAGCTTTACACGTGCAGACATGTGCACACACGCACCTGCCTGCACGCGCGCGCGCACACACACACACGAAAGTTGGCAAAGAGCCCTGGGCAGAGACATCCTCACCCTCACCTGACAGAGGAGGATTCTGGCAACCAGTGACCACCAGGCTGATCTCCTGCAACCTGGTAAACTGTCAAAGTATTGAGTAAAATGTGTGTGAATATTTTTGAATCTCAGGAAGGGGAGATGATCCTAATGCATAGCATGAAACTCCAAAGGCATAAAGAGAAAGATTGATAAGACCATTTGACGTTTTTTTAATTTTTAAAGTAAAGAACAATTAACCACATAAGAAAACAAAGCAGGAGTACACGCTGACTCTTTCCATGTTAAAGAACAAATCAAAAACTCAGCATGGGCTCTAAGAGAACATTCTTCATTATAAAAAGTACAGACATAACACACAAGGTAAAGCAGCATACTTCTGTGTCTAGAAAAATATAAAGATCTCCTTAATGAGGTCCTGGAAAAGGTAAGACCAGGGAGGCAGTATAAAGATGCATGCTAGCAGGGAGCCAGTGGGGACGAACAGATGAATCAGCTGAACACGGGGGATTTTCAGGGCAGGAAATTACTCTGTATGAACCTATAATGGTGGATATATTTGTCCAAACCCACAGAGTATACAACACCAAGAGAGAATCCTCATGTAAACCATGGACTTTGGGAGATCATGATAGGCCCATATATTGTAACCAGTGAGCCTCTCTGGGGCGGGATATTGATAAGGGGGAGGCTGTGTATATAGGGGGACAAAGGCTGTATGGGAATTCTCTGTGCCTTCTGCTCAATTTGGCTATGAACCTAAAAATCACTCTAAGAATAAAGAATTTTTTAAAAATCACTTTAAGGGGAAAAGGACATGCATTTTAAACCAATGTTTTTGTACTCCTGGCAGAGTCTGCTAGAGCGCAAGCTTCCCCATCGTGCCTCCCTTTCTTGCACATGGGGAGGTCGCGCTTCCCTGCCCCAGAGTCAGGTGGGCCACATGACTCGCTCTGACCCACAGGCTGAGAAGGAAGTGACACAGGAAACTCCCAGGACACTGCAGTGCAGATGCCACCTGTGCCCTAGTGACTGCTGGAGCCTGTGTGCAGATGGGAACAGAGAGGGCCCATTCAGGCTTCTGCCATGACCCATGGATGTGGCTCACAGCCTGCATTTTGAAGGGTTCCTCTTCTGGGCCTGCTCGCTGTCCCTTCACTCTGCTGCTTCCACTACATCTATACTTCTGCACAGGCCTGCATTTTCAGTCCAAAGCAGGGGGCTGTTGACTCAAGGGGTTGTCATCTTTCAGCACCCATTCATTATGGCAATTCTTTCTTTCCAAAAATAGCTTTAAACATCTACTTTGTTCCTTTTGAGCATTTTCTACAAAAGTTACTTAGGATATTAGCCAGGTCAACACTATTTGTTCATATCTTGCCACTAGGAAGTCTTCCATCCATCCATCCACCCATCCACCCATCTACCCATCCACCCATCCACCCATCCACCCCATCCATCCATCCATCCATCCATCCATCCATCCATCCATCCATCCACTTGTTCATTCATCCATGCATTCTCTTGATAACTATTACTAAGCACCTCCATGCCTGCTACTATGCTAGACACTGGGAATTGAACGGGAACAAAGCCAGCAAAGCCTTGTCCTTACCAGGAAACTGCAGCTTATTTCTATGTCCCTCTCTTTCCTGGACACACAGGACTTTAAAAATATGAGCCTGAAGTCACTACGGCGTTCCAGAACAGCCATGTTGGTTTCTTTAGATGGTTCTGTTTTTCTCAGGGATGTATTTACTTATTTTAAAAACTTTCACAACTCCTCAGTGAGCTTTCCTACAGAAGGTCACACCTCTCTCCACTTGAAAAGAATTCCACCTTGCCAGGTCTAGTATTACCTAAATAACCCCGACTTCCCCTTGCTCTTCATTACAAACTAAAGCAATGCAGACCTTCCATCATCTTTCACGGACCCCTGGGTGAGCCCACCAACCTGTCTTTCTGACTCTGCAGGTGGGTTCCTCACATCCCTCCTCCACACTACTCCTTCCCAGCTCTCACCACAGCTCTCACCTCCTTCAACCGCACATTGCCTTGGGGATGAAGCCCAAGCTCCTCAGCCGGATGCCCATTCCGCACCTTGGTGTCCTGTCTGTGCCATGCGCTAGCATCCTCCTCATGCCATCCAGCTCTTACTCGTCCATGAAGACCCAGCACAGGCGCTGTCACCTACAGAAAGCCACCTCTGCACCCCAGGTTGGGCTAAGCCCCGCCTCTCAGAGCCTTCATAGCACCCTGTACCTCTGTCCTCACACAACGTGTTAATATTGAATATCCCACTGTGTAGATTTTTTTCGGACTAGAAAAAGGGTCCTTGGGATCAGGGACTGTGCCGTATTACTCTTTAGTTCTCTGGTGCCTGCATCAGCAACCGGCACATAGTAAGTGCTCCATAAAGGGCTGATGACTGAACCAGCACAGCCACTGCCTGCACCCTCTGGCACAGCTCCTGCCTGCACACTCTCTTTCACTGAACAGGCAATCCTTCCACTTAGATCCAGAACAGGGCAGCTCCTGTAGTGACTTTCTCCTTGTTTTGTGAAATTAACTTCTCAGTGATCAAAGGGAAGACTTTTAGCAAAATGAAATGACCAGCCCAACTCTAATTAAAACCACTCATCAGAAAAGGCCTGAATCCTGTCTCTGTCCGTTGAGTAGCATCAGGACCACCTCATTTATCCATCAGTACTCTACACCCTTCCCCAGTGGCAGGACACCCTCCTCCTACCACTCTGTACTTTCCTAAATGCTGCAATCTCGCCTATAGTCTTGGATATGCACATCCATGTAACATAGGCTGTACATGGATACAGCCTTCTTCATAACAACTAAAATGTCATAGATGCTACTGGATCTTCTTTTGGTGGAGAGGGACACCTACTCCATCATAATTCTGTGTCTTGCTGTTTTCCCTCAGCACTGTCTTGCAGACCTCTGTTTATGACAAAAGTCCAGGTTGTTCTTTGTTAAGTATCACATAGTACTCTATAGTGTGACTATAACTTCTTTTACACAGCTATTTCCCTGTTGATAGACCTTTGGAAGGCTTTCCCCTGTCTCCACTATTATAAATAATTTTGCAGTGAACATAACTGGATCTCCTGGGTACCTCCAAATGCTCTCTTGGAAACACCACAATGAGGACTGCTTTGTCCAGGGGTATGGAGATGCTGAACTTTCAATAGATACTTTCAAATTGCTGAATGATATAAGCGGGCCCATTTCTTCACATACTTGCCAATCCTTAATATTATCACATTTCATAATTTGTGTCACTTCAAGGATTTTGCTTTTGGTTTTTGCCTTGTCCTAGTGAAAAATGGGCATTGTTTCTCATTTTTATATAAAAATATGCTTATGTTTGCATAAAACATAATATAAAAATTAACGTGTTAAAATATGTTTTTCTTTATTATCCATTGACGTTTCTTCTGTGACCTTTTTCTATTGGATTTGTCTTGTCTTTTTTTTTTTCTTTGATATTCCTCCTCTTGTGCTTTTTTTTGTTTAACTTTGATTTTAAGTTGTGGGGTACATGTGCAGGATGTGCAGGTCTGTTACAAAGGTAAACGTGTGCCATAGTGGTTTGCTGCACAGATCATCCCATCACCTAGGTATTAAGCCCCACATGCACTAGGTATTCTTCCTGATGCTCTCCATCCCCCAACCCCAGAAAGGCCCCATTGTGTGTTGTTCCACCCCACATGTCCATGTGTTCTCATCATTCAGCTCCCACTTATAAATGAGAACATGTGGTGTTTGGTTTTCTGTTCCTGTGTTAGTTTGCTGAGGATAATGGCTTCCAGTTCCATCCATGTCCCTGCAAAGGACATTATCTCATTCCTTTTTATGGCTGCATAATATTCCATAGTGTATATGTACCACATTTTCTTTATCTGGTCTATCATTGATGGGCATTTAGGTTGATTCCATGTCTTTGTTATTGTGAATAGTGCTGCAATGAACATACATGTGCATGTATCTTTATAATAGAATGATTTATATTCCATTGGGTATATACTCAGTCATGGCATTGCTGGGTCAAATAGTATTCATGCCTCTAGGTCTTTGAGGAATCACCACGCTGTCTTTCACAATAGTTGAACTAATCTACACTCCCACCAACAGTGTAAAGGCATTCCTTTTTCTCTATATCCTCACCAGCATTTGTTGTTTCTTCACTTTTTAATAGTTACCATTCTGACTGGCATGAGATGGTATCTCATTGTGGTTTTGATGTGCATTTCTTACTATGGCTTTGATTTGCATTTCTTGAATGATCAGTGATATTGAGCTTTTTTTCATATGTTTGTTGGCCACATTTTGGGAAGTGTCTGTTCATGACTTTTGCCAACTTTTTAATGGGGTGGTTTGTTTTTTCTTATAAATTTAAGTTCCTTGTAGACTCTGGATATTAGACCTTTGTCAGATGGATAGATTGTAAAAATTTTCTCCTATTCTGTGGGTTGTTTGTTCACTCAGATGATAGTTTCTTTTGCTGTGCAGAAGCTCTTTAGTTTTAATTACATCACATTCGTCAATTTTTGCTTTTGTCATAATTGCTTTTGGTGTCTTTGTTATAAAATCTTTGATCATTCCTATGTCCTGAATGGTATTGCCTAGATTTTCTGCTAAGGACTTTATATTTGAATTTTACATTTAAGTCTTTAATACATCTTCAGTTAACTTTTGTATAAGGTGTGAGGAAGGGGTCCAGTTTCAATTTCTGCATATGGCTAGTCAGTTCTCACAGCACCACTTACTGAATAGGGAATTCTTTCCTTATTGCTTGTTTTTGTCAGGTTGTCAAAGATCAGTTGGTTATAGGTGTGCAGTCTTATTTCTGAGTTCTCTATTCTGATCCATTGGTCTAGGTGTCTGTTCTTGTAACAGTGCCATGCTGTTTTGGTTACTGTAGCCTTGTAGTATAGTTTGAAGTTGGGTAGCATGATGACTCCAGCTTTGTTCTTTTTGTTTGGTATTGCCTTGGCTATTTGGGCTCTTTTTTGGGTCCATATGAATTTTAAAATCGTTTTTTCCAATTCTGTGAAGAATGTCAATGGTAGTTTAATGGGAATAGCATTTAATCTATAAATTACTCTGGACAGTATGGCCATTTTTATGATATTGATTCTTCCTATCTATGAACACGGAATGTTTTTCCATTTGTTTTTGTCCTCTCTGATCTCTTTGAGCAGTTGTTTGTAGTTCTCCATGAAGAGGTCCTTCACTTCCCTCATTAGCTGTATTCCTAGGTATTTTATTTTCTTTGCAGCAATTGTGAATGGGAGTTCATTCATGATTTGGCTCTCTGCTTGCCTGTTGTTGGTGTATAGGAATGCTAGTGATTTTTGCACAATTGATTTTGTATCCTGAGACTTTGCTGAAGTTGCTTATCACCTTAAGAAGCTTTTGGGCTGAGACGAAGGCATTTTCTATATATAGCATCATGTTATCTGGAATAGAGACAGTTTGATTTCCTCTCTTCCTATTTGAATATGCTTTGTTTCTTTCTCTTGCCTCATTGCCCTGATCAGAACTTCTAATACTATCTTGAATAGGAGTGGTGAGAGAGGGCATCATTGTCTTGTTTTCAAGCTGGTTTTCAAGGAGAATGCTTCCAGTTTTTGCCCATTTATGATCATATTGGTTGTCGGTTTGTCATAGAGGGCTCTTATTATTTTGAGGTATGTTCCTTCACTACCTAATTTATTAAGGGTTTTTAACATGAAGAGTTGTTGAGTTTTATTGAAGGCCCTTTCTGTGTCTATTGAGATAATCATTGGTTTTTGTCTTTAATTCTGTTTATATGATGAATTACGTTTATTTATTTGCATATGTTGAACCAACCTTGCATACCAGGGATGAAGCCTACTTGATTGTGGCAGATAAGCTTTTTGATGTGCTGCTGGACTCAGTTTGCCAGTATTTTGTTGAGGATTTTTGCATCAATGTTCCTCAGGGATATTAGCCTGAAGTTTTCTTTTTTTTGTTGTATCTCTGCAAAGTTTTCATATCAGGATGATGCTGGCCTCATACAATGAGTTAGAAAGGAATCCCTCCTCTTCAATTCTTTGAAATAGTTTCAGTAGAAATGGTACCAGTTCTTTTTTGTATTTCTGGTAGAATTCACCTGTAAATCTGTCTGGTCCTGGGCTTTTTTGGTTGTAGGCTATTAATTACTGCCTCAATTTCAGAACTCATTATTGGTGTATTTAGGGATACAATTTATACCTAGTTCAGTATTGGGAGGGTGGATGTGTCCAGGAACTTAACCATTTCTTCTAGATTTTCCAGTTTATGTACATAGTAATCTCTGATGTTTGTTTGTATTTCCTTGGGGTCAGTGGTGATATCCCCCATATTATTTCTGATTGTGTCTATTTGATTCTTCTCTCTGCTCTTCTTTATTAGTCTAGAGAGCAGTCTATCCATTTTATTAATTTCTTCAAAAAACCAGCTCCAGACAGCCATGGTGGCTCATGCTGGTAATCCCAGCACTTTCGGAGACCAAGGCAGGTGGATCACCTGAGGCCAGGAGTTCAAGACCAGCCTGGCCAAGATGGCTAAACCACATCTCTACTAAAAGTACAAAAAGTAGCCAGGTGTGGTGGTGGGCATCTGTAATCCCAGTTACCTGGGAGGCTGAGACAGGAGAATTGCTTGAACTCAGGAGGGGAGGTTGCAGTTAGCTGAGATCAGGCCACTGCACTCCAACCTAGGTGACAGAGCAAGACTTTGTCTCAAAAAAAAAATCGGCTCCTGGATTTGCCTGGATTTGTTTTTTGTTGTTGTTTTTTGTTTTTTTGTTTTTTGTTTTTCTTTTGAAGGGTTTCTCATGTCTCTATCTCCTTCAGTTCTTCAGTTCTGCTAGATCTTGGCTATTTCTTCTCTTTTGCAAGCTTTCAGGTTTGTTTGCTCTCAGTTCTCTAGTTCTTTTAGTTGTGATGTTAGGTTGTTGGTTTGAGATCTTTCTAGCTTTTTGATTTGGGCATTTAGTGCTATAAACTTTCCTGGTAACACTGCTTTAGCAGTGTCCCAGAGATTTTGCTACACCATCTCTTTGTTCTCCTTAGTTTCAAAGAACTTCTTGATTTCTGCTTTAATTTCATTATTTACCCAGGAGTCATTCAGGAGCAGATCGTTCAATTTGCATGTAGTCGTGTAGTGTTGAGTGAGTTTCTTAATCTTGAGTTCTAATTTGATTGCACTGTGGTCTGAGAGACTGTTATGATTTCAGTTCTTTTGCATTTGCTGAGGAGTGTTTTACTTCCAATTATGTGATCAATTTTAGAGTAAGTGTCATGTGGTGATATAAACAATGCATTCTCTGTTGTTTTGTTGGGGAAAGTTTTATGAACATCTATCAGGTCCACTTGATCCAGAGCTGAGTTCAGGTACTGAATATCTTTGTTAATTTTCTGTCTCAATGATCTGTCTGATATTGTCGGCAGGGTGTTAAAGTCTCTCATTGTTATTGCATGAGTCTAAGTCTCTTTGTCTGTCTAAGAACTTGCTTGATGAATTTGGGTACTCCAAATATGAATTGGTGCATATATATTTAGGTTAGCTGCTCTTGTTGAATTGAACCCTTTACCATTATGTAATGCCCTTCTTTGTCTTTTTTTGACCTTTGTTGGTTTAAAGTCTGTTTTGTCACAACTAGGATTGCAACCTGTGCTTTGTTCTGTTTTCCATGTGATGGGTAAATTTTCCTCCATCCCTTTATTTTGAGCCTTCGTGTGTCTTTGTACGTGAGATGGGTCTCTTGAAGACAGCATACCAATGGGTCTTGACTCTATCGAGCTTGCCATTCTGTGTCTTTTAATTGGGGCATTTAGCCCACTTACATTTAAGGTTAATATTGTTATGTGTGAACTTGATCCTGTCATGATGATGCTAGCTTGTTATTTTGCAGACCATTTTATGTGGTTGCTTCATAGTGTCACTGGTCTGTGTACTTCAGTGTGGTTTTGTAGTGTCTAGTAATGGTTTTTCCCTTTCATATTTAGTGCTTCCTTCAGGAGCTCTTGCAAGGCAAGCCTGGTGGTGACAAATTCCCTCAGCACTTCCTTGTCTGAAAAGGAATGTACTTCTCCTTTGCTTATGAAGCTTAGTTTGGTCAAATATGAATCTGGGTCAGAAATCATTTTCTAAAAGGAAGTTGAATATTGGCCCCCAAAATCTCCTTTGGCTTGTAAGGTTTCCACTGACAGGTTCACTGTTAGTCTGATGGGCTTCCCTTTGTAGGTGACCTGGCCTTTCTCTCTGGCTGCCCTTAATATTTCTTATTTCATTTCAACCTTGGATAATCCGAAGATTGTGTCTTAGGGATGATCTTCTCATGGAGTATGTTACTGGGGTTCTCTGCACTTCCTGAATTTGAGTGTAGATCTGTCTTGCTAAGTTGCAGAAGTTCTCCTGGATATCCTGAAATATGTTTTCCAACTTGCTTCTGTTCTCCCCATCTCTTTCAAGTACCCCAATCAGTCATAGGTTCAATATTTTTACATAATCTCATATTTCCCAGAGGTTTTGTTCATTCCTTTTCATTCTTAATTCTCTATTCTTGTCTGCCTGTCTTACTTCAGAAAGAGAGTCTTCAAGCTCTGAGATTCTTTCCTCCACTTGGTTTATTCTACTCTTCTATTGATACTTGTGTCTCCATTGTGACATTCTCGTGTTGTGTTTTTCAGCCCCATCAGGTCAGTTATTTTGCTCTAAAAACTGGCAATGTGGTTATCAGTTTCTGTATTGTTTTATTATAATTCTTAGCTTCTTTGTGTTAAGTTAGAACATGCTTTTTTAGCTCAGCAAAGTTTGTTATTACTCACCTTCTGAATCCTACTTCTGTCATTTCAGTCATCTCAGCCTCAGCCCAGTTCTGTGCCCTTCCTGGAGAGGCGCTGCAGTCATTTGGAGAAAAGACACTCTAACTTTTTGAGTTCTCAGCATTTTTGCATTGATTCCTTCTCATCGTTGTGAGCATATCTACCTTCAATCTTTGAGGTTACTGACATTTGAATGGAGCCTTTTTTGTTGTTGATGTTGTTGAACTTTCTGTTTGTTTTTCTTTTAACAGTCAGGCCACTTTTCCATAGGGCTGCTGTGGTTTGCTGGGGGTCTACTCCAGACCTAGTTGCCTCAGTCCCTCCTGCACCTGGAGGTATCACCAGCGAAGGCAGCAAAACAGCAAATATGACAGCCTGCTCCTTCCTCTGGGAGCCCTGTCTCAGGGGGGCCCGACATGATGCTGGCCCAAACACTCTTGTAGGAGGTGTCTGGAGACCCTTCTTGTGGGGGTCTCACCCAGTCAGGAGGTACAGGATCAGGGACCCACTTAAAGAAGCAGTCTGGCCACCCCTTGGCAGAGCAGGTGCACTGTGCTGAAGGGAACCTCCCTCATGCAGACTGTCTGGACTCTCTAGAGCCAGGAGGCTGAAAAACTAAGAGTTGGCTGAATGGCAGAGACAGAGGCTGCTCCTCCCCCTGGGGGCTCCATCCCAGGGAGATCAGAGTTCTGTCCATATAACCCTGGCTAGAGTTGCTGAAATTCCCAGAGAGGCCCTGCCCAGTGAGGAGGGATGGACAGGGGTCCCACTTAAAGAAGCAGTCTGGCCACAGTCTGGCACAGCAGTTGTGCTGCATTGTGGGGAACTCCCCTCAGTCTGAACCACCCAGACACCCCAGAACCAGGAGGCTAGAACAGCCAACTCAAACCACAGAGATGGTGGCTGCCACTCACCCCAGGGAACTCAGTCCATCTTAGGCAATCTCCAGCTTGCTGCCACTAGCTGTCTAGAATGTCAAGCCAGTGGGTCTTAAATTGTGAGGTGCAGCAGTGGGGCCACAGAATGATGCCACTTGACTCCCTACATTTAGCCCCCTTCCTAGGGGAATTCTGCCTAGGCAGAATTATCAGGGCTGGAGTATGCAAAACTCCTGGGTCTCCACATGTGCCTGAGTGCCACTCCACTGAGACTCCACACAGCTCTGTGCGTCGGACCTAAGGCCCCAGTGGAATGGGCTCACGAGGGGATCTCCTGATCTGCAGGTTGCAAAGATCCATGGGAAAAACGTGGTTTCCTAGACAGGTTCACACAATGACTCACCACCTCCCTTGGCTGGGTTGGGGGCTCCCCTGACTCTGTGCCACTCTCAGGAGACTCATACCCCACCCTGCTCTGCCTTGTTCTCTGTGGGTTGAGCACTCCACTTCGTCAGTTCCAATCAGTCCCAGTGTGAGAACCTGGATGCATCAGTTGAAGGTGGAGAATTCACTCCTTTTATTTATTTTCATTTTTCAAGACAGTCTTGCTCTATTGCCCAGGGTGGAGTGGCAGATCTCAGCTCACTGCCTCCTGGGCTCAAGTGATCCCCTCACTTCTACCTCCCAAGTGTCTGGGACTACAGGCAGTTACCACCACGCTCAGCTAATTTTTGCAGTTTTTGTAAAGACAGGGCCTCCTTACGTTGCCCAGGCTGGTCTTGAACTCCTGAGCTCAAACAATCCTCCCATCTCAACCTCCCAAAGTGCTAGGATTACAGTTCTGAGCCACTGTCCCCAGCCTTGTCTTTTTATTGACTTATAAAAGTTCTTTATTTATTCTGGATTTTCATTTTTAATTTTCTTATCAGATGGATTAAACGTTGTAAATATTATCTTTGGTGAAATGTAATTTTAAATTTTTTACATCAACTTTATTTTTTGATAAATGTGATGCTTTGTACATCTTGCTTTAGAAGGCTCTTATTTTCCCCATAGACATAAATGTTCTCCCATATTCTCGCCTAGCTCCAGGGCACTTTCATTTTCGACTTCATGACTCCAACAGAAGACTGCCTCTGGCTGCCCCCAATGTGGCTGCTTCTCTCATTCCAGGCCCAATCCTCAGTCGGCATTTCCAGGCCCAAGTCCCAGGCTGCCAGGCCTGCCATCCTCATTGCCATCTGCTCATGTCCACCCTCATAATCGCCTATTGCTCCCAGCATCTCAGCATGTGATGAAAGGTGGATGGAAGCATTCCCAGTGCCCCCACAGCCTTCAGAGTGCAGGCCCTGACTTTCTAGCTCTGGTGAAGAAACGCCTTCTACCACCCATGGCGCCTGGAGACCGAGGAGCAACCTGGGTCTTGACAGGTGGGAGATGCATGCAATCCCTGGACAGCTCTAAAAGATGCTTCTCTGGTGCTCCCAGGTAGAGCTATGTGTCCCCACAGGAACTAGCAGCAGCGGTTGCTTGCAAGGGTCTGGAAAATCTTGGCAGGCTGGGTCACAGCCTGCACAATCTTTCCCAGAGAATTGCCACAGCCCTGTTGGAAGAACCAGCCCCACGCCCAGGCCTCTCTTCTTCCAGGGTCAGCTCCCTCACCAACCACGGGCCTGGGAACCCCCTTAGGACTCCCCACTTCTCTGGAGCCTGGGCAGGCCTCTTACTACTGCCCCTTTTCCACAGGAGAAAACTTTTCCCTCTGTCCTTGTCTGTCCTTGCTGCGCATCTGTCACGTTCACCTGGGCTGCACCTTGAGGAACACTGTGCCTAAGTCCCAGGTCAACAAGGAAGGGAGAAGGTCACTTAGGAATGAGTCTGGCACAAATCACAGAAAACAATGTGATTCCAAAATGTTCACGCTTTAAACAAAAAGGGGTTAATTTCCTTATTTAGGATAAGCCCCGAGGGAGACAGCCCAGGGCAGATGGAAAGGCTCAGCATCGCCCGGAGGCACCGCCCTGACTGTGCCAGCTTTCATCATCGTACCAGCTTGCAAGGTTGCTGCTGCCCCTCAGCTGACAAGTTAGAATTCCAGGCAGGAAGATGAGGGACGGGGAGAGAGGAATGGCAACTGAACCCAGCCCCCTTGGATCAGGAAACCTAGACGCCTGGTTGTGTATCATCTGCCAGGTCAATGGCCCCAGGTAGTGAGAGCTGCGTGAGTTTCATAGGGCAGCTGCATTCCTCCAAACTGGGCTGAGGAGGTCACCCTCCCAGGATTTAGGGTTTCCACCAACAACCCTAACACCCGGGGCTACTGTTAGCACAAAATAAGACGGAAGAAATGTAGCTGGGCAGACAGTACCCAGTGCACACACAGGAGAAACCCAAGGGAGAACAGCCCACTCTCTAGGGTGGAGGTCGGGGCCCCACCACAGCCTCTGTGAGGCAAGGTGGGAAATGGAGGCTGAACATGAGCGTGCACAGTGGAGTCAGGGTGCATTTCCAGGCTTCTGGGGATGCCAAGGATGTCGCACTCCCACAGTTCTGTGGAGCAGAACCCCAGTGGGGTATTGGGGGCCCAGAGAGTAGAGTCCAACCCATCAGGAAGGCCCTGGGAAACCGGAGCAGGAGGGTGAGGAGCAGGCCTAGAGAGCAGCCTCGGGAGGAAACTCACAGGCACGGGGCAGCCCAGGAAGGGCTCCAGGCGGAGATAACCAAACCCAGGGTCCACTACTCGCTGCTCGAATCCAAACACACGAGAGAACTGGTGGGAGGAAAAGAGTGCCAGCAAGCCAAGAAGATGGCCAACTAGCATCCTACAGCACCACCTCAAGTCGCTACAAACTTTAGGCTCTTTTATGTTAAGGGCAGGGGACAGAGGAGGGGGTTGGGATCAAGAGGTAATGGAGGACCGCAGACATCTGGGAGCCAGCACGGGTCCAAGAAGGTGAAGAATGGCTTTGTCACAGTGCTCTTGGTCAGGTCACAGTGCTCTTGGAAATCTTTCACAAAACATAGTTGTTTTCATACTTATCCTTTAGTCCCAAAGCTAGTTTTTAAAACTATATGATATGATTGCTGTTAATTTTCTCTGTACTCTAAAATTATCCTCTCCTATGTGCAGGAATGGGTAAAGACCCCTTAAAAATGGAATTAGTTGTGTTCTTTTGCTGTTTCACTGTGACAGCATTACAGAGGAAAGCCGTAACTTTGTAGACATAGAGGGGCTCCGCATTGCTCCCAGGTGCGCCCCAAGAGTGCTGGGAACAAGATCAGTGCAGGAAGGCCGATTCCAGACCCCACACCCGGCGGGAGCGAGCGCTGCCCTTGCCGGAAGTGACCAGGTTGCGGGTTGCGGTTGCAGCTGACCTGCACTGAGGCAGCGCGGCCGCAGAGGGAGCGCCTGGGAAGTGCGGGTAATGCAGTCCTCAGACCTCCTCCTCACCCCACTTCAGTCATGCAAACCCCCAACCCTGCGGGGCTCTGTGCCAGCGGCTTCAGGCCTGCCCTGGCTCTAGCGGGAAGGTGGGGAAGAATACCCTCTTTTCTTGACTCACCATGACCCCCCGCCCAGCCTCCTGATTTGGGTTTGATTTTCTCCATTGTACCAGACTTGGGCACTCTCTGGCTTAATTATGCATCGTTGCCTCCACTCCATGTGGGAGCGCCGCACTCACAGGGGCAGCCTGGGGCGTGGAAGGACTGAGAGCCCTGCAGACCTCTCATGCTTCAGGCCCCACGGCCAGGACCTGGAACTCCTTCGCTTTTTCCCCACCCCCTTCTTCCCACCTAGAATTCTAACGTTTGCCTGGAGGTGCAGCAGCCATCTTGCAACTGGGAGGGATGCCAAGCACCTAGTGTATTCGTTTGGTTACCTGGAGCCTTTCCTTAAGACTCCTTAGTCCTTCCCAGCTTGCTCTGTTTCCACTCTTTTCCCCCTCAGTCTCTGCAGCTCCTCCCTCTGGTAGCACACAACAGTGAATAATCACGGTGGCCATTCGCTGCAGAACAAGAAATAACAAGGTGCCAAGCGGCACAGAGCCTCATTTACTTTGGAGTTTTTAATTCCTAAACAAGATAGAATTCAGTATCCTCTTGCTAGTAAATTATCTGAAATCATTGGCATAATGCATCTTGCTTAATAAAGACTGCAAGGCTGCTACAAAGTCAGAAGTTCTGTCCAGAAGTTTGTTTGGCATCTTCTTTCTTGCCTACTTTTTAAACTCACCCCCCAATTTACAAACACCACCAATTTTCTGTGCCTCTCCTACAGAGCATCCCCCCCCCCGCAGCCCTCTAAACATGGCCACTATCCCAAATTGGGTGTCTATCATGTTTTTGCTTTTAAAAAACAGTTTTATCACAAATGAATGCATTTCTAAACAACATGTTGTTTCATTTTGTTTGATTTTTGTTAATTCTTAGTTTGGGTGGTCACCTTTTTCCACTTGAGACTATGCTGGTAAGATTACCCATGTTTTGTCAAAGTATATTGAATCCATTTCCTGGGCTGTAGTTTCGTTTGCATTTCAAACAAAAGATGATGAGAATTACAGGCCCCCTTCCTCCTGCTTTAGCCTAAGTGGCATTCTGTCCTCCATGGTGAATTTTGCAGATGGCTCACCTCATCACAGACACAGTGTCAGGCCTCACTCAAGGATCGTTTTCTCCGACATCAAGGTAGTTCCCCTGCGAGGGAAGCGAGGACTGCCACAGATGTGAAGGCTGCTTAGTGAGATGGGAGCGATTTTAATAGCTCATAAAAAGTGTTATTGCTTCTCTGACTTGGAATTGCTCTGCAGAAAACAGAAACGATCATTTTATTTCTCAGGAATGCATTTCGTTAGTTCTAAGGTGATATCATCATATCAACATAGCCTGTACTGCTAAGAGAGAGGGTGACCCCACGATTTGCTCAGTGGTCCAACACAGAAGGATCTTGTGGTCAACTGCATTTCTCTTGGTCCTGAATGCATGTAACTTCAGCCTCAAATAGCTTTCCATACGGTCTCAATAAACAAAATTCAGCAAAAAAAAAAAAAAAATGAGTGCCCTAAGCACTGCAGGCACTAAGCATCCTCTGGAGCAAGAGCTGTGAGATCTGGCCTGGTCCTAGGTTTGTGAGCCATTCGCAATGTGCCCTGGAGTGGCCCTTCCCCTCTGGCCTCAGTTAGCTCATCTGTAAAATGAGGACACTGGACCAGATGGTCTTCACTAACGTCCCTTCCAGCTCCACAATTCCAGAATCTTTCAACTTAGAAAGAAACCCAGAGAGTAGAAACGTGACTGGCGAATTCCAGGGTGGGAAAAGCGTTCCAGCCGGCGGCCTGCGCTGCATGCATATTCATGGTGCTCGCAGCAGCCAGAGATGCCCCATCGCTTTATTAATCTGCTTCACTGAGCCCAAGTTTGGGTTGGAGGTAGACCAAGACTAACTGGCAGGTGATGGAACGTCAGTTTTCCTTTCTCCCTAACAAAACAACAAGATCCACTGCCTGGTCCAGCCTGCCCACATGCATTCTGCAATAACAAAGACTCTCTGAGACAGCTTCGAAAGCAGGAGTTATGCAGACTCTCCAGATTCTAAAGTTAGAAGGTGAAAACAATCGTCCGCACCTGTCCTGGGATTGAGCATGGCCTCATCTCATAGGACAGGACCACAGCCCCTCCTCCTGATCCGAGGCCGGGGTTGAGCACAGCTTCCTCTCACAGAGGACAGGAGCACGCCCCCTCCTCCTGATCCAAGGAACTCATCCGTGCTCTGCTACTCGCTAACGGATAGGACCTTGGCAAATCCTCCATCCCCATACGGTGAGATGTGGGACGAGAGGGTCCATAAGGCTACCCCATCTCTAATGGATTGAGATCGAACAACCTGTCTATAATAAAAGAAACACACATAGATGCCTATTCAGAGAGATATAAATGTATATATAGGAAAAGAACTTGGAATCCAGATGCTGCCTTCCTCTATGTCTGGGGTATTCATCAAGCACCAGCTCTGTGCTGGACTCAGGCTTTGTGTCCTTCAAACGCTATGCCAAAGTCAGGCAGGCGGTAATATTATAAAACATATGGAATATGCAAATATTCCATTTCACAGATGAGGAAACTGCATCTTAAAGACAGTAGAAACTTTCTTAATAACACGTGTATTAGTCACATAAATACAAAATGTCAATGTTAGGAATTGAACCGGGGCCTGACCCAAAGTACAAGCTACATAAACAGTAGATCTTGGATGTTTTTGCTTGGTGGAAAACACCATGTGAAGAAACTGCTGAGCTCCTCACGGTGGGGCACCACCCGCAGTACCGCCCACAGTCTAGGTGGAGCATGTGCTCTGGGCTCACATCTCCCAGCAAGCCAGCTTCTCTCTCAGCATCCCCCGTCTAAACACTGTAATTAGGAGGAAAAAGACGGACAAGTAACTCAGTTATGGCTGCACTTCTGTGATGAGTTGCACACAGAAGGTGAAAAGAAGCCGTTCTGCTTACTTTTGAATTTTTCTGAAAAAAGAAGGAGCAGAGGTGCATGAAGCCTGCAGAAGCACTTCCTGGCACTGCAAGTTTCCAATTCACCACTGGAGCGATTTTTACACACCCACATGAAATAAAGCCCACACGGTTGGGGTGGCTTCGTCACATAGAAAAATCTGTAATGATCCTGTGGAAATTAGCTTAATAATCTTTAAATAACTCATCTAGAAGGAAATTGGACTTTTTAATATGCAGGCACAGCTTTGTTCTCATCAATTCAAGGTAAATATTTTATAGAATGCCCACAGTGCTCTCACCTGTTCCCAAACATTAGAAAAACCATAAACCATAAGGGTTCCCCAATGCCATGCACAGTATTATGTAAAATGCGAGTCTCCTTTATAAGTGGGAAAGAAGCACAAGCTGAAAAGACATGCAGCTGTTTGGATTTCAGTTTGGGGAGCCAAATGTATCTGCCTCATAGGATAACTCAGATTCTGGTGAAAAGCGATAACCATGTTATGGCAGCAAAACAAGGGGCCAGAAGAGAGAAAAAGAAAATGCAGTGGCTGCCTGTGTCTTCCCTCCCTTCCTTCTCCCTCGGTCCACTTGGTCAAGGAGTGGAGAGCAGGTGTCATGAGCAGTGCAGGGTTAGAAATAACCAGGTCCAGGCACGTTTGTGTCTTTCCACAATGTCAGGCTTCTACTGATGCTATTTCAGTCACTAAAGCCAGGAGCTCCATGAAGTACCTAAGGAGGCATTCTCCTTAGTACATCTTGTCCACTCAGCAGTCTGAGCCACGGGCACACAGGCTCAAGCCACTCCACAAGTCAGACAATATTGCAAACCATGCATAATAGTATACTTCATCAATCTATAAATGTTATAGGTTCAACATTCTGCAAAAAACAAAGTAACATTTAACAGCAAGAGGAAAATGAAATAATAAAAAGGGTTAATGAACCAGTCCAGGGGAAGTGAAGAAGACAAAAAAGAGTCCTGTTCTGGGCCAAGTGGTCCATCAGTCTTGGAAGGAAGAGTCTCAGAGGTGGCAGAGCCTTCAGTGGCAGATGCCAAGTTCTCACCACGAGTGACTGCAAGACAGTGTCAGTTAAGATGATCATTTGGAGCTGCCAAAGGCTTAGTGTTTGTGCCCTTATCTGGTTGGATGCAGTCTTTATTTTTTAATTTGTGTATTCATGTTTTTGTTTTATTTATTTATGTTGTCTGTTTTTTATTTGTTTATTTAGACAAAACATCCTTGCTGGCAGAGTGTTTGTGAAGTATGAAATGGAGTGTTTTCTAGGCTGGAGTTAGTTATGTCAGGGATGCTGTATACAGCAGCGGGGAAGAAGCGGATGTCAGGCCAAGTGCCTTCCCAGGACAGCACTAAGCCACTGGCTTCCAGGGTGGTGCTAGACCAGCCACCTAGGGTTCCAGCTGAGACTGTGGAACAAGGTTGAGCTTTATTAGCAGATTTTCTGGAGTCAGAAATGTCTCGGCAAGGTGACAGGAGAGGCAGGTGGCTCTGTCCATGGAGATGCGGGGGGTAGGGAGGGAGCCGCAGGTGTTCAGTCTTGCTGGACGGATGCCAGGCTTGCGCTCGTTGTGCTGTGAAGAATTGAGAAGCCCAACGTCAACAGATCAATCTGCTCGGCCCTCCTGTTGCAAGCCTGAAACAGAGTAAATCATGAAATGCCAGGCAGAGACGCGTGCTGAAGCCTTTTACAGCACCACACCTGAATTCGTGGATGAGGAAGATCCTTTTCTTCACCGATGAAGGCAAAGAAGAGAGACATGACTTCTGGCAATTTCTGGCCAGTCACCCAGACCCCCTCATTTTCATGTTTTCTTGATTGTTCCTCTTCGTCTTCCCTGCCACACCTGCTCAGGTCTTTCTCCTTCTGCCTCTTCTTTTCAGTTTTTCTCTCTTTTAAATATATCTTCACTGGCGTGATCCAGTGAGAATGCTGGCCTTGGGCACACATGGGCTGGAATCCTGACTCAACCTGAGGCAGTCCTGTGATCACAGACAATTGACTTACCCTGATGCATTGTGGTTTTCTCATGTATGAAATGAAGATAATGCCACCAAGGATTGGCGTGACAGACTGCAGGAGATGTGTGAGAGACATTACTGGCTGCGTCACCACAGGGCTGCCACTTGCACCTCCTCAGTCACTGGTGCTACAGCAGCCAGTTCCCCACCGAAAGCCACCGCCCTGTCTTTTGCTCAGGGAGTTAGCCCTAAGTGGTTGTAAGGAGGGGTCTCGGGCACACACCTCGCAGGTTCACAGTGAACACCGAGTAAGAGAGAGTGTGACAAGGCCAGCATGAGGCCTGGTCCCAGTGAGTGCTGGTCGGTAGTGCTGTCGCTTCCCTATTGTCATTACTTCTTTGTCCTTGTCCATTCAGATGTCAGTGAGGAATACATAACAAAAAACAAACAAACAAAAAAGGCAAAATCAGAACAAAATGCATGAATCCAATGTTTTCCTCTTCATGTGGATCTACTGTATCTCTCGTCCAACTTACAACTTGGACTCCACGAAGACAGAGACTGCCCTTCTGGCTTGGCAGCTATAGCAGTCAATATATTATCAATGCCCTGTCCAATGTCAGTGCCAAGGAGACTTAAGGAGTGACCCCGAGAGTCCTGCCAGAGTGTGTCTTCTAGACATGCATCTACATTTTTGTTGAGTCTGTGGAAACAACTTTTGAAACAACTTTTCAGTAGCACATGGGCCAAAATTGTATAATATTATAAATATTGTTGAATGTCCTGAAATGAAAATATTGCACTGTGTTACAAACTCATCCCATTCCGGTCAGAGACCAAATGAAACTGAAGGCAGAGAAAATGCCAAGTGAGGGAGCAGGACCTCTTCCCTCATGGCTCGGTTTTTCCAGGCTGGGTGCAAGGGGGGCTAGCGGCAGGCCCAGCTACCATATAGCCCTGTGGCTTCAGAGCCTGACGCCCGGGTAGGAGCCAGCTGGTGACAGGCACAGGAGGCCTGTCTGTAGCCAGAGGCAGAAACATGGGGCGGAAAGCAGCAGACAAGGGCGAGCTTCACAGGACTTTCTGGCCAAATTCATAACAATCTGAAGAGCCAAATGAATGATGATGGCAAAAGATTATAACCCAGTGCGTAAACAGGATTCATGAGTCCATAGCGACAAACAAATGAAAGTGAAAGCACTTCCTTCAAGTTGAATGCCAACTAGTAATTACAGAATAAAGGGTGGAAAGGTCTCATGTTGCCCCTCACCCTGACGGGCAAGGCCACCAGGGCCTCCGCACAAGTCAGGGCCTCGGTGCCGCTGTTCTGATGGGCACTGCACTCTTCACCACACACGCACCATAGTCAACAATCAGATAGCAACAACAATAGTAAAGAAGCTCAGTCCACTGAAGAATGTTCTTGACAAAGGGCTAAAAATCATTAATTTCATTGTCTTATTTTAAACCATTTTATGGAGGGCTGATGGACTTGTGCAAAGCTGCGCATATTTCATGTGTACATTGCAGTGAGTCTGGGGACATGCCTGCAGCCTAGAAACCATCACTTCCACCAAGGCCATAAATGCATCCATCCCCTCCCCAAGTTCCTCCCACCCCTTTGCTATTATTATTACTGTTTTGTTGGGGATTTCTTTGTGACAAGACCACTTAATGTAAGATCTACCCTCGTAGTGAATTTTCAGTACTCAGTACAGAGCTATTAGAGAGAGGCACCTTGCTGTAAATTAGATCTCCAGAATTTACACAGCCAGCACAGCAGAAACTGTGTGCCTTTGACCATCTCACCCTCACCCAGTCCCAGTAACCACCATTCTACTCTCTGCTTCTATGAGTCTCACCACTTTAGACTGTGAGATCATATAGAATTTGTCTTTCTGTGCCTGGCTTATTTCACTTAATATAATGCACTCCAGGCTCATCTGTGTTGTCACAAAAGACAGGATTTTCTTCTCCTGAAGGATGAGTCACATTCTCTCACGTATGTGCACCACATTTTCCTTTTCCACTCTTCCATTGGTGGACACAGGTGGATGCCGTATCTTTGCTGTTGTAAGTAGTGCTGCAGTGACCGTGGGAGTGCAGGTGTCTCTGAACACACTGATTCCATTTCCTTTGGGTGTATAGTAGCAGGATTGCTGCATCACATGGCAGTTCTATTTTTAATATTTGGGGAACCTCCATGATGTTTCCACAATGGCTGGACCAAATGTATTTCCACCAACAAAGTAAAGAAGTTCTCTTGTGCTGCGTGCTTGCAGCACTTACCTTTGTTGTTTGTTTTTTTTAATACTAGACATCTGACAGGTGTGAGGTGATAGTTCCTTGTGGTTTTGATTTGCATTTCCCTGGTGGTCAGTGATGCTGAGCATCTTTTCATATACTCCTTGGCCATTTGTATATCATCTTTGGAAACACATGCAAAAAGTACTTCTACTGAATGCTGAGCCATGACAGTCATCCCAAGGAAAAGTGCTTGTGCTAAATTTTTTTTTTTTTTTTAGATAGAGTCTCACTCTGTCACCAGGCTGGAGTGCAATGGCTCAATCTTGGCTCAGTACAACCTCCACCTCCCGGGTTCAAGTGATTCTCTTGTCTCAGCCTCCCAAGTAGCTGGGACTACAGGCACGTGCCACCACGCCCAGCTAATTGTTGTATTTTAAGTAGAGACAGGCTTTCACCATGTTGGCCAGGATGGTCTCGATATCTTGACCTCGTGATCCACCCACCTCGGCCTCCCAAAATGCTGGGATTACAGGCGTGAACCACCGCTCCCGGCCGCTAAATTTGATTTACAAGCGAAGCTAGCCAGCTTTTTCATGAATTTCCACCAAATTCACTTAATGAATGACAGACAAATATGTTATTTACACTTGGATATTAGGCAGACGTGCTCAGAAATGAACAAACTGGGCCTGTTGCTTTAAAGAAAATAACTCTAGTTCCCAATGAGAAAATTCAAGCTTTTTAACGAACACTAAAATTTTGGAAAACCTGCAGTTCACTAGAGATTCAAGGATCAGAGGCAGCCTCAGGCCAAATTTAGTTTGATTTAACAATTCTCACCCCTTGGAGACTCCCAACTTATTAACAAATTAATGTTTTTGAAGAAACTGGCAAGAAGAAAACAAATGTTTTCCTCCAAGCATACTTGTCCAACGCAGCAATTCTTAAACTGTTTTATTGCAAGATCCCTGTTCATTTTTTAAAATTATTATATGAAGGAGGATGAGAGATTCCAGCAAGAGAAAAGGGCATTGTGTCTGGGATTTGTAGCAGCCAGTAGCCGGAAGGAGCAGAAATTGGATCTGAAGGCAGAAAGCCAGTCCTGATTCAGAAAGAAAGAAACTCAGGGCACGGAAGAAACATCTGTGGATTGTTTCAGAACTTTGCCAAGCAATTCCTCAAAGTATCCCACTATGCTCCTCTGCTTACTCAGATTGTTCTCCATGGCAAGACCCCCGAGAATCATTCCTTATCCCATATTTATCTGGACCAAGGAAAAACCTGAGTGCAGAGATCACAGATGAGGTCCTTCCCGTTTAGACACACTCTGCTCCCGGTGTCTGTCCGCTTGAGTCACCACAAGCCCATCACCCTCTCATAAGGGGTCTGCTTCATCATTCCCCAGCTGCTGCTCTTGTTGGGTTAAGGGATGAAGACCACACAGGCTGTCGAGTTCTCCTCCAGGATACTCACCACCTCCCAGGTGGCCTATTGTATCAACACATGCAGCATGGTCAGCCCTGAGACACTGCCAGGAAGTGAGAGGCCACCGTAGGAGTGTCACGCTAACAGCCAACACAGAGGCCCCCACAAAGCCTGACGCTTGGCATCCCTGGAGAATGGGTCACACTTTCACCTCATCACATAGCCATAGTCTTTGCCACCACAGCCTTCATTTTCTCACTTTTTCTATCAATGCCCAAGAAAAGCATGTTTTTCCATGCAAAACCCAGCAAAGAAGTAAAGAAGTCCCCAAGCCTGTGTTCCAGGTTAAAGGACCCTCATCAGAGTGAAGCACTAGACTGTGAAGGGGAGAAACCCATTTGGGAAAAGCCCACCACTTCAGGGAACCTGGATGACGGCCAGCAGAGCATAGTGCCACAAAGAGTGACTCTGAAAGTTTGTGTTCCATGGTTCCAAGATTTGAAGTATTTCTACTCCTCAGAGGCCTTTGTTCCTAATACCTATGGTGGACTTTTTCCACCACAGGTTTTAACCTCGCTTTGAACTATGTTCAAGTCCTATGAGGTTGCAAAGCACCACCCCAATATTCTTATACCCATAATGGGGCAGAGAAGCTACTGCAGCATTTGGTAGGGCTGTGGCTATCTGCGCAGTGGGATATGTGAAAATCAACTGGAGTCTCCTGGAGAGTGGGCTCTGGAAGTCTTCTCAGTCATCAATGCAGGCTCTTGACCTCTCACGTACTGCATGACCAATGTCTGCGCAGGCTATGTGGGCTATTTGCGATTCAAGTCCAACTATGTGCTGCTTCCAACCCAGGCAGTATTCCAGACTGCAGTCAAGCTGAGCGTGGAATGTGTATCCTGGTGTCCGGATTCCACACCTCACTGCCTTGGTGATTCAGCAGACCCTCATCACTGTGCCTGCAGTTCATCAGAGAGGGCTCAGCCTATGATCAGCATTCAGTTTGTAGTTTACAGGAGTTATTTTGCAGTCATTTCTAGAATTTTCCTAAGAAGAAGAATATCTAATACCTATCAGCCAAATGCCAAGAGGAAGGAGTTCAGAGTCCTGCTATGAGTCTGAACCCAGACGGGCCGCACCCAAAGGAGCTGAGCAGTATCACGCAAACAAAGTTCTAACCCTACAACATCAACTACTGCAATGCTTTGCAAAGTTACTGAAAGAAAATGCAGGGTTTTGAGATGGATGGCGTATGTTTTGCCATAAGTTGACAACATGCTTTGCAAGTCTGGATTCTAATGAATCTTTTTTTTTTTTTTTTTTTTTTTTTTTTTTTTTTTTTTTTTTTTGAGGGGGAGTCTCTCTCTGTTGTCCAGGCTGAAGTGCAGTGGCACAATTTCGGCCCACTGCAATCTTTGCCTCCCGGGTTCAAGCGACTCTCCTGCCTCAGACTCCCAAGTAACTGAGATTACAGGCATGCACCACCACACCTAGCTAATTTTTGTATTTTTAGTAGAGACAGGGTTTCACCATGTTGGCCAGGATGATCTCAAACTCCTGACCCCAGGCGATCTGCCCACCTCGGCCTCCTAAAATGTTGAGATTACAGGTGTGAGCCACCATGCCCAACCTGGATTTTAATGAACCTTTGCAAAACCACAAAAAAAATCTCAGTTTTAGACCAGACAGCTATGTGCCCACCTGAACTAAACTCAGTTGACAGGGCCCATTATCACAATTCAACAACTCATGTTGGGGACCCTATGAAGAGCAGTAACAACAATAATAGTTGTGATGACTTGCAAGGGCATGCTAATGGCACAGAAACCAACCATGAGAAAACTCCAGCGCTCCTGGAGTTGACATTCCCCACCTGTCAGCACAAGTACGAACTGGACTAACCCTGTTGCTTGGTTTCTACACTTGTTTGATCTTACCAGAGTAGGCAACACATGGACATTTTTGTCTCATGAGCCATTTTCCTCTGTTGAACTTATGGTTCTCTGAGAACCTGAAAATTACAATAACAGCATTATTTACAAGCTGTGATTTGATAAGGTGCCACTTAATGTTTTACATGATTATTTTGCATTTTGTGCTTTGCCGAGCTTTGTTGCTGAAGCTCCATGTCAAGAATAGCTCCACACGCCTCTGTGTGTCTGCAAAATGACAGCCCCTGCAGTTCCCTGAGGCCCAGGAGGGACAATGAGCCTTCTCCCCACATGACCCCAGATGGGGGTTTCAATGCTATGTCAGTGCAATATGTCTACAGGAAGACGCATACAAGGAATTTCCAGAGGTTTCTAGGAGTATTTGTAAGTAAAACAGTAATAGAGGTGAGGATGGTGGGAATAAAACACCTAATTTTTAAATGGCAGAGATTGTGCTAAATAAAATGTATTCAAAAAATTATTAAAGACTCCAAAGAGCTTTGGTTATGTGGTTTAAATCTATCAGTACTCACTGAAGTAGAAATTAAAGGTAAGAAACTTTTCAAGTATTTATTAATTCATTTAAAATAACAATAATAAACTAATTACATGTTAACATAAATGAAAAAAATTATTTTAAAAAACAATGATTTTCAAATGAAAATTTAGTAAGGATAGCGGCACTTTTATGTTTTCACAAAAATCTTTAATCTGTTGTGGTATGCTATCATGGTTGAAATATTTGCAGAAAATCCAGAAAAGGGAAGAGTATTTATCTTTTTTGGGTAATTGTGGGTATTCTTTTTGATATTACACCAAAACTCAAAAATAGTAGTTTATCAAAAGTTCCTTGCAATGTGGAATGTGAAACTATGCCAATTAAGGCTTCTTATTCTGTCACATTCATATCCATTACAGCTTGCAAAGATCTTTTACTCAAGCAGCATTTTGTAGCAAAATGCACTGGTCCTTTGGAAAATACTGGATCCTTGAGTTAAGAATTTTTCAAATGTTGTCACATTTCATTATACGATACTCCAAATCATCTGTTCATGCCACTGCTTATCTCATCAGAGAAGTCATTAGGTATCGGGAAACTGTCAAGCTCATGCGGGCAGACATAAGTTTTCCAAAATTGAATTTATTTATTTATAAAATATAATCACTGATGTTTATTTATTAATCAAAGTCAAAATGGGAAATAAAATATTTACCACATTACTGCACTAATCCCTTTTCTGCTCTGATTCATAATTTAGGATTCCTAGCTGTCAGAGATAGCAGGCAGCCAGCTGGGGTCAGGTTTCCTTCCCGTCTTAGCAGCTCTGTGCTGAACAATGTAGTTTCTTTTCATGGTGTGACCTTTTTATGAGTCCTAAGTATAGACTGGCCATTTGTAGTTGAGCTTCTGTATGGGAGCCTTCTGGTATCTTCAGATACCTGTGTTGTGTGTTTGGGGAAAGAGCTTTCCTTTTCCCACATTGAGGAAAACTCGCTGCTTCCTAGGACTGGTGCATTACTGTCTTCCAGGAACTTCTCTTCAGAGCTCCCTTGGTTTGGATTCACTAGTTCCTGCATCGCACAGCTTTTTAAAATTTGCTATTTGTTTTTGCCAGGTTACAGCCTTGCAGTTTTCAAGAAGTTTACAAGTTTTCTAAAAAGATACAGAGGAGTAAAGGCAGAGGTTTCAAGGCCCTCACTTGCATGGGTAGCTTCCAAGCCCTTGGCCTTAAATTAACATGATGAATATTTTTGTTAAATTTGCAAAAATAAAACCATTCCTTTTCTACACTATCAATAAGAAATAAAATTTGGGGTTGGGCACAGTGGCTCGTACCTGTAATCCCAGCACTTTAGGAGGCCGAGGCAGGTGGATCACGAGAGGTCAGGAGCTCGAGACCAGTCTGACCAACATAGTGAAATCACATCTCTACTAAAAATACAAAAGTTAGCCGGGAATGGTGGCGGGCACCTGTAGTCTCAGCTACTCAGGAGGCTGAGGCAGAAGAATTGCTTGAACCTGGGAGATGGAGGTTGCAGTGAGCCGAGATTGCGCCACTGCACTCCAGCCTGGGCGACAGAGCGAGACTCCATCTCAAAAAAAAAAAAGAAACAAAATTTTGGTTAACCTTAGTAAAGAAAGGACTGAATATTTCTACTCTATAAAAATATTATGAACTGTCATTATATCAAAAGCAATCAAAGAGTGTGGGAGGAAAATGCTGGCTGCCCTTTTTGGTGGAGTGGGGTTGGCACAGCAGGGCAGGATCTCAGCTGGCCCACACCACATCATCGCTGCACCTGCCGGCCAAGTGCGGAAGGTCTTCCACACGTCCTTCCCTTGTGGTCTCCTTTGCACTCACCAGCAGGATTTGGGTACTTCCTTCCTAAATGGTCTCTGCATTTTCCTCTTTCGTCTGCACACAGATGCCTACATGTCACTTTTGTTTTCTGGAATTACACAGAATTATCCTTTGCATACATTGTGGTGTTCGAAGCCCCATCTGATTTCTAGTTTTGTGTGATGACATCCACCACCATCATCACTCTTCATGCATCTCATACCCCAATATCTGCTTGGCTATTTCCAGAAGCTGTTTCTGCTGCCCATAGGACTGGCTCACAACCCCTCCTTCTCTATAAAGCTTCCACAGACCCAAGCATCCTCCTCCTCCCAACCAAACTAGCCACACACCGCCGAACTCTGTGGTAGCTACTGCCCTTACATTCACTCACGTGACTGTCTCTCTGTAGGTCATGAGCTTCTGCAGACAATAAGCTCTTTACCCTAGGCAACTAGCACAATGGTTTGTAATTAAATAATATTTATCATTTAACTAGAGAGATTAGCAAGAGATAGATATGGTTCTGTGAAAAGGACCTCCTTGGGTAGAAAGATCAAGAAAAGCCAGAGAACCAGAACTAAGCAGATTTTTTCCTAGGAAAGCTCAATTATATTTTGAGTTTGCTGAGACTTTGCATCTTTGAATTTCAGAATACTGGAGGAGGAAAAACTAGAGCAGCAGGAGCCTCTTTCCTATGGTTTCATCATTAAGAGTGACACAGAGCTGCCTCCTTCAGACGATGACCCGAGATTCAGGTTAAGTGAGGAGGTTCCAGCAAAGCGATCTCTCCACATTCCTCTGAGAGAGGACTGCACAGATTGCAAAGGCAGGAGGCATGCCTGGCCATCTGAGAGCCATGACTACAGCTCCCTCCAGATGATTTCCAGTGGAGCAGGCCTCATAATGTGGAGGTCAGCATATAGTACAGTCTGCCTCCCCGACCCCAGCTCCCACTCCTGCAGCCAAAAAGCCTGCTGGACCTGGGCTCTGAGCCCCCTCCAAGGATGAGAAGCAGAAGCAGCACTTTAGGTTTTTGTCCAGGTTTGATCATGAATGAGTAGAAGGCCCAGTAACTACATTCCCCCTAAACAAAAACATTGTATTGGCTCCTCAAAAAGCAGGAATATAGGAGGAACTGACTCTTCTCTCTCTACCAACACCACCCTTTGACTCCCCTCACTTTGTCTCCTTTGCTCTTCACATGTTGCAGTGAAGGGAAATCCTAGGGTCAAATAGTTTGCAGGAGAGCAGGGCCAGTAGATGCAAAGCTCAGTTAAGACTTGAAGACCTGGAGAGAGAAAATCAGGGGCAAATCAGAGGCCCAAATGGGACCTCTGCTGCCAGCATTCCAACCTCCTATTGTCAAAACTGTAAAATATTTTCAGAATCTATCAATTATTTTATTTTTTCTGTGATAGGAGAAAATCATGGAAGTCGATAGAGTAAAATTTAAAATAAGTCCCAAATGGTGGAATTTTTTTATGGATGGTAAAACTAATGTATGTAGAAAAAAATACAACACAGAAAACTTGGAAACCTTTTTTTCAGTTGAAATAAAAGGTTGAATCATCCATCAGGGGCCCATGTTCTTTCTCTCTACTTTCACTTTGAGGCTCAGGCACAGAGCTTCAGCACACAGCCTCCGGGGGGCTGTCCTGATTCTAACCACAGTATTCCCGGAGAAAGGAGGCAAGGGCTGAGAAAGAGTGTGTCGTCCCCACTCTTCAGAGCCCTTCTTGGAGGTGGTGTCCATAAGTCACTCGTGTCCCATCGGAGTGCTCACACGGTCACACCTCACGGGGAAGTAGAGTCTACTCTGGGTGGTTGTTCACCCAACTAAAAATTCCAAATGCATTATTGTAGAGAGAAGGGAGGGCAGGCATGGGAGAGTGCCAGTGGCCTCCAACTCAGGGTCAAATCCCAAGGACAATCTATGTTAGGCCAGCAGCGAATGAGAATGAAGACGCAAATGGGAGAGACTAAGAGGAACTGTGCAGGGAAGTCAGGGGCTGCAGCAGCCCAGCCAGAGAGGCCCGGACACAGAGACTCTCAGGAGGAAAACACGGCTGCTGACTCCAGGAGAGAATTCAGGGGAAAAGATATATTTGGAAGATTTTTAAGTGAAGTTATACCATAGGGTTTGCAGCATAAACCCTCTACACTGAACACCTACAAAATCCCTGATAAAGGCCTCGTGGCTTGTTAATATGGTTTGGAGTGGACCTGTTTGGGTAAAGATTTGGGGAGGCCCATGTCAGGGTGGGCTGAATCGTTGTGCTTAAAACACACTGGAGATTGCATATTGTATTGCAGCGGGTGATTGGTGGGTGAAAGAAAGATGCACTCATTCATCTCTGAGTGGAGAGATCTCTCTGGGCTGGTCACAGTGTATGAAAACAGGGCATGAAGAATGTCTCCAGCCCACATGGGCTGCATTCTTGCTGGTTGGGAGTGTGTCCCCATGTTCTCCACCTTCCTCATGGGCCTCCTGTACTGGTTAAGAAGGAAGAGCCAGGTGCGGTGGCTCGTGACTGTAATCCCAGATATGCAGGAGGATGGCCTGAGGCCACGAGTTCCAGACCAGCCTGGGACACATAATGAGACCCCCATCTCTAAAGGTAGTTTGTGCCTGTAGTTCCAGCTACTCAGGAGGCTGAGGTACACTTGACGATTGGTTACCATTCACAGTGACATCAGCAAAAGTTTCCCTGGAGATTGGGGTGTGGTTGTCTTTTGCTTCACCCTACTTTGCCATTGCCCATGTTTGTCTTTCCTTGATTCCGTGGTTTTCTGTGGAAACTGAGGGAAGCATGAGTTTGTGCTGCTGTTCGACATCACAGTGGCCTGAGGTCTGAAAAGGTAGTCAACCTGAGAAATTGTCGGGCGATGAGGAGGGCATTCTAGGCAGAAATGACGACATGAAAAAATAGAGTTAGGAGCACAAAGCCACAAATCAGAAATCAAAAGTAAAGGGAGCCGGAGAAGGCAGGATGGAATAAAAACACATCTAGAAAGATCTAGGGTTCAGTGGGTCAGTGCATCTCCTCTGAGGCGTCAGCTCCAGTCAGCTGGGAACTGCAGCCTAGTGGGGGCCTCTCACACATTGGAAAGAGCACCTGGATTAGTCAGTGAGGTTTGCCTCCAGGGGCTGGCCCTATTTAGGAAGACCAGCAGACACAAAGATAACTCATCACACGTCTAAGTTAAGGGCATAGAGGGCCTGGGACGCCACTAAGAAGTCTGAGGTCTGTCTAAAGGGGCTCGTTTCATAACTGAATGCCAAATACATTCAGTGATCTCAGGGTCCCAGGACCTGCTCTTGACTAAAAATTAAGCTGAGACACCCTCTATTAAAAGCTGGCCAGAGGAGATGGTGGGTTGCATGTGGTTCCTGGGCCAAGTTTGCTTCTGGAACAGCAGTGCAGAGCAGCAGGGACAGGAAGAGCCCCAGGGACGTGCAGGCTGGGAGGAGAGGCTTCCAGCTGCCTCTGAAAGGGAGCTTTCCTCTTTCCAATGTGCTGTTCTTTCTGTGAAAAGTCTTTCTAGAGCTGGGCTGATGGCATGTGAGTGTCACCATGTGTCATTCTGCAAGTGCTCTGCAAATTACCAGTGATTCTCCCTCACGTCCCAGGGGAAAAGCAATTTTTATTGTCCCACTGTGATCCACGAATCTTATCGTGTCTATGAATCCTGACTGTTGGACTTCAAACCCTCTGGGCCGTTTCTCAAAGAGCTCCATGGAAAGCGAGCTCCTGATGGCTGCACGGACGTCTCAAACTTCCTGAAGTGTCTACTCAAAATAGTCCCTAACCTAATGGCATGACTTTGGAAATGTATGTTTTAAGCTTCCACATGTCAAATTCCCCCATCCACCCAAAACAATTTCCTAAGGGCTAGCTTCCTGGGACCCGCATATTCCCCATCTTTCTGCCTAAGCCCCCATCTGGACATGGCTTGGTTCATTGCTCACAAACGCTCCTACCCTCTCTCCCCACCACCCCCTCATTTGGGCCACGCATCTGTGTCATCTTCCAGGAGCTCCTGGATCTGCCATTCATCAGCTGTTTAGGTTACTATTCCCTCCATGCCCATGATGCCATTGTGTTTTGTGCTTCTTCATGTGAAGTTAAAGGAGAAGATATCTAAGAACATAACCTTGAGAGCACTAGCAACCACAGGTGGACTGTGAGGAGGAAGCCAATGAAACATATTGAGGAGAAATAAGCAGAGAAGCAAGCAGGTGGCTTTGCAGGAGTCAAGAGGAGAGAAACATTGCGAGGAGTGCACGGTCTGGGTCAAACACCAGAGGGATGGCATGGAAGACAAGGACTGAAAAGTGTCTACTGGATAATTCTATCAAGCGGGGCAGCTGGGCACAACCACAGAAGAACTGGCTCAAGGGGAAATTGTGCAGCTAGTAGTCAGGTGGAATCCAGATGTCAGTAGGACCTAGTGAAAGGGGCTTCAATTTTTGAATCGCTCAAGCTTGGCCAGAAGCTGGCTCTATGGTTTACTAGCTCCGTGATCTTGGACAAATAACGACTTCTCTGAGCCTGTTTCTCTTCTGTAAAATGGACATAAAACACCTTCCTTGCAGAATGTGATGGTTAATACTGAGTGTCAACTTGATTGGATTGAAGGATACAAAGTACTGTTCTGGGTGTGTCTGTGAGGGTGTTGCCAAAGGAGATCAGCATTTGAGTCAGTGGACTGGGAGAGACAGACCCACCCTCAACTGGGTGGGCACCATCTAATCAGCTGCCAGCGCAGCTAGGATAACAGCAGGCAGAGGAACGTGGAAGGACTAGACTGGCTGAGTCTTCCCGCCTCCATCTTTCTTCCAAGCTGGATGCTTCCTGCCCTCAAACACTGGACTCCAAGTTCTTCAGCTTTTGGACTCTTGGGCTTACACCAGTAGTTTGCCAGGCGCTCCCGGGCCTTCAGCCACAGACTGAACACTGCACTGTCAGCTTCCCTACTTCTGAGGTTTGGGGACTCGGACTGGCTTCTTTGTTCCTCAGCTTGCACACAGCCTACTGTGGGACTTCACCTTGTGATCATGTGAGTCAATATTCCTTAACAAACTCCCCTTCACATATAGGTCTATACTATTAGTCCTGTCTCTCTAGAGAACCCTGACTAACACACAGAAGAGTTGTGAAAATGACCGTTGGTCTGCCCTCACCCTTTCCCTTCTGCTCCTTTAACCGCATGCGCTCAGTGTTACCTTCTGTGGCACCTGCTCACCGTCATCCCGTGGTGACTCATGTGGGTAACTTCATCAGAGAAGACCCTCCCTGCCTGTCACCTCAGGTACAGCCCACTAAGTGAGGTGGCTGCAAGCGCAGATCCTGCACCTGCCAAAAGTGAAACGAATCTGTTCCCGGAGCCTGAGGTGCAAAGGGCAGGAAGCTCCCTGCGCACCCCTGCGGCCCCAGTGCGGCTCTCCCAGTCCCGCTGCCTCCCACTCGGAGTCTCTGCCGTCTGGGACCCGCTCCACCTCCCGGCCCCCCTCCCACTCCCTGGCCCTCGGGGCATCCTGTCTCCATTCACAGCCCAGTGCCCCCCACTCCCACGGCCTCGGGCACAGCTTCCACAGGAAAACACCCACATCTCTATCTCTTGCCCCGTTCCCCGTCCTGAGGGCGACGCGTGGCCACTGAGCACACAGACCCAGCACAGCGACCCTCGCCTTCTTCGCGCCCCGAGCAGAGGATGAGCCCCAGGCCAGCCCTGTAGCTCGCGCCGGCAGCCCTGGGCTGGCTCCGCACCCGCGCCTCGTGCTTCCACGGTGGACCCAGAAGACACCCCCCTCGCCCAGCCCAGCTTCCCTGCCAGACTGAGAGCGAGGAGGAGGGAGGGGTCGGGGAGCGAAGGCGGAGGGAGAGCTGGGCGGAGGGAGGAGGCGGGATCGCGGCACCAGCGGGCTGGAGCTACAGGGTCCCGCGGAGACCCAGCGGATGGAGTGGCGGAGCGCGCCCCCTGCCGGCCGAGGCCTCCCCCCGTTCACAGCGCCCCCAACCCGCCAGCCGCAACATGCCCCTGCGTGGCCGGGAAGGCTGGACCTCCGTTCCCTGCCCCGATAGCCCGCGGATCAGCCCGGCCCCGCACGCATCGGCCCCGCAGGGCCAGGTCCCTGACTCCAGGCCCACTCGCAAACGTCCTGGCGGCTGCGGCCCGACCACCATCCAGGCCTCGCCCGCCGGCAGTTGCCCGGGTTCACACAGGAACGAGCTCCGACGTCCCCGCTGCGTCCCGCCTGAGCTTCGCCCGGGCCCAGGGGACGCCACGCTGCACGGGGACAGAGCCGCTCCGTGTGACAATGCAAGAAGAAAGGGCGAGCTCTTTTCCACCTGTCTCATCTCAATGTGAACCGCGGCCCGGATAACAACTGTTCAGGGACTTCTGAGGAGCTCAGCCAACGCTCATGCCTGCCTACATTTTCTCCAAATCTGCCTTCAAACAAACTTCCTCTTGTCACAGACGAACCCATCTCCACGTTAGAGTGCATCGTGGGGTTTCATAAAAGCCAGTGCTCTGGAATCGTCAGTCTGTTTTTACAACACTGAGTGTAACGGCCTTCTGTTAAATCTCAGGAAACACTCGCGCGCCAGAGAGGCCCGCGCCCTGGAACGCGGCGGACCGCCAGTGCCCTCTGCGGGTGGCGCGCGGCCTGCGCAGCGCAGCGATCAGGCCCTCAAGTCCCGAAGCCCCAGCGCCCGCCTCCTAAGAGCTGGCCCCGCAGGAAGGAGCCCAGCTCCTGCCTACTGCCTTCCGACGTCCTGTAAGTGGACCCCGCTGCCCGGGCCTCAGTGGTCTGGCCTGGAATGAAGAGTCTGAGCCAGGTGGTCCCAAGCGCTGCCAGGCTCCCGCATTTTCTGACAAGGAAGTAATCAGTCACGTGCCCTTGCCAAGGTTTGGGCACCAGACTCTTTGACACCTGGTGTAGACTCAGCAAAATCCCATGAACCACTATGCCCTTCAGATCAATAGACTATCACCTACTTCATTCGGAATGAAACCTGGGACAGAGCCAGCTGACCGAGATTCCCGTTCCTGCATTTGAAGGCTGGAGGGTATGGAGAGTCCCTAGACAGTGGCACTCACCCCTGCCACGCCCTGTGCTGCAGGTTGTACACGATATAAAACATGACACTGACTGCCCGTGAGGATCTTGACAAGTTGTTCTGAAGATGGCACTGTGCTAAGTCCCTGAGAGTCACAGGGCCTCAAGGCGGCATGGCGGCATGGCGTGGCTGGTTCTGCCACATGCCAGCCGTGTGACCTCTGAGTCTCCACTTCTTCAGTGCTGACAATAAAGGGGTTTTACTAAGGGCCAAACAAGATAATGAATGTGAAACTGCTCAACGAACCCCAAAGAATTATGCATAGATGCGATCATTAAGATGCAAAGCCATCAAGTTACCACCTGGCATGCTTAAACTGTAAAGAGTGAGTCAAAGTAAACTGAAGAGGAAAATCCAAAGTTATGCAGAAAAGAAATAAAGAGGTCTTACGTAGCAATACCAAACTTATGTCAGGCACTATTTCTCAAAACACAACTCCACTGAGATGCACCAAGGAAAGAAAGGATTTTCTGGGCAAAAGCTTTATGCCCCTCTAGGGCACTCACAATGCTCGTCAGCACACAGAGCTACAAAGAGTTCAGATTTTGCCACCCAATTTGTTACTAAAAACACTCAATTTTCAGCGCTGCTTTGGATTTCAGAATTGCAGATTAAAAACATGGTAAACCCTGTATTAAAATCCATTAAAAGTTCCTGAGTTGCTCCTGTCTCTGGTCTCTCCAGAAGAATTTATCTTTCTTTTTTGGACAATCGTTCTTTTATAAGAATTGGTCTTTCAGCCTACTTTGAGTTCACCTAGTTGTTGGAAATTTAGTAGAAAAAATAACCTTGCCTTTTAGGGTTGACTTAGGTTAAAATGTCTAATGTATATAAAGTGTTTATCATGTAACAAGGCACACGAGGGTTTATTATGTGGGATACTCCTACCACCTGTGGTGGAAGGGGTTTCTTGTGGCCTCAGGTCATGCTGGAGGGATGCCACCCCACAACTGCTCCAAAAAAAGCACCCATGCCACCACCTCATGCCAATATTCTGAACCCCACGATAGTGACCTAACAAGTGTAAGTAATAGTGAAAATCACAGGACAGACTAGTTGAACTCAGGACTGACCTAGAACATATGATATGCCAGATGACAATGAGAGATGTAGATAGATGACATGAGAAAATTAGATCAATTATCTAATAGTTGATTCATCCTTAAATGCCAGATTTTTATCTGCCATATAATTCTTACTGATTATATAGACTGAAAGGCAGAGGGGGGATGATGAGTCTATCCAATGAATATAGAGAATGGCTCCAAATTTTAACTCTCTAAAACATCACCACGTGCTGTGTCTTTTCCTAAAAATCAGGATCTTTTTTCAACCAGTACATACCTCCTTGACCTGACACTTAACATAGGACAAAAAAAAAAAAAAAAACCACCGTTCCCAAGTTGAGTATAATCTATTTATATTTATATCCATAATCACAAGGATAACCACTGTTCCCAAATTAGGTGTACTCATGTAATAGCAGGCCCAGTTCTGGGCTCTCTATGCTTTTCCTTTTATCTGTTTGTTGGTCTTCATGCCTGTGCCACACTGTCTTGATCGCTGTAGGTTTATTGGCTTTCTGTAAGTTTTGAAAGCTGGCAATGTAAGCCTGCCAACTTCTTTTTCCTTTTTTACAAGATGGCTGTGCAGACTCTAGGTGATTTGCATTTCCATATAGATTTTAATATTTTGTCAGTTCCTACAAAAAGTCCTGCTGGGCTTTTATACACACCTATTTGGGAAGAATTGCTATCTTAGTAATACTGACTCTTATAATCCATAAACATGGTATATCTTTCCATTTATTTAAGTCTTCTTTAATATTTTCACCACCATTGTGTAGTTTTCAGTATAGAGATCTTACATATTTTTGTTGATGTATTGCAAAACATTGCATGTTTCTGTTGTTATAGTAAACATAATTTTTAAAATTTCATTTTCTAATTCTCTACCGTTAGTATACTAAATTTACATTGATTTTTGCTTATTAATCATATAGACTGCAACTTTTTATTAGCTCTAGTGGTCATTCTGTAGATTCCTTAGAATTTTCTTTTTAAGTTAATGGTCTTTTTATTGGGGGAAAAACTAGCATTTACAACTTGGAATGGAAGTAAACTGTAACTTGTTGAACAGCAATGTTGATGACTGTGCTGAAGCCCAGCCACAGCCTACTCTGCTGGCTCAAAGTCATGGTTCAGAGGGTTTTAAAAACAGAGTCCAAAGATGCTCCCTTGGTAAAAGTTTCTTGTTAAAAAATTTGTGTGAACAGTGACAGCCATTTCACTCTAGAACAATGCAGACAACACTAAACCAACATACATGGGCATGCCACCAGGGTATGTCATCATCACCATGGATCACGGCACACAGAAGTACAAGACGACCATCCCACTAGTCGGGCTATGTCTCAAGAGTTTCTCCTTCACCCCATTTTTCTGTACATCATCCTAACATAAACCAATTTTAAATGTTTGTTTTCAGTAAATCAGTTATGACAATTTATACTAAACAAATTGAACCAGAAACCATTTGAATAGGTTTGGATTTTTCTTTTTTTTTTTTTTTTTTAAATGCAAATGGCTGACTGCTGTCAGTTGTCCAGCTGTATGCATGAAAAACTGGCCAGCCCAAACAGTGTATTAATCATGACTAAATGGAACTTTAAGGAGTCCTTATTATTAAGGTAGTACATGTACTTACATTGTAAAACTGATGTGTAGCTTGGTCTTTAGGGGACAGGATCACCAACAAATACATGCAGATTTTGTGTGTGTGGATAGAAGGTACTTTTGACATTCAGTTTTGCTATATAGAAACAGAATGAATCAGCTGGGCACAGTGGCTCACGCCTGTAATCCCAGCATTTTCGGAAGCTAAGCTGGTCAGATCACTTGACTCCAGGAGTTTGAGGCCAGCCTAGCCAACATAGCAAAACCCCGTCTCTACTAAAAATACACAAAAATTAGCTGAATGTAGTGGCACACGCCTGTAATCCCAGCTAATTGGGAGGCTGAGGTATGAGAATCGCTTGAACCCAGGAAGCAAAGGTTGCAGTGAGTCAAGATCATACCACTGCACTCCAGCCTGGGTGACAGAGCAAGATTCTGTCTTAAAAAAAAAAAAAAGAAAAGAAAAGAAAAGAAAAGAAAGAAACAGAAACAGAAAATTATAAACCTTTTTCTTTTTTTTTTTTTTTTTTTTTTTTTGCAAGAGGTAAGTAAAAGATTCCATTTGATTCTTCTAGAACAGGGAAAAGGGGCTGGAAGTAGGTCTTCATTTTTGCAGTCATAATCTATATTAATTCTTCATAGTCAACTTGTCTGTCTCCATCAATATCTGCTTCTCTGATCATTTTATCTACTTCTTCATCTGTTAGTTTTTCTTCTGTTTGTCATGACATGATGCAGTTCTGCTGCACTGATGTAATCATTGCCACTATCGTCAAAGACTTGGAATACCTCATTATTTCTTCCTCACTATATGTGTCTTTCATTTTTCTAGCCATCATGGTCAAAAATTCGGGGAACTAAATGGTGCCATTGCCATCATCATCCACTTCATTGATCATGTCCTGCAATTCAGATTCTGTTAAGTTCTGACCCAGTGACCTCATGATGGTTCCAAGTTCCTTTGCTGTGATGGTGCCATTACCATCTTTATAAGATAGGGAGAAAGCTTCCTTGAATTCAGCAATCTGTTCTTTGGTCAGCTGATCAGCCGTGGTGCCAGCGAAGGGAGGAAGAGCAGAAGGGGCGAGGTGGCAGCATTGGCCCAGAGGCTGGGACTGCAGGGAGCCTCCTCTGCTGCTGCTGCTGCTGCTGCTACGGGCATGCTGTGCACTGTGCACTGTGCCACCACCTGCATCCCCACCTAATGTGAGTAATGGCACCTCATCCATGACATTCCCAGCACCACTGCACAGGATTTTTTAATATAAGCAATAACAAGTCATGACTATAGATGACTAAAACCCAGGCCAAGCTGTACCCACAAAATTGTGTCTCTCTGTGGAATGTGTAGATCCTGGAGAAATGAAAGGGGGGAAAAACTTAAGATGTTTCATTAAGGCACTAAAACTGTATGTTTACATGACTAACAGAAATGAATACAGTAACACAAAGAAGGTGAACCAGATTAGCAAAGTTTTTGCCTCTTGATTGCTATTTCCTTTGATTTCAGGGGAGAGGGATTGATAGACAGGACGAATCCCATTCCATTTACATTTGGATAAACCATCTACTCCCTTAAACAGCGTTACTATAAGTAAAAATATTCAAAAGGTCAGTCAGTCTCCCAAGCAAGATGGTGGAACAGGATTTTCCATGGCTGTCTGTCCCTTCTCAAAAACATCCATTTGAACAACTATTCATGTGTGAAAATACCTTCATAAGAGCAAAGGAATCCAAGGGATAGATTTCAGTACCTGGGTGCAGCAGAGAAATAGAAAAGAGGGCAGGAAGGACAGTTTCAGATGACCCACATCACTCGTCCCCCACGCCCAGGCAGTGCAGGCTGGAAAGAGATACCCTCCATGTGGGGAAGGGAGAGTTAAGTGAGCACCCAATTTTGCTGTGGACCTTAGCAGTAAAACCTGGTGCCAAGTCAGACCCCAAAGTCCAAGGCTCCAGGCTGACCCTGCAAATTAAGGCTTCAGGCCCACCTCAGATTCTGGACTGGCCCCAGCACCAGACCTACTCCCATAGTCCCAGACTTCAGGAATGCCCCAGTGATCAGCTCCTCTAGTGCCAGATCCCAAGGGCCCCCACCATGACCCTAGGCTCCATGTCTTCTCCAACACCAGGTGGACCCCTCTGTGGGAAGGAAACTTAAGATGCAGCCCTCAGGCTACAGACTCCAGTGGACTCAAGATCCAGGCCCTCCCCTGTAAACCCTAACACCAGGCCAGTCACTGTAGACTTAGGTTCCAGGGCCACTCCCATGGAACTAGGCTCCAGGCTGGCCCCAGTGGACCCAGGCTCCAGGACCATGCCTAGGGATGCAGTCTCCTGGCCCATCCCCATGGTTTCAGACACCAGACCTGGCCCCATGGGCCAGATGCCAGGTTTTCCCAAGTTAACCCTAGTGTGAGGCCAGCCCCCACAGATTCAGGACCAGGTTAATCTCCATGGACACAGACACCCGGTCCCCCAGCACCAAGTCATCCCTTTGCAGACTCATGCTTAAGTTCCACTCCAGTACCGGATCCTCTCCTGTGGACCCAGGTTCCAGCCAGGCCCTGCAGATATGGGTTCCAAGTCTGCTCCTGAAAACCCAGTCAAAAAGCCCACTGTAGTGGACCCTGGCACCAGGCAAGTCCCCTGTAAATCCAAGAAACAGGCTCACCCACCTGATGACCCAGAACCAGGTCAAACTGCCTGAAGACTCCAGCAACAAGCCTATCCACAGATCCCCAGAAGGTGGCCCACCCAAAATCTCTAGATGGGCTGACTGGTGAACGGTTTTCACTGTCAAAGCCAGGATGTACAGGTTAGAAGAAGTACCTACTTCTTCAAAGCACAGACACCAATGCAAGGCAAATATCACAAGTAATCAGGGAAACATTACACCACCAAAGGAAAAAAATAAGTAACTGACTCTAAAGATATGGAGATCTACTAACTGCCTGACAAAAATCTCAAAATAATCATGCTAAAGAAGCTGAGTGAACTATGGAGAACACAAATTAACAACTAAACCAAATCAGAAAAACAGTACATGAACAAAATTATAAGTTAAATAAAGACATAGAAACCATTTTTAAAAAACCTGAAATTCTGGACCTAAAGAACAAAAAGAACAAAAAACAATTAACAAAATGACAATAGTAATGCCATACCTAATCAATAATTATTTTAAAGGTAAATGAATTAAAATCTCTAATTAAAAGATATGGAATACCAAATGAGTAAAAAAAAAGATATAACAATATACTGCTTATAAGAGATTCAGTTTAGCTTTAAAAACACACAGAGGTGAAAAGCAAAGAATGGAAAAAGATATTACATGCAAAAGGTGACCAAAAGAGAGAGCAGAGTGGCTATATTTAGACAAAATATACTTTTAAGTTAAAAACTCTCATAAGAGACAAAGAAGTTTATCATATAGTGATAAAGTCATCAATTTATTAAGATACTATAACAATTATAAATATATACTCAACATTGGACCACCTGAGTATATAAAGCAAATATTAGTAGAACTGAAGGGATAAATACCCAGCAATACAATAATAGTAAGAGACTTTAACAACTCACTTTCAACAATGAACAGACAATTCAGACAGAAAATCAATAAGGAAACACTCGACTTGAACAATACCGTAGACCAAATAAATCTAACCAACATACACAAACATTCTCTCTGACAACGGCAAAATATACATTTTTTTCAGGTGTACATGTAACATTTTCCAGGAAAGATTGTATATCAGGCCACAAAACAAGTCTTAACAAATTTAAGAAGACTGAAATCATAATAAGTATATTTTCTAACCATAATGGTATGAGAGTAAAAAATCAATAACAAAAGGAAAACCAGAAAATTCATTTATAGATGGAAATTAAACACACCCCCGAACAATCAATGGGTCAAATACAAAATTTAAAGAGAAATTAAAAATATTTTGAGACAAATGAAAATGAAAACACAACATAACCAAAATTTATGGGATGCAGCAAGAACAGTTCTAAGATGGATGTTTGTAGCAATGAATGTCTATGTCAGAAAAATCTCAAATAAACAACCTAAGGTTGCATCCCAAGGAACTAGGAAAAGAAGAAAAAACTAAGTCCAAACTTAGCAGAAGGAAAAAATAACAAAGATCAGAACAGAAATTAATGAAATCAAGACTAGAAAAACAATAGAAAAGTTCAATTGCAATAAGAGTTACTTTTTTGCAAATATAAAATTAACAAACCCTTAGATAGTCTAACTAAAAAGAGAAAAGACTCAAATAAATAAAAAATTATAAATGAGAAAGGAGACATTACAGTGGATACCACAGAAATAAAAAAGATTGTAAGAGACTATTAAAAATTGTACTTCAACAAATTGGATAACTTAGAAGAAATGGACCCACTGCTAGAAATATAACAGCCTACCAAGACTAAATAATGAAGAAACTGAAAAATCTTAACAGACTAATGGTAAGTAAGAAAATTGAATCAGTAATCAAAACCCTCCCATCAAAGAAAAGCCCTAAACTAGATGGCTTCATGGGTGAATTATACCAAACAGTTAAAGAAAAATTAACGTCAATCCTTCTCCAACTATTCCAAAAAAAAACTGAAGAAGACAGACTACATCTAAACTAATTTTACAAGTCCAGCATTACCCCAATACCAAGACCATTCAAGGACACTATAAGAAAAGAAAATTACAGGCCAATATTCCTGATGAACACAGATGCAAAATCCCTCAACAAAATGCTAGCAAATGGAATTTTACAGTACACACATGTACCATGATCAAGTGAGTTTCACCCCATGGATGGAAAGATGGTTCAACATACACAAATCAATAAATGTCACACACCACATTAACAGAATAAAGGATAAAAAGTACATGATTATCTATATAGACGCAGAGAAAACATTTGACAAAATTCAGTATGTTTTTTCAATTTTTTTTTTTTTCTTGAGATGGAGTCTTGCTCTGTTACCCAGGCTGGAGTGCAGTGGCGCAATCTCAGCTCACTGCAACCTCCATCTCCCAGGTTGAAGCAATTTTCTTCCCTCAGCCTCCCTCGTAGCTGGGATTACAGGAATGTGCCACCACACCTGGCTAATTTTTATATTTTCAGTAGAGACAAGGTTTTACCATGCTGGCCAGCCTGGTCTCGAACTCCTGACCTCGAGTGATCCATCCGCCTTGGGATTACAGGCGTGAGCCACCTTGGGATTACAGGCATGAGCCACCATGCCCAGCTCAATATCTTTTCATGATAAAAAATGCTCAGCAAATTAGATATAGAAGGAACGCATCTCAATATAATAAAAACCATATATGGCAAACTCACAACACATCATACTCAAGGGTGAAAAGTTGAAAGCTTTTTCTCTTAGATCAGGAGCAAGACAAGGAGACCCACTCTCACCACTTCTGCTCCATATAGCACTGGATGTCCTAGCCAGAATAATTAGGCTAAATAAATGAATAAATAAAAGGCATTCAAATCAGAAATGAAGAAGTAAAATTTTCTCCATTTGATGTCATGATCTTATATATAGAAAATCTTAAATACTCCACCAAAAAAATTGTTAGAACTAATAAACAAGTTCAGTAAAGTTACAGGATACAAAATCAACATACAAAATTTAGTAGGGTTTCTAATACCAATCACAAACTAAGAAGAAAACAAGAAAAAAGCCTATTTACAATAGCTACAAAAAAATAAAATACTTGAGAAAATTTCACTAAGGAAGGAGGTGAAAGAGCTGAACACTAAAGACTGTAACACACTGATGAGAGAAATGAAAGAAAATGCAAATCAATGGGAAGGTATTTCATGTTCATGAATTATTAGAATTAGTATTGTCAAAATGTAGTATCCAAAGTAATCTACAATACAATTCCTATCAAAATTCAAATTTCATTTTTCAAAGAAATAGATAATCCTAAAATTTGCATGGAGCCACAAAAGATGCTACATAACTAAAATAATCTTGAGCAAAAATAACAGAGCTAGAAACATACTACCTGATTTCAAAATATACTACAAAGCTTTGGAAATTGAAATAACATGGTGGTCACTTAAAAAAAGAAATATAGACTAATTGGCCAGGCAAGGTGGCTCACACCTGTAATCCCAGAACTCTGGAAGGCCGAGACGGGTGGATCACTTGAGGTCAGGAGTTTGAGATCAGCCTGGCCAACATGGCAAAACTCCACCTTTACTAAAAATACAAAAATTAGCCAGGCTGTGGCAGGCACCCGTAATCCCAGCTACCTGGGAGGCTGAGGCAGAAGAATTGCTTGAACCTGGGAGGGAGATGTTGCAGTGAGCCAAGATGCACTCCAGTGGTGCACTGCACTCCAGCCTGGGTGACAGAGCAAGACTCCGTCTCAAAACAAAAAGAAAAAAAAGAAAGAAATATAGATCAATGGAACAGAGCAGAGTCCAGAAGAAAATCCATGCATTCACAGTTGATTGATCTTCAGCAAATATGCCCAGAACCCACAACAGAAAAAGAACAGTCTCTTCAATAAATGCTGTTAGGAAAACTAGATGTCCACAAGCAGAAGAATGAAATTAGACCTTTATGTCATACCAAATACAAAACTAAACTCAAAATGAGCTAAAGTCTTAAATGCAATACTTGAAACTGTAAAAGTCTTAGAAGAAAACAGGAAAAAGCTTCTTGACATTGGTCTGGGCAATGACTTTTTTGATGTGTTGGCAAAAGCACAAGCAACAAAAGCAAACATAGACAAATGGGATTGCATCCAACTAAAAAGATTTCGCATAGCAAAGGAAACAAACAACAGAGCGAAGAGACAACCTGTGAAATGGGAGGAAAATATTTGCAAACCATGCAGTTGATAAGGGGTTAACATCCAAAATATACAAGGAACACAACTTAATAGCAAGAAAACACATAACCTGATCTAAAAACAAGCAAAGGATATGAAAAGACTTTTCTCAAAAAAAGCCATTAAGTGTGTTTACCCATTGGCTCAGAAACTGCCTTGGACTAGAATAAAAGAACTGCAGGAAAATAATTGAGAAGAATACTGTTTATCTTTACCAACAGATTTTCTCCATGATTTTGCTTTTATGTAAGCAAGTTGTATAACCTTGTGAAAATTACTTGACCTCTGTTGGCTTTTGTTTCTTTATCTGAGAAAGTAAGAAGCAAAGAAGATGATTCAGTCTGAAGGCTGCTTTCTGATCCGTTTCCCATGGGTCACACCAGGGTGTGTGCAAGGTCCTTTACCTCCCTGAATGAACCACTGTCATCAAAACCATGCAGATACTGACAACCTCGAATATTTGAATCAAATGAGATGAATGTAAACATCCTTCAAACATAACAGAGCAGGGGTCGGAGAGGACAGGAGAGAGACGCCGACCAACCTGGAGATACTACTCTCCTTGCTTTCAGAGGGAGGGATGGGCCATGAGCCAAGGGATACATGTGACCTCCACAAAGTGGAAAAGGCAAAGAAATGGATCCTCTTCTGATGCCTCCAGAAGAAACCAGCCCTGCTGGCACCTTGATTTTAGCTCCATGAGACTTCTGACCTCCAGAACTCTAAGGTAATAAGTTTGTGTTGTTTTAAGCCATCAGGTTTACGGTAACTTCTTATAGCAGCAATAGGAAAAAACTAATACAATCTCCCACTCTGGAAGTATTTTGGAAGCTGTGAAAATTAGGGAATAGTCAGAATAATGAGAAACTAAGGAAAAGTTGGAGATCAAAGGAACATACGAAAGGAAATGAGTGAGAAAAGGACACAAAAAGAAATCAAGAAATGTGAGGAGAGAGACTGATAAGACATTCTGAAAGTGCCTTATTCCCTGTAAAGGATGTACACTGGCCTGGGGAAGACTACGACGTTAGAGAATTTAAAATGCAAAGCACATAATATGATGACATTGGTTGTGGGCCCTGAACCTCTAGAAAAGGAGTCTAGCAATCCATTCAACAAATATTTCCACCATGTCATCTGACTGCACTGATGTGCCAAAGCCCCCTAAGTAGAGCTACCATGGAAAGACCACATGAGGCCAGAGTCAGCCAGATCTGGAGATGGCCCAGGGCATGCATGCCAAGCAGCCACTGAAATGGGCAGGGCTTAGTTCTCAGACAGTCCAGGTGAATAATCTGGTCATCGTCAGGTGGGAGAGACAACAATAGCTACTTTTTAGGGAGTGCTTACTATGGCCGAGCACTTCAGAGACTGAGTACACAAATGCACAATGGCCAGAACATCTGTAAGAGTATAACTCCCACCCAACCCCTGCAGCAGCCAGCCCAGGAGGCCAAGCCGACATCTACAGGAACCAGCCCGGGAGGCCAAGCTGTCATCTACAGGAAGCAACCCAGCAGGCCAAGCCGACATCTACAGGAACCAGTCCAGGAGGCCAGCCTGTTCTATGCAAGGCTTGTAAGAATTCAGATTGCTCTCTCTAGAAATAATACGGGAAATTAAACAATACATTCTCTAACAATCAGACCCAATGGGCCAGGACTTGATTAATAACTGACAGTTTTCCTAGTTTTTGTCCCTGCTTCCAATCTAGGACCAACCAGAGAAAGCCCAGTATGTCCCCTAGCTAATCTCATGGGATGCCCACTTCTCACCAGTCGCCTCTGGCTTCCCCAGGCCCACAGCCTCCACCAGGCCTCCGAAGCCTCCCCTTTTCCATGATGAAGCTTCTCCACTCCTCACCTGCCTGTGAGTCTGTCAGGACACAAGTGATGGCCACGGACCCCCTTGCTATAGCAGCTCTGAATAAACAGCCTTTGTTCTCATTTGGGTGGTCTTCGTTTATTTCCACCCACTAAGGAAACCGCTTAGGAGACACTCACTCAGAGCTGCCCCTGCGCTAGTAACTTACAAGACAGGTGACTGCGGAAGCTAGAGGACCACTCTGGCTCCTGAGCTCTGCTCTTAGTCATCTGACACTTGGGTCTCGGAGAAGTTTGGTGAAATTATTCTTCCAAAGCCTACCACCAACCAAGTTTGGAAAAGACTGAGCTAGAGTTTAGAAAACAAAGCTGTAATCTGGGAGCCAGAAAAATCAATTGTTGAACGCCAGAATCGAAGGATTAAACTGGGGAAAACCACAGAATGTTCCCACAGACCCACTCTGCAGGGGTATTCCTTTCCAGCAATGAATATGCTTCAAAATGTGCCCAGGCTCTCCTGAGAGTTCCTCCGGGGTCTGGTCTCAGGCTGCCCAACACACTCCAGGCCTCCATGCCAGCACTAGACCCTCCTGGCCCTCAGGACCCCCAAGACCATAGCCCCCCAGGCTGGGCACACATGACACCACCAGCCTGTCCTTGGGTCTGACTGACTCTGGACCCCACACCTGACCATGAGGCCCTGCCTCAGGATGCTGTGCAGCTGCATGGGGGATGAGACCCCCGTGCATCCCCCAGGGACCACTTTCCCACCTTGGGCCTTGACTGCCTCCGTGAGGCATCCCCACACCCTATACAAGATGACATAGGCTTCCCAAACTTCAGAGGCTGGAACAAACACCCCACCCCTGGGAGATGAGGGCTTTGTCCTCACTCCTGTCTTGGGATCACTTCCTGAGCCCTGCTTCTTGTCCCAGCATTAATGGCATCTTGGGATGAGGGACAATGGGAACTCCCTCTCCCACCACCATCCCCAAAGACCACCAACCCATAGTCTAACGTGGTGACATCTCCCATGGTCCTCTTATTGAAATTGGAACAAACAGCTTTTAAATCAATTCCACAACTACCACTCCTACACTACAGCACCCTCCAGTGGAGGAGAATGCCACCGGGAGGCCCTGGGTTTCCATCCAAAGAGCAAAAAATATTTAAAGCCTACAAACCTCCCCTCAAGCTCCACAAAGCCAAGGACACAACTTTAAGGAAATTAAGCCATAGCAGCTGCCATCCCCACCTCTCCTGGCCCCTCCTTGCTGGCTTGCATGGAGCCTGAAGGGAGTGAGGACATGCTGGAGAAAAAAATCACAATAGAAAAAAAAAAACACACACACACACAGGCAAGACAAGGAAGACTTGCCAGAAAGTTAAAAGCATGTTGACAGAAGGCCGCCTTGGGATGGGCCAAAGAGCCATATGATTATGGACAACAAGCACCTCAGGCAAGAAGAGGCCAGGCGTGGGACACCAGTTCCCCTGTGTGGCCCCATGTTCGTGACCATGCTGATCAGCCTGCAAAGACAGCGATGGGGCTGGGAGGAGCGTGCTGCACGGGAGGAAGACCACAGCTGAACAGAGGCAGCCACAGCATGCTGGGACCTGGGAATGGGAGGCACGTGGTCCAGTTGTCCTGACAGCAGAAGGTTCCTGATGCTCTCTTCTGAGTGTGGGCAATATGGCCGAGCCTACACCTCAGATGCACGCCGTGGAGAGGCTGAGGAGCAGGCAAACTTGCACTTGTGTCCACACACAGCTTCCTCATGGAGACTCCAGCACCAGACACAGTGCTGCCAGGCTGGCGACCCAGGGTCACAAACTCCTGCATGACAAGACAGGCCAATCAGGGTGCCCCATGCCTCCAGACCCCACAGAACAGGATCCAAGCAAAGCAACCAGAATGTTCATGAATAGGAGTAAAGACATTTGAGGACAAAATTCTCCTTCCTTACCCAATTGCCAACTGCAGGAATCGTGTGCACCTGGAGCGCTGGAGTTCTTTTCCACAGCAGGGAAGGTCCAGTCAGGGCAGAGCAGAGCTGAGAGAGGGCGGCAGGCTGACTCCTGGCAGGCATTGACAGCCTGACCCCATTGCTGCTGAAGAAACTCACTGAACTAGTTCTGAGAGTCAGGAAGGACCCTTTTGTTCCTGACCTGATTGTATTTGGGCTTCTATCATTAGTCCTAGCTAGAACACAGGGAAATCTGCCCATCTTACATCTAAAATTAGGACATATATTGAGCACGGCCCCCCAGCTCCCACCCCCTTCCCCAGAGTTCACGTGAAACAGCGACCCTGGGGGCAGCAGAGAGAGCGCCGTCACGAGGCCTGGTGCTATGCCAGATGGGCTGGGCCACTGGGGCAGGGAGGGGAAGGTGCCGCCTCACATGGGGCACATCAGGTGCCTCGGGCAGCCTCATGGTGCCAAGACAGCCAGAGAAGCAGAAACGCCAGAAATGCCATTTCCCTCCAAAAGGACTGGGGCCTCAGAATCAGGAACATCAGCCCTTTATCCCAGGCTCCTCACTCCAGACAGCAGGACATGCCTGCTCTGAGGTGCCGCCCTCAGAAATCCAGCCATCCAGAAATACAACCAAATATTGCTGGACAGAGCCTGTGTGGGACTCTGTAAGGGGTTTCTTGCGCCCAGGTGGAGCTATAGGACTGCTATGGGCTGAACTGTGTCTCCCAGAACTCCACCTGCTGAAGCCCTAACTCCTCACGTGACTGTATTGGAGACCGGGCCTGTCACCAGATGATTAAGGTTAACTGAGGTCATGAGGGTAAGCCATGATCCAATAGGGCTGGTGTCCTTATAAAAGAGGAAGAGATGTCAGAGCTCTCTCCCCCTCTCTACCATGTGAGAACGCAGCAAAAAGGCGGCAGTCTGCCTGCCAGGAAGAGAGCCCTCACCAGAACCAAACCCTGCTGGAACCTTGATCTTGGACTATTCCAACCTCCAGGACTATGAGAAAATGTCAGTTGTTTAAGCCACCCAGTCTATCAGGTTTTGTCACGGAAGCCTGAACAGAATGCAGTGAGGACGGTGAAGATCTCTGGGTAAGTATCTCCCACGGTGATGCCCTCCTGGTACTCGGATTTTCTGGACCTGAGAGAACACACCAGTAGCCTGAACTCTATATACTAAAAGAAGAGAGCCTGCTGCACCTGCCGCTGGCTGCCTGTCAAACACCCCAGCATCAGATGGGATCGGCATGGAAGGTCAGGCCCCTGCTACATGACACTTGCAGACCTGCAAGGTGGGTTTTACGACCAGGAGCCCATCTTCCCTCACTGAAGAAGTCAGGGCTGCTGGCACCAACCTTGAAGAAAATCATCAGGCAAGGTCCTGGCTCAGGACCCACTTTGTCAACTGGGCCATGATTTGGGCACCTCAAGTGTGCGGAATGAAAAGAGTCTTCCAATTCCAAATACCCAGGAGTGTGAGAGGCTGGGCTGCAGCCGGGAACCTTCCTTGAACAGCCAGTCAGCAGGGGAGCCACCCGGGAGAAGTTCACGGAAAGCAGCCTGACCCTGCTCGAGCTCCAGGAAGGTGCGGACTGTGTCTGGCTTGGTTCACTGTTTTCCTCTCGTACTTGAGCAGGAGGCTGCCCCGGCTGCTGCCTTCCCTGAGCAGGGGAAATCCTGGGCCCTTGGACAGTTCCTGGCTGCCTTCCTGCCATTGCCATCACTGCAGCTGGGCTCCAGGCAAGTGACGGGGATGCTCCATGTGTTCATACACACAGGACATCTTCTTGGCCACTCGGTATGATTTCCCGTCCTGTAGCTCTCTTCCGGGTTGTTAGGATGAAGGTCAATTCTCACCTGTTCTGGGTGATTCCTTCTCAGGAAAGCCATCCTGTCAGGGAGAGAGGGACTCAGCACCAAACGGAATTCATCAGGGGCTGCTGGTGCTGGCAGCCTCACTGGCTGGATAACCATAAATCCCAAGGCCCGCCCGCCTGCCCAGTGACCCTCCGTATTTCTAGAATCCATTTGCTCTCCCTTCCCCTGAAGATTTTTTTCACAACTGCTCACTGCTCAAAATCCCCAGGCCCTTCCCTTCTCCTCACTCTCCAACCACGGCATCACCTCTTACGTTGCTGAGTGTGCACAGGCAATGATCTTCCACTGCCGCCACCTCTGCAGGACGTCCAGCACCTGGGCCTGGTGAGCCCCTGCCCACCCTGTGGCCGCTGGTGAAAGCCCCTTGCTCCTTCCTCAGGCAGCCCATCCCACTCTTGTCAACTCAAGGACTGTGTGCCTATAATTATCTCCTCTCCCTTGGACATCATCAGTCCCCCATCTGCTGACACCACTCCAATTATTACCATAAACACACAAGGTGTTCTCGCATCTCCCACCTTTCTAGACCACATCCCCCTGAGCTGCTGCACTCTCCACGGCAGCTCGCTGCTAGACCCTTTGCCGGCCCTCCCCTCTATCTCGTCCACGACCCACCCCTGATGTGAATGAGAGCCAAATGTTCAGATCGTTAAATATCTATTTCCAGCCCCAACATCTTCCCTGAAATCCAAATTCAAATATCCCAATGCCTACTTAGATGTCTAGTAGGTGTCTCAAATTTAGAAAAATCAAAACAACCTCTTACCAAATACCTTAAGCCTATTCCCTCAGCCAACCCCATTTCAGCAGATTACACCTATATTTTCCCTATTGTCTACGGGGAAATCTTTATTAACTGTTCTCTTTCCCATACATGCTGAAATTCTTGCTGGAATTCAGCAGCAAGTCACGCTCACTCTTCCTTCATGAATTCCGGACCCACAACCCCTTCTCCCAGCCTACAGCCGAACAGGCCAGGCATGCGGCTGCCTCTCTGAGCCCCCCACCGTGAACACCACAGATCCCAGAGCAGACAGACAATGAAGGATACACAGGAGCAAGAACCAGTCCCACCCGGCTGCCTCGCTCAGTATGCAGGGTCAAAAAAACTAATAGCTCGCCCTAAATCATGAGAGTAACTAGAAGACACAGGGCTTGAACCTGGGAAGTCTGGCTCTCAACCACTACACTAAAATGCACGCAAGGGCAGGACACAGAGAGGGTTCAGAACATAGAGTACTCCCCAGCTCATCTGCGAAACTTTTATTCTCCAAATGGAAAGGGTCAGGGGTACTCAAATCCCTTTCCCTTCCCACCACACAGCCCCATGTCCTGGCGGCCACACACGGTTGCTGGCCATATGTGGTTGTGACAGGAGAGGAACACAGGCGTGGCCAGATAAGGAACAAGGGGTACAATGGCTGCTCCTGAACAAACACCAGGCCCCTCTTCTGGACTGCAGGGTTCCCCTAATGTGGCCCGGCCCATGGGAGAAGCCGCCAAAGAGGACTCCACCTGGTCAGACACAGAGTGCCAAAATTCTACAGTTATAGATTCCCATGTGATCACCGACACTGCTTTAAGAACCTTTTAAAATACAGATTTCTAGGCCTGATTGAATCAGAGCATCGCAAGTAGCATCTGGGAATCTCTGCTCTTAGAAGTTTCTCATAGGATTCTATTGGTGCAGAGAGCAGATCTGAGGGAGGTGACTGGGGCCTGGTGGAAGGGTCAGCTTCCAAGATGACCCCCAGGGATTCCCACCACCAGATAGCCATGCCCCTGAGGAGCCCCCACCACAGTGAATACCCCTGGTCTGTGTACCAATTGGATCTTGCAAAAATGATAGTGTGTGGGTTATGAGGTCAGGTCATAAAAGGACACTGCAGCTTTCCCCTCTGTCTCTCTGGATTGCAAGCTCTGACACACCACGTTGTGGGGAAACTCAGCAACCCTGTGCTGAGTCCATGGTGAGGCACCAAAGCTGCCTGCCAACAGCGAGTATCAACATGTCAGACACGTGTGTGCCCCACCATGGAGATGTCTCCCTCAGCCCCAGTCGGGTCATCAGGTGTCTACACTCCTCCTTGACATCTGAATGGCAACTCTAACTCACAGCCACCCAAGCTAAGCCCTCCTTAATTCCTGACCCACAAAATGGGATGAAACAATCCATGTTTATTGCTGTTTTAACCTTCTGAGTTTTGCAATAATTTGTAGTGCAGCAAAAGACAACTGATACACCTGGAATGATCAGAAGACCCTTTCCAAAGGAAACGGGTGCCGGGTCTGATAAGAAGAGAGGAGGGCATTAAGTAAAAGAACAAGCTGATGCGGGTATGACATACTTCACTGACACGAAATAGAGAAGAGTAAATATATCCCTGTGCCCAAATTTCTATTTCCCCTGTAAGAGTGCCAGTGCCCCTCCAGAGAGGGGGTGCTGGCATCACTGCGCCTGGTGGTGGGGGAGGCTCCCCTTCTACAGCAGGGTGGGCCTGAGCCTCACCCACTCTCTCCATCATTCTCTAGCTGGGCTGCACATTCAGATCCCTGGACAGCTTTGAAACATATTGATTTCAGGGCCACACTCACGAAGATTATGATTTAACTGGTCTGGGTTGTAACCTAGGCATAAGAATTCTGAAAATCTGCCTGAGTGATTCTAATAAGCAGCTTCGGCTGAGAACCATGGCTACAGACAAAGAACTTCAGGCTCTGATTGTCGCTGAGGCTAAGCGTAAGCCTGGTGAAGGGACACAATGTTACAGCCCTTTCTTTCAATGCAGGCAGGCATGCAGGGATGCAGGGACCATTCCCACTCAAGCCAGGGTATGGCAGAAAGGGCCTTAGCTAAACAAACAGCCAGTGGAGATTGCTGATTTAGGTATCTATGACCATGGAGCATAAACCATAATAATCATTTGTTATAATTATGACCCACATGCAGCTCTGGGGCTTGGCTGGACTCTGTCATGGGGTTCTTACATAGACTCTGTCACGTGATCAGGCAATGGCTGGGGCTGGAATCCTCTCTTAGGCTTCTTTCCTACACACCTCACTGGTGGGTGATGCTGGCTGTCAGCTGGGTCTTCTGCTGGGGCTGTTGGTGGGACATCTGTCCACAGACTCTCAGTGAGGCCTGGGCTTCCTCACAGCATGGCTGCTGGGTTCCGTAAGTGAGTGTCCCAAGAGACACCATTAGGACCTCATTTAGGCCACACTTGGAAGGCAGGTAGCACCATATGGTTAGACTTCGTGAGCCCACTCAGATCTCACCTTGAATTGTAATCTCCATAATCCTCACATGTCAAGGGAGAGACCAGGTGGAGGTGACTGAATCACGCGGGTGGTTTCCCCCATGCTGTTCTCGTGAGAGTGAGTTCTCACGAGTTCTGATGGTTTTATAAGGGGCTCTTCCTCCTTCACTCAGCATTTCTCCTTCCTGCTGCCTTCAACTTACAAAGAGGGTGCCTTGCTTCCCCTTTGTCTTCTGCTATGATTGTAAGTTTCCTGAGGCCTCCCCAGCCATGCTGAACTGTGAATCAATTAAACCTCTTACCTTTATTAATTACCCAGTCTCAGTAGTTCTTTACAGCAATGTGAACGGCAACTCATACACAGCATCACATTTTACTCATAGAGGGAACTGCAAAGGCTCAAGGTGCTATGGACTGAGGTGTGTCCACGAAATTCACATGCTAAAGACCTGACCCCTGATGTGATGATGTCTGGAGATGACGTCTTTGGGGTTTAGGTTTGGATGAGGTCATGAGGGTGAGGCCATCATCATGGGATCAGTGCCCTTAAAAAGAGATGCCACAGAGCTTGCTCCCTCTCTCTCTCTCTCAGCCATGTGAGAAAAAAGTGAGAAGCCACTGTCTGCAAGCCAGGGAGGGCCCACGCCAGAATCTGACCACGCTGGTGTGACTTTCACCCTCCAGAACTTACTTTCACTCTCCATAACTGCGAGAAATTTCCACTGTTGAAGCCACTCCATCCTTGGTACTTTTTCTGGCAGCCCCAGCTAACCAAGTCACAGAGGAGGAGACATAGGCCTCCCTTCTTGATAGGAGTGTCAAAGAATTCTCAGACATGTTTAAAAACCACCGGAACTAAAAAGGACATGTAAACTCCACCTCTTGGATACAGAAAGACTTATGCCAGTGAGCCTGAAGCTGTAAAGTTTTCCAGGTATTTAATAGATGATCAGTGGCAAAATTATTTTGTAATCCATTGAGTTTCTAAAAGTGTAGCTCCTAGACCTTTTCACGCAGAAAGGGGAGACGGAGATCGACTTGGCAGTCTCACCAGCAAAGGAACAGAGTAGATTCTCACTTATTTTTAAAATCCCGTAACATAGCACTATGCCTGGCACATGGGAGGTGCTGTGTAAACATGTTATACCCTGACTCACTCAGCTCCCAATGCCTGTTTCCGTGGCGGCCTCAGCAACCCATGCAGAAGATTCTGGGCTCCGTGACCTCTATCCTATGTCTGGTATTACTCTGCCTGCAGGAAACAGATGACAGTGTGTGGACAAGGTGTGCACCTGCAGCCAGGTGACACAGATGGGAACTGGGGGCAGAGGCTGAGACTGTCTGGAAGCAGGTATTGGAGTTGACTTCCACTCTGAGGGCACAGCGTGGGTGTCTGTGGGGGGATTGGCTGTGGCTGAGAGACTGGGATTCATTTCAGGTGTGAACGACAGGGCTCAGTGGGAATGGAATGCAGCCTAACCTCCAGGGCTACTCCAGCCCCTGTGTAGCCGGGTCCTGGCCATGTGGTGGGTGTTAGCCACTCACTGAAAGACTGATGGGGCACTGCTCCCAGGGTCCCCTCTAGTCAGCTAGAGTCTATAATGCAGGTAGAATATCCACAAGCCCTTCTGGAGAGAGGGGAAGGCAGCATTTGGAGGAGCCCCAGGGAGGGCTTGCCCTGGGACCTCAGGGGTGGCTGAGGAGCTGAAAGGAGGCCACATTCCCCAGGGCAGCAGTGCACTGAGGAATGGACGAAAGGGCCATCGAGATGCCCCGGTGCCAGAGCACTGTTGGCCTGAGGGATTTGCTAACCTAGTGGAAAGAGTGGAAGGGCCACAGGGAGGCTACCTGAGATGGAATGGGAAGAAGTCCCCAGGACCAGGAGGCTGTCTCCATGTAGACCCTCAAAAACAAAGAACCAGCCCAAGTGACGACTGCTAACATTTGTTAAGTGGTTGCCATGCACCTGGCAGAAAGTGAGAGCCTTCCACCATCTAGCAGCTGTGGCCCGGCTGTGGGAGGTGACTTCCCAGTCATTCATGAAATACCGCATGGCTTTGTCGCCAGCAGCTCTGAGGTGGTGCTAGCCCCATTCTGCTTCTCAGGAAACTAGGTGTATTTGTTTCCACTGCTGCTCTAACAAACTACCATAAACCCATGGCTTAAAACGCAGACATGTATTCCATCAGGGTTCTGGAGACCAAGAGCACCAAATCAAGGCATTAGCAGGGCCCTGTCTCCTCTCAAGGTTCCAGGGAAGAATCCTCCCTTACCTCTTCTGAGATTCCGGTGGCTCCCAGCAGTATCTGGGCTCCTTGGCTTGTGGAGGCATCACTCCAGCCCCTCCTCCACTATCACACGGGCTTCCCTTCTGTGTGTCTCTGCATCTCTTTCCCTCATCTTATAAATCACATTTCAGGGCCCACGCAAATCCAGGATGAACTCAACTAATTATATCTGCAAAGACCTTATTTCCAAATACGGCAATCTGTCACATTCTGAGGTCCTGGGTGGAGATGGATTTTGGGAGTCATTATTTACCCTGTTTTTTTTTTATTATACTTTAAGTTCTAGGGCACATGTTCACAACATGCAGTTTTGTTACATATGTATACATGTGCCATGTTGGTGTGCTGCACCCATCAACTTGTCAGCACCCATCAACTCATCATTTACATCAGGTATAACTCCCAATGCCATCCCTCCCCCCATTCTCCCTCCCCATAATAGGCCCCGGTGTGTGATGTTCTCCTTCCCGTGTCCAAGTGATCTCATTGTTCAATTGTCACCTATGAGTGAGAACATGTGGTGTTTGGTTTTCTGTTCTTGCAATAGTTTGCTGAGAATGATGGTTTCCAGTTGCATCCATGTCCCTACAAAGGACACGAACTCATCCTTTTTTATGGCTGCATAGTATTCCATGGTGTATATGTGCCACATTTTCTTAATCCAGTCTGTCACTGATGGACATTTGGGTTGATTCCAAGTCTTTGCTATTGAGAATAGTGCCACAATAAATATACGTGTGCATGTGTCGTTATAGCAGCACGATTTATAATCCTTTGGGTATATACCCAGTAATGGGATGGCTGGGTCATATGGTACATCTAGTTCTAGATCCTTGAGGAATCGCCACACTGTTTTCCACAATGGTTGAACTAGTTTACAATCCCACCAACAGTGTAAAAGTGTTCCTATTTCTCCACATCCTCTCCAGCATCTGTTGTTTCCTGACTTTTTAATGATTGCCATTCTAACTGGCATGAGATGGTATCTCATTGTGGTTTTGATTTGCATTTCTCTGATGGCGAGTGATGACGAGCATTTTTTCATGTGTCTGTTGGCTGTATGAATGTCTTCTTTTAAGAAACGTCTGTTCATATCTTTTGCCCACTTTTTGATGGGGTTGTTTTTTCTTGTAAATTTGAGTTCTTTGTAGATTCTGGATATTAGCCCTTTGTTAGATGAGTAGATTGCAAAAATTTTCTCCCATTCTGTAGGTTGCCTGTTCACTCAGATGGTAGTTTCTTTTGCTGTGCAGAAGCTCTTTGGTTTAATTAGATCCCATTTGTCAATTACACTGAGTCTTTGGAAAGTTTAAGAAATTACCTAAGTTTCCACAACAAATAAAAAGGTGGCTGAAATGGGGTTTGAACCCCCGGAGTGAAGCTGCCCCTGTAGCCCACAGTGGTGTCAGCAGCCCGAGGGCTGAACAGCTCTAACCTCATCCCCCCACCCAAGAAACTGCCCCACCACCGCCATCATTTTTAAGTCAGAGACACAGAACCCAGTAGAGAACACAGGGCAGGTCTCAGAGAAGAACGCTGGCTGGAATACAGGGCAGGTCTCAGAGCAGGGCCCAGGCTAGAACATAGGGCGAGTCTCGGAGCAGGGCCCAGGCTGGAACACAGAGCAGGTCTCAGAGAAGAACCCAGGCTGGAATACAGGGCGGGTCTCAGAGCAGGGCCCAGGCTGGAACGCAGGGCAGGTCTCGGAGTAGGGCCCAGGCTGGGACACGGGGCAGGTCTCAGAGAAGAACCCGGACTGGGTCTTGGAGCAGGGCCCAGGCTGGAACACGGGGCAAGTCTCAGAGCAGGGTCCTGGGGACAGCAGCACCAATGGCTCTTCCCGAGTGGACTAAGTGAGCTAGGAGGGCTCTTTTAACTCTGCAAGCCTCAGGTCCATCTTGAGACTCATGGGAGATTCCGTACACCTCCTAGGCATCCCAAGAACTGTTTTCCCCAGATACTTGTTTCTTCATTAACCCTACATTTGCTGCCACCCTCTAATTAATGTGATCTATCAAGAAAATTTATCTTCAGTCTTCTCTCTGGACTCCCCACTTCCTCTGGCAGTCCCGAGCCATTCTAAATTAGATTTCATAATCCTTCCCCAGATGTTTAATTCTCCTAATGAGCATTTTCTAGCTCAGGCCTGCACTGCTCTGGCCTGTAGGGTCCCTAAGGTGTGCCCATGGGGAAGGCGGTACTCTTCAGGGCTTGGAGTGGATTTTAATATTTAAATCTTCACAGCACTGCAGACACTAGATGGCAGTGGTTCCTAATTATTGGTGGCTCCAGGCACACTCACCTTCTTCCTGTGCTGTCCAGGGAGGTCAGACACCGGTGTGGAGGTGGGAAGTGGAGCATCCCTAACCCACCAACCCCATCCTGCAGACCCAGACCCAGAGAGCTCAGCCCAGGCGAGGAAGAAAGGAAAGGATTAAGGGAAGCACTGAGAGGGAAGCTGTGAAGCAATGAATTTGACGAGAGGTGCCGATTTCCTCTCCAAGTGCCTCAGACAGATCCACCCCTGAGAGGCCCTTACAGAATGATCCTCTCCAGGGGAGGCTCAGAAGCTGTGGCCATTGCCTGGCAAGGTTTTAGGAGCCTGCCCTACCTCGCCCCCACCCCTTATCCCCCACAGGTAGGAAAGTCCTTGGGAAAGGCAACTCAGCAGGGTTCATCAAAAGCCCCCAAAATGTCATAATATCACTTTATATGTAGCAATTTGTTGTAAGATTAGAAGTCAATAAGAATATATGTTTGGGAAACCAAGGCAGGCAGATTGTTTGAGCTCAGGAGTTTGAGACCAGCCTGGACAACATGGCAAAACCCAGTCCCTACAAAAAATACAAAAGCTAGCCAGGTGTGGTGGTGCTTGCCTGTAGTCCTAACTACTTGGGGGCTGAGGTAAGATGATCACTTGAGCCCAGAAAGTCAAGGCTGCAGTGAGATGAGATCACACCACTGCACTCTAGCCTGGGTGATAGAGTGAGATTTAAAGGGAAAGAGAAAGAAAAAAGAAAACAGACTATTCATTGTAGAGTTATTTACAGTAATGCGAATTTGGAAACTGTGTAAATTATACAACTGTTAAAAGAAAAACTTCAGTCAATTAAATTTAAAGGAGTTTATCTGAGAAATGAACCTTTCACAAATTGGGCAGTCCCCAGAATCACAGCAGGTTCAGAGAGACCCCAGGGCTGCCTTGTGGTCAGAAAAAAATTATAGACAAAAAAGGGAAATGACGTACAGAGATCAGCAGTGAGGTACAGAACAGCGGGATTGGTTGCAGGTTGGTGTTTGCCTTGTTTGAACACGGTTTGAACACTCAGCAGTGCATGAATGGTTGAAGAACGGCTGCTGCGATTGGCCAGGTCTCAGCTATTGTTACAGGTGCATACACTTAGGTAGACAAGATTGAGAACCTAACTTACTAAGTTAGGTTACAGTTCATCCACAAGGACTCAAATATAGAAGTGCAGAGTCCTTCTCAGGCCATATTTCATTAACCTTAACACTTCTCCCCTTTTAGTCATTTTCTCAATTTTCAGCGATTGACCAAAACTTTAGTCATTGATGTCATTATCACCAAGGTAAATGTACTATTCGGCCTTGAAGGCCACTGGGGAACAATAGAACAGGGAGTTTTGCAAAGGTGGGAACAAGGACTGAGTAGAGGGTAGCTCCTTATGCTGGAACGTCCTGTTTACAGAGAAAAACAAAACCTGGTCTGTTACAGGACCTATGTGTTTCCTTAAAATCTTAGTTTGATCATGTCACATTTAGCACAAGTGACTCCATTTTTGTTTGGTTTGGTCTGTTGGAGCCTAGTGCATAAGCTCCAAAACAATGGCTTCTCATCATTTTGTTTAAAATTTTTACTGAAATTCTCACTTAGGTAAGAGTGTGACTAAAACTTGGGCCTTAGTGCCACTCTGTTACCATCATTTTTGGTTTCTCATCTCAGCACTTCATTCATAGCTTATGGTATCCCCATGGTTGCAGATTCCTTTCAGCTCTTGTCATTCCAGTTGAAGACAGACCATTTGGCATTCTAGAGATGGCTGCATGCAAACATTTAAAACCTTTGAGGGAATGACGCGCACCAGGAATATTACTATTACGGCTATCCGGAGGATAATACCGAGAGTTTGGAGAATGCTCCTTACCCAGGGTCCCCATAAACTAAACCACCTAAAATTAAACAGATCAAAGAATGAGCTAGATAGTCTACTTGCCTAACTAAGCAGTCTTTTCATTAAACCCCTACAACTGAATCTCTGTAATACCCGATGTTTTCTCCATAGACCATAGTGCCAGCAGCTTCACAGATACTGCTATTTAGCCAGTAAGTAATCTAGAGCAATTCTATTGTTTAGCGTAACTTTCATAAAAGAGTTTAAAGTCTGTTGTGTAACCATAGCCTTTACAGTAGCATTTGCTATAGAGCTTATTAAGAGGGATACATTTCTAATCATTGCCTCTTTTACTCCAAACCACGAAAAAGGACATAATAAATGCCCTTTTAGAAGAGTGAAAGCCTCCTGGCAATGCTCTCTTTAACTCATGATATAGGTTAAGAGGAGTTCTGTTTCTGACTGATTATGTGGCCTATGTGACATGTGTACCATTAAAGTTTCTCACCTACATTGGCCTTCATCTTTTATCTATCAAAGTATAAGGTTATCCATGAATAAGGCTGGCTGCAAAATCCTTCACAAATAAAAGTATATTCTGTAAGTGCACATTACAGACCCCCTTTTTACTTCTATTATTCATAGAGGCATAAGCAAGGAAAAAAAAATATTCGAAGATAAGAGTCTTGATCCGTGATCTTGGGAAAAACTGTTCACATCAAGGATGCCATCTTCTTCTGGGGAGAAACTTCCCTGGTTAGATTTACCTTAAGGGTTCTAATGGGTATACAGTTCCACAAGTGTGAAGAAAGCCTTCTCAGCTGTGAGATTACGAACCCAAGTTTCAAGGACCCAAAATTTTGTTTCAGTGTGGACGGTAAGGGCAGTCTTTCTCTGATGTTCTCAGAAGATCCAATCTTCAGGTTCTAGACTGTGAATGGGTTGATTGTCCTCAGTGAACCATAAAAAGCTTTCTTCACCTGGTGAAAACACACTGTGGCATAATAAGCTACTGTTGTAACATCAGCCCTCTTACATGGGAACGTATTTATACAAACAGAAAACAGGCATTGAAAATGACAATTGAATGAAATCCCTTTATAAATGTTTAAATGGCCCATCAAATAGCAGAATATACCTAAAGTTTTGATTGTCTTCCAAGGAATATGGTTTTTATATTTGTCAAAATTAGTGACAACTAAACATTGTTCATAAACTATGTTAGCAATTTAGAAGTCATCACACCAATATATATTTAATGTGGATCATTCTCTCTTTTCCATAATGAGTCTTGGAATACAGAACTTTTTTTTTTTTAAGACTGAGTTTCACTCTTGTCACCCAGGCTAGAGTGCATGGCATGATCTCAGCTCAATGTAACCTCCATCTCCCGGTGATTCTCCTGCCTCAGCCTCCCAAGTAGCTGAGATTACAGCCACCTGCCACCGCACCCAGTTCATTATTGTACTTTCAGTACAGATGGGGTTTCACCATGTTGGCCAGGCTGGTCTTGAACTATTGACCTCAGGCGATCCACCTGCCTTGGCCTCCCAAAGTGGTGGCATTACAGGTGTGAGTCACCGTGCCTAGCCACTGAAAAATTTTTAAAAAGGCAAAAGCTTTTTCTCATCAGAGGGAAGACTTAGCTTTCCATGTAATCTGTCTCGTCTTTCCTCTTTTTTTCCTGTAGTTTATTTAACAGGCAAACAAAAATCTTTCATTATCCTTTAATATTACATGAAAATCTAGTTCAAGAGAGAAAGCCAAATTTTACCCTTGCATTAGTCTATTAATGTCAACCCCAATTTTTAATAAAACCTTATAGACAAATCTATCAATCTTAATCAGTTTGACCATAAGGTGAGATTCTCATACACCTTTTATAACCCTTAACAATTTTTGTGAAAGAGAAAGCAGTGCTGCAAGAAAAACCTGTTTTGCTTTTATTCCAATGTTCAATTTACAGAAAACCTTAATAATTCCCACTTGAACTTTAGCCAATGTCCACACAGAATTTCTTTTCACAGGATTAATTTTTCGCAAACCATCCACAACTTGTTCAAACCTTTGGCTTTATCTTACATAATTTAAAACAATCCTTAACCCTCTAACTAGGCAAAAATTTACATTCCCATACTTTCTTATCATCTTTTACTTAAAACACATTTTACTTTTCTAACACACTTTGCATGTAAAACTATTTTTTTAGTAGTCTCAATCACATGTGATAATGGTAACTCTTAGCAATTTTTAATTTTGGTGAAAAACCTAGTAAGTTATTTTAATTATGTACTTAGGTATGGAGCTTAGGTATGGTTATTTTAATTATGTATCTAGGTATGGAGCCTAGGGTACTACACAGAAGTGCAGATAAGACTCTTTCCAGCATAGCTAGGGATGTGGCTAACTCCACATGTCCCCAGGCCTTACCCAGCTGTAAAGTAGGCAAGTTGAACAATTTTTATAATTTAAAGCAATTTATAACCTTAAAGCAATTAGTAAACCTAATATCTGACATGCCTAATTTAGATGAAATATCTGTAATTTACCAATAATCTTTAAAGCTGTTATTTCCCAAAGATTACTAAAGTTATATGAACTAAGAGACATTACGGTTTTTATTTTTTCAAAATATTTAAGTGCTTATTTTTCTTTAAACCAGTTAGAGCTCTTTTATATAAACATCACACACACAACACATACATAACTACACACAGAGAAAGATAGAAGACCCAGTAAAAGCTGTAAGATTTTTCATTTGCCAGTTTTTAAGGGTTTTTTGTTTGTTTGTTTGAGATGGAGTCTTACTCTGTTACCCAGGCTGGAGTGCAGTGATGCTATCTCGGCTCACTGCAACCTCTGCCTCTTGGGTTCAAGTGATTCTCCTGTCTCAGCCTCCTGAGTGCTGGGACTACAGGCAGATGCCACCACATTCAGCTAATTTTTTATTTTTAGTAGAAATGGGATTTCACCATGTTTGCCAGGCTGGTCTCGAACTCCTGACCTCAGGAGATCCTCCCGCCTCAGCCTCCCAAAGCACTGGGAATGCAGGCATGAGCCACCGCGCCTGGCCAGTTTTTAAGTTTTTTTAATTGGATTATTGGCTTTAGGGTGGAGTCCTTGGAGGAACAGGGCCAGGAAATCATGCAGTTTCTAGGGCTTAATAAGCAGGCACAGCTGGAAGACAAAAACGAACCTCCAAAATTAAGGGTCCCATATTTATACCAGATCCTAGATCCCAAAAAAGAGGAAATCAGCCCATCTCCCATAGGAGCCTTCTTTCTCAGTGAGGGGTGGGGACGTTGCCGCATCTTCCAGGTGGCCAAGAGCTTGCTTCTCTAATTCAAACATGCGAAGAACTGAGTATCCCTGCCATAACTGCCATCAGCCATCACTAAAGTAGATTTTCTACCTCATTATTACACACCAAAGTTCTCTCATAATGCAAAGTCGTTTCTGATACCTCCCAAAAGTCAAAACTGTCAGATAACGTAATGCAAAACGAACAAAGCCTTAGATTTTTAAAAGGGATCTATCCATTTTTAATTCCTGGGGTTCTATGAGAATAACACATTTTTCCCAAAATGGATTATGTAGCTAGCACCTCCTGTTTTCCCAAGGAGTCCAGGTTATTAGAAGTTATCTCAGGGCCTCTCATGTGTGCATTGAGAATGGCAAGACAAAATAGAGAAAAATAATTCCAGTCAACTGAGAAGAAAAAAACCTTTTTCCAGAAAAACAAGATCCAAGAGAAAAACAAAAAGGCCTTTTAAATATACCTATAGCTTCGATATCCACTTTCAATTAAGCTGACGTTTAACCATAGCGCACTTAAAAAAATTCTTTTAAATCTCTTATTACCCAACTTTAGCCATGCCAAGTGGCCAATATTTCTGGCTTTTAAACTTTACCAAAGTTAACTTTCCAGGTGCTCAGAGAAAGGAAAATTCACCAGGCACAGTGGCTCAGACCTGTAATGCCAGTACTTTGGGAGGCTGAGGCAAGCAGATCACCTGAGGTCAGGAGTTCAAGACCAGCCTGGCTAACATGGTGAAACCCGGTTTCTACTAAAAATACAAAAAATTAGCCGGGTGTGGTGGCACACACCTGTAATCCCAGCTACTCAGGAGGCTAAGTCAGGAGAATCACTTGAACCCAGGAGGCGGAGGCTGCAGTGTGCCGAGATCACGCCATTGCACTCCAGCTTGGGCAACAAGAATGAAATGCGGTCTCAAATAAATAAATAAATAAATAAATGGAAAATTCAAGAAGGGAAACCAGAAGTTGTTCAGGGAGGAGAAGAGAATAAATGAATGGTAAAAGTCACGCAGGTATCAAACCAGGAAGGACTCATTCCCTAAATGAGGATTGAACCTGGGCTGCCATATGTAAACTGACAAAGCCTTAGCTGCTGAGCTACAGCACCAGGCAGTATTCGTTGCTCTTCCCAGAAGGAGTCTAGAACAGTTAATTTTAAGCTTGCAAAGGCTTTTACCTACTCAAGATAATTTTAGTGCTAACTACGACACGAACCCCAAAATTCTTATTCCCCGGAAGGTGAAGACCAAGAGAAAGTATCACCACGTGGTTACAAGGTCAAGCTCCCAAGGACATAAAACAAGATGGAGACCTCATCCAAGTTTGTGGTTTTGTTTTTTTTTTCCTTCGGAGACCTGCAGCAAAGTTTGTAACTGACCAGTTTGCCCGGCTGGCCTGAATAGCAGGCCTACGGGGTCCTAAGCCCATGTTCTAGCCTGAGGTACTCCTCTTTATGACAGAACCATACAGAAAGACACACAAAGCGCAGCAGATTCGCTACAGCTTACGGATAGCCTTAGAATCCTTTTTTGCTTTAATCAAAACTTTATAGAGGATATAAACAGGGATTTTTACCATTCATTCAACCAGTTTGCAGAGAGAGAGAGAGGCCAGAAGCCTGCCTGGTAAGAAATTCGTTCCCTTTTGCCAACATGCCAGGCTTCTGGGTTCCCTTTCCCTGGGCAGCCCTAGTGACCCAGCTTGCCATACCACAGCCCTAGGGACCAAGTCATAACACAAAAAATAGTTATCTTTTTCCTTTGTGGCCAGAGTAAAATACATGTGACAAAACATAGACACTAGCCACTCTGCTTAGCACCCAATTTCACACCAGAAAGGCTCAAACTTGCCCCCAGAGGGTCCTGTCATCTCTGAATCTTTTTAGAAGCTTCCACATATTAATAGACACCCCTAGGTGAGATGAATTTGGGGGCCTTCATTTTTAAATGCGTTTCAGTGTGTTGTTGTTCATTTGGAACATTCCACTGTAAGTTATCTTTAGTAAGATTTCGCTATTTCTGTAAGGCTTCACTGCTTCCCTGCTTCCCTGGCCTAACACTTATGCATGTATAAGCTGGAAGGAACTTGTCTTCCAGAAATTAAAGATCCCATTTTTACCTAAAACATTGGCTTTGCTCTCACATTCCCTTGATCAATTAAGCCAGTGATTTTTCCTACCTTAGCATGCAAGAAAAATGAAACAAAGGGATAGAACACAAAAGTCCCTATGAAATTTTGAAAAGTCAAATTTTACAAACATTACCATTTACTATCAGTTTCTTTCTGACCCAGTCAGATGTAAGAGGCCTCAACTAGATCCAAGCCACCGTTTCTGTCAAGACTTCCAAACCCAGTTTTGATCAGAAATTTGCTCAAAGAAACTCAGAGAGTTCAAAACACAAATCCATGGAGCTCCGAAATCCAAGAGAGAATTACTCACAATTACCAGCCACTCCGAGAGATCAGTGGACACAAGTGGGACTAGCAGGCACCTTGCTTGTTCACTCAGCACTCCTGGGGTCATCAAAGCTCTAACTCGAATCCCACTTCTGACACCATCTGTTAAAAGAAGAACTTCCACCCCATTAAATTTAAAGGCGTTTAATTGAGAAATGAATCATTTGTGAATTGGGTAGCCCCCAAAATCACAGCAGATTTGAGAGATTCCAGGGATGCCTGGTGGTCAGAACAAATTTATAGACAAAAAAAGGGAAGTGGTGTATAGAAATCAGAGGTGAGGTACAGAACAGCCAGATTGGCTACAGGTTGGCATTTGCCTTATTTAAACACAGTTTGAACACTCAGCAATGTATGAGTGGTTGAAGTATGGCTACTGGGATTGGCCAAGACTCGGTGATTGTGACCGCTGCATACTCCTAGGTTAGGTTTTCAATCTTGCCTACCTATTAAGTTAGGTTCCAATTTGTCCACAAGGACTCAAATATAGAAGTATGAAGTCCTTCTCAGGCCATATTTAATTCACTTTAACACAATAAAATATTATACAGCCATTAAAACTTATCTAGAGGAATAATGTGTTTACATAGTAAGGTATCTAATGGATATATATGGTTAAGTAAAAAACCAGCTCCAAAGAGTGTGTATCATACAATCATACTGTGCATAATTTAAAGGAAACAAAATGAGGCAGGGAAGGACAGAAACAAGGATGAGATGAAGGAATGAAGGAAGGACTGTTAACAGTGATTCATTCTAGTTTGTGCAATTATGAGTACTTTGATTTTTATCATGTATATATAATAAGATTAAGAAGTCTTTGTTCATAAAAAAGAAAAAGATCATCTAAACAAATTAGTGGAAAATAATTTTGTGCGTTGGATATATTTTAAAGGCAGAAAGTCAAAAATTTAGCTTAGAAATTTAAATTTCCTATAAAGAGATGAGGTGTTTTGAGGAAGTCGAGTTTGCCTCTCTGATATCCACAAATCTCTGTGTTTCTTAATTTGAAGTCTTAAGTTATTAGTTCTCTTAAATGTAAGAGAACTTACATTTTATCTATAACACTGACCTACAAGTTCTAAATATCTAGTTTAGGAATTCTTCTACTTTAGATACTCAATTTACCACCTTTTAAAATTGTTAGCAAAACTACTCACAAAAACTCCTGCACAGGCCAACTGCAGTGGCTCATGCCTGTAACCCCAATACTTTGGGAGGCCAACGCCACGGGTGAATCATGAAGTCAGGAGTTTGAGACACCATCCTGGCCAACATGGTGAAACCCTGTCTCTACTAAAAATACAAAATTAGCCAAGCATGGAGGCGCATTCCTGTAATCCTAGCTACTCGGAAGGCTGAGGCAAGAGAACTGCTTGAACCCAGGAGGCAGAGGTTGCAGTGAGCTAAGATCACACCACTGCACGCCAGCCTGGGCAACAGAGCAAGACTACATCTAAAAACAAACAAACAAACAAAACAAAAAACAACTCTAGCACAAGGATTCCACCCACAACCCCAAGGAAGCAATAGAGATGCTGGGAAATAACTGGAGACAGCTAAGGAGTGACAGATTGTTCCTAGGAGACTAGAGAGCAAATGGTTGGCTGAGAGGCCCTCTGGCTCTGGTGTGCAGCTGCTGTCTTGGCAGACACTTGTTTGAGGTCTTCTGTTTCCTCCCACATCTCCTGCAAACCACTCCACTCCACCTTAACTCTGGAAGAATGGGGCATCTTCTCAGGTGATGCCTTGGACTCCCGAAAAGTTTTCTCTAGCTCGTCCCAGAGATTGCACTCGTTAATAAGCCCATTGTGATTTCAGAGTCCTAATAGAGTAAAAAAAAAAACAACCTTCCTGAATGTTGACTGTTAAGCTAGTTCACTGTTAAGTTAGTGACTGAAATTTAAGCATGCTATTGTATGGCAGAAGTAGCAGCAGCAAATCAAGCCTTCTCTTCAGGCTGGGTGTGGTGGCTTATGCCTGTAATCCCAGCACTGTGGGACGCTGAGGCAGGCGGATCACTTCAGGTCAGAAGTTTGAGACCAGCCTGGCCAACATGGCAAAACCCCGTCTCTACTAAAAATACAAAAATTAGTCAGGGGTGCTGGTGCGCACCTGTAATCCCAGCTACTCCAGAGGCTGTGGCAGGAGAATCACTTGAACCCAGGAGGTAGAGGTTGCAGTGAACCGAGATTGTGCCATTGCACTCCAGCCTGGATGACAAAGTGAGACTCCGTCTCAAAATTTAAAAAAAAAAAAAAAGTCATCTCTTGTGTCAATGGGGAACAGAAAAATTCGGAGCACCTAAAGTGGAGGAGGGTGAGCAGGAGAAGAATATAACAGGGCAGGAGAAAGCTGTAGAAAAGCAGTGCTGAAAATACCAGAAGCAAACTTCCGTGTCAATCCTGCCTGGGATTCCAGCCAACTTCCATGGTGTGCAGAGGTATTTTTTCAAGTGACTCACTTGCAGCTTAATGAGCTGCAAGTGACCCTGCTGTGTCGAACTAAATGACAGGTTTTTGTAGTGTGTGACTTATGACGCTGTGTGCTTGTTATCTTACTGTAGCCAACTTTGTCATAGAGGAGCAAACAGCTCCTTGGTTGCATTATCATTAAACTACCAACAGGCAGACTAGTTTCCCACAGAAAGATAAATTTCATTTTATAGCTTAATAAAAAGCTTTTATAAAAATAATCATTAAGTGATTGTAACAAGAAAGTAGTAAAGATATCAAGAAATTTTGTTTTCTAATATCAGTTGCGCCCTGACTAAAGTATTTAGCGTTTTAAAATCAAGTTTAGCCTAAAGCTGCCTCCTTACGTATTTTAAGTTTAGCCTAAAAGTTTTTCTGCACATCACGAGCTATAACAAGCGGAGGTGTCACCAGACACCTCCTTGTGCCTATCATGGAGTTTTGGCCAATCAAATGTAGCCAGCTGTTCGAACCATGTTCAAATAAGGCAAATGACAAGCTGTTTCTGTACCTCACTTCCGTTTTCTGTACATCACTTTCCTTTTTCTGTCATAAATCTTCTTCCACCACAGGGCTGCGCCAAAGTCTGAGCCTATTCTGGCTCAGAAGGCTGCCCCATTTGTGAATCATTCATTGCTCAATTAAACTCCTTTAAATTTAATTTGGCTGAAGTTTTTCTTCTATCAGGGTCTTGATCATGTGTTTTAATGTATACAGAGTCAGATAGAAGTTACAGAGAATACGCAGTGCATACAATTTCAGTTGTACATTAGAAACTCTTTTGAGTGTGAAGTAGTTAAAATACAAAACCCAATCTGCTCACATATTTACTGAGCAGACACTGACAGACAGTGCTACCTTCTATAATTGTACAATTACATGCAGTAACTAACCAGAATGAAAATAGGGCTTGGGAAATGGAGCAGATGGCCACATCATTGCACAAGATGCACTTGAAGCAGAGATTATGATCCAGCATCTCACTATTTTCAGGAGAAGCTATTTGAATGGCAGATGCCTCCCAGAGGTCCTGCTATGTCCTCCCACCTGGGGTGAAGCATCCCTGTGAAGTCTACCACGCTTCCACAGAGCTCATGCCACCGCCTTCAGCAGGATGCGCTGAAAATGGTTTTATAGCTGCTAACTGAAAACAACTGAAGGCAGATATTGAGGCTTTTCTACACTTTATATATTTCTCAGGTCCACGGAAAGAATTGGTTCTGCATGAACCAGAATAGGTCGAGGATTGTGAAAGGAAACTAAAAACTTGGGACCTCAATTCACTATACCAAAAGAAAAAAAATTAAACTGAAAGCTGAGTCTTGCAAGAAGCTGCCTTTCCTCCTGTTCCTAAGCAGAAAGCTACAGATTAAAGGTTAAGTATCTCCATAGGTAGCTACTGTATGTTTACATTATCTTATGTAAAGAGCTGATTTACTGAGCATAAAAATACATGATTGACTATTCCCCTATCTGCTCCTTTCCTCTTACAACACATGCATTCAATAATGTGACCATCCCCTCTCCCTCTCCGCTCCAGCCCACTTTTTGTCTTTAAATACTGAAGCCTTCAGAATCGTCTTTGAAGAAAGGCACAGACCATACACTGTTTCTGTGATTCCATGTTTATTTCTTCGGGGCATGTCCTTAACTTTGTTAAAATAAACTTCTAAATTGATTGAGACCTGTCTCAGATACTTTGATTTAAAGAATCAGTATGAAACACAGAAGATCACCAGAAACCACCACCAGACAAGCAAAATCTACCCCAAGACTAAGGCATTGCTAAAAACTACCCCAAGAGTAAGGCATTGCTAAATTATAAGGTAATTCTGCTTGAGTTTACCAACTCCAAAAATGAGGGATTGGTGTAATCACTCAAGTTTCATTTCCATGAAACTGGAATGACCAGTGATTATGAGCTTTTTCTTATATGTTATTTCTTGTCTTCTGCTAGCTTTTGAATTTATTTGCTCTTGTTTCTGTAGTTCTTTTAATTGTGATGTTAGGATGTCAATTTTAGATCTTTCCTGCTTTCTCTTGTGGGCATTCAGTGCTACAAATTTCCCTCTAAACACTGCTGTAGCTGTGTCCAAGAGATTCTGGTACATTTTATCTTTGTTCTCATTGGTTTTTCATTATTTATTTCTGCCTTAATTTCATTATTTACCCAGTAGTCATTCAGGAGCAGGTTGTTCAATTTCCATGTAGCTGTGTAGTTTCGAGTGAGTTTGTTAATCCTGAGTTCTAATTTGATTGCACTGTGGTCTGAGAGACTGTTTGTTATGATTTCCACTCCTTTGCATTTGCTGAGGAGTGTTTTACTTCCGATTATGTGATCAGTTTTAGAGTAAGTGTGATGTGGTGCTGAGAAGACTGTATATTCTTTTGATTTGGGGTGTAGAGTTCTGTAGATGTCTACTAGGTCCACTTGGTCCAGAGCTAAGTTCAAGTCCTGAATATCCTTGATAATTTTCTGTCTTGTTGATCTAATATTGACAGTGGGGTGTTAACTTCTCCCACTGTTACTGTGTGGGAGTTTAAGTCTCTTTGTAAGTCTCTAAGAACTTGCTTTATGAATCTGCATTCTCCTGTATTGGGTGCTTGTATATTTAAGATAGTAAGCTCTTCTTGCTGCATTGATCCCTTTACCATTATGTAATGCCCGCCCCTTTGTCTTTCTTGATCTTTGTTGGCTTCAAGTCTGTTTTATCAGAGACTAGGATTGCAACCTGTTTCTTTTTGCTTTCCATTTGCTTGGTAAACATTCCTCCACCCCTTTATTTTGAGCCTATGTGTCTTTGCACATGAGATAGGTCTCCTGAATATAGCACACTGATAGGTCTTGACTCTTTATCCAATTTGCCAGTCTGTACCTTTTAATTGGGGCATTTATCCTGTTTACATTTAAGGTTAGTATTATTTAGTGTGAATTTGATCCTATCATTATGCTGGTGGCTGGTTATTTTGCCTGTTAGTTGATGCAGTTTCTTCATAGTGTCGATGGTCTTTACAATTTGGTATGTTTTTGCAGTGGCTGGTACCAGTTTCTCCTTTCCATATTTAGTGCTTTCTTCAGGAGCTCTTGTAAGGCAGGTCTGGTAGTGACAAAATCTCTCAGCATTTGCTTGTCTAGAAAGGATTTTATTTTTCCTTCACTTATGAAACTTAGTTTGGCTGGATATGAAATTCTGGCTTGAAAAACTTGTTTTAAGGATGTTGAATATTGGTCCCCACTCTGTTCTGGCTTATAGGGTTTCTGCAGACAGATCCGCTGTTAGTCTGATCAGCTTCCCTTTGTGGGTAACCTGACCTTTCTCTCTGGCTGCCCTTAACATTTTTTTCCTTCATTTCAATTTTGGTGAATCTGACGATTATGTGTCTTGGGTTTGCTCTTTTCACGGAGTATCTTTGTGGTTTTCTCTTTTTCCTGAATTTGAATGTTGGCCTGTCTTGGTAGGTTGGGGAAGTTCTCGTGGATAATATCCTGAAGACTGTTTTCCAAATTGGTTCCATTCTCCCCTTTACTTTCAGGTACACCAATCAAATGTAGGTTTGGTCTTTTCACATAGTCCTGTATTACTTGAAGGCTTTGTTCTTTCCTTTTCATTCTTTTTTCTTTAACCTTGTCTTCATGCTTCATTTCATTAAGTTGATCTTCAATCTCTGATATTCTTTTTTCCACTTGATTGATTTAGCTATTGATACTTAGGTATGTTTCGCGAAGTTCTCGTGCTGTGTTTTTCGGCTCTATCAGGTCATTTATGTTCTTCTCTAAACTGGTTATTCTAGTTAGCAATTCCTCTAACCATTTTTCAAGTTTCTTAGCTTCCTTGCATTGAGTTAGAACATTCTCCTTTAGCTCAGAGGAGTTTGTTATCACCCACCTTCTGAAGCCTACTTCTGTCAATTCATTAAACTCATTCTCCATTTGGTTTTGTTCCCCTGCTGGTGAGAAGCTGTGATCCTTTGGAGCAGAAGAGGCGTTCTGGTTTTTGGAATTTTCAGCCTTTCTGTGCTGGTTTTTCCTCATCTTTGTGGATTTATCTACCTTTGGCTTTTGATGTTGGTGACCTTCAGATGGGGCATTTGTGTGGATGTCGTTTTTGTTGATGTTGATGTCATTCCTCTCTGTTAGTTTTCCTTGTAGCAGTCAGGTCCCTCTGCCGAAGGTCTGCTGGAGTTTGCTGGAGGCCCCCTCCAGACGCTGGGTATCACCAGCGGAGGCTGCAAAACTGCTAAGATTGCTGCCTGTTCCCTCCTCTGGAAGCTTTGTCCCAGAGGGGCACCCACCAGATGCCAGTCAGAGCTCTCCTGTATGAGGTGTCTGTCAACATCTGCTGGGAGGTGTCTCCCAGTCAGGAGGCATAGGAGTCAGGGACACACTTGAGGAGGCAGTCTGTCCCTTAGCAGAGCTCGAGCACTGTGCTGGGAGATCTGCCGCTCTCTTCAGAGCCAGCAGGCAGGAACATTTAAGTCTGCTAAAGCTGAGCCCACAGCTGCCCCTTCCCCCTGGTGCTCCATCCCAGGGAGATGGGAGTTTTATCTATAAACCCCTGACTGGGGCTGCTGTCTTTCTTTCAGAGATGCCCTTCCCAGAGAGGAGAAATCTAAAGAGGCAACCTGGCTACAGCAGCCTTGCCATGCTGTGGTGGGCTCTGCCCAGTTCAAACTTCCCAGCGGCTTTTTTAACACTATGAGGAGAAAACCGCCTACTCACGCCTCAGTAATGGCAGACGCCCCTTCCCCCACCAAGCTCTAGCATCCCAGGTCAACTTCAGACTGCTGTGCTGGCAGTGAGAATTTCAATCCAGTGGATCTCAGCTTGCTGGGCTCCATAGGGGTGGGATCCACTGAGCTAGACCACTTGGCTCCCTGGCTTCAGCCCCCTTTCCAGGGGCGTAAACAGTTCTGTCTTGCTGTGTTCCAGACACCACTGGGGTATGAAAAAAACTCCTGCAGCTAGCTTGGTTACTGCTCAAATCGCCTCCCAGTTTTGTGCTTGAAACCCAGGGTCCTGGTTGTGTAGGCACCTGAGGGAATCTCCTGGTCTGCGGGTTGCAAAGACTGTGGAAAAAGCGTAGTATCTAAGCCGGAATGCAACATCCCTCATGGCATGGTCCCTCACAGCTTCCCTTTGCTAGAGGAGGGAGTTCCATGACCCCTTGTGCTTCCTGGGTGAGGCGATGCCCCACCCTGCTTCAGCTCACCCTCCATGGGCTACACCCACTGTCTAACCAGTCCCAGTGAGATGAGCCGGGTACCTCAGTTGGAAATGCAGAAATCACCCGCCTTTTGCATTGATCTTGCTGGGAGCTGTAGACCAGAGCTATTCCTATTCCATCATCTTGCCAGCCACCTAAGTGCTTTATTTTTCTTTACATCAACTAGAGCCCTTTTATATATTTTTAGTAGTGAAACATTGTGTACAAACACATAAATACATAGACTGAGTCAGGAGAATACGGTAGGAGAAAGGGAACGTAAGGCCCATTTGTGCTGACTTTCTAAAAGAAAAAACATCAAGGCCTGGGGGTAGGGAATCTAAGGCCCATTCAAGCTGACTTCCCAAAGTTGGATAAAAAGGAAAACACCTGGGTCTGTGGGCAGGGAGCCTAAGGTCAACACAAACTTCCTACAGTTAAAATCAAAAGGGAAAAACCCTGTCTCCCACCCCAGGTAACAAAGGATCAAAGGCTACTCTTGCTACAGCCCTCCCCCTTCCACCACATCTCGGGGGAAAGGGAGGGTGCCTTGGGTTGGCTATGGGCCAAGTGGGGACCATCCCTTCATCTGCACAGGGCGCTAATTCACCTCAGTCTTAAATTAGCCACAGACCAAATCCAGATAAGCAGTAGCCAATAAGAACCTCAAATGGGCCAGGCGCAGTGGTTCAAACCTGTAATCCCAGCACTTTGTGATGCCGAGGCAGGCAGATCACAAGGTCAAGAGTTTGAGACCAACTTGGCCAATATGGTGAAACCCCATCTCTACTAAAACTACAAAAATTAGCCAGGTGTGGTGGCAGACGCCTGTAATCCCAGCTACTCGGGAGGCTGAGGCAGGAGAATCACTTGAACCCGGAAGGCAGAGGTTGCAGTTAGCTGAGATCATGCCACTGCACTCCAGCCTGGGCAAAAGAGTAAAACTCTCAGAGGGAAAAAAAAAAAAAAAAAAAAAAAAAACCTCAAATGGGGTACTTAAAGCCCAAAACAATTTGTAACTGAGTCCTTGAGCTGGTTGCTGGGGCCCACTCTCACCCTGTGGAGTGCTTTCTCACTTTAATAAATTCCTGCTTTCACTGCTGTGTTGCTGCGTTTCATTCCTCTGCTACCTCGTGAGTTTTGTTCAATTCTTTGTTCAAAATGTCAAGGACCTGGACAACTTGTAGCTAAGACCCTCCACCCGTAACAGTATTAGGCATAGCAGTAGAAGTACATTTTATAGATTCATAAGACCTCCCCCCCCCATCTTAGACTTGCAAACTCTTGACAACCTGTTTCATTACTCTGGCAGTTGTCAGCTAAATAGCTGTAAGTCTGCATATTGAAGGAAATAATTCGTAGGTGAAAAATCAGCAAAATTTACATCTCAAGGTACAGAGAGAAAAAGTCTGGTGGTGCTAGAGGAAGATTACAGATGGATGCCAAGTCAAACAAAATTATAGAAATCTATCATAGAATTGTCTAAGGAGACTAATTTATTTAGATAGAGACTACGTATATTTTAAGGATCTCTGAGCTCTGGGCAGAGCCGATACTGGAATCCTGAGTCTCCAAAAAGGGAGAATTGTTATGAGGCTAGACTACATGATGCTTTTACGGTGCACTTAAAAATCTTTTAAAACAAAAACATTTATAAGTGTCTAAACTACACTATTCCTTAAAAACACAACAGTAGTCTCTGTTGCAATAACTATTTTAGTAAAAATCAGGTAACACAATACAAAAGCAAGCTGTTTAAGAGCTGAGATGAACTTGTCTATTTACACTCTTGGGGTTCCATAAGGAAAAACAGAGATTTCTCCCCAAAAGGGAGTCTGGCACCTTTTCTATTTTCTTTAAGGAATCCCAGTCTACTAAAACTATTTTAGGTCCCTCATGCAACAGAGGGTGCAAAAGAAAGGGAAGTAAACGAAGAAAACAGAATTCATTCAACTGAGAAGAAAAAACTTCTGCTGAAAAAAAACAAGGTCCTAGGAGAAAAGAACAAAAACAAAAACATGGAAGTCTTTTAAGTACAAACACCACACACACACACACACACACACACACACACACACACACACGAATCTTGGATGTTAGCTTTTAATTAAGCTGAACTTTTGTCCAATTGAGCTCCTTTAAAGAAATCTTTTAAAATCTCATTACCATATTTCTGCTAGGACAAATTGCTGCTATTTCAGAAGTACCAAGTATCAAATGAGAAAGGGCTTAATTTGGGAACCAAATCCAGGCTCCTGTGCTGAAAACAGAAGGCAGAACTTTAGCTATGGAACTGCAGTGCAGGGCGACAGCCACTGCTCTTTCTGTTTGGCCTGGCTAGCAAAAAGGTGGCCTTGTCACATGAATAAAGACCCTTAAGTATTCAAATTTTAAAATCTTTCCTTTTTTTTTTTTTTTGCCTTTACTGGCCATCTTTCTCCCCCCACCTCACTACCTTTTTGTGTGTGTGAATGGGAATTTAGCCACTTTGGAGGCCTCATTCCCATAATTTGGAACTTTCCTTCAGATTTGATCAAGTCAAATAGAGTTGGTCAAACCCAATGGGAGAAAGACTGAAACAACAGCAACAGGAAACCAACCAACAACAACAACAAAAAACAGTTAAGCAAAACAATCACACAACTTATGCTATTACTGAGCACTCTAACAGTAAGGAGAAATTAAACTTTAGCCAAGATAAACCCCAATTCAGTTACTTACCTAGGGACAGGTCTCAGGCGGAAGACTGCTCTCCACCATCGGAGATGCAGCAAAAAACTTAAACTTGTCTTCCCTGTTGGACGAGAGCTCAAACTCCACAAAGGAGTCCAGAAGAAGCTTTCCTTCAATATCAAAGCAGGAAAACTTGCCTTCCTTGTGTTAGAAGCAAGTAAAACTCAAAGAAGTGGGAGTCGTACGGCAAAAAAAACTTTAGATCTTGACTAAATTTTGGGAGATCAGGAATTCTCCAGAGGGGGTACTTCCAGGCCTCAGCAAATTGTCTTATTGGTTTGAGCCATAAAGATAACTCAAATTGATACCAAGAACCCACAGGAGATTTGTCAAAGGCCAGGGGAACCTCCACTCAGAATCCCTCAGTGGTTACCAAAATGTGAACCCCAAATATCCAAATATCTGACACAGGTCTCAGGTAATTTAGAAAGTTTATTTTGCCAAGGTTGAGGATGTGCACCTGTGACACAGCCTCAAGAGGTCCTGACAACATGTGCCCAAGGTGGTTGGGGTACAGCTTGGTTTTATACATTTTAGGGAGACATGAGACATCAATAAATATACGTAAGTAGTAGATTGGTTCCATCTGGAAAGACAGGACAACTGGAAGTTGGGAAGAGGCTTCCAGGTTACAGGTAGGTGAAAGACAAAGGGTAGCATTCTTTTGAGTTTCTAATTAGCCTTTCAAAAGGAAGCAATCAAATATGCATTTACTCAATAAGCAGAGGGTTGACTTTGAATAGAATGAGGCACAGGTTTGCCCTAAGAAGTTCCCAGCTTGACTTTTCCATTTAGCTTAGTGATTTTTGGAGTACCAAGATTTATTTTCCTTTCACACTGTAAATGAGCCAAATGTACCAATTAAAAAGCAAAGGTTTTCCGACTGAATTTTTAAAAAGGCAGACACAACCGTGTGAAGCCTATGAAAAACCTATGCTAAATATAAAGGGAGTAAAACGATGGAAATAGATACAGTAACAGTAATCAAATGAAAGCTGTAGAGGCTCTGTCATTTTAAAAATATTATCTGAGAACTTCCAGGGGAAATAATAATGCAAAGAACAAAGAGTGACTTATAATGACAAAAGTGTGAATTCAACAAGAGGAGGGCTAGGTGTGGTGGCTCACTCCTGCAATCCCAGCACTTTGGGAGGCTAACGCGAGTGGATCACTTGAGGCCAGGAGTTCAAGACCAGCCCAGCCAACATGGCAAAATCCCGTCTCTACTAAAAATATAAAATTCAGGCAAGCATTGTGGTGCACGCCTGTAATCTCAGCTATTCAGGTGGCTGAGGCACAATAATCACTTGATCTGGTAGACGGAGTTTGCAGTGAGGCGAAATCATGCCACTGCACTCCAGTCTGGGCGACAGAGCAAGTCTCTGTCTCAAAAAACATAATAAAAACATTGCCGGGTGTGGTGGCTCACACCTGTAATCCCAGCACTTTGGGAGACCGTGGTGGGCGGATCACCTGAGGTCAGGAATTCAAGACCAGCCCGACCAACATGGAGAAACCTTGTCTCTACTAAAAATACAAAATTAGCCAGGCGTGGTGGCACATGCCTGTAATCCCAGCTACTCGGGAGGCTGAGGCAGGAGAATCCTTGAACCCAGGAGGCGGAGGCTATGGTAAACCAAGATCCCGCCGTTGCTCTCCAGCCTGGGCAACAAGAGCGAAACTCCATCTCAAAAAAAAAAAAAAAAAAAAAAAAACTAAAAAAATAACAAAAACAAAAACCAAAAAAGGAGCCATAACGATCTTAATGTTTATGTTTCTAGAATTTCAAATTACATGAAGCAAAAACTGATAACACATAAAGAATAGGCAAAACAATAATTACAGTCAGAAACGTCAACACCATTCTCTCAATAATCAAAAGGACAAATGGTAGTAATCAATAGGAATGTAAAAAAACTTGAACAGCATTTTTATCCAATCTGACCTAATTGACATTTATAGACCTCTCCATGCAACAACAGCAAAATATACACTCTTTCGAAGTATACCCAGAATAAACCATATTCTGGGTCATAAAGCAACTACTGGTAAATTTTTATAAACCCAAATTCTATCAAATACGTCATTCAAATACAATCGAATTAAACTAGAAATCAACAATATATTAAAGATTAAAACATAACATACAAAGAAACAAAATATTTTTGAAAGTGATGAATATGTTTAGTACCTTTTGTGTCCAGAATTGGTGGGTTCTTGGACTCGCTGACTTCAAGAATAAAGCCGCGGACCCTCCCCCTGAGTGTTACAGCTCTTAAAGGTGGTGTCCAGAGTTCGTTTCTTCTGATATTCAGACGTGTCAGGAGTTTCTTCCTTCTGGTGGTTTCGTGGTCTCGCTGACTTCAGGAATGGAGCCGGAGCTGCAGCCACAGCCACATACCTTGGCAGGGAATATTACAGCTTTTAAAGGTGGCACCGACCCAAACAGTGAACAGCAGCAATATTTACTGCAAAGAGCAAAAGCACAAACACCACACAGCATACAACGAACCACACCTGGTTGCCGCTGCTAGCGCCAGCAGCCTGCTTTTATTCCTTTATCTGACCCCACCCACATCCTGCCGATTGGTCCACTTTACCAAGAGCTGATTGGCCCATCTTACAGAGAGCTGATTGGTCCATTTTGACTTGGTGCTGATTGGTGCATTTACCAACCTTGAGCTAGACACAGAGTGCTGATTGGTGCGTTTACAATCCTTTAGCCAGACAGAAAAGTTCTGCAAGTCCCCACCAGATCCAGAAGCCCAGCCGGCTTCACCGCTTAATGGCACTCCCTGCGGGACTTTGCAGCACCTAGCCCGGCCACTCTGGCAGCCCAGAGGGAGCTCCTACCCCGATCGAGCTTAGTAGGTGCCAGCTGGCTGCGCCGAGTGCGGGGCCCACCAAGTGCACCTACCCGGAACCACGCCAGCCGGAGAGTGCCACGCAGCCCTGGCTCCTGCCGGCGCCTCCCCACCCTCCCTGCGAACAGAGGGAGCTGGCTGCGGCCTCGGCCAGCCCCAAAGGGGGGTCCCGCAGAGCGCAGCGGCGGGCTGAAGGGCTCCTCGAGCACGGCCAGAGCGGACACCTAGGCAGAGGAGGCTCTGAGAGCGAGCAAGAGCTGCTAGCACGTTGTCACCTCTCAGCTTGATTATGGTGATGGTATTATGGGTTTGAACACGTCTGTTTGAACACGTATGTTCAAACTCATCAAAGTGTTTACATTAAATATGTGCAATTATCTGTATATCTAAACATATTCGGTAAAGCTTAAAAGTAATAAAATCTCAAATAATGAAAGTTATCTAGATAATCTCCAAATATTTGGAAGTAAAATAGCACATTTCTTTCTTTTTTCTTTTTATTTTTTTTTAATTTACTTTTTTTAATTTGGGACAGAGCCTTGCTGTGTGGCCCAGCCTGGAGTGCGGTGGCATGATCTTGGCTCACCGCGACCTCTGCCTCCCAGGTTCAAGCAATTCTCGTGCCTCAGCCTCCCTAGTAGCTGGGATTTACAGGCATGCACCACCACGCACGGCGAATTTTTGTATTTGTTAGTAGAAACGGGGTTTCACCATGTTGGCCAGGCTAGTCTTGAATTCCTGACCTCAGGTGATCCACCCGCCTTGTCCTCCCAAAGTGCTGGGATTACAGGCCTGAGCCACTGCACATGGCTAAATAGCACAAGTCTAAATAACACATAAGATTAAAGAATAAATAAAAGAAGAAATTAGAAATAATTCTAAGTGAAAATTTAAAGAAAACACAAAAATTGTGGGATGCTCTTAAAGTAGCATTGCCCTCTAGGGCACGTTCATAACATTAAACACCTATATTAGAGGAAATCATGGGTCCAACTCACTTTAAGATCCTAGGGAAAAAAGAACAAATTAAACCCAAAACTAAGCAGAAGAAAGAAAATAATAAAAATTAGAGTGGAAATCAATGGAATAGACAGAAAAAAATATAGTCAATGAGATCATGTGCTTTAAAAAATTCTCATGTGCTTTTTTAAAGCACATGAATAAAATTAATAAACCTCTAACCAGACTGATCAGGAGAAAGTAGAGAAGACATAAGTTACCAATATTAGGAATAAGCAATATATCATCATTACAAATTCAGATATTAAAAGAAAGTATTATGAGTGATAATGGAAGAGCCAAACTCTGTAAAATATTTTGAAGAGGGAATTCTGCGCCAACACCAGTGACCACAACCGGGGGAAACACAATCTCAAAGAGTCCTGAAAAAGTGTGTCCACAGTAATTGGATTACAGTTTGGTTTTATACATTTCAGGGAAGCAGGAGTTATAGGCAAAGATACACATCAACTCATGGAAGATATACATTGGTTCAGCCGAAGAGGCAGGATTCAGAGATTCCTTAGTTTGCAATTGATTAAAGAAGTAAGGTTCTGACTAAAAGTTGGAGTCAGCAGAAAGGAATGTTTTACATTAAGACAAGGATGCCATGTAGCAAGATTGACAGCCTGCAGATGACTTAACCCTTGCGTCACCTGGCCTTAGATCTTATTTTTAATTTGGTGTCTTATTCACACAAAGAGTGTGTTCTGTCAGTATTAAGATCTCTACTTTAACACTAATGCTGCTCAGGTGTTGTGCCTAAACTCCAGAAGGGATGGCAGGTAAAAAGGTGTGTTCGACTTCCCTTCCCATCGAGACTGGGAACTCAGTTTTCTGAGGTTTATCTGGAGTCTCCTTTGGCCAACAGGGGGGTCCATGCAGTCAGTGGGGGACATAGGATTTTATTTTTAGTGTACATGAGCAATAGTATAACAATCAATTTGACAATTTATATAAAGTGGACACAGTGCTTGAGAGACACAAACTATCAAAGCTCATTCAGTCAAGAAATGGGTAGCCTGAAAGCCCTTCCAGGAGAGAATTCTCCAGGGCTGTCTTGCGTTTCTGTATGTCTCGCAAGCAGAGGCTTTGTTCTGGATGGTCTTCTTGTGACCTACAAAAGGGTCGGGTTGCTAGCTGCTTGTACAAAGAAGTTAAAATAACAATGAGTTGTAGAGGGAATGCAGGGGTTTTTAAAGAAAGGGTTTGGAATGCAGAAGAGGTGAGGGGTAGGAGTTAGGGTTGGTGATTAGGAGGTGCCAGGCAGCAAGACCCACTCTAATGGCTCATCTTGAATTATTGTTCAATTTGGTAAAGGGACTGGCATCATCGTGGATCCTACCAGGTTGCAAATTAATCACAGTTCATCTTGTATCACTCTTCATCTGGGAGTGGGTTCCAACCTTGAAGTAATCTTTTGTTGGAGAGAGAATTCCGGAGGTGTCTAGTCCCTATGAGGATCCCACTCCTGAAGCCTCTAAGAAAATAGATGGCCAGATAGGTGAGCATGGTGTGTGCTTAACAAGCATCTTGGTAAATAAGTGTGCATAAGGCATGGGGGCATAGAATGGAAAAGGATGGGAAGTAGAGGTTACAGCACATTCTGAGGCTGTGGTTCAAGATGAACATATACATAGCTCGTTTCAAAATCATATCTTGAGACAACGGGGTGGGGGAAGAGGAAAGGGGAAAAAAGAAAGTTTTAAAGTGTGGTTTAAGGCTCAGCTGCTAAGCTGCCCAGTTACATTCTCAAAGATGTTTGTATATGAACAGCCATGGAAGATAGTGATGGTGTCTCACTCTGGAGCACAGAATAGTCACTCTGTCCAGAATGATAATGTTTCCTTGAAGGCAAGGGTCAGATAGGTTTGCTAGCAGCCTGTATAATAAATCAAAAGAAAAGAAGGAGAGAGTGAGAGAGAGAAAAAAAGAAGAAGAAAGAAAGAGGAGGAGGAAAGAAAGAAAGAAAGAAAGAAAGAAAGAAAGAAAGAAAGAAAGAAAGAAAGAAAGAAAGAAAGAAAAGAGAAGAGATTAATAAATAAAAGATTTTTGTTTGCTGAAGTAGAAGTTCTACAGCTGTGATGCAAATCTGGATGCCCTCGACATGGGGGTTCTGACCCCTCCTGTGATTTTCAGCTTGGTCTTTCTCACTATAGGGCCGTCTTAAGGGCATCTGAAGGTAGGTTTACCAAGGCTTTGTAAAGACAAGGAAGACACTCTTCTCCCTTCCCTTTCTCCTCTTTTTTCTTTTGTCATTCTCTTTCCTCCTCCTCATCTGACTGTCTTCTCTTAGTTTTTTAGCAGCCTTGCTGAAATATTTCCGTACCACAAAATTCCTCCATCTAAAGGGTTTTACATTTTAAGTCTAGTAGTTTTTAGTATATTCACAGAGTTGTCCAACCATCACCACAATCTAACTTTAGAACATTTGTATTACCTCCAAAGGGAACACTATATGCAGCAGTAGTCAGTTCTCATTCCCACCCCACAACCCCATCCCGGACAGCCACTACTTTACTTTCTGTCTCCTTGCCTATTCAGGAGATTTTGTGTAAATGGAATTATATAAAAGGTAATCTTTTGCATCTGTCTTCTGTAACTTAGCATAATATTTTCCATGTTTATGTTGTAGCATGCATCAGTCTTCATTATTTTTTATTGACAAGTAATATCATATTGGATGGATATTAAACATATTATTCATCTATTCAGCAGTTCCTGGATATTTGCCTTGTTTACACTGTTTTGCTATTGTAAGTAATGGTGCTGTGAATATTTGCATATGAGCCTTGGTGTGTGCACATGCTTTTCATTTCCCTTGGGTACATACCTACGAGTAGAATTGCTGGGTCATATGGTAACTCCACAGGAACTGCCAGACTGTTTTCCAAAGTGGCTGCCCTATTTTATAGTCTCATCAGCAGTTCAGGAAGGTTCCAATTATTCCATATTCTCACCAACATTTGTTATCTATCTTTTTTGATTACAGTCCTAGAGGGTGTGAAATGGTATCTCTTTGTGATTTTGATTTGCATTTCCCTAATGACTAATGACATTAAGCATCTTTTCACGTGCTTAATGGCCATTTATATATATCCTTTGAAAAATATCTGTTCAAATCCTTGTCCATTTTTAGTTGAGTTACTTGTCTTTTTATAACTGAGTTGTAAAAATTCTTTATGTAGTCTGGATAAAAGTACCTAACCATATGTATAATTTGCAAATATTTCCTCCCATTCCAAATGGGAGAAAATGCAACAAAAACAAAAATAGACCCATGTGATATAATTAAACTAAAAGCCTACACAGCAAAATAAATAATCAACAAAGTAAACAGATAACCTATGGAATGGGAGAAAATATTTTCAAATTACACCTCTAACAAAGGACTATCTCCAGAATCTACAAGGAACTAAGATAACTCAACAAGAAAACAAATAAACAACCCCATTAAAAAGTGGGCAAAGGACGTAAACAGACATTTCTCAAAAGGGGACATACATGTGGCCAACAATCATGAAAAAATTCTCCACATAACTAACCATCAGAGAAACGCAAACTGAAACCACAATGAGAATGCAAATATACACTGTTGGTGGGAATGCAATTACAGCCTCTATGAAAAACAGTATGAAGATTTCTCAAATAGCTAAAAATAGAATTACTGTTTGACCCAGGAATCCCACTACTGGGTATCTACCAAAGTAAAAGAAATCATTATACAAAAAAGATACCTGCACTTGTTTATCACAGTACCATTCACAACAGCGAAGTCATGGAATCAGCCTAAGTATCCAATAATTGTGGACTGGATAAAGAAAATGTGATACATATATACCATATAATACTATGCAGCCATGAGAAAGAATGAATTCATGTCCTTCGCAGCAACATGAATGCAACTATAGGCCATCATCCTAAGTGAAATAACTCCAAAACAGAAAATCAAATGCCACATGTTCTCATTTATAAGTGGGAGGTAAACAATGAGTACACATGAACATAAAGATAGAAATAATAGACACTAGGGGAAAATAATAGGCAAAAAGTGGGGAAGGTAGAGAGATAAGGGTTGAAAAACTATTGGGTATAAGGTTCACCACTGGGGTGCTGGGTACACTGGAAGCTCAAAGTCCCGGCATTACAAAATATACCCATGTAACAAGCCTGCACATGTACAAACCTTGAATCTAAAATAAAAATGTTTTTAAATGTCTGAGTGAGAAGGGATTGTAAAAGTCCCATAACCCCAAATTCCTCTGATGCCTGACCTGCGTTTATCGCATCCCAACCAAGTGGTCATCTGGCCAGTGCTTGAATATCTGCAATGACAGAGATACTCTCCACCTGCCAAAGCAGACAATTTCATTTTGGGGTCAGTTTGATTTGGGGGCAGGTCTTCCTTGAAGCTCTCGACAAATCATTTCAGTATCAACCTCTTAGGATCATACAAAAAAGTCTTCCATGTGACATCTAGCCCTCTATAAACTTGAAGACATATTTTGTATCCCCCAAACCTTTCCTCCTGAAGGTGAAACATTCCCTAGTCCCTCAGTAAATTCTCACTTTGGCGTGTTTTTAGTTTCATCACCTGACTCATACTTTTGTGTTCCAGATTATTTTTAGCTTTCTAAACATGTGGCTTCCAGAAATGAATGCACTATTCCAGGTGTGGCTAGCCAGCACAAAGTAAAGTGGAGCTATCACTCTCTGCCTGCTGACTTCTATACTTGGATTAATGCAGTCTGAGCTCATTTTTTTTGGCAGGTACCTCACAAACCGATGACTCACACTGAGACAACTTTTTAATAAATGCACTAAAAATCTATACGTTGATTTAGCAAAAGATGCCACAATCCTCATTCTGCATTTGAGCAAGTGGGTCTATGGATTAAGATCAGGATTTTTTCTGCTAACTTCTACCTGTTACTGTCTTCATGAACCCTGGTTTTGTCCCATAGCTCAATATAATCTATAAGTGTGACAACCATGTAGATTTTGTCAGTCATATCTCAGAATTGGAGCATGAGGTGTGATGCTTCATTAGAGCACCCTGGAGCAGGCAGGGTCAAAGAGGAAGCCAGGACCTGAAATGATTTTTACCAGGAAAGGAGGTGAGGCCCAGAGGATGCAGAGCCAGGAGGAGCAAGTGAGATGCATAACCCAAAGAACATGGCCAATTTATCCATGGATTTGGCCACAGATGGCCCTGGTATTTCTCAAGGAAGACCATGGAATCCTGTTCTAGGGGATTGTGAGGGAAGGAACTGAGAATCTGGTGGACAAGAAGCCACGGCCCAGGAGAGCTCTCTTAGGGGTTACAGTTGTTTGAAATGTGGAAAGAAAGGGCTTAGTCTCTGGAAGAGGAGTTAGCGAGAACAGGATGGGAAGTACAGTGGAAACCAGTCCTAGCAAACTGGAGCCCAGAGAGCTTCCTCTGGACAAACTGGAGCCCAGAGAGCTCCCTCTGGGCAAGGCGATGGGATTACAGACTCCGCACTTTCTGATCAGAGTCCAGGAGCAAGCAGTTGCTGATGAGCTTGCCTGGAGGGGATTGGTCCGGAGGTTGGGAGGACAGGGCAGCCTCGAATCCAGCAGGAGGTAGTGCAAGGAGTGGAGAAGGCAGAAGCTGGGAAATGAGACTGGGCCTGAGATATACCATCGTTGAAGTAAGTCCCCAGTGAAAGTGTGGAAGAGGCCTTCACACACACTATTGAAAGTCCACCACACACCCATTCTCTTCTGTTTGAATTTCCCTTCTATGTAATTTTCTTCATTTTTTCTTTAAACTACTATTTTCTTGAGAGCAATTTCCCTGTACTGTTTTCCCCGAGGTTCTCTGGACCTTAGATTACCTTTTGAGAAAGACATGCACTTAGACTTTATTGCTCAACACTCATGCCCATTGCATCATTGTCTAACCTGCATTTCCCTCTCATCCAAAGGGGCAATGTGGACAAAACAAAGTAAAAAGATCAAATGCCGGCCGGGCACGGTGGCTCACACTGGTAATCCCAGCACTTTGGGAGGCCGAGGCGGGTGGATCACGAGGTCAGAAGATGGAGACCATCCTGGATACACAGGTGAAACCCCGTCTCTACTAAAAATACAAAAAATTAGCCGGGCATGGTGGTGGGCCCCTATAGTCCCAGGTACACAGGAGGCTGAGGCAGGAGAATGGCGTGAATCCGGGAGGCGGAGCTTGCAGTGAGCCGAGATGGTGCCACTGCACTCCAGCTTGGGCGACAGAGCGAGACTCCATCTCAAAAAATAAAAATAAAAAATAAAAAAAAAGATCAAATACCTTGCTGAACTTCAGTGTCAGTGTTGCTCACTCTACCAATCTTTTGATCTTAAAACTGGGTTCGAAAGGAAATAAGCTACTTTGGAGCCAGGTACAGTGGCTCACTCCTGTAATTCCAGCACTATGAAAGATTGAGGCAGACAGAGACTTGACCCCAGGAATTCGAGACCAGTCTGGGCAACATGGCAAAACCCCGTCTCTATAAAAAATACAAAACTTAGCTGAGTGTGGAGGTGCACACAGGCAGTCCCAAGTATTTGGGAGGCTGAGGCAGGAGAATCGCTTGAGCATGGGAGGCCGAGGCTTCAGTGATTCGTGATTGCATCACTGCACTCCAGCCTGGGTGACAGAGCAAGACCCTGTGTCCAAAAACAAAAAAGAAACAAACAAAAAAGCTGGTTTGGCATAGTTTTTCATCGAATCCAATGCCAAATTCCAGCCACTTCTTACTTTTCTAAGCACAGACAGGCACTTCATTGCTAAACTATTTTACAAACCTCCCAACTATATTATATAAAGTCTATCTTCCTCTCTTATCAAGGGAAACACTTGTTCATCTTTGAGCAACTCACATACTCCAAATACCTGCAGTGTTGAAAGCCGTCTGGTCATTAGTACATTCAGCTGCTCAGTGTCTGAAATTCCTTTGGGCCAGGCCTCTAGAGCAACCAGATAATCTCTCAGTGGCAGTCACGGGCTAGCAAGCCTTGTCCGTATCCTATCATGGTCTGGCAACCCTGCCAAAGTAGCAAAGCAACTTTTACTTTTACATCTTGCCAAAATAACAAGACAACTTTGAATTTATTGCCAACACTGAACATTGAGGACCTCATATAAAATCAGGATTCCCAGCTGCTTTTGAAAATTTGGAAGTTGTGACCCTGCTGGGCCCACATTCCCCAGAGTGTTGGGTCTCCTGGGCTCAGCAGCTGCTGCCCCTGAGGGAGGCACATATCTCTCCTGCGTAGGTTTCCACCGGGCCCACTGGCTTGGTCATATTGGCTTCCTGGCCTCTTTTTGCATGTAGTTTGTGATCCCTGATTGTAGGTTTCATCATTTATCCTGGGCTGTTTCATCCTGGGAGTTATAATCTTCCTAATCTGAAGCTGAAACTCCCCCAAATGCAAGCTAAACGTGAGTTGACAGTAATGGCTAATGCCTAAATAGCACATACTGTGTACCAGGCCTGAACCACTAACTCATTTCATCTTCACAACAAGCCTATGCTGTGGGTGCTGGTTACTGCACCAGCCCTGAACCACCAGCTCATTTCCTCCTCACAAGCCCATGCGGTAGGCCCTCGTTACCACACCAGGCCTCAACCACCAACTCATTTCGTTACCACACCAGGCCTGAACCACCAGCTCATTTCCTCCTCACAAGTCCATGCGGTAGGCCCTCGTTACCACACCAGGCCTCAACCACCAGCTCATTTCCTCCTCACCAGCCCATGCAGTGGGCCCTCGTTACCACACTAGGCCTCAACAACTAGCTCATTTCATTACCACACCAGGCCTCAACCACCAGCTCATTTCATTACCACACCAGGCCTGAGCCACTAGCTCATTTCCTTCTCACAAGCCCATGAGGTGGGCACTCATTACCATACCAGGCCTCTACCACCAGCTCATTCCATTACCACGCCAAGCCTCAACCACCAACTCATTCCATTACCACACCAGGCCTCAACCACCAACTCATTCCATTACCACACCAGTCCTCTACCACCAGCTCATTCCATTACCACGCCAGGCCTCAACCACCAACTCATTCCATTACCACACCAGGCCTCAACCACCAGCTCATTCCATTACCACACCAGAGCTCAACCACCACCTCATTCCGTTACCACACCAGGCCTGAGCCACCAGCTCATTTCATCCTCACAAGCCCGTGCAGTGGGCGCTCATTAGCCCCATTTTACAGGTAAGGACACTGACACTCAGAGACTTCAGCCCACTCGTCTGGAGCTGACTGCCTCCACCACACCTTCTGTGTGATTCACACTGACACAACTGGACATTTCCTACCACGAACCTAATACTCACCCCAGTTTTCTGCCTTGACCTCTACATTTTTGGCCCCCGCATATTTGGGCCTCAACCTTCCAACACAGTTCCTCCAGTTCTGTTAGAGTCCTGTGCTCTTCCTCCCATGCCTTTGGTGCTCACACTAAGTCAGGGCTCAGAACACTCCTTCTGTGACTTGGCTGCTCTGCTTTGTGAGCTTAAGAAACCAGGAAGCCTGTTAAACACGCCACCAGGAATGCTGAAGAATTAAGATTGTTCAATAAAAGTCAGCGTCGAAAGAATGGAGAATGAAGTGTGGATAGGAACTGTTATTTCTCAGGAGTGAGGGAGCATCTAAATTTGCTGTCTGAAGTCAGAGCCATAGAAAATCCCCAGCTGCACTCTGATAGTAGTGGTTTTAGCACCTTTACTTGTCATTACAAATAAATTTGAAACCTAACGAAAGTGAAGAAACACCTCTCAGAAGAGCATGATGCCTTTGACCTGGTTTGCTAGGACAGGAACTGGACACAGATTCAGAAAATCTCATTCATTCAAGTTGAATAAAATGTAGACGCAAGGATGTTTACATAGTCAGCCATTCCTTAAGGAACGCCTACTGTACTACTGAGTGCCTACTGTGTACCAGAAGTGGTATTCGGTAGGTACCACATGTTTCATTCATTTGCTCATAGCCCTTTGAGGCCCGACTAGGTGGAAGCCCCACACTAGGCTCTGGGGATACAGCTCTGGGGATTCGCATAAGATTCAGACTTCCAACAACCAATTACACTACTAGTTAATTACAATTATAGTGCTGCAACTAGGTGTTCCCAGTCAGTCAGTCTGGGAAGTGAAGAAAGGCCTCCCTGGTGAGAAGGTCTCTGCAGTGAAATCTGTAGGAGCTGGAGGAGTAGGGTGAAGGGAGGTAAGGGAAAGTGAGAGCCTTCCAGGCAAAAGGAAGTGGAAGCGCCAATGACCTGCAGAGGGAGGGAGCCAGGGAACCGAAGGAGGCAGTCACTAGCACTCCTAAAGCACAGGCAGCCAGAGGAGAGAGCCACAGGCTGGACAGTGACCTTGGCAGGGGACACACCATGCAAGGCTAGTGAGCCACGTTCAGAATTTTGAGATTTATCTTGAAAGCACTGGGAAACCATTAGCATTTTAAGCAGAATGGTAATATGGTCAAATTAGCATTTATAAAGGCCCTGTGAAGGAAGGTCAGAGGTGTAGCAAGAATGGACGCAGTGTGTTGGTTATTGGGTGAATTCGCCAGGCAGGTAAGAAGGGATGGTGTAGAGCGAGGCTTCTCCACAGCCACACTGGTGACATTTGGCATTGCACTGATCTTTGCTGTGAGGGCTGTACTTTGCACAGCAGTGTGCTTTGCGTCCCTGGCTCTGCCTGCTGGATGCCAATAGCTCCCTCCCCCAGTCATGACAACCAAAAATATGTCCATTGGACATTGTCAAATGTCCCTTGTTGGGGGAAATCACCTATAGTGGAGAAGCACCAATTTAGAGTAAAGTGGGGACAAGGGATGTGAAGAGATACGGACAGATTCAGAATGTGTCTTGGAGCTGGAATCAAGAGATATTAGTGACATGTTTGAAAAGGGATGGAGGGCATGAAGTCAGGGCTGACTCTAGCTTGAGGTGCTAGGAGGATAACATGGCGACCATTGCTAGAAAATATGAACGAAGGCAGGATTCAAAGGAAAAGATAATGAGCTCCATCCTAGGTATTTAATTGGAAAGTTGAAAAAGCTGCCTGTGCCTCGTAAGACCTCCAAGAAATACACAGACACACACACACACACACACACACACACACACACACAAAACAAGGTGAGGAAGGCCCTAGAGTCTAGGAAGAGACTGGCCAATGCATTAACCATTGTAGTGTAATGGATTAGATGTTACTTTATGTTCACAAGTTGGACACACACACAGGGAACCAGATTAAATTGGAGGGGAAGGTCAAAGTCAGCTTCCCAAAGGAACTGAAGCTTAGATTGATTTTTAAAGGCTGAGTTAAAATAAACTGGGTAAAGATTAAGAAGGAAAGAGAGAGAGGGAATCCCTGTCTTGTATCAGGATGATGCCATCTTACACCAGTTAGAATGCAATCATTAAAAAGTCAGGAAACAACAGGTGCTGGAGAGCATGTGGAGAAATAGGAACACTTTTACACTATTGGTGGCACTGTAAACAGGTTCAGTCATTGTGGAAAACAGTGTGGCGATTCCTCAAGGATCTAGAACTAGAAATACCATTTGACCCAGCCATCCCATTACTGGGTATATACCCAAAGGATTATAAATCATGCTGCTATAAAGACACATGCACACAAATGCTTATTGCAGCACTATTCACAATAGCAAAGACTTAGAATCAACCCAAATGTCCATCAGGGACAGACTGGATTAAGAAAATGTGGCACATATACACCATGGAATACTATGCAGCCATAAAAAAGGATGAGTTCGTGTCCTTTGTAGGGACATGGATGCAACTGGAAACCATCATTCTCAGCAAACTATCACAAGAACAGAAAACCAAACACCACATGTTCTTACTTACAGGTGGGAATTGAACAATGAGATCACTTGGACATAGAAAGGGAAACATCACACACTGGGGCCTATTGTGGGGATGGGGGAGGGATAGCATTAGGAGATATACCTAATGTAAATGACAAGTTAATAGATGCACATATATACATATGTAACAAACCTGCATGTTGTGCACATGTACCCTAGAACTGAAAGTATAGTTAAAAAAAAAAAAAGAAGGAAAGAAAAAAGCAAATGTAAAATATCTGTGCAGCATGAAGCAGCAAAATATATTCAAAGAATATAAGAAGCTGAAATGAGGGCCTCAGCTAAGAGTGGGAATGTAGACGGTGACATAGCAATGCTGAGGTAGGCTCCCCAAGACCGAGGCTGGCTTGTTGCGGGGAGAGGGGAGGGGTACTCTAGGATGATCTCTGGCATGAGCAACAGGTAATGCGGTGGCAGGACATGGTTGAGTTTTACATAACATTTGTTCAAGCAAATATGGGATCATTCACTGAAACGGAGAATTCAAAGTGAGGTCTAGATTTGGTGGGAAGATACAACTGATTCGAGGTTAGGAAAGGAGAGATGGAGAAACAGCAGGAAGCGGCCTCTCATCTGCGAAGCCTGAGTTCCTGAAACTCTTGTTTATTAGGGAGGGAAGTGTGGCGAAGCCATGGCCCTTTGAACATCTTCCTCTTCCATCCTCTGGGTTCTGCATTTCATGCTGATCTTTAATACATTTCAGATTTTCCAGATACGTCCACACCTCACCCTGGTACACTACTGGCTGGAAGGTCACTTCCTTCAAGCAGGGGCTTGACATCTCCTTGTGAAACTAACTAGCCAAGCTCCAGAAATTGTAGCACCTGAAGATGACAGCAGCCTTCCTGGGTGCGGGGCAAGGCATTTCATCTGCCTGTCTGCAGTGGAGCAGTTTGAGCAGCTCCCCAACCTGGTGCCACACAGCAGCATCATGTCCAAAAGGTCTTATTCCAGGTGAGCCTTACATACCATGTTGTCAAAGGTGCCTACTGGGCCTTTCAGGGGTGCTGCAATTTCTCTCTGTGCCCATTTAGTGCAGGTTTCAGAGCATTCGCAGCTGGATCTAGGGGCCAGCGCTATTCTGAGGTTCCCGGGAACCTCTTACGTTGTAGACATCACTCACTGTGTTCCCAGGGACCAAAGAAATTGGTAAAACGGCACAAGCTGGCTACATGTGAAATGGAGAGGAAACGGGTCAACTGGAAAACTTATAAAACTTCTAAGAAGGCTGGGCATGGTGGCTCACGCCTGTAATCCCAGCACTTTGGGAGGCCGAGGCATGCAGATCACAAAGTCATGAGTTTGAGACAAGACTGACCAACATGGTGAAACCCTATCTCTACCAAAAATACAAAAATTAGCCAGGTATGGTGGTGTGCACCTGTAATCCCAGCTATTCAGGAGGCTAAGGCAGGAAAATTGCTTGAACCCGGAGGCAGAGGTTGCTGTGAGCCAAGATCACGCCATTGCACTCCAACCAGGACGACAAAGCATGATACCATCTCAAAAAAAAAAAAAAAAAGGAAAAACTTCTAAGAGGCCCAGCATGGTGGCTCATGCCTGTAATCCCAGCACTTTGGGAGGCCAAGGTAGGGCAGATCATTTGAGGTCAGGAATTCAAGACCGGCATGGCCAACATGGTGAAACCCCGTTTCTACTGAAAATACAAAAAGTAGCCAGTCTTGGTGGTGCACACTTGTAATCCCAGCTACTGGGGAGGCTGAAGCAGGAGAATCTCTTGAGCCGGGAGGCGGAGATTGCAGTGAGCAGAGGTCACGCCACTGCATTCCAGCCTAGGCCACGGAGTAAGACTTTGTCTCAATTAATAAAAAAATATAAATACTTCTAAGAAGAGGCTGAGTGCGGTGGCTCACGCCTCTAATACCAGCACTTTGGGAGGCTGAGGTGGGCGGATCACAAGGTCAGGAGATCAAGACCATCCTGGCTAACACAGTGAAACCCCATATCTACTAAAAATACAAAAAATTAGCCGGGCGTGGTGTTGGGCGCCTGTAGTCCCAGCTACTCGGGAGGCTGAGGCAGGAGAATGGCGTGAACCCGGAAGGCGGAGCTTCAGTGAGCCGAGATCCTGCCACTGCACTCCAGCCTGGGCGACACAGCGAAACTCGTCTCAAAAAAAAAAAAAAACACTTCTTCTAAGAAGAAAATGCAACTTGTTCTCCATCATTACTTAGCAACAGTGTATCCCATTCCTTTCATCAGCCCGAAAGACCACACAGCTCATAGGCTGCCTGTCTTGTCTCTTGGTCACAATTTAATTAGAAAGTTGAAAAAGCTGAAAAGTTACATATGAAGTAGGGTGCCAGATAAAATACAGGCCATCCAGTTATGTTTAAATACCAGAGAAGCAGCAAATAAGTTTTTAATGTAAATATGTTCCAAATATTGCATGAAACCTACTTACACAAAAACTTACCCATTGTTTATCAGAAATTCAACTGAGTGTCCTGTATTTTTATTTACTAAATCTTGTATAGAACAACCCTTGTATAGAACAGCCTGAAGTTTGACCTTCAGCTTCCTAAAAGGGATATTTTAAATGTCTTTATTAATGTATTTAACAGGTCCTTCCTTGTTCCATGAGGCATTTGAAGTAGCTGAATAAAGTTGTGCTCAATTTTGGCTCATATATTGACTCAGTTGCCAGTTTGGGCTCATTTATTCTGTATCACTGAAGGTGGTCCTCAGACAGTGATGAAGGGCCCTCCTCAGCCAGAAGCAGAGCCTGGCAGGAAAGGGCAAGTCAGCTCCTGTTGTGAGGCCCTGGGCACCACGCCACCTCCTCCTGAGCGTCCTCCCCCGCTCACCCCACAGGGTGTCCTCAGGGCATCGCCTTTCCCATCACAGCTGGAGGGGAATTTACAGCAAACAGGATGAGGGCAGGGAGGTCTGTCTCACCTTGTAGCTTACCTGCTTGCCCCATTCTTGAATCCTAAGGAAAAAGCCAAACCCTTACTTATACACACACCTCCAGCTCACTTGGAACCCCGATGGCTGTCCAGCTGGTCACAAAGAGCTGTCCTTTGGGAGCCCTGCTGTCCTGCCACATGCATCAAATATAGTGTGGAGCCTGTGTCCTGAGCCAATGCCAGTTCAGCCTGAAGCGGCCCCTGGGACCAAATAAAAAAGGCATCCTTTTTATTTATTTATTTTATTTTTATTTTATTTTATTTTGAGACGTAGTCTCACTCTGTTGCCAGGTTGGAGTGCAGTGGCACAATCTCAGCACATGGCAATCTTCGACTCCTAGATTCAAGCAATTCTCCTACCCCAGTCTCCTAAGTAGCTGGGATTTCAGGTGCCCGCTACCATACCCAGCTAATTTTTGTATTTTTAGTAGAGATGAAGTTTCACCATGTTATCCAGGATGGTCTCGATCTCCTGACCTCGTGATCCACCTGCCTCAGCCTCCCAAAGTGCTGGGATTACAGGCATGAGCCACTGCGCCTGGCGAGGGTATCTTTTTTAAAGTGACATCATCACGACAGTAGGGTCAGCAATCACGAAGGCGCTGGAGAAGTCAGAAAGCAGTTGAGGGAGCGCAGTGCTTTTTGAATGTGCTCAGGTACTGAGCTGAGCCAACCGACAGATGACCCTTGCCTCAGCCTTTCAGGCCTCAGAAACTGGCTGGACGCCAGGTAAGAAATACCACTGCAACTAAAAGGGAATTTTTTTATATGTTTTATATATATATATGCATATTATATATATACCCTGTGCACATTAGTTTTTTGCATTGCCACATTTGCTCTCTTTTTCTCCTCAATAGAGATAAATAACAGATATCATGATATTCCTAAATAATACAGCATAAACCTCCTAAGAACACATACATAACCACAGTAAAATTATCATACAAAAGACGTTTAATATTAATATGATTATCTAATTAAGTCCATATTCAGATTACCCTGTTGTCCAAGTAATGTCCTTCATAGCTTTTTTTGTTGCTATTTATCCAAAATCTAATCAATTGCACTTAGTTTTTAATGTTCTTTTAGTTTCCTTTAATCCAGAACAGTTCTACAGCTTTGTGTTTGTGTTCTACAACGCTGACATTTTTTAAAAATTGAGGCCGATATTTTTGTGGAATATCCCCCAAGTTGAATTTGATTGTTTTCTCATGATTAGATTTAGGTGCAATACTTTGGCAATCATACTAAGTAGATGATGCTGTGTCTTCAGTGCATGATATCAGGAGGCTCTTGATTTCAGTCAGTCCCACTATTTCTTTTTTATATATATACTTTAAGTTCTAGGGGACATGTGCACAACACGCAGGTTTGATACATAGGTATACATGTGCCATGTTGGTTTGCTGCACCCATCAACTCATCATTTATATTAGATATTTCTCCTAATGTTATCCCTCCCCCAGCCCCCGACCCCCAGACAGGCCCCAGTGTGTGATGTTCCCCACCCTGTGCCTAAGTGATCTCATTGTTCAATTCCCACCTATGAGTGAGAACATGCAGTTTTTGGTTTTCTGTCCTTGTGATAGTTTACTGAGAATGATGGTTTCCAGCTTCATCCATGTCCTTGCAAAGGACATGAACTCATCCTTTTTTATGGCTACATAGTATTCCATGGTGTATGTGTCCCACATATTCTTAATCCAGTCTACCATTGATGGACATTTGGGTTGGTTTCAAGTCTTTGCTATTGTGAATAGTGCCACGACAAACATATGTGTGCATGTGTCTTTATAATAGCATGATTTAGAATCCTTTGGGTATATACCCAGTAATGGGATTGCAGGGTCAAATGGTAATTCTAGTTCTGGATCCTTGAGGAATTGCCACACTGTCTTCCACAATGGTTGAACTAATTTACACTCCCACCAACAGTGTAAAAGTGTTCCTATTTCTCTACATCCTCTCCAGCATCTGTTGTTTCCTGACTTTTTAACGATTGCCATTCTAACTGACGTGAGATGGTATCTCATTGTGGTTTTGATTTGCATTTCTCTGATGACCAGTGATGATGAGCATTTTTTCATGTGTCTGTTGGCTGCATAGATGTCTTCTTTGGAGAAGTGTTTGTTCGTATCATTTGTCCACTTTTTGATGGTTTTTTTTTTTTTTTTTTGTAAATTTGTTTGAGTTCTTTGTGGATTCTGGATATTAGCCCTTTGTCAGATGGGTAGATTGCAAAAAATTTCTCCCATTCTATAGGTTGCCTGTTCACTCTGATGGTTTCTTTTGTGGTGCAAAAGCTCTTTAGTTTAATTAGATCCCATTTGTTAATTTTGGCTTTTGTTGCCATTGCTTTTGGTGTTTTAGTCATGAAGTCCTTGCCCATGTCTATGCCCTGAATGGTATTGCCTAGGTTTTCTTCTAGGGTTTTTATGATTTTAGGTCTAATATTTAAGTCTTTAATTCATCTTGAATTAACTTTTGTATAAGGTGTGAGGAAGGGATCCAGTTTTAGCTTTCTACATATGGCTAGCCAGTTTTCCCAGCAAATAGGGAATCCTTTTCCCATTTCTTGTTTTTGTCAGGTTTGTCAAAGATCAGATGGTTGTAGATGTGTGGAGTTACTTCTGAGGCCTCTGTTCTGTTCTATTGGTCTATATGTCTGTTTTGGTACCAGTACCATGCTGTTTTGGTTACTGTAGCCTTGTAGTACAGTTTGAAGTCAGGTAGCTGATGCCTCCAGCTTTGTTCTTTTTGCTTAGGATTGACTTGGCAATGCGGGCTCTTTTTTAGTTCCATATGAACTTATAAAGTAGTTTTTTTCCCATTCTGTGAAGAAAGTCATTGGTAGCTTGATGGGGATGGTGTTGAATCTATAAATTACTTTGGGGAGTATGGCAATTTTCACAATATTGATTCTTCCTATCCATGAGCTTGGAATATTCTTCCATTTGTTTGTGTCCTCTTTTATTTTGTTGAGCAGTGGTTTGTAGTTCTCCTTGAAGAGGTCCTTCACATCCCTTGTAAGCTGGATTCTTAGGTATTTTATTCTCTTTGTAGCAATTGTGAATGGGAATTCACTCATGATTTGGCTCTCTGATTGTCTGGTATTGGTGTAGAGGAATGCTTGTGATTTTTGCACATTGATTTTGTATCCTGAGACTTTGCTGAAGTTGCTTATCACCTTAAGAAGATTTTGGGCTGAGACGATGGGGTTTTCTAAATATACAATCATGTCGTCTGCAAACAGGGACAATTTTACTTCCTCATTTCCTATTTGAATACCCTTTATTTCTTTCTCTTGCCTGATTGCCCTGGCCAGAACTTCCAACACTATGCTGAATAGGAGTGGTGAGAGAGGGCATCCTTGTCTTGTGCTGGTTTTTAAAGGGAATGCTTCCAGTTTTTGCCCATTCAGTATGATATTGGCTGTGGGTTTGTCATAAATAGCTCTTATGATTTTGAGATACATTCCATCGATACCTAGTTTCATGAAAGTTTTTAGCTTGAAGGGCTGTTGGATTTTGTCAAAGGCCTTTTCTGTGTCTATTGAGATAATCATGTGGTTTTTGTCTTTGGTTCTGTTTATGTGATGGATTACATTTATTGATTTGCATATATTGAACCAGCCTTGCATCCCAGGGGTGAAGCTGACTTGATTGTGGTGGATAAGCTTTTTGATGTGCTGCTGGATTTGGTTTGCTGGTATTTTATTGAGGATTTTTGCATCAATGTTCATCAGGGGTATTGGTCTAAAATTCTCTTTTTCTGTTGTATCTCTGCCAGGCTTTGGTATCAGGATGATGTTGGCCTCATAAAATGAGTTAGGGAGGATTCCCTCTTTTTCTATTGATTGGAATAGTTTCAGAAGGAATGGTATCAGCTCCTCTTCATACCTCTGGTAGAATTTGGCTGTGAATCTGTCTGGTCCTGGACTTTTTTTGGTTGGTGGGCTATTAATTATTGCCTCAATTTCAGAGCCTATTATTAGTCTATTCAGAGATTCAACTACTTCCTGGTTTAGTCTTGGGAGGGTGCATGTGTCCAGGAATTTATCCATTTCTTCTAGATTTTAGTTTATTTGCATAGAATTGTTTATAGTCTTCTCTGATGGTAGTATTTCTGTGGGATTGGTTGTGATATCCCCTAAAAGGGAATCTTTTCTCAACTCCATTTGGTCTTGCTGGGAGGAAAGAGATACAGGGATGTGAAAAGCAGACACGGGCAGGATCATCAGAGCTGCCCCTGAAGAGCCTGTCCCAAACACTTGGCCAACATGGAGAAACCCCCTCTCTACTAAAAATACAAAATTAGCCAGGCATGGTGGCACATACCTGTAATCCCAGCTACTTGGGAGGCTGAGGTAGGAGAATCACTTGAACCCAGGAGGCGGAGGTTGCAGTGAGCCGAGATTGCACCACTGCACTCCAGCCTGGGCAACAAGAGTGAAACTCTGTCTAAAAAAGAACGAAGGAAGGAAGGAAGGAAGGAAGGAAGGAAGGAGTGAGAGAGAGAGAGAAAGAAAGAAAGAAAGAAAGAAAGAAAGAAAGAAAGAAAGAAAGAAAGAAAAAAGAAAGAAAGAAAGAAAGAAAGAAAGAAAGAAAGAAAGAAGAAAGAAGGAAAGAAGGAAAGAAGAGAGAGAGAAAGAAAGAAAGAAAGAAAGAAAGAAAGAAAGAAAGAAAGAAAGAAAGAAAGAAAGAGAGAGAAAGAAAGAAAAGTCTTGAATAGGCATGGAAATTACCTGCTGCCCTGCTGCAGATGGCTCAGGGCTCTTACAGGCCATTATCACATAAATAAAGCCCGACTCGAAGCAGCAATGCATGATAAGTGGGTTAACTATTATCCTTCTTTTTATAATATAGAAACAGAGGTACCAAGGATACTGAAGATCAAGCCAAAGACTAGTAGTAAGATCTCTAACACTGGCCAGGAGCGGTGGCTCATGCCCATAATACCAGCATTTTGAGAGGCCAAGGCAGGCAGATCACTTGATGTCAGGAGTTTGAGACCAGCCTGGCTAACATGGTGAAACCCATCTCTACTAAAAATACAAAAACTAGCTAGGGATGGTGGCCAATGCCTGTAGTCCCAGCTACTCAGGAGGCTGAGGCAGGAGAATCACTTGGACCCTGGAGGTGGAGATTGAGGTGAGCTACGATTTCGCCACTGCACTCCAGCTAGGTGACAAAGCGAGGCTCCATCTCAAAAAAAAAAAAGATCCCTATCAAATGATTTCCATTTCCCATTTGAAATAAGGATTATTAAAAAGCTTAAACATGGCCCAGTGCAGTGACTCATGCCTGTAATCCCAGCACTTTGGGAGGCCAAGACGGGTGGATCACCTGAGGTGCGGAGTTTGAGACCAGCCTAGCCAACATGGTGAAACCCTGTCTTTACTAAAAATACAAAAATTAGCCAGGTGTGGTGGTGGGTGCCTGTAATCTCAGCTATTCAGGAGGCTGAGGCAGGGGGTGGAGGTTGCAGTGAGCCGAGATCGTGCCACTGGACTCCAGCCTGGGTGACAGTGCGAGACTCCATCTTAAAACAAACAAACAAACAAAAAAAAACCTCAAACACAAATAGAGAAAAGAGTATAGTGAGCCCTCATGTACCCATCACTGAACTACAATTAACAACCCATAGCCAAGCTTATTTCATCACTCACTCTACCCTCTTCCATATTATCTTAAAGCAAATCCTTACCATTATGTCACTTCATCCAGAAATGGTTTAGTATGAACTCTGAAAGATTAAGGGCACTTTTCACAAAAAGAATAAAATACCTAGGAATACAGTTAACAAGGGAAGTGAAGGATCTCTTTAAGGAGAACTACAAACCACTGTTCAAAGAAATCAGAGAGGACACAAACAAATGGAAAAACATTCCATGCTCATGGATAGGAAGAATCAATATGGTGAAAATGGCCACATTGCACAAAGCAATTTATAGATTCAGTGCTATCCCCATTAAACTACCATTGACATTCTTCACAGAATTAGAAAAAAACTATTTTAAAATCCATATGGACCTAAAAAAAGAGCCTGAATAGTGAAGACAATCCTAAGCAAAAAGAACAAAACTGGAGGCATCACACTACCTGACTTCAAACTATACTACAAGGCTACAGTAACCAAAACAGCATGGTACTGGTACAAGAACAGACACATAGACCAATGGAATGGAATAGAGAATCCAGAAATAAGACCACATACCTACAACCAGCTGATCCTCAACAACCTGACAAAAACAAGCGATGGGGAAAGGATTCCCTATTCAGTAAGTGGTGCTGGGAGAATGGGCTAGCCATATGCAGAAAATTGAAACTGGATCCCTTCCTTACACTATATACAAAAATTAACTCAAGATGGATTAAAGACTTACGTGTAAAACCCAAAACTATAAAAATCCTAGAAGAAAATCTAGGCAATACCATTTGGGACATAGCCCCCAGCAAAGATTTCATGACGAAAATGCCGAAAGCAATTAAATGAAAGCAAAAATTGACAAATGGGATCTAGTTAAACTAAAGAGTTTCTGCATAGCAAAAGAAACTATCATCAGAGTGAACAGACAACCTACAGAGTGGGAGAAAAGTTTTGCAATCTATCCGTCTGACAAAGGCCTAATATTCAGAGTCTACAAGGAACTTAAACAAATGTATAAGAAAAAAACAAACATCTCCATTAAAAAGTGGGCAAAGGGGCCGGGCGTGGTGGCTCAAGCCTGTAATCCCAGCACTTTGGGAGGCCGAGACGGGCGGATCACAAGGTCAGGAGATTGAGACCATCCTGGCTAACACGGTGAAACCCCGTCTCTACTAAAAAATACAAAAAACTAGCCAGGCGCGGTGGCGGGCGCCTGTAGTCCCAACTACTCGGGAGGCTGAGGCAGGAGAATGGCGTGAACCCGGGAGGCGGAGCTTGCAGTGAGCTGAGATCCGGCCATTGCACTCCAGCCTGGGCGGCAGAGCGAGACTCCGTCTCAAAAAAAAAAAAAAAAAAAAGTGGGCAAAGGACATGAACAGACACTTCTCAAAAGAAGACATTCATGCGGCCAACAAACATAAAAAAAGTTCAACATCACTGATGATTCGAGAAATGAAAATCAAAACCACGAGATACCATCTCACACCAGCCAGAATGGCTATTAAGAAGTCAAAACAAAAAACAAACAAACAAACAAAAAAAACAGATACTGACAAGGTTGTAGAGAAAAAGGGATGCTTTTACACTGTTGGTGGCATGTAAACTATTTCAACCAATGTGGAAGACAGTGTGGTGATTCCTCAAAGACCTAAAGACAGAAATACCATTTGACCCAATAATCCCATTACTGGGTATATACCCAAAGGAATATAAATCATTCTATTATAAAGACACATGCACATGTATGTTCATTGCAGCACTATTCACAATAGCAAAGACATGGAATCAACCCAAATGCCCATCAATGATAGACTGAATATAAAAAAAATGTGGTACATATATACCATGGAATACTATGCAGCCACTAAAAGGAATGAGATCATGTCCTTGGCAGGGATATGGTTGGAGCTGAAGGCCATTATCCTCAGCAAACTAACGCAGGAACAGAAAATCAAATACCCCATGTTCTCACTTATAAGTGGGAGCTGAATGGTGATAATACATGGATACACGGAGAGGAAAAACACACACTGAGGCCTGTTGGAGAGTGGGGGGTGGGAGGAGGGAGAGCATCAGGAAGAATAGCTAATGGACGCTAGGCTTAACACCTAGGCGATGGGATGATCTGTGCAGCAAACCACCATGGCACATGTTTACCTATGTACAAACTTGCATATCCTACACATGTACCCCTGAACTTACAATAAATAAGTAAATAAATTTTTAAAGCATTAAAAAATAAAATAAAAAGGGCACATTTTTTATAATGTAGTCATGTTACCAATGTCATACCTTAGAAAGAATTAATTTCTTCAGTAGCATCAAATATCCAATCAGTATTTAAATGTCCAATTATCTCACAAATGTGATAAACATGTTTAAATTTGTTTGAATTAGGATCCAAATAAGGTTCAAATGTTCAGATTGATTAATATGTCTATTAAATCTATAAGGTTTCCCTTCATATTGTTTTTCTTTGACATTTACTTATTGAAGAAACCAAGTCTTTCATGTTGTCATGTTCACCTTAGTATGGATTTATCTGATTCAATCACTGAGGTGTCATTTAATATATTTCTCTCTCTTCTGTTATTTCCTGCAAATTGGTAATTGAAGGCTTGATCCACTCTTTTGCAAACTTCTTCATAGGTCGTGCTGTGTACTTCCAGGAGGAAGATATAATGTAGGGCTCTCTCTCTCTCTCTTTCTCTTTCTCTCTCTCTCTCTATATATATATGTATGAAGTTATCTTCCATTAATATGCAAAGCCTAACTATCTTAATTCATTACTGGCATTACTGGTCATGAAAAGGTAACATTCTAATTCAGTCTTTCCTTTTTCTTTCTCTGTCACCCAGGCTGGAGTGCAGTGGCCCAACCTCAGCTCACTGCAAACTGCCTCCCAGGTTCAGGCCATTCTCCCACCTCAGCCTCCCAAGTAGGTAGGGATTACAGGCATGTGCCACCACTCCCAGCTAATTTTTGTATTTTTTGTAGGGGCGGGGTTTCACCGTGTTGCCCAGGCTGGTCTGGAACTCCTGACCTCAAGTGATCCACCTACCTCAGCCTCCCAAAGTGTTGGGATCACAGGAATGAGCCACCGTGCCTGGTCTCATTTTTCATCTATTAGCTGACATACATCCACAAAAAGAAAATGTTCTCTTTTGCTGTCTGGGTTGCCCATTGCTGTAGTACACAGAAAGAAGGTAAGTTAAAGATTTGATTATTTGATTCTTTTTTTTTTTTTTTTAAGACGGAGTCTCTCTCTGTTGCCCAGGCTGGACTGCAGTGGCGCTATCTCGGCTAACTGCAAGCTCCATCTCCTGGGTTCACACCATTCTCCTGACTCAGCATCCCAGGTAGCTGGGACTACAGGCGCTCGCCACCACGCCCAGCTACTTTTTGGTATTTTTAGTAGAGACAGAGTTTCACTGTGTTAGCCAAGATGGTCTCGATCCCCTGACCTCGTGATCCGCCCGCCTCAGCCTCCCAGAGTGGTGGGATTACAGGTGTGAGCCACCGCACCCAGCCAAAGGTTTGATTCTTTCATTTATGTAACGCTTTTTAATGTGCCACTCTTCAAAATAATGAGTTTATTCACTAGCATTCTCCAATAGTAATTAAGTTTTTGTTTGTTTGTTTGTTTTTTGAGACAGAATCTTGTGATCTCAGCTCACTGCAACCTCCGCCTCCTGGGTTCAAGCGATTCTCCTGCCTCAACCTCCCGAGTAGCTGGGATTACAGGCACCCACCACCATGCTTGGCGTTTTTGTTTGTTTGTTTGTTTTGTTTTTAGTAGAGATGGGGTTTCACCATGTTGGCCAGTCTGCTATCCAACTCCTGACCTCAGGTGATCTGCCTGCCTCTGCCTCCCGAAGTGCTGGGATTACAGGGGTGAGCCACCACACCCAGCCAGTTTCTTTTTCAATGTTGTCAAGACCATCAATTTAAACATATTTAATAGATGAAGGAGACATAAAATTAGAAAGATATAGAATACTTTAAACTTAATTAACATTTTCTCCTGTTTCTGGGGACAGAAGAAAAAAAATAACAAGCTTGCATCAATAATTGAAGAAAATATATTTTTAATTGAAAAATAATTCACATACCATAAAATTCATGCTTTTAAAAGTGTTTTTTATGTACTCAGAAAGTTGTGCTCTCCAATTCCAGAACATTTTGTCACTCCTAAAAGAAATCCATATCCATTAGCAGTCATTCTTTGTTCCCTTCTCACCCCACCTGCACCCCGCCCCTGGCAATCACCGATCTATTAATACTTTCTGTTTCTATGGATTTGCCTGAAAAATACATTCTTTTTAAGCACATTTGTAACATTTGAGAAAATGTAAACTAAGTCTGTTTCTTTAAACGTAAAGGAAATAAAAGCCAGAAAGCAAATTCCAACAACATTCAAAGGATTATTATATTGTTCACATTATTTGACAAAAATACAAATAAATCTAAAATAAATAACAAATAAAATTATGCCGCAAAATAATAAAATAATACCACATTGGAAGATGAATAATACATTTATTTGACTCATGGATTAGAGACCATGGATCATAATGCCAATATCTGTACTCTGTAAGATATTCCCTCCTTTATAGTACCTATTTAAACCTAAATTTAAAAATATTAAGTGGCAACTTGACGGTATTCAAGAGCATTTAAAAATCTTGTTATGGAGTATGGAGTGTGAAAGGAAGAGAGGAAGAAAGGGAGGAGAGCTACTGGTCTAAAGAGTCCCTGAGAAGACTGCCGGGGCTGACCATGCTCAAGGAGACGGCGCTCGCCTGCGCCCAGGTGGGCAGCAGGGAAACGTGACATGTGGCAGAGCTGGAGTTTCAGAACAGTGGCCATGCTATGAGTGCTGGTACTGTCCATTAGGGCCAAGAGCTTTTCTGCTGGGAGTGAGAGGCCTCATGACTCGGAAATAGGAGCCCCCTCAGTCACGAGAACACAGGTGCATCTCCTTTGCATCAGATCCCTGCAGCGGTGAGGCACATCCCCGCTGCTCTTTCCATTTACATCCACCAATTGATGGTCACTCTGCCGGTTGAATGATGGATAAGAATCCCTCTCAAATGTTAAAGGACTTCTAGTCATCCAAATTTCTGATTTTACATCAACTTGTTCAGATGTCACAAACCCTGCATTTCAAGTCACCCCAGCATTTTCACCCTGTAGTACCTTTGGCAACATCACTGCAGTGCTTTCTGCCGGCCAGTGTGGATCAAAACTGCCAGCAGAACATACTATTTTCTGCCTTGATTGGCAGAAAGCAGGAGCACAGGAATGGAGTAAACAGATTGGACGGCACTTGGCAAGCTGAGGAAACCACACTTACTTGGCCCTGTCTGGCCCCTGGGACACATCCAACTCTGCCATATTAGCGACTGTGATACTGTACTCTCCAGAATTCCAAAGTATGAGCTATTTCTGAGGGAAACGGGGCAAGCTGACTCAGCCTTTATGCAGTTGCTGAACAGAGCTCCAGTCAAGAGACGCCGCAGGGAAATGCAGCAGGAACATCCTGGCCTGGTGTTTTGCTAAGGCCGGTGGTCTTGCCAGAGTAGGAGGTACACACAGGGCACTACTTGGGGGCAGTGGCAGGAATTCAGCACCCACAGCAGGATGCAGACTCTGGCTCCCCACAGTATTGGCAGCAAATTCCAGAGACCCGTGATCAGTAGGCATCTAAGGCTGCTAAGGCACTCTTTGAGCAACAAGAATAGTTTGTGGGTCCTGTACCCACAAACCCAGATCCCTCTCCTCTCACTTTACCAGGAAACAAAGTGGAAGGAGGAGGGTGGCCTGGGCTTCCAATAGTGATTGGCTTTGTCACTAAGAAAAGCAATTCATTCCTCTTTTCGTTATTGTCTTTTCTTAGACTGGTGGCCAAGAAACAATAGTCACATATGAAACTTCAAGTTGTTTGAAAATTTAACGTGAAACAGTAGTTAGTGAGTTTTCCTTCATGCCAAACTGTCCCGCTAAAACAAACATCAGGTGGCCGTCACCTCAGCCAAGATGTAAGGGCTCACAGACGGCCAGCCATGAAGCCATTGGCCAAGGGCCCACAGGACATCTGTTCTGGGTCTGCCACTGAGTGTGAGCCAAGAAAGTCAGATCTGAGAATAAAATATTTCCAAATATTATTTTCCTCTGGACCTGATTTACAAAGTATAACACAAGCTGGGGAAGAGGGAGTTTTTCCAGGATAAACAACCTGGAGTAGGGGGAGGTTATGTTATTTTAAATGTGAAGCTCGTACAGGGGAGTTCCTGGTCCCCAAGATCAGGGAGCATTCGCCGTGATGGTAATTTTCATTATTTTATGCTAACTCTGATGCATAGCATTCCAACATAAGTCTAAAACAAGGCGCTCACTAGAGGAAAGTGAGCCAGCAAGCACCTGTCCTCCACGGACATTTGGCTCCGCCACAGTTAGAGGGAAGGACTCCTCCAAGAAGTCGGCTCCTGCTGTTGCCTTCTCTTCCATTTCTACTCTCCCACGATTTCTCCCCAGGAGAACATACACACAGGCATTGACAAGCAGATCTATTATGTGACATTATATGCAGACTTCAGGGTAAAATTGTTGGCACAGCTTGTATAAATTACAGATGCACATTTTCTTGATCAACCCAGGCTCTATACATTAATTGTATAGATCTTCCAATTCAGGCTCACCTCCTTTTTTCTTGAATAATGCAGCAGTTGTTCTTTAAAATATAATAATAATACATGCTGATTATCAAAAGCTTAAGAAATAAAAAATTCAAATTGACAACAATCCTACCACCAGCGAAACCTACTGTATTATAACACCAAGTATAATACACATGTACATAAATATACATACGCACACATGCACACTGAAATCTTGGCATTCGTGGGGTAAACATTTGCAATTTCAGTTCTTCCTCGGTAACTCCAGCTTGCACCCCTGCAAGGCACAAATCTCAATCTGGTGTGTGGGAGAATATTGCTAAGCTAATGAGCAATCCTGCAGAAGTTCCTGCCATGATGCCTAGATCTCTGGATGTCATAGATAATGCACAAGCGGATTTGAATCCAATCCAAGTCAATAGATTTATTCGAAAATGCTACTGATAGTGACAGAGACCCGTTCACACTGAGTATGTAGAGGAAGTGGGTGGAGTTAATAAACAGGCTATCCATATATGTGGGTGGAAACAAAGGGAAATACATATGGAACATACAAGGAGTAGAAAGGAAAACCAGGGAGGCAGACCAGGACCACGTTGTCTCCCCACTGCCTGAGGGATTTCCTCACCTCTACTTGCTGCTTTCTGTGCCTTCCACCCCAGTTATCTCTGCTTCTTCCACTTTCGAATGCCTAAAAATGACCATTTCAGCCCCCCAGAATAAATGAATCTTAGTCCCATTTCCCCAAGAAACTGAGTTTCTCAGTCTGAATTTCAACATTACTGGGATATAATCAGATTGGCATGGCTCATCGTTGATTGCCAGGCCAAGGACTGCTAGCCAGGCTTTGGAAGGACTGTCCTGGAGGCCAAAATACACCCTGACCTCATCAGCTGGTCCTGTGGCTCTCAAAGAATAGCCTTTCTCAGACAGGGCATGAACTGGTTGGTATACAGAGCCTCAGACTGCTCAAATCTGGCACTTTGTCTTTAATGTGACAGGGCAACCTTCTTTCTTTGCCACTATAAAACAGATGCAACTTTATTTCTAGTATTTTCTACCCAAGTTTTCCACTTAGTGTTAACACTCTTAACACATTTTGTAAAAATTTAAATACATTTTAACACATTTTCTTAACACATACTTAACCAACCTCCTTGCTACACTCTTTGCCCACATTAGAGTTCAACTTAGTACAACATAGCTCATCTTTTCCTCCATATTCTGTACCTATTTGTGTACTAATGGTGGCCCATTCTAAAATCTTTATCACTGGGTGATACAGTTTGGATAATTGTCCCTTCCAAATCTCATATTGAAATATGATCCCCAATGTTGGAGGTGGCGCCTGGTGGAAGGTGTTTGGGCCATGAGAGCAGATCTCTCATGAATGGCTTGGTAACCTCCCTCCCTCCCTATGATAACAAGTGAGTTTGGGCTCTGTTAGTTCACACAAGAGCTGGTTGTTTAAAGGATCCTGGCACCTCTTCCTCTCTCTCTCTTGCTCCCTCCTCACCATGTGACATACTTACTCCCCATTTGCCTTCTCCCATGGCTGGAAGCTACCTGAGGCCTCACCAAAAGCAGATGCTGGTGCCATGCTTCTTCGTTTTTTGTTGTTGTTTTTTTTATTTTTCTGTTTGTTTTTGATACAGAGCCTTACTCTGTCACCTAGGCTAGGGTGCAGTAGCTTGATCTCAGCTCACTGCAACCTCCCCCTCCCAGGTTTAAGTAATTCTTGTGTCTCAGCCTCCCAAGTAGCTGGAATTACAGGCACGTGCCACCATGCCCGGCTATTTTTGTATTTTTAGCAGAGACTGGGTTTCACCTATGTTGGCCAGGCTGGCCTCAAACTCTTTACCTCAAGTGATCCACCTGCCCCGGCCTCCCAAAGCGCTGAGATTACAGGCAGGAGCCACCATGCCTGGCCTTCCATGCTTCTTGTACAACCTGCAGAACTGTGAGCCAAATAAACCTGTTTTTTTAATAAATTAGCCAGCCTCAGGTGTTCCTTTATGGCAACACAAAATGGGCTAATACACTGGGTGAGCCCAGTATCTCTGGATGTGCTGCTCTTGGTTTTATTCTCATTTCTAATGGTAGAAATGGTAGGATGGCATGGAGTTCAGAAAAGTAAGGATTTATGTTAACCTCTGTATAGATACAGGACATTTTGACACCACTATTTTCCAGCCTGATGGATTTTTGACTCTGTGATTATGAACACAAATATCTTATTGAAAATTATAGAACTATTGATAAATTTTACTTCAGAAAACATTTACCAAAGCAAAATCTATTGATCTATTTCATTGATAATTTATTTAACACATAAAATGTTTCCATCTCTTTGTTTTCATTTTTATTTCATGGAAAATATTTTATTTGGAATGGATTATTGTGAATAGTACATTTGTTTTTCTTCTGTACATCATATTTAATCTGCTTCAGTGCCTCATGCAGCCAAAATGGAAGTACCAATTGAGGGTTGTATGAGTTGGGGTCCTGATAGGGCACACATTGCCTACTCAGCCAAGATATTTTCCTTTTTAGCTTAAGAGATTGCTGCTTTGGATTTTATTATATATTATTCACAAAACAAACTAAAGTTACACGTCATTACTTGAATTTTAGTAGTTTCTGAGCTTTGACATGTAAAAGTGATTGTCTTAGTTCTTTGGATGGCTATAACAGAACACACAGACTGGGTAATCTATGATGAACAGATACGTATTTGGTTTACAGTTCTGGAGGTCGGGAAGCCCAAGAGCATGCTGCTGGCATTTGTCAAGGGTCTTCCTGTTGTGTCATTCCATGGTGGAAGGCAGAAGGGCAAGAGAGGGAGATGACAAGCTCAATTCACATCCATCACAAGCCCACTCTGGAGATAGTGAATCCACTCCCTGGATAATAACATTAATCCTTTCAGGAAGGCCCTCATGGCCTAATCATTTCTAAATGGTCCCACCTCTCAACACTATTTCATTGGGGATTGTGTCCAACACTTGAATTTCGGAGTACACATTCAAAGTATAACGGTGATGAAAAATCTTTTTTATTGTCTCAAATGTCACCAAAATCTCTAGCCTTTTCCTTTATAGTCAATAAAAGTGTAATTAAATACATGAAAAAAATCTCAAGTTTTGTTATTTCAAACTCCATTTAAATTTCACTGTTGGCTCATAATTCAGTGAGCTACCCTTTTATCAAATCACTGTCATTAGAGAATCCATGGTTAAATAAATACATCCAATATTTGTTGTCATTGACAGTAATGGTAAAATTTTGTTTGTGGGAATTTTGGCTAAATTAGGGTTCTTACATAAAGAGGCATTCAGAGGTCCAAACATCATGCCACTGCAATTCAGCTGGTTTCTCATTCCTTCCTTTCCTGAAATAACATTTATTTTTCCTAGAGAAACAGTTAATAAAATTTCTTTTCAATATGCTTCATAGAAATCAGAATGTTTTCCAATAAAAACAGCTTCTCTCTGTTTTTCACTCTGGTCATCTTAGCTCTGCATAGATACATTGAGTTTATTTTAGGTGTCTAAATGAATGTGCTGCATACTGTAGAGAAGGAATAAATGCCCTAGTTTTGAAGACATAATTTCCATTTTTGCTTAGTTGAGAGGCAGCATTGCTGCACGGAGAAGCTCCATTGCTTCTCCACGAGAAAGAAAGATTGCTTGCTTGGTACCAATTTCTACAGAGAAAGCACAAAGGATCATTGGTTTAGAGGAAGTCCTGTGATATGACAGCTCTCACAGATTCCCAAAATATCCTTTAGTTTTAAAGCAGGTAAAGGCAGGTAGACAACAGCCAAGCATACAAAGAATAATCACGCTTTGAAGATTTTTTCCTTAATGGCCAAGTTTCTTTCTAGCATAGCAGTGGTGCCATCAACGCAAGCTGATCCACTTGTGAGTGATGTGATCGTGCCCTTTAGAAGTCTCTTCAGGTGGAACCCAGTGATTTCACTCAGGGTTTATGCCAGTGATTCACAGTCATGTGGGATTTTTGAAGACGCTTTTAAATGAAGGGAATGATTACATAGACTGGGCAGAGTTAAGGGACACAGAGGGTATGGTATCGTGGGAAGCTTGATCATCCCAGGCAATGGTGTTACCAGACCCTGGGTGAAAGCTAAAGTTCTAGAAGAATCTACCCATAGAGGGTGCATTCCCTGCCAGAACCATGCCTAAACAGGAAGAAAGAAAAATACATACCCAACTTCCCTCTCCTCCCACTCTCTGACCCCCTATTAGCCAGTGCCTCCCCTTGGCCAAACCCTTTGGGAAACCCAAGGACATGAGAGCAGGAGGGACAATGTCTACAGGAGGCAGCATCCCGAAGCACAGAGGAGAAAAACAGAGGGTGGAGAGTGGACTGAGAGGTTGGGTCGAGAACAGAGTATCACCAGCACAGGTAGCATCCCCTCTACTCAGATAGCACAAATGACCCAGATCATTCCGGAAGAGCCCATTGGTTTACAGTCTACCCTCGTCACTCTGGCTCTGAGAAGGTGGGCGTTTCCTCTGCTTTCTCCGGTGCTATGGAGTTCTTGCTCAGGTGGGGCACCTTGACAGCTCTCCCACATCCATTTTCCCCATGTGCACCCTGTGAATGCTCCCCTCTGAGCTCCTGCCCATCGTTCAGGGAAAGAAAAGGCTTGGAAGACTGGCCCTGCTATTTAAGGGTCTACAAATAAAATAAAACTAATCCTTCTCAGTTATTTGGGGTATAAACTTTTTTTAAACCTGATCATGAAAAAGTTTATTTCCCACATGCTGTTGTTTAAATGCATCCCCCAGAAGTTTCTGTTTTGGAAACTTAATTGCCCTTGTAACAGGATTAAGAGGTAAGGCCTTTAAGGGGTGATTAGGCCATGAAGTCTCCATTCTCATTAATGGACTAATGCTGTTATCACAGGAGAGGGCTCCTGACAAAAGGATAAGCTTGGCCCCTGTTTTCTCTCTCTCTCACGGTGGGATGCCCTTATACCATGGCAAGACTCTTGCCAGATGCCGGTGCCATTCTCTTGGACTTCTCAGCCTCCAGAACCGTGAGTCAAACACACTCCTGTTCTTTATAAATTTTGTAGTTCGTAGTATTCTCTTACACCAACAGAAAACTGAAGACACATTTTAAAAGAAAGTGAGTCTTTGTGACAAAATCTAGAAATTCAGAGTTCACCTTTTGTTGCCAATTTCTACAAAGTCAAGACTTACAGAAAAATCACAATTCTTCCATCAGTTCTGGAAAATCTCTTTTTCTTTTCTTCCCCCCTCCCTCAGTTCTAGAAAATCTCTAACAACCATTTTTTTATGTGCAGTTTTAATATTTGCCTGTAATTGTTGATTTTTTCTGCTGGTGACATTTGTAATTTGGATTTAAGACTGATACTTTGTATTTTTTTCTTCAATAATCTATGAGAAATTGTTCATGGTTTTGCCCAGGAATTCCAGAACTGCAATTACTAATGTTTGGTCTATTGTTTTGCTAGCTTAGTTCTTACATATTCTTCTCTTCTAAAAGAACTTATTACAACATACGGCAATGTTCTAATTATCTATCCAAAAAGCCCAAGGAGACAAAATGCTTACTTTTTGCTTTTGCTTCATCAAATCTTTTGTCCCTTCATCAAATGTTTAGCTTTTACCATTGTTTTGCAGCTATTATCTGCTTTTATAAAAATGAATATAGATGCATATCCTGACTTTTACTCATAAACATTTCACAATGAGCATTTTCCCAAGCTGGGCTATAGTCTACCAAAATGTGACTTTAGTCATTGTGTCATATTCCTTCTAATGAAAACACTTCAGAAGAATTTCCCAATTTTGGGGCTAGGCACGGTGGCTCATGCCTGTAATCCCAACACTTTGGGAGGTCAAGGTGGGCGGATCACCTGAAGTCAGGAGTTCAAGAACGGCCTAACCAACATGGTGAAACCCCATCTCTACTAAAAATACAAAACTTAGCTGGGTGTGGTGGCAGACGCCTGTAATCCCAGCTCCTTGGGAGGCTGAGGCAGGAGAATCGTTTGAACCTGAGAGGCAGAGGTTGCAGTGAGCCAAGATGGCACCACTGCACTCCAGCCTGGGCAACAAGAGTGAAACTCAGTCTCAAAAAAAAAAAAAATAAAAAGTAATTCCCAGTTTTTGGACTCTTTTCGTGTTATTACTAAAACTTGGAAAACATTATTTGTAACTCTTTTCCCGTCTAATTTTTCCTCTGTAAGTCTTCCTATAAGTACAATCAGTAGATCAAATAACATGAAATTTTAAAGGCTCTTGAGCCAGGCATGGTGGCTCATGTCTGTAATCCCAGCACTTTGGGGGGCTGAGGTGGGTGGATCACCTGAGGTCAGGAGTTGAAGATCAGCCTGCCCAACATGGTGAAATCCCGTCTCTACTAAAAATACAAAAAATTAGCCGGGCATGGTGGTGGGTACCTGTAATCCCAGCTACTCAGGAGGCTGAAGCAGGAGAATCGCTTGAACTGGGAGGCGGAGGTTGCAGTGAGCAGAGGTTGCAGTGAGTCGAGATCACACCAGTGCACTCCAGCCTAGGCAAAAAGAGGAAAACTCTGTCTCAAAAAAAAAAAAAAGGCTCTTGAGTCATTTTTCCAGAAGATTTTCCTCAAGATATAATTATGCTTCTGCTCAAACACAGAAATAAAAAGAGAAAAAAACCCAAAGTCCTACCATAAGCTTTGTAGCTTGAAAAATGTTTAAAGCTGATGTACAAAAGTCTCACTTAAACCATTAAAAAATTAGTGTAAACATCACATCGAACAACACAAGTTTTTTTTTTTTTTACTTTTTAGATTGACACATTAAACCGCATGTATTTCTTGTGTACAACATGATATTTTGAAGTATATATACATTGTGGAATAACTAAACCTAGCTAATTGACATAAAAAAATGAGGGAATCCTGTCACCCAAGACAGCATAGATGAACATGGAGGACATTGTATTAAGTGAAATAAGCCTGGCCCAGAAAGACAAACACTGCATGGTCTCATTCATATGTAGAATCTAAAAAGTTGAACTCACAGAAGTGAAAAATAGAATGATGGATACCCGGGGTTGGGTGGTTGAGGGGAATGGGCTGGAAAGATGTCTGTTCAAGGATATAAGGCTTCAGTTAGACAGGAGGAAAAATTTCAAGAGATTTACAGTCATTAAACCAGTTTCAATGTACGAACATGATTAGATCCAGGATTTTTTTCTTTAAAGCTTTAAATGATATATTTGAGACAACTGGGGAACCTGAATACGGTGTTGTGGTTATACAGAACATCATTCTTAAGAGAAGCATGTGAAGTGACATGACCTACACATTGTTCAGCAGTTTTTAACATATAATATAGATAGACACATATATGCATATAAACAAACACACTTTGAAATAAAAATAAATCTTGGGACCCCCAAATCACTAAGCCAAAGGGAAAAGTTAAAATGGGAACTGGTTAGGGCAAATCTGCCTCTCATTCTATTCAAAGTCACCCCTCAGCATACTGAGATAAATGCATATCTGATTGCTTCCTTTGGAAAGGCTATGCACTCAAAAGAATGCAAGCATTAGTCTCTTATCTACCTGTGTTCTGGAAGCCCCAACACAGCTTCAAGTTGTCCCACCTTTCCAGACCGAACCAATATCTTACATATATTGACTGATGTCTCATGTCACCTTGAAACATGTAAAACCAAGCTATGGCCCAACCACCTTGGGCATATGCTGTCAGACCTCCTGAGACTGTGTCACACGCAGGTCCTTAACACTGGCAAAATAAACTTTATAAATTAACTGAGACCTATCTCAGATATTTTGGGTTAACAATACATACAAACATACATACTTTCTGCTAGTGAAAAGGTGGTAAAATATTAACAGCAGGTGAAGTTAGGTAATTGTTATTTAGATGTTTAATGCTAGCTACAGAACATTTATGTTTTGAGCACTACTGGGAAATATAACTAGTCCCACAGCAGCGGGGGCAGAATGTTCAGTCAGCAGTGTCTCATGTAAACATGAAGACTTCACATCCTCAACTTCAATCACAGCCTGTCACACAGCAGGCTCGTGTCCATGCGACTAGCTCCCTATGAGGACTCTGGACGGCAGGATTCAAGTGGATGTGCCTGGGTGGACACAGGTGTCTGTGGTTTGCCTCTGGAGAGCAAGCAGCAGAGGGAGGGTTTAGAAGCCTGTGCTGGCCTTCCCTAGTCTTCCTGCACTGGAAGCTGTGCTGCAACCCAGTTTAACCAACAATATAACTTTCTCTTGGGTCAGGTGAAGCCTTCAACAAGGCACCCAGCTAGGAATGGGACCCCAAAACAAAAGGGCCTGTGGGAGCCTTCTCAGGTTCTGGTGTAAGGGCAACGACAAATGTAAAAAAAGAAAACTTGAATTTTCTCCAGTACAAGAAACAAAAGAGACCCCCCTATTTCTTTCTTTAGAGGATTTACTTAATTTTTTTATTTTTTTACTTCAATAGCTTTTGGGGTATAAGTGGTTTTTGGTTATGTGAACCCAGAAAATCTGAGACAAGTCTCAGTTAATTTAGAAAGTTTATTTTGCGAAGGTTGAGGACATGCATGTGACACAGCCTCAGAAAGTCCTGACGACATGTGCCCAAGCTGGTTGGCGCACAGCTTAGTTTTGATATTGTTTTATATTGGATATAGTTGCAAAGCTCTATATGAGATATGAGGCATCAGTCAATACATGTAAGAAGTACACTGGTTCTGTCGGGAAAAGCGGGACATCTTGAAGCAAAGGTAGGAAGACTGGAAGCAGGGAGGGAGCTTCCAGGTCACAGATGGGTGATGCACAAACGGTTACATTCTTTTGAGTTTCTGATTAGCCTTTCCAAAGGGGGAAATCAGATATGCATCTATCTCAGTGAGCAGAGGGGTGACTTTGAGTAGAATGGGAGGCAGGTTTGCCCTAAGTCGTTTCCAGCTTGAGTTTTCCTTAGTGATTTTGGGGGCCCAAGATATTTTCCTTTCAGTTACATGAATGAATTCTGTAGTGGTGAAATCTGAGATTTTAGTGCAAAGGGCAACCAAGTTGTATTCACTGTACCCAATATGCAGTGTTTTAAGCTCACCCCCCACCTTCCTCCTTGAGTCTCCAAAGTCCATTATATCACTGTATTCATTTGTGTCTTCATAGCTTAGCTTCCACTTGGAAGCGAGAACATATGGTATTTGGTTTTCCATTCCTGAGTTACTTCTCTCAGAATAATGGCCTCCAGCTTAGAGGATTTATTTTAGAAAATGCCTCATCATAAGTTCTTTCTCTCTCCTTTTCAGATAGATTTATGCAAATCTTTGCCAGTCTTACAATCCAGGGATGCTTTTCTCAAGTACCTGGGAGCCATCTCTTTGAAATGTAAACATCAAGGAAGAGAACCAACCCCCTATCCCCAGAGTCCAGGGGAGGGCAGGAGTCCAACTTCAGCAGGCACCTGGCTACACATTTTATTTTCTTTTGGATAAAGGCAATTAGCAAGCACAAGTGACCACTCCAATTACCAGGTGAATATGAAACAGGAGAGTTTCCTGACCCCCCTCACAGGACCTGCAGCAGGGGTGTGGCTCATATGTTAGGCTACCACACCCTCAAACCCCTTATAGGAGGGGGAGCCCACAGACAGGCAGGTGCAGGAGCCAGGGTGAGCACTTTTGGGCTCCAGCCCCATGGTAGTGCCTAGGGGTGGGTGCCTGCAACTCCCGAAGTTCCAATGGGCATGTGACAGTGCTACTTTAGCTCTGCCGTCCACAGACGGCTTACATGTTAACCAGCTCAGTGCCCTCTTGGTACCCAGGTCCTTGTCCGGCATCCAGAAAGAGTCAGTTCACACGGACAAATTGAAGGATGCTAAATGAGGAGGATTTTGTTGCCAGATGGAGGTGTCTCTCAGTGGGATGAATGGGGAGTTGGAAAGGGGATGAAGTGGGAAGCTGATTTTCCCCTGGAGTTCGTCCATCCTGCAACTGACCTCTCCAACCATCCCCAGCTGAACTCCTCTCAACCTTCAGAGGCTCCTTCTCTTCTCTCCTTCTCTGCAACTCTACCACTCTTCTGTTCCCCTGCTCTTCTGCTTATGGAGCCCGGTGTTTTGGGTTTATATGGATACAGGATAGGAGGGTGTGGTAGGCCAAAAGGCAATATTTGGACATGAAAACAGGAATGCCTGTTCCCATTTAGGGCTTTCAGTTTCCAGGCCTGAGGATGGGGCCCTTGCTGGGGAACCTCCCTCTTCTACCCAGTATTTCCCTGCCTCCTGTCCATATCAAATGTAGTATGAACTATATGTGACAAATGGTGCTGCCAAGTTCTCTTACATAAGGACTAGTTATTTTTCTTGAGAACAAGTATGCGATGAGTTGTATCTGCCAGGTTATATACATGGTTGATTTCTTTCTATCTTTGCAATCTCTTTCATGGATTGCCTGTGATATGTGTCACATGAGTTTAGTGTGTATTCAATGATGAAACTGTTTTCTTTCTCTTCTAAACTTGTGGAGAGGCTTTCTGGGTTAGCAGGAGAATTTGTTTTCAATTCCATTTCCTCAGTACTGGAAATGTCTGTAACTTGAGCTAGGTGGTGGTTACATGAGTATGAACGTACGTAAAACTTCTTTAACCTTTGTGTGTATCACTCTAGGTAAATTCCATGTCAATTTAAAAAGAAAGAAAGAAAAAAGACAAGAAAATGCCAATTCAGCCACTGCCTTTTGCCTTCCCACAGGTGAAGAAGGGACACAGGGCGTGCTGCACGGAAGCCTCTCATTTCCAACTCTGACCACCAGCACCTGAAAACACAGTGGCCTCCACCTCACTGCCTCCACCTCACTGCCTCCACCTCGCTGTCTCCACCCAGAGCGCGTGCCCAGAGCGCGTGCCACTTCCTACCCAGCAAGGGGTCCGAAGGATGTAATCTGAGCTTTGTAACTATATCCAATATAAACAGGATGCAACGAAGGTTGAGAGAACAAATCCAGCTATCTTCTGTGATGATTGTGCATGCCTCGGGCCAAGTCACGTTGTTAGGCAGATTGCTGAGTTGGGTGAGTGCTTGCAGCAAAATATCAAACTAGCAGGTGGTGACGGGATATCACCCACTTATTAGAGAGGAGGAACTGCCTTTGCATGAAGAAAAAATTACAAATGATCAAAAAATATGAGAAAAAAGTTTCATCTTTTCAGGGTAAGAATATGGATAAAGACAGGTAGAATGGGTATTTATTGTCTTCAATTACAAGCAAACTACCAGGGATCAAGGAAATATAAAGATAGTTTCTTCCTCCACTTACAAAACTATCGGTAGGGCCCAACCAGACAAAAGTATACAAGCTGGCCGGGCGTGGTGACCCACACCTGTAATCCCAGCACTTTGGGAGGCCAAGGCGGATGGATCATCTGAAGTCAGGAGTTGGAGACCAGCCTGGCTAATGAGGCAAAACCCCGTCTCTACTAAAAATACAAAAATTAGCCGGGTGTGGTGGTGCATGCCTGTAGTCCCAGCTACTCAGGAGGCTGAGGCAGGAGAATCACTTGAACCCGGGAGGTGGAGGTTTCAGTGAGCCGAGATCGCACCACTGCACTCCAGCCTGGGCAACAGAGAGACTCCGACTCAAAAAAAAAAAAAAAAAATTATACAAGCTTAGAAAATGCAGTTAGAGCCAACCTGCCAGGCATCCTTGCATACTTCAGACCAGGGACCCTTGTCTGCATGCTTTGCTTGGGCCCATCTCTACAGCACTCTTCTGTCTGCAGAGATTGGGGCAGGCACCTTGGGATGACTAATCACTGAGCGGGGCTTTTCCATGTGTCCCAGAGTTAGTGACAAAGTCCAAAGCTGCGGACGGAAAACACTCAGTACCCTCACCACAATTAGAGAAAGATAGCAGTCCCAAAACCTTGGATTGAAGAAAGAGGCTCAACCACACCCCTCCACCTGCCTTACCAGAAGGAGTGGAATGAGGAAGGGTGGGGCTGGGGGGTCAGAGTTACCCTGTGGTTTTGCCCAGTTTGGTAGTGAGAGGCTTCTCTCTTCTCCTTCTATGGAAAAGAAAGAGGTGCTTCTCTCACCCACTTACTTAAAGCCAAGAGAGGAGAGGGGAGCTAGAGGAATCATTTATGGAGACTGCAGGTGCCTGGAAGAAGGACTGGCCTCTTTCTACCTGGATGATCCTTTCTGCAAGTGGGAAAGTTCACTAGAGGAACCCAGGCCAGCATGATGAGAAGGGTCCGCTGTGGGGTGTGCCCAAGAGCAGGAGGGATTTGCTTCTTCATCTGTCCCAGGTCTTGGAAGCTCTGAGGGCATAAGCCACCACAGTATGAAGAGCAGATGCTGGAGGAGGGCACAGGGCCAGACACGGCAAGCCCCACACTGAAGAGATGTTGTAGATGTGGATTACTGTGTGCCTAAAGGGAGACACAGCAGCCCCTTTTTGAGGGGATATTCTGTGATAAAGGGTAGGTTAGGGGGGAAGCTGAACACTGTCCCTCCCCACAAAACACATACACCATCTACATTTACACAGCAAAACACAGAAGCCACCAACCAGCACCAAACCGAAACAATCCAAGCCAAGTAGACCCAGAAGGGGAGGGCAGAGGGTAATAAAGGAGCAGATGGTAGCCCTGTTCCCACTCCAGGGATTGCATCAAATATGACTGCAGCAGATTTCCTTCAGGCTTTTTTTTTTTTAATAAATTTTTGTTGAAGGGAAACACAGAAAGTGCACAAATGGTAAGACCACAGTCCAACGAACCATCACAAAGTGAGCACAGCCCTGCACCTAAATGACTGAACGTTACCAAAGCCCCAGAGAGCTCTCATGCCCCTCCCGGTCGCTGCTCCTCTCTGGAAGGTGACCACCATCCTGACTTCTAATAACAAAGATGAGTTTGGACTACCTCAAACCTTGAGTCACAAAGATGAGTTTGGACTACTTCGAACCTTGAGTCACTGGAATCACATGGTAGGTTCTCTTTTGACTCTCCTTTCTTTCATTCAATGTGACTGTTTTCAGATTCATCTGCGCTGTGTGTAGAGTACTTCATTTATTTTTAGTTGATTTTTTATTTTTACTTTTTTATTTTTTTATTTTTTTTTGAGATGGAGTTTTGCTCTGTCACCCAGGCTGGAGTGCAGTGGTGCGATCTCGGCTCACTGCAACCTCCACCTCCCGGGTTCAAGTGATTCTCCTGCCTCAGCCTCCCAAGTAGCTGGGACTACAAGCGTGTGCCACCACGCCCGGCTAATTTTTTGTATTTTTAGTGGAGATGGGGTTTCACCATGTTAGCCAGGATGGTCTCAATCTCCTGACCTGGTGATCCACCCACCTCAGCCTCCCAAAGGGCTGGGGTTACAGGCGTGAGCCACCATGCCTGGCCTATTTATTATTTACACGCCACTGCATGGTGTATGTTTTCTATGTTTGCTATAACATATTACTACAACCTCAGCTGCTTAAAACAATGGAGATTTATTTTCTCACAGTTCTGGAGAGCAGAAACGTGAAGTCAGTATCACTGGGCCCTAACCAGGGTCCCAGCAGGGCCACAGTTGTCCAGGGGCTTTAAGAGAGAGTCCTCACTTCCAGGAGCTTCTGGGAGCTGCCAGCAGCCCTTGTCTTGTGGCCAATCTCTGCTTCCTTGGCCACATTGCCATCTCCTCTTCTGTATTAAATCTCCTTCCAGCTCCCTCTTATAAGGACACATGTGATTGCATTTTGGGCATTCAGGGCCCCTCTGGATAATCCAGGATCATCTCCCTCTCTCAGGATCTTTAGCTCAGTCACAGCTGTGAAGACCCTATGACTGAGGTTTAGAGTGAAAGTTTAACAGGCCAAGGAAAAAGAGCTCTCCCTGCTGCAGAGAGAGAGGTCCTGGAGAAATGGGCTGCCACTTCCAAGGTGAAATGCAGATGATTTTATAGGTGAGCTTGAGGAGGCGGTGTTTAATTTACATAGGGCATGAAAGATTGGTTGAACCAGGTGTGCCATTTGCATAGTGTGGGAAGAAGCTGGCTGCCCCACCCCAATATTTTATTATGCAATGGATTTTTTTTAACATGGTTGGTGCCATGTTGCCTGGTTTTTGTTTTGTTTTGCTTTTTTGAGACACAGTTTCACTCTTGGTGCCCACGACGGAGTGTAATGGCACGATCTAGGCTCACCACAACCTCCACCTCCCGGGTTCAAGCGATTCTCCTGCCTCAGCCTCCTGAGTAGCTGGGATTACAGGCATGTGCCACCACGCCCAGCTAATTTTGTATTTTTAGTAGAGACGGGCTTTCTCCATGTTGGGCAGGCTGGTCTCAACTCCCAACCTCAGGTGATTCATCCGCCTCGGCCTCCCAAAGTGCTGGGATTACAGGCATGAGCCACGGCGCCTGGCCGTTACCTAGTTTTTGTGGTAACAAAAAAAAGGGTGGGGGGAAATGGAGCCTCCATGTTGAACACACCAAGCCCCAAGTCTATTGGCAAGCTGCTAGCCTTTATCCATGCAAGCTTTCAGCTTCCCTAGCTTAGTGTGCCCAAAATAGGGAAAGGAATATGCTCATTAAGGCCCACTGTTTTTACTGGGACTCATTGTGTTTTGTTTTTTTTTTTTTTTTTTTTTTGAGACGGAGTCATGCTCTGTCGCCCAGGCTGGAGTGCAGTGGCCGGATCTCAGCTCACTGCAAGCTCCGCCTCCCGGGTATACGCCATTCTCCTGCCTCAGCCTCCCGAGTAGCTGGGACTACAGGCGCCCGCCACCTCGCCCGGCTAGTTTTTTGTATTTTTTAGTAGAGACGGGGTTTCACCATGTTAGCCAGGATGGTCTCGATCTCCCGACCTCGTGATCCGCCCGTCTCGGCCTCCCAAAGTGCTGGGATTACAGGCTTGAGCCACCGCGCCCGGCACTCATTGTGTTTATGTGGAGTTTGGTGATTACTCAGAAAGCTCCCCCTCTGTGTCGAAGTGCTTATTCATGTTTTATAGCCCAATCTTCCAGACTGCTCTTTGTTAGAAAAAAAAAGCAATTTCTTTAAACTGTGTGTTTTTTAAAAGAAAGTAATTTCTAAGCTGCTTTTTGTTAAAAGGTAAGTTTTTGTCAGGGACTCTTTCACCCTGTCAACCTAAATAATTTATTTCCACCTCCTGTATCACAGGGATTAGGACCTCATGTCTTTGTGGGAATCATTTTCCAGCTACATCACACATGTTTATACTACAGTTTATTTACTGTCCTAAAATTGATGGATATTTTGGTGTTTTCAGTTTGAGGCTTTACAAATAATGATGCTGTGAATATTCCCACGTGTGTTTTTTGGTATGTGCATGCATTTTTGCTGCATCCATACTTAGAAATAGAACTGTGGATTATAAGATACGTGTAAATTTAGCTCTAGTAGCTACTGTCATACAGTTTACAAAATAAATTATGGGTCTGTGAGGCGCCGAGAGGCCGTGGGACAGACCACGCTCCTCTGCTCCACTGGCTTCTTCTGGACCATGAACTGTCCCTACTGCTCTGGGGCTCCCGGGGACCCTGCCCACTGTCCTACAGCCACTTCTGACATGGGTTATGACCCCTATAACCCCCAGCTGCCCAAGCCCCATCCCAACCTCGCCCAGAGGGAGAAAGGAGCCTGGGCCTGGGGGAGGGCCCTAGCCTGGACTGGAGCTGAGGCTGGAGCTGGGGCTGGAGCTGGAGATGGGGCTGGGGCTGGAGACGGGGCTGGGACTGGGGTTGGAGCTGGAGCTGGGGCTGGGGTTGGAGCTGAGTGCTGGGGATGGAGCTGGGGCTGAGGCTGGGGCGGGGGCTGGGGCTGGGGCTGGTCCATGGAGGCCATGCGCTGTGAGGGGAGCTGCTGAAGACAACTGCAAGAACACTGGTGACACAGTGGGCCTGGGTCAGGACACCTTCCTGCTGGCCTGTGACTACAGCCCTGGCATCTGTGGCCTGTAAGTCCCTGCCGAGCCTGGCAGCAAGCACTTGCTGGCCTCCCTGAACAGGGGTCAAGGCAGAGGCACAGGGGATGCGATGCCATGGAGTGGGTCCTCAAGGCCATGAGCCAGCCCCCACAGCACAGCTGCCCTGTCCCCAGTGGCATCTAGGTGATAGACAACTCCGGGCCGCTCTCCAACTACTTGGCCTGGCACCTCAGCCCGGCCAGCTCTCGGGAGCAACGGGCCACCAGGCGGCCCTGGGCTCCCCCGGCAGTAAGCCCTCTACTCTGCTCTCAAAAAGCCCTGCCACCTCTCTGGTGGCTGCAATGCCGCCAAGGAGCCCACCATGGCCAGCCCTGCTCAAAGCCAGGGCCAGCCCCAAGAGCCAGGCCACCAGGCAGCCTTCCTCCAGGGAGGATCTGGAGGCTGAGGACAGGGCCTGCAGGAGAACAAGGAGACAGCCCTGCAGCTCCATGTGGGGGACCTCGGGCTGCTGGGGAGTCCCCGCCCACACGCGATTCCCCAGGCCTGGCCTGGCAGGATGGTGGCTGCCTCAAGGAAGGGAAACCCGAGGAAGAAAAGCGGGACCGCAGTCGTAAAGATGGTGCCCAAAAGGAGGACAAGACCAAGGACAAGGGTTGAGGGCGGCCCCGGGAGATGCCCGGTGTGGACAAGAAGGGCCTGCAGGCCAGCAGCCCCTGCCGCAAGGTAGAGCGGGGGAAGGGACCAAGAAGCAGCCATTTTCGGCCACTGAAGTCCATTTGCTCCCCCAACCCTCCCAGACAGGAAGTGCACGAAGGCCCCTGCTGGTGGAGTAGAAGGCCTGCTTGCTGGATGCCTCGAAAGATGCCCCAAGCTGAAGAAGCATGTCTTGAGCCACCATGATCTCCTTGGAGACAAGAGTGAGGACGAGGCCCCAGAATCTGTGGCGCTGAGGGTGTGGGCCCCTGCCCTCCCAGCCTCAGCTGGCTCTTAGACTCAGTCTCCAGCCTGGGCTTCGGGGAGGCTCAGGGACTGTCCAAGCGGCTCAAGGACTCCCTGCCCCACTCCCTGGCCCACCCTACTCTTCCTCTTATTCCTCCATCACGGGCAGGATGTGGACTACTCAGCCCTAGAGAATGAGGTGGACTTCACTCAGACCCCCTGGTGGCGTGCCTGTGGATCTTCAACGAGTCCACTAGCATCAACACGGAGGACAAAGGTTGACTGGCCCTCAGCCCCCCAAGGAAGAGAACTTCGGGTCTGACCACTCTGTTCAGAAGAGGATGATCTCATCTTTCCCAGGAAGGCCCGAGGCAGAGCCCTAGACAAGGAGTCCTGTGGTGCCCCACCTGTGCACTGGCACAGGAGTTAGTTGGTTACCTGCGGGCCCAGCAGGTGCAGGGGAAGTAGGTGAGCTGGCTGCTGGCTGCCCCCAGGCTGGCGGAGATGCCTTCCTCCCTCCAAGAGGATCATCCATGCCCCAAAACCAGCTTGGCTGCAGCCCTTACAGGTGCCAAGAAGACCCTCGTGGTGAGCGGCAGCCAGACCCCCAATGAGGCCCCGAGCCCCTCAGCCAGCTGCTTGAGACCCGCAGGTGGTTGAGGATGGCATCCAAGACCACCACCACCATCACCCCTAAGTGACTCGCCCACAGTCTATCCTTACAGAATGTAAAGAGACCCATTATCCCCGAAGAGTTTAGGGGTGAAGTCGCCACTGTCATCCGCCAGTGCCGTCTCAACCTGTTCATCCAGAAGTGTTTCAGGTTCTGCGCCTCCAACCAGGAGGCTGTGGAGAAGTCGCTGAATGAGGAAACAATGACCTGAGACCAGCAACCCCAGGGAGAACCTCTACCCAAACTGCCACGAACACCCTCCCCGAGCTCAGCCACCTGTGAAGCCCCGGAGCCGCAGGATGTGTCCCAGGAAGCGGAGTTGGTGGGCAGGCTGGCCCCTGGGGCCAGCTTCTCGTGCAGGTACTGGAGCAGCCCCCGGTAGGGAACCTGAACTGGGCCGCCCTGTGCAGCCCTTGGAAGAGCTCATGCTAACCCAGGCCCAGCTCCAGAACGGCTCTCCATCCCACACCAACTGCTCAGTCTTCTTCACGGCCCAAGGCCCAAGGACGACTCCTGCGGAACCTGCTGTCCCGAGGCACTGAGTCCCGAGTGTCCTCCTCCAGCGCTATGTCCGCGAGGAGGAGTTGCTGCCACTGGGGGCGGCTGAGAGACCCATGGCTGTGTGGCACCATCAGGTCGCTGAGCTCACCTGCTGGCGGGAAGAGTGCCTGGAGGGCTTCGTGAGGAGGTTTGAGAAAGCTCTGGGGGACACCTCCCCACTGGGACCCACGCCCTGGACTGTTGGACGCCCTGCACCACCCAGGGCCTGGAGCTGGCCCGGTAACCATGGCCATACAGCCTTGCACATGGTGCGCGACACCTTTGTCAAGACCCATGGCTTTCTCACCGACATTAGCGTCAGCTGCAGGCCATCCTGCTGAACGTGTTCCACTCGGCACCAACACCATTGTCACCCGCACTGCCTGGAGAGTGACCTGTGACCTCAAAGGGTTTCTGCAGCAGACAGGTGGATGAGTCCCTGCTCTCCTCAGTGCCTAGGTCTCCCCTACAAGTGCTCCCTGGAGAGCCTCACAGTCGACCACCTGGGACACATCACCCAGAGCTGCGTGTACAGCACAGCTCCCGTGGGGGCACGGTGCCTGCATGCATCAGGCAATCTGGAAGGTCCCAGAAGACCAAGCACTGGCACCCGTCCACCTGCCTGCCCGCCTCTCCTCCCACCCTAGGCCTCTTCCAAAACAGCGCCATACATCTCCACTAGGCCAGGGCGCCAGGCAGCCCAGAGCAGCTGAGAACGGGACGCCCAGCAGACCCGCCCAGCCCAGCCCAGCCTGCGCCCTGCCCTGGCCTCTGGCATGTGTCCCCGCCCCCAGCTCCACAGCCTCCAGCCCCGCAGCCCTAGGCCGTCTCCGCCCCTCAGCCCCACAACCTGCAGCCCTCTGCCTTCTCTGACCAGCGTTTAGAGTAGCCTGGAGACCCTTCCACCGGCCCCAGGCTCCAGCCAGGCCCTCACTTCCGCTCCAGTGCCTAAGACGCTTCAGACACTTATGCAACGTCTGCATGAGGCAGACACTCCCAGAGCAGCCATTTTAGAGGCCTGCCCCTGGGAATGTATTCTTTTCCCAGGGCTGTTGATTATTAATATTCCTTCCTGGAGAAAGAATTCAGCAATATTTCTCTTACCACTTTTTGGCAATAAGAGAAATATGACTCTGTCCTGCCCAGCTCCCAGGCAATCAGACCTAATGGTTATCTCCCTTGTTCCCTGAACATCACTGTTATCCCGTTCTTTTTTCAAGGTGCCCAGATTTCATATTGTTCAAACACACACGCTTTACGAACAATTTGTGCAGTTAATGCAATCACCACAGGGTCCTGAGGCAACATACGTCCTCAGCTTACAAAGATGATGGGATTAAGAGGTTAAAGACAGGCATAGGAAATTATAAGAGTATTGATTGGGGAAGTGATAAATGTCCATGAAATCTTCACAATTTATGTTTAGAGATTGCAGTAAAGACAGGCGTAACAAATTATAAAAGTATTAATTTGGGGAACTAATAAATACCCATGAAATCTTCACAAATTATGTTCTTCTGCCATAGCTGCAGCTGGTCCCTCTGTTCGGGGTCCCTGTCCTCCCACAACAGACAGGGATCTTCACAGTGCCTATTTTATGCAAATAACCGATTAGGTCAGGGGTCAATCTTTAACTACCAGGCCCAGGGTGTGGCCCTGAGCTGTCTGCTTGTGGATTTCATTTCTGCCTTTTAGTTTTTACTTATTCTTTCTTTGGAGGCAGAAATTGGGCATAAGACAATATGAGGGGTGGTCTCCTCCCTTAGAATCACTTCAGGACTCTTCCCCATTTTTTTCCACTGTGTTGTTTTCTCCTCTTTAATAGGAGCTGTATACATTCTAGATAAAAGCCTTGGTCAGTATAAGGTGCTGCCAATATCTCCTCCCAGCCTGTGGCTCACCTTTACACTCAGAAGTGGTGTCTTTTTTAGTCCATAAACAAATTGTATTTTTATTCACTAGCAACAAACAATTACAAACAGCCTCAAAAATTCAAATGCCTGAGAGTAAATTTAATGCATGATATGCAAAACCGCTACACAGAAAGCCACAAAGCAGTATTGAAACAAAACTTAAAAGTTCTAAATAAACATATAATTGGAAGACTTAGTATTATAAGAATGCCAGTTTTCCCAAAAATGATCTGTAGAGTCAAAACAATCCCAATCAGAATCCCAGAAGGTTTTTTTTTTTCCTCCCTTTTTTTTGGAAACTGACAAGTGGATTTGGACATGTATGTGGAATTGCAAATGACCTAGTATAGCCAAGATAATCTTGAAGTAAAAGAACCAAGTTGTGGGAATTTTCCACCCAACTTCAAGACTAAGTGTAAAAGTACAACAGTTGAAACAGTATTGGGGTAAGTGCAGACAAATGGACCAAAGGAAACAATTCAGAACAGAAACAGACTCCCCTGGGTACACATACTTGACTTATGAAAAAGTCGGCAGTACAGAATGATGAGTAAAGGCAATAATGCTGGGCCAGTTGGATAGTCAACTGGAAAAAATGAAAATTATCCCCTCTTCATGCTGTGCACATAAATAATTCCTGGTAGGTTATAGATGTAAATGTGAAAGGTAAAATAATAAAGCTTCCTGAGGATAGCATGTGAAAATATTTTTATGGCTTTGAGATAGGCAACAATTCTTCATTGTTAAAGAGCACTAACCGTAATAGGACTACATTAAGATTTGGATTGCTTTTTGGGAGGCCAAGGCGGGCAGATCACCTGAGGTCAGGAGTTCGAGACCAGCCTGGCCAATATGTCAAACCCTGACTCTACTAAAAATACAAAAAATTAGCCGAGCGTGGTGGTGGGTGCCTGTAATCCCAGCTACTCAGGAGGCTAAGGCAGGAGAATCGCTTGAACTGGGGGGGCAGAGGTTGCAGTGATCCAAGATGGCGTCATTGCACTCCAGCCTAGGCAACAAGAGCAAAACTCTGCCTCAAAAAAAAAAAAAAAAAAAAAAAAAAAAAAAAGATTTGGATTGCTTTAATGTCTGAAAGTAGCAAAAAAAAAAAAGTTGCAGGAAACAGTTTGCATAATATACTAATAATATCACTAACTATAATTTATTGAGCATTTGTGATATACTGAGCACCCTACTGGGTTTCAAATGTCTTATCTCATTTAACCATTACTAATATTATTATTTTACAGATAAAGAAACTGAGGTATGGAGTGTTGAAGTAACTTGCCCAAGGTTATTCACACCACTGGTAAGTGACAGAGCTGCTCTGCAGACCAGGCAGTCTGACTCCAGAGCCAACACTCTTAATGACTCCACCTGACCCCATGGGAGGCATTGGATTTTATATAATGAGGGCATTTAACTTATAGACTGATACTAGACCTGAAGAGGGCATGTAGGATGCCTTTTTGAAAACATACCAGGAGCCCCTGGTATGTTTCTCAGTGCTACATATCACAAAATGCAAAAGATAGCAAGAAGTAGTTATGGCTGAAGTTCCTAAGGATAAATATTTCAGGAATCAGGACAAAATCAAACTAGTAAGCTCAATCTTCATGTCTTTTAATTATGTTCCCACAGCTTGTCCAAAGGTGTAGGTTGTTATGGTGATGGGAAAAGGTTTTGCAAACTTATGGGAGTATTTTTTCAGATTTAAATAATGCCTTGTCATGATGTACAACCTTAGCTAGCCTTGCTCCTCCGTGCTACCCACTTCAGTGATACCAGCAGGTATTATGTTGGTGTTAGATGGTAAAATGTCTGAAGAATCTGTGAACCCAAAAAAGCCATGGGTACCCTCTTGGTGGTGGTAACAATAAATTTTATTTATTTATTTTTTTGAGATGGAGTCTCACTTTGTCATCCAGGCTGGAGTGCAGTGGTGCAATCTCGGCTCACTGCAACCTCCACCTCCCAGGTTCAAGCTATTCTTCTGCCTCAGCCTCCTAAGTAGCTGGGATTACAGGTGCCCACCACCATGCCCAGCTAATTTTTGTATGTTTAGTAGAGACAGGGTTTTACCACGTTGGCCAGGCTGGTCTCGAACTCCTGATCACAGGTGATCTGCCCGCCTCAGCCTCCAAAAATATTGGGATTACAGGTGTGAGCCACCACCCCCGGCCACAATAAATTTTACATATGTGAGATCCATGGTGGCCAACCTATCACTTTTCTTTTGCATGTTACTTTATTAATCTGATTGGTTGTTTCAAGCTATTTCACTATCTTTGATTTTGTTACCCAGGTACTAGAAGGAGGGTAAATCCACATTTGACAGGACCCAGTATAGATGAAGTCAATCTCAGTTAATCCTCAGTTCTTCCTAAAAACTCATTCTGGGTATGTAACATTTACTAAAAATAATAATAAAATGCCATAAAGAGAAACTTTTTGCCCAAGCAGATAGAATGTCTGTGGTGTTCATATTGCCAGGGAAATGACACAACACTAGAAGAAATTATCATCGTATGACTCACCACTACCCTTGCCAGTTCTTTTGCTGACAGATGGAGAGATAAAAGATCTAAAACTGTGTCTATGAGGGATTAACGTTCTAAAACTGTGGTCTCTCATAAGAATGCAATATCAACACTCATTCGAAAAGACAGCAGCACATGGAGGGTTTTTCTTATGGGACCCCAGCTGGCCCCACCCAGAAGACAGGGCTCAGTAACTCCAGGAGTCCATGGGAGTTACTTCCCTCCCTTCGTTTTTTCCTTCCCTTCTTTTCAGGCCTTCTTTTCTTCCTCTCCTTTCCCCTCATTCCTTCCTCCCTTCTCTCTTTTCTTTCTATTTCTCTTTCTGTTTTGTTTTCTTTCTTTCTCTTTATTTCTTTCCTTCCAACAGACAGGATTTTATTTTTATTTTTATAATCCTATGTATAAAATTTCAGTCAAAATGTTATCCTAGAAAGGAGTGTAAATAATTTTTTTGTCTCATTATATCTAATGGGTTTTCAACCTAACTAAGAATCTCTAAAATATCCAGGTCAGCAAAGAAACTGTAACTATGTGATTTATCGTGGAGATGCCTTCTCTTCTAACACGAGCTCTACCCAGCGGGAGGGTTTTCCTAAATTTAAATCAGCGGTAAAGCATATTCTCCTCTTCTAGGCAAGTTTTTGCAAACACCCTGTTGCCAAGCTGCCGTCTCTGTGCAGGGAGGCTTACACAATGTCTGCCAATTGACTGCAGCAAGTACTGAGAGCAGTGGAGGAAGAAGGGGCCAGTATGATCGGACATGGGAAAGGGATCAAAGGGACAAAAGCACTGAGCACTAAGCTCTGATTTTTTATCTTGCCCAAATTCCTGCCTAAGGGGCCTAGGGAGTCATGCCCTACAAACCATAAATTCTCATCAGATGGATTTTATTGGACCCTATATATTGTGACTTACTTTTCAGTCTGACTCTGGCATGACATTATGAGACAAGGAAAAAAACATTTAACCACGAAATATATTTCCTTGCCATACCTTAAAATTGCCCTGCAAAATGTCTTGTGGGAAGAATCCACATTCTATGCAGAAGCCCCTTCCCCCTTTGTTTTTCTTCCTTCCTTTCCAGATCCAGGAGATAATCAACTAAGAGCCAGGCACCCTTTTAAGTTCCATAAAAAACAATTTACAACCCTCTGTCTCTAAAGTCAGCTATGTAAGAGCCTCCTCTGCACAATAAAACTTGGTCTCCACAATCCTTTATCTTTAACCTGAACATTCCTTTCTATCTATCGCAGGTCTTCAGACAACCTCAACCAATTGTCAACCAGAAAATGTTTAAATTTACCTATAGCCTGGGAGCCCTAGCTTTTGTCCCACCTTTCTAAACCAAACCAATGTATTTCTTAAATATATCTGATTGATGTCTCACACCTTCCTAAAACACACAAAACCAAGCTGTGCCCTGGCCACCTTGGGCACTTATTCTCAGGACCTCCTGAGGGCTGTGTCGTGGGCCATGGTCCCTCATATTTGTCTCAGAATAAATCTCTTAAAATATTTTACAGAGTTTGACTCTTTTCATCAATAGCACCTAGGCACAAAGCAGAAATGAATAGAAAAAGAAATGCATGTAATCCTGGCCGGGTGCGGTGGCTCAAGCCTGTAATCCCAGCACTTTGGGAGGCCAAGACGGGCGGATCACGAGGTCGGGAGATCGAGACCATCCTGGTTAACATGGTGAAACCCCGTCTCTACTAAAAAATACAAAAAACTAGCCGGGCGAGGTGGCGGGCGCCTGTAGTCCCAGCTACTTGGGAGGCTGAGGCAGGAGAATGGTGTGAACCCGGGAGGCGGAGCTTGCAGTGAGCTGAGATCCGGCCACTGCACTCCAGCCTGGGCGACAGAGCGAGACTCCGTCTCAAAAAAAAAAAAAAAAAAAGAAATGCATGTAATCCATGCTTCCCTCAGCAACACCAGGTTTAGATAGACTATTTGTGACAAATAATTAGGGCATGACTACTAATTTCCATGTTAACAAGAAATTATTTGGTTCTGAGTCTTCAACTCACGTTTTCACTGGGATCCTATAAGTATCAGAGGTGTTTGAAACACAGTGACTCCATCTTGAACAGCGCTGGGTGAAATAAGGCTGAGACCTTTTGGTCTGCATTCCCAGAAAGTTAGGCATTCTAAGTCACAGGATGAGACAGGAGGTTGCCACAAGATACAGGTCCCAAAGACCTTGCTTATAAAACAGGTTGTGGTAAAGAAGCCAGCCAGACCCCACCAAAACCAAGAGTGACTTCTGGTCATTCCCCACTGCTCACTGCATGCTAATGATAATGCATTAGCATGCTACAAGACACTCTCTTCAGTGCCATGAAAGTTTACAGGTGCCATGATAGTTTACAGATGCCATGGCAACATCTGAAAGGTACCCTATATGGTCTGAAAAGGGGAGGAGCCCTCAGTTCCAGGAATTTCCCACCCCTTTCCTGGAAAACTCATGAATAATCCACCCTTTGTTTAGCATATAACCAAAAAATAACCATAAAAATGGCCATTCAGGCCAGGCTCAGTGGATAACGCCTGTAATCCCAGCATTTCAGGAGTCCAAGGCAGGCAGATCACCTGAGGTCAGGAGTTCGAGACCAGCCTGGCCAACATGGTGAAACTCTTTCTCTACTAAAAATACAAAATTAACCAGCTGGGCATGGTGGCACGTGCTTGTAGTCCCAGCTACTCAGGTGACTGAGGCGGAAGAATCGCTTGAACCCAGGAGGCGGCAGTTGTAGTGAGCCGAGATCCCACCACTGCACTCCAGCCTGGGCAACAGAGTGAGACTGTGGATAAAAGAAAGAAAGAAAGAAAAAAAAAAGTCCAGAAGCCCTCGGGACTGCTCTGCCTATGAAGTAGCCATTGTTTTATTCCTCTACTTTCTTAATAAGTTTGCTTTCCCATTACTCTATAGACACACCTGGAATTCTTTATTGCGGAGATCCAAGAACCCTCCTTGGGGTCTGGACTGGGACCCCTTTCTGGTCACACAAGCACTTCATGTCCTCTTTTTCCCTGATAGGGTCCCAGGGGCTGCTAGCCATGGCCTAGGATGGTGCAGCACAGGGAGCACCACACACATCCTCAGCCGTGCTCCCAGGAATGCCTCCTGCACAGTCCAGAGTGAACAGCTGCCCACAGTCATGCAGGGCAGTGTTACTCCGCACGGGCAGTTGGCAGCCACCTGGTAGCTATTGAGATCTTCTTGCTTTTCATTATTTACTAAAACAAACAGAAACACTTATATGTCTAACAATAGGTAAAATAAATTCTCGTAGATCATACAATGGCATATGAAGCCAATAAAATTATGTTACAAAAGAGTATTTACTGACAGAAAAACATTCACGATTTATTGCTAGATAACACTGACAAAATTTGAATATAATAGGTCAAAAGACAAAAAATGTATAGTGTGAAATAAAATTTCAAGACCTTCTAAATGTATTTTGCCGAGGAAGGAGATTAAGCTCTGGAGACAGTAGCATGTTTGCAATGTTGCTTCTTAGATTATAGCTTAACTCTCTTCCTCATTGCTGTTGCCCTGTAAATGCCTAGGAGAGACCAGAGACCAGACTTTCCCCCTTCCAATCACTGATCTTTGTTATAGATTAACTATCTTTATTGTCCAGTTCCTAACTCAGACCAGATGGCGCCCAACACCCCATGACAGTCACATCTTCAGGGTGGAATGTTAAATATACCTTTCCCTGAAAGAAACATACTACCTACACTAATCATATCATTGTACTTTAACTACACATTAAGTCTTCCATAGAAAGATATTGAAATTCTGTTAAAGCGCCCTAAGCTTTGTCATGTAAATGATCCCAAACTTCTACACTCTGGAGCACTGACTTCCATTCTCTGAAATTTGGGCTTCCTGGATGGCCTGTCCTCAATCTTTGCACTTGAATAAACTCGATTTAAACAAGAGTCTGACCTTTTTATTATTATCATCATTATTATTATTTTAGGTTGATTACAGGCATTGGAGCATGACCAAAAGCAGGCAGTAACTAGAGTGGAATCAGGCCATGAGAATCAGGAACCACACTGCGTAAGATTTGCCATACGCAGCATTTGGCCTGCAGGTCCTCTCCAGTTCACAGAGAGCTCAGTGCAGCTGGAAACCTCAGTCTTACTGGCTTGATGTGTCAGATGACAAAATTTAGACTGGCAGAACAGCTGGAAAGTCACGAAGAAATCCTGGAAAGGAGAAAACCACAGAGGGGAGAAACCCTTACATCTGATTATAAACTCCACCTAAATTCTGGGCTGACTTGATAAACTACAGTCAACGAAAAGAGTCAAACTCTGTAAAATATTTGAAGAGATTTATTCCGGCCAAATATGAGTGACCATGGCCCATGACACAGCCCTCAGGAGGTCCTGAGATCATGTGCCCAAGGTGGTCGGGGTACAGCTTGGTTTTACAGTTTTAGGGAGGCATGAGACATCAATCAAATACATTTAAGAAATACATTGGTTTGGTTCTGGCTGGGCACGGTGGCTCATGCCTGTAATCCCAGCACTTTGGGAGGAAGAGGCGGGCGGATCACGAGTTCAGGAGATCGAGACCATCCTGGCTAACACAGTGAAACCCCGTCTCTACTAAAAATACAAAAAATTAGCCGGGCGTGGTGGTGGGCACCTGTAGTCCCAGCTACTCGGGAGGCTGAGGCAGGAGAATGGGGTAAACCCATGAGGCGGAGCTTGCAGTGAGCCGAGATTGTGCCACTGCACTCCAGCCTGGGTGACATAGCAAGACTCCATCTCAAAAAAAAAAAAAAGAAAAAGATACAGGATTGTGGGCCAGGCTCAGTGGTTCATGCCTATAATCTCAGCACTTTGGGAGACCGAGGCAGGCAGATCACCTGAGGTCAGGAGTTTGAGACCAGCTTGGGCAGTGAAACCCTGTCTCTAATAAAAATACAATAATTAGCCATGTGTGGTGGTGTACACCTGTAATCCCAGCTACTCGGGAGGCTGAGGCAGGAGAATTGCTTGAACCCGGGAGGTGGAGGTTGAGTGAGCTGAGATTGCACCGCTGCACTCCAGCCTGGGTGACAGAGCAAGACTCTGTCTCAAAAAAAAAAAAAAAAAAAAAAAAAAAAATAGCCGGGCATGGTGGCACATGCCGGTAATCCCAGCTACTCAGGAGGCTGAAGCAGAATTGCTTGAACCCAGGAGGCAGGGTTTGCAGTGAGCCACGATTGCATCACTGCACCCCAGCCTGGGTGACAGAGTAACACTCCATCTAAAAAAAAAAAAAAAAAAAAAAAGAGAGGATTGTGGAGACCAAGTTTTATAGTACAAAGAAATCTCTCAGATAGCAGATTTCAGAGAGACAACAGGTTGTAAAATATTTCTTATTGGACCTAAAAGGGTGCCTGGCTCTTAGTTGATTATCTCCTGGATCTGGAAAGGAAGGAAGGAAAACAAAGGGGAAAAGGGATTATCTATAGGATGTAGATTTTTCCCACAAGAGACATTGCAGGGCAATTTTAAGGTATGGCAAGAAAATATATTTTGGGGTTAAATATTTTTTTCTTGTTTCATGATGTTATGCCAGAGTCAGACTGAAAAGTAAGTAACAATATATAGGGGCAAAACCCATCTGATGAGAATTTATGGTTTATAGGGCATGACTCCCTAGACCCCTTAGATAGGAATTTGGGCAAGATAAAAATTCAGAACTTAGTCCTCTCTACATAAACACAGGGAAGATCCCTGTAGGGTCAGCAAAAAAGTAACAAATGAAAACTAAAAGAACAGATATTTCATCTACTTCCTACTGCAGGTTGTTGAAGAGAAACAAGAGTTCGACAGTAGTTAAAGCAGTAAAGATTTTATTCAGGAACTACTGCAATAGGGGAAAGGAGCCTCAGAATAGAACTGGGCTCAAGTCTGAATACAGCAAAGACAAGCGTGAATTTACAGCTGTAAACTAAAAATTAAAATTATAAGCCCCCCAACTATCTGAATGAACCCCTCTTCTTAGCCAAGGGCATTCCAAAGTTAACCTGAAAATGCAGTTCAGGCCATGAAGGGAAGGGGGGATTTGACGTGCCTATTACCTTCCTCCCTTTGGAATTCAGGCACAACTGACCAGCATTAACATTAAAACAGAGATCTTAATACTTTTTGTGGCAACAAGATACCAAATCCCAGCCTGTCTCTAGTATAGCATCAGCTGACCCACAGCAAGCCATGAAAGATATTGAAGTATTTTACCGTAAAATATATTTCTTCGACATATCTTGAAATGGCCCTGCAAAGCTGTCTCTTGTAGGGAAAAATCTACATTCTGTAGGGAATCCCCTTCCCTTTCCAGGTCTTTGTCCTGATCCAGGAGAGAATTAACAAAGAGTCTGGCGGCTTTTTTAGTCTGATAAGAAACATTTGTAATCTAGTCTCTGAAGCCTGCTACCAGGATCCTTCATCTGCATAAGAACCTTGGTCTCCACATCCCTTCTCTTAACCCAGACACTCCAGGTCTTTAGATAAACTGTTTCAACCAATTACCAATCAGGAAATCTTCTTTGAATCCACCTATAACCTAGAAGCAACCCCCTTCTCTACTTTGAGTTGTCCTGCCTTTCCGGACAGAACAAGTGTACATCTTCCATGTATTGACTGATGTCTTATGTCTCCCTAAAATGTATCAAACCAAGCATTAGCCAAACCACCTTGGCACATACTGTCAGGACCTCCTGAGGCTGTGTCACACGCATATCCTTAAACTTAGCAGAATAAACTTTTAAATTGATTGAGCCTTGTCTCTGATACCTTTTGGTTTACAGAGCCAAGGAGCAGGGTGGAGGTCAGTGGGTGGAAAAGTATTAAGAAGAAACATCATGGGCAAGGGGGTTCTGGTTACAGAGGTCTAACAGAACTCCTACTGAAGGCAGGCCAGGGTGATCAGAGGTCACCAGGAAGTTGGTGGAGAATGAGGAATTTGATCAGCTATTGAAGGTGACAGTAAACTGACTTGAGATTCTTGCTACAACTGAGCTCTTGAGGACAAGGCCCAAGGACAGGTCTTAGTCCAAAAACAACTGAGAGGAGCCTATCTAGAGTTTGGGCAGAGACAAGATCTCTGTCAAGGAGACACCCAGGTTTGGAATTCTTTTTTATTTTATTAATTTCTTTAGAAGACATGTTTAGGCTGGGTGAGGTAATCCCAGCATGCCTGTAATCTCAGTACTTTGGGAGGCCAAGGCAGGCAGATCACCTGAGTTTGGGAGTTTGAGACCAGCCTGACCAATATTGAGAAACCCTGTCTGTACTAAAAATACAAAAATTAGCCAGGCATGGTAGTGCATGCCTGTAATCCCAGCTACTCAGGAGACTGAGGCAGGAGAATTCCTTGAACCCGGGAGGCCGAGGTTGCAGTGAGCCAAGATCGCTCCATTGCACTCCAGTCTGGGCAACAAGAGGGAAACTCTGTCTTAAAAAAAGAAAAAAAAGACATGTTTAAAGATTATAACAGTGCACTGTGATGTTTATAACAGGTAGATGTTATGTATATGCTAACAATAATGCAGTTTATAGGAGGTGTATATTAAGCTATATGCCTTTATTTTATTTATTTATTTGTTTATTTATTTGAGATGGAGTCTTGCTCTGTCAACCGGGGTAGAGCACAGTGGCGCAATCTTGGCTCACTGCAACCTCCACCTCCTGGGTTAAAGTGATTCTCCTGCCTCAGCCTCCCAAGTAGCTGGGATTACAGGCACCCGCCACCACGCCCAGCTAATTTTTGTATTTTTAGTAGAGACAGGGTTTCACCATGTCAGCCAGGCTGGTCTCAAACTCCTGACCTTGTGATCCAGCCGCTTTGACCTCCCAAAGTGCTGCGATTACAGGCATGAGCCACCGTGCCCAGCCTATATGCCTTTATTTTATGTGAAAGAGGACAACATTAACTTGAGTAGACCATGTTAAACTAAAGATGCATGCTGTAATCCTCAGGCATTGGTTCTCATCTGATGGTGATTTTTCTCTCCAGGGCAACATTTGGCAAAAGATATCCGAAGACTTTTTTTTTCTTATTGTCACAACTGTTGGGTGGCGGATTTAGAGGAGAGGACATGTTACCAGCATCTAGAGGGTAAAAGCCAGTAATGCTGCTAACTATCCTACAAGGCATGGACAGCTCCTCACAGTAAGGAATTATCTAGTTTAAAATGTCAATGATGCCAAGGTGAGAAACTCTGTCAAAAAACAAGCTAACAAAAAACACATAGAGGCATAGCTAAAAAGCCTATGGGGGAAATTAAAATGGAATACCAAAAAAAAAAAAAAAAAAAAATTCAGTTAACCCAAAAGAAGGCAGAAAAGGAGGAGCAGAATAACAAAAAGTAGAGAAGACAAAAACAACAAAATTTTATACCTAAATCCATTCATATCCATAATTATACTAAACCTAAATGGACTAAACATTCCAATTAAATGGTTGAGAATGGATACAACAGCAAGGCATATAAGCGACACACTTTTATTTTTTTATAAGTTTCAGTAGTTTATTTCATACAATACATAATAAAGTACAAACTTCTTGGTATGCCATATTAGATCCTAATAATCTGCCCACCACTTATTTTCAGTATGTTTACAAAGATAATGGGAAACAACAGTGGATCTGGCAATTTAATTAAAGTCTAGCAAAGAGCTCCACTAAATGTTTGTTTTCTAATTGCAACTAGTTAAAGGCATTGAGCTATATGTATACTGAGTATACACTATATGTATATTGAGTATATTCACTGTGATAGCCCCTAGCACATTTTGCACAGTACCAAGGACAGAGCAGTTGTTTGACAATATGTGATTGAATTGATCTAGTCCAATATCCTTTATTTATATACGGCAATACAAATAGATTGAGAAGTCAAAGAATTGTCCCAAAGTAGGCAAAGAAACCAGAACTAGAACTCAAGTCTTACAAGAGACATACTTTATTTTTATTTCTTTATTTATTTAAGATGGAGTCTTGCTCTGTCGCCCACGCTAGAGTGCAGTGGCAGTGCATCTCGGCTCACTGCAACCTCTGCCTCCCAGGTTCAAGCGATTATCTTGCCTCAGCCTCCTGAGTAGCTGGGATTACAGGAGCACACCACCACGCCCGGCTAATTTTTGTATTTTTTTTAGAGATGGGGTTTCACCATATTGGTCAGGCTGGTCTCAAATTCCTAACCTCATGATCCGCCCACCTCGGCCTCCCAAAGTGCTGGGATTACAGGCGTAAGCCACCATGCCCAGCCAAGACACACTTTAAATGCAAAGGACACAATGATTGAAAGTCAAAGGTGAAAAAAGACAGGCTATGTAGAAAACATTAGAAAGCTGAAGTGGCAGTCACAATATCAGACAAAATAGACTTTGAGTCAAGCAATATTTCTAGAGACATTTCACAATGATGCAAGCATCAATACATTGGGAAGATATAACAAATGTAACTTTTAATAGCATATATATGCTATTGTATGTACTTCTTATTTATTTATTATGTATTTCTTTTCCAATATTTTTCCTGTACATGTATATTTGCAAATTTGGGGTCATATTATATATGTGTATCTATACTATGTGTAGGTCATAGTATATACATATATACTATGTGTATGTGTATATACTATGACCACAAATTTGCAAATATACATGAACAGAAAAAATATTGAAAAAGAAGTACATAAATTTATTAAGAGCCCCATATTTGCAGGGAAGTAAAGATAATCACCATGTGGGAAAAAATTAATAAACTGAGTATATTTGAAATTGGTTTGCACTCACTCTTCCCTCCCACCTGAGCTTCTGTCCCCATCTTCTGTCCCCAACATCTTCACAGTCTAGAGATCCACTGGCAGAAGTTACCGAAATATTCCTTTTTTTTTTTTTTTGAGGTGGAGTCTCGCTCTGTCGCCCAGGCTGGAGTGCAGTGGTGCAATATTGGCTCACTGCGACCTCTGTCCCCCGGATTCAAGCTATTCTCCTGCCTCAGCCTCCTGAGTAGCTGGGACTACAGGCGTGCGCCACTATGCCTGGCTAAGTTTTTGTATTTTTAGTAGAAACGGGGTTTCACCGTGTTAGCCAGGATGGTCTCAATCTCCCGACCTCGGGATCTGCCCACCTTAGCCTCCCAAAGTGCTGGGATTACAGGTGTGAGCTACTGCGCCCGGCTGAAATATTTCCTATGGAATTCAAAATACAAGTAAAATATGGTAGACTTAATTCAAAACAAAAATTTAATGTGAATGAATCCTGCTTGTACCAGGAGAAAATAGCATGAAGGACATGGAGTTAAAGAAACATATACTCCAGTGAAGAAACAGCTACCCTGTTTTATTTTAGTTTTAGTTATGATTTGTTTATTGCTTTTAGTTTTCAAAATTTTTAAATTGACATATAATAACATATACTTAACAAGTACAGTGTTATATTTTGACACATGTATATACAATGTATAATGATCAAATCAGTGTAATTCACATATTCATCACCTCAAACATTTATCATTTCTTTGTGTTGGGAACATTCAAAATCTGCTCTTCAAACTGTTTGCAAATGTGCACTAAATTGTTGTCAAGTAGAGTCATCCTACAGTTCTGTATAGACCACTAGAACTTATTTCTCCCATCCAGCTGTAATTTTATATCTGTTAACAAACTTCTTCCCATCTCCTCCACACTTCTCAGCCTCTGGTAACCACTATTTTACTCTCCATCCTCCTGAGATCAACTTTTTTAGCTTCCACATAGAAGTGAGAAAATGCAGTATTTGTCTTTCTGTGCCTGGATAGTTTACTTAACACAGCGTCCACAAAACTTGTCCATGCTTGTCCATCCTGAATGACAGGATTTTGATCTTTTTTTGGCGGCTGAATAGTATTTCATTGTGTATATGTACCATATTTTCTTTATCTATTTGTTGATAGACAGAGTGTGGGGCCGTATCTTGGCTATTGTAAATAGTGCTCCAACAAACATGGAAGTGCAGATGTCTCTGACATTCTGATTTCATTTTCTTTAAATATATACCCAGTAGTGGGATTGCTGGATCACATGGTAGGTATATTTTTAGTTTTTTGAGGAATCTCCATACTGTTTTCCATAATGGCTGTACCAATTTACATTCTCACCAACGATGTATACACTTATAAAAGCTCCCTTTTCTCTGCATCCTCACCAGCATGCTATTTTCTTTTACTTTTTGGTAATAGCTATTCTAACTGGAGTGAGATTGTATCTCACTGAGGTTTTGATTTGCAGTTCCCTGATGATTAGTGATGTTGAGCATTTTTTCATATACCAGTTGGCCATTTGCATGTCTTCTTTTGAAAAATGTCTATCCAGATCTTTTATCCATCTTAAAATTGGATTATGTTGTCTTTGGCTGTTGAGTTCAACATATATTCTGGATATAAATCTCCTGTCAGATGAATAGTTTGCAAATATTTTCCCCTACTCTGCTGGTTGTCTCTTTGCTTGGTTGGTCGTTTTTTCTTTGTTGCCTTTGCTTTTGAGGTCTTTTCCATAAATCTCCACCAAGACCAATGTTCTGAAGTGTTTCCCCTATGTTTTCTTCTGGTAGTTTCACAGTTTCAGGTCTCATATTTAAGTTTTCAATTTATTTTGAATTTATTTTTGTATATGTCAAGAGGTAGGGGTCTAGTTTCATTCTTCTGCAGTAGCTATTCACTTTTTCCAGCATTATTTATTGGAGAGACTGTCCTTTCCCCAGTGAGTGTTCTTCGTGCCTTTGTCAAAAATCAGTTGACTGTAAATGTGTGGATTTATTTCTAGTTTCTCTATTCTATCCCGTTGGTCTAGGTATCTCTTCTTATGCCAGAACATGCTGTTTTGGTTACTACACTTTGTAGTACATTTTGAAGTCAGGTAGTGTGATGCTTTTGACTTTTTTTTCTCCCTCAGGATTGCTTTGGTAATTTGAGGTCCTTTTGGGTTCTGTATAAATTTTAGTTTTGTTTTTTTTTTTTAAGAGTAGCATGGTGTTTTTTATTTGGAAGACAAATGGTTACATTTAGTGGAAGGCAGAGGTCTTATTAAACAAATGCTCATACAAAGTAGTTCTCAAACAGGATGGAAAGAAATTTTTCCCAGGCTCTCCACCAGAATACAAAATCAAAGTCTGTAGTGACTGTGCAAATATGACAAAATTTCATGTATTCATAGACTCATGTCTGAAGAACTTTTATCTAGGTGAAAAAAGATAAAAATATTTTTCTTATACCCTGTGTCTCAAGAGAAGAACTATTCAGGCCGGGCACGGTGGCTCACGCCTGTAACCTCAGCACTTTGGGAGGCCAAGGCGGGTGGATTACCTGAGGTCAGGAGTTCAAGGCCAGCCTGACCAACATGGTGAAACCCTGTTTCTAAAAAAAAACTAGCCAGGCATGGTGGCACATGCCTGTAATCCCAGCCACTTGAGAGGCTGAGGCAAGAGAATCACTTGAACCTGGGAGGCACAGGTTGCAGTGAGCTGAGATTGTGCCATTGCACTCCAGCCTGGGCAACAAGAGTGAAACTCCATCTCAAAAAAAAAAAAAAAAAAAAAAAAAAGCCAAGATTGTTTGTATGCATAAGGTGCAAAATGTTGCTGGCAAGAAGAAAAATCAGCAAAGGCTTGCTCAGGAGAGATGTCTTGGGAATCTGCTGTTTTGCAGGTTGATCTGTATTCTCAGACAAGTTTGTCTGAGGAAGGAGCAGCCCACATGGGAATCGAAGCCTGAGAGGGAACAGTTGAAAGGGAAACTCTATCCAGGAGATGCAGCATGCAGCTCTGGTAAGCAGTTTATAAAGGAGGCTTGCTTCCAGCAACTTCAGTGCCGTCAAGTGGAGTCCAAGTATCCCTCAGAACCCAGGATCGTCACGGTACCCAGCCATCATGACTGCATGCCTTGCACCGGGCCCTTATGTTGACCCTCACTCCTGAAATTGTTACAAGCCCCCAGGTGTCTACTCCTGGTTTTGAACTGCCTAAAAAATTGTGCTCACTGATGGAAATGCAAATAGTGACACAAACTGAAGCCTTTGCCTGAAGAAGAGAAAATAAATTAAATAGGATAACAAAAAAAAATAGGCAGCAAAAGAAAAAAAATTTAATATCAAAGAATTGAGAGGGCTTTAGAAAAACTTTTAAAGGCCTCATATACTTTGCACAATAGTCTTAAAATGTGCAGCTCAAGTGTGAAGTCAAAGACGTCTTATGCTGCCATACAATTATGCCAAAGAACACACTGAGCTCATCTTTATTCATTCTAGGAATTAGAATGTAGCTGCACTTACTAACACCTTATGTGAAATATAACATAAACAATGTATTTTTCACAATTTTTAGTTTAACTTTTTATGATACAGTCTCTATCAAACAATTGATGATGAGATTTCCATCCCAATATAACTGAATTTATTTTCGGTGGCCTTTTTCCAGTAGGAATTCTCCTTGATATTGTGAATCGTCTGAACATCCAATATCAACAGGAGGTTGTGTCAAATTGGTAGAATTACGGATGTCTTCTATTTGCTTCTTGTGCCTTTCTATCTTTTTCAAATACTTCTTTATAAACACATAAACACTTATAATCAGGAAAAATATAAATAAGCAGTAGGCAAGCAAGCAAATGTTTAATTTGACTTGCTGAAAATAATTAAATCCACCTGATTTAAAGCACAGCTGTGGCTGCCCACTTGCTGCTTCCCCTCGAAGCCTCCTCGTCACCACTGGGACCCATGAACTCCCACACAGTAAGCGCCTTTGATGCTCCTAATGCCAGGCATCACATAGGAGGGAGGGAGACAGTTACTGAGGGGTTTAGAACCAGCAGGGCTTTGACTGTGACAGAGCAACTGGGGTAAACATGCTCTTCTTCCTTCCCCACCGGCATTATTTCTGAAGTCGGGAAAAGCAAACCCTGGGCTGTGTAGGGCCTGGTACAAATAATGTTTCGCAGGATGGCTATTTACATAAACAATTTGAATCACCCCAAGTCATTGTGACAGCACCATTCTTGTGGCTTAATCTCTCTCTGGGGCACTCTCCTGGAAAACCCCACAAGTTCCAGCCACAGATACCCCAGCAAAACTCCAGAGATACAAGTCCTAGAGCTCCTGGGGTATCTGTAGGCTAGAATGTAGAGGGTTGGAGAGTTCTCCAAAGGGAAGAATTGGGAATGAACCCTTGTATGTCCCATAGGGCTTGGGGCACCCCATCCAGTTGACATTGCCAGACTTGGCCAATCCCAGGGATGGGAGAAGAACTTGGACATTGTTGAGGAAGAGCCTAGAGTGACATTATGCCATCCATGTCTGTTTCTCTTTATCCTTCTCTCTTTCTTCCTCTGCCCAGCACACTAAGTCTCATGGGGACAAGTCACAGCACATTTGAGGGAAGCATCCAATGCTCACATCCAAAGCCTTCTTTTGTGTCCTCTAATTAGTAAAAAATTTATGTCCCAGTGTGGAGCCCAGGTGTTTTGAGTCTCTCCACCTCATGTGGTATTATACAAGCTAGATCATTCATTTTTTCTCCCTGTATTGTTTGATAGGCAGATCATGGCACCCTGCTATCTAGGTACTGGTCATCAGTCCCTTGATTCAAGTGTATGTGTAACAGCTTTAATGAGATATAATTCACATACCATATACTTCATTCCTTTACAGTGCACAAATTCAGTGGCTTCCAGTGTATTCACAGAGTTGTGCAACTATCACCATAATCCATTGTAGATAATTTTCATCACTACAAAAAGAAACCCCATACCTCCTAGCCTTCGGTTCCCAACCTCCTCCCATCAGCTCCTGATATTGACTGTTTTTCTGTCTTAATAGATTAGCCTATTCTGGACATTTCATAGAAATGCAATCATGCAATGTGTGATCTTCCGTGACTGGCTTCTTTCACTTAACACAGTGTTTTCAAGGTTCATCGATGTTATCACATGTATCAATACTGCATTCCCTTTTATGTGATAAAATAAACATAACATAAAATCCACCATTTTAAATATTTTATGGTGTACAATTCAGTAGCATTTTGTTCACAATGTTGTGCAGCAGTCACTATTACCTAGTTCCAGAACATTATCATTCCTAAAGGAAAATCCTGACTCGTTAATAAGTCACTCCCCATCTCTTCCCTCTCCCAGCCCCTGGTAACTCCTAAGCTGCTTTCTGTTGCTATGAATTTGCTTATTCTGGACATTTCATATAAATAGGATCAGACGATATTTACCATTTTCTGACTGGCTTCCTTGTCTAGTATGTTTTCAACATTCATCCATGTCATAGCAAGTATCAATACTTCATTCCTTTTCAGTGTTGAATAATATTCTCTTGTAGAGACATACAGTGTCACATTTTATTTTTCCATTCATCAATTGAGGAATGTGTGTATTGTTTACCCTTTTTGGCTGCTATTAGTAATGCTGCCATGAACATTCATGTACAAGTCTTCCCGTTGACTTATGTTTTAATTTATCTTGGGCATATACCCAAACATGGAGCCTCTACCTTTTATATTCTCCTAGGTGGCTTAGTGGGTCCTTATGAGAATGGAACAATTTAGGACCTACACTCACAGGACAGCTTCTTAGGAAGTTTAAGGAACACACTGTATCCTTGAAATAACCACGACAGATCCTCCAAACATGAAAATAAATGGAGAAACACCACATGGGGAGGGTAACTGGATCTTGTGTCTCCAACTCCTGTTCCCCAAGATTTACACCCTCTTGGGTTTTCTTTTTTTTTTTTGAGACGGAGTCTCGCTGTGTTACCCAGCAGTGCAGTGGCGCGATCTCGGCTCACTGCAAGCTCCGCCTCCCGGGTTTACGCCATTCTCCTGCCTCAGCCTCCCGAGTAGCTGGGACTACAGGCGCCCGCCACCACGCCCGGCTAGTTTTTTGTATTTTTAGTAGAGACGGGGTTTCACCATGTTAGCCAGGATGGTCTCGATCTCCTGACCTCGTGATCCACCCGCCTCGGCCTCCCAAAGTGCTGGGATTACAGGCTTGAGCCACTGCGCCCGGCCTAGTTTTCTTAACTTCCATGGCTGTCCCCTGCTGATGGCAGACTGGGCACAGCTCCCTCCCTTTGATGCTCTGACCCCAAATGGGCTCCATTCCTGTGATATGAGTGAGCGCAAACTGAAATTGTTAAAACAAGACTTTAGTAAGGCTTGTATTAGTCTGTATTCATATGCTACAGAGAAATACCTGAGATTGGGTAATTTATGAAGAAAAGAGGTTTTAATTGGTTCTCAGTTCTGCAGGTTGTACAGGAAGCACGATGATCTGCTCGGCTTCTGGGGAGGCCCTGGGAAGCTTACAACCATGGCAGAAGGCAGAGGGGGAGCAGGCATGAGATATGGCCAGAGGAGAAGATAGTGAAGTTGGGGGTGGGGTGCTGCACACTTTTGAACAACCAAATCTCATGAAATCACTCACTATAATGAGGATATCACCAATGAAATGGTGCTAAACCGTTCATGAGAAATCCACTCCCATGATCCAATGACCTTCCACCAGGTCCCACTTCCAACAATGGGGATCACATTTCAATATGAGATTTGGGCAGGGACATGGATCCAAACTCTATCAGGCTCCAAAGAAAAATGGGAACAGATCAAGATAGCACATACATAATAATGTGGTTTAAAATGCACAATGTATTCCCCTTAAACAGGGGTCTCATCACTTGGATGTCCCCCCAGACACAACTGGATCCCTCCATGCCTGGACCAAGAGATTGGGGCTCTGAGTGGGGCAGGAGTCCCGATTCCTGTCTATATGGTCCAGCTGGAAGATGAGCAAGACTGACATCCACTCACTTAAGGGGAAGTCTCACCCATTCTTAGAGGGCAGCCTTACCCATAGTCTCAACAATGTCAAAATGCCTCACACTAAGCCCGACATCCCATGAGAGATGGACACATGGCAGAGAGGGGGTGGTTTCCGTGCTATTATCTGTTTGGGACACTAGTGAAGGAGCTGGCCAGCACATTCTTTATAAAAGGAGAAGCTGCATCAAATGTAGTCCAGGCTGTGTCAAAAGAAGCCTATTTCTTTGCATGGAGAAGAAGTAAGAAAATAATCATGTAGATAAAGGCAGAAGCAGCAACCTGAGACCTGAGATGGTACCTTATAGCACTTGTTAAGGAAAATACTTTTGTATGTTTTAGAGAAAAGATCTGACCTCTGCAGCTGCTCTTTGTGCCAGGTAAAGCGGATCCCACTAACCTACGAATTTCAATGGCTCATTGCCTGCAAACCAGTCTCCTCCCAAATCTTAACAAGAGTCGTCCTGGTGTCTTATGTGTCTTATGTTCATGAACAAGTCTACTCCCTGAGTGCTGCCACTGTTCCTCAAGGTGCCATACTGTCTCTGTCATGCTGACAGGTATGATGGCCGCAGCACCAGACCCCTCAGAGTCCCCATGTGTTCTGCTGTGTGGTGGTCTGCTGTGAGGTGAGGAAAATGCACCGTTATTGGCAGAGCAGTTCCTTCACTCAGCATGGCTACCTTCTCTTTTCCTATCACCCTTCCACAGGTGGTACTGTGGACAGAGACCCTGTTTTCTATTCTTTCATGATCAGTCAGGTGCGGCCACAACGGGGACACAGGGGAGGCACAGAAATCAGTTGACTGTGCTTCCAAGTCCTAGAAAGGCAGTCACTGTGCACCATGAAGGGGCCACCCTGCAAAGGGAGGGGCTCCACCACGTGAGAGGGAGGGGAGCAGAGGGAGTGGGGACCTGTGAGACAGTGCTATCACTGGGGGTCAGGGTGGACACAAGCAAAAAGCAGGTGGGGCTTCATCGGTGTGTTGAGCGTCTCTAATATTACAGGAAAATTATTCAATGTCAACTGTTAAAGCACAGGGTCTTGTTTTCTGTTGCTTATAACATAATACCTGAAACTAGGTAATTTATAAAGAAAGGGAATTTATTTTTTACAGTTTTGGAGTTGGAAAAGTCCAAGGTCAAGGGGCCACACCTGGCCAGGGCCTTCTTGCTGGTGGAGAGTCTCTGCAGAGTCTGGAGGCAGCACAGATCACCCCATGGCAAGGGGTTGAGTGTGCCAGCTTAGGTCTCTCTTCTTTATATAGAGCTACAGTCCCACTCTGAGACAACCCACTAATCCATTCATCCATGAATGGATTACTGTCACACTGGGGATTAAGTCTCAACATGCCTTTGAGAGAGGAAAAACATTCACACCATTCACAGCACACGGCTGACTTTATTGAGGACCTTAATGGTATGGGGACTACCACGATGAGATTCTGCAGTGAGGGGAGAAAGATTGAGCTTAATTCCCAATACAAGTGGAAATGGATAGCCAAGAAGCAAGGTGGGGGTGACTGGATGGAAAATTACTAAGAGAGAACATGAGGGGTAAGGTGGGTACTGACTAATCTTACCTAATAGGCTTCTTGCTGAACACAGGCCAGGATGATCCAACATCACCTAGGGGATGGTGAGGGATGGGGAACCTGGTCAAATAATGGGGGTGATCACATATTAGGGAGTGGTTCTTGCTAAAGTGACTTAGCAAGGCTCTTTGCTAAAGCTGGATTTTATAAGGAAGTGTGCAGATGGGCCTTGGAGGAGATTCAGGAGCCTGACTAGTATGGTAACGCAAAGAATCTCTGTCACTAGGTCACAGTGCGGCAGGGCAGGAAGGGGAACTGTGGCAGGGCCAGCTCACCACGTTCGGGCATCTGGCCACCTGGGCGTGGTGGGGGATGGGGGGCTCACTGCCTGTTTTCGGTTTTGAGGCTGCAGGGAAGCATGAAGTTTTGAAATACATAATACAGGCCCCACGTGGTTCTGACCCAGCGCCACGCAGTTCTCAGAACCATATATTCTAGCCCTGCAAGCACCTGAGGCTTGGTTCCCGGGCCAGGGGGTGGTACCTGACCAGAGGAGAGCCGGGGCTGTATGCGGGGCCCCAGGGCTCAGCGATGGCTGAACCCCACAGTGAGAGCCCTCGTGGCCCAGGTTTTCCATCACTTTTCCTGTCTCTCATGTTTGGGGCGCTCCAGATGAAGCTATCCTGAGGGGTGGCGTTTCTCAGGGAGGCGCCCCCACCTCAGCTCCTCCTGTCTCAGGCCCCACTTGGTGGGGAGCGCCGCAGGCGGGGAGCTCAGGCTTGCCCCTGCGGGCAGTCACCGCTACTCTGTGCCCCGAAACCCCCCTTCCCGCTCCCCAGTGACCTCCCGCCTCTGGGGTTCCTCTCCACCTTGCTGCCTGCTGTGGCTTTAGAAGGGAGCTCAAGCTCAGCGGCATTTGGGGCATCTACTTTAGGTACTGGGAAATGGAAGAGGATGACACTGCTTATTTTGACTCAGATTTTCAAGGATGAACACACCCTCCCCTGATAACCATTTCCGCACCCGCCGGCCACCCCATAGGGCCTTGCCCCGCACCCCGCCCGGTGGCCTCCCTGGAGGGCCGTGACCCAGGCACCGCACCCGGCGGCTTCCCCAAGTGCTGCTCCGCCCAGTGCCCGCAGCCTGAACGGCGCCCCAGATCTCAGCGTAGTGCCACAATGCTGCCCTGTCCCACATCGTGTCCTTTGACTCTGTCTTCGAGAGAAACGTCGGTTGCCAGGGGTCCTCACAACTCCTTGGGTGTGCTTTGGGCCGGAATGTATGTCCTCTTGCCCTTCTCTTACACAGAAGAGTGGGAGGGTGTCCTAAGAATTTGACTTGTCCTAAGGAAAATAAAGTTGCAATTTCAAGGAACTGACCAAGGTCTCTGTACTACTGAAGAGCTCAAGAGTGGCCACGGGGGAAGATAGCCCTGGGTGCGAAAGGGCCGCAGAAGGGATCCCATGTGTTCTGCATTAAAAAGCCCCCAGGGGACAGGAGGCTGAAGAAAGGGAACCTGCCACTTCTCCATAAAATAGTGTCAGAGAGCTGTCCAGGAGAGCAGAGGATCTGCCGATCAGACAGCATTTAGGAAAATATACCGATTCCTTAAATTGGGTTTCCATTTTTCAGCTTTTGAAAATATTGGTCTTCTTTAGGACAGGTTTGTGTCCTTGCCAACAGTTACCAGTTATCCCCCAGCAGACTGCAGGAAGAAGAGACCATCTTCACTTCCCTTCTGGGTAGGGAGAGCTCAGAGTTCACTAGGCTTAACCTAACAAAGCCCGCAGTGGACGTTTCTGCTGTACCTGTCCAAGGCGTGATAGTTCCCCAGGCTTTGGGCAACATCTACTGTGGGTTATTTCGTCTAGTTGAATCCCTGTGGTGCGATAAGGATGGCTCCTAAGGCATGTCGGCATCAGTAGTTCCTGGAGTGGATTTTCCTACACCGTGTAGCTATGAAAATTTGACGGGAGAAAAGACCCCAGGAAAGGGGAAAGCAAGAAAGTGGAGCTAAGGGATGCTGCTATAACAGTCATCCTGTCGTATCCGTTCTGCTTCCCTGAACTTTGAAGATACTTATGCTGAATACCCCCTTTAAAATGATTTTCTTCTACACTGTACCTTCCCATGGTCACGTTCTTGGTGGGGTGTGTTTCACATGTCCAGCCCTGTGGGGTTGGGGGGAACACTAGAAGAGGTAGTGGGAAGCCAGACTTTCCCACATCACTCCACTGAGGCCACCTAGGCAGGAGGGACCGAGCCCTCCCTGTGCTCGGCACTGTGTTTTTCTTCATCATGTCACTTTTTACATTACATTAACGTGTATCTCTGCTTGCTTCCAGAAAAGCACCTACATCAGCTATGCTGTAATCCTTGCTTTTCTCACCCAATAACTGGGAATCCCCAGAGAGCCAAAACTATCTTTTTAATCTCTTATTTCTTCATCACCTAGTACCGTTTGGTGCTCAATGTTTACTGAGCGAAGACAACGGAAATAAGACATTTTCCTCAAGGAGCAGAAATCATTACACGTATTTGGTTCTAAACAAACAACAAAAATAAAGAGAACCAATGAAGACTGAAGTAAACCACATCACGATTATACAAATGCAAAGATCTGGTTGGTTGTGTCCTTTTTATAATACATACTATGCTCTTTGCTAATTAACACTGGAGGACTCTTTCTGGTCGATAAAATAGTTAGATAATTAAGTATGCTTTCATTTTATGTCCCGGTACCAAAGAAGTCCATTTATTCAAAACAAAGGGACTGAACATAAAACATAAAAAGAAAAAAAAAAAAGGCCTGTGGCTCCTCCTCCCAGACACCCCCCTCCAACAGTGATGAATAGGAGGGACTGTCTCCCTCCCCCTCCCTCAGAGACTAGCCTTGCAGTGTTTTAGGCTGTTTTGAAATTCTGTTCTTTAGAGGAGATTTTTTTTTTCTTCTTAATATCAAAGAACTGCTGCTATTCCTTTGGGCTGGCGCAGCAGGGGCCGGTGAAATGCAGGCTGACGACCGCGCGCCAGGGGCTGTGCTCGCCCCGGTCGGCGACGCGCACACACCTTGAGTGACAGCGACTTCTCTACAGGTTTTCCCCGCGGGAGCGTGGCCCTTGCGGGCGTTCGGTTTTCTCTGGAAATCGCCAAAACGGCTAGCCGGGCGCAGCGATCCCGACCCGGGGACTCCGGCCCCGGCCGTGCGCGTCGCCGCGGACGGGCTCTGCGGGCCACGGGGAAGGTGCAGGGAGGCGCGAGCAGGCTGTGAGCCGCCGGGCGCTCCCGCGTGCCCGCTCCTCCCCGCCTGGAGCAGGGCAGAGGCGCCGGGAGCAGGGCAGAGGCACCGCGCCCACCGCCTCCGCGGCCGCCTGATGTGCCAGCAGCCCGCGACGAGGCAGTCCCAGCGCAGAGGCCCCGCTCCTGCTGCCAGCGCGCGGCCTCGCTCCTCCTAGAGGACGCTCTCTGCGCGGGTCCCGTGAGGAGGCGGTGGCTGGGCGAGCCGCAGCACCGAGGCAGGAGGTTTGTCCCCGCCCGCGCGCCGTACCGCGGCGGAGATGGGCGAGACCATGTCAAAGAGGCTGAAGCTCCACCTGGGAGGGGAGGCAGAAATGGAGGAACGGGCGTTCGCCAACCCCTTCCCGGACTACGAGGCCGCCACCGGGGCGCTGCTCGCCGCCGGAGCGGCCGAAGAGACAGGCTGTGTTCGTCCCCCGGCCACCACGGATGAGCCCGGCTTCCCGTTTCATCAGGACGGGAAGGTGAGTCGGCGGCCTGGCCGCAGCGGCGCCGGAGGGGGAGCGCGGCGGTGGTAGCGTCCACCCTCCGCCAGGCGTGACGTCACAGGCGCGCGCCGCGGTTGGGAGGGCCTCGGGCGGGAGGGCGCCGGATGGTAGCCGTTGGCACCTGGCTCCGGGCCTTCGCGGTGAGCGGCGCGTAGGGTTCGTGGGTTTTCAGCTGCGTAAGCCACGTTCCAGCAGTTCGGCCCTCCTGGCCCCGCGCGCCGTTGAAATGCGCGTACAGTGTGCTTTCCTTTTTGGTCCGAGCGGCGGTTGGCGGTGCGGGATTGTGCACCGGTGAGGCCCGCGGACACCTCCCACCACTCGGCGGAGCGCTCTGCCGGCGACCTGCTCCTCACACCTGGCCTGGAGGCCGGCTTTTCTTGGCCATGTCTGGTCCCTGGGCTCCCGCTGACAAAGAAGCATTGTCCATGTAGATTTATTACTGTCTGTGTGCCCAGGAATGGGAAGTGGATGTAAGGGGAGGCCAAACTTCACTTTCTTAGGCTCGCGAGGTGGGCCACAGCGTTACATTGACATAAAACAGATTAACAGGAGAAAAACATACACATCTCTTGAACGTGTTATACGTGAAAAAGACACAAAGAAGTGGCAAAACCCAAATACTTTCATGCTAGGCAGAACCAAGAGCGGCAGCTGTGGGAGAGTAAAGTGTGCGGAGAGGGTAACGGAAGATGGAACTGAACCACGTCTGGGTAGAAATCTCCGCTTTTCCCGGCTGCGGTGCCGAGTGTTTCTTTGTCCCTGGCGTAGGGAGGCCATCTTTTACAGCTTTATCTCCTTTTAGGAAGAAAAGGGGGCAGTTTAGAACACTCTTCGGTTTTTCAAGTGCTTTTAGCTTAAAATAATGCTTATGCCAGAGACATATTTTTGGGGTGGCATACCCTGTCAGCCTTCACGGGCTGTCTGAACAAAATCTAAGGTAGGAGGCAAAAAGTGGAAATGAAATAGAAGATTGAGTATCAGCACAACTGTTTTCATGCTTGGTAAAACCGTACCTTTACCAGGTTTTCTTTTTCCACTGAGGTACGTGTTCCAATGCCCACTTCACCTCCTTGGATCCCCATATTTACATATTTGTAAAGGCGACAAGTTGGCTAAAACTAAGAAGGTAATTTTGAAAGAGCTATTGGTCTGAATATGGAATCTAAGGCAAGTGACTTCTGTAAACCTCTTTCTTCTTGAATGTGGTTAAAAACTGGAAACAGGCCGGTCGCAGTGGCTCACGCCGGTAGTCCCAGCACTTTGGAAGGTCGAAGCGGGCTGGTTGCTTGAGCCCGTCAGTTCGAGACCAGCCTGGCCAACATGGCGAAACCCCGTCTCTACAAAAAAAAAAAAAAAAAATACAAAAATTAGCTGAGCGTGGTGGTGGACGCCTGTTGTTCCAGCTACTCGGGTGGCCGAGGTATGAGAATCGCTTGAGCCTGGGAGGTCGAGGTTGCAGTGAGTCGAGATCTCGCCATTGCATTCCAGCCTGGGTGACAGAAGCTAGACGCAGTCTCAAAAACAAAAGCAAGGAAACCTGTGGGAACAAGTCCTAACTCATGGGGATGTGTCTGAATTAGATGAAGCATATAAATTGCCTAGCAAACTGCCGGATGTGGTACCTTAAGTAGGGCCTCAATAAATGTTAACCTCTTCCCCCTGATGATTTAAGTTACATAGTTTCCAATTCATATTCAATATTGGTTTTTCTCTAGATTTCTTCTATTTTTACATACAAATGTGTGTTTCATTTGTGACTTAGTGTTTCATTTTTTAATAACTAAAATAAAAATCTGGCAAGCATTGAAGAAACTGCATCATTCATTCTTGTTACCAGTTGCCATCTCAATACTATCCTTAGAGTAAGTAGGTTACAGCAAATGTTTAGTGAAAGATGAATGAAATGAACTCCTGACATGAGAATAATAATAATGATAGAGACATGGGAATCAGGTGAGTTTCATTTGCAACTTCACAGGAGATAAACACTAATTGAACTCAAAGTTCTGAAATTGCGTATTTTTCTTTTTACCCTTTATATCTGGATAAATGTGATTTTTGACCTCAGCTATATACCTGATTTATGTTGAATAGAAAATTAGACTACAGGTAACTAATGGGGCTTGTGATATCTCTGCAATGAAATGTTAAGTTGGGGTGGGGACCTATGCCAGTGGTTATGAGTATATGCTAAAGAAAGGACGAAATGGACATCATATTGTTGTTGAATGTGAAAATGAGAGGGATAGTGAAAGACTGCCTCTTGATAATTGGAAAGTCATCAGATAAAATGAATATGAGCCACTGTCCTCCCTATTAATATTTTTATGATTGACAGATTAAAATTTTGATTTTAAAAATAAGAATGCAATTTGAGGATGTCAAACTATGCCTTGTTTTTGTAGACATGAAATTTCAAGAAAATGAGAATGTTATGGGTTGAATTGTGTCCCCCACCAGAAAAACAGGTATTGAAGGTTGAAGTCCTAACCCATTGGAACCTCAGAATGTGACATTTGGAAATAAGGTTATGGCAGATGTAATTAGTTAAAATGAGGTTATACTGGAATATGATGGGCCCTTAATCCAATGTGACTGATGTTCTTATACGAAGAGAAGAGAGCCGGGTGTGATGGCTCATGCCTGTAATACCAGCACTTTGGGAGGTCGAGGTAGGAGGATCACTTGAGAACAGGAGTGCAAGACTAACCTGGGCAACATAGTGAGACTGTGTCTCTTTTTAAAAACAATTTTAGAAGAAAGAGACATAGGGAGAAAGAAGATGGCCATGTGATGATGGAGGCAGAGATTGAAATTGCCAGTCAACACCAGAAACTAGAAGAGGCAAGGAAGGATTCTCCTCTGTACGTTTGATGAGGAGCATGGCCCTGTTGATATGCTGATTTGGAATTGTAGACTCCAGAACTATGAGAAAATAAATTTATGTGGTTTTAAGCCACCTAGTTTGTTGAACTTTGTGGTACCCCTAGGGTAACTTGTTAATATGTAAGTTAAGCATTGAATAATTTTCTCTCCATGATGTTACCCAGTAAGGATTACAAAAATCTACCAACACAATAACATTTTATTACTAAGTATTCTTTAAGTCATTTACTCTACCTCATTTTAGATTGGCTGCCTAGGTGTGTGGTGTGATCAGTCAATAAAATTAGCCTCTGATTCTGAAAACCACTCAAGTCTGCTTCTCTGAGCCATATTTCCATACATTGGTATTTATAACATTTTTTACATTATTGAGCCAAATATTATGAAAAGCAGTGAACCAATATAGTAGCAGTTGTTTTCAATTATGGAAGGCCTCTGAAGCAGACACTCTTAGTTACTCATCTAAAGCCGTTTCCTCCTTTTTACTTGATTTTGTTGTGACTGTGGACTTAAGGGGAATTGAGCCCAGCTCCAGGAGCTGAATCATGATTAATCTCTGCCAGTGATTCTCAAAGTGTGATTCTTTGACCGGAGCAGCAGCAGCTTTATCCAATGTTCAAGTCCATCCAGGAGATGGATACCATGCAGAGTTTAATAGGAAAAGTTTAACATAAATAATTGTTATGAACTGTGAGACTGGAGTAATGTGAGATTGTCTCATGAGAAGGAAAGAGAACTCTGAAGAGTATAGGAATAGCAGACAGAAGGAGCAGCCCCACCCCTAGGGCTGAGAGGGCACTCGAGTAAAGGCCCCTGTAATTAGCTGTGTTGCTGTGTAATAATTATCCCAACACTTAGCATCTGTATAAACACTTATGGTCTCATGTAGTGTCTGAGAGTCAGGAATCCAGCTGCAGGTTAGCTGGGTGGTTCTGGCTCATGGTCTCTGGAGAAGCTGCACTCAAGCTTAGCCAGGGCTGCTGTCCTTTTAAGGCTTAACTGGGGCAGGAGAATCTGCGCCAAGCTCATTCACATGGTTGTTAGTCGGCCTTGCTAGGTGTTTTCTGGAGGCTTCAGTGTCTAACCACATGGGCCACTCCTTAGGGCTGCCTCATGACATGGTGGCTGGCTTCCCCGAGACTGAGTGATCGAAGAGAAAAGTGTGCAAGAGCACCCAAGATGGAAGCTGCAGTCATTGTATTTATTATGTAATCTCAGAAGTGACATACCATCACGCCTGCCATATTATATCATATTAGAAGCAAGACAGGAAATCCAGCCCACGCTCAAGTGGAGGGATTATACAGGAGCGTAAATACCATGAACTGTAGAGTGCTCAGCCAGGGCTGAAATCTTGAACTCGTTAGAGAGGGCATGGCCATACCTCATTCGCTGGCAGAGAAATTGCTGTGATACTGCACCATTGCTAGAAATAGAAGTGTAGCCTCCTGCAATGAGTGTTACAGTAAGTGACCATATATAAAGAATATCTTGGGGACACACGAGAAGAAAGAAGACATGTTAATTCTGCCCGTTCGCATCAGGGAAGGCGTTTTACATTAAAATGATACTTGTATGGTCCTTGAAAGATTAAGTGGGGGTTTTCCAGGCTCAGGTAGGGAACTCCATGAGCAAGGACTTAAGGGATGCCACATTATGAGAATATCGAGGAGTACAGCATGACTGGAGAAGTGGGAACGTGAATGGCACTGGGGGTAATAAGGCTGAAGAGGGTGATTGGAGTTGATGCTGAAGGAGTTGATGGATTAAAAGGATTCTTTTAAAATGAGATTTAAAATTATATATTTAAGGTATAGGCCGGGCGCGGTGGCTCACGCCTGTAATCCCTGCACTTTGGGAGGCCGAGGCGGGCGGATCACGAGATCAGGAGATCCAGACCATCCTGGCTAACACGGTGAAACCCCGTCTCTACTAAAATACAAAAAATTAGCCGGGCGCGGTGGCGGGTGCCTGTAGTCCCAGCTACTCAGGAGGCTGAGGCAGGAGAATAGCGCGAACCCGGGAGGCGGAGCTTGCAGTGAGCCGAGATCGCGCCACTGCACTCCAGGCTGGGCGACAGAGTGCAGACTCTGCCTCAAAAAAAAAAAAAAAAAAAAAAAAAAAAAAGGTATACCACATGATGTTATGTGATACATATAGTTAGTAAAATGGTTTCTGTAGAGAGGCAAATTAATATATTCCCAATGTCACATAATTACCCACTGTTTTTTGTTTCTGTGGCCAGAGCAGCTGAAGTCTATTCACTTAGCATGAATCCCACATCCAGTGCATTTTTATTACCTGTAGTCCTCATGTTGTACATTAGAACTCTAGACTTGTTTGTCCTACATATCTGCCATTTTGTATCCTTTGACTATATCCTCTCCTTCCTCCAACTCACTGCCTCTAGTAACCGCTGTTTTGTTCTCTATGTATAGTTTTGGGTGTTTGCAGGCTAGAATGTAGTGTCATGATTGTGGCTCCCTCCCGAGCTCGAGTTATCCTCCCACCACAGCTGCCTGAGTTGCTGGGACCACAGGCGGGTACCACCATGCCCAGCTAATTTTTGTATTTTTTGTAGAAACACGGTTTTGCCATGTTGCCCAGGCTGGTCTCAAACTCCTGGGCTCAAGGAATTTTTCTCAGCTCATACACTGCTGCTTCATTTTAAGAATTGTTTCTTTGCAGTGCAGAAGCTTTTACATTTGATATAGTAATATTTGTTTATTTCTACTTTTGTGCCATGAGCTTTTGGTGTGATACCAAAAAATTATTGCTATGGCCAGTGTCCAGGAGCTTTTCCCCGTGTTCTCTTCTAGGAGTTTTATAGTTTCTGGTCAATCCAAAGGACTTTACAACTTTTTCCACAGAAAAAAAATCAGGAAAACTTGTCTATAATTTTACACAATCTTGAGCTGTTGGAAATGCTTTAGTTTATGATTATTTAATTTTTGTTTTGAAACTTTAAAATTTGTTTAACATCATAATATATAATGGAAGCATAAGGAAATCAGTACTACCCTAATACCCAGAGAAATGTAATTTTTTTCTCTTTATTCAAAATGAACTAAATTGTGTGTGTGTGTGTGTGTGTGTGTGTGTGTGTGTCAGGTGGAAGGTGGGGGAATATACTCTACAACTTCTCAAAGTGAGGTTTGTGGATCAAAATCATCAGCAGTTCCTCAAAGATTGTTAGAAATGCGGATCCCACTCCAGACCCAAGGAACCGCAGTCTGCATTTTAACAAGATTCTCGTGCCAGAGTACTCATACATTTGAGAAGCATTGAGGAAAACTGTTCTACATATAGCTTTATTAAATTTTCTTTTAATATGAACTTAACCTCCAGCCGGTTTTCAATTCCTGATGTGGAAAGATATTGATATAGAAGGGTAATGGCAAGATTATGGAGAGGAGACTAAGAAGATATTATACATGAACATTTTCCATCTTTTGGAAATAAATTGTATTATAGAGCAGGTAAGAGCTTTAATAGTCTTGTGTTTGACTCCTACTTTTCTGCCATTTATGACTTGTAGACTTTGAGCAAGTTATTTAATCACACGCTGAACCTTGCTTTTCTTACCTCATCAACTTGATGTAAATGGTTAAATTGAAAGGCTAACTGAGGTTCTTAATATAACATAGTTGTAATATAATGTATTTGCTAAAACTTCTAATAATGTAGATGTAATATAACCACCCCCTCCTCACTGGGTTGTTGTAATGGCTAATTAGGTTAATACATTTAAAACATTCAGAACGGTGCTGAGTACAGTTAGTACCTAGGTACACATAGTTACTGATACATAGGTGAGTAGTAAGAGTTCAGTTAGTGATAGCTATTAACATTATTATAGACGTAACTTATTTGTATTAGAGTATAAAATGTGATAATGAAAAATTTCTGTACATTTTATATTTTCAGTGGAATGCAGAAAAAAAATACATGCCTGTTTTTGCTCCTTAAATAAATGTTTATTCTTGTCTCCTTTTCTTTCTAAGGAAAATATGGTTAGGTGTACAATATTCACATGGATATATCCTCAGACTGCCAACAGTTTCTGGATTTCTGAATTCCATACACATACATTCTTCACTCTCATCATCTCTGAAAGGGGGTGGGAACTCCTGATGATGTGGTGAGATGATAAGGAATAACCAAACCATTTGGAAATGTGGAGGTTGGGAATTCTACCCACAGTAGAACCTACCAGCTCATGCTGTGCACCCTCTGGGCCTCAGCAAGATTGAAAATTGTCATCTGTCATAGCCTGGGTCTCCAGATTCATAAGTTTATGCTTGAAACTTCAAACAGAAGCTCTGAACACTTAATTCATGATTACCAAGGGCTTACTGTAATACATTTCTATTTCTTTTTCCCCACTTTATTCCTTTCTGAGAACAGGAATTTTTTCTTGAGTGTACTTGAGTTACCATTTTTAAATTTTTTTAATATTTATTTATTTATTTGAGACATGTCTCAATAATTTGAGACAGGGTCTTATTCTGTTTCCCAGACTGGAGTGCAGTGGCACAATCATAGCTCACTGCAGCCTTGACCTCCGAGGTTCAAGAGATCCTCCCACCTCAGCCTCCCAAGTAGCTGGGACTATAGGTGTATTCCACCACACCCAGCTAATTTTTAAAATTGTTTTTGTAGAGGTGGTGTCCTGCCATGTTGCCCAGGATAGTCCTGAACTCCTGGGCCCAAGCAATTCTCTCCTGCCTCAGCTTCCCAAAGTGTTGGGATTACAGGTGTAAGCCATCACACCCAGGGAGTTATTTTTAAACATCCTCACTGCTTGATACTGAAATAGGAATACAGTAGGTAGTAAATGTTTGTAGAATGAATAAATCTATTGAAATTTTAAAAATTGTTATTTTTTATGAGAATCATTTTTTGCATATTAATGATATAATTTTGTATTTTAAAAGCTATTCTGTATCTAGAATGTTACATCTTGGACTCCTGGATGACATTCCAGGCTACTGTAAGTCAAGAACTGTGTAATATGCTTTGGGAGTTCTGGGTGAGGAGTGTGCTCTGTAAGGGCAACTAGCAGTTGACTAAGGCCAGACTAGGTTTTGAGCAAATTTTGCGTGAACGGAATTGCATGTAACAAACTGAGTTTTTCAGAAAACGTTCCTGTCTTTTATAGATTTTAGTTAGTACCATGCAGCAATTGTTTAATCAAAATGAAACCTAACTTTTCACTGAGAGCTTTCCATAATTAAATATAATTTGACCACAAAGTCCCACTATCTCCATGGGTTCCTTGTCCCTTGAACTGTAATTATGTATGTTTTGAGCCCTTGTGTGCAGTTTATTAATATATTGTCACTTAGCAGTTTGTCCTTGGTTCTTTATTGCAATTGTAAACTTCCTTGTGGTTATGCCATATATCCCCTACAGAGCATAGACAGCAGATGAATTTTTATGATACACATCAAAATTGGATTGAGGTGTGTGTGCTTAGGATATGTAATCTAGAATATTTTTCTGTTATATTACTGAGTTTGAAATAAGAAAACAGAAGCAGACCAGATTATTTAAATCTATGACTATTTTTAGCAGAATGAACTATTTTCAAACAACTCTGCAAAATAGCATTATCTTGATAGATTCAGTTTAGGTAAGGACCTGTTATTGAAAATACCACTATTAAAGGTAGATGTTTTCACTACCATCTAATTCTTTACTGTCAGAAGATACAGCTTCTTTACTCCTGCCTACTTTTCCCATGTAGTAATTAGCTTTGAGGTAGGGATTGGGGGACTTTTGTTTTATTCATTTTGTTTGCAAAATGGAGTGTTACAAAGCAAGCCCACACTCTTGCTAGGTATAACATCACATCATATCTTCATATATCTAACATTACAAGTGATCATTAGCCTAGGAGAGCTGAATTAGGAAATGCACTTCTCCCACCCATACCCCTTAGCAGAAAGGTTTATTAAAATCTTTCCTAAGAAAAGAATTACTTTATGGTATACAGTTTGCAAAGTTTGCACATCATCACATATGTAAAATGTGAGTCAAACAACTATTTTTATCGTCTTTAAAATGTAGGCAAGTTATTTTCTCTTAGCTTCAGTTTCTGCATGCATACCATGATGATAATGTTTTAGGATTATCAAGAGGATTAAATTAGGATTATCAAGAGGATTATCAAGAGGATTAAATTAGATTAAGTGTCTCAAATACCCCATTTATTAGGAGTGTAGTAATAATAAAACTATCTTTTTTTTTTTTTTTTAATTAAGCTCTCCTGGTGCATTTCAAGTATTACTCATGCCTAAATGTTCAATTTATGCATAACTATTCAAAATATACCTTTTTCTTTTTAGGAGTTAGTTATTATGTACATGTTGAACTCTTGTTTTTAGACTTTTCACTCTCCTCTATTTGTAGTTAAGATCATAATTTTTTACAAGTTAATTGTCAATCTTTTTTAAGTTTTCTGTATTTTTATGTATGGCAGTTTTATTTCCTCAAACTAGCACTAAAGTTATCATAAAAAATACAGAAGAACACAAGTATTTTAGAAAGAGAATGATTGCATATTCCATATTTTTAAGATGGAATGGCTTGTTTCTTCAGGAATGCCCATGGCTTTCTCCTAAATGCATTTTAAATATCATCTCTGTCCCTCAGCACAGAATGCCCCCCTGCTTTTCATACAGCGAGCTCCTGTCTTTCTGTGACACACCTGTGAGAGGCTTCTTCCTCCAGGGTCTTTCTCAGAGTTGCCCAGGCAGACTCTGTTGCTTGGCCATTCCAAAGCCACTCAAAGGATTAGCTAAGAAAGTTGTATTCTTTTTCCATTGCTGCCATGAATACCACCAATTTTGCAGTTTAAATCAGCACCTATTTATTTATCATCTTTAAAATGAAGTTAGAAGTCCAGGTACAGTCTGGCTCTACTGGCTCCTTTGCTTAGAATTTCATAGGGCCGAAGTCAAAGTGTCTTCAAGGTTGCCTTCTCTCCTGGTCCCTGAGGGTGTATCTGCTTCCCGGCTCGTTGAGGCTGTTGGCCAAATCCAATTCATTGTGGCTGCAGGAGTGTTGCCCACTTCCCTGCTGGCTGGCCTTTGCTCCTCGGTGCCGCCTGAGCCCTGCCCATGCTTTCCACATGGTCCTTCCAGCACCTGCAGATCAAGTCTCTCTCACACTTCACATCTCTCTGATTTCACCTTCTGCCCTATATTTCTGACTTCAGTAGGAGAAGGTTCTCTGCTTTTATGGGCTCATGGGATTAGATGAGCGCTGCTTGGATAATCCAGCATCCTCTCCCTGTTTTGTGGTCTGTGACCTGTTTCAGGTTCCAGGACATCTTTGGGGGCCATCCTGCCTACCATAAAGGTTCCTAGTGCTTGTAGTCTGGAGTGGCTGCGTGGGTCCAAACTCCAGTCTGCCCCTTACTGTTGATATCACTTTTGGTAAGTTACTTTACCTCTCTCCTGTGCTTCATAGTTCTCATAGTTCTCATATGTAAATGGGGTTAATAGTTGTAGCTTCACCATAGAGTTTTTATGATAGCAGTGAAGGGCAACAACAGTCTTAGACAGAGTCAATGCATTCCTTTCATGGGGCTCAGGATCCGCCAGACTCCACATGGACAGCCCTGCAAAGCAAGCTCCTCAGCTTTTAGCCCATTGAGGAGCAAGCTTTCAGGGCCTTCTAATCCACACAGTGCCCCACTGATGATACTCCCTAATCAAAGAACGGGTCTCTTGGGTCCACCGGGAAGCCCCCTAACGGACTCACAGTGATTGTCGATGCCTTTCCATCTCGTCTCCACCCTCCTGAATGCCCCAGCTACACACTTGCCTGCCTTTGTGAGCGGGCATCTGGTAACAATCCCAGTAAACTGAATGCCTTACACAAGGGTGAAGTAAGATTGTCTTCATATATCAGTCTGTATACATTTATATATTTTCTTGAATATACTATATTGCATATTGCTAGTCAGGCATTTATTATATGGAATCATAATTATTTTTACATTTGGCTCATTAGGCGAGGGACATTCTGGGGAGTACCCAATCTTATTCAGCTTTGTGTCCCAGTAACAGTGCCTGGTACATGAAAAGCATTAACTATTTGTTTTTCAAAAGAATAACTAATATTATTGCTAATCATCTACATTTTATTTCTTCCTCACCTATTTCAAAGGTATCTGAAAGTTAGAAAAATATATATAGTGCTGGGTATTTTATCATATATGAATTTGTTAATATGCCAATTATGTTTGCTCTGCTTTATTCCGAGATAAAGAAAATTTTATCCTTTATCTTCAATAACGGTTGTTAGTGTTGATATTATCTAAAATATTTGTAAAATTGTAAAAATTTGTAAAATCTACCTTTTTTTTATATGCAATATAAAATGTAGCTTATGAATATACTGATCTGAACCCTTACAAGCTTCTCTAAAATCTAGAGTTGAGGCAGAGAGGTACAGAATATGTGAATATGTTCTAGCAAATGACAAATTAGGAAATAAATTATTCCCCTCAATTGTTCCTGTGATGTACATTGAAAAAACATCACGAATACAAAGAAAGTTAATTTCTTGAAACGTTTTTCAAGAATATAACTGGTGTAATTTGTATGCTTCAGTATCACCCAGTGTCTGTCTGCCATCTGTTTATGTTTCCCTTCCTCTTTCTCTCTCCTTCCCCTATTCCCCCTTCCCCCTCCTCTTCTGTCTCTTCTTCCCACCCTACCCTCCCCAGGAAAAAAGCTTTTTTATTTGATTCTAAGATTTATTACCATGAAAACATGTGAGGAAGAGAAATAAATCTTGCCATAAATGTGCGTTGTGCATCATTTGGAATAATAGATGCAGTGACACCTCACAAGGCGTTTTACAACCAGTGATTAATATCTACTCCAATATATTTCTGCTTTATAATACACTTGGGCATTCTTGTTTGGGAAAATTGTCTACCCACCATGTAGGAAAAGAACATTTTCTTCCCAATTGCAGTGTAATTGCTAAAAATCAATTTCAGAGTCAAGAGATAAAACCTCCAAAGTTCTTTAACTGCTCCTGCTGTTTCTGGGCTATGTGGCAGGTACATATTTCTATTCATATAGTATGAATGAGTGAAGGCTGTAAGTCCTGCATATCCAAAGGTAAAATGTAAATATAGAATCAAGCAAAAAATTTCACAATAAGCAGAGAATGCGCAGCCCAGGAACTTTAGAAGTAGACAGTCTAGTCAGAGTTTCAAGAGCTTTGTCTCTCATTGTCATGAGACCTCAAGTAAGCCTTGGTTTTCTTACCTAAAAAATGGAATGATGTGAAGATTATTTGAAATATGTAAAGCACTTAGTGCCAAGTACATAGTAAGTGCTCAATAATTGTTAGTTATCTTTATAATACCATTATTGCCAGGTGCAATGGCTCACTCCTGTAATCCTAGCACTTTGAGAGGCCAAGGTGGGTGGATCACTTGAGGCCGGGAGTTCAAGACCATCCTGCCCAACATGGGGAAACCCTGTCCCTACTGAAAATACAAAAATTAGCCGAATGTGGTGGTGCATGCCTATAATCCTAGCTACCAGGAGGCTGAGGCACAAGAATCACTTGAACCCAGGAGGTAGGAGGTTGCAGTGAGCTGAGATCGCGCCACTGCACTCTAGCCTGGGTGACAGAGTGAGACTCAGCCTCAAAAAAAGAAAGGAAAAAAGAAATGTGTGCGCATATATATATATTCACATGTGTATATGTGTGTGTCTGTATATAAATAAAATACCATTATTAAATGAGACAAACCAGTTAAAATTTCTCCTGGTACAGTAATCTCCATCAAATGTGAATAGAATTAGAGCATAATAAATGTTTTTTGTACATGAGAATTTTGTTCCAGTATAAACAAATTAGAAGCCTCTTTTATGAGAAATAGGAAAAGGGGAACCAGAAAAAGTACCTTATGGCAAAGGGCAGAGAAATTAATGGTTTTTGCAATGAAATTTTGGCAAATATTAAAGGGAATTGGAGAAAGCAATCATAAGTCTTAAAAATATACTCCAGTAGCATTTATGAGGAGTGAAGGGTTAGTAGTATATGCTTTGGAATTAGGTTATCATGATAGAGCTAAGACTGCATATGAGTGTGCATTAGGCCTGGAAAACTCAACTTAGAGGTACTTTAATCAGCAGGCAGAAGGGGAGAAAAGTTAGGGAAGTTCTTTCTTTTTTATCATGAAAAATAAGAACCTCCCAGGACCTCCTAGAAGACTTTCATTTAGGTCTCATTGGTCAGAACTGTGTCATGTGGCCACCCTTGTGCATAACAGGGCCTGGAAAATCAAGCATCTCTTCTGGGGCTGGATGCCCTGCTGTTCTGAATATAATCAGATTTCTGTTAACAGGCAGGAAGGGTATGGGGACTAGATATGGGCCAGGAACTATCTTATGGGTTCTGCTACCGCAGTTATTAAAGAGGTATCCCCATTTATTCCTTCTTATGCAAATGATTCTGCATCTCTTTGATTACAGTAGAAACCAAAGGTCAAGACACAGGAGGTGTAAGTTACTAACCTGGAGTCAAAAAGTTTTTAAGAAGTTGGATGGAAAACCATACGATTACTCTTTTTGGTGCATTCATTAACAGAAGCAAAGTTAAATACATTTACAAAAACATCACCAAAACCATAGGGAATGGCAAATCCAGAAAGCATTGCTAGTAAGTAAAGATTGTTAAGTGCATGTGTTTGTCTAGTTAACTCATAATATCACCTTTAAAGTGGGTGAAATATTGATACTGTGTTTTTTGGTGTGCCATCTTTATCAAATTTATTTAAGTGAGCATAATTATAAAGATTTTCATGAAGCTCTCCTTGGCCTTAGATTTCTAACTCAGCTTTCACTATAAGGGAAGGTATTTTACCACCATGGATGAGTAGAAATTATTGTAATTTACTTATTACTTTGAATAACATTTAATGAAAAGATACAATTTTGAAAGCTAATGCTATATTTTAGTCACTTAATAGAATTTGTTGTCTTGCCTACCTATTTTAGTCTTTGGCAACTAATAAATATAATGTCAAAGGGGAAAGTCGTATTCAGTACCTATATTATAGCAAAAATATATACTTGTAATTATGCATGTTTAAATCCTCTTGGGCACAATTGGTTAGTCTCAAAATAGATTTTCCCATCTCTGAATGCTCAGCTATTACTTTCAGTGACTTAAAAATGTGGACACGGATGGGGGTTTTATGGTATATAATATGCAGCTGGAGTGTAACAAAAGAAAGTATGTATACTGGGGTGTTTTTTTTAACTTAAAAAGTGTTTTAGGGGATTTATACTTTAATGATGGGCTAAGACCCTGCCGGAGGATGCCCTGTATAAAACAAGTATAAGACTGGGATATAATATAAAAAGCAGCTGCTCAAAGGCACTGGAGAATAAGCAGACCACAGTGTAATTGCCTTTTTGTATTATGTCCAGGTTCTATAGAATATGTTACAGTGCATGATTGGAGGAGGAGGGAGGTTCTATAGAGTATGTTACAGTACATGATTGGAGGAGTGAATTTCTTTTTTTGTTTTTTTTTTTTGAGATGGTGTTTCACTCTTTTTTGCCCAGGTTGGAGTGCAGTGGCGCCATCTTGGCTCACTGCAACCTCTGCCTTCCGGGTGCAAGTGATTCTTCTGCCTCAGCTTCCTGAGTAGCTGGGATTACAGGTGTGTGCCACCATGCCCGGCTAATTTTGTATTTTTAGTAGAGATGGGGTTTCACCATGTTGGCCAGGCTGTTCCTGAACTCCTGAGCTCAGGTGATCCACCCACCTCGGACTCCCAAAGTGCTGAGATTACAGGCATGAGCCACCATGCCCTGGCGGAAGAGTGAATTTCTATAGGGCATGTTTTTGTTTTGTTTTGTTTTGATTTGATTTTTGTTTTTTGTTTTTAGACGGAGTCTCACTCTGTCGCCCAGGCTGGAGTGCAGTGGCTGGATCTCGGCTCACTGCAAGCTCCGCCTCCCGGGTTCACGCCATTCTCCTGCCTCAGCCTCCTGAGTAGCTGGGACTACAGGCGCCTGCCACTACGCCCGGCTAATTTTGTTTTTGTATTTTTAATAGAGACAGGGTTTCACTGTGTTAGCCAGGATGGTCTCGATCTCCTGACCTCGTGATCCGTCCGCCTTGGCCTCCCTAAGTGCTGGGATTACAGGTGTGAGCCACCATGCCTGACCTCTATAGGTTATATTATAGTGCATTCCCTGTGAAAGAAATTTCTGTGTCCATGTCTTTTATCCTGGAGCCAAGTTTCATTTACGTGGTGCACTCAGTGGTGGCAGGGTGTGCCTGTGGGAAAAACACATTTTGAGGGAACCAGAAATCTAAGATGGGATAACTGGCTGATAAGATAATGGGGAAAGGGAATGAGCCAGAGGAGGGATCCCAAAATCTTGTCTGTGTATATATCCAATCAAATTCTGAACAACCCATGTCTGGAACAGACACAAAGAAGCTTAGCTAAAGACTAAAGCTAAGAATTGAGAGGAGAGCTGCTGCCCCAGAAACATAATTTGCAATTCAATACAAGCAAGAAAACAGTGTACAAATTAATATTCCAGATGCAGGGCAAAGTTACCTGCTCTGTGTAGAACCAGGATCATAGTGTAAGAGAGAAAAATTGTTTTTCCTTTTACCCCTCGGAGTTCTTAGCTGGGACAGACCCCTGTAATAAAAGACAAATTAAGAAGAGAAAAACAAATGAGTGTTTTAATGTGTGTATTTCATATGCACGTAGGACGTACCCAGGGAATGAGTGAATCTCACAGAGATGGCTTAGAAACCCAGCTTATATCTCATCTTCAGCGAAGAGCAGTGCGTTTTTAGAGCAGTGACAAGACAAAGGACAGGGACTTTTAGTGTCTGGGATGCAAATCATAGAATGGCAAACAAATGGGGTTTGTAATGTAGAATTCTGTGGTGCCTTCTTCAGGCTGATGCCTTCCAAAGATTTCTTCCCTGGTTGGGAGCGAAGGAGGGACACAGTTTTTAAGTCCTGCTTTTAGGCAGGTGGGGGAGGGGAGAGAGCTATTCTGACGTCTACTTCTCAGTTGTCTTCAACTCAAATTCATCCTTATGTCAAAAATGCATGATTTCGAGGTGGCATATTCTGCTTTTCTACATAAAAGACACATTTTCAAAAGAAAAGAACATTAACTGGGTCCAATCCTGAAAAGAACCAGGTAGTGAAACTAGTATGCAACGATTTTAAACTGACTACTGTAACTCTCCTCCATGAAATAAAACAAAATATGCTTTCAATTCATGAAAAATGAGGAAATCTCAGTAGGGAAGTAAAAACCATTAAAAAAAGAGTCTCATGGGTATTTTAGAACTGATAAATACAGTGTATGACAGTTAAAAGTTACTGCATGGCCTTAGCAGGGGAATGAGAAGACTGTCAGTGCCCTGTGAGTTCTGCTTGCCCGCTGCCCACACAGAGCTGCCTTATCAAGACGGGAATCACAACGCAAAGTGTAATTCACACAAAGCCAGCTGAACTGGTGACCGGAGTTTTTTACTCAAGCCAGTCTCCCTGAAAACCTGGACTGGGGTTTTTAAAGGATAATTTGGTGGGTGGGGGCAAGGGAGTGGGAGTGCTGATTGGTCGGATCCTAGATGAAATCTTAGGGGGTCACAGTGGGTTCTTCTTCTTGTCTTCTGTTCCTGGGTGGGATCACAGAACCGGTTGAGCCCGATTACCAGTCTGGATGGCACCAGCTGGTGCATCAGAATGCAGAATGCAGGGTCTGAAAATATATCTTGAGCACCATTCTTAGGTTTTACAGTAGTGATGTTATCCTGAGGAGCAATTGGGGAGGTTTGGAATCTTGTGGCCTCTGGTTCATGACTCCGACACCATAATTTCTAATGTTGTGGCTAATTTGTTAGTTTTACAAAGGCATTCTGGTCCCCAGGCAAGAAGGGAGTTTGTTTTGGGAAAGGGCTGTTATCTTTGTTTCAAAGTTAAACCGTAAATTAAATTCCTCTTGGCCAGCACAGTGGCTGATGCCTGTAATCCCAGCACTTTGGGAGGCCGAGGTGGGCGGATCACTTGAGGTCGGGAATTCCAGACCAGCCTGGCCAACATGGCAAAACCCTGTCTCTACTAAAAATACAAAAAATTAGTGGGACATGGTGGTGATACAGCTCTGATGACTGGAGGAACACCAGGGTCCTTTATTTCTCGCTGATGTAGATAAAATGACACGGACACATGTGGAGTGGTTTTAAGGAGTAGAGAGTTTAATAGGCAAGAAAGAAGGAAGACGCTCTTCCTTACAGAGACAGAGGGAGGGGGGCTGCAAGCAGAGAGAGGAAACCCCATGTGTGGTGGGTGAGGAGGAATGGTCAGTTATATTGGGAGGCTAAAGGAGGCAGTGTCTGATTTACTTAGGGCCCAGGGGATTGATTTGACTAGGTATGTCATTCACGTAGCCCTCGAAATAATTGACCCTCCCATCCTAGCATTTTAATATGCAGTGTGAGCCACTATGATGTCCTGCACAGGTGGAGATACCTGGGAGTGGCCAGGTTGGGCAGACCTAGTTTTAATCCACGTTATCATATCAATACTTGCCAGCCTGGCCCTTCAAGCTGTTTTTCTGCTAGAAAAGAAACGTTTCTGGAGTTGCTTTTATTACAAGAAAAAAAAACTTTACCAAGGACCTTTTATGCTCTCTATCTGCCTAAAATAATTTCTTTTTTTTTTTTTTTTTTTTTTTTTTTTTTTTTTGAGATGGAGTCTTACTCTGTCACCCAGGCTGGAGTGCAGTGGCGCAATCACGGCTCATTGCAACCTCTGCCTCCTGGGTTCCCACCATTCTCCTGCCTCAGCCTCCTGAGTAGCTGGGACTACAGGCACCCGCCACCACGCCCAGCTACTTTTTGTATTTTTAGTAGAGACGGGGTTTCACCATGTTGGCCAGCGTGGTCTCGATCTCTTGACCTCCTGATCCGCCCACCTCGGCCTCCCAAAGTGCTGGGATTACAGGCATGAGCCACCGTGCCCAGCCTAATAATTTCTTAATAACTCCTATAATAGTGGCACATGCCTGTAATTCCAGCTACTGGGGAGGCTGAGGCAGGAGAATCACTTGAACCTGGGAGGCAGAGTTTACAGTGAGCCCAGATAGTGCCATTGCACTCCGTCCTGGGCAAGAGAGTGAGACTCCATCTCTCTCTCTCTCTCTCTATATATATATATATATGTGTGTGTGTGTGTGTGTGTGTGTGTATACACATATATAAAATAAAATAAATTCCTCTCAAAGTTAGTTCAGCCAACACCCAGGAATGAACAAGGACAGCTTGGAGGTTAGAAGCAAGATAGAGTCTCTTAGGTCAGATCTCTTTCACTGTCATGATTTTCTCACTGTTACAATTTTTGCAGGGGGTGGTTTCAAGACAGAGGAAAGAGAATTAGTAATTTGTAAACTTGAAAATAGATCAATAGAAATTATCCAGTGTGCAAAATAGAAAAAAAAGAATGAAGGGAAAAAGAAAGGCAGAGTTTTACGGACCTGTTAAATTACATCAAACCGTCCAGCTGTTGGTAATTGGAATCGTAGAAGGGAAGCAGAGGAAGAGTGGGACAGAAAAAGTATTTGAAGAAATAATGGTTTAGGATTTTACACATTCAATGAAAGATAGAAATTTGTAGATGTAGGATGCGCCTCAAAACACCGAGAGGAATAAACACAAAGAAGGCCAAATCAAGACAAAGGTAAAGAGCACATCTTGATAGGAGCAGAGGAAAACAACACATTATATACAGGGAATTTCACTGACGGCTGATTTCTCATTAGAAATCATGGAGACAGAGGAGAATGAAATAACATGAAAGTCCTGAAAGAAACCATTATCCAGAATTTTTTTTTTTCAGTGAAAATATCCTTCAAGAATGAAGGCAAATTAAGACATTTTAAGATTAAAACACTTACCACCATCACCACCACCACGTAAAATAGTTTGTTACGGCAGGCTGGGCACGATGACTCACGCCTGTAATCCCAGCACTTTGCGGGGCAGAGGTGGGAGGATTTCTTGAACCGAGGAGTTTGAGACCAGCCTGGGCACCATAGCAAAACCCTGTCTCTACAAAAAATACAAAACTTAGCCAGGCGTAATGGTGCACACCTGTAGTCCCAGTTACTTGGGAGGCTGAGGCAGGAGAATCGCTTGACCCTGTGAGGCAGAGGTTGCAGTGAGCCAGGATCATGCCATCGCACTCCAGCCTGGGTGACAGGAGTGAAACCCCATCTGAAAAAAAAGCAACAGAGGTGATACCTGATGGAAACTGTCATGGGTGAGTGGCGACTGTCTGGGCTGGTGGTGTGGGGGTGCAAGAATTTACCAAGACAGTTGTGAGTACAGAAAGGCAGATTTATTAGAGAAAGAAGGAAAAGATGTTGCAAGGAGGCAACAGGCAGGCCAGTGGAAGAGAAGCTGACTGTAAGGAAACAAAGACTTGCTGGAGATTGAATTTATAGAATGGTGCTGTGATGTGTGCTGGAGAGCTTTGTGCAGTACCAGTAACACCAAGGCTGCAGTGAGCTAACTTGTAGGTGTCTGGTCATAAGTTGGGCACAGGAGGGCTACGTGTTCTGGACCCTGAAGAAAAACAGACTTTAGCTTATCTGGTTCTTTTTGCTTCCCACTGCTCCCACCAGTGTCTGATTTCTTTTCCCCAACTAGGACTCCACATTTCCCCCACGACAGAGCAACAATGACAGGTCTTTGGCATGTGGGTGAAGGTACCATCTTCCAACTGCTTCCTGCTGACCAGGTCATAGAGCTGGCCCTACCTAGGATTGTTAGTTGGTCGAGAAGTTATGTGGGTTATTGTTTTGGGTTGTGGAACGTGGGATATTGGACCTTGCTGGAGGAAGGGACTTGTTAGAGAGGGGGATTATGGTAGGGTGAAACTGGTGTTCATCTGAATCCCAGGGAAATTCGTAAAGGTAGCAGGCATTATTGGGGAGAGATTGCTATGCCATTTGCAGCATCATTTGAAGGTGAAACTCATGAACTCTAGAAGATAAAAGTTTGGGTACTTTTTAAAACCAGTTACCAAAAAGGCAAAGAAAAACCTTTTACAGTGTGACTTTTCTGATGGGTGTCCATTTAGTTAACCTGGAAGTTAACCTTGATGAAAACATGTTTGAATTTAATTAGACATAGGAAGAGTGTGTTTAGGGTTAGGAGGCTATGAGTATAGCCTGGGATATAGGCTGGGAACACATGACTCATAGGAACAGTGTGAGACATTTTTGATTACTTTGAGAATTTAGATAAATATCAAGAAAATCCAGGAGTACAGAATTAAATTATGTTAGAGGAGTACAGAATTAAATTATGTTAGAGGAAAACATTGGTTAATGTTGACCTTCAAGATGAAACATTTTAGCGTTAGGCCACAATAACAGAACTGGAAGAAAAAGTTACAGAAGCTGACAAAGACTGCAGAAGAGAGTTACTATCCTATGCCTCCTCCAGGGGAGAAAAAGCTGAATGCAGTGGAACACAGCAAACTGGGACGCAGCAAACGTTGAACTTCTGAGATATGCTTCTGAAGATTTTTTTTTTTTAAAGAAACTTTTATAAAATTCTGAGTAAAACTTTGTGCAGTTTTATTAAGAGCAGAGTAACACCTTAAAAAAACCTTGTTTTAACATAGAGAATTAATGTTAGAAAGACTATACTAAATAATTTTTTCAAATTATACCAACTTAATTACATGCAAATTTCCTTTCATAAATTCTCCTTCATTAACCTTTTCATGACTTACACAGACCATTTACGACATATTGGACTTTGACTTGTTCTAAACATCCTTTTTATAACCTTACTTTAACATAGTAATTTATCATACAAGATTTTTTCTTCTATAAAATTTCTTTTTATACCCTTCCTTACTAAAAATACCTCTTTTCCTTTTCTTTTTAACTTTAAATGAGTTTTCAGTGTTTACATATTAGTTACACCATAAATAATGAGTCTTAGCACCAGCAACTTAGTAACAGCAGATTTAAAGTAGTTAGGAAAAAAGAGGGGAAGAGAGCTTTAGAAGACTTTACATAACTCTACATTGCAGGTTAACCATTTGAGCTCGGAATTTCTCTTGTAGCTTGCCCATTAGTTTAAAATGTTCACAAAAATGGGCCATAATATGTAATCAGCTGGAGTTTTAAAGAAAATGACAAAATCAGGGGTTAGGATGTTAGAGACTTTTTCCATTTTAAGGCTGGACTGCTGGATTGAACAGAAAAAGAGGAAAAGAGAAGAAAGGAATGGGCTGGGCACTGTGGTTCGTATTTGTAATCCTAGCACTTTGGGAGGCAGAGGCAGGTGGATCACTTGAGGCCATGAGTTTGAGACCAGGCTGGCAAACATGGTAAAATCCTGTCTCTACTAAAAATACAAAAATTAGCTAGGTGTGGTGGTACATGCCTGTAATCCCAGCTACTAGGGAGGCTGAGGCACGAGAATAACTTGAACCCTGGAGGCAGAGGCTGCAGTGAGGCAGAGGCTGCAGTGAGCCAAGATGGTGCCACTGCATTCCAGCCTGGGCAAGAGAGAGAGACTGTGTTTAAAAAAAAAAAAAAAAAAAAAAAAGGAATGGAGAGGAGTTAAGCTTTACAGGAGGGCTTGTGAGCCAGCCAGTTATTGCAAGGTGTGGGGCCAGCCCCTTTACTACTTTGGTTTATCCTTTATCTCCATCAGCCAGGGAGAGCCTTGACACCCTGGACCTACATGGTATGAGATGAATTTTTCCCACCTTCTCAAGTCACCACTTAAGGTGAGCTATTTTCAACTGGAGCAGGGAGCCCCTTCAGCTCAAGACTTTCAGGGGCTGGAATTCCGTCCTGGGAGCCCTTTGGTCCTCAGGCCTCATTTCCAGTGGCTGAGCTTCTGACAGAAGTCAGGGGCCCCAAACGGAGGGACCAGCTGGAGCTGGGGCAGAAGAACATAAATTGTGAAGATTTCATGGATATTTATCAGTTCCCAAATAATACTCTTATAATTTCTTATGCCTGTCTTTAATCTCTTAATCCTGTTATCTTCATAAGCTGAGAATGTACGTCACCTCAGGACCACTGTTGTACAAATTGATTGTAAAATGTGTATTTGAACAATATGAAATCAGTGCCCCTTGAAAAAGAACAGAATAATAGCGATTTTCAGGGAACAAGGGAAGACAACCATAAGGTCTGACTGCCTGCAGGGTTGGGCAGAATAGAGCCATATTTTTCCTCTTTCCTCTTGCTGAGAGCCTATAAACGGACATGCAAATAGGGAAGATATCACTGAATTCTTTTCCTAGCAAGGAATATTAATAATTAAGACCTTCATCTATAAACGGCCGCTCTGGGAGTGTCTGTCGTATGTGGTTGAGATAAGGACTGAAATATGCCCTGGTCTCCTGCAGTACCCTCAGGCTTATCAGGTGGGAGAAAAAAACCTCACCCTGGTGAATTTGAGGTCAGACCAGTACTCTGCTCTCAAACCCTGTTTTCTGTTGTTTAAGATGTTTATCAAGATAATACGTGCACAACTGAACATAGACCCTTCTCAGGAGTTTTTGATTTCGCCCTTTGCCTTGTGATCTTTGCTTTGCCCTTTGCCTTATGAAGGGCCTCAGAAGCATGTGATCTTTGTTCTCCTTTTTTGCCCTTTGAAGCATGTGATCTTTGTTACCTACTCCCTGTTCGTCCACCCCCTCCCCTTTTGAAGTCCTTAATAAAAACCTGCTGTTTTTGCAGCTCAGGTGGGCATCACAGTCCTACCGATATGTGATGTCATCCCCAGAGGCCCAGCTGTAAAATTCCTCTCTTTGTACTCTTTCTCTTTATTTCTCAGACTGGCCAACACTTAGGGAAAATAGAACCTACATTGAAATATTGGGGGTGGGTTCCCCTGATAGCAGAGGGCACAAGTTGGGTGGGGCTTTTCCCATGTATCTCACTGGGGGCAGTTTGCCTTTGGGTAGCTTGGCCGTCTCCACTGGTAGCAGTCATTTGGAGGAGTATCCTTAGGGAAACCTGGAGGGGGCTGGGGGCTTTACAACAGCCAACAGTTGAGCCTGCCTCTGCCTCTGCCTCTTGTTTCTGTTTTTCTTTGTCTTTCTTTTCTATTCTTTCTCTCTTTCTTTTTTTTTTTTTTTTTTTTTTTTTTTTTTGCCGTGTCCTCCTTATTCTGCTTTTGCTTATAAAAGACTAAGGAAGCAAATTTTATGTTTTTCTGCATAGGAGCCATGCTGTGTTACACAAGAAAGTTAGATGTTTGTTTTTGAGGATCTGGGGGTTGAATTCGTTCTAGTTTTTAAAAAATACAGCCTAGAGGTGAGTCTGCAGGAACAGATGGGGTTTGTCCCACAGTGGGACTGGAAAAGGTGCCACCCAGGGCTGACGGAACCGCACTTTCTCTTAGGGCATCCTGCCAATGAAGAGGGTTCTGCTCATTTCCGCTGAGGGACTCTAAGACTATCAGGATAAATTAACGAAAACCTAACTGTGTGCTACACAAGAGATCGACTTTAAATATCAAGACAAAAGTTGAAAGTGAATGGATGGCCAAGTAAGCAAGCAGTGGGCATCTGAAAACTTAGTGACTATGTGTAAAATGTCCCATAAAATAGCTCTTAGGTCGAGCAGGTAAAGAGGGTTTTGATACTTATGTTAATTAATTTTGTCCTGACTATAGCAAAAGGTTTTTGAATCAGGAATTTCTTCCTATTTACCTGACCACAAATAACCAGTGGGCAGTTCCCAGGTCCCAGTTCTTATCTGTGGTACAATGCAGTGCAGGTAGGGTATGATGGCCTTCATTGGCAAAGCCTGTATTGTAGATAAGGAAAGAAGGAAAGTAAATTTTCTGTGCTTTTTATAAAAGGGGAAAGGCAATTGTCTCCCCTTCCCTTTCTGAGAGTCTCATTAGCAGCATCTTTCTTTAATCTTTTCAGAATGTACATAAATATCTGTATGGAAAAGATGAGCCCATTGTCTTCAGTTTTACAAGTCAGAAATGTCTCCTGGTTTTGGGGCCTCATGCACTTTGAAATGTAAACACGCACATCCAGGGTTGAGGAAACCTCTCTGGGGTTCACTCTCTGCACACCTTAGTTCCTAAGGTTTACTTTTAGTCCAGAATACCAAATTTCAGTAGAATTTGCCCTCAAAGCCTTAATTGTGCAGAACCCACAAGTATTTTCTTTACAATCTCACAGAAGGACATTTCATTATGAAAATGAGTCAGTTTGTCAGGAAGACATACTAGTCATTAATTTGTCTATGCCTAATAACAGAACTTCAAAATGTATGAAAGCAAAAAGAGAGAGAGAGTTAAAGGGAGAAATAAACAATTCCATGGTCATAATGGGAGGTTTCTGACTAATTGATAGAGCAAGTAGATTTTTAAAAATCAGCAGAGGTGGGCCAGGCACGGTGGCTCATTCCTATAATCCCAGCACTTTGGGAGGTGGGTGGATCACTTGAGGTCAGGTGTTTAAGACCAGCCTGGCCAACATGGTGAAACTCCATCTCTACTAAAAATACAAAAATTAGTCGGGTGTGGTGACGGGTGCTTGTAATCCCAGCTACTCAGGTGGCCGAGGCAGGAGAATCACTTGAACCCAGGAGGCAGAGATTGCAGTGAGCCAAGATCTTACCATTGCACTCCAGTCTGAGCGACGAGCAAAACTCTGTCTCACCCCATCTCTCCTAAAAATACAAAAATTAGCCAGGCGTGGTGGCAAGCGCCTATAGTCCCAGCTACTTAAGAGGCTGAGGCAGAAGAATCGCTTGAACCCAGGAGGCGGAGGTTGCAGTGAGCTGAGATCACACCACTGCACTCCAGCCTGAGTGACAGAGCGAAACTGTCGTGCAAAAAAAAAAAAAAAAAAACAGCAAAGGTAGGAAAGATCTTAACAACACTGTCAGCTACATTATTGAAGAATATTGCATATTTCTCTTGGGAAAGACTGCCAGCAGTGAATAAGAATACCTGTTTTGTTTGCTCTTAGTCTTGGGACTTAATTCTTTTTATATAATACTATTTTTTAATCTGATAAATCCATAGTACTTGTTTTTATTTGCATTTCATTAATCACTGAGTGATCGAACTTGTTTTATGTATGCTTATCATTTGTTTTTTCTTTTGTATGAGGATGTTAATAATTTGGGGTCTAGTTATGTATTATGTTTATTATTGATTTATATCTTATATTCCATGTATTTCCCCTTTGTCATTAACTTTTAAACCATCTTTCTTTTGTTCTTTATCTTACAGAAGTTGAAATGTTTGTGTAGTTAAATCCATCCATTTTTTTCTTTTCTGTTTTTTTTTAAATTCTTTGATTTCTGCTAGTTGTTTTTTGTGATTCTACTTATGAGTTATAGTCTAAATAGGGTATTATCTCATTTAAAAAAACGTAACCTTATAAAAACCAAGATGGACTCCAACCAACGATACACTGAGATGGTCCAAGGAAAGTAACTGCTGTCTGTTATATTTGTACAATTTAGACTTTAAAGTGTTTATCACAACATTGTCCCATTCTTGTGCAGTTAAAGTTATCTCTTCTTTTGGATCTCAGATCATTCATAATTTAATAAGACGGATCCAGACCAAAATTAAAGATCTTCTGCAGCAAATGGAAGAAGGGCTGAAGACAGCTGATCCCCATGACTGCTCTGCTTATACTGGCTGGACAGGTGAGACTGATACATTTTATTCTTAGATTATGAGATGTAAGACTTGACTTTGAAATTTTCTTCTCTTTTAAAATGGTAAAGATTTGGCCAGGCACAGTGGCTGGTGCCTGTAATCTCAGAACTTTGGGAAGCCGAGGCAGGTGGATCACCTGAGGTCAGGAGTTCGAGACTAGCTTGACCAACATGGTGAAACCCCGTCTCTACTAAAAATACAAAAATTAGCCGGGTGTGGTGTCGGGCGCCTGTAATCCCAGCTACTTGGGAGGCTGAGGCAGGAGAATTGCTTGAACCCGGGAAGCGGAGGTTGCAGTGAGCCAAGATCGTGCCAGTGCACTCTAGCCTGGGCCACAGAGTGAGACTCCGTCTCAAAAACAAAAGAAAATAAAATTATAAAGATTTTATACTTTTTTTTTTTTTTTGAGACAGAGTCTCACTCTGTGGCCCGGGCTAGAGTACAGTGGTACAATCACAGCTCTCTTCAGCCTTGACCTCCTGGGCTCAAACTATCCTCCTGCCTCAGCCTCCCATGTAGCTGGGACCACAGGCACGTGCCACCACACCTGGCTAATTTTTTTATTATTTTGTAAAGACAGAGTCTCACTATGTTGCCGAGGCTGGTCTCAAATTCCTGGGCTCAAGCGACCCTCCTGCCTCAGCCTCCCAAAGTGCTGGGATTACAGGTGTGAGCCACCATGCTTGGCTGATTTTATACCTTTTAATTGAAGTCTTGCTCTATGTCTTCAATGATGAGATGATTTGGAATTTTATTTCTAAAGAAATGCTTTCTCCCTGAAGTTTGAACTTTAATATCTAGTGTGTCTTTTTTTAATAACATCATTTATTTAACCTAATATATAGCTGTCTATGAAAATGTGTAATTATTAAGAGCAAACTTGCCCTAGGGTCGGTTTTAAAGGATTCTTTGCTGCTCTGGTCATTGTGACAGGCTGTGGTGAGTGGTCTCTCTGTTCTGTGATATAAACTATCTACCCTACTGCCTGTACTTATTTGACTCATTTGTGCACATAAATGTTTTATTTTTATTTTAATGATAACAGTTAAACAACCAATAATATACTTCACATCAAAAAATGTAATTAAAAAATTAACTTGCCTTAACTAATCTTTGCATTCTTGTTATTTTACCCGGTATTCAGAACATTCTAATAATTATTTAGGGAATACAAAGAATATGAAGGATATAAAAGATGACCTTGTTCTCAGGGATTAGACTGAAGTCTGACTAAATTCCTAATGACAATTTATATACACATTTAGAGTGATTTCTTGCTGAATTCTTATAGCTTAATTAATAAACAGCATAGGCCAGCTGCAGTGGCTCAAGCCTGTAATCCAAAGCACTTTGGGAGACCAAAGATGGCAGATCACTTGAGGTCAGGAGTTTGAGACTAGCCTGGGCAACATGGCAAAAGCTGTCTCTACTAAAAATACAAAAATTAGCTGGGCGTGGTGGCATGTGCCTATAGTCCCAGCTATTGGGAAGGCTGAAGCAGTAGAATTGTTTGAGCACAGAGGTGGAGGTTGTAGTGAGCTGAGATCACATCATTACACATCTGGGCAATAGGAGTGAGACCCTGTCTCAAAAAGAAAGAAACAAACAAACAAAAAAACAAAAAAAAAAAAAACCCAGCATAGACAGAGGTATACATATTAGAGCCACCATGAACCAAACATGGGGCCCTGATAATATTGTGTTTGTGTTTATATTTACATTCATTTTTATGAACATTGTTTTTGTATTTATATTTGCATTCATTTTTGTGATGCTTATTTGCCTGTTATGCATGCAGCATTTACATAGTGACATTACATATGTCAAACTTCAAACTTATGAACCCAGACAGACATGGAGCCAGTTCACTTACAGGGCCAAAGATGTCTTAAATGTAATAAAATTAGATAATTGTGGTTAACCTGAAGTAAAATACAAAGAATAAGGATATTTTGGAAGGAAAATAGCATAGCTATTAGTCGCACAGGTTTCCCCTAAAAATCTTTTACTTACAACTTTTTTGCTTGTTGAAAAAGGGTTTCTAAACCCCTGATTGTTAGGTTCTAAACTGGCCGTGCATCACAATTACCAAGAGAGCTTTGTAAGAAACTACAGTTCTCAGCCTCCAGCCCAGAACAGTTACATTAGGAACTCTAGAGGTGGGTTCCAGAAATCAGTATTGCTTAAAAAATCCCTAGCTGTTGCTGTCTTTGGGAATCATCATGGAACTATTTTGTTTCAGTGATTTAAATTAATAGGGTTTAGAGGTTCAGGTAGATGTATGGAATCCACCTAGACCCATACCTCCCTAAATTGTGTGTACAATATAAGAAGGCGGCTGGGCACAGTGACGAACACCTGTAATCCCAGCACTTTGGGAGATGGAGGTGGGTGGATGGTTTGAGGCCAGGAGTTTGAGACTAGCCTGGGCAACATAACAAGACCCCATCTCTAAAATTAGCTGGGCACAGTGGTAAACACCCGTAGTCCCAACTACTCAGGAGGCTGAGGCAGGAGGATGGCTCAAGCCCAGGAGGTCGAGGCTGCAGTGAGCCATGAGTGCACTGCTGCACTCCAGCCTGGGTGACAGAGTGAGACCCTGTCTCAACAAAAGAAGAAGAAGAATGAATGAAGCACCCACAACTTATCCCTTTAGCAAAACTTTGAGACAGAAAATACACGAGTCATGTTGGGTAAAAACAAGCAGCATCCAGAATGAGTGTGGAGAGCCATGGTGTGCAGGCGAGAAAGCCCAGGGTCCAGGCATGGCCGAATCACCCCGACCCCACCCACCCTCCCAGAAACAACAAATAGCTATTCCAGGCAGGGTGGGCCACAGCCTCAGTGGGAACTTCTGTGGGCACATCCGAGTGCAAAGTGGGAAGACAGTGCCAGGAGAAGCTGGGAATAAATGTGTGGAAAGTGCACAGGGAATGGGGTTGGAGAGCTGTAGAACAGGCATGGCTTGCAGAGAAGCAGGTTTAGCTTGCAAGGTGGAGCGGCATTCTTGCTGGCCCCCGCTGATGGTGTAGAGAAGGAAGGAAGCAGCAGCAATGGGCACTCCTGATACAAGGAAGGGTTTGAGAGTCAGGAGATCTGGCCACCAGACTCCTCGTGTATTCCATACACTGTTCATCACTTAGCAAGAGGACACCGTTGGGATAAAAGTTGGGAAAGCTACCCTAACCATTTTCCCCTTCCAGGGATTTGTCCTATTAATAGTTGATATAGAAAAATTAAATTTTAAGAAAAAAATATAATTATTTTATCCATAATATAAGGAAGAAAAATAAAAATAAAAATTTCTCAATGGAGGGAGAAAACCACACCAGGAAGATGTCACTACAAAGTGGAGAAAAATTGGTGGTACTTTCAGCATTCATTTTGTAACTTAGTTAAGCAGTGAGTTCACAACGCAGAGGTAAAGACACTCAGAGCAGAGATGGCTAGACGGTAAGAGCACGTGAAATAAGAATTGACAGACCAAGAAAAGAAATTTAAGGAAAAGATAAAAAATCATTTCAGAAATGAGACCAAAGCGCAAGGAGCCAAAGAAAGAGCTGACCCCACAGAGAGCATGGGGGCAAAGTGTCCTCGTGTCTAGGAAGGGTGTAATAAATGTTTGCTTAATAAATAAGTGACTAAATGAAACTATCAAGGAAAAAATGCAAAGGAAAAGCAAGATAAATTAAAGAGACACTTCAGTTTTCCAGTCTAGCGTTTAAGGAGTTTACAAGTCACCAATGCATCCTAGCAAGTAAAAAGCTTAACAGAGTGAAAACTCAGCAGCTCTTCTTAGCTCCATCAGAGAAGTGAGGTCAAAGGGGCAAACAGCTGCACCAAAAACTGGCGAAACAGGTGAATGCCGAGAACTACAGTCGTGCATCGCTTCACATCATGGATGAGTTCTGAGAAACACATCACTGGGCAGTTTCATTGTGCAGACATCATAGAGGTGCTCACACATACCTAGATTGTGTAGCCAACTACACCTCTATGCTCTATGATATAGCCTGTTGCTCCTAGGCCGCAAAGCTGGACAGCATTGCTGCACTGAATACTGTAGCAATTGTAACATAATGGTGTTTTTGTATCTAAACATAGCTAGATATAGAAAAGGTACTGTAAAAATATGGTATTATGATTATGATCTTATGGGACTGTGCGTATACAGTTTGTTGTTGACCGAAACTTTGATGATGAATTACGGGGGCTAAGTGTGGACCAGCCAGAGAGACTTAAAAACTCGATGGACACCCAGTCATAGCGGGCTCTCACACTTTTGTGAACTTTACCTCTAGGAGCTCCACCAGATCTTCATGGTGAACATCAGGGAAAACTCCCCTCATGCTTCTTGTAGGTTCAGGGGAAGGCACTCCAGCCTGGGCAACAGAGTGAGACTGTGTCTCAAAAAAAAAAAAAAAAAAAAAAGCAAAATGAAAAATAATAAAAATCAGAGTAGGATATTAGACAAAGACTAGAATATTGAAGAACCTCAACTTAAACATGAAAGAAATGTTTCATTTGGCCTTTTCACCAGCATGTCATGTCTGCCAATACTTGTTCCTATAAAAGACTTTAGTAAATACATATTTATGCTGATTCTTTTTTTTTTTTTAACTTAGCTGTCATATTGTCTTCTCAAACCCAGATATACGAACATGCTTCTTTAAGAAGCCATATAGGCCGTTCTCTGGAGATTCTCGGATTCATTTGAAGATCTGAGTCTGTTCTTTATCCAAAATGGAAAGGTTGGTGGGTGATGAACACACACGCCCTTTGTACTGGTCGCCTTACTCTGTACTGTGTGGCTGCTCCAGAAATGGCGAGTTCACTCACCAGTTGGTTGGTCAGTTGTAGGGTTGTTCACTAAAGAACATTGAAAAACTGGGAAAAATAGGCCGGGCACTGTGGCTTACGCCTGTAATCCCAGCACTTTGGGAGGCTGAGGCCGGCGGATCACGAGGTCAGGAGATTGAGACCATCCTGGCTAACACAGTAAAATCCCATCTCTACTAAAATTACAAAAAACTAGCCGGGCGTGGTGGTGGGCGCCTGTAGTCCCAGCTATTCAGGAGGCTGAGGCGGGAGAATGGCGTGAACCTGGGAGGCGGAGCTTGCAGTGAGCGGAGATCAGGCCACTGTACTCCAGCCTGGGTGACAGAACGAGACTCCGTCTCAGGAAAAAAAAAAAAAAAAAAGAAAAATTGGGAACAATAGGAAAAAAAAGGAAGAGAGTATAAAGTTCAGAAAAGCAATCACTTGGGATAACATAAGAGAAATGATTTTATGAGAAGTAAAAAGAAGAGGATCCATGTTAGGATCTACAAGGAAGAATGAATGCAACTTTGGAATGAATGAAAATTAACTGAGGATGAGTAGGAAGTGATGTATCTTCTCTTGTCTGTGAATAAGAGGTATTACATCACTATGCCAGGACAAGCACCAAGCTAACATGTACAAACTTGGTTTCTGTTCTTTCCTCCCTAATTTCTCTGTCTTGGTTTTGTTTTGTTTATTCATCTTACAGAAATGTATGATATGGGGGCCGGGTGCAGTGGCTCATGCCTGTAATCCCAGCACTTTGGGAGGCCAAGGCGGGCAGATCATGAGGTCAAGAGATTGAGACCATCCTGGCTAACACAGTGAAACCCCGTCTCTACTAAAAGTACAAAAAAATTGGCCAGATGTGGTGGCGGGCACCTGTAGTCCTGGCTACTCAGGAGGCTGAGTCAGGAGAATGGCGTGAACCCGGAAGGCGGAGCTTACAGTGAGCCGAGATTGCACCACTGCACTCCAGCCTGGGTGACAGAGCAAGACTCTGTCTCAAACAAACAAAAAACAAACAAACAAACAAAAGAAATGTATGATATGTATTGTTTTGGTGTCACCCCTTTGGAAACATAGATTTATGTAGAAGGTATTTCATGTAATTACAAATAATGTCCTGAAGATAAAAGGAAAAGATAATAATGCTTTTCTTTTGGGGTGGGAAATTATTCCAGGCATAGCCCTTTTGTACCTGCAGTTGTACCGGGTCACATGTGACCAAACCTACCTGCTCCGATCCCTGGATTACGTAAAAAGAACACTTCGGAATCTGAATGGCCGGAGGGTCACCTTCCTCTGTGGGGATGCCGGGCCTCTGGCTGTTGGAGCTGTGATTTACCACAAACTCAGAAGTGACTGTGAATCCCAGGAATGCATCACAAAGTGAGTTTTAGAACTGGAAACATTTTCTCCCAATTCCCAGTGAAAGCTCTTGCTGTAGAAAGATTCAAAAGGGAAACTGTTTTTAATTTCATCCATTGCTGTAAACAGATCGTGCCAAACTGTTAATCTTGAGCATAGTGGTGGGATCGTATGCCCTCTTTTTATGCAAGCATGTGTGTGCCTTAATTTTGGGAAAAATAAATATATTTCTTGATTTTAACCATCTTTCCTAAGCAATTTTTAGTTTTCTTCAATGCATGAAAATTAGCTTACATGCTTTAGATTCACCATAATAACTAAACCGATCTTAGGTTCAACCCTTAAGTAACTGATTAGATATGCTAATGATGGAACAATTAGGGAATGTAAGCTTTTATTGCACCTATTGGTTTATAGTCTTTCTTGAAGAAGCAGAAATCACGGCTCATTCCTAGGGTCTGGTAGAGTATCTGGCACGTGCTAGTCAGTTAATGTTTGTTGAAAGACAGGGTGACGCTGGGTATGGCGGCATGCGCTTGTAGTTCCATTAACTTGGGAGGCTGAGGCAGGAGGATCACTTGAGCTCAGGAGTTCAAGGCTGCGGTGAGCCACCATCCTGCCACTGTACACCAGCCTGGGCAACAGAGCAAGACCCTGTCTCTAAAGAAAAAGAAAGAAAAAAATAAAGAGAGAACGACAATCTAATTCCCAAGCATTGGTGACATTGCAGTACCATTTTTTTTTTTTTTTTTTTTTTGAGATGGAATTTCAATCTTGTTGCCCAGGCTAGAATGCAATGGTGCGATCTCAGCTCACTGCAACCTCTGCCTCCTGGGTTCAAGGGATTCTCCTGCCTCAGCCACCAAAGTAGCTGGGATTACAGGCATGTGCCACCACACCCAGCTAATTTTGTATTTTTAGTAGAGATGGGATTTCACCATGTTAGTCAGGCTGGTCTTGAACTCCTGACCTCAGGTGATCCACCTGCCTCAGCCTCCCAAAGTGCTGGGATTATAGGCATGAGCCACCGCGCCTGGCTTGCAGCACCATTTTTATTTAAATTTTAAATCACTTTCTTTTACTTCTGGATTTCAAAATAAAATTTTATGGTTTAAAATAGATGTAGAGATTAACAGAAAGATGTTTTATTTTTAATTTTGACATTCAAAAGGAGACTAGTGAACTGGAGACATTTTTGTTGTGTTCTGGATTTGGGAATATTTTTAAAAATCATAGTTTTAAATTTAAAATAAATAACAGGTAATTCCTAAAGCAACAGGTTTAGTGTTTCAGGAAGAAGTACTTTAGAATTCCTCTGGGAAAAAATTAATTTTTCTTATTGGTTAGACTTTTGCAACTCCAGAGAGCGGTTGTCTGCCAAGAATCAGACCTTCCTGATGAGCTGCTTTATGGACGGGCAGGTTATCTGTATGCTTTACTGTACCTGAACACGGAGATAGGTCCAGGCACCGTGTGTGAGTCAGCTATTAAAGAGGTACTGTGGGATATGGGCAACTATGGGCATCTCTACCATTCAAACCTGTTTGCTAGTATTGAGTCGTATTAATAGCTGGACTCTGTTTCTAGGTAGCATTACTTTTTAAAGTAAGAAATACTGAAGTATTTCTTAAGAAGTACTTTTTTAAGTACTCATCAAAAGTAAGAAATAGCCCCTATTTTTTTCTAGGAACATTAACAAAAAAAACCTTACTCTCTTTCATCTTTTATTAATTCATCTGTTTTTACTGGAGCTAAACAACAGCGGCTTTAGAGAGTTAGAATGTTTATTTATCTTTCATGAGATGTCTGAGCTGGTAAGCATTTCAGGCTGGTACGAGTGGGGACCAACTTCTTATGTCTCATTCTGCCTTATCCTAGGGGCATACCCTTATTTGCAGGACCAAAGCTAGTTTAGCCCCTCAACCTATGAAGGGGAAAGAGGAGGTGGAGGTGACACAGCTTCCTTGTTAGGGACTTGGTTTCCAAGTTGCCCACTTTACTTCTGCTCCCATCCCAGTGCCAGAACTTCATCAAGTGTCTGTGTTCAGCTGTCTGTAACTAGGGGGCCAGATGCCCAGCTAAAACTTGGAATACTTTCCCAAAAAGGATGAGAGGAGATAGACGTGAGGAAACCGTCATTCCAGACATGCTATGCTTTTGATCTAGCTGAAATCCTTCATGCCAGAGCAGACCTCATATCATTAGTCTTTCATAAATAAAGCCAGTTCCTCCAGCCTTTTCTGATAGGTGTATGTGCTGCTCTTTTGGGAAAAGCACTGCAGCTACGGAGCAACTAAGAAATCCAAAACAGTTTTTATAAGACGTTTTTCTAGATTTTTGGTTGACTTTTTATACAAAGAATTTTTTATTTCTTAGACTTACTATCTTTTCCTACTCTAACATTGGCTCCTGATTTCTTTCTGCCTGCATTTATTAATTTATAAAAGAAATATAAGTATGTTAGCTGCTAACTACTTAAAGACTTTTAGGTTAAGTTTTCTGCCTCTCTCTATATATATGTCATATATATATATGACATACTGTTAATTGAACTACAGCAGGGTACATATACAGTTTTAGATTTATATTGGTCTCGTTCTCTCTGTAGGTAGTCAATGCTATTATTGAGTCGGGTAAGACTTTGTCAAGGGAAGAAAGAAAAACGGAGCGCTGCCCACTGCTGTACCAGTGGCACCGGAAGCAGTACGTTGGAGCAGCCCATGGCATGGCTGGAATCTACTACATGTTAATGCAGGTAGGTAAGAATTCTCTTACACACTACAGTATATTTGATCAAACATGAAATGGGAAATGAATCCTGCATACAAACAATCCTGCAGGCTGGATTGAAATACCCTACTTTGAATCGCAGATGCGTAACTCTGCCTTATAAACCACAGGCAGTGGATTTCTAAGAGTCCAGTGAGTTCCTGAGTACATTTGGTATGGAGTCTTAGAGCAGATTAGTTATCTCTTCCCCACACTTTTTTTTTTTTTTTTGAGATGGAGTCTCACTCTCTCGCCCAGGCTGGAGTGCAGAGGCGCGATCTCGGCTCACTACAACCTCCATCTCCCGGGTTCAAGCGATTCTCCTGCCTCAGCCTCCCAAGCAGCTGGGACTAGAAGCGCACACCACCACCTCCAGCTAATTTTTGTATTTTTAGTAGAGACGGGGTTTCACCATATTGGCCATGCTGGTCTCGAACTCCTGACCTCGTGATCCACCCACCTCGGCCTCCGAAAGTGCTAGGATTACAAGCATGAGCCACCGTGCCTGGCTTGTCCACCCTTTTCTTCTGTGCTTGTCCTCCTGCTGATTCCAGTAGGAACTCTTAATGGGGAAAAATCTTCAGGGAGCAACAGGGCCTGCAGAACCCAACTGAGGCAGTGACTTTGTCACGTCCTGATAACCTCGCTTGCTGTCAGTTGTCTTCTATATTTTTGATGAGTTTGTTGCTGTGGTTATGATTTTGTCTCTCAGTCATCCCTGACACCTATTAAGTACTGACTCTTCTATCAGGCCAGTAGAGACCCCACACTAAACATTGCTTCAGGCTGTGTTTGGCTTGAGCATAAGCCTAGGACTTCAGCCTAGCCTGTGGCCTATGTTCTCTTCCCTGCAAGGCATAAAACCGCCTCTGCCACCACCTCCTCCTCCTCCTCCTCCTCCTCCTCCTCCTCCTCCTCCTCCTCCTCCTCCTCCTCCTCCCCCTCCTCCCCCCCCCCCCCTCCTCTACCCTCTGTCCTGCCCACTGTTCCCTCCCCACCTTCTCCCTCCACCTCCCCTCCTTCTCCTTTCTTCTTCTTTTAAATTAAGCTTTCTTTATTCTACAAAACTACAAAACTAGTAAGTCAAAGGATGTGGATTAGAATTTAGATATCTTAGACTGGAAAACCTATATATTACTTTTTTAAATTTTACTTCAGATTCTTTTTATGTCTAATCTACTATATCATGTCCTCACTCACTAAAGGAAACTAGGAAATTCATGTCTACACAGGATTAAAACTTTTTCTAGGTATTATTTGTCTTTCTTTATTGTTGTAGAAAGTAAAACATGCATATATGCATATAGTTCGTTTTCTGAATTTACTTTTTTTTTTTTTGTTTTGAGACGGAGTCTCGCTTTGTCGCCCAGGCTGGAGTGCAGTGGCGCGATCTTGGCTCACTTCAAGCTCCGCCCCCTGGGTTCACGCCATTCTCCTGCCTCAGCCTCCCGTGGAACTGGGACTACAGGCGCCCGCCACCAAGCCTGGCTAATTTTTTTTTTTTTTTTTTTGTAGTTTTAGTAGAGACGGGGTTTCACCGTGTTAGCCAGGATGGTCTCGATCTCCTGACCTCGTGATCCGCCCGTCTCGGCCTCCCAAAGTGCTGGAATTACAGGCGTGAGCCACCACGCCCGGCCTTTTTTTCTTTTTTTTTTTGAGACGGAGTCTTGCTTTGTTGCCCAGGGTGGAGTGCAGTGGCGCCTTCTCAGCTCACTGCAACCTCTGCCTCCTGGGTTCAAGCCATTCTCCTGCCTTAGCCTCCTGAGTAGCTGGGATTACAGGCATGCAACACCACACCTGGCTAATTTTTGTATTTTTAGTAGAGATGGGGTTTCGGCATGTTGGCCAGGCTGGTCTTGAACTCCTGGCCTCTGATGATCCATCCGCTTCAGCCTCCCAAAGTGCTGGGATTACAGGCATGTGAATTTTCTTCATGATGCAGGTACATGCTTTCAAAGTAACCAGAATTCCATATCTCATTTAAAAATGGCACTGTTATTTTGAACAGTTAGATTTTGTATATGTGTTAGGGTTCTCCAGAGAAACAACCAATAGGAGATAAATACTATATTTGAGATGGGATTTCTTATAGGAATTGGCTCGTGCAACTATGGAGGCCCAGAAGCCCCACGATCTGTCATCTACAGGCCTGAGACCCGGGGATGCTGGGGCTGTAACTCCACTCCGAGTCAGAAGACCGAGCCCCAGGGGAGCCAAATCCCAGTCCAAGGGCAGGAGGAGACTGTTGCCCTGGTTGAAGCCAGCAGGCAGGAAGGAGCAGATGTTTTCTTTCTCTACCTTTGGTCCTTTCAGGCCTTGGATGGACTGGATGAGGCGCACCCACTTTGGGGATGGCCATCTGCCTGACTGAGTCCACTGTTCAATGCTAATCTCATCTGGAAACACCCTTTGAGACACACCCAGACGCCATGTTTAATTTGACACATAAAATTAACTATCATAGTGTATTCTGTATTTTCCCAGAAAAATGTTTTAACAGTGGTTCAGGAACTTTTTTTTTTTTTGGTGAGACAGGGTCTCAGATTGCAGTGGCACAATCTCAGCTCACTGCAAATTGCATCTCCCAGGTTCAAGCAATTCTCCTGCCTCAGTCCCCCAAGTAACTGGGATTACAGGTGTCCGCCATCACGCCTGGCGGCAACTTTTTTTTTTAATGCTAATTCCCTTAGGGGAACATAGTAATGTAAGAACCACGCCAATGTCGTTCATGTGTTTAGGCCGATTTTGCTGTATATTAGGGACTTCCTTGGGAGGAATATAAATCATAAAATTTTCCATTGATCTGTTTTTAAAGTGAAGAACGTGGAACACTATGTAGTAAGTACTTGACTTAGAGATTGAGCCAGGTTTTCTTTCAAGATTCTTAGGCAGTGGTGTGGTGGAGCCTGCAGGGAAGCTGCCTGCATCTCTTCCCTGATGCATGGTTCGTGGCTGTTGTCAGTGCAGAATGATGGTTCAGAAATGTGGAAAGGAGGGCTTTGTTTCTCATACTGGGTTGCAGCCTGCAGGGTGGCCATTCTGATGGCTAATGGTAGCCTTGGGCTAGAAGCCAGAAACAGATATTCTGAGGGAGTGGAAAGGGAGCAGGAACGTATGCCAAGCCAGGTGGCCGAATGTATGTGTTCGGTGAGCTGCAGGAGGCGTGGAGTATTTGCTAGAGAAGTGTGTGTCTGCACAATTGGGCTTCATGCTCCTTGAGACCCATGTTCAGAAAATGGTGGCATGAGCAGGATCTGAGGGTAGCGTTTTCGGCCCTCTGAGTCAAAAGGTGAAGCAGAGGAACAAAACCCCTCCCTGCGTGTCCTCCATAGGCTGGCCTGAGCCTCCCTGGCGCCTTCTTAGGGGCAAGTGCTGGCTGCTTGGTTGTTGAAGCCGCAGAAGATGGGGGAGCAGTCAGGTGGTTGTCACTGCCAGTGCAGTCTGCTGAAAGGGCTGGTTTCCGCTTAGTCCTTAGGGCAGAAAGTCTCATGCGGTCAGCACGGGAGGGGCAGAGCAGGGTGAGCCCCACCTCTTAGCCTGTCATGACTGGTAGCTTAGTTTCAAGGTTGCCTCAGGCTTCCTCGGCCAAGAAAGGGTCTGCTGAGTGAGTTGGGGGCTTAGAATTTGGTTCTTATTTCTCATTGTCTGGTAGTTTAGTCATGTAAAAGTAGTAGTTTCAACTGGAGGGTGTCGTTGAAAGGCTATCAGAACAATATATGCAGAAACTCTTAAAATATCGCTTAAAAGGAACTCCACTTTCATGACAGAATAAAAACAGTTCTCTTGAAAATCATCTCAAAACAGCCAGAAAAACAACAAAAGAGAAACCAAAGTTCTTTGATGAAGCTAGGGGACATCTGGAGCTCCAGCTGCAAACCTGTAAACTGAAGCAGATGAAGGAATGACAGCTGACCTTCTGGGATGAAAGATGGTGTCAGTGCCCGAGGGGGAGGGTGCCCACAAGAAGCAAGTCAGTTTGTTCCACAGAACCCCAGAACTCAGGAGGGGAAAGTGCCATGTCCCCAGTAGGCAGTGCCACACATGGGCTTAGGTGGCGCTCTGGCACAAGAGGCTTCTTTGAGCATGTGCAGTGGTTGGACCTCTGTGAGAACCTACACCCAGCACAGGGAGGGAACTGCCTATCCTTCAACTCGTGCTGGAGACAAAAGGAGCTAGGTCTGGAAAAACGGACTAGGCTCTTTTCGATTCAGGAAAGCCAGATGTAGAAGAGAGCTGGAGTGAAGCACAGAACTAAAAATAGGGGGGAGAGAATGAGTGTCCATGGTCTAGGGTGAGACTGCCTCTCTGTCACCTCCAGCCTCAGGCACCATCACCTCTCCTTCACCCCAAGGGGCAGCGCCACCTCCACCCCGCTTGGGACTTGAAGTCACTTCTGGAGAAACAAGTAGCTCAGATAAAAGTTTCATAAGTACAGGTATTTGAAAACCCCCATTAAAACGTTAGTCTGCCATCCATGATGGTTAATTTTATGTGTCAACTTGGCTGATCCCTGGTGCCCAGACATGTGGTCAGACATTATTCTGGATGTTTCTTTGAGGGCGTTTTTGAATGAGATTTACATTTAAGTTGGTGGACTTTGAGTGAAGCCAGCTGCCCCATAGGATGTGAGTGGGCCTTGTCCAGACAGTTGAAGGTCTGACTAGAACAAAATGCTGGACCCCTAGGCAAGAGAGGATTCTCCAGCACTCTGCTTTCAGACTCCAACTGCAGGTCCTTCCTGAGTCTCCAGCTTTCTGGCCACCCCAGGCAGTTTGTGGACTCATGAAGCCTCTGCAGCCAGTTCCTTGGAGTGAATCTCTTTCTCTACTTCTATACATCCTGTTGGTCTACTTCTTTGGAGACCCCGGCAATCCCCCATCCAGCCACTCCACACTGATTCCCACCATTCCGCAGCCCCTCCTGTGCACTGAGGGCAGCGAGGAGCTGTGCCTTGTGTGTGAGCACAGACCGGTAGCCCATGAGCAGACACGGCAGAAAAGCCCCAACTTGAAAGGTGGAGACCTGAACAAGTAGAAATAAAAACAAAGAGAAAGCAGGAAGTGGAAGAAAGCTTTGAAGAAATAATAATTCATAATTAATATCTTCAGGGAAATAAGAGATGCTGTTGCATCCAAGAAACAGGCAACATTTGATGGAAAAAGAGAGCTCTTGAAAATAAAAAGTATAATGGCTGAATTTTTAATAAATTCATGAAAATGTTTGGGAATCAAAGTCATATCTTAGAAAGCGGGCAGAAATAAGACAATGGGAGGGGAAAACGTAAGAAAGCAAGAGGATTAATCCAGGAGGTTCAGCATGTGACTGGTGGGAGACCTAGTGAGGGAGAACACACAATAGGAGGGAGGAAAATAACACAAGAATATGCTCTAGAAATGAGGGACATAGGCTGGGTGCTGTGGCTCGTGCCTATAATCCCAGCACTTTGGGAGGCCAAGGTGGGCAGATCACTGAGGTCAGGAGTTTGAGACCAGCCTGGCCAACACAGTGAAACCCCATCTCTACTAAAAACATACAAAAAATTAGCTGGGCATGGTAGTGGGCACCCATAATCCCAGCTACTTGGGAGGCTGAGGCAGGAGAATCGCTCGAACCCAGGAGGCAGAGGTTGCAGTGAGCCGAGATCACACCACTGCACTCCAGCCTGGGCAACAGTGCGAGACCCCATCTCCAAAAAAAAAAAAAGAAAGAAATGAGGGACATAGTTGCATATTGGAAAGACCTACCAGGTTCCTACACAATGAATGGAGACAGACAAATCCACATCATGCCCGTCATTGTGAAAGCTTAAGATAAAGGGATAAAGAGACAGTGCTTAAAACGTTAGACAAGAAATAGCCACGTGTAGCGGCATGCACCTGTAGTCCCAGCTACTTGGGAGGCTGAGGCAGGAGAATTGCTTGAACCTGGGAGGCAGAGGTTGCAGTGAGCCGAGATCATGCCACTGCACTCCAGCCTGGGTGACAGTGAGACTCCGTCTCAAAAAAAGAAAAAAGAAAAAAAAACTTTAGAGAGAAAAAGGTTATGTACAAAGTCCAAAAATGGCATTGGACTTTGCAACAGTTTCACTGAAGCTAAAAGATAAATGGAAGTGACTTCCAAGTTTTGAGTAAAAATGATTTCCAACATTGCATTCTGCCCAGAAAGTTACCAATTAAATGTGGAGTAGAGCAAAGACTGTTTAAAACATCCCGTTCCCCTGTACTCCATCTCAGGAAGCTACCAGAGTGTGGTGTCTACCACAACAAGGGAGTGCTCTAAGAAAGAGGATCAGATCCAGGGAAGAGGGGCTACCCAAACAAGAGAGGGAGCAGAATCCCCAGGAAGTTGACAGGTGCAAGTCCCAGGACAGCAGTGGCACAGAAGACCTGGAAAGCAGCTGATAATGGAGAGTCGCCTCCAGGGAAAACAAAGTCATAGTAGATTTGACCATGTGGAAAATCTTACCGAGAGACTTTTTACGGAACTGTTGGTGGGTATGAAAGAGCTTAGGTACTGGTTTAAAGAAAACTAAGCAAATAAAATGTTAGAAAGTTACTCCAAGAAAAACTAAAAGGTGTAAAAGAATATCTAATTCAGTATATTTACTGTTTCAGGAGCAAATAGTATTTGCATAGCATAGTCTGTAAAGAACACAGGATTATGGATGGTGAGCAGAGTGAAATTCTCTTGGGAAGATTAGAGGAAGGAAAGTGTCCCTCATCTGCCACAAGGGGAAGCCTAGAATCAGTGACTCAGGGCACAGCCGTGCATGGATTGTTTAGAAATACCGTGGTAATGTGAATAAGCAGCTAACAACCACCACAACAGAAAGGAACTCAGTTGTGTCCTAGGAAGGACATGGTCTGTTGGTCTTTGAATTAAGCTCCTCAATATTTTTTGACTTTTTAAAGTGGTTCAGTATTTATTACCTGTACGAAAGTAATTTTAAAAGTATCATGTAGCCTTTTGGAAATAAACTTCATGACCTATAGTTTTTAAAAAGCTAATACAGTCTCTAAGTGTGTATCAGGAAAAACACCTAAAGATTTTCTACTAAATATAGTTTTATTTCAATGAAATTTAGAAGTATTGATATTCCTTAAATTATCTTTCCTTTATTTTTAATAAAATTAACTTTTTGTTGAAGAAATGAGGTTTTTTATTCTGTAGGAGAAGATGTCATGTTGTAAACTTTGGTGCTTATGGAATGATGAGAATTTAAAGCAATGCAGTGTTTTATTTCAGTTTTGAGAGTACTTTACATCACCCCGACATTTGCCACCAAAGCCAAATGAAAACTCAGTGGCCAGAGACAGGTTCTCTATCTCAGACTTCACCAATATGCAGATTTATGTGGTGCTAACATGTCACTTTAAAGATATTGTGTGGTGTTAACATGTCATCCTAAGACGTTCTGTAGCGCTAATATGTCACCCTAAGACGTTTGTGTGGTGCTAACCCGTCACTCTAAAGATGTCATGTGTCGCTAATGTGTCACCCTAAAGAGATTGTGTGGCATTAACTTGTCACTCTAAGGATGTCATGTGGTGCTAACATGTCACCCTAAAGACGTGAGGTGTTAACATGTCACCCTAAGATGTTGTGTGGCGCTGTCATTCTAAGGATGTCATGTGGTGACATGTCACCCTGAGACGTTGTGTGATATTAACATGTCAGTCTGAAGGCATTGTGTGGCATTAACATGTCACCCTAAAGTCATTTTGTGGCATTAACATGTCACCCTAAAGACATTGTGTGACACTAACATGTCACCCTAAGATGCCGTGTGAGCTGGCATGCCACCCTAAGACGCTCACTTAGCCTTGCCATCTGACTCTTCTCACCAGGTTTTTTCGTGGGAATCTGTACAGTAACTTGAGACTATTTGAATGTTTTAAGTCCTTTTAAAAAAACAATGCCTCAAAATTTGCAAATATTTTCCAAATATGTTTTCCAAATACTTAGTCCCTGTAGTGAAACTTAAACACAAATTCAATAATGAATTCTAGTAGGTAACATTTAATGAGTGCCTTCAGTTAGTAAAAGCCAGTATCACCACAAATTGTTGGATGAAGGAGTGAGGCATGCATTTTTTTCTCCTTTGTTCCTTACAAACGTCTTAGGTGTTGAGTACTATGATTATTCTATTTTAGAGATAAAGAGACTGAGGTTAAATAATTTGGCTGAGTAACAAAGCCAGTATATAGATTTGGGAGAAGGGGGTACCTGGCTTTCTAGAAGGTGTGAGCCCCATGGAAGGATATCAAGTATTCGTATTTAAACAAAGCAAAGCAACAAAACAAAACCTACCTACTCCTAGGTTCACTTGCCATTTAATCATTTCCTTTATTACTCATCCACCAAAGAGGAGACAAAATACATTATAACACTGAGATTTCAAAAACTTGAAACAAGTTCTGCCTAAGTCTTAAATAACCAGACAGTTGAATTAATTCTAATTTTATGTGCTCTTTCATTTTCCATGTAATTGATGTTTTATTTTGTTAGCCGTGATACAATGTAAAAGAAATAACTTCAGAAAAAATAATTTGTGTTTTATTTTTGTTTGTTTAAAGCCAGCAGCAAAAGTGGACCAAGAAACTTTGACAGAAATGGTGAAACCCAGTATTGATTACGTGCGCCACAAAAAATTCCGGTCTGGGAATTACCCATCATCGTTAAGCAATGAAACAGACCGGCTGGTTCACTGGTGCCACGGTGCCCCAGGGGTCATCCACATGCTTATGCAAGCGTACAAGGTCAGTGCTTCCACTGTCACGGCCATCCCCTGTGTGGGGAGCCAGGTTTCCCTGTCAGGTTTTTGGTCTTGCTTTGGTAAGGCCATTTGACTGTACACTAAAAACCTTTTAGAATGAATGTTTTTACAAAATAAAGTCTTTGTATTTTACCACTCATCACCACTGCCATTAGTGCTACAAGTCTTTGTGTACGTATGTGATTGTGTGTGTTAACAGGGTTTATATTCATGTGTAAAAGAAAACGTAGATGACAGAGCAGTGATGAGATGATTTTCGTTCTAATGAGTATGGGTATCCAGTAAAGTAGTGGATAGGATTATAACCAAAGTGCTTTTTTGTTCATTTTCACATCATTTCATTTTCTTGCTTGAATAAGCCTTTATTGCTGGATTATTAATAATAATGATGATTGTCTAAGAGCTTTTGAGTTTAAAATTGTTATATTATTCTCAAGACATAGGTGGTACTCAAATTTGTATACATCTGGGATACTATAGGAAAATAGGCTGAACCTTCACTGATTAATTCTAATAGGCTTTAAATATGTTTGGGCATAATATTAACAACGCTATTGATTTCTTCCTGGACTAAGATTTATCATATAAGTTGAAAACCAGTGATGCTTCTTTTGTAATTTTATTTTTATTTAATACATCTGTATTTGTAATAATTGATGTTGGAGATTGTTGCTCATACATCAGAGTATACAACTGTAACACAATGATTGCTCTGTTCAACACAGTATTTTGGCCAGTTCTCTTTGTTTAGGATAGATAGATGGAATTAATGGAGCAGAACTCATATCTCTACCTGGAAATAATAAGAACTGATACCTGAGTCAATTTTATTTTTTCTTTACGGCCACCATAATAAATTACTCAGAAAAATTATGGGGAATTATCTCTCATGATTTAGGCTAATTTGTCAGAAATTTTTAGTCCTCCTACAACAACACCAAAAATATTCAAATCATATATAAGATATGAGCATTCAAGACAACAACTCAGAAAGTTATGACGTTTGGTCAGAGTGAAACACGATGAAATGTATTTTTTGAAAATAACATGTATCTTCCTAACAGTACCCTCACTTTTACATTAAAACATAATTCTGTTCAAATCACTGCCTCCCTTTTTTAGAGTTTTGGAGCAGTTGTAACTTCAGTGTCATAGAGAAACATCTGTAATATGTCCAACAATAAGGTGTGAGCACAATATTGACTGTACAAACAGGGGCCCTCTGATACTTAAAACAGATGTATAACTGCTAAAACGTGGAGGCTCCTTTTTGTCAAACTCCTTTTCCCTTCACGTGAAAGAGGCTCAGCCGACACAGCTGGTTGTTCTTGGTGGCTGATCTCTGCTGCCGGGTGTACCTTTCCAGTCTGTTTCAACAGAGCCCTGTGGAGAGCAAGCAGGTGCCAGGAACCAGGCTATCCTGTGAGGACCCTTCCTCCTGGGCCGTTTCATTTTCATGAGTTCTGCTGACAGTGGCCACCATCTGTTTTCACCACTGCTGGCCCCTTGGGAGCAAGCCAGCACGGCTCGGCCACTGACAGGCTGCAGGTGGCTGCGGCCAGCTCCTCCTGGCAGGGCTTCTGCACAAAACACCATTCAAACAGCTTGCCTTGCCCTGTTGGTTCCAAAACAAATTTCTCTCCTCCAGAAAGCATAGAGCCAAAGATGTCAAGATCCCATACTTAGTCTTTAAAATGTAATTGTGTCCTCTACATTAAGATTCTTGAACATGAGGAACAAGGAGGAATATCAGAATCTTCTGGGGGTAGGAAGGCATCAGTGGTAATTTGAAAAAGCATATATATTTTATATTTCAAAATAGCTAGAAGAGAAGATTTGAAATGTTCCCAGCATAAATAAATGATAAATGCTCAAGCTAATGGACATCCTGAATACCCTGACTTGATCATTACACATTATGTGCATGTATACCACATGCACCCATAAATATGTACAATTATTATATATCAACAAAAAATTTAAAAAGGAAAAAGCATGTGTAATATGGTCTTACAATTGGGGGTAAAAGTATATCCTCTTCATAGTATAAACTACAGAAAATAAGTGTAGACTGAAGGTCTCTGCCAGCGGGGAAACAGACCATGTGCTGCGGAGTCCGCACATCTGTTTGCATCCCTGAGTGGAGGGTGGGGTTTGTGTTTGACCAAGGCAGGGTGGGTGCGGTGGGGGAGGCAAAGCTAGGGAAGCACAGCTCCACACTGTTTTCTCTCAAGTTACAGTTACATTGAGAGAGCCTCCATTTATTAAAGCTGTCTCTTAAAATTAGGTAGGAAATGTTCAAGTTTTTTGTAATAACAAGTGCTAACATTTTCTTCTCCTGGCATATGAAGTCCTGAGTTGTTCAGGTGTGCTGATGAAGGTGTAAAGTGTTCAAGTACTTGAAAAAATATTATTAATTATCCTTTACAAAGAAAACTGTAAGTTCAGTCCAGACTCACAAAATTTGTTTTCCCTCCCGGTAGATGCTCATCATGTGTTAGTATTTAGTAGGGTATACTCTTCTATGTAGGAACGTGTATTACTTGTTAATTTAAAGTTATATGGTATTTTAGATGGCCTTAAAATGTAAAAGTTTGGCCAGGCGCCATGACTCACACCTGCCATCCCAGCACTTTGGGAGGCCAAGGCGGGAGGGTTGCTTGAGCCCAGGAGTTGGAGACCAGCCTGGGCAACATGGCGAAACCATGTCCCTACTTAAAAAAAAAAATACAAAACTTACCTGTGTGCGGTGGCACGTACCTGTGGTCCCAGGTACCTGGGAGGCTGAGGTGGAAGGATGGTTTGAGCCTGGGAGGCAGAGGTTGCAGTGAGCTATGATCATGCCACTGCACTCCAGCCTGGGTGACACAGCAAGACCCTGCCTCAAAAAAAAAAAGAAAAAAGAAAAGGGCAAGATTTTAACAATATTCTACATTGTATTAGGAATTGTATTAATTGTGAATGATTTTCTAACAAATTACATCTGTGTACATCCAGTTACAACTGGAAGCTATTTTGATGAGTAGTTACAGCCAGTTCTTGATTATCTGACCAAAAAATCATGGGTAACGGTGGCAAATTCTTCCTTCTGTTCACGTTTTGAGCCCTAGGGCATTAGCAATTTGTGTGGGTTTAGCCACTGTAAACAAATACATTTGTTAAATGAGATTGTATTTGGAAAGATAAATGTGATGTCCAAAAAAAGCATGTAACACCCCCACCAGAGTGACACCAGTGCAGTCCTTAGATGCTGAACTGAATTTGGCAGCAGCCACAGCATCACTGTTTACGCCCACACGCCTGCCCTGGGAAGCCCCAGATAGAACTGCATTGAGAGTGCCCCCTGGTGACCAACTATTGTATATATGTCAGAAAATGCTTTCATACAAATTCTGTTCTTGAAGCTTGTTTGCAAGTTGCTTATTTGAAACATGGAAAGTTTTTCAACAGGTATCAGAATTACTTGAAAATATTTTTCTGAACTATACTTTTTTCCCCCTTACTCAAGATTCTGATACCTTCCTAATTTTAAGTATCACTTAAATAAATGTACCATAGTTTATCATTGTTTTTCTTTCTTTTTTTTTTTATTTGAGACACAGTCTCACTCTTTCCCCAGGTTGGAGTGCAGTGGCGCAATCTTGGCTCACTGCAACCTTTGCCTTCTGGGTTCAAGCGGTTCTCGTGCATTAGCCTCCCGAGTAGCTGGGATTAGAGGTACACGTCACCATGCCTGGCTAATTTTTTGTACTTTTAGTAGAGACAGGGTTTCACCATGTTGCCCAGGCTAGTCTTGAACTCCTGACCTTAGGTGATCTGCCTGCCTTGGCCTCCCAAACTTCTGGGATTACAGGTATGAGCCACTGCGTCCGGCCAGTTTATCATTGTTTTTCATTAGTTTCCAGGTTTTGGCTGTTAGGAACAAGCTACTATGAACATTCTTGCACAGGTCTGTCTGGAGACACATGTCTTCATTTCTTCTGGGTTAATATCTAGGAGTAGAATCACTGGATCGGAGGGTAGGTGTATGTTTAGCTTTAGAAATTGCCAGACTTTCCCCACAAGTTCTGGTTGTTCTGCATCTGCCAGCACTTGGCGTTGAAAGTCTTTTTAATTTTAATTATTTTGGTAGGTTTTCATTGTGGTTTATTTGTATCTTCCTGATTGACCAGGGTTGATTAATTTTTGCATGTGCTCGTGGGTCAATTGTGTATCTTCTTTTGTTGAGTGTCTCTTCATATCTTCTTATTATTATTATTATTATTTTTTGAGACAGGGCCTTACACTGTCACCCAGGCTGGAGTGCAGTCGTGGATCTTGGCTCACTGCAGCCTTGACCTTTGGGGCTCAGGTGATCCTCCCACTTCAGCCTCCCAAGTAGCTGGGACTACAGGCACGTGCCACCACACCTGGCTAAATCTTTTTATTTTTTGTAGGAGTCTTGCTTTGTTGCCCGGGCTGGTTTTGAACTCCTGGACTCAAGCAATCTTCCTGCCTTGGCCTCCCAAAGTGCTGGAATTATAGGTGTGAGCCACTGTGCCCAGCTTGTCTCTTCATGTGTTTTACCTACACTGTTTTGTTTTATTTTTGTCTTTTTGCTATTTTTGTAAGAATTCTGTATATGTTCTGGTTAAAGTCCCCTCTGTCAGATATATATCTTACAAATAATTTCTCCCTGTCTGTAGTTTGCCTAATCATATTCTTTATGGTATCTTTTGATTAATAGAGTTTTAAATTTTGATGAATTCTATTTTTCAGTGTTTTCTTTTATGATAATTACTTTCTGTGTTTTGTCTAAGGAACCTTACCTACCCTCAGGTTATATAGATAATACTCTCCTTTAATCTTTATTGTTTTAGATTTTACCTTTAGGCCTGTCATCTATCTCAAATTAAGTTTTGGATATTACATGAGGTAACAAACGAGGTGGTTTTTTCTTTTAATCATAGGGATATCTGATTGTTCCCATACCTTTTGTAGAAAAGACATTTATTTTTCCTATTTGATTGATTTTGGTTCCTCTGTCTAAAATCAAATGACCTAATAAGCCTGGGTCTGTTTCTGGACTGTATTCAGTTACTTTGGCCTGTTTACCTACATGATATTACCATGTTATTTTTCTTATTCTGCATTTATTGTAAGTTTTGAGATCAGGTAACTTAAGACCTCTAACTTTATTCTTTTTCAGAATCACTTTGAATGTTCCAGGTCCTTTGTATTTTCATATAAGTTTTAGAGTCCATTGGTCAGCTTCTAAAAATGGAGCCTGTTGGACCTGGGACTACAGTCATGCACCACCATGCCTGGCTAATTTTTGTATTTTTTGTAGAGACGGGATTTCGTCATATTGCCCAGGCTGGTCTCAAACTCCCAAGCTCAAGCAAGGGATCTGCCCACCTCAGTCTCCCAAAGTGCTGGGATTATAGGCTTGAGCCACTGTAACTGGCCACAGCTGCTTTTTGTATATTGACTTTATATTCTGTGCTAAATTCATGTATCAGTTCTAGTAGCTTTTTTATAGCTTACTTGGGATTTTCTGTGTACACATATTGTATCTGTGAGTTTTCATCCTTTTCAACCTCTGTGCCTTGTATTTCCTTTACCGCTCTTATTACATTGGTTAGGATCTATAGTAGAATATTGAATAGAAGTGGTCAGAGTGGACATCTTTGCTTTATTCACAGTCATAGAAAAAAAATTAAATATTTCCCTATCAAGTATACTTTTAACTGTTTTTCTTAGATGCCTTTTATCAGATTGAAGAAGTTTCCTTTTATTACTGGGTATCATGAAGGGGTGTTGAATTTTGTCCTTTTTTTCCCTAGATTTATTCAAATGCTCCTATGGTTTTCCTCTTTTGTTTTATTAATATGGTGATTTTACATTGATTGGTTTTTAAAAGTTGAGTCAACCTTGCATTCCTAGTATAAACCTCACTTGGACATGATTTTTATCCTTTTCTTTTTATTAATATTCCTAGATTTGATTTGCTAATATTTAAAGATTTTTATGTCTCTATTAGTGCATATTTTCTTTTTCTGTAAAATCTTTGTTGTTATTAGGAATAGGGTATCAGGATTATGCTGGTCACATACATGAGGGGAAAGTGTTTTCTCTTATTTTCAGAAGGATTTTGTGTACAATTGGTGTTATTACTTGCTTAAATGTGTGTGGGAAAATTTTTTATTATGAATTCAATTTCATTAATAGAATCATTTTGCATCAACTTTGTAAACTGTGTTTTTCAATATGTTTTCTCATTTTATCTAAGTTGTCAAATGTATTGGCATGTTATTCATATCTCATTTTTTTAATGTTTAATACTGTCCGAAGTCTTTTATTCTTTTCCTTTTTTTTTTTTTTTTTTTTTTTTTTGAGATAGAATCTTGCCATTCCTGCCAGGCTGGAGTGCAGTGGCATGATCTTGGCTCCCTGAAACCTCCGCCTCCTGGGTTCAAGCAGTTCTCCTGCTGCAGCCTTCCATGTAGTTGTGATTCTAGACACGAGCTACCACGCCTGACTAATTTTTGTGTTTTTAGTAGAGACAGGGTTTCACCACGTAGGCCAGGCTGGTCTGCAACTCCTGACCTGAGGTGATCCACCTGCTTCGGCCTCCCACAGTGCTGGGATTACAGGCGTGAGCCACCACGCTGGCCTCCCTTTTATTCTTGATATTAGTAATTTATGTTTTCTCTCTCTTTCCTCAGTCTAGATAGCAGCTTTCTCAAAGTTTTATTGATCTTTTAAAGAAATAAACTTATAAATTTTAGCTTTATTTCCTATTTCATTGATTTTTCTTTTCTTTTTAAAACTTCCTTCTATGGGTCTGGGCCCAGTGGCTCACTCCTGTAATTCCAGCAATTTTGGCCTTCTCTGCATTAATTATTCTAGTTATCAATTCTTCCACTTTTTTTTCAAAATTTTTAGTTTCTTTGCACTGGTTATGTAATTCCTCCTTTAGCTCTGAGAAGTTTGATGGACTGGAGCCTTCTTCTCTCATCTCGTCAAAGTCATTCTCCGTCCAGCTTTGATCCGTTGCTGGCGATGAGCTGCGTTCCTTTGCAGGGGGCGATGTGCTCTTATTTTTTGAATTTCCAGCTTTTCTGCCCTGCTTTTTCCCCATCTTTGTGGTTTTATCTGCCTCTGGTCTTTGATGATGGTGACGTACTGATGGGGTTTTGGTGTGGGTGTCCTTCCTGTTTGTTAGTTTTCCTTCTAACAGTCAGGACCCTCAGCTGTAGGTCTGTTGAAGATTGCTTGAGGTCCACTCCAGACCCTGTTTGCCTGGGTGTCAGCAGTAGAGGCTGCAGAAGATACAATATTGCTGAACAGCGAGTGTACCTGTCTGATTCTTGCTATGGAAGCTTCCTCTCAGGGGTGTACTCCACCGTGTGAGGTGTGGGGTGTCGGTCTGCCCCTAGTGGGGGATGTCTCCCAGTTAGGCTGCTCAGGGGTCAGGGACCCACTTGAGCAGGTAGTCTGTCCCTTCTCAGATCTCAACCTCCATGTTGGGAGATCCAATGCTCACTTCAAAGCTGTCAGACAGAGTCATTTGCGTCTGCAGAGGTTTCAGCTGCTTTTTGTTGTTGTTGTTGTTGTTGTTTAGCTGTGCCCTGTCCCCAGAGGTGGAGTCTACAGAGACAGGCAGGACTCCTTGAGCTGCTGTGAGCTCCACCCAGTTCGAGCTTCCCAGCCGCTTTATCTACTTAAGCCCCCAGCCTCGCTGCTGCCTTGCCGCCAGATGGCAGACTGCTGTGCTAGCAATGTGGGAGGCTCCGTGGGCGTGGGACCCTTCCGGCCAGGTGTGGGATATGGTCTCCTGGTGTGCCCGTTTGCTAAGATCCTTGGTAGAGCGCAGTATTGGGGTGGGAGTTACCCGATTTTCCAGGTGTTGTGTGTCTCAGTTCCCCTGGCTAGGAAAAGGAATTCCCTTCCCCCTTGCGCTTCCCAGGTGAGGCGATGCCTCCCCCTGCTTCAGCTTTCGCTGGTCGGGCTGCAGAAGCTGACCAGCACTGATTGTCAGGCACTCCCTAGTGAGATAAACCCAGTATCTCAGTTGAAATACTGTCTTCTGTGTCGCTCACGCCGGGAGTTGGAGACTGGAACTGTTCCTATTCGGCCATCTTGCTCCGCCCCTCAATTCCAGCAATTTTGGAGGCCAAGGTGGAGGATAGCTTGAGGCCACAAGTTCAAGACCAACCTGGGCAACATAGACCTCATCTCTACAAAAAATCCAAAATTATCTGGCCATGGTGGTGCCACTGCACTCTAGCCTAGGCGACAGAGTAAGACCCTGTCTTAAAAAACATAAAAAATAAAAATAAATAAAATTTATTTCTATGGACTTTAGATTTACTTTGCCGTTTTCTAACTTTTTAAAGTGGAATCTTAGGTCTTGTACCTTTCTTTTTTTCTAATACAAGCATTTAAAGCTTTACATTTTCCTCTAAGCACTATTTTAGCTCCATTCCCAAATATTTTATGTCTTGTTTTCATTTTCATTTAGTTTTAGATAGTCCCTAATTACCCTTATGATTTCTCTTTTGATTCATGGGTTATTTAGGAGTGGGTTGTGTATTTTTCAGATATTTGAGAATTGTATAGATATTTTCATTGATTTCTGATTTAATTCCATTGTTACAAAACATATTATATACGATTTAACGTTTTAAAATTTACTTAGATGTATTTTATGGCTCAGTATTTAGTCTGTCTTGATGAATGTCCCACGTGCATTTGCATGGAATGTGTATTCTCTAGTTGTCAGGCATAGCGTGCTAGAAATGTCAGTTAGGCCAATGGTTGGATGTATCGTTCAGATCTTCAATTACAGAGGTCAGCGAACTTCCTGTAATGACCCGGACAGTAAATATTTTAGGCTTGCGGTCCATGCAATCTCTGCAACCACTCAGTTCTATCATTGTAACACAAAAGCAGCCACAGCCAGTGTGTGAATGAACCATCATGACCACACTCCAGGGAACTTAATTTACAGATCAGACTGTGTGGGCTTGCAGTGTGCTGACCTTCACGGATTTGTCTTACATATTTGTTTCAGCTGTTTGTTTACTTAGTCATGGGAGGAGGAGTTTTACAGTCTCCCAACTGTTTATTTTCTTCTCTTTAATTTTTTTACTGTTTGCTTCATGCATTTTGAGGCTCTGTCCTAATACATGTTTATGATGGTTATGTTTTCCTAATGAATTGACTCTTTTATCATCATGGAGTGTTCCTTTTATCTCTGGTAATATTCTTTGTCTTGAAATCTACTTTGTCTGATATTAATGCAGCTGCTCCAGCATTTTATAATTACTGTTTGCATGACACATCTTTTTGCTTTCAGCCTGTGTGGGACTTGTGTTATAGCTAGTCTAATAATCTCAGTGTTTTAATTGGAATTAGTTCATATATATTTAATATAATTATTGATGCGGTTGGATTCAGCTCTGCCATTTAAAATTTTTTTTAATGACATTTTGTGTTTTTCCTCCCTCTGTTTTTTCTTTCCTGCTTTTTTCTTTTTTTCTTTTTTCTTTTTTTTTTTTTTTTTTTTAGGGAGGTAGAGAGATCAGTTGGAAATTTTTTAGGATTCTGTTTTAATTTTTCTGTTGACTTTTTTTTTTTTTTTTTTTTGAGATGGAGTCTCGCTTTGTCACCCAGGCTGGAGTGCAGTGGTGAGATCTCAGCTCACCACAACCTCCACCTCCCAGGTTCAAGCGATTCTCCTGCCTCAGCCTCCTGAGTAGCTGGGACTACAGGCACGTGCCACCATGCCCAGCTGGCTAATTTTTGTATTTTTGGTAGGGACGGGATTTTACCGTGTTGGCCAGGCTGGTCTCAAACTCCTGACCTCAGGTAATCCGCCCACCTCGGCCTTCCTAAGTGCTGAGATTACAGGTGTGAGCGCCACCGTGCCTGGGGCTCTGTTAACTCTTTAACTGTATCTATTTGCATATTTTTTTTACTAGTGCTACAGGGGTTGCAATATATGTCCTTAGCTTTTCATAACCTCCTTAGAGTTAACACTGAGCCACTTCACATAAACTGTAAGAAACTCATAGGCAGGTGGTTCTGCTTACTCCAGAGCTTTGCACTCTATCTGCCATATTTATAAAATCTACGAATGTTGTAAACCACTGATATAATGTTAGAATTTTTGCTTTATTTTTAATTTAAAAAATTCTTTTTGAAGAGACAGGGTCCTCACTGTGTTGCCCAGGCTAGTCTCGAACTCCTGGGCTCAAGTGATCCTTCTGTTTCAGCCTCCTAAAGTGCTGGGATTACAGGTGTGAACTACCATGGCTGGCCAGAAATTTTGCTTTAAATAGCCCTGCATATTTTATCTTAATTGATACAAGCAAAAAAGATAGTTTTGTTATTTATTTATGTAGTGCCCATTTTTAGTGGTCTTTGTTTCTTCCTGAAGATCCTGATTTCTATCCAGTATTATTTCTTTCATCCTGTAGAATTTTACTTAGCATAGGTTTGGTGACAACTAATTGATTTTCATTTGTCTTAAATTTGTTTTTATTTCACCTTTATTCTTAAATACATTTTTGCTGGATGGGGAATTCTAGGTTGACTTTTTTTCTTTTTGGTGCTTTAAAGGCATTGTTCCGTCATCATCCACCTCTGTTGTTTCCAAGTCATTCTCTGCACTGTTCTCTTGTATAGAACGTGTGCTTTTTCTCTAGAGGCTTTCACGGTTTCCTCTTAATTTTTGGTTTTTAATAGTTTAACTGTCACGTGCCTAGATGTATTTGTATTTATCGTGCTTAAGATCCTTTGAACTTGAACTTGTAAACGTGTATCTTTTAGTACACTGGGTGACTGGCTCCTCTTTTCCTGCAGGTTCCTGAGGCTTTTGTTTTCTAGATTTCTTGTTCTTCTCTGTAATTAGGATTAGATGATTGCTATTTCCCTGGTTTTGTATTCACTAATGATTTCTTCTGTTATGTCCAGCCTGCTCGTAAACCCACCCAGCGAGTTTTGTAATTTTAGCTATTGATGTTTTTCTAGGTCCAGAATATCCCTTTGTTTCTGTCTTATTCTGCCTTTCTCTTCTGAGGGTTCACTAATGATGATTATAGTCCCCTTTTCATCTTTGAAGATATTTCTAATTACTGCCTAAAACCCTTGTCTCTATTTCTGATGTTTGAGTCACCTTGGGATCCATCCGTTTTGTAGCATGGGCGCACAGGCCCAGGTCGGGTGCGGCAGCTGACCTGAAGTCACAGCCTGCCGTGGTGGAACAGGGACTCTAGCCCTGTGTCTGACTGACTCCAGAGCCCTCGGGTTTTCCTTCGCATTGTGCTGTCTTTCTGCACTTTCTGTCCTGTACTGCCCAGGGAAACTTACCATTTGGGGGAGGTAATGTGGATAAGTACATGGATTTTGTAGCCCATGTATGATTGCTGTAATACAATGTGGAGAAGATGAATCTGTGATTTAGTCCAGGAGCTCTTTTCTGTAGTTCTGAATTCTCGGATGTCTCGCTGTTAGAAGTAGCTGTTTGCTTAGAGCATGAGTGTATGTGGTGGCAGGAGCAGACATGGTAGGCTGCTGGTGCTGAGAAGCAGCAGTGCAGGCTGCATTGTGGGCATGACTCTAGCAGCCTCAGCCTCGCAGGCACAGGGACGGCATGAAGGAACCCTGTTCGGTTTCCATGTGGACCCTCAGTCACCCGGGTTCCCACCAGCAGGGGCAGCTCTGGCTCACTAATTTAGGGCTGTCCTCACTCTGTGTGATTTCAGGACACAACCTCTCAAACAATATCTTCTCACCCATTAGCTTTGACCAAATATTTCCTTAGGATGGGAAAACATGTTTTCCTTTACAGTTCATTTTCAGAGGCTTAAGATGCAAGTGACAGGATGAAGTATGTGTGCTGGCACGATACCATAGAAAGAGTAATGGTTAATCATAGCCAAGAAATAGCTAGCACTTCCCATGTGCCAGGCACTGTTCCAGAAGCTCCAAGGATGTGATCACATCTTAATCTTCATAGCAAGCCACTGAGGTGAAGGACGGTCATCCTTTTATAGTTGAGAAAACTAAGACATAGACTTTTCAGTGACTTAGCCAAGGTCACACAGTTAAAGGGTGACAGTAGGGACTCAGGTCAGGCTGTCTGACCCCAGAGCCCACATCTTAGCTGCCTTTGTGACTGATAGAGGGGGTCCTGCTTCTGATTCCCTAACAGCCTAACTTTGGGAACATTTAATCTCCCTGGTGATTTGCTGTGCCTTTGTTTCCCACTCTGCCCTCTGTAGACACTGGTCGCAGTTCGTGCCCAGTCCCCCCACCTCCGCCATTTTCCTGCGACCTCAGAGCCCTTCTCGACTGAGTGCCCAGCTAATCAGTCACAAGTAGAGGGACCTGACCTGCCACCCAAGTAGTGATGACCTTTGTGCCTCTGATCCATTGTCCAAAACCCATTTGCACTGGAATGGGATGAGTTAGCAGGTAGACATAACTAAGAACAGACTCTGAGGAAAGGATCAGGAAAACAGTATATGGCATGTGAGGAGAAAGAAGAAAATGTACAAGGGAATCTCAGGAGGTGAAAACCCACAGCTTCTTCTTGCCGTCTCTTGCCTTCACTGAGCCTGCCTGTCTCTGCAGCTGACCATATAAACAACTCAGGGAGGTGATGCTTGCTCCTGGACCCCAGAAAGCTGTGTGCCAGCTTCCTTGGGATGGGTGAAGATGGATCTTGCCAGCCTGGTGGGGCAGGGTCCTCAGGTCCTGTTGAGGTGTACTGACCAGTGTGTTGGACATTCTTGCCCTGCTAACAGGGCCTCACTCTCTCGATGCCTTCTACAAGAGCAGAAATTTTAGAGCTATGGGACGTACGTGCCAAGAAACAAGAAAAACATCTTACCAAAAAGATATGGCAGCTTTAATTTTAATTTTAAAGACTAAATTTTAGAATTATTTTAGTAAAACTGTAAAACAGAAGGAGGACAAGGGGAATAGGCTGATGCGGGGGTCCCCAGCCCAGCCCCCAGGCTGTGAATTGGTACTGGTCTGTGGCCTGTTAGGGACTGGGCTGCACGGCAGGAGGTGAGCAGCAGCGAGCAAGCGAAGCTTCAACTGTGTTTGTAGTCGCTGCCTATCACTCACATTACTGTCTGAGCTCTGCCACCTGTCAGATCAGTGGCCACGTTAGATTCTCGTGGGAGAGCGAACCGTATCGTGAACTGCTTATGCGAGGGATCTAGGTTGCGTGCTCCTTATGAGAATCTAACTAATGCCTGATGATCTGAGGTGGAACAGTTTCATCCCAAAACCATCCCCAACTCCCCTTCCTGGCTGTGGAAAAATGGTTCCACAAAACCAGTTCCTGGTGCCAGAAAGGTTGGAGACCACTGGGCTAATGAATTGAGATTGTGAGATTCTATGTACGATGTTGCTGCTGTTTTTTGTTTGTTTGTTTGTTTGTCTGTTTTTCACCCCCAGTACCATTTCAGTTTTCCTAATATCATGCCATGTCCTAACCAGAAAGGGAAAGTATTTTGCCAGCTCGTCATTGAAACTGTCTTTTTAACACTGCTTTGTTTTTAATTTGCCAAGGTCTTTAAGGAGGAGAAGTACTTGAAAGAGGCCATGGAGTGTAGCGATGTGATTTGGCAGCGAGGTTTGCTGCGGAAGGGCTACGGGATCTGCCATGGGACTGCTGGCAACGGTTACTCCTTCCTGTCCCTTTACCGTCTCACGCAGGATAAGAAGTACCTCTACCGAGCTTGCAAGGTGAGGGTGGCTCTGTTGGAACTGCTTCCGAACAACCCTGAGTGTGCACAGAGTCCAGAAGTACAACTCCTGTTCCTTCTTTTAATCTGTTTCTCCCAACTCTGTAGCTTCCTCTTTTTCTTCTGACACAGCTTTGTCTGTGGCTTCTCTGGGCCACAGTGTCCCTGTCTATAGAATGGGGAGCACAAATGTCAATGGCTTCTGAAGAATATGTGTCCTGGAGTCACTACCTGATGAGAATTACCACCTGTGCCATTTATTGGCTTCATGAGTTTGAATGTGTCTCTTCTTCTAGCCTCAGTTTCCTCATTTGTACAGATAGAAAAAAAATACTACCCACCTCCTAAGGATGTTGCAAGCAGAACTGAGCTAATGTGCAGATCGTCTGTAATCATCCTGCCAGACCCTCCAGCGGCTTCCCATCGACTGTAGATGGAGCCTGCACTCCTCCGCCAGGTTGACAGAGCCCTGTGCATCTTGGCCCCCTCTGTGTCTCTGCCTAGTCTCCTCACCGTACCCTGCCCTCTAGCCTGCCGTAATACAGCCATGCCGCCCTAAGAGCGGAGTGTGTCACTCTTGTTTCCGCTGGACCTGTCGTTAACTCTTCCCTTCAGGAGCACTCTTCCTTCAGCATGTGGATGGTGGCTCTTGCCATGCTGATCTGAACTGTGACATTCTAAGAAGGACCTTTGAGACCCCCAAGTGGATGATCACTCAGTTGCTCATTGTATGTTTTTGCGTGTTTCTTGAGTATGTAGGCTGGTAGAACATAAGCTTCTTGATCTTGTTTGTCTGGGTCACTATTCTACACTAGTACTTGGAGCAGTGTATATCTCCTAGTAGAAACTCAGTAAACATGCACTGGACATGTGAAGATGAATGGCACAGAGCAAGACTCAGTAAATGTTTGCTAGTATTCTTATTATGTACACATTTCACAGAATGTAGTTGTGTGCACACAGAAAAAAGATTGGAAGAAAATACACTAAAGTGTGTACAGTGACCCTTGTTAGATGGAGGCATTGCGGCTGATGTGTTCTTTATACTTTTTGAATATCTGTTACTTTATGAAGCCTTTTCTCAACCCAAATGGAATGGGCCCCACCTTGTTGGTGCGCCGGAAAATGCACGCACATCTGTGGCTCCCCCACTGATGGAAGCATGCAGGAGGCTGTGGAAGCAAAGAGGGCAGGGCCCAATTTGGCATGGCAGGTCAGCAGAAGAAACTGCTGTTCCGAAGTCCCGGAGGTGTGAGCGCCCAGACACTATGGCTGGAGCACGGGGGATGGGGCAGAACAGGAGCCAGCAAGCGAGGAGCAGCTAGATTCCGCAGTCCTGGGCCAGCCTTGATGATGTGATGATGGTAGATGATTATGCAAATATGGACAATGCAGGAGGGTTGAGATGCCGCCGGTTTTTTAAAGATGAGGGGTTTTTCAGGTGGGCCAGGCAGGGGTGGCCTGCAGAGGTAGAATGCAGTTCTGATAAGGAGAATAGCCTGGGCAGAGCTGCAGAGCAGGAACCAGCTCAGTGTGTTCCTGACTCCATAAGCACTTCAGCCTTTAGGGTGCAAAGGGAAGGAAATGTGTGAGGAAAGGTGTGAGGAAGGAAAGGTGAAGTCAGACAGGTGGGTGGAGGCCGGAGAAAGTTAGTCCTTCCCTGTAGCCAGTAGTTCTCAACCTTGTACCACTGGGAAGCTTTCAGATAATGACTGGACCTCACTGTAGACCAGTTAAATGAGGAACCCCCAGCACTAATATTTTTCAAGCTCCCCCAGTAATTTTAGTAATCAGCTAGCATTGGATACCGATTTGGAAGATGGGGGCTCATGGAAGGGTTTGGAATCCATGTTCAGACTCCTCTTTTAGAAAGATCGCTGTGGTCCCAGTAGGAAGAATGAGGCGAACTTGGGTTTCCCTAAATAGCGGTTTAGTAATTAATGCAAGAAATGTTGAGTTATAAACCAAAGCATAGGTTGGGATAAAAAATGAGACATTTAGAAACACGTATGATGTAAAGCCCACAGAATTTAATGCATGTTTTTAAATGTGGAGAAGATGGAAATATCTGAATGTCTTTCTGTTGTCTGACTCGGAAAACTGGGTAGATGGGCCATCAGACAAGCTAAGAGTGAGCAGATTGGGAGGGTAAAAGCAGAGTGAGTTTCTTTTTACGTGTGCTGAACTTGATACTCCTCATGTTTATTACTTATGATTCTTAGTGTACAAATGACTCTTCAAATTATGTTAGCTTAGGCACAAAAGGGAAGTTTATTAAAACGATATGGAAATACCCATTGAAGAGGTCTAAGAAAAAAGGGTCAAGGAGCTCAGAGGAGACCACAGGAAGGGCTGAGAGCCAGGGGCTGTGAAGGTGGAGAGACTGCCAAGCAGCAGCTGTGGAGGGGCTGCGGTGAGAGGCGGCGCCCCGGGCAGGGCTGAAGCTGTTTCCCAGCTGGGGCCGGGGGAGCTGGCAGCTGCTGCTGAGGGCCGTTTTAGACCCAGGGTTTTTTGTTCAGGATAGAGCAGGCGTTTCGAGTTGCTTCTAGAATCGTCAGCTGAAGCGGCAGGAGGAAGGTGCCAGGGAGAACAGAGTGTCATTGAGCTGTTCAGTTTTCACCTCAGACTTCCCAGCAGCCGTAAGGCAGACCCCACTCTACAGCTGAGGCAGCCACAAGCAGAGGTGACAAGACTTGCTAGGCCTTGCCCCTGGAAGAGGGGGCGCAGGAGCCCGTGGAGCCCACACTGAATGCCCTACAGCTGGGGGTCCACTTCCCTAATTCCTGTGAAGACATTGCATTCTCATTTATTACCTTTTCACCAAGTAGAAACTCCAGTCTTAAAAAGGAATCCCTTTCTTTTCAGTTTGCAGAGTGGTGTCTAGATTATGGAGCACACGGGTGCCGCATTCCTGACAGACCCTATTCACTCTTTGAAGGTAAGAGTGAGAAAAATGCTATGGTTTAAATGTTTGGGTGAAATTGGTTCTCCTGCCCCTGTGGACTGGCACTGTTCACATTTGACCTGGCTCAAGTAATACTTCCAAACTGTAAAATAAGTCAGCAAATTAGCTTATTGCTGAAAATTATGTGGAATCTCCTCACCTTACCTATGTTTTTTGCTCCTGTGAATGTCTTCCAAGTGCTGTTAGGTTTTTTGTGAGGTGTCTCTGCAGACAGAACGTGGGCGGCTTGCTTTTAGCAATGGAAGAAATAGTTTACTCCTCTGTGTTTCATCTGTAATGTTGCGTACTTAATATTGGTGTATTCATGGGAAGCTTTACTAATTACTTAATATATATTTAATATTATATAAAGAAGTATGAATAATTAATATTGGCAATTAGAAATATTGGTAATTAGAAAAATAGCAAAAGTGAATATTGAAGAAGGTTCTGAAAAGAAGAGCACCGATAGGCAGTCAGTGAAAGCAGCAAGGATTCCAAGTCCACCAAGGGCACAGGGGAGGGAAGACTGGAGCACAAACAGAGAAGCCCCACAAACAGGCCCGGATACTCATTAGATTTATATGTGGGTGTGGGCGTGCTTTCTGTTTGCTAATATTTTGGTAAAGGTTTTTGCATCTCTATTCATGAAGGGTACTGGCCTATAGTTTTCCTGTTCTGTGCTGTCTTTCTCTGGTGTTGGTATCAGGGTCGTACTGACCTAACAAACTGTGTTGAGAAGTGTCTTTCTTCTCTTCTGTTTTCTGGGACGGACTGTGTGTTAATTGGTGGAAGAATTGGTATTAATGTAACTGAAATGTTTAGTAGAATTCTCTAGTACAAACTTCTAGGTCTGGAGATTTATTTTTCTAGACTTTTAAAAGAAATTCAATTTTTAAAATAGTTATAGGGCTGTTCAAGTTTCATATTGGGTGAGCTGTCATAGTTTGTAATTTTGGGGAAATCGGTTAATTGTGTACATGTGGTGAAATTCATATGTGTACGCTATTGGTAGTATCCCCTTATCATCCTCTGTCTACATCATCTGTAGTGGTATGTCCTGTTTTAGTTTTTATACTGGTAATATTTTTAAATCACTTTTTAGAAATATGAGCAGAAAATAGAGCATGTGTCACATCTTTTGCAGAAGATGATCTTTTTAATATTCAAAGAACTCATAAGGAAAAAGTACTTATTAGAATAAAAGTTTTAGTCCTCGATGTCATAAAAGTGCAATGCATTTGCATCAGATATAACAGAGTTAATGCCGGCACTCTAAATGGAGTTTATCTAGTTGATAATAGCACCTCCAGAGCCCCAGTGGGTCGAAAGCTTTGGACCCTAAAGGCAGGAAATTCATAGGTCACCTCCTTCCCCTGTGCCTCGCCAGTGCCTGGCAGACAGAACTGTGGGGGACTCTCACCAAATTCCCGTCGGGATGGAGGGATCATTAGTCCATGTGCCTAGCAACGCAGGCCATTGTGGCAAACTGGCTGGCTGGAAGAGCCACTGGGAGGGCTCCCTGGCACCTGGCGCCTCTTCTGGAGGAGCTCACTCCTGCTGGAGCGCGCCGCCCAGTGGATCTGCTGCCCACACACCTGAGCAGGAAAGCCAGGCTCGTCCCCGCAGGGCCTGCTGTGGGGCCTCCTATGCTCGTTATGGGTCCCTGTTTACTTCTCATGGGCACTCCTAGGTCAGTGGTTTTCTGATTTTTTAAATAAGTTTCTGGAACCCTTTCTTTAAACAAACTTACAGAGAAGGCTGGGAACACCCCAGATGACCTTCAGTAGGCAAAATGGGGAAACGGTCTGCAGTGTACTGTTCAGCAGTATGACGGGGCCAACTATGGACACGCACAGAACATGAGTGAACTGCAGGAACCCTGAAAGGAACCAGATGCAAGGGCTGTACACTGTGGCCATGCTCCTAAGAGTGCCAAAGCAGGCAGAAGTAATCCCTGGTGGACCAAGACCAGGCTGCCGGTTACCCCTGGGGGGACCACAGGGGCTGGAGGGACTGGAGAGGGGCACTTGGAACTTGTGGGGTGATGGAAATATTCCAGGTCTTAATCGCGTTTCTTTTGCACAGGTGTATATGCATTTGACAAACCCTCAGAGAAGTACACTTTGGATTTGTGTGTTTCATTGTACATCAAAAGAAAAACTGTAAACAAAAACCCTATAAGGGAGGAATTGTTCTGATTTGAGTGGGGACAGGAGACCTGGAGGCCTTGGTGGGCTACTAGCGCCTTCCCCATCCCATACCCTTCCTATGCTGCTGTGAGTCTAGTTGAAAACCCGCTGCTTAATTACTGCAGTGATTTGGGGTGGGGATTTTGACCAAATATCAAGAAGATGTAAAAGCAACTTTGAGCATATACAGGTTCTTGAGGGGAAGCTCCATGTGTAGGAGTATCGTAATTAGCAGCATCCATAAGTTCCATAGCGATTCTATGATGTCACCTTAAAGTTTCAAGATATAAGATTAAAGCCCAGTAACCAATTTTTAAAATATAAGACCGTGAGGAAAGCTGGTATTATTATATTACCTGCTGGGTGCTAAATATAAGGATATCTTTGTTTTTTAATGAAGTCATCTTTAGAGTCCTCAGCACCTTTCCCACATGCTTGCAGCCCCTGGTAAGGGAAATGATTAAAAGTCACTGTCTTAGACACTACCCTTGTGCCATTCGTAAGAGGCTCCTCATTTTACGTTGCAGGCATGGCTGGCGCTATTCACTTTCTCTCCGATGTCCTGGGACCAGAGACATCACGGTTTCCAGCATTTGAACTTGACTCTTCGAAGAGGGATTAAAAGGTGCAAAAAGACAACTAAAATACCCGTTTGGAACAAAAGCCACCAGATTGCTTAGTGCCTGACACAGAAACAACTGGGAATCCTGAAAGAGAAGCAGACACTGTCACAGGCCCCTCTGTTAGAGCATGAGTGATCGAAGCCATCCATCAACATTAACGGCACCCTCATCAGTATAAAATATGACTTCTTCACATACAGATTCTCTGTAGTGTTTGCATGTTTCTTGGTGTTTGTTGTATCCAGGTGTAAGTTGTTTTAAATGGAAGGCCCTTCTATTCCTGGGGGCTCAGAGCTGACCATGCATGAATGTATGGCAGTGTCCACTTTTCTGTATAAAATGTATAAAGTGGGGTTTCTTCCATATTGACAAACGAGGGAACAGATGATATCTATCTGGTATATCAGAAAGATTATCTAGGGTCTATCCTAGTAATAATACATTGTCAGCCTTTTCTGTGGCACCTTCCAGATGAGTATGAGGGAACCACCACTCCAAGGATGGACAGGAGCAGCAGTTCCGCAGGGGCGTGCTGGGGTGGTTTGGGAGGGCACAGCTGAACGCTTCCTGTTTGGATTTTGCACTCACCTTTGTGTTTTAAAGAAGCCTCAGGGTGCACTGTGGCCCTGTCAGGGCCCCATTCCCAGCAGAGGCTTCAGGTGCTTTGTGTAGGGTCCAGGGCAGCCGGAGCTTTGAGGGTGAGACTTCTGGACCCAAAGGGAGCTTTCCCAAGAAGCCTTTGGTGGCCACACTGTAGGCAGCAGTGACTAAGCACTGGCAGTTCCAGAACATTTACCCAGGTGTATGTTACTAAAACAGGCTCCACCTCAGTTTATCAGCGTTATAAGTTACTGTTCTAAGAAGAGTAAATACAGTTCCAGATGGGTTATTACAGATGAACAGAAAGTCACTCAGCTGGACTCATGTCCCTGCAATTAAACTTATTTCAACCTTTTGGAAAGTTATCAAAGTCTAAATTTGGAATGAATGCATTTCATATTTTTTGTCTACTTTTGGGTGGTAAGTACTAGCCCTCATTTATAGATATGAGAAACATAATGTTCTAACCAGCATCATTATGGTATTTGTGTGACTTTTATTTAAAAAAATGTGAGCAGTAATTTGGGTTAGCCTACCTTCATTCATTCTGTCACATAGATTTCAGTTTTTAGAAGGGTTTCTGTCATCCTGGAACAGGTGGTCTGGGACTAAGGACTTCTCATCTTGTGAGCTAAGGCTTGTGTCATGAAAGACAAGTGGACTCTCTTAACAGCCCAGTCTTCGTCTGCAGGGGGCAGCCTGAGCATTTCCCAGCCCCAGTGTCCACACCTCTCAGAAAGGAGAAAAAAGAATGTCAGTTTAGGAGAAAAGCCTCCTTTTTACTTGTGTGATTATGTGTGGAGCTGGCACCCTAAATGTGTGACATTCAGCTTCTAAACGATGCCTGGAGAGTCTCTTTGCTGCAGACACCCTTGCTCCTGAGTCATGATTATTTTCTTTCATGTTAGATTGACGACTTCTGTGAATAGAACTCATCCTGATCCTATTTTACCTGACCTCCTGGACCCGCGGATGGGCTTTGCAGGCAGTCCAGCAGCCCAACCTGCAGGCAGGATGCTGTCATCAACGAGCTGAGGGCAGCTGCTTTGCAGAAGACCTCACACGATGTCCAATCACATCCAAATAACATTGTTCCCATCCTCCCCACCCACCTCATCAAAACATAACACATCACAGCACTCGGTAGAGGTCCTGCCTCCCTGTTTCCCAAGGAAAGCAAGTAGGCAACACAGCCAGCACGGTGCTCTCCAGGGCGGCCCCTCTCAGAGGAGGAGGCAGCTGGTGCAGCCAGGCGTCTGCAGAGCAGCCACGAAGGTGGCCTAGGATCCAGGTGTCTCCCAGGTGAGTCCATCCACACACACATTTAAAAAATACTATTAGTCTTTCTAATACACTGAGGGAAAGATTTTTAAAAATCTGTGGAATAAAGGAGGAGATTTTATTTACAGATTTTTTAAAAAGCCACGTGGGTTGACACCTTCCTCCTTACCCACTAGATGTCAACAGAGGTGCTGTTCTGTGACTCTGCATTAACCCCTGCCTCATGTCACATGTGCTGCTGTGTGACAGTAATTCCAGCTCAGTCCCTGCAGGCAAAGGAGAAACGGGACTTCACAGGACAGAGGATTGACAGAAGTCAGTTTAAGGGAAGTGTTTGAATCAGACTTTAGTACATCTCATTCATTTCTTGGATTTGTGTTCACAATTGTGTTCTCTAAAATGTGTCTAAATTTTAAAAATATGTACATGCATAATGTCATTTTAAAATATGAAGGAAGGAATTTGATGTCCACAAAAAGTGTTTGAGGTTCTTTGGTTTTGTTAGTAAAAGCCAGTTCTGTGGTGTTGACCTATGGAATCATCATTCATTTTCATTTCTCCGTGTTTGAGAGTGACATGGGTTAGGAGCAATGGCATCTGTTCCGAAGGTTGGATGCTTCACTTAAAAATGTGACAGTTGTGGCTGGGCCTGATTGCTCACGTCTGTAATGTCAGCACTTTGGGAGGCCGAGGTGGGCAGATCACGAGGTCAAGAGATCCAGACCATCCTGGCCAACATGGTGAAACCTGTCTCTACTAAAAACATTAAAATTAGCTGGGCGTGGTGGCAGCCACTGTAGTCTCAGCTACTGGAGAGGCTGAGGCAGGAGAATCAATCACATGAACCCAGGAAGTGGAGGTTGGAGGTTGCACTGAGCTGAGATCACACCACTGCACTCCAGCCTGGAGACAGAATGAGACTCCGTTTCAAAAACACAAAAACAAAACAAAACAAAAAGGCAGTTGCTTGCGTTACAATGTTCTAGTTGCAGGTCTCTTCTTCTTTCTTTCTTTTTTTTTTCGAGACTGAGTTTCGCTCTTGTTGCCCAGGCTGGAGTGCAATGGTGTGATCTCGGCTCGCTGCAACCTCCACCTCCCAGGTTCAAGCTATTCTCCTGCCTCAGCTTCCCGAGTAGCTGGGATTACAGGTGCAAGCCACCATGCCTGGCTAATTTTGTATGTTTAGTAGAGATGGGGTTTCACTATATCGGTCAGACTGGCCTCAAACTCCTGACCTCAGGAGATCCACCCGCCTCAGCCTCCCAAAGTGCTGGGATTACAGGTGTCAGCAACTGTGCCCGGCCCTAGTTGCAGGTGTCTATACGTGCATTCTTTTTGATTCCAACAAGACCTTTGGAACCCTGGGTGAGAAGAGCCGCATCTATCGAGCTCCCTCCTTGTGATGGGCCCTTTGTTTTCACAGCAGCTCTGGGAAGGGGGACTGTTGTAAATACCACTTTCTCACAGTCGAGACAGTGCCGGACTTGCCCAGCGTCTCACAGCCCATGCGTGGGACAGTCGGGTCAGACCCAGGTGCTGCTCATGGTGCGCCACTCCCTCTTCCCTGGGTGCTTGATGCAGGAGGAAAGCCACGGAAACCCCGGAGGGCTCTGCCACGTGCCCATGAGCACATGGCTAGTGAACAGAAAAGCAGGGCGGACCATGTAGGGCTGCTTCCTCTGGCCCTGTCATGTCTCCTCCCCCGCGGCCTTCTAGGTGGGGAGGGACCCTACAGCCATTTGTCGGAATTGAAACTGCTTTTTAACTTAGTATTACTAGGCAGTTTTCACATCTGTTGCTTCATTTGCTAAATTTACAAAAACAATAGTCCAAGTTTAAAGTCCAGGTTCCCTAAGACATCTTTACAAACCATCTCCACTCCCACCCAGGCTCTGTGCTGCGGCTTCTATGGCCCTACCTTTCGTGAGCCTCATAGTTTGGTGAGAGGCTGGATGTGTGATGTGGATGGGACTGTTGGTGGTCCTCAGGAGGCACAGGCCCACTACATTGCACGCAGAATTCTGCGTGCACATGATTACTGACCTGGAGAGACAGTTCCCAGTTTTCATTAGCGCTTCAAAGCAGTGTGTGACCTGAAAAAGTTGAAGTGTCAGGTTGGGAGGTAAAGAATGTGTGTGGGCCAGCCGGGCTTCAAAGCATGGAGCCGGGGGTGCTGTGGGAGGTGGACATGGCCGCAGGATTGGATCAGGAGGTGCCGTCGCATTTAGGAAGACCCCTCCTGTAGTGGAAGATGCTGCCAGCAGGTCCTGACTTTTCCACATCAGTGTCAAGTCCATCGTGACCAAGGCCCTGGTGCCTGTCAGCGTCTTCTCTGCTTCCCGGACACGGCTGTGGGCATGGGAAGTGGTGGTCCACGCAGCACAGCATGCAGCCCTGAGTGAACCGGCCGGTGGGCTTCTGGAAGGCTATTCCATCCATTGTCTCCTGTCAGAGGCGGGGCTCCTGTATGATCCTGTTTTACCCAGACTGCAGCTCCCTGCAGGCCAAGGCGTAGGGACTCAGATGCCTGGGGCTATCCTGAGATCAGTCAGCTTCACAAATCTCACTGTCCCCAGCTCCCTCTCGTCTGGAGGTGGGAGGCGCGATTTTCTTCCACTCAGCAAATGCTTACGGAGCAGCAGCACTGTGCCAGGCATTGTGCTGAGTGCTGCGAGTGGAACGATGAAAAACCACCCTGGCTCCTGTGCTCAGTCAGCGTCACATCAGGCCTGAGGAACCTCTGCGGCGCGGTAGAAGCCGCGAGCTGAGCTCAGACTCAGGGTGCCTCCCTCAGAAGAACCCCGGAGTGTTCCTCTGCAGTGAGGTGAGGACAGCTAGCTTCTGGGTGAAGGATGTTGTACGCCTCTTCCAGATAACAGCAGGAGGCGGACCAAAGGAAAGTGGGGGTCAGCTCGGCCTTGCAGTGTGACACCTGGTGGGCATGAAGGTGAAGGTGGTAGTCCCTGTTGTCAAGGAGTATATGGTCTACAAAGAAAGTAATAAATATATATTTACATTTTACAGCCAAGCCTGGTGTGTGTTAAGAGCAGAGACTCTGGAGCCTGGGAGCTTGTGTTCACCTCTGAGCTCACCTGCTCCCTGTGGGAACTTGGGCAAGTGATTTCTTGAGCCTCCGTTTCTTTGTAAAATCGGGACAATGGTAATATCTATCTTACTTGGTTGGTGGGAGGATTTAAATAAAATGATACATGGGAAAAGCCTCTAGCCCACGCAAGTGCTCTGATGGGGCAGGTGAAGGTGCTGGCGACTGGCTTTCATGTGAGGAAGTAGGCTCGCCTGCCTGCGTCGTGGAGGGAAACAGATCTGTCCTGCTTCAAAGTCTCATGCCTCATCACAACCCCATGTCAGTGCTCTGCCTGGCAGCCCCGGGCTTTCAGACAGTTGTGCATGCGTGTGCGCGTTCATGTGTTTGCGTGTGCGCGTGCGCGTGCATGTGTTTGCGCGTGCGTGTGCGCGTGCATGTGTTTGCGTGTGCGTGTGCGCGTGCATGTGTTTGCGTGTGCGTGTGTGCATGCATAGGTGCGCTGGTAACCGCCCCAGGGTCCTTCAAGAGGAAAAGATGCTGCAGGAGCAAAGATGTCCGAAGCCACAGTTTCAGGCTTATTCAAAATCCAGGAATTCAGAGAGACCAGGGTCTCAGCTGCTCTGGTGTTTTCTTGGGCGCCCCAGGGAGCTTTCCCTGGTTCTGTGGCCCTCTCCACCCTCCTCATTACTGTACAAGAGAAACTTGTGTCTTTCATAGGATCATCCAGCAGATGCGCTGCTGCTCACATGTTGATAAGGATCTTACCCCATTCTTAGGGTATTGCCCATAGGAGAAAAAAATGTGTCCCGAGCAGCATAATCTCACATTCACCTGTAAGTGTATAAGCATTCCTAAAGTTCCAAGAACTGACAAGGCCAGGCTTTCAGACCATTCCTAATGAAGGTGGCAAGGAAGTTACTAAACACTGTGCTTGGCTGCTGGAAACTAGGTGTGATCCCCAGGACAAGAGAGGGTGACCTACACACACCCTCTTGACAAGCCAGAGGTGGCCTGGCTCCCGAGGAGCCCTCACGGAGGCCGCCTGGTAGCTGTAAGGAGGGCCACGAGCATCTGCAGTGCCTGCTCCCTCACGGCAGCTGAGGAACTTATCTTGAGTCCTTGTGTGCCAGAAAGACGTCTTTCACCTGCTCTGACACTGAAGTCATGGTCTGACTGCTTATAGGATTCTTGACGGGTTATCACTTTCCTACTGATATCTCAAGGCGTTGCTCTGCTGTCCTAAACCTCCCATTGCTGCCTGTGGGGATTTCATAGCCATTGGGATTTTTGTTTCTTTGTATTTGATCTTGCTTTGCAGGTTGTAGGATTTTCTTCATCTGATAATAGGCCTAGTCCTGGTTCTTCATGGGCCCTTCCAATCTGTAAATTCATGTCTTTCAATTCTAGGAAATTTTCTTGAGTTATTTCTTTAATGCTCCCACCCTCTGTCCTTGTCTCTTTTACTTGAACATCTGTTATTTGGATGTTAAACCTCTTAATATAATTCCTGATTTTCTTTCTTCTGTTTTACACCGTTTTGTCTTTTTACTTTACTTTCTGAGAGATTTCAACTTTATCTTCCAGTACTTCTATCGAATGTTTCATTTCTTTTTTCTTTTCTGGAATTTATTTTTCATTTCAGTGTATCTTTTATATATTATCCTGTTTGTATTTCTTTTTCTTCTTTTTTTTCTTTTTTTTGGAGATGGGCTTTCTACCTTGTTGCCCAGGCTGGAATGCAGTGGAATGGCGTGATCTCAGCTCACTGTAGCCTCTGCCTCCCAGGTTCAAGTGATTCTTATGCCTCAGCCGCCCAAGTAGCTGGGATTACAGGTGCCCCCAACCTCACCCAGCTAATTTTTTGTATTTTTAGTAGAGACAGGGTTTCACCATGTTGGCCAGGCTGATCTTGAACTCAGGTGATCCGCCCACCTCGGCCTCCCAAAGTGCTGGGATTACAGGTGTGAACCACCGCACCTGGCCCTGATTTGTATTTCTTGGTTTTGGTGTCTTACCTCTCTGAGGATGTTAATTTATCCAACTAGTTAATGTATCCAACTGAGTAAGTGTTTACTCAGCACCAGACACTATGGGGGCACTTGGAATCCATCAGTGAAGAAAACAGGCGAAGGCCCTCACCTGAATGGGTCTGCAGTCTAGCAGTGGGAGACAGACAGTACACAGAAGTGTGCACATTTTCTTATATGTTATAAGGTAATAAACGATACGGAAGAAAGATAAAGTAAGCAGGATCAGAGAGACTGATGGTGGGAGGTACACAGAAGGCTCTTTCAAACAGAACGGTAACTGTGACCCTGAAGTCAACACTCAGAGAAAGTGAAGAGGCCGGCAGGTGAATAAGTGTGGACAGGGAGCCTCACACAGAGCAGGCCAGGCAGAGGCCCCAGGGAAGTACTTCTCACTCGCTGCAGAATCGCAGGCCTTGGAGAAGGCACAGAGGCCTTGAAGGCCATTCTTAGGAGTTGGGCTCTGACCATGGGTGAAACAGAAAGCTCTGGAGGGCTGTGAGCAAAGGAAGGCATTATCTGGCCCATGTTGTAAAGGGATCACTGTAGGAACACGGGCAGGAGCAGGGACCCAGGCAGGGGGTCCAGGAGGGAAACGGCCGTGGCTCCGCAGGTGCGGGTGGTGAGCGGAGTCGGAATCTAGAAGGATCTTGAGCTGGAGCCAGCAGGACTTCCTGGCAGTCAGGGGCAGAGTGAGAGAGTTGTCAGCCGTGGCTTGGGCACAGTGGCCAGACATCTGGCAGGGCGCCAGAGGCTGAGGCGCTGGAGGCTGGGCTGGCAGGGACGGGCTGAGATGGAACCCGGCTGTAGGCACATTGAGCTGGAGGTGGTTTATTAGAGGCGGGCGAGTCTGGAGTTTGGAGGGAAGTCTTTGATGAAGGTGTCACTTTGGAGTTGTTTGCTTATCGATATTATTTAAAGGCAGGAGACCTGATGAGGTTACCAGGGAAGTGAGGGGGACGAGAGAGGGAAGGGAACCAGGATGCAGCCCTGGGCCACAGCTGCAGAGAAGAGGAGAAGGAGCAGTCACTGAGGTGGGGAGGCAAGAGTCTGTTTCCCTGGAAGCCGTGCGTAGGAGAAGGGAGGGGTCACCTGTGTCCGAGGCTTCTGATGCATGAGACGAAGGCCAAGCACTGGCCATCGGAGTCAGTGTGGAGGTCTGTGGTGAACTCCTCAGCAGCACAGGCAGCACTTGACAGGAGTTTCGTTGCAAAAGGTAGGACAAAGAGAGTCACAGCTGGTGAGTGAAATAGGGTCAAGAAAAACTTTAAGTTCAGAAAAATAACAGGATGTTCGTAATTTGATGGGAACGATATAATGGTCAGTTGGAAAGAAGAGGTGATGTAACACAGGACACAGTGGGAGTGCTGGAGTGACTCTCCAAGAAGGCAAGGGCCTGGCGGCCGGTGCCCCAGGACTAGGGATCCGACAGGAGCGCCCACACCACTGTGGGTGAACAGTCACCGGTGGGCGCAGGGGCGGGGTGGGAGCGGTGGGCGCTGCCTCCGAGCTTCAGTTCTCAGTGAAGTAGGCGCCAGTGCAGCGGCATCTGCTGCCTGAGGATGGAGGAGGCGGAGGTGCTGGTATTGAAGGCAGAAGAGAAAGTGTGAAAGCGCCCAGGAGGAGAATGAATGAGCTGTTCTCCAGCTGCAGCCTGCCAGAGAGCACCGAGTGGATCTGCCAAACACAGACTGCTGAGCAGGAATCTGATTCAGTAGGTCTGGGTGGGGCTTAAGAACGTGTATTTCTAACAAGTTCCAGGATGACACTAATGCCGCTGGCTGGGGACCCCACACTTTGAGATGACACTGGTCTGGAGGCGGGTTGCATGGTAGCCTCAGGGGCTCCTGTGGTCACCACTGGGGAGAGCGGGTGGCACGTTTGTGCGTTCCTTGCCAGGCATTCAGCTTGCCATTTAGTGTATCCCACCTGCTTTTTCCTGCATGGGGGCTCATCAGCTGTCCTCGAGCATACACATAGTGACATGCTGCAGAACAGTCGTGAGTGGGGACAAACGCTGAGTGGAAATGCTGGCCGGGGTGGCTCATGTCTGTGAGGCATGATCTGGCTGGACCTTTTAGAGGGGCCCTGGCATCAGTTTTTGGGATTGGCAGCTCCTGCTGAGCAGGCTGCCAGCCACCTGCCCTTCACAGTGGCACTCTGACCTTCACTCTAGGCAAGAGACCGTCCGTTTTACTTTTTCAAGCAAAGGGCATCTGGGGGCTGGCTGACGTCTAGCCTGCCTTTAAGCCAGCCTCCTCACTGCCAGCCAGAGGCCTGAGACCTGGGGCCACGCGTCCAGTGACTGATAGCGGCTGGGCTCAGGGCTCACCTGCTCCTCCGTCCTCCCACAACCTCTCTGCTCAGCTGTTGGTCACCACTTGCTTCCTCTGCTTTTCGGCTTCCCCAGTTGAGCGGGTGTCTCCTGCCCTCTCACCCTGAGCTGTCTGTGGGGTACGCCGGCAGGCCTGCCTGGTCTCATGGACCCTGGGAGGGAGCCCAAGCATGTGCCCAGCACAGGCTGTCCCTGGGCCCACACACAGACCCGCTGCCCCCGAAGCCTGCTGGGTTTGGGGACCAGAGACAGGCCAGATGTATTTAAGCCCATGAGGGTTTGCATCTCAGTACTTTTCCTGGGACTCTTACTGGGCAGTACTGAGTACATGCCGCTAGCACAGTCATCACACGGATGTCCTGTGCCAAAACCATGTTCAGGGACCAGAGAGGGGCACGGAACACACCCAGATGACTCTGCATTTCTGAAATTTTCTCACATGGAATTATTTTGCTAATAGCTTCATTTTGTGATTCTATCCTATATGGAAAGCCTACCTTCAATCTTGTCAGATGGCAAAGTTCACAGACCATTTTCTGTTTCTAAGACCGCCGGCCTGTAGGCTGCTTGCCCGCTCTGCAGATGGCTGTGTCTCCGCAGCCCTCCTGGAAGAACAGCCCTCAAGGGCTGCCCGCATCAGAAGGAGGTGGCCGGGGAGGAAGGAAGGGGGAGGAAGTGGGAATTGCCATGGCCTGTGATACAACTACAAACCCAAAAAGCCTTGCCCCTCTCCCTGACTTACCTCCCCCAACTTGAAAAGTGTGAGGCCTCACAGACATCATCTGCTGATGCCTGAAACTCCTGTATTCCACATCCAGAGACAAGCGCACAGTTCAGGTGCCTGGGCAGGTGAGGGTGTGGTTCACTCGCAAGAGTGGTCTCTGGCGTTAGACTCTCTGTGTTCCAATCTGGGCTTTGCCACCTTCAATACTGCCTTACAGGGTTATTGGGAGGATTAAATAATTTGAGTAACGCACCTAGCACGGTAGAAATGTTCAATACCTGCCACTTTTAAATTAAGGATTAAGTAATGGACATCAGACAGTTTTCTAGGGAAAAAAAGTTAATCATGGAACTAGTTGCTTCTGCAGCTGCGCCCCATCAGGGAGCAGTAACGCAGCCCCACCCTCACCCCCCAGGTCATTGTTTCTTTCTGCCAGACCTGCCCCACTTCCTTGGTTCTTCTGGGAATAGCAGCCCCTCCCTTCAGGAACTGCACTTCCCATTCAGATGAAGCAGCTTCAGCACACACACGCCTCACACATGGCTGGCTCTTCTGGGGAGATGTGGAACTTAATCTAAAATTACCACATTTTGAGTCATCAGTAATGTTCCCAGTGGCCTACTCAAGGGATATGGCAACAGGGATTCTTCATTCTCTTTATTCTAAGCTCTGATACATTTAATGGGTTTAATCGCTTGAGTGCATTTCATTTCTAATGTATAATAATAATATTGACCATTATTGAGCTGTGCAAAGCCCTTGATAAGCATCATTGCATTCAATTAGCCTGTTTGGCCCTGTTATAAGCCTGTACATAGGCTTCTCAGGCACAGTTTGTGACATGTGAGGCAGCTGAGGGTGGGTAGAATTGCCCAGGGTCACACAGCCAGTGAGTTGTGGGGCAGAGGTTCCATCAGACCTTAATTTATGAGAGTAGCATCCAGACCTTTCAAAGTCAAGCATAAAAACTGGAACTAATCTACATTCTCAGAAGGGTGGAGGAAGATGGGCTATGAGATTGGACTGGAGAGTGACATCACAGCATCGAGAGCTCCGTGGACAGAGACAGCAAAGTAACGCCAGAAGACATGCTGAAGTCAAAGCATTAAATTGTGTACACAAGCTATACATTCGTGTCTTACAGCCTGTTCAAACAAGCGGCTCGTCAGTGCCTCAACCTGACAAGGATCTGAAGGAATAAGAGAATGCAACTGGTACTGCTTTGTACCCAATCAGTTAATGAGTCTAGGCAGTGATCGTTGGTGGTGCTCTGGAGACAGGCAGACATGCGTACCTTCTAATGGAAATACACACCACTTCTGAAGTAGACCTAAAAAATAAAACACCCCTAAATCTGATCAAGCTTCTCTATCTACCAATTTATAAGAAATACAGTGGCAGAAGGCAGAGGGCAGAGGAACTCACTGGAAAATACCATGAGGACGGATGTAAGAGGCTAGACCCAGACAGTGTGTGAAGCCGCAAGACAAACGACCTGGTTTCTTTAAAACATAAAAAGCAAATGGATGTAAAAAGGGACAAAGACAGAGAATTTAGGTTCAAAAAGATAGAAATTTCATGCTGTGAACCTTATTTAGATCAGATACAAGCAATTTTTTAAAAACATAAATGTAAATTCTGGTTGGATCTGTAAAGACATGAAGGAATTATTGTCACTTTTTTTTTTTTTAGGTGGAGTTTTGCTCTTATCACCCAAGCTGGAGTGCAGTGACACAATCTTGGCTCACTGCAACCTCCGCCTCCCAGGTTCAAGCGATTCTCCTGCCTCAGCCCCCCGAGTAGCTGGGATTATAGGCGCACATCACCACACTCAGCTAAGTTTTGTATTTTTCACAGAGACAGGGTTTCACCATGTTGGCCAGGCTGGTCTCAAACTCCTGACCTCAGGTGATCGCCCACCTCGACCTCCCAAAGTGCTGGGATTACATGTGTGAGTCACTGTGCCTGGCCTATTGTCATTTTTAATTCAGATTGATATGTGCCTGCTGAAATATTTATAGATGAAATGTTCGGGATTTGCTTCAACATAATTCAGGGAAGGGCCAGAAGGAGTGTAGATCCACAAACAAGACTGGCCCTTTATCTATTGCTGTGTGATAAATCACCCCACAGCCGTAACTTCTTTATTTTATAATTTATCTACTGTAGTCTAGAGCTTTGATGATGGTTTGGAGGCTTGTCCCATGTCATCAGCTTAAGTTAGAGATCATCAGACAAGAGTCATGTTGGATTATGGGCCCACCTTATTCCAGTATGACCCCACCTTGACTAGTTACATCTGCAATGACCTATTTCCAAATAAGGTCACATTCTAAGAGTCCAGGAAGGACATGAATTTTGAGGAGACACTGCCCAACCCAGTACATTCTTCATGTGTGTCTGTTCACATGGCTGCTTGAGTCCCTGTGACATGGCAAGGATCCAAGAGAGTCCAAGGCAGAAATTGCAACTTGCTTTATCAGAAGTCACACACCATCACCTCCACTGCATTGTATTCCGTGTAGAATTGACTGCACAAGGGCACAAATATCAGGAGGCAGAGAGGATTGAGGGCCACTCTGGAAACTGGATACAGGACTCACATCCCTCCACCTGAAAAATACACTCTGCCCTCCCCAACCCCCATGTGTCCATCCCATTGTGGCGTCAGCTCTGCTCAGTTGCTGGGGCACAATGCCTGCCAGCTTTGTAGAAGCTCTTTTTTGTTAATCTAAACAGTTGTCTGAGGCATGACCCCAGAATTTTCTCTTAACAAAACTCTTAACAAGAGATTTTACAAGCTATACCCTTGATTTTCTCTTTATACCATATTTTTCTGACAGGACCCTGGGTTTTGGTTTTGCCTGGAAGCCATTTCTTAAATTTGGCATTATTTGCCATCTGGAAGGTCTGAGAATTTTGAAGCCAGCCTGACTCCTTTATGTTTAATCGCCCTGTCTTTGGCTTCTTTCTCTGACATTTCTCCTTTCTCTTTATATAAAAAGAGGAGGAGCCAGACAATATCTTTGACCTTCTGCCTGGAAATTTCCTGATAAGTCACTGGGTTTATTAGGTACATTTTCTATTTTCTCTCTTGGAAGATGTATCTTGCATAACAGAAGTGGGGGAAAACCATTTTGTCATATCTGCTTTAGCACATGTGCTCTTTCTTTTGCTCTCTTTCTCACTTTCTCTCTCTACACACACACACACACACACACACCTGCTGCATCATTTGAAAATAAGCTGTAGACACTGGGACCCCTTACTCCTACACATTTCATATGCCTCTTCTCAAAATAATAACCTGCCACATAGTCATAATACCAGTATTGCACCTGAGAAAACTAACAATGATTTTGATAATATTATGTTGCATCCAAGCCATACTCAGTGTTCCCCCAATTGACTTTGAGGTCTGTATTGTTTTTCAATCAGGATCCAGTCTAAATACATATTTTATTTTTCTTCCATCTCTGTCAACCTAGGACAATCCCCTCAAGCTGTGTTTTTGTTTTGTTTCTAATGGCGCTTTCTTGGGACTCCAGGACTGTTGTATAGGGCTTCTCCCTTATGGGTTTGTCTGCTTCTTTCCCTCTGGTGTCATTTAACTTGTTCTGTGATCTCCTACTTCACATAAATGGGAAGTTAGGTTTACCCTTCAGAGCTGTGCTGTCCAATATGGTAGCCACTAGCCACATATGGGTATTTATTAATGAATTTAATTTGATGAGGATTAACTTAAATTTAAAAATTAAGTTCATCAGTCTCACTAGCTTCATTTTGAGTGCCCAGTGTTCACATGTAGCTAGTGGCTATGTATTGGGCAGTGCCCTTGTAGAACATTTCCATCCTCATAGAAAGTTCTATTGGCTAACACTGCTGTGGAGGTATCCAGGTGAAACATTTTTGCTATGAGTACTACTTCAGTGATATTGGCACTTCATATTACATCGCATGAGAAGTGCTGGCTGGGAAGTCCTGTGTGCCCTGAGGGACTACTGTAAACTGTGCGCATGTAACTTAGAGATACCACACTCTTCCCTGCTGTAGACATTCTTCTCTGGTCCTGTCAGCCTGGATGCTACATCCTGTGATGGAAAAAAATTTCTAGGGAAAATAAAAATAATTTTAGAACTGCAAGGGAACTTTGGTATTATTTTATAAACAGCAGAGGAAACCATGTCCATAGACATTCAAGACTTGGCCAAGGTCACTGATAGCTAATTGGCAGCCAAGGATGATCTTCAACAAACACCTTCTTATCCCTGGTCAGACTCATACATCAGAGTTGAAGGAACTTGTGGCAACTGACATCAGTTGGTACTACTAACAATCATAAAATTATGAGTATTTAACAATGCCAGGCACTGTATCTAGCCATTACAAACATGACTTCACAAGATTCTCACAGCCATCTCATAAGGAGGTTAGTAACAGAACGTCTGATGAACAGGAATTTATTCTTTCAGATAATAAACCTAGAATTGGCTCACTGCTTCAGAAGTTCAACAACAAAAGCTGACGTCTCTGTGATTATGTTGGCCTTTCCCTCTTGGTCACAGGATAGTTAGTGCAGCTCCAGATATCACATCAGTGATCAAAGCAGGGTGAACAGGTTTGTGGCAATGCCAGCAACTCTAGTCCCATTTAGGAGAAAAGTGAAATCTTTCCCAGGGCCCCCAGTGTAGAGTTCTGTGTGCAATTCGTCAGCCAAAACTGTGTCACGTGATGCCCATGCTGCAAGGGAGATTGGACAAATGAAAATGATAGATGGCTTTTCCAGGTACTATAGAAGAATCAGGCAAGGCATCAGATTAGGAACAGCAGTTAGGTAAACCAAGCAACAGTGGAATTGTTTTATCCTGATTTGGATTGGGGAACTGCTCAGTGTGGCAGAATACCTCCCTGTGTTTACCTAGCTAGTGAGGGGCACAGCTGGTTTGACTCCCAAGTTCATGGTAAGATTTGCTCACTGAAGAACTGTAAGGAGGACTCTGGTGTTGTTTGGGTTTGGGGCTGGTTCAAACACTTAAAGAATAGGTGAGGTCTGTATGTCCTCAAAGGACAGGGGAGAGACTGACCCCAGAGTGATGCTGCCACCTAAATAATGAACTGAAGGCAATTCAAGAGGAGGGCTGTCTGAATGGTGTGTTGGGAATGAATACCTAAGAGAACTACTATTTTCTCCATTCAATATATGTTTAATGCCATGTTTCTTATACATATGCATTTAATGCAGTATGTATGCTATAAATATATGTGTGCATATACATATGTATCTCTAGTGCAATATTTCATATAAATTTTGTAAATACAGATTTGATGCTGTGTTTCGTATTTTCTCCCTAACCCTCTCTTCTCTGTGAGAGCTTAATCCCGCCAGCCCTGGTTTTGCCAACCATGGACCGTTTCAAGAAGGTGGTTCGTGTAAGTGGTGAAGAACTCATGTAGTAAAGAACAGAAAATGGGGCTGCTTTTTCTCCCTTCAAATTGGCAATTATATATGAACTAAATCATTATAATTACAACGCATGGTAATTACGGCAAATCATTGTCATTTATTCAAAAACCATTATTCATTATCATTTACTCAAAAGCATTATAATCATTATATATATACATATAATTCCCAATAACACACAGTGTTGGCAAAGGCTCCAGGATTCATAATAGTTCTTCTGGAGGTAATATGTGTCAAAAGCCCTAAAATATGTACATATACTTGGACCCAGCAACTTAAATCCAATATTTTATTCTGAGGAAATAAATGTAGATGCACATAAAACATAGTGACGAGTACGCTCAGCAAAGTATTATTTATAATAGAGAAAAATTAGCAACAAAGCAAGCAAGAAAACAAATTGGAGAAATGTATCGATATCACAAAATTCAAAATGAAACAAAACGTGGTAAAATTATAAAAGCAAAGAAATTATAAACACAAAATGTGTTTTTGTGTTTTCTGCAATGAGAAAGATTCATAGGGACCTCATTTCTATTTCTGAAGTGGGATGGGCGTACAGTGTGTTCATGTTACTGTATTTGGTCTGCATCATTCACAATTATGCCAACAAACTGTGGGGCACCACAATAAAGGTTGATTTTTCGGTCGAGCCCCGGTCCTGGAAGTTGGCAGGAGATCTCAGCTCCACGCAGCCAGCCAGGGGCCCACCCAAGCTCCGTCATCTTACACAGCCTAAAATCTAGAAAGGGAAGGGAGAGCCCTTGGGGCCTGGCAGCACCGCAGGGCCAGGCCTGGAAGGACTCAGGTCTCCCGCATCCTGTTCCAGTGCCCAGTGCCAGTGCCCAGTGCGGCCCCAGCTCGCTGCCAGGGCGCTGGGAATGGTGGGCCCAGAGGAGGAGGCAGTTGAGCCCCTGGCGACGAGCAGCATTGCCGCCGCAGTCACGCGCAGGACACCCCCATCCTTTTCAATGGTATATTTTATTTAAAAGTAAAAAACAAAATGGAAAGAGGGGGTTAAATAAACTGCAGCAGTTTAATCGGACTGGTATACAATGTAATCCTTAGCAGTGAAGAGGGGACCGTTGAAATACCATGTTGGAAAAAAACAGACTCCCGTGTGGGGTCCCGGGCTGTTCACCAGGGTGGCAGGCCGTGTGCATTTCCTCTTTCTGCACCTGTCTCTGCTATGAGCACGAATTATTTTCATAGTTAGATAAAAAATAAAGGCATGGGTTTTGGTATTGTGTCCGGAATTGGTGGGTTCTTGGTCTCACTGACTTCAAGAATGAAGTCACGGACCCTCACAGTGAGTGTTACAGTTCTTAAAGATGGGGTGTCCACAGTTTGTTCCTTCAGATGTTCAGATGTGTCTGGAACTTCTTCCCTCTGGTGGGTTCGTGGTCTCACTGTCAGGAGTGAAGCTGCAGACCTTCGTGGTCAGTGTTACAGCTCTTAAAGGCAGCGCCTCTGGAGTTGTTCCTTCTTCCCCGTGATCTGGCGGGCTTCAGAAGTGAAGCTGTAGACCTTACCAGAAGTGAGTGTTACAGCCCATAAAGGCAGCCTGAGCCTCTAGAGTGAGCAGCAGCAACACTTACTGCAAAGAGTTAAAAAACAAAGCGTCCACGGTGCGGAAGGAGACCAGAGCCGATTGCCACTGCTGGTTCCAGTAGCCTGCTTTTATTCCCTTATCTGGCCCGACCCACATCCTGCTGATTTTACAGAGTGCTGATTGGTCCATTTTACAGAGAGCTGATTGGTCCGATTTGACAGAGTGCTGATTGGTGGGCTTACAATCCTTGAGCTAGACACAGAGTCACAGAGTGCTAGTTAGCTAGACAGAGAGTTAGCTAGATACAGAGTACCAGTTGGTGCGTTTACAAACCTTGAGCTAGACAGAGTACTGATTGGTGTATTTACAAACCTTGAGCTAGACACAAAGTGCTGACTGGTGCCTTTACAATCCTTGAGCTAGAAACAGAGTCACAGAGTGCTAGTCCTCCAAGTCTCCACTAGGTTAGCTAGATACAGAGTACCAATTGGTGTATTCACAAACCCTGAGCTAGACACAGAGTGCTGATTGGTGTATATAGGATCCTCCGGCTAGATATAAAAGTCCTCCAAGTCCCCATCCAGTTCAGGAGCCCAGCTGGTTTCACCCAGTGGATCCTGCACCAGGGCTGCAGGCCGAGCTGCCGGCCAGTCCCGAGCCTGTGCTCTTCAGCCCTTGGGCTGTCCATGGGACCGGGAGCCATGGAGCAGGGGGCGGCACCCGTCGGGGAGGCTCAGGCCTCGAGGGAGCCCACCGCAGGGGGAGGAGCTCAGATGCCGCGGGCTGCAGGTCCCGAGCCCTGCCCCACTGGAGGACCCAGCACAACTGCCGCAGCTGCTGGCCCGGGTGCTAAGCCCCTCACTGCCCTGGGCCGGCGGTGCCGGCCGGCCGCTCGGTGTGCCGGCCCGCCGATCTCGCGCCCGCCGGAACTCACACTGGCCTGCGAGTGCAGCCCGCAGCCCCGATTCCCGCCAGCGCCTCTCCCTCCACACCTCTTGGCAAGCAGAGGGGGGGAGCCCAGCCTCGGCCAGCCCAGAGAGGGGCTCCCACGGTGCCGGGGCAGGCTGAAGGGCCCCTCAAGCGCCGCCAGAGTGGACGCTGAGGCCGAGGAGGCGCCGAGAGTGAGGGCTGCTAGCACTTTGTCACCTATCGGTATTAAATAAAGACCTTGAAGTGCTTGGCAGATGTCCGCTCCCGGAGCCGCCTTGGGTCCCCTGCTGCTGTCGGTGCCCCTGCCTCAGGCAGTCCCGATCCCGAGGCACAAGGGACGGCCGGGGAGGGCCCGTGCTCCTCCCGGGTGGACGGAGACGCTGGCCTTCCCGGCCCGGGTCTCCCATCCCAGCCTCCCGCCACGCCACTGCGGCCCCGCCTCGTCTGAATCCCTCCTCCCTAGGGAGGCGCAGGTCAGGGACACCCGTCCACTTGCGTCTGCCATCGCCTCGGGGCCTGCCGGTGCCCCATCCTCGCTCAGCTGCAGCACCCGGCCCAGGCCTGCACTACGCCGGCTGGGGGGCCGGTCTCGGAGGAGAGCGTGGCGAGCGGGCGCAGGACAGAGGAGGGGGAGACGACGCCCCAGGCCTTCCCTCCCCAGGCGCAGGGGCACCCTAAAGACAGCTGAAGATTGGATGAAAAGCCGCCCCTCCTGGTGACTGGCTGGGGTCACCTGAAAGGAGCCAGCTGAGCTCCCACCAGGTTCCTGCAGAGGGGTTCTGGCCACGGAACCTATCCCGGCAGAGGAGAGCAGCGAGCAGCCTGGCCTCCTGAGGAGACGGGGAGCCCTCTACCCCAACGGACTGTGCCCTCTATCGCCCCTGCCTCGGTAGGTTCTGCCACCCTCCTGCGGCCCCTGCAGCTCCTGCAGCCCCCTCAACACGCCTACTTCTGGGTATGAGGGATGTCAGGGGTGCCAGAGGTCCCAGAGACCTTTGAGTACAAACCTGCCATCCTTGAGGGGAGAAACTTGGCGTAACACCCCGGTGTTCAGCAGACTTTTGGAAATGCAGTTCGATGAGAAGCCAGGATTTCTGCCCTCTGTCCGCATCTTACATTTCTGTGCACCCACACTGACGAGAATGGTAATAAAGAAAAAGAGGAGGAAGGACTGCATTATCACCTACTTCCATTTGCTGAGAGCATCTCACTGCTTCCAGGGACCCCTGAGCTTCCCCTTGGAGAAGGTGGTGTGACAGACTTGTGGTTGGGGGCACATTTGGGGCCGGAGACCTCAGGCTGGTTCTAGTGTTATCTCCCCGACCTGGAGGTGCTCTTGAGGTCCCACCAGTCCTCCGCCTCTTCCCTTGGGTGTCCCCAGCAGCACCTGGATGCCATTTCAGGGAGGACCACCCAGCACTGGATATTGTTGTGTAACCACCCAGAACCCAGGAGCTGAGTATTTCCCTATGCACTCTGGTTCTGCACTGTCCAGTAAATCACTCACCAGTACTACCAGCTCTTTAGCCCTTGAAATGTGGCTGCTCCAAGTGGAAGTGGGCATTGAGTATGTGTTATACAAACTGGATTTTGAAGACAATATGGAGACAAAGTAACATTTCTCATTCATATATTTTTATATAATTACATGTTGAAATGATAATACTTTGATATATTAGACTGAATATCACTAAAATAAAAATTTTTTGATTTAGTAATGTTCGTAATGAAAATTAAAACAATGCACTGGTTCACATTATACCTCTAGTGGACAGCGCTGGTAAAGAATATACATCTAAAAGCTTTTCTCCATGTAACCTTTAAAGTAAGATGCAAAATTCCTTTCTTCTACAAAAACATGAAAGATTGTCGTAAGGGCTGCACCCAGGCAATTTTCACAGGTACACGCTTGTTATCAATCTTCTGTTCCATGTGCACTGAATTCTAGGTCTGTGGCAAATGATATCAGCACCGTTTGTGATTTCTGGAGTCCAGGGAGAAAGAAAAAGACAGCGCTCTCCAGCATTCCTGTCACTGTTGAAAACAGACCAAGTCACGTTGCTCCTCCTTCATTATACTCTTGAGACCCTTACAAGAACATACGTCTTTTTTTTGTAAAAGTGAAGACCGGATCTTCAGGGCTGGCATCAGAGGGAGATCTCCTAGTGAGGAGATTCAACAGGACCCAAATTTAATTCCCTTCACCTTCTTCTTGGGGGTGGGAGGTGTCCTGATAATCATCCTTACACCCACCACACCATTTGCAGGAGGGCACTGGGCTCCTTCCACACAGGCACGGGAGTGGAATGGGATCCTTTCTGGACACTTCAGCACAGCCCATCTGAGACAGGAGCATTACAATAAAAAAGTTATGGGGTGGGGGCAAAAGAAACGCCTGAAGTACAGGCATACCTGGGAAATGTTGCAGGTTCAGTTCCAAACCACCACAATTAAGTGAATATTGCAATAAAGTGAGTCATATAAATTTTTGGTCACCCACTACATATAGAAGTTGTTTACATTATACTGTAGTCTATGAAGTGCACAACAGCATTATGTCTGAAAACCACAATGTACATAGCTTCATTAAAAAATGCTTTATTGTGGCTGGGCATGGTGGCTCACGACTGTAATCCCAGCACTTTGGGAGGCTGAGGCGGGTGGATCACAAGGTCAGGAGTTTGAGATCAGCTTGGCCAATATGGTGAAACTCCATCTCTACTAAAAATACAAAAATAGCAGAGCGTGGTGGCAGGCACCTGTAGTCCCAGCTATTCAGGAGACTGAGGAGGGAGAATCGCTTGAACCCAGGAGGCAGAGGTTGCAGTGAGCCGAGATCGCGCCACTGCACTCCAGCCTGGGCGACAGATCGAGACTCCATCTAAAAACAAACAAACAAACAAACAAACAGAAAAACTTAATTGCTAAAAATGCTAATGGTTATCTGGGCTTTCAGTGGGTCATAATCTTTTTGCTGGTAGAGGGTGTTGTCCCAGTGTTGACTGCTGCTAACTGATCAGGGTGGTAGTTGCTAAAGGTTGGACTGGCTGTGGCAATTTCTTAAAATAAGACAACAATGAAGTCTGCTGCATTGATTGACTTTCTTTCAGGAAAGATTTCTCTGTAGCATGTGATGCTGTTTGATAGAATTTTACCAATAGTAGGACTTCTTTCAAATTTGGAGTTAAACCTCTCAAACTCTGCCATTACTTTACCAACTAAGTTTATGATATATTCTAAATTCTGTGTTGTAATTTCAACAATATTCACAGCATCTTTAGTAGGAGTAGATTCCATCTCAAGAAACCGCTTTCTTCACTCATCCATAGGAAGCAATTCCTCATCCATTAAAGTTTTACCATGAGATTGTAGCAATTCAGTCACAACTTCAAGCTCCACTTCAAATTATATTTCTCTTGCTATTTCCACCACATCCACAGTTATTTCCTCCACTGATGTCTTGAACCCCACCATGAAGGGGTTCAAGTCATCCATAAAGGTTGGAATCAACTTCTTCCAAGCTCCTGTTAATGTTGGTGTTTTGACTGCCTCCCATGAATCACAAATGTTCTTAATGGCATCTAGAATGGTAAATCCTTTCCAGAAGGTTTTTAATTTACTTTGCCCAGATCCATGAGAGGAATCACTATCTATGACAGCTATAGCCTTACAAAATATATGTCATAAACAATAAGACTTGAAAGTCAAAATGACTCCTTGATTCATGGGCTGCAGAATGAATGTGTGTTAGCAGGAATGAAAACAATAATCTTCTTCTATGTCTCCATCAGAGCTCTTGGGTGATTCAGTCTTTTGTCAATAAGCAATAATATTTTGAAAGGAATCTTTTTTGCTGAGAAGCAGTGTGCTTAAAATACTCAGTCAACCATGCTGTAAAAAGATGTGTTGTCATCCAAGCTTTGTTGTTCCATTTAAAGGACAAAGGCAGAGTAGATTTAGCATAATTCTGAAGAGCCCTAGGATTTTTAGAATGATAAATGAGCACTGGCTTCAACTTAGCTCACCAACTATATTAGCCCCTAACTAGAGGGTTAGTCTGTCCTTTGAAGCTTTAAAGCCAACCACTGACTTTTCCTCTCAAGCTATAAAGTCCTAGATAGCATCTTCTTCCAGTAGAAGTCTATTTTGTCTACATGCAAACTTTGTTGTCGAGTGTAGCCACCCTCCTCAGTGGTCTTAGCTAGATCTTCTGGATTACTTGCTGCAGCTTCTACATCAGCACTTTCTGCTGCACCCTGTGCTTCCAAGCTACGGAGATGACTTCTTTTCTTAAATCACATAAACCAACCTCTGCTAGCTTCAAACATTTTTTCTGCAGTTTCCTCACCTCTTTCAGCCTTCATAGAATTGAAGACTATATCAGCATTGTGTGTCCACTGGAATAGAACTTCTAATTTCCTTCAGGAACTTTTCCTTTGCATTCACAAGTTGGCTACCTGGTGCAAGAGGCCTAGCTTTCAGCCTGTTTCAGCTCTTGACATACCTTCCTCACTAAACTTAGCTTTTGAGTTAAAATGAGTGATATATAACTCTTCCTTTAACTTGAACACTTATAGGCCATTGTAGGGTTACTAACTGGCCTAATTTCATTATTATTGTTTGTGGTGTGTCAGGGAATAGAGTGGGAAAGAGATGAGAGAATGCAGGGTAAGGCAGTCAGAACACACATTTATTGATTAAGTACACCATCTTGTATAGGCATGGTTATTGGCACCCTATAGTACAACAGTAACATCAAAGATCACTGATCATAGATCACTGTAACAGTTTTTTATTTTATTTTATTTATTTTTGAGATGTAGTCTCGCTCTGTCGCCCAGGCTGGAGTGCAGTGGCGTGATCTCGGCTCACTACAAGCTCTGCCTCCTGGGTTCACGCCAGTCTGCCTCAGCCTCCCGAGTAGCTGGGACTACAGGCGCCCACCACCATGCCCAGCTAACTTTTTTTGTATTTTTAGTAGAGACGGGGTTTCACTATGTTAGCCAGGATGGTCTCGATCTCCTGACCTCGTGATCCACCTGCCTCAGCCTCCCAAAGTGCTGGAATTATAGGCGTGAGCCACCGTCCCTGGCCAACAGTTATTTATTAATGAAAAAGTTTGAAATATTGTGTGAATTACCAAATGTGACATAGAGATAAAAAGTGAGCACATGCTATTGGGAAAAAAATGGCACTGATAGACTTCCTTGATACAGGGTTGTCACAAACCTTCAATCTGTAAAAAACTCAATACTGAAAAAGAGCAATAAAGTGAAGTACAAGAAAATAAAGTGTGCCTATAATATGAATGTGCAAAATATAGTGGGTTTTGAGATCTTTTTTGGTTATTATTCATTTTAACTTTTTATTATAAAATATTTTGAACATAAAAAGTAGAGAAAATAGTATACCAAATCCTCATTTATTCATCACCCACATCCAGTCCTTACTTTTAAAATTTTGTTAATAGACACATAACAATTGTATGCATGTATGGGGCATATGTCATATTTTGAGACAAGCATGCAAGGTGTAATGATCAAACCAGGGTATTTAGGATATCTCTCACCTCAGTCATTTATCTTTCTCTTATGCTAGGAACATTTAAAATTTTCTCTTCTAAATGGATAAATTTCTGGACACATACACCCTCCCAAGACTAAACCAGAAAGAATAGACCTATACAAGACCAATCCCTGAATAGACCTATAACAAGTTCTAAAATTGAGGCAGCCCATCAACCAAAAAAAGTCCAGGACCAGACAGATTCACAGCCGAATTCTACCAGAGGTACAAAGAAGAGCTGGTAACATTCCTTCTGAAACTATTCCAATCAATAGAGAAAGAGGGAATCCTCCCTAACTCATTTTATGAAGCCAGCATTATCCTGATACCAAAGGCTGACAGAGACACAACAAAAAAAGAAAATTTCAGGCCAATATCCCTGACGAACATCAATGTGAAAATCCTCAATAAAATACTGGCAAACTGAATCCAGCAGCACATCAAAATGCTTATCCACCATGATCAAGTCGGCTTCCTCCCTGGGATGCAAGGTTGGTTCAACATACACAAATCAATAAATGTAATCCATCACATAAAGAGAACCAATGACAAAAACCACATGATTATCTCAATAGATACAGAAAAGGTCTTTGACAAAATTCAATAGCTCTTCAGGCTAAAAACTCTCAATAAACTAGGTATTGATGGAACACATCTCAAAATGATAAGAGCTATTTATGACAAACCCACAGCCAATATCATACTGCATGGGCAAAAGCTGGAAGCATTCCCCTTGAAAACCGGCACAAGACAAGGATGCCCTCTCTCACCACTCCTATTCAACATAGTATTGGAAGTTCTGGCCAGGGCAATCAGACAAGAGAAACAAATAAAGGGTATTCAATTAGGAAAAGAGGAAGTCAAATTGTCTCTGTTTGCAGATGACATAACTGTATATTTAGAAAACCCCATTGTCTCAGCCCTAAATCTCCTTAAGCTGATAAGCAACTTCAGCAAAGTCTCAGGACACAAAATCGACATGCGAAAATTATAAGCATTTCTACACACCAATAACAGGCAAACAGAGAGCCATATCATGAGTGAACTCCCATTCACAATTGCTACAAAGAGAATAAAATACCTAGGAATACAACTTACAAGGGAAGTGAAGGACCTCTTCAAGGAGAACTACAAACCATCAATCGCTCAAGGAAATAAGAGAGGACACAAACAAATGGAAAAACATTCCACGCTCATGGATGGAAAGAATAAATATTGTGAAAATGGCCATACTGCCCAAAGTAATTTATACATTCAATGCAGAAAGCTGAAACTGGGTCCTTTCCTTACACCTTATACAAAAGTTAACTCAAGATGGATTAAAGACTTAAACGTAAGACCTAAAACCATAAAAACCCTAGAAGAAAGCCTAGGTAATACCATTCAGGACATACACATGGGCAAAGACTTCATGACTCAAATTCCAAAAGCAATGGCAACAAAACTCAAAATTGAGCAAATGAGCTTCTGCACAGCAAAAGAAACTATCAACAAAGTGAACAGGCAACCTACAGAATGGGAGAAAATTTTTACAATCTATCCATCTGACAAAGGGCTAATATCCAGAATCTACAAAGAACTTAAACAAGAAAAAAACAGCCCCATCGAAAAGTGGGCAAAGGATATGAACAGACACTTCTCAAAAGAAGACATTTATGCAGCCAACAAACATATGAAAAAAAGCTCATCATCACTGGTCATTAGAGAAATGCAAATCAAAACCACATTGAGAAACCATCTCATGCCAGTTAGAATGGTGATCATTAAAGTGTCAGGAAACAACAGATGCTGGAGAGGATGTGGAGAAACAGGAATGCTTTTACATTGTTGGTGGAAGTGTAAATTAGTTCAACCATTGTGGAAGACAGTGGTGATTCCTCAAGGATCTAGAAGTAGAAATACCATTTGACCCAGCAATCCCATTACTGGGTATATACCCAAAGGATTATAAATCATTCTACTGTAAAGACTCACGCACACCTATGTTTATTGCAGCACCGTTCACAATGGCAAAGTCTTGGAATCAACCCAAATGTCCATCAATGATAGACTGGATAAAGAAAAAGTGGCAAATATACACCATGGAATACTATGCAACCATAAAAAAGGATGACTTCATGTCCTTTGCAGGCACTTGGATGAAGCTGGAAACCATCATTCTCAGCAAACTAACACAAGAACAGAAAACCAAACACTGCATGTTCTCACTCCTAAGTGAGAGTTGAACAATGAGAACACATGGACACATGGAGGGGAACATCACACACTGGGGCCTGTTATGGGGTGGGGGGCTAGGGGAGGGATGGCATTAGGAGAAATACCTAATGTAGATGATGGGTTGATGGGTGCAGCAAACCACCATGGCACTTGTATACCTATGTAACAAACCTGCATGCTCTGCACATGTACCCCGAACTTAAAGTATAATAAAAAATAATAAATTTTCTCTTCTAGCTATTATAAAATATATTATTAACCTACTGTGCTGTTGAACAATATAAATTATTCCTTCTTTCGAGCTGTAACTTTGTACCCATTAACCAACCTCTCTTCATGACACCCTGTCTCCCCACCCCCTGCAACTTCCAGCCTCTGGTAGTTATCAATCTTCCTTCTACTTGCATGAGATCACCTTTTTTGGCTCCCATATATTGCTGAGAACATGTGATACTGGCTTTCCTGGCTTATTTCACTTAATATAATGACCTTGAGTTCCAATCCATGTTGCTGCAAATGACGGACCTTCATTTTTTTAACTGTTGCTGCAAATGATGGAATTTCATTTTTTTAAATGGTGAAACAGTATTCCATTGTATAAGTTATGTCTCATTTTCTTTTTTCATTCATTCATTGATAGACACTTAGGTGATTCCATATGCTGGCTATTGTGAATAGTGCTTCAGTAAACATGGAGGTCAAGTGTCCCTGTGATATACCAATTTCCTGTCTTTTGGGTAAATGCCCAGTAGTGGGGATGGCTGGATCATATGGTAGTTCTACTTTCAGTTTTTTGAGAAACCTCTATACTGTTTTTCATAATGACTGTAGTGATTTGTATACCCACCAACAGTGTGTAAGAGTTCTCTTTTCTCCATATTCTTGCCAGCATTTTTTTTTCGGTCTCTAGTCATTCTAACTTCTAACTGGGGTCAGATGATATCTCATTGTGGTTTTGATTTGCATTTCCCTGATGGCTAGTGATGTTAAACATTTTTTCATATACTCGGCCATTTGTATGTCCTCTTTTGAGAAATGTCTCTTCATGTCTTTGCGTACTTTTTTAAAGGGATTTTTTTTTTTTTTTTTTGGTGTTGAGTTCCTTGTATATTCTGAATATTAGTCCCTGAATATTAGTCCCTTGATGGATGAATAGTTTGCACATATTTTCCTCCGCTCTACAGATTGTCTCTTCACTCTGTGGACTGTTTCTTTTGTTTTGCAGTACCTTTTTAGCTTAATATAGTCCCATTTGTCTACTTTTGTTTTTGAGATCTTAGCCACAAAATTTTTGCCTTGACCAATGTCCTGAAACATTTCCCCTGTGGTTTCTTCCAGTAGTTTCATAATTTCAGGTCTTATATTTATGTCTTTAATCATTTTAATTTTTGTATATGGTGAGACATTAGGGGTCTAGTTTCATTACTCTGCAGATGAATATTCAGTTTTCTCAGTACCATTTATTTAAGAGGGTATCCTTTCCCTGATGTATATTCTTGGCACCGTTGGTGAAAATCAGTTGGTGGTAAACATATGGATTTATTTCTGGGTTTTCTATTCTGTTCCATTGGTCTGTGCGTCTGTTTATACCAATTGGGTTACCATAGCCCTGTAATGTTTTGAAGTCAAGTAGTGTGATGCTTCCAGCTTTTTCTTTTTGGCTCAGGGTTGCTTTGGCTATTCTGATCCTTTTGTGATTTCATATGAACTTTGGTATTTTTTTTTTCAATTTTTGTGACAAATGACAATAGTATTTTGATAGACATTGCTTTGAATCAATAGTTTACTTTGGGTAGTATGGTCATTTTAATGATATTAATTCTTCTGATTCATGCACATGGAGTGTCTTTCCATTTGTTTATTTCTTTCATTAGTGTTTTATAGTTTCCCTTGTAGAGACCTTTCACCTTTTTGGTTAGATCCTAGGTGTTTTATCTTTTAATTATTGTAAATGGGATTGTCTTCTTGATTTATTTTTCAGCTTTTTCATCATTGGTGCATCAAAACACTACTAATATTATATTTTGAAAATTTGCTGAAGTTATCAGTTGTAAGGGTTTTCCTTGGTAGAGTCTTTAGGTTGTTCTATATATAAGATCATGCCATCTACAGAAAGCGACAAATTTAGTTGCCTTTTCCAATTTTCTTTTCCAATTTAGATGCCTTTTATTTATTTCTCTTGCCTGATTGCTCTGGCTAGAACTTCCAGTTCTATGTTCAATAAGAGTGGTGAAAGTGGGCATCCTGTTCTGGTTCCAGTTTTTAGAAGAAGGTCTTTCAGCTTTTCCCCATTTCGTATGATGTCAGCTGTGAATTTGTCACATATAGTCTTTATTATGTTGAGGTATGTTCCTTGTATGTCTAATTTGTTGAGTTTAACATGAAGGGATACTGAATTTATCAGACAATTTTCTGCATCTATTGAGATAATCACATAGTTTTTTCCTTCATTCTATTGATGTGATCTATCACATTTATTGATTTGCATGTGTTGAACCATCCTTGAATCTTTGGGTAAATCACACTTGATCATAGCATATTATCTTTTTGTTGTATTGTTGAATTCAGCTTGCTAGCATTTTGTTGATGATTTTTATGCCTGTGTTCATCAGGGATATTGGCCTGTAGCTTTCTTTTTTGTCGCATCCTTCTCTGGTTTTGGTGTCAGGGTTATACTGGCCTTGTAGAATGAGTCAGGCAAAATTCCCTCCTCTTCAATTGTTTTTGAAACAGTTTGTGAAGAATTGGTGTTCGTTTTTCTCTGTAAGTTTGGTAGGGTTCAGCAATAAAGTCATGCACTACTGGGCTTTTCTTTGTTGGGAGACTTATTACTGATTCACTCTCATTACCAGTTATTGGTCTCTTCAGGTTTTCTATTTCTTCCAGGTTCAATCTTGGAAGGTTGTATGTGTCCAGGAATTGAGCCATTTCCTCTAGGTTTTCCATTTTGTTGGCATATAGTTGTTCATAGTAATCTCTGATGATCCCTTGTGTTTCTGTGGTATTAGTTATAATGTTTTCTTTTTCATTTCTAATTTTATTTGAATCTTCTTCCTTTTTTCATGGTTAGTCTAGCTAGGAGGTTTATCAATTTTGTGTATCTTTTTTTAAAAAATGCACTTTTTGTCTCATTGATCCTTTGTATTGTTTTTTAGTCTCTATTTTGTTTTGTTCTGATATTTACTATACTTTTCCTTCTACTAATTTTGGGTTTGGTTTGTCATTGCTTTTCTAGTTCCTTGAGGTGTATCACTAGGCTGTTTATTTAAAATACTTCTGCTTTTGTGATGTAGGCATTTAGCACTATAGACTTTCCTTTTAGCACTGCTTTTCTGTATCCCATAGGTTTGGGTATGTTGCATTCCCATTTTCATTTGCTTAAATATATTTTTAAAAATTTCCTCTCAATTTCTTCATCAACCCAGTGGTCATTCAGGAGCATACTGTTTAATTTCCATGTATTTGTACAGTTTCCAAAGCTCCTCTTGTTATTTATTTCTAGTTTTATTCCATTGTAGTTTAAAAAGATGCTTGATATGATCTTAATTTTAAAATGTGCTGAGATTTATTCTGTGGTCTAACATATGGCCTATCCTGGAGAATGTTCCATGTGCTGATGAGAAGAATGTGTATTCTGCAGCTTTTGGATAAAATAAAATGTTTTTTAAGTGTTAAGTCAAATTTGATCTAAAGTCCAGTTTATTTATTTTCTGTTCTTACTAAAATCCAGTAAAAATCCAATGTTTCTTCATTGATTCTTCTGTCTAGGTATCTGTTAAATGCTGAGAGTAGACTGTTGAAGTCCCCAACTATTACTGTATTGGAGTCTATCTCTCCCTATAGATGTAATATTTACCTTATATATCTGGGTGCTTCAGTGTGGGGTACATGTATACTGAGCATTGTTATAGGTTGGTGTGAAAGTTATTGCAGTTCTTGCTTTTAATGTCAAAAACTACAATTACTTTGGCACCAATCTAATATATCCCCTTGCTGAATTGATCCATTTATCATGTATAATGACCTTTTTATCTTTTTATAGTTTTTGACTTAAAGTCTGTTTTATCAGGTATAACTGTAGCTATTCCGGATCACTTTTGTTTTCCATTTGTGTGGAATGTATGGAATATCTCTTTCCATCCTTCACTTTCGGTCTGTATGTGTCTTTACAAGTGAAGTGAGTTTCTTGTTGGCAGCATATAGTTGGGTTATTTTTAAAAATGCATTCAGTGGCACCAACCCAATTCCCATCAATCAACGAGTGGATAAAGAAACTGTGTTCTCTCTCTCTCTATATATATATAATATATGTGTGTTTTATGATGGAATACTACTCAGCCATAAAAAGCCATGAATTAATGGCATTTGCAGTGACCTGGATGAGACTAGAGACTATTATTCTAAGTGAAGTAACTCAGGAATGGAAAACCAAACATCATATGTTCTCACTCATAAGTGGGAGCTAAGCTATGAGGATGCAAAGGCATAAGAATGACACAATGGACTTTGGGGACTTAGGGGGAAAGGGTGGGAAGTGGGTGAGGGATAAAAGACTACAAATAGGGTGCAGTGTATTCTGCTTGGGTTATGGGTGCATCAAAATCTCACAAATCACCAGTAAAGAACTTAGTAATGTAACCAAACATCATCTGTTCACCAATAACCTATGGAAATTAAAAAAAAAAAAAGGATTATTCAGCTAGTCTATATCTTTTTTTTTTTTTTTTTTTTTTTTTGAGACAGAGGGAGTCTCACTCCGTAGCCCAGGCTGGAGTGCAGTGGCATGATCTTGGCTCACTGCCACCTCCGCCTCCTGGGTCCTGGTTCAAGCAATTCTCCTGCCTTAGCCTCCCAAGTAGCTGGGATTACAGGCATGCGCCACCATGCCCAGCTAATTTTTGTATTTTTAGTAAAGGTTTCACCATGTTAGCCAGGCTGGTCTTGAACTCCTGACATTGTGATCCACCCACCTCAGCCTCTCAAAGTGCTGGGATTACACGTGAGCCACTGCCCCCGGCCCAGCTAGTCTATATCTTTTAAGTGGGAAATGTAATCAGTTCCCATTCAAGGTTATTACTGATAGGTGAGGACTTACTCTTGCCATTTTGTTAATTGTTTTCTAGTTGTTTTGTGCATCCTTTATTCATTTCTTCCTCTCTTACTGGTTTTCATTGTGCTTTGGTGGTTTTCTCTAGTGGTAACATTTGATTCCTTTCTTTTTCTCATTTGTATCTGCTCCACCAGTGAGTTTCATGTTTTCATGATGGAAGTATCATTCCTTTGCTTTCAGATGTAGAACATGTTAAGCATTTCTTGTAGGGTTGGTATAGTGGTGATGAATTCCCTCAGTTTTTGCTTGACTGGGAAAGACTTTATTACTCTTTCATTTTTGAAGGACAACTTTCCCAAGTATAGTGTTCTTGGGTGACACTTTTCTTTTTCCTTTAGCACTTTTTTTTTTTTTTTTTGGTTACAACTCTTACAATATTTTTATTGCAGTATATCAGAATACTGTAAAATATACAAATCTTGAAAGTACAGATCGATGAATGCTTACATATTTATATACTCATGCAAAAAATACCAGCTCACAGTATAGGACATTTCCAGTTCTTCGAAAGGCCCTCCCAAGTCTCCTTGTAGTTAATCTCCTCTGCCAAAGGCAACCACAATTCTGAGTTCTACCATTACAGATTAATATTGCCCTCTTTCAACTTCAGATGAATGGACTCACATAGTATGTACTCTTCTGTGTCTGGTTTCTTTTTATTATTATACTTTAAGTTCTAGGGTACATGTGCACAACGTGCATGTTTGTTACATATGTATACATGTGCCTTGTTGGTGTGCTGCACCCATTAACTCGTCATTTACATTAGGTATATCTCCTAATGCTATGCCTTTAGCACTTTTAATGTATTATCACATTCTCTCCTTGCCTGTAAGGTTTCTGCTGAGGAATCTATCACTCTGATGGGAGTTCCCTTACATGTGATTTGACTTTTCTCTTGCTGTTTTTAGAATTTTTTTTGGTCTGGCTTTTGACAGTTATAAGCTGTAATGTTCATCAAGCGATAATATACCTTGGGGAAGACTTTTTCGGGTTCAATCTATTTGGTTATCTTTAAGTTTCCTGTATCTGGATGCTTAGATCTCTTCCAAGATGTAGGACGTTTTCAGCTATTATTTCATTAAATAGGTTCTCTATGCCTTTGCCCATCTCTTTTTCTTCTGGAATACCCAATATTCAAATTTCATTTATGGTGTCTCATAGGTTCTCTTTCTCTTTTGTTCTTTGTTGTTCTTTTCTTCTTCATTTTTTGGGTTATTTCAAAAGACCTGTCTTCAAATTCAGAAATTCTTTCTTCTGCTTGGTCTAGTCTATTGTTGAAACTCTTGATTATATTTTTAACTTCATTCATTGAACCCTTCAGTCCCAGGATTTCTGTTTGGTTCTTTTTTACGATATCTATCTCTGCTGAATTTCTTAATCAGATGATAAATTGTTTTTCTAATTTATCTGTATTATTTATTTCTAGTTTTATTCCACTGTAGTCTGAAAAGGTACTTGATATTATCTTAATTTTAAAATTTGTTAAGATTTATTTTGTGGCCAAACATATGGCCTATCCTAGAGAATTCCATGTGCTGATGAGAAGAACGTATTCTGCAGTTTTTGTTCTGTGTTCTCTTGTGTCTCACTGAACTTGTTTAATAATATTATTTAAAATTCTTTTTTGGGCATTTCATGTATTTTTCATTCAAACCTGTTCCTAGAGAATTACTGTGTTCCTACAGAGGCATTCTGTTTCCTTGCTTTTTCATGTTTCTTGTATCCTTACACTCATACTTGTGCGTCTGGTCTGTCTCTTCTTTCAGTTTGATGGACTGGCTTTCATAGGAAAAGACTTTTCCTGATAGATGTATCTATAGTATTGGTTGGGTAGGATGCTTTGCCATTTTGGGTGGGTGCAGTAGTTTACTTTCCATATAATTTCTTCAGCTATAATCAGTGTCAGTGTTATCTGTGAGTTCCTCAGTGGACTGGGCTGTGGTTGTTTGTGGAGGCTGTGGCAAGTCTTTGCTGGGGACGGGGATGCCAGGTGGGGCAGTCTTTGGGCCCCAGTGGTGGCAGTTGTGGATCAAGCCTGCTGATCTTCCTCCCCTACTCCCGCCCCCCAGCAGTGTGCATGACCTGCTCAGTGGGTGGGGCAAATTGATCCCCAGGACCCTGGACATTGCATGTGGTCACTGATAGGGGCTGTGTCAGTCAGGGCAGACCTGCCCTTAGGCCCCACAATAGTGCACATAGATGCAGGCTCCAGCAGGCAGGGCTGGTCAATCCCCAGATGCCTGGACAACATGTGTAGACTCTGGCAGACTGGGCAGGTCTTTTCTCAGACCAGCAGAGGCATGTGCAGATGCTAATGGCAGCAGGTGGAGCGGATTGATCACCAGTCCCCAGACAATGTACATGGCAACTGGCAGGGATGACACTGGGCAGTATAGAGCTATCCTCAGCTCTCTCAAGGGTACACACAGGCACAGGCTCTGGTGGGTTGAACAGGTTGATCCCCAGGCCCTCGGATGGTATGTTTGGGTACCAGCAGTGGTGGCAGAGTAGGGGGCAGGCCTGTCATGAGAACCCACGATGGTGCATGCAGGCACTAGAAGTGGCAGGTGGGATGGGCTGATCCCACGGTCACCTTGACAACATGCATTAGTGTGGGCAGAGATGGTGGGCAGGTGGCCTACCTGATGGTGCATGCATTTGCCAACTGTGGTGGGCAGCGTGGGTTCATCTTCAGGTCCCCTTTATGGCATACTTCGGTGCCAGTGGTGGTGATAGGTGCAGCAGACCTGTTTTCAGTTTCCAGGATGGTGCCTGGCAAACCAGTCCCCAGGTCCCTTGAAGGTATAGTGCAGGTGCACAGTGGCTCTACTGCTGGAGGTTGGAGGATGGGGTTGCTGTCAATGGCAGTGGCCCAACCCAGGCAGCTCTCAGACTTTGGGGAGCATGAATTCCAGTTCCCTTTGTTCTGGTGACTGCCTTCCCACTGCACAGTATCACTGATTCCCTGCGGCATAGAATGCTGTATGAGTTAGAGTCCTGGGATCTGGCTATACTGCTGGGTCCAGCCAGTGTTGTGACGCTGCCTTCTGGATGGATGTCAGTCGGAGGGATGTCAGAGGGATGTGGAGATACAGGGGCTGTTGAGTCCCAGGGAAGTATGTAGTCTGGTGGAGGCTGGACTCTCAAAATAGTGCCATGCTGCAGCTGCCTTGGTCTAGGGGTGTGTGGGGGACCCAGAGTGAAGTTCTTCTCTGAACTAATGGCATTGGAGGACTTGAGGATGCTCCTTAGACTAGTCTCAGGGCCCACAAGGGCTGAGGGGCTCTCCTGTGGCTAGGATTGTAGGAGTCAGCAGTGGCAATCTAGACTGCTGAAGATCTCTTGCTTTTCTTCTCTCCGCATTGGGGGGTTTCTCCTGGCTCAGAGCTGATCGCAGCTGGGCCAGCTGCTTTGCTTCCCTCTCCTTCCAAGCCTCAGATGTTCCCCATCACTTCTCTAGTGAATTCCATTGTTCTCTTAGAAGCTCCATTTGATATGTGATTGTTCAGTTTTGGTCCTTCTTTGTGCAGAAGTGCCAGGTGTCTCTAGTCAGCTATCTTGAAGCCCTTCTCTCTGGATGGACAAAATATTGTTTACACTTCGTGGCTTGTTCTGGGAGGCTCACAGATCTCATCCCATATAAGTAGTGAGGGGAAAAAAGAGGTGGCTGCCCAAGGTTTCTCCTTCTAGCTCTGATTGGCTCAACATCCACTGGGCAACACACATCAACCTTTCAAGACAAGGAGAATGGTAGGGGATGTATGAAGTGGTGATGGTGTATGTGAAAACCCTTGGCTTCCTTCACATGATCAGTCTGAAAGATAGAGACTACATGGAGAATGTCTCAAGAAAATCCCTCCTTTCACACTCCTCTGACTATACCACAGACCTAGACTCTTCACAGTTGAGCAAAAGCTTGGGTGGGAGCTCATTTCTTCTCCCACTGTGTTTCAACTTCTCAAGGAATTGTGGAATGAGAGAGAGCAGAGGATTTTTAATATTTGCTGATTATCCACTACGTGCAAGCTTGGTATAAAAAATAGGTAGTATAATCTCCGTTTTAGAGTTGAGGAAACTGAGACTGGAGGTTAAATCACTTGCTGTAAGACACAAAGCCAGTAATTAGTAGACTCAGGACTCGAGCAAGACTGTCCATCTTCAGAGCCCATGGTCTTTCCATGACACCAGCAGTGGACACTTAGGTCCACAGGGACTCTCTCACATCTACTCTGTGCTCTCTTTCTTGGCATTCAAAGAATGTTAGGCACTGAGAACCGCTGTGGACTGAATGTCTGTGTCCCCCCAAATGTCATATGTTGAAACTGAATCCCCAATCCGATGGTGTTGAAGGTGGGCCCTTTCGGAAATGAAGTCATGAGTGGGAGGGAGCCCTCATGAATGGGATTAGTTGCCCCAGAGAGACTCCCTCACCCCTTCTGCCAAGTGACTGTGCAGCAAGAAGACAGTCATCTACGAACCACGAAGCCGACACTCACCAGACACCGCACCTACTGCCTTCCTGACCTTGGGCCTCCAGAACTCTAATAAATAAATTTCCTTTGTTTATAAACCACCCAGCCTATGGCATTTCGTTATAGCAGCCTGAACAGATTGCGACAAGAATTCAAACTACTAAGGATCACTTTAGCTGAGAAATGCTTGGGCGTAGATTGGGTAGAAAGGCTGGTGTAGTGCAAGTCAGAAGAAAACTTAGTTAAAATGGAGGCACTCCTCTCCCCTCCTACAGAGTGAACAGAAAGGAGAGTTCTGCTTTAGGACAAAGCATTTTAAACAGCACGCAGATCCTCTGGAAAAGGACACAGAGCCAAATGTGGGCAGAGGCTCGGGGACTGAGGGGGAAACCAGAAGCTGAGTTTCTTTCCTCTAGTGCCAGAGAAATTCTCCAAGGTGGGATTGGGATTGTGGTGAATGACCTTGGATCAAGATCCAGGGGCTGTGGGAAAGCCACAGAAACTCCAGACAATGAACATTTTATTTTTATTTATTTATTTTTTATTCTACTTTAAGTTCTAGGGTACATATGCACAACATGCAGGTTTGTTACGTATGTATACATGTGCCATGTTGGTGTGCTGCAGCCATTAACTCATCATTTACATTAGGTATATCTCCTAATGCTATCCCTCCTCCCCCTCCCAAAAATAGGACCCAGTGTGTGATGTTCCCCTCCCCGTGTCCAAGTGATCTCATTGTTCAATTCCCACCTATGAGTGAGAACAAGCAGTATTTGGTTTTCTGTTCTTGCGATAGTTTGCTGAGAATGATGGTTTCCAGCTGCATCCATGTCCCTGCAAAGGACACGAACTCATCCTTTTTTATGGCTGCATAGTATTCCATGTGCCACATTTTCTTAATCCAGTCTGTCACTGATGGACATCTGGGTTGATTCCAAGGCTTTGCTATTGTGAACAGTGCCACAATAAACCTATGTGTGCATGTGTCTTTATAGCAGCATGACTTACAATCCTTGGGTATATCCCCAGTAATGGGATGGCTGGGTCAAATAGTATTTCTAGTTCTAGATCCTTGAGGAATTGTCACACTGTTTTCCACAATGGTTGAACTAGTTTACAGTGCCACCAACAGTGTAAAAGTGTTCCTATTTCTCCACATCCTCTCCAGCACCTGTTGTTTCCTGACTTTTTAATGATTGCCATTCTAACTGGTGTGAGATGGTATCTCATTGTGGTTTTGATTTGCATTTCTCTGATGGCCAGTGATGATGAGCATTTTTTCTTGTGTCTGTTGGCTGTATGAATGTCTTCTTTTGAGAAGTGTCTGTTCATATCCTTTGCCCACTTTTTGATGGGGTTTTTTTCTTCTAAATTTGATTGAGTTCTTTATAGGTTCTGGATATTAGCCCTTTGTCAGATAAGTAGATTGCAAAAATTTTCTCCCATTCTGTAGGTTGCCTGTTCACTCTGATGGTAGTTTCTTTTGCTGTGCAGAAGTTCTTTAATTAGATCCCATTTGTCAATTTTGGCTTTTGTTGCCATTGCTTGTGGTGTTTTAGACATGAAGTCCTTGCCCATGCCTATGTCCTGAATGGTATTACCTAGGTTTTCTTTTTAGGATTTTAATGGTTTTAGGTCTAAGATTTAAGTCTCTAATCCATCTTGAATTAATTTTCGTATAAGCAGTAAGGAAAGGATCCAGTTTCAGCTTTCTACTTATGGCTAGCCAATTTTCCCAGCACCATTTATTAAATAGGGAATCCTTCCCCCATTTCTTGTTTTTGTCAGGTTTGTCAAAGATCAGATGGCTGTAGATGTGTGGCATTATTTCTGAGGGCTCTGTTCTGTTCCATTGGTCGATATCTCTGTTTTGGTACCAGTACCATGCTGTTTTGGTTACTGTAGCCTTGTAGTATAGTTTGAAGTCAGGTAGCGTGATACCTCCAGCTTTGTCCTTTTGGCTTAGGATTGTCTTGGCAATGCGGGCTCTTTTTTGGTTCCATATGAACTTTAAGCAGTTTTTTTCCAATTCTGTGAAGAAAGTCATTGGTAGCTTAATGGGGATGGCATTGAATCTATAAATTACCTTGGGCAGTATGGCCATTTTCACAATATTGATTCTTCCTATCCATGAGCATGGTATGTTCTTCCATTTGTTTCTGTCCTCTTTTATTTCACTGAGCAGTGGTTTGTAGTTCTCCTTGAAGAGGTCCTTTACATCCCTTGTAAGTTGGATTCCTAAGTATTTTATTCGTTTTGGATAAAAGCTATTGTGAATGGGAGTTCATTCATGATTTGGCTGTCTGTTACTGGTATATAAAAATGCTTGTGATTCTTGCACATTGATTTTGTATCCTGAGACTTTGCTGAAGTTTCTTATCAGCTTAAGGAAATTTTGGGCTGAGACAATGGGGTTTTCTAAATATACAATCATGTCATCTGCAAACAGGGACAATTTAACTTCTTCTTTTCCTAACTGAATACCCTTGATTTCTTTCTCTTGCCTGATTGCCCTAGCCAGAACTTCCAACACTATGTTGAATAGGAGTGGTGAGAGAGGGCATCCCTGTCTTGTGTCAGCTTTCAAAGGGAATGCTTCCAGTTTTTGCCCATTCAGTATGATATTGGCTGTGGGTGTGTCATAAATAGCTCTTATTATTTTGAGATACGTTCCATCAATACCGAATTTATTGAGAGTTTTTAGCAAGAAGGGCTGTTGAATTTTGTCAAAGGTCTTTTCTGCATCTATTGAGATAATCATGTGGTTTTTGTCTTTGGTTCTGTTTATATGCTGGATTACATTTACTGATTTGCGTATGTTGAACCAGCCTTGCATCCCAGGGATGAAGCCCACTTGATTATGGGTGGATAAGCTTTTTGATGTGCTACTGGATTCGGTTTGCCAGTATTTTATTGAGGATTTTTGCATCGATGTTCGTCAGGGATATTGGTCTAAAATTCTCTTTTTTTGTTGTGTACCTCTGTCAGGCTTTGGTATCAGGATGATGTTGGCCTCGTAAAATGAGTTAGGGAGGATTCCCTCTTTTTCTATTGATTGGAATAGTTTCAGAAGGAATGGTACCAGCTCCTCCTTGTACCTCTGGTAGACTTTGGCTGTGAATCTGTCTGGTCCTGGACTTTTTTTGGTTGGTAGGCTATTAATTATTGCCTTGATTTCAGAGCCTGCTATTGGTCTATTCAGGGATTCAACTTTCCCTCGTTCAGTCTTGGGAGAGTGTATGTGTCCAGGAGTTTATCCATTTCTTCTAGGTTTTCTAGTTTATTTGCATAGAGGTGTTTATAGTATTCTCTGATGGTAGTTTGTATTTCTTTGGGGTCGGTGGTGATATCCCCTTTATCATTTTTTATTGCATCTATTTGATTCTTCTCTCTTTTCTTCTTTATTAGTGTTGCTAGCAGTCTATCAATTTTGTTGATTTTTTTTTTTTTTTTTTTGAGATGGAGTCTTGCTCTGTTGCCCAGCCCTGAGTGCAGTGGCCAGATCTCAGCTCACTGCAAGCTCCGCCTCCCAGGTTTACGCCATTCTCCTGCCTCAACCTCCCAAGTAGCTGGGACTACAGGGGCCTGCCACCTCGCCTGGCTAGTTTTTTGTATTTTTTAGTAGAGACAGGGTTTCACCATGTTAGCCAGGATGGTCTCAATCTCCTGACCTCATGATCCGCCTGTCTCGGCCTCCCAAAGTGCTGGGCTTGAGCCACCGCGCCCAGCCATTGATCTTTTCAAAACACCAGCTCCTGGATTCATTGATTTTTTGGAGGGTTTTCTGTGTGTCTATCTCCTTCAGTTCTGCTCTTAGTTATTTCTCGCCTTCTGCTAGCTCTTGAATGTGTTTGCTCTTGCTTCTCTAGTTCTTTTAATTGTGATGTTAGGATGTCAATTTTAGATCTTTCTTGCTTTTGCTTGTGGGCATTTAGTGCTATAAGTTTCCCACTACACACTGCTTTAAACGTGTCCCAGAGATTCTGGTATGTTGTATATTTGTTCTCATTGGTTTCAAAGAACATCTTTATTTCTGCCTTCATTTCATTATGTACCCATTAGTCATTCAGGAGCAGGTTGTTCAGTTTCCATGTAGTTGAGCGGTTTTGATTGAGTTTCTTAGTCCTGAGTTCTAGTTTAATTGCACTGTGGTCTCAGAGATGGTTCGTTATAATTTCTGTTATTTTACATTTGCTGAAGAATGCTTTACTTCCAACTATGTGGTCAATTTTGGAGTGTGATGTGGTGCTGAGAAGAATGTATATTCTGTTGATTTGGGGTGGAGAGTTCTGTAGATGTCTAATAGGTCCGCTTGTTGCAGAGTTGAGTTCAATTCCTGGATATCCTTATTAACTTTGTCTCGTTGATCTGTCTAATGTTGACAGTGGGGTGTTAAAGTATCCTATTATTATTGTATGGGAGTCTAAGTCTCTTTGTAAGTCTCTAAGGACTTGCTTTATGAATCTGGGTGCTACTGTATTGGGTGCATATATATTTAGGATAGTTAGCTCTTCCTGATGAATTGATCCCTTTACCATTATGTAATGACCTTGTCTCTTTTGATCTCTGATGGTTTAAAGTCTGTTTTATCAGAGACATTTTACTCTTTTATTTTTTAAAAAAGAGATGAGATGTCACTATGTTGCCCAGGCTGGTCTCAAACTCTTGGATTCAAGTTATCCTCTTGTCTTAGCCTCCCAAAGTGCTGGGATTACAAGTGTGAGCCACTGTGCCTGGCCCAACTATGAACATTTTAATTGATAAATTAGAAAATGTTCAAAACACTTAAAATTAGGTAGTGATGCCAACAGCCTGCCTCACCCACGCCAGGAGCCTTACCATGTAAAGCATGGTCCCAAGCTTTTTTGGCATCAGGGACTGGTTTTGTAGAAGGCTATTTTTCCATGGACCAGGGGGTGGTGGGGATGATTTCAGAATGAAACTTCCACCTCAGATCATCAGGCATTAGATTCTCATAAGGACCATGCAACCTAGACCTCTCTCCTGCACAGTTCACAACAGGGCTCACATTCCTATGGGAATCTAATACCACTGCTGATCAGACAGGAGGCAGAGCTCAGGTGGTAATGCTCGCTTGCCACTCACCTCCTGCTGTACGACCCAGTTCCTAACAGGCCACAGATCAGTACCAGTCTGCAGCCTGAGGGTTGGGAACCCCGGATGTAAGGCATCCCTTTGTGAGAAGACAAGCTCTGGGCCATTAATTCCTGCAGCCGGCTGCTCTGTGCACATGGGGTGAGGGGCAGGAGGGAGTCAGGAAGGAGACCTCTGGTCCCCGGTACAGCTATTCTCACAATGGCCACTGGTCGATCTCCCCGGTCCCTGCCACGGCCCCTCTGCTCTCTGCACCTGCTGGCCTCAATGTGGAGCCTCTCTGAGAAACAGCTCCTCCCTCCCCAGCCACCTTCTGTGTACAGTTCAACTTCTGTCTCCTTAGATCTGTTTCCCCAACAGTCAAGCCACCTCTCCTATTTCAAAAATTATTCAACACTTTTTGTTTTTGGCCTGTTATAGATTTTTTGAAGTTCAGTGATATCTGGGAAGGACAGATAAAAGTGAGCATTCAGTTTGCATCTCAAGTCCTGACATTTGCCTTGTCAACGACCTCTGCTTCCATTTCACTGGAGGAAGCTGGCTAGGTGGAGTCTTCTTCCCCATAGGTGGCTGTGACATCAGGTGAGCTGCTCAGTCTCTTCTGACTTAATTCCTGTCCACATGACGAGGTCCTGGATGAGATTAGTATCCATCAAACTTGTTCCTGTAATATACCCCTTCTATCAGGTAAAACTGACAGCAGGATTCCAGTATATAAAACAAGCTAAACTGGTATTTTCTTTTTCAGAATACATACTTAAGTGCTGAAGAGTAACTAAAACATTTTTTAATCAGAGAAAAAGGCCCTGGCCAGGGGCAGTGGCTCACGCCTGTAATCCCAGCACTTTGGGAGGCCGAGATGGGCGGATCACGAGGTCAAGAGACCAAGACCATCCTGACCAACATGGTGAAACCCCATCTCTACTAAAAATACAAAAATTAGCTGAGTGTGGTGGCATGTGCCTGCAGTCCCAACTACTCAGGAGGCTGAGGCAGGAGAATCCCTTGAACCCGGGAGGTGGAGGTTGCAGTGAGCCGAGATTGCATCACTGTACTCCAGCCTGACAACAGCAAGACTCCGTCTCAAAAAAAAAAAAAAAGGTGGTCCTGAGGAGAGGAGAGAATGTGATGGGGTCTTTGGAGCTCACAGCTCCCCTCTTCCCCTCTAAGTGGCCCATGGTGGCAGTGCTGGCTGCCCCAAGAGGAAGTGGGCAAATTGCAGAGGCACCAAGGAGCTTCCAGGGAAAGGCTGAGGCCTGGCCCTTTCCAGCGGAGGTGCAATGGTCTGGAAACTCATCAGATGGATCAACGGTCATGTTTCTGGTGGCAGACACAGCTCGGAGGGACGTGAAAGTGTTTGGATGAGCAACTGTATTGCAACTATGGGATGGGCTGGAGGATAGGCCCAGCAGGTGACCCAGGATGGAACCCCTCTGGAAGTGCCTGGGTGGGGCCGGGTCAGCTGCAGCTGCAGGTAAGCATGCAGGGGACCCCAGAGGAGTGGCTGTCAATGACATCAATGTGGAGACAGGTCTGTGGCCTAAGGGCGGAGTGAACTCCCAGGGTGTCATGGGACAGGAGGGAAGACAAGGTTTTCCTGCTAAGATGGGCGGGTCAGACCTCAGTGTCTGAAGGATTTGACTAGAATTGTGCTTAGGATCAACGAAAAGGGAGGGGAAGGTCACAGTATTTGAGGATAAATTAATTTTTACCTTATTCTAGGATCAAAGTGACTATCAATGCTTTAAAATACAGTATATAAAGTGTTAGAAAAGGTACATTAGTTTTTTCTTTTAAAGCATACTAGTTTTTATAGTATATAAATAGTTGTGGAATCTAGGTAGTGGGTTTATGAGTGTTCAAGGTAATTTTTTTTTCAGCTTTTTTGTATGCTTTAAATTTTTCAGGACAAAATACCTAGAAGTGGTCAAATAACATTTTATTTTGTAGTCGAGCATTTGAGGAACCCCTGGACGATTGTTGGGAAGCCTTCGGGTTAATGCAGCATGAAAACCACTGGGCCTCTTCTGAGCCCTCTGAGCTGGAAAATCTCTAACTTCCTAGGGGCTCCTCAGGCTCAGCCCAGGCCTGGAGATGATGTGTTTGAGAAGCTGGTGTTTTTAGATGACTGTCATCTAAAACCTCAAAGCCTCAAAAGCGGTTTCCATCAGTGGGGCTGCACCTGTACTCTGAGTTAGTTTTATCATAAAAATGGGTCATTTGCAGTTGCCTTTTAAAGGTGAAAACAGATGCAAAATATATTCTAAAAAAAATCAGACTTTCAAAAACCACACACAGTGCCAAGTAGTCAGTGGATTTGTCGGCACCCTGCCTGAGAACAGCACTTTAATAAAGGCCCAGCTGCAAGGGTGCAGAATACCAGAGCTGGAAGCATTGCTGCCCTTTCTTTGTTCTGCCTTTCAGGGCAGCCGTCCTCAAATATGGGGTGGGCAGAAGTGGTGTGCTTACTGCCAGCACTGCCTGCTACAAGGAAAAGAACTGTATGGCCTACTAATGCGGGGGAGTGCTCGATTAAACAGCATGAAGATGCTTCTCAGACTGTTCAATACACTGGTGTGCACTGCCAGTCTCCCAGGGATGGACACAATTGTGGTCCCCAAAAGTTCTACAGAAGACTTTTAGGGGAGGGACTACACTCTAGGACTCATGCTTTAAGAAGGCAAAAGTCAACCAAGCACTGTGGCTCATGCCTGTAATCCCACAGCTTTGGGAAGAGGGAGGATTGCTTGAGCCTAGAGGTTTGAGGCTGCAGTGAGCTATGATTGAACCACTGCATGCCAGGCTGGGTGACAGAACAAGACCGTCTCTAAAAAACAAACAAAAAAAAGAAGCAAAATGGAAAATGCTTCTTTGCGAACATTATGTCAATTAGTGATATATCTAAAATACAGCTTGAGAGGCTGGGGTAGGAGAATCACTTGAGGCCAGTAGTTTGAGGCCAGCCTGGGCAACATAGTGAGACCCCATCTCTAAAACAAAAAATGAAAAATAAATTATTAAAATGCAGTTTAACTGTAGCAGCTACACCCTTCAGTAGCATCTGTGAGAGAAGTGTTATTTCTGACCAAGCAGAGCTGTGTTTTAAAATGAAGGCTCCTCCAACCTGTGAAAAACAGTCCTAGCTCAAGGTTAACTAACAATATCAACAGAACATTACTTTAGCGATGCTTCTGTCTTCCTACCCACCGGGGACAACTGTCTCCATAGCTTGTATCTTACATTCTCAAATAACATCTAGTTTCTGGCTCCCCTGAGACCAGGTACATCCTCCACCCACCCCACCCCACCCCACTGAACCAAGGATCTGCTGTACACCCTTCCTCATTAGAAACTTCATCTCCACCCTCCTTTCACTCCCCTACAAAACAATCAAAGCACATGCCCAAATTTATTTTTATTTTGCACACATAGGAAACAGGATCCTATCAAAAGAGAACAAAAAAGAGAAATGAGCCAAATGTCGCAGAGGAAAAGCATGCACAGATCTGCTTCAAGTTTACTCTGAACCACGGACGCTCCAGGAATTCCACACACCAGGAGCTGTCTCACTCCAGGAGGTGGGCACAACCCACCATCTACACAATGGAAACAAGAATGGCCAGGAAATGTCACCGAAGTGGGACTTCCATATGCAGGATCGGTGTTCACAGTAGCACAATTCTAATCAAGTTCAAGGGAAAACAAAATCTGTCTCACACAAACATGGGAATACAAAATTGTTGAGCCCTAACCATCACTGTCTCTTAACATCATTTGCTATCAAAAAGATAAATGAAATTTAGTCAGGGACCTTTGGGTGCCTATTCGGCTGTACCCAATTCCAGGGGCAGCTCTTAGTGTGCTTTTTCATTACAAAAAATAAAGGGAGAAACTGACATTAAAAATGCAAAACAAATGACCTGGAGAAAGAGGAGTGTTTGGACCCACGTAGTTGTCTTGATTGTAAACAGTGAACATTGTGCTTTGTTGTCTCATTTAGATGCAGGCCTGCAGCACGGGAGGTACCACCCTGGCAGTCAGCAGTCACACCAGGGTGGTCAGAGACACTGGTGGCAGCATCTGTGCTTGCAACTGCATTCCCAGGGTGTCTGTTTTGTTCCCAAGTGTTTCCCACAAAATTCCCCAGGAGGTTCTCCAATTCAATGTCCTCAGAGTGAAAAGCACGGACACCAAACCACTCCGTATCCACTTCCGTGAGATGTCTTGATGCTCCAGTTCAATGAGTAACAATTTCTCAAGAGGCTCTGATTAGTTCATTAAAAAATAAGCACCCCCACCTCATTCCCCGTGATACAGCACATCTAGTATCTAGGCGCCTTGGCTAAGCTGCATAGCTCTTAGCACACAGGACAGGTCAGGGTTCACACATCAACACTATACGCGGCAGAACAGAGCTAGCTCCCTGCTAGCCATCAACTACTCAGGAGACTATCTGTGAGATCCTGGGGTGAGCTATGATTCCTATCCAGGAATGTGCATTTCCAACCACATCTTCTTCATTCTAATTATAACAACATGGTCAGAGCAGTCATGTCTTTTCCCAGCAAGCTCCTCCTCCTTGGAGCCCAGCACATACCCGCTTAGACCCAATACAACCTCACAGAGAGACGCCTCAGCAGGTCTCTCTCCCTGGAAGGGTCCAAGTGACTTCCCAGCCAGATGTGCCCCCTGCTTTGAAAGCGCCCTTCAGAACCCACCACTGGAGCTGCCTGAGGGAAGGAGACTCCTGGGCCTGAGAATGCCCTGGAGAGGCGGTGATGTCCACTGGAATCAGATCAGACTGGAAAACACACACCCAGTCTGATCTCAAAGGGCAGGACGCTCTACATACACTTCCATAAACACACCGAAAGAAAGGGTAACAGTCCTTTCTTCAAATCAGACCAAGAGCTCACAAAATGCAATGTCTTCGTTTAGGGCAGGAAGTGATTTCCCACGAATTTAAATAACTTTGCTTAGTGGACGTCAGATCACTGTCAGGCCTCCAAGGCGAGCCTGATTCTAGGCCCCATCGTGCGGTGAGAGCCGCACGCGCTACCCTTCCCTGGCGGTGCAGGAGAAGTCTATCTTTAGGATATGAACAGAGACAGAAACATGACAAGGGGCTTGGTCTCTCCTGAATGTCTCTCCAACAGCTTCTGGAAGAGGAAGGCTGACGAGAGGACAGGCTGGAGCAGACGACCTGCTGGGTTCAGCTCAGCCGGCTGCTGCTTCGTTGGCTGAGCTGCCCGGCGTGGGGCTTCCTATTAATACCCGGCAGAAGGATGCTTGCCTGGGATGCTTGGTCTGGCCCCTCCACATGCCACCTGCACCTCCAGCACTGCCTTCTTCCTCTCAGTCTCTCTCCTGAAGATCTGGTCACGCCATCATAAGGACATCAGCCCTCAGGGACTATCACCACACTACCACCTGAGAGCACAGACTGCGTCAGAAACAGAAGCAACAGAGGAGACACAGTGTGAGTTCATATATTGTCCTCCATGGAAAACCTGAAAGAGAGCTGTGCTTGCCGTGAGGATATCAGAGGAACTGCCCTTAGCAGCCCATGAGACCATTCCTGGAAGTGAACATCGACGGGGACAGAAAGGCCAGGGAAAGGCCCTCTCCTGCCTCTCCTCTTGCACGTGGGCGCCCCGCTACTTGGCCTTCACTACCTGTTCGTACGGGGGCGGAGGCGTGTTGCAGTAGGCTGGAGGGGGTGGGCAGGCCACACTCCCCTGGGGTGAGTTGGGTGGGACCTGGAAAGCCATTGCCATGGAATTGCCGACAGGGTTCATCCCCGGTCCTCCTGGGTCAGTGTAATAGGGCGGCCCCGGCTGCTGGGCTCCTGAAAGACAGACGAACATAGGTGAGCACAGAAGGGAAAGCCCCATCACACCCCGAATATGTGCAGGCTGCAGGGCCAGCAGGCCACGCCCCGTCGTTCACTCAGTGACAGTGTATGAAGGACCCAACATGCCTGGTAAGGGGGCACCTGGGGTGTGGTGACAAGCCCTCTCACGGCTTTGATTCTAGTGGACTACACTCCACGCTACCAGTTCACACATTAGGGTGGAGGGAACTGGGCCACAGTAAGGTAAGGCCGTCTGCAGTGAACTATGGGAAGAGCTGCAAAGACCACCCAGGCTTCGCAACTCAGCCTGGCATGATCACAGCAGCTCCACAACGCCTCTGGGCACATCGTTGCCTGGTGACCATTTCTAAAGTAAGGTCTCCATTCTCCCCTGCTGGGCTAGTGTGTCCTCAGGGTGGGAGTTACTCATAGGCAGGGAGGCCGTGCACCTGGGCACACATAGCCGGGCTGCAGCTGATGGACGCTCCACGGGTCAGGAGTGGAGCCGCAGGCTGACTCCCTAGTGACAAGCTGAGGAGCAGGGCATGGGGGCACCATGGAAGGTGACAGGAGGGCACAGGCTGGACACCCGACCCCAAATCTAGCCCTCACTCTGAGGTGCTGTTTTTGGTCTAGTTACTGTGAGCATGCAGATTAACACTATAGAATTCTGCATATGTTAATAAAGTATCAGGAGAAACCGTGGAAGTGCTGGGTGTTCCCTGGGTAAAGCTGATTTTGTGACGGGACTCAGGTATATTTGAAGTGAGGCTTCATTTAGCTCAGGGAGACACTCAAGTGTCAAAGAAGCTGCCCCCGTGTGAATATTGTCTAGGGTTTTTTTTTTTTTTTTTTTTTTGCAGTTCTCCCCCTGACACAGTGTGATACAGTTCTGACCCTAGAAACATGCCCATCAAGGTACACAAGATGTCCCAAACCTCCAAAGCCCACATAAGTCAGACCATGGGAATCTGCGCATGTGCGGAAGGAGAGCATGTAGAACAGAAGCACAGGCCAGGCCTGCGCTGTCTCTCACCGAGCACTCTCTCCTGCCAGGAGGGCGCTTGGCACAGACACCACCTGTGTGAGCCGCCGCCTCGCCCTGCACCTGTGCCGTCCCACAGACACCACCTGAGTGAGATGCCATGTGGTCCCACAGATGCCACCTGCGCTGCTCTGATGCATCTCGCCCACCGCCTTGGGTGGTTCTATTTACAAGTCGATCTACTGCCATTACCATGAGTTTCTCAAGGGCAGAGATTATGTTTTATTTAGATTGGATCCTGCTATATGTTATACAATTAAAAAGCCAAGGATTTTTAAAAAGAGGGCATTGCAATAGTCTAGGCAAGATATGATGAAGGCTTCTGAATATTAAAGAAAAAATGGAGAGGAGAGAATGAGGCGCTGAGGCTGTCAGCAATGACTGGCCTGGGATTGACTCGATGGGGAGCACATGGGGAGGGAGACAAGGGCTGAGAACAAAAGGCCCTAGGTTCTGGTCTCAATAAAGGCCCCCAACAGGCAGGGCAATACCAGAGTACAGGGGCTCTGCAAGAGTGAGTGCCTTACCAAGGTCACACTACTGCTACAGCAGCACCAGGACAAGGGCGGGCAGATGAAAAAGTCTGTGCTGGGCTGGAGAGGGCGGAAGCAGCTCTGGAGCCTCCTGTGGGAAGGTGGTGATGGAAACGTGGGCGTGCCCAGGAGAAGGCTGCAGGAAGGAGCAGCACTGAGGCCAGGAGAGGAGCATGAAGCATCTAAGGCTGATGAGAAGGACATGTAGGCAATGGGAAGAAGTGGCAGGAGGTGGCTCGCCAGGAGCCAGGGCAGCAAGGGGTGGGAGAATTTTCAGGAAAAAGTGATGTCCTCTCCCCAGCTGAAGAGAGATCAAAATAAGCATGGCACATTTCCAGTGGCTGTGGCCCTGGGGTTACCGTGCTCTTTCTCTGCAGTTTCACACCATGGTAGACACAGGTCCCTGCCGCAGTAGGGAGAAAACAGTCCAGGGTGGGGGTGAAGACTGTAGGAGGGGACAGGTAGCAGTTGGAAGTCACGCAGGGCAAGGGAAGGTGCCTTTGTAAGGATGGAAATGCTTGCATATATGGGCAGGGGTGGGGAGAGACACACAGGACAGAGAGGACTTTTGGGGAGAACACAGCTCGGCGAGGGCAGGGGCCTCTGGTGAAGCACCTGGAGCCCACTAGCTGGGAGCTGGTACAAAGGAAGGCACCCGAGACAGTGGGCTGAGTGGACAGAGCCATGTGCGGTGCTACCCTGAAAAGCACAGCAAGGGACTTGGCCACCACGGGTTTGGCAGAGGGGTGGGTGAACATGGCCGGCAGCCTCCACTACCAGGGAAAGCAGGTCCAGGTGATTCATTTGCTGACAGGGATGTGGGAAAGGGCAACAGGAGAACTAACCAGGGAGATTCCAAAAGCCTCAAGGACAAAGGGAGCAATGTGTGATGGTCACAGATGGGAGCCAAAATAGTGACAAGGAGCGACAGGCCCACTGGTGCAGGATTTGATGTGGTGGGGACAATCTGCACAGAGGTGTCAGCCAGGAGCAAGGAGACTCCACCACACCTCCCTTCCCTACACGGGGTGTGCCCTGGGAGGAGCCCTTCAGTTCTGGTTTGTGGTTGATGGTTTGGTTAAAGAAAATACACAAAACATTCTAGGAAGAGGCTGGGGTTGCAGGAAGACTTTCTCCAGAAGATGGGGTAGAAAGGGTAAAAAGGGGTGAGTAAAACCATGGCTGCCCCTCACGTCGCCAGTGTCCATCAGGCCAGCCTGTGCCGTGTGCGCACGGTGGGGAATGGCACAGGATGGGGATTGGGTGGGAGAACAGAGGCTCCGCAAGAGTGAGTGCCTCACCAAGGCCACACTACTGCTACAGCAGCACCAGGACTTGAACCCAGTAGTGAGCTAGACAGTCAGACTCTTCCTACGATGACAGGCGTCTCTCAAAACAGGATGGTGAAGTGGAGAAAGAAGTTCAGGCAAGGGTGGGATGGGAGAGCCACAGAAGATTGGGGGCATCACGGGCCCCTGTGTGGAGCACTGTCTAAGAATTAAGGGCCGCCACAGCCAGCCTCCCAGCCGGGCTGCACTAGTACCCTCAGCATGTCATCTGTCTCCAGACAATGCTGGAGTCGTTTTACTCTGAACGCCATCATCTCTTCCTCACTGGGAGTCTTGGCATGGTTTGAAAGGGAGCTCTAGGCTCAGCAAAGACTGGGAGGATATGCTGTGATGTTAACTGACAACCATCCCTTCTCAGTGAGCTGGCCCAGCCCCGCGGGTGCCAGGGGGCTGGCCAGGCAGCCTGTATTCTTAGCAGGACCTGCCACCTCTCCAGTCCAGCTGATGGGCCAGTAGCGTGTCAGGGGGGCTGGGCCAATCTTCCCTGCGGATGCAGGAAAGTCCAGCAGGCCGCAGAGGGAAGGGTAGAAACGTAGGGAGAGGGAGAGGCGGCTGACACAGCGTGTGGCCCAGAAGGGACAGAGGCCACGGGCCCAGGGGCCCAGGGGCCTGACTCCTGACAGCGCTCCAGTTCCGTCAGGATCCCCGCATCATTTTAGTCAGCCCCTCCCAACCCAGGGCACACGGGTCTCTGGTCTCACCTCTCCTCCTCTCCAGCCACGCCCTGGCTTCCCTGCTCTGTCCCCTCTGGCCCAGCTGCCCCTCCAGCCATGGGCAGGGGCCTCAACACAGGGCAGCAGGGGCAGAGCTTGTTCCTGCCACCCAAGCTGTGGCAGGCTTGGCCCTACACTCCTCGCCACCCATCACTCATGGGAGGGTGAGCTCTCCAGAGGGACAGGGCCTGCTATGAGGGGTTCCTGCCCTATTCTCCTTCTCCAGCAGTAATCACACCGCCTGGATCCAGTCTGCCCTCCCTGGGCCCTCACTAGATAACATATCCCGGGCTTTCACCACGCAGACCATGTCTCCTGGAATGCCTGTGACCACCTCATGCCAGGCTCCTCCCAGCCTCTGATCTGGCTAATTCCCATGTATCTGTTAGTCTCAGCTCAGAATCACCAGGCAGCCCCCTCTTGCTGCCTGTCACTGCCTTCCCAGCTGAGCAGGCACCCCTGTCCTCTGGCACCCAGAACAAGGCACGCCTGTGAGCATGAAGCAATTGGCCAGTATGGTATGATTTCCTGAGCCTTCTGAACACGAGGACAGAGCATCACTCATCCTGGTGCCCTGAGAGCCCAGAATGGCACCTTGCATGTGGCAGACATTCCATAAATACATGGGAGGAATGACTGATGGGACGAGTGACGACTTGGATCTGGGTTTTGGCGCTGCCAGATTGTGCTGGGTGTGCATGGGTTTCCTGAGACACACCTGTGTCTGACATGACAGGAGTGACTGGCTGCCCCACTCAGCAAGCCTGTGCCAAGCCCGTGGCTCCTGTTGAGGGGACGAGCCCAACCCCCTGCTGCAGGTGAGGGAGGGGCGGGAGTGTGGTCTTTGTAGCAGAGAGGCGGCCAGGCTATGTTTGCAATGTGGCCACTTACGCTGCAGAACCAGAAACGCCAGCACCTGCATCCAATCCAGTGGGTATATTCATGTTCATAGCTGCAGTGATGGATCCTGCCAGCAATTGGTGGGATGGGATTGAAATATTTGAACATGGAGATGGAGAGGTATTTGGAATATAAAAGAGAACGGATAGGAGGTGAATAAACTGTGTACTTGTCAAGAACATGAACCCTCAGGTGAAAAAACTGGTGACCACATTGGAGAGGCTGCAGTTGAGGTTAAAGGGCAGCAGGGCCGGAGGCCGAAGCCTCATGTGAGCAGCTGAGGGACCCTGGCCAGGTGGAGGCCGCGCTGACCCAGACAGCTGCTCAGCTTCTGCTCATTTGGCATCATTTTAGTCAGCCCCTCCCAACCCAGGGCACATGGGGCACAGCGTCCTCGCAGGACGCTGGCCATGCTTACCATTCAGGCTCTCACAGAGAAAAGCAACCGAGAGAAGGTAGACCCAGTTCTCACAGAGGCAGAGACTTATTCAGGAAAGAGAAAGCAAGGACACTTCATTCCCTGCATGAAGCCCGCGGACAGAAGGCCAGCAGGGCCTGGAATGTGCCCACAGACTTCAGAGCGATCACGGCAAAGACGTTCCCACAAACGCACAGATGATTCTATGGCACATGGCTCTGGAATCGAAAGCACCTTAAAGTCAAAACCTCAACTCCACAATCACAAATAGGCATGGTGAGAACAAAAATGTGAGTGTTCCAAATGAAGCCCTGTGACTAACAAGCAAAATGACAAAATGAGGTTAATACCAGGAACAAATATAGAATGAAGTCAGGAAAACAAAGGCCAAGGGAGCTGCAGCTTGAAGCAATGACTCTAGCCAAAAAAAGGGGCTTTGCATGTGCACAGAGAATAAAGAAGATTAAGAAATAAAACAACTAGCAAAATAAACTACCTTAAATGGTATTCTCTCCCAAGGAGAATGGTTTGCAAACTGAAAGGGAAAGAAAAAAAAAATGGGTGAGGGAAAATGAAAGACCAAGATAAATGAGAACTGACTGGATGTTGGGGAGAGCATTCAGATTGCCTGCCTCTGACCAAGTACCTCTCAGTGCAGGAAGCATGGAAGAGAACTAGGACCTCAGGGTCCTGTGACATGCTAAGTGCATTTTCCCCACAGATCCAAGTATCTCACATACAGCCTGTCATTCTAGCCACAGAGGAATGCTATGAGATACACACAATTTCCATTTTATAGATTCAAAAGCAGAAACCCAAATAAATTATACAATGTGCCCAAGGGACTCTCCTTCCAGTGTTCACTGTTGCATCTGTGAGGACCCAGGCAGACCTCTCTGCCAGGAAGGAGAGCTGGAGGGGGAGGAGGTGGAGGGGGAGGAGGTGGAGGGGGAGGAGCTGGAGGGCGAGGAGCTGAGGGGCGCAGCAGGGGCCCATGGAAGGAGCCCGGGCCCCAGGATGTTGCTGAGCCATGCAGTTAAATCACGGCCCTTCCTCTATGTGACTTTCTATCCTAAGAGATAATTCTTTCTTATTTTTGAAGCTGGCTGAATTGGGGTATGTGGTTACTTGTAGCCAAAAGCCTTGAACTACCTCTTCCAGAGAACATTTTCACAAACAACAGACATGTTGCCAGCTCAGTACTGGCATTTCTGTGTCCTCTGAGCTTTCTAGTTTGGTTTGGTTTGAGGTTGTATCTGTTCATTTTGCTAAACTGTCTCAACCCTTAAAAATATTTCTGAGCTCATTCTCCAGGATTTTTAGGTAAGTACTGATAAACTGTTTACAAATAGTAATAGTTTTGCTTCTCCTTCCTGATGGTTGAATGGCTGTCTGGAGGGTCAAAGGACAAGCCACAGGCCAGTGAGTGGCAGGAGGGGAGTGAGCCAGGAGTGGCCGCAGAAGAGGTCAGAGCCCACTGGGCAGCCAGGAGGGGTGCTGAGAGAAGAGAGGGCCTCCTTGGCCTCTCAAAGTGCTTCTGTGGGCACAGTGGGTCCATGGGAGTGCTGGGAGCACAAGCCCTGGCTCCTGTTGTGACACTGGCTGCCTTGCTGGAAATAAGGGGCAGCAAGAGAACCAGCAGGGAGGCTCTCAACAAAGGGTGGTGGCAGCCAGGGTGGTGTCGAGAGAAAACGCCAACTGGCCCCAAGGCTCCTGGCCGGAGCCCTGGAAGAACAGAGGTGGAGCCTGGAAAGAGGGTGGAGGAAAGAATCAGCCCTGCAGGGTCCTCCACTCCCACTTTTTTGACTCAATACATAATTTATGGGAGTAGTCTTTCATTTCCAAGTGGGTGCAGAGCACGCATCTGTTCATTTACAGACATCTACAAACTTCAGGTATCCTACTGGGAGTGGTAACTGCTGCCCCTCACTGAGTGCTGACTCTCGGGCCTGTGCTCAGCAGGGGACATGAAGGAAGTACTCTTAGGGTCCCAGCTTCAGGGGCGTGAGGCTCAGAGAACTGAGCAACTTTCCCAAAATCGCCAGAGAGGCACGCAGTTTAAAACAAAGCCCCTAGTATCCGGAGGTATGCAGCTTCTACTTCTATAAACGTATTCAGACACCTTTGCAGTGCGAAATCTAAGAGCTTCTTTCAAATGTTCCATTTATTTTTATATTTTGATCACTTTAATAGCAATGCACTGACACTCCTACAGCTTCCATCACTGTGTCCTCTTATTTTTACATTTTTGTTTTATATACTTTGAAAATTAATTTAAGACATGACTATTAAATCTTCACCTTTTATAAAAGGTGATTTTTATCCATATTAAAAGGCTTTCCTTTTCATATGCATATATTACTAAATCTATGGAGTATTTCTCAAATACACACAAAAAACTGGTAAGTGGGAAGAAGGGAACTGGACTGCAGACTGCATATTTCTTCTTCCACTGTATACACTGTACATTTCCTCTTGAGGTACATACATTATCCCTTACAAAAAAGAACCTCCTGCTACTGCCTTCTGGGGAAGAGAGGAGGAAGGGAGTTAAAAGACGTGGGTATTAGGTACCCAGCCTTCAGGCCGACCTGTTAGGGTTTACAGAGACCACACACTTGAAACACAGCTGAGATGCATGTTAACATTGCTTTAGGGCATCGGGGCCCTGATGTCCCACAAGAAAAGGCACAAATTTGGTGAGCAAGATTAAGTAGAAAATGAAACCCCCACACTAAAAGTTTTCACTTTTTCTTTCCTAGCTGTATAAACCAGAAGTTGAGTGAAGACAATAGTTTTGCTTGCTGCTGCTTTTTTTTAAACAAAAGCAAAAATAACTGTGTTAATAAAGAGAATTCCAGTGCATCCCACAGAGCAGATCCTCGAGCATCTGCCAAAAATTAGAGCAAAAGCAGTCATGTTATTCCAAGAGATGAACACTAACTTTCACTCTGGCCTTGCAGAGTTCACAGGTGCTCACACTATTCTTAATGCTGAACTTACAGGACTGTGGCCAGCACAGTCCATCCTTCAATGTTCGTGTCTTCATCAAACCTGTAGCACTTCTCAGTGCAGGGGGCATCCTGCATCACCTGGGGACCTTGCTGAAATACAGACCTTGACTCAGTGGCTCTGAGTGGGGCTGGGGTGAGGGAGAGCCTGCATTTCTAACAGGCTCCAGGGAGCACGCATGTCTTCAGGCTGTAATTTGAGTAGCATGTGAGAGGCACTTGATAAGTGTCTATGGATCCTCGTAACATGTTATGATTACCATCCTTCCTTACAGAGGGGGAATCTGAGTCATGAAGGATAGGTCCCTCCCTTCACTCAACCCTTCAGTAAGTTCCATGAGCTCTGGGCCCAGGAAGGACCCTATACGTGCTCTGTCCTCACCTCCCCAATGCCCCACCCTGGTAAAGTAGGACAGTGCCTCTTACAGCTCTCTCTCAGGTTCCTTTGCTTAGGTTTATGATTCTCTCCGAAAGTTCTCCTGTGTGGCTCTCAAGTCACCTTTGATCTCGCCCCTTCTTTGCTAATCCTTCCTGGTGAATTCCTGCTAGTTCCCCATGTCATGCATGCTCTTTAGCCTCTCTCGTTAAAGCAGAACATACTTGAATTTTGATTTTAACACAACATGTCCTTTTTTCTTTTCTTTTTTCTTTTTTTTGAGATGGAATTTCGCTCTTGTTGCCTAGGTTGGAGTGCAATGGCGCAATCAGATCATTGCAACCTCCGCCTCCTGGGTTCAAGCAATTCTCCTGTCTCAGCCTCCTGAGTAGCTGGGATTAGAGGTGCCTGCCACCATGCTCGGCTAATTTTTGTATTTTTAGTAGAGATGGGGTTTCATCATATTGGTCAGGCTGGTCTCAAACTCCTGACCTCAGGTGATTCCCCTGCCTCAGCCTCCCCAAAGTGCTGGGATTACAGGCGTGAGCCACCACGCCCGGCCGTCTTTTTCTTCTTACAGAGGAGTGTTAACACATTCCTCTTCACTGCCATAGACTGTGGATGATCTTCCTCTGTCACGTTTTTTGTTTCCTTGCTGTTTCTTATCTAGTCTGTTTCCCTGCCCTCTCCCCACTTTTTAACTTTCGTTACTATCTTTGACAGTGGTTTAGAATGTGGACACGTTGCTTTAGATTTCAAGAGGAGCTACTGTAGAGACATCCCAGGGGCTGTCAAACACATCAGACATGACTTTGTGGAGATTCAGCCTCGTGAGCCTCCTTCCAACCCCTCACCAGTCTTTCTTCACTGAACCTGGAGAAGCACAGGCGCTGGGGGTGGGTAGAAGTGCAGGCTAGAGCTGCTGAGGATAGCACCACGACCTCAGTGGGATGGTCTCTGTGCCGGCCAGCCGGGTGTGGAGTAAGGAGATTATTGGCATGGAGTGAGCTTAGGATGGGTGCCCTTGAAAATTCCATCCAGCCTTGAGATTCTTTTGACATTTTTTCCCTGAAATAATACAATGAACATGTAGCAAAACTAATTAAGAAAAAGGAGAAGAGGCACCCCAGAAACAGAATGAAGAGAGGGAAATAACTACAAAGACAACGGTTACTGTAAAAGATGTTCAGAATACTGTAAACAAGTATGCGTTCATTCTCCCTCAGAGTCTCCGGAAGCAACCTACCCCCACTGACACGCCGACTTCTGGCCTCTAGAACTGGGGGAAGACACATTCCTGCTGCTTTAAGCCATCAGTCTGTGTAGCACTTTGTGAGGGCAGCCCCGGGACATGAATCCAGTATGCACCTTCTCCCGCTGTCAACAGCACAAGCCCACGTCAGCCCATAGCACGCGAGGCAGTCTCAGCACAAGAAAACCAGCACTGCTCCCAGAAGCATAATTAGTGGAAACATTTTAAAACTGTGCAGGGCTTATTTTTGTTTGTTTGTTTACGACTAGACCTGGGATTCTGTGACCCTATAATTTTGTTCTCCCTTTCGCCTAAGTTAGATCAAAGGTAATTAATAACAAATCCCCGTGGCCACATGCCCAGTTAAGCGCCGCGCTTTGTTTTCAGTAATCATCATCACGTGTGCAGGCCTCATCTAAGCAGCCAGTCCACCTCCCCACCCGCCAACTTCTCCTCCACAGGGAACCAAGGCTTAAAATACTGATACTCAACAAACAGCAGACAGAAAAACACCACTTCACATCCTTTAAAAGTATTTTCCCAAGTCATTAGAAGTCTTCAGAGAACTAAAAGTAGATTTAAGGTTGAGAGGGTAAAAGGCAGATACAATGGAAATGCATGTCATATTTTTGCTGAATTTCCACAGGCAATTTGAACGTGTATGATAAAAGGGACTTCCAACTTTAGCCTTTCACTTTGGGTGGTGCGGCATCCACGTTTTTCTATGAGAGGAGGTCAGAAGTCACTGTCATCCTGTCCTCATCCCAGGGACAGCTGCCTCATCACCCCGGCTGTCCTGTGGCTGCACCGTGCCCCCACACAGGGCGCCCGCACACGGGACATGCACACAGTATGCTCACAGAGCACTTAGTGACAGACGGCAGGTTGGATGTGTAGGCACAGGGACTTCACGTGGGGCTGCAGGCCTCGTCGCAACAAGGAGCCTCTGGTCTTGTTTGGCCCACATTTTCCCTCATCTGCCCCTCAGAAGGGCCGGAAGCAGCCATTTCAAATATTAATACATTTAGGGAGAAAAGTGCAATGGTAGACTTGGGAGCTGAGGGATCTGAAGGAGGCTCTGAAGGAGGCTCTGCTTCCCAGAGGAACGAAGCCAGCAAGGCTGGGGGGGCCTGTCGGACGCAGAGGCCCATGTGAGCAAACATGAGGGAGACCCCTGGTGCGTGCAGCGCGCCCCTCCAGATGCAGGCACCCATAAGTGGACGAGGATGGGCCAGGAGCTCGGGCTCCACCTCAGCCCCACCACTGGCGAAGCAGAGGACAGCGGGCAAGGGACCTAAATTTGCTGTAAGTTTCTGCTCCCACTGATCAAAGATCACAGATGTGCAAGCTTTGTTTTGAGTAATGTAACAACAGAAATTGCCTACCAACAGGGCAGGCTGTAAAAAATTCTTTTTGAAATACAGTCTGTGCAAAGTGCGTTATCTATCATTATTTATAGTGGCTAAGGACATTAAATGCTTTCACATGGAAAAAAAAAACAGCTGCCACTTTTGTATGGCAGAACATTCTAGATGTATCCACTTTACACAAACTGGGCTGTGCAAACCGTAACAGCAAGGCAGAGGTCACAGGGAGGGGAGGGGCAGCACGGGGGCTGGAAAGAGAAGTGCTGAGTAAGAATAACGGAGACAGAGATGGAATGTCAGATGGACAGAGCTGGAGGACTTTGTGGAAACACATTCCCGCTGGTGAGGAGGCCCGCCATATTGGGAGGCCCTCACCAAGGAAGACAGTTCCCACACCCACACCCCCTCATCCTGACCCTGATCAGCCAGTTTCCTTCTGCGATCAGGGATGAACGGGTAAGGAATATTCTGGTAGCTATGAGAATGTATGAACAGACTGGCATTTGTGATTTGTAAACAGAAAAGTATTCCCAGTTATTTCTTTCAGCAAAACCATAAACTCAAAAATCTCTATCCTGAAGGCTGCTGCCCAGGGCAGCACAAGGCAGGCAATGAGTGTGAGACCCCACAACGCAACAGACCCTTAAAAAACCCCCACGGCCACACACCCTGGATCCCTCTCTCTGCCCTCCTGTTTCTTCAGGAAAAAACCCAGAACGAAAATGTCGGAGCCCCAGGGGCTGAAGAACAGGGAGAGGTGGCCTGCAGGGCTGTCCCATCATCATCCCCGCACCTCAGAAGCACCCTCAGAAGCACCGTCGCACTGGAAAAGAATGACACGCATTCCACTAGTTCTGAAGCCAGATGTCCTCACAACCGAAGCAGCCCTATTTGTGCTTGGGCTATGACTTGAGGGTAATTAAACTGTCAAAACACCCTCCCTACTATTTCCATTTTCTCTCAGTTGGTGTCATTTAGTCACTGCAGGCTGACAGATTTATTACAGGATTGAGACATGAAAACGAATAGTCAGAAACCCATAAATGAACTCACCACAAATGGCTGCTGGAAAGGAAGAAAACTATCTGTCGATGGGAAAACTGCATCTACTTCAGTCACATTAAGGAAATCATTTTAAAAGAAAACTTAAATCACATTAACACCACAGATTTCATTGTTGACTGTCCTCTGCAATCTCTATGCATCTGTGGGATTCTCTAGTGGAACTCAGGACCATTTTTTAGAGGCAGGGTCAAGCTATGTTGCCCAGGCTGGAGGACAGTGGCTACTCACAGGCATAATCACTACAGTCTTGAGCTCTTGGCCTCAGCCCATCCTCTCACCTCACCTGAGTGGCTGGGACTACAGGTGTTTGTCACTGGGCCTGGCTAGCCTCATGACTATTTCACAAAAAACATTATCCAATGCTCTCTTCCCTAACTGCACCTTGATGGTCTTGCCGTACCAGCAAACTGTCATCTTGACTATGATCTTTAGTGGCCACATAATATTCCACAAAGAAGATGGACCATAATTCAATCATTGTTTCCTTTGGAGCTCCCTTAACTATCCACTTCCCACATTCAATCACAGGGGCACCACACTCAGCTGAGGCCACCTCCTGCCAGCCAGCCCCTCCTTCCCCCAGGCCTACAGTGCTGCCTCAGCCTAGGCTTTTCCATTTTCTCCACCCTACAGTTCCTAAAGAGCAGGGAGGATTCTCACCCACACCCTCCACCTGTGTGAACACAGTGGCTGGAGCTAATTAGCTCACGTTTTCAGAGTGAATGAACGAATGAAGTGAATAAACGAATGAAGACAATTTTTCCTCTCTACCTAGGAGAACATGTAGGTGGGACCCTGCCAGCATCCTGATGGGGAAGGATTTGGGGTTGGGCATTTAAGGAGCTCTGACTTTCTGCTGCTGCTGCATCTTGGCTGATACTATATGCATAGATTACATAGAATGAGAAGTGCTTTTCTGCAATCCATTTCATTTTGGTTAAGGTGCTGAGGTTTAGAAGGGACCGTGGCCTACACTGGGTCTCACAGACCTCAGGCCTCTTAACTCCCTGACCAGGGCCTCTTCCTCAAAACACAGCTACTCCACACTCCTCCCACTTATCAGCCTCTGCACAATCCGGCCAGGCCCTGAGCCCTGCGGCCAGCAGCTCCAGCCTTTGGGTCCTGGTTCCTGGGCTGGCCTCGGAGCCCCACCTCTGAACCTCAGCCTCATGCTGACTTTGCCAGCCCCTTTCCACCACGTTCAGAGTCCTGCCCCAACCCACACCAACCCCCAGGACCACGATGCTGCCAATTTCCTCCCCTCCCCGACCAGGAGCCTCTGCAATGCACAGAAAGCAATACTCTGCTTTCCCATGCTCATCAGTGATGCTTGTCCCAGCAGGAGTGCCACGCGAGCCCCCCTGCACCCCACAGTGTGAGCCACTGCCCTCCCCTAACACAGTGGATGAGTCTGGGTCCTCTAAATCCCTCTGCTTTTTCATCTTCGTTAACAGGCATCCCACGCCTAAACCCACTTCCCCTCTCAGACCAGCAGAGGAGAAATGAGGCTCTGCCGAAAATTCACTAACACCCACCCTGCTTTGTGCAGATGCCTGCACACCTTGGCACTGCCCGGGCAGCCTCGGGCATGACATTTACCCTGTGGACCACATGGGACATTGGGATCCCTTGGCTCCTCTCTCTCCCTGGACTGCCAACCTCTGTGTGGCCCTCCTCAGTCCCCACGCTCCCAGGGCCCACGCCACAGATAGTATGGGATCTGAGCAGACAGCTGCAGCAGGGTGAAGCCACCCTCAGGGGAGGTGGGTGTCCAGACCAACAGCAGGCAGGACCCTGCTGACCCCATTCTTGTGTTCACTATTACTCTGTCTAGGAAGCAGCTGAATTCTTCCCAAGCTCAGCACTGTTAACAAATGATCCAGCCCTGGACCTGGCAGGGAAATGATGGAAACTGTACACTCCCGGGAGCCCTGGGAGCCTACTTTCATATGACAGTCTGGATATCCTGGGATCAGCCACACCACTGCAGGCCTGCAAGAAGTATAAAATGAAAAAGCGATGGCAAACCAAGTCTACATTTTGGTCAGAGAAGATGCGCTGGGACCAGCAGCCGCTCACTCTAGGGAGCAGGGGGCTTAATTATTCTTAATCCAAATGGCTCTTCTGTGGGAAGCCTTCCTGGAGTTGTGCACCAGATGGAGTCTCCTACCTACACGGTTTCCTAGCATTCTCGACTTTCTCTCCCTTGCACTCATGATGGTCACTCACTATAGAGCTGTTTGTGCCAAAGCTCACACGGGTGCTGGAGCTATGCGTGCAGCGGTGACTGAGGGTGGGCGTCCAGGCTGTGCGGTGTTCTGAGCTCCTGCAGGCGCCTCAGCAGGTGTGCAGTAAATATGGACCAAGACAGCAATTCAGGCAGGTCTGTGCTCCAGGCTGTGACTGTGGTTGTGATGCATCGCGACCCTGGTTTACCAGGCTGCAAACCTGGGAGCTCCTGCAGTTCACCCGGCCTGAGGACGAGGGCCGGACAGGCATCTACTTGGTGCCTGAGACCATGAGTCCTGTACACAGCCCTGTGGGGAGCCCAGTGTAAACGTGGAGGATTAAAGCTGGTAAAGCCCCTGGCAGGGCACCCAGGGAGAAAGTGGAGGATGTGAAGCAGCCAGAGACAACTTCACTATGGGCGCAACACACAGCGGCACCTTGGAGGAAGGTGCACCTTGGAGGAAGGCATTTTCCAGGCAGATAGAGGGTGTGTGCAGGCCTCAGTGCGATGCAGGACTAGAGAGAGGAGGTCACTCAAACTGGACACAGAGTAGCGGGGATGGGTCTGAGGAAGCTGTGAATGCGTCCTCGGTCCTCAGCTAGGGACTCTGGACTTAACACTGTGAGCCAGGTGAGCTGGCAGAGACCCTGCCGCAGAAAAACAGCACGGCCGATGTGCTTCTGTTTTTTGTTTTTTAAGACCCTTCTGATAGCCAAGTGGAAGACAGAGGAGCTGGCGGAGACCAGTGGCCAGCAGGCACTGCACCAGGGTGAGATAAGGGATGTGGCAGATCTAATGGCCTGGTTGTTGGAGATTCTCCCAGACAGATGGGGTGGGGGTAGACGGGGTGCAGGGTTCTGCAGAACAGAGGGATGGGGCCAGAAAGGAGTGCACATAGGGATGCATTCTCCTCTCGAAACCCTGGCATGCCAGGGTTCAAAAGAATTATGCAGCTGCAGGCACAGTCTCAGCACCTCACCTACTCACAAGAGCCCCAGTTCACATGAGCGGTAGACTCTGAGGACCACAGACCAGGGACATGTAGCCTTCTGCACTGGGGGCTATGGGGCCTCCCATGCCAAGTGGGGCAGGGGCTGCTCCTCCCTGCACTAAAACCTCTCTGACTGATCCAGATGAGACCCAGTGAGTGACGGCTTACGTCTCTCATTTTAACAGAAATTTGCACTTTGCCCTCTGATACAGCACAAATCTGAAACGATTCAAATATTTCCAAATATCAAAGACTAAAATCCACTTATGGATTCAAAATGGTACGAACCTGGCTGAAAGTTTAAGGCACAGCTCCCAGTGAACTGCTGTGGAAAATACATTTTCTATTTTTCTGAGCAACATTTTTTAAAATAAAGAAAATTCTTTCTGAAAGGAAAACCCCGTGGAGTGTCTGGTGGAAGAAAGCTGTAAAAGAACAAATACGCAAATGACTTTGCATCTTGATAACAGCCTGTTCTCTCAGGAAAACAAGAGAGAAGATAATTTTCTCCTTTTATATTCAATCCCTCTACTTCTCTCCCATTTAAAAACCACTTTATTGATGTCTGATTGACAGACAAAAAGTTGTGCATGTTTAAGACTACAACCTGATGAGTTTAAAGACAGGGGCACATCCAGAAAACCATCGCCGCACTTTATTCCATAAACATTCTATCACCTACAAAAGCTTTTTCTGCTCTTCTTGTTATTTTTGTGTGATAAGAACATTTAGCATAAGACCTACCCTCTTAGCAAAATTTTAATTATACATTATAGTTGTATTAATTGTAGGTCCTACACTGTACAACAGATCTCTAGGACTTATTTTTCTTAATTGAAACTTTGTAAACGCGAAGGCAACCACTGCTCCTAGAACTGACCACCTATCCACAGTGTGCAATCAATAGAGAGTCCCATCCCCAGGCTCCCAGGTGGAAACTGTGGCTGGGAGCAGGGTGGCACAGACACCAGCAACGCCCCTCTGCCCAGCCTCAATCTACACCTGGCCAGAAGACCAGTGCTCTGATGAGTGGAGCCAGCCCAGCCCTCCAGGACCCTTGGCTCCCCGCTGTCATCAGAGAGCTCCCTGGCCTGTGTCCTGAGGGAGTCCACACCACCCACCACAGTATGTAGGAGTTTTAGATGGCTAAGGCAATGTTTTACAAGAATTAAGAAACAGCTAATTCATTTTGACCCTGGGATGTCACTTTGGGTGATATGCACTAAACAGACTAAAATGTGACCTATACAAAAACATCTATTGCTACAGTCTTTGTAAGTATCTGGAATACTAGTAACCGCACAATGAATACTTGTTGAATGCATGAATAAAAGGCAAAACATGAGAAAACAAAACAAATTATCAGCAATAATAAAATAAGCAAATTACCGTTTATAACATAATGTCTAGTCCACAAGCATTAAGAATGGCAGGGGTATTACCGCTCCTACACAGAAATTTATATGTGAAATAATGTTTAAGGAAAAAGGCAGAGAGCAAATAATATGCTTATACAAACTGCATCATATCACGTGCATATGTGGCACACTGATAACTGTAAGAATATGAGGCGACGGGTGTGCGATATACCTTACGTTTGTTATCTGCACAAATGCACAATGGAGCTGGTCATCAGAACTAAAAAAATGAATAACACACCTGAGCTCTCTCTTCTGGCACATTCTGCAGCAGTACACTTTATAAATGTTGGCAGAGGACACACACTGCGGGGAGGAGAGACAAGGACAGGGCTGGCTGACCTGGGCCGAGATTTGGGGGCTGCCTGGTGTAGGACACATTGAAGGCTGGCTCCTCAATCAGCGGCGGGGGGTACATGCGCCTCCGGATGAAGAAGCCGGCTCCGCAGCAGAAGAGCACGCCCATCATCAGGAGGAACCTGAGGAGAGGACAGACGTGAGGGTGGTGCTGGCAGGTGGGGGCCCTGAGGACTCGGCCCTGCAGCTCAAAGGCCTCACGCACTTCTCGGGGGTCTAGGACCGATGACTCCCAAATGCACAGATCAGAGGGCAGAGGCATAGCCACAAGGCTCGCACCTCAGACTTGGTCCTCTTGGGCCCATTTTACCCAGGGACATTCCTCTAGTGGAAGGCACCAAGTAGACGCTTGACCTGCGGCCTCTGGGACAGCCCCCCGTGAGGCCACCCACACAGAAGCACCGTAAGTGAGCTCTGTCTCAGCTCAAATGGCCAGCCAGTTTCAAAAAGCTCATGCAGTCACTTTCCTGTCCACGGCTCTGACCTCAGCTCAACATTTTAGTTAGAACAGGAGATGCCATCTAAATCCTGGCTGAACGCCACGGCCGATCCAGCCGTGGCCTCGCTGTCTGTCTCCCTGTTTTCCATTCTTCACTGTCAAAACAGCAAGGCAGAGCACATTTACCCTTCCAAACCATGTCTCCATGATCACATGAACACCCACAAGGAAACAGAAGTACCCTTCCTGGAGCACACCTTAATTATAGAGAAACTATGGGAACAGAAATAAAATCAATAAAAATAGAATCAAGAGAAATACAATCAATAGAAATAAAATACAATCAATAACAGAAGCAGAGCTGAGCGCTTTAAGGGTAGCACCTCTGTCCAACCCATCTGTGAATTCTCATTGACTATCACTTCATCAGCATTCAGTAAATGACGGCAGAATGAACCAATGAATGGCTTCCTTCCATTCCTCATTTGCACTATACTTTTTGTTTCTAGAAAAAGAGAAGAGTCGCTTTGAGAAGAACTAGTAATAGACAAAACTGGCAAACTGGCAAACTCTTGCCCATCTCTGAACTGAAATTATGAGGGGACCCCTGGAACCATCCAGAAACCATGCAGACACCCACACGATGAGGGCACCTGCTGCCCTGTGAGGATGGGCACGCAGCAGAGTGGGTCGCGGTCAGTGGCACCAGTCCACATATAAAAGAACCTTAAGAGTGTACAATAAAGCCTTTAAGAATATTAACGTGATATTAAGTGGAAGGTCTTCAGCCAGTCCAAAAGTATTTACCGGATAACCTTGGAAGGCTGAGCAGGGAGAAACGCCAGAGGCACGAGACAGGAATGACTCAGGAAAGACTGAAACTGTGGCCTTGTCATCTGCTAATTCATTATTCATTCAGCAAGTCATCTTCAGATGCCTGCTATGCCCTATCACCACATTGATCATGGCAGAGAGTAGGCAGGTGAGGGCCCCCCACGCCCCCTGCCGACACTGAGCTTACAGAGGAAGGAGACAGATACCAACCTATACAATTATTTATCTATAACCTGGTAAGTGCTAAAAAGGAAAAACGAGAGATGCAAGAAGAATTTTGTGTGTGTATGGGTAAAATACACATAAATATAATTTACTGTTTTAATCATTTTTAAGTGTATAATTCAGTGCACTGAGAGGTTTGAACAAGGGTATCTGTGGTGGTGAGCAAGACTGGGAACACGCATTTCTTTTAGTGACAGCTGGGCTGGGCTCTGAAGAATGAGAAGAGATAAGGGGAGGAAGGGGCATTCTGGGTGGAAAGAACACAGTGCAGGTGCTGGGGCCGGAGAAGCCTGGAGCAGGAGGGCCTGGAGGCTCAATCCCCATCATGGGTGGAGAGAGCAGCCATGGGGAGCCAGGAGATCCAAACCATTCAGGAGTGTGGCAACGTAAGGCTTAATGTGCTTGGCATCAAGAAAACTCACTAAGTTCCCAAAGGGAACCGCTTCCTCTCCTAAAACTGATTTCCCTCAGGTGGACTCAGTGACAATCTTACACTCAGCACTGAGTCCTGCTGTTAGTATCTGGGTAGAAATATACAAAGCACAGAGAGGCTGGATGTGTACAAGTTTACTTTCTCAGCGCCACTGGCCACTTCCAAGAGACCGGGCTCCCTGGATTGAAAAATGCAGAAGGCACCTGAGATCTTGGTCTTGTCTAAAAGATAAGCTAAAATGTCGGTTCCACTGCCAACAGTAGTAGGAACATTTTGTTTTTCTAGACAAAAGAAAATGACATTGCAGCTCCCACCTTAGACTGATGGAGAACAAGCATGAGGCGAGGCTGGAATGGAGTTACACGGGATCCACCTCACCCCTTACAGAAATCACAGTCTGCTGGAGAGCAGGCATAAGGCAAGGCCGGGACAGAGTCACACGGGATCCACCTCACCCCTTACTGAAATCATAGTCTGATAACTTTTTCTGTTCATTTATGTTTATGTTAAAAATTTATTTAAAATAATTTCTGGTAGAGATGAGGTCTCACTATGTTGCCCAGTGATCTCAAATTCCTGGCTTCAGTGATCCCCCCACCTTGGTCTCCCAAAGTGCTGGGGGTACACCCAAAGTGCACCATTGCACAAGGCCAAGAACTTATTTTAAAAGAGAGAAACTAACAAAGGGGCAGGAGAAAGTGTTTCTAAAAACAAGGAAGAAGACGCGGCAGGGTGTTGGCTGGGGGAGAGAAGCAGGAGTAAGAAAGGCAGTTCTTGCAGTGCTGGGGGTGCAGGCTGGCTCTTCCCTAGATGTCCTCTTTGGTTGCTCAACAGGTTTTGGAAGCTTTCAAAGGGATTAAGAGAGGAAGTTTGTGCCTTTTTTTTAAACATTAGAAGTTACCTGGTTACTTTAATTCAATTTGTTTTTCGATTCCTTCCCCCGACCCCCCAGACCCAAGTGTAGCAGTTCTCAATTCTGCAGTCCCAAGGACTGGTGCAGCTACTGTGCAATTCCTGCCCAGACCCACTCAGGACTCCGCACAGGACCCTGCTGTGGACTCACCCACAGTGCCACCTAGGCCAGTTCTCACTCAGGCCCACTGTGCTTCCTGAGTCCACTCAACGGTGCCATCAGTCCACCTTCTCTATTCTTGATGATTCCATCCAGACCTCCTTGGTGAAAAGATCCTCAAGATCTCAGAGTTGGCAGGAACCCTGAAGGCATTCTCCTTCAAAACCTTTTTTTTATGGTCAGGAGACACCTTCAAATGTCGTGGGGCCCAGGCGGCAGAACAGCCCCTCCCTCCCATCCTGCCCCTTCCTCCTCTCCACCAAATGCCCATCCTCACCACAGAAGCTTCCCATCACCTTTCACACATCCCTTATGCTCTGGCCCTGCAAGGTGCTGTCCCTCTGCCCCAAATGCCCTCTCCGAAGACCCAGTCAAAAGCTTTGTAGCTTTCTCCAACTTTTCTAGCTTCAGAAGTTCTGCGTTCTGGCTTTAAAGTATCCACACCTCATTATCTGCTTAGATATCATCTTCTTCAGGAGTCTGCCTGCCTAAGGCCCTCTCCATAAAACCCCAGGACAATGCCTGGTGCTTATCAGGCCCGACGTTAATTGAGACAGAAAATTCATGGGGTGGAACCCAGGTGCCCTTTGTATTTCGGGTGAGGCACTGCACGCTCACACCCCCAGGTGCTCCCTGGCTACATCGCCAGCTTGGAACCCTGTGTCAATCTCAACGTTAATGACTCAGCCCCATCTTCTGGCATCTGGCACTCAGACCTTGCAACAGCCTGACCATTTGCGATGCGACTTGTGGGAGTTTCTCCAAATGGGGCCCACTAAGTCGTCATGTGCTGCCTCGCCAAGGTGCCCTGCCTCTGACAGGTGACCCTGGCCAGCAGCTAGGAAGCACCTGGCTGCCAGTGCAGGTACAGCTTCTAGGCAGCCCGACAGAAGCTGCCAGGCCCTAACAATTCAGCTGGACTTTCTCAAATTTCTCTTCTTTTTGATCATACAATGCCTGAACACTGACAAGCTTCACAAGCATTCTCATGCCCTCATCATCATGCATCTGGTGCTTTAGACCAAGCCAACATCCTCATAAGCCCGTTCACAGTTCAGGGTTTCACGCTCCAGACGGTTCGCTTTCTTCCACCCCAAGCTCCCGGGAGGAGGATCTGGAGGGAAGGCCTGCCCTGAAGCTGGGCCTTAGCCCCCGACACTGGGCCCTCCCCATCTCTGGTACTGGCCCCCTCCATCTGGAGATCCACACAGAGCCATCAACCTTTGGACAGTCTTAGGCTACAACAATTCTTCTTCTGTTACAGAGTTTTAGGTATTTGCACCTCTGCAGTGTGGGGACCTGATACCAGCTCCCTTGTTAGTGGGGGTACACCTAGGTGGGGCTTACCGGGCTGGTCCTAAGGGAGGCCTGGCCAGCGGCTGTAAGGTCAGGTGAGGCCAAGGAGGTGGTGAGGTGATCATGAAAGAAGGCATCACTATTAAAGAACATCCTGGTCACATAACAGGTGGAGTCCCCACTCCCTACAGGCTTCCCTAATCAAACCATGGGCACAGGTGTTAAGGGAGAAAGACAAAACCGCACAAAAATTCAGATGGCTGCTGTCACACGCTCAGTAAGGGTCTTAAAGCCTCAAAAGGTCAGTACAGTCAAAATCTTAACATCATAAAAAGGCTAGCGTCATGCAGCGAACAAACTCTAACCCTTTTCGAAGTTTACTGAAGGGCATCACCACTGCATGGGAGAAGAGGAGCAGGTGGGTGCAAGAAATGCTGCTTTGGTTAATAAATCCTTTCCCACATGTGCTCTGCCACCCTGGCATCTGAAGCAATACCTGTCATCTCGAGTCCAACAGATGCTTAGGGCACTCCAGCAGGCATCCCGAGGCTCCCGCCCACAGGAGGCTCCCCCGATGGAGTGCGTTCCCACCCTTCCAGGATGCTGCAGGCATCGCTTCAGTTCCTGCTGAAGGAGCAGACTTTGGACTGCTCCCTATGCGCCCCAGAGGAGCTGGAGGAGGCACACGGATGCACGCTGCCTATCTTGAAAGTGAAGAGTCAGCCAACACAAGATGGATGGGGAAGCGTCAGGGCAACGAAAACTTGATTGCCCGCCAGTCTCAGTTGGGCGATTCTCTGATCCTTCAAGACAACCAGCCTTGGCTCCATTTCAGAAACTGGCCAAGGAACTGCTGAAGGATGAGGCTGTTGTCCAGCCACCTTCCCAGGAGCAGAGCTCTTCTTCCCACCCCCAAATCCTTGGAAACGAAAACAGACTTCCCACAAACTCCGTGTGTGCAATTGCCGGTTATGAAGCCAACCCAAACATACCCATTTTCCTGACCAAGGCTGTCCTTGAGGCCACCACCCAAGCGAAGGTGTCGCACCCAAGGCTGTGACAATACTGACAGGCAGGCAGAGCCCTCGGGGTGGGGAGCAAAGAGGGAGCAAGGAGGAGTTGTGACCTACCAGAAGTACCATAGCCTCTGTATGGAGAGGGCCCGCACACAGCACCTGGAGCCACAGCAGTCCTCGTAGGAGCGGCATCTGTGGAGAGAGGCACGGGCTAGTCAGCACTGAGTTGGAAGCAGCCACCGGACCAGCCGTGTGGCCCAGGCTGGGCTTCAATGTAATCATTCTTGAAGGAACAAATCATTAAGAGCAAAAAGGACAGAACTGCCTCTACTGCATTTCACACAACCAGCAGAACAGACTGACATCAGCCCGTGGCCCAAAGCAAGGTGCTGAGGTGGGCACAGTCAGTGTGATGTAAAGCCCTGCATTTACCAAGCATCCTGTGTGCCAAATCCCAATGGATTCCTTCTGGGTGGTGGCACAACCAAAGACGGGCATTAAGCCTACCAGGAATGCTGCTGGGAGTGGAGGCTCCACAGGAGCCCAGCACCCATGTGGTGCTCATCTCTGCTGTCTTCAGTCCCTGACTATGGGGAAAAGATGGAAATATCCCACCACACCCACTGAGGCTAAAAGCAGAGGTTGTGGAGTTAGATAAATTGCAGGTGTGGTCCTGGTCCTGCCACTTACTAGCTGTGGGACTTCTGGCGAGCCTCAGTTTCTCCATCAGCAAAGCAGACGGAACCGTAGGGGCCCTGCACAGCACTGATTTAAGTTTTAAGGCCTTTATCACCACATAAAGTGCTGATGGTTCTATTACTGCTCATGCTGCCTCCCTCCCCTCATCCCCCAATGTGTCTGAGGTTTCCGGGCCCCTGGCAGGGCATAGCTCTCGGGGCTGTTCTCAGAAGCTGTTCCCAGATTGCTGCCTGAGCATGGACCCTTGCGCAGGTCTTGGGTGAGGCACTCCGTGCCCTCGACTTCCCTGCCCTTCCCCAACCCCAAGTCCTCCTTGAAGAGAGAAGATGCCATGAAAGTGCAAACCCTTCCGTTTTACAGAGACGTTTTCACTGGAGCGTTTCGAGCCCAGCGGCAATGGATTGGCAGGGATGTGGTGAGGACCACTTCCCTATAATATAAAACCTTTACCTAATTGTGATCTAGGTTCCTGCCAGTTTTTTTTTCCTTTAAACAAAAAGTAGCTGGGAGAAATACACAATTCAGTCCAAGGTCTTGGGCACTGAATGTGTAGATTACTGCAGTACAAATAGGTTTGTTTTATGTAGAGAAGTATGTGTAGAAAACTAGTTAAGATGCGAAGTGAGATAACGACAGCCTGGAACTCAGCACAACCAAGCTCCTAAGCTGCTCTTCCCTGGTTGTGCACGCAGTAGGCCCAAGGCTCCTGGATGTAGTGCTGCCTCTCTGTAAACACCCTGCACCCAACGGCGCTAAATCCTCTATTGTTTCAAGGACAAACTGGTCTGAGAGACACTCCCTCCCCACTCCACCCCCACGCCATTCCACAGACAATATGGCAGCATTCATGTCCAGTCTTCCCCTGGCCCATGAACGTGAATTCCTACCCGGTACCCAAAGTGTTGTGATTTCCACAAGATGCTCCCAGTGGCTCCCACTGTGAGTTACCTAAATGAGTGCTCAAGAATGCTGCTGGTCCTGGCCGGGTGCAGTGGCTCACACCTGTCATCTCAGCACTTTGGAAGGCCAAGGCGGGTGGATCACCTGAGGTCAGGAGTTTGAGACCAGCCTGGCCAACATGGTGAAACCCTGCCTCGACTAAAAATACAAAAATTAGCTGGACATAGTGTGTGCACCTGTAGTCCCAGCTGCTCGGGGAGCTGAGGCAGGAGAACTGCTTGAACCTGGGAGGCAGAGGTTGCAGTGAGCCAAGATCATGCCACTTGCACTCCTGACACTTCATGCATCCAACAAGCAGCCACCAAGGGCTACTAGGAGCCTGTTCTGTGCTTTCCTGAGGGTGGAGCAGAGAAAACCCAGAGGAAAATCCTTCTGGGGAGGAGCTTTCTCTCTAGAAGGGAGAGAAAATAGTAAACAAGAAAACATAAACTGTGTTAGATGGTAATAAGTTCTTCTGTGGTGAAAAATGGAGCCGGCACTGGCAGGTTGAGAGCACAAGGCAGCAGGATGCTCAGGGAGGACATGATGTCTGAACAGAGAGCACACAGGAATCCAGTCTGCCAATGAAGGAAGCTGGCACAGGGTCTCAGCACTCGGGACGGGGGAATGCTGGCCACTCCATCCTAGTGCCCCTGGTCCACAGCTGCATGCTGGAGATGAGTATGGGAGCTCTGCAAGCCAGAGCCCTGCACAGACAGTACCTTCTGCAGTTCCCCCAGGCCTTCCCCTACAATCTCACTGGTCTCGGTTGATCAATGTGTGTGTGCCTATGTGTGTGGAAGAGAAGGGAGCAGTCGAGGGAGATGAAGGACTTCTTGCTTTTAGGGTGGATGGAGTTCAGACAATTAACAGTAAACTAGAAGAGGTGGGACTGTTTCCTCTCATGAGTGTGCAAAGACAGGCGTCCTCAGCACTCTGGTGAGGTTCGTGGTGAGTTTGGGAGTGTGGAAGGCAGAACGCAACCATGGCCCTGAGAATTGCACCCCTCAGAAAACACACCCTGCATAATCCCCTCCTCTCCAGTGGGCAGGACCCTGTGAATATCGGATGACCCCTCCCACGATCACAGAACATTCATCAAGATGGTGTGTTATCTAAGGCTCTGCCCTTGCAGACTGGAGATTCTCCTGCTGGCTTTGAAATAGTATTAATAGCAGCCACATGAGAGGACCATGTGACCAGCACTGAGCGTGGTCTGCAGGCACAAAGAGCAATCCCAGCAGGACCTCAGTCCTACAACCACAAGAAACCGAATTCTGCCAACAACCCAAATCAATTTGGAGGAGGACTCCAAGCTCCAGGTGAGAACGCAGTCCAGCCCACTGCTTAATCTCAGCCTCATGAAGTGACCCTGATCCCAGAACCCAAATGAGCTTTCCCAGACTTGAGATCTACAGAGCTGTGCAGTAATAAGGGTATGCTGTTTCAGTCTGCTACGTTTATAGTGATTTACTACACAGCCACAGAGTCAAGGAGAACACAGCTTACAGGTTACGAGCACTTCTTACCTTACACCAGGTTAAGTGCTTCACAAACGTTTCGTTAATTTTCAAAACATCCACATACGAGGTAAAGTATTACTAGTGCCATGTTTGAAATTAGCTTAGAAGCAAGACATTAGGGATGTTGCACCTCCAGCCCAGGCCACTGTCTGCAGAAGCCAAGAGTGGACTTGGCTAGCACTTCAGGAAAGCATTTTGCACAGATGCTGCCTCTCTGGTAACATGGAGCCTTTCATGACCAAAGGGTCACCTTCTCTATCCCCAATTGATTTTCCTATTCTTCTTTGGCCCTGCCAAAGAAATTTCAAAGACCATGGTAACAGAGACAATGTGAAAAAAACAGACCCTTGGGCAAATGTCAGGAGGTCCCTGAGACAGGACCCAGAGACAGGAACTCAGCAACCACTCTTTAATAGTGCTTGCACAGGCAGAGCAAGATGGCCGAATAGGAACAGCTCCAGTCTCCAGCTCCCAGCGCGAGCGACACAGAAGACAGGTGATTTCTGCATTATCAACTGAGGTACTGGGTTCATCTCACTGGGGAGTGGCGGACAATCAGTGCTGGTCAGCTGTTGCAGCCCGACCAGCGAGAGCTGAAGCAGGGCGAGGCATCGCCTCACCTGGGAAGCGCAAGGGGGAAGGGAATCCCTTTTCCTAGCCAGGGGAACTGAGACACACAATACCTGGAAAATTGGGTAACTCCCACCCCAATACTGCGCTTTAAGCAAACGGGCACACCAGGAGATTATATCCTACACCTGGCCGGGAGGGTCCCACGCCAGAGAAGGCCATAAACGAACGGACAGAGATGAAAACCATGACACGAGAAATACGTGACAAATGCACAAGCTTCAGTAACCGACTTGATCAACTGGAAGAAAGAGTATCAGCGATTGAGGATCAAATGAATGAAATGAAGGGAGAAGAGAAATCTAAAGAAAAAAGAAGAAAAAGAAATGAACAAAGCCTGCAAGAAGTATGGGATTATGTAAAAAGACCAAATCTACGTCTGACTGGGGTGCCTGAAAGTGAGGGGGAAAATGGAACCAAGTTGGAAAACACTCTTCAGGATATCATCCAGGAGAACTTCCCCAACCTAGTAGGGCAGGCCAACATTCAAATCCAGGAAATACAGAGAACGCCACAAAGATACTCCTCAAGAAGAGCAACTCCAAGACACATAATTGCCAGATTCACCAAAGCTGAAATGAAGGAAAAAATCTTAAGGGCAGCCAGAGAGAAAGGTCGGGTTACCCACAAAGGGAAGCCCAACAGACTAACAGCAGATCTCTCGGCAGAAACTCTACAAGCCAGAAGAGAGTGGGGGCCAATATTCAACATTCTTAAAGAAAAGAATTTTCAACCCAGAATTTCATATCCAGCCAAACTAAGTTTCATAAGTGAAGGAGAAACAAAATCCTTTACAGATAAGCAAATGCTTAGAGATTCTGTCACCACCAGGCCTGCCTTACAAGAGACCCTGAAGGAAGCATTAAACATGGAAAGGAACAACCGGTACCAGCCATTGCAAAAACATGCCAAAATGTAAAGACCATCGAGGCTAGGAAGAAACTGCATCAACTAACGAGCAAAATAACCAGTTAATATCATAATAGCAGGATCAAGTTCACACATAACAATATTAACCTTAAATGTAAATGTACTAAATGCTCCAATTAAAAGACACGGACTGGCAAAATGGATAAAGAGTCAAGACCCATCAGTCTGCTGTATTCAGGAGACCCATCTCACATGCAGAGACATACATAGGCTCAAAATAAAGGGATGGAGGAAGATCTACCAAGCAAATGGAGAACAAAAAAAAGCAGGGGTTGCGATACTAGTCTCTGATAAAACAGACTTTAAACCAACAAAGATCAAAAGAGACAAAGAAGGCCATTACATAATGGTAAAGGCATCAATTCAACAGGAAGAGCTAACTATCCTAAATATATATGCACCCAATACAGGAGCACCAAGATTCATAAAGCAAGTCCTTAGAGACTTACAAAGAGACTTAGACTCCCATACAATAATAATGGGAGACTTCAACACTCCACTGTCAACATTAGACAGATCAACGAGACAGAAAGTTAACAAGGATATCCAGCAATTGAACTCATCTCTGCAGCAAGCAGACCTAATAGACATCTACAGAACTCTCCACCCCAAATCAACAGAATATACATTCTTCTCAGCACCACATCACACTTATTCCAAAATTGACCACATACTTGGAAGTAAAGCACTCCTCAGCAATTGTAAAAGAACAGAAATTATAACAAACTGTCTCTCAGACCACAGCGCAATCAAACTAGAACTCAGGACTAAGAAACTCAATCAAAACCGCTCAACTACATGGAAACTGAATAACCTGCTCCTGAATGACTACTGGGTACACAACGAAATGAAGGCAGAAATAAAGATGTTCTTTGAAACCAATGAGAACAAAGATACAACATACCAGAATCTCTAGGACACATTTAAAGCAGTGTGTAGAGGGAAATTTATAGCACTAAATGCCCACAAGAGAAAGCTGGAAAGATCTAATATTGACACTCTAACATCACAATTAAAAGAACTAGAGAAGCAAGAGCAAACACATTCAAAAGCTAGCAGAAGGCAAGAAATAACTAAGATCAGAGCAGAACTGAAGGAGATAGAGACACAAAAAACCCTCCAAAAAATCAATGAATCCAGGAGTTGGTTTTTTGAAAAGATCAACAAAATTGATAGACCGCTAGCAAGACTAATAAAGAGGAAAAGAGAGAAGAATCAAATAGACACAATAAAAAATGACACAGGTGATATCACCACCGACCCCACAGAAATACAAACTACCATCAGAGAATACTATAAACACCTCTATGCAAATAAACTAGAAAATCTAGAAGAAATGGATAATTTCCTGGACACTTACACTCTCCCAAGACTGAACCAGGAAGAAGCTGAATCCCTGAATAGACCAATAGCAGGCTCTGAAATTGAGGCAATAATTAATAGCCTACCAACCAAAAAAAGTCCAGGACCAGATAGGATTCACAGCTGAATTCTACCAGAGGTACAAGGAGGAGCTGGTACCATTCCTTCTGAAACTATTCCAGTCAATAGAAAAAGAGGGAATCCTCCCTAACTCATTTTATGAGGCCAACATCATCCTGATACCAAAGCCTGGCAGAGACACAACAAAAAAAGAGAATTTTAGACCAATATCCCTGATGAACATCAATGCAAAAATCCTCAATAAAATACTGGCAAACTGGATCCAGCAGCACATCAAAAAGCTTATCCACCATGATCAAGTTGGCTTCATCCCTGGGATGCAAGGCTGGTTCAACATACGCAAATCAATAAACATAATCCAGCCTATAAACAGAACCAAAGACAAGAACCACATGAGTATCTCAATAGATGCAGAAAAGGCCTTTGACAAAATTCAACAGCCCTTCATGCTAAAAAGTCTCAATAAATTCGGTATTGATGGAACGTATCTCAAAATATTAAGAGCTATTTATGACACACCCACAGCCAATATCATACTGAATGGGCAAAAACTGGAAAAATTCCCTTTGAAAACTGGCACAAGACAGGGATGCCCTCTCTCACCACTCCTATTCAACATAGTGTTGGAAGTTCTGGCTAGGGCAATCAGGCAAGAGAAAGAAATCAAGGGTATTCAGTTAGGAAAAGAAGAAGTTAAATTGTCCCTGTTTGCAGATGACATGACCGTATATTTAGAAAACCCCATTGTCTCAGCCCAAAATCTCCTTAAGCTGATAAGCAACTTCAGCAAAGTCTCAGGATACAAAATTAATGTGCAAAAATCACAAGCATTCTTATACACCAGTAACAGACAAACAGAGAGCCAAATCATGAATGAACTTCCATTCACAATTGCTTCAAAGAGAATGAAATACCTAGGAATCCAACTTACAAGGGATGTAAAGGACCTCTTCAAGGAGAACTACAAACCACTGCTCAGTGAAATAAAAGAGGACATAAACAAATGGAAGAACACACCATGCTCATGGATAGGAAGAATCAATATGGTGAAAATGGCCATACTGTCCAAGGTAATTTATAGATTCAATGCCATCCCCATCAAGCTACCAATGAGTTTCTTCACTGAATTGGAAAAAACTGCTTAAAGTTCATATGGAACCAAAAAAGAGCCCGCATCTCCAAGACAATCCTAAGTCAAAAGAACAAAGCTGGAGGCATCACACTACCTGACTTCAAACTATACTACAAGGCTACAGTAACCAAAACAGCATGGTACTGGTACCAAAACAGAGATATAGACCAATGGAATAGAACAGAGTCCTCCGAAATAATACCACACATCTACAGCCATCTGACCTTTGATAAACCTGAGAAACAAGAAATGGGGAAAGGATTCCCTATTTAATAAATGGTGCTGGGATACTTGGCTAGCCATAAGTAGAAAGCTGAAACTGGATCCTTTCCTTATTCCTTATACGAAAATTAATTCAAGATGGATTAGAGACTTAAATGTTAGACCTAATACCATAAAAACCCTAGAAGAAAACCTAGGTAATATCATTCAGGACATAGGCATGGGCAAGGACTTCATGTCTAAAACACCACAAGCAATGGCAACAAAAGCCAAAATAGACATATGGGACCTAATTAAACTAAAGAGCTTCTGCACAGCAAAAGAAACTACCATCAGAGTGAACAGGCAACCTACAGAATGGGAGAAAATTTTTGCAATCTACTCATCAGACAAAGGGCTAATATCCAGAACCTACAAAGAACTCAAACAAATTTATAAGAAAAAACAAACAACCCCATCAAAAAGTGGGCAAAGGATATGAATGGACATTTCTCAAAAGAGGACATTCATACAGCCAACAGACACATGAAAAAATGCTCATCATCACTGGCCATCAGAGAAATGCAAATCAAAACCACAATGAGATACCATCTCACACCAGTTAGAATGGCAATCATTAAAAAGTCAGGAAACAACAGGTGCTGGAGAGGATGTGGAGAAATAAGAACACTTTTACACTGTTGGTGGGATTGTAAACTAGTTCAACCATTATGGAAAACAGTATGGCGATTCCTCAAGGATCTAGAACTAGAAGTACCATATGACCCAGCCATCCCATTACTGAGTATATACCCAAAGGATTATAAATCATGCTGCTATAAAGACACATGCACACGTATGTTTATTGTGGCACTATTCACAATAGCAAAGACTTGGAATCAACCCAAATGTCCATCAGTGACAGACTGGATTAAGAAAATGTGGCACATATACACCATGGAATACTATGCAGCCATAAAAAAGGATGAGTTTGTGTCCTTTGTAGGGACATGGATGCAGCTGGAAACCATCATTCTCAGCAAACTATCGCAAGAACAGAAAACCAAACACTGCATGTTCTCACTCATAGGTGGGAACTGAACAATGAGATCACTTGGACTCGGGAAGGGGAACATCACACACCGGGGCCTATCATGGGGAGGGAGGAGGGGGGAGGGATGGCATTGGGAGTTATACCTGATGTAAATGACGAGTTGATGGGTGCTGACGAGTTGATGGGTGCAGCACAGCAACATGGCACAAGTGTACATATGTAACAAACCTGCACGTTATGCACATGTACCCTAGAACTTAAAGTATAATTAAAAAAAAAATAGTGCTTGCACGGTTCTTTGTTCAGTTTGGAACTGCATATTGACCAGAAAGATTCCCAGAAAAGCCTGTATCATTTGATGTCAGTAATGCTCTACAATTAGCATATACAATTAATCATAGAGACAAATAATAAAGTAAGATGGGATATTAGGTGAAAGGATGGTGTCGATTTGTAGTGAATGGTGGATGCTCCCGCAACATTAGCTGTTTTCAGCAGACATCCACACACATGCACAAAAATCTATGTGTGCCAGGCTGTGACATAAGGCACATCTCTTCACAGCTGCTGCCAGGGAAGCCCCAAGTTAAAAGTGGACAGGCTCAAGTTTCTGGTGTGCCCAGGACTGGCCCCATTCAACCTCTTGGGAGATTCTGGGTGGCCTTCAGGCTCAGGTCGCCCTGTGAGGTCACTTTCTGCCGTTAACAGTGCTGGGCTAAGGTCTTTCGGTCCTTGTCTTCTGTCTAGGTGAAACCGGCTTTAGTCAAATGGCTATTGCCATTTTTACTCCTAATTCTACTATATTTTGTCCTCAAGTGATCAAATTCTAGGAGATACAACTCTCATGAAGACCCTCTCAAATCAGACACCCCAGCTCACTGCCTAGCCATGAACAGCATCCTCTGCAGGTGCTGACGGTGAGGGAGCGGGGAGAGGGAGATGCAGAACAGAGACGACAGACACCCGCAGCTTAGGGGGAACTGGCCGTGATCCTCTGAGCTCCTGCTAGTTGCCTCCCATAGATCCACCACCCTCTGCCACCATGATGCTCCTGTGTCTCTCCCTCTGAGGTTTTACCCCAACTATAACGGCAGCTGCTCCAGCTCCAAGCACAGCCAAAGCTTACGAGGTATTAATACCTGGGTCCCTCCAATACTGACAGCCATGCACTTGATATGAAAGAGGAAAACAGGTACATACTAATAAATTTAGTGACTGAATTGTTTTTCGTGAGCTAAATTTGCTAAAATGCTTCCCTTTCAGCTTTACACTTACAAGGAAGCATTTGCTGCCTGGAAACCTAAGCCCTATGGCATTCTATCTCCCATGCTGGAGAGAGCAGACTACCAGCTTTCAGACATATGTAGAGCCCTCGTCCAGAATTAACACACATACACCCCTCAGCCTGAGAACATATCCGTCCTAGAATATCTGGAGTATAACGGATTACAAGTTCCTCTTTGTTGGCAAGATACAACATCTATGTGCTCTAGCTCACTTTTCAGAATCCAAATTTGGAACACCAGCAGCAAATACACGCTGTCAACTGATTATCACTTTCTTCTCTCAAAACACAGGGACGCTTTATGCTCCTTCCATGAGCTGAAGACCCATTCACTCTCCACATTCTTGCGGCTCATCTGCGGCCCTGGCCCGGCTCCCAGTGTGGATGCTGGCAGGCCCCAGCTACTCAAAGGAGCACACAATTACCTAGGTGCTGACACTGTTACCCCTTTTCTCTCTGCTGCTTTCTTCCTTTTGAAGCTGCTGGTAAATTGGGGCCCTAAGCACACACACCTGCTGATGTTCCAAAAAGCTGCAATTACAAAGAGGTATTCACTGCAACACTGAGCTTAATTAAAGTAGTAAACATTACCAGGCAGTCGAGCACACTGCAGACACCCATCATGGATGCATCAAGTCAAATACTCCTAGTGCCCTCAGCCTCAGAATGGCAACGCTGCTCCCAAGGACGTCACAAGACTACACCTTTGCTGAACAGATCAGAATGGAGAAAATAGCAAGGGCTTTTTCATCTCATTCTTCTCTGTGTGCCAGATGTATAAATTCTCAGACTTGCCATGGAAAAGAAGAAACATTACTCTTAACTACATTCGCTCCACAGCATATCTAATTATAGTCCTGAGACTCTGAAATACACGATACTTCAAAAGAATGAAAAGATCACATATAGCAGCAGACATGGGCCCCTGGACTTGACTTACTGCTGTTAGCCAAGTATTCCTTACTGTACCCCTGGATACAAAGGTAGATTTCTGCTGAGGTCAGAGAATGGGTAGTCCACTCTGAGCAGCTGCTGACAGGTAACTAGGTATATTATACAGATAAAATCAGGGTGTCTGGCTTTTCTCCCCTAGTCAATGATAGGACCTGCAGTCCCTGGGATTCCTCATGTAAAAGGAAATGTATGTCTGAGAGTCTATGGGCCACGATTTAGACATGTGTCAGAGCAACAAACAAATGCAAACAACAGGTGGCCACTGTGGGAGTTTTTGGAGCCTAAGACGGAAGCATGTGTTATGCTTAGTCCTGTACAGGAGGAAAGAGGGTATGGCCACTGGACACATTTAATTCTTAGCCTTTGGGTTACATAAATCTCAAAAGTAGGAAAGGATAACATACTAGGTCAAGGAATGTTCAGTGTTAGTGAAGTCACAGAATCTTTCTACGTAAAAAAGAAAAAAGCCAAATGTCAGTTTGTAAACTTTTCCATGTGTTGTTGCTATGGATGGAAAGTGTCTCCCCCAGATGGTTGCTGAAAGGCTACCCTGCAATGGGATGGTGTTAAAAGGTGGGGCTTTTGGAAGGTGATCTGGTCACCAAGCTGAAGCCCTTGTGACAGGGTTGGGGTCTCTGTAAGAAGAGTCATGAAGAGGGCTTGCTGCTTGCTCCGCTCCTCACCATGTAAGGATAGAACAAGATGGCGCCTACGAACCACGGACAGAGCCTCATCAGACACCAGAGCTGACGGCACCTTGGTCTGGGACTTCCAGCCTCCAGCGCTGTGAGAAATAAACACACACTGTTTAAGCCCCACAGCCTCTGGTATTGCTGTTACGTCAGCCTGAACTTAAGCACCACTTTAGCGGTAATCACAGTTAAAAGGATTTACAGAAAATCGTCTCTGCATCTGGTGGAGCAGCTAAAGTCTGAGTAAAATATTCAGGGTGCTGGTCTGGAGACAGAGTTGGTGGGGACTGTAACTTTTTTTGGGGGAGTTCGAGAATCCAATCCTTTCTCCTGCCTGCAGGATTAACCCTCAGCAAACATTTCTCTTCACTAAGCACTTGCTGGCACAACACCTCCTTTCTCCCATCCAGTCCCAGTCTCTCAGTTTGACAGCTGGTCTGTTCTCCTCAATCACACTGCCCCTAAAAGCTAACCCTGCTCTTCACACTACTCATTATCATCTGCATTCTCCACAGAGCCGAGCCCGCAGCACATACTTGAAGGAGGCTTCCCGAGTTAGAAGCAGGAAGTACATCCAGGCTTATCAGTGGCCTTTGATTAGCTACCTATGAGAAACTGGGCTCTCCAGTAATCTAAACACAGAGGCCTATACAAGTTTCAGTAGAAAACTCCAAAGGACATGTGAGCCTCTAGGGGAGCAGAGGAGAGCTCCGTCCTTAGCCACCCAGTGCCCCGGCAAATCTCCTTGTAAAGACTGCAGAGCTCTGTGCCTCACCTGGATCAAGGAATCCACCTGACCGTTTAGTGACTGACCTTCCCCTCCAACCTGCCCAGGCAGAGGCTGCCACTCCCTGCAGCAAGGCCCCAGGGCACGTGCCTTCCATGACCATGGGCACTGTTCCTTGTGCAGAATCCAAGGCAGGCCCCGCTAGGTTGATTCATGATTCACACAGTCTTTCTTTCCAGTGTCCAAAGGGACTCACATATTCTCCCAAGCCTTGTCTTCTCCAGGAAACAGTATCTATCTTGGGCAAAACTATGGTTTCTCTTTATTGGGAAGAATCCCAGTTTACTCTCATTTCCACAGTTACTGGAGCTTCAGGCAGGATTAACCTTTTTAACAACTGTGACACAGTCAAATCCTAATAAACCTTCCATCTAAACTTCCAAGTTCTTCTCAGTAGGTTCTGTCTTTCCATGCTGTACAGGTGCAGTACAGTCTGGGACCCAAATATAGGACTTCATGCTTATCCATAAAAAGGGTAAACTTATGCAATCTGGCCCTTTACTTTTATCCTGTCAAGAGCCTTTGGATCCTCATTCTGTCACCCAAGGCATTCACTATTTCTTCCAGTTTTCTGTCACTGACATGAAGGATATGAGTCAAGTTTTCCTGGGACTCAGGACTGCTGAATTTCAGGCCACCCGACCAACTCTGCTCCTCCTCTCTGCAATGATCACAAACATGACTTAGAATGCCCACATCCAAAAATCCACAGTTGGGTCAGGAAGAGATGAGACTGGGGCCTGAAAATGAAGAGGAATCTTTCCATGCCCTGAAACTGAAATTCAAAACCTGAGATCTTACCAAAGTCCAGCAGGCTGCCTGCAGAAAGAAAACCAAAGGGAGAGAAAGAAGGCTGTACCACGAAGTGAGTCCTGGCTTAGCTGCAAGGAGTCCAGGAGTGTGCAGAAAGGGAGGGTGAGGTGGGAATATGGAAAGGTGACAGCCCATGAGCTCAGCCCAACTCACAGCCAGATGCTCTCTACTCAGATAGAGATCAGTTTCAGCATCAGGATTTAAAAAATGGGCACGTGAATTTTATAGTATGTGAATTATACCTTAATTTAGAAAGAGAGAGGGGGGAGGGAGGGAGGGAGGGAGGGAGGGAGGGAGGGAAGAAAGGAAGGAAGGGAAGGAAGGAAGGAAGGAAGGAAGGAAGGAAGGAAGGAAGGAAGGAAGGAAGGAAGGAAGGAAGGAAGGAAGGCCGGCCTCCTCTACCTACAACTTGTACATATGATCAACATGGCATGCCTTCCCTATTTTCATTCAAGTCAATGCTAAAATATTGAAGTCAATGGTGAATTCCATTACAGACGTTCCTTCTATGTTGAGATTTTACTAATCATAATTTTATAAATACAGCTATTATACCAGTTACAAATCCACCTAACTGGTCTATTTATTACTGATCTCCTCAGCAGTGTCAGATCACTGATGTCCTGGTCTCACGGTCCCATAAAAGACCAACCCAATATGACCTTACAGAGGCAAACCCAAATTAATTTTAATCGAGCACAAAACACCCTTTTAATAATTTCCTGATGCCTTCAAGAGGTCCCCACTGCTCTGGCGACTGCCCTGATGAGCCCACCTCCCATCTCTCGCCCATGTCCTTCTAAAATCTCAGCCTGGTGGGCTGTCTTTGGGCACACTGGTGCCCTGGGCATTCCTGCCTCTTCCCTCCTAGACAAGTCATCTGTGATCATCAGGACACTGTCCACTAACTCTTGCAAGCTCGCTTCCCTTTCAGATGACATCACTGCCTCACACTCATCTCTCCCAACTATAAGTCTATTACGAGAAAATGTATTACTCATCACCATTTTTTGAGACGGAGTTTTGCTCTTGTGGCCCAGACTGGAGTGCAGTGGCACGATCTCACCTCACTGCAACCTCCACCTCCTAGGTTCAAGTGATTCTCCTGCCTCAGCCTCCCGAGTAGCTGGGATTACAGGTGTGCATTCCCACGCCCGGCTAATTTTTTATATTTTTGGTAGAGATGGGGTTTCGCCATGTTGGCCAGGCTGGTCTCAAACTCCTGACCTCAGGTGATCTGCCTGTCTCAGCCTCCCAAAGTGCTGGGATTACAGGCATGAGCCACTGCACCCAGCCACAAGCTTTTTTTTTTTTTTTTTTTTTTTTTTTTTGAGATGGAGCTTCACTCTTGTTGCCCAGGCTGAAGTTCAATGGTGCGGTCTCGGTTCACAGCAACCTCCCCCTCCCAGGTTCGAGCAATTCTCCTGCCTTGGCCTCCCAAGTAGCTGGGATTACAGGTATGCGCCACCATGCCTGGCTAATTTTTATATTTTCAGTAGAGACGGGGTTTTACCCATGTTGGTCAGGCTGGTCTCAAACTCCCAAACTCAGGTGATCCGCCCGCCTCAGCCTCTCAAAGTGCTGGGATTACGGGCACTTTGAGCCACTGCGCCCAGCCCCAATGTTCTTTATAAAGCTTCTTTATAACATTACTTAATACACTTGTGCATTTCCAGCCTTAATATGGCATAACCTTCTGGGTCATATCCTGGCTTTGCCTTTAGGAGTCCATCCTCCACCAGGAAAGCTCTCTCATTTGAATGAGGCAGCAGAAGTCCTGGCCCATACATGTGGACAAAACTCAAACCAGGAGGAGGTGGTTCAGGCAGAATTCCAGCAGCCTCAAGACACACCTGTGAGGAGTGCTATGGAAAGCAATGGCTCTCAGCACCGGCTCACGTCAAAACTGTCCAGCAGCTTTAAAAACACCTGTGCCTGCTGGCTGGGATGCACTCCTCTGGAGATTTCCGTACACGGCAGGGCTGAGAACCAAGGACCTAAATCTGGAGCCCTCTTGCCTGTGACTCTTTTCTTAGCACTGGGAAGGAGCATGTGGTGGGTGAGCCGGGCAGGGGGTGGGGGGGGGGCGGGGGGGGGCGGGGGGGGTGTTGTTCTGGCTTTTCTGGGCAGGTGTTTTTTGTTTTAACAGCTTTATTGATGTATCCTTGATATACAAAGAGCTGTGTACAATCTGATGAGTTTGGTCCTATGCAAACACCCAAGATATCACCACAACAAAAGTCTAGGCATAATCTGATTACTTGTAATATTGTACGTCTGTAAGAAACCAGCATTTTTAATAGAACTTTCATCTTTCCAAACACAAGATTTTAGACCACTTTATCTGTCTTGCTTTCAAGTCAAAAACTTCACAGACCTGACTATGAACTCATGGTTCTTTCTTTCCTGTCAACCTCAGTTGGTAATCCATGTGATGTCAGTATCGTCCTCCCGGCCTGACACGGTTTCCCTGACAGGCAGGGAGGTGCCTGTGTGTTGAGACGTATGGTCCCATTTTGATGATGTTTCAACTTTGATTTGGCCAACACATCCCACGGCAAAGTCAAACATCTCTGGGTTGTAAGGAGGGGGCCATCGCTGCTTTGATGAGGCCTGAGCCCGAGACGTTGAGGGTGGGAAGACGGCTGCCCTGTCAATCATTCCTTCAGAGACAGAGTTATCACCAGAAAACACCTTCTCTGACTTGTATAAACCCAAACTACTTGCATTCAGGATTTACCTAGGGCAATTTTACTTGTATTTCTACCACGGGAGAAAGCATTACAAATGCTTACCAAAATCACTAATATTAGCAGACAAAATGGGGCAGAGAGTGTTCATTTCCTGGTCATTTTAACCCTTCAGTAGCTGCTGCCTTGGAGCCCAGATGCACCCAGAGTTAAAGTGAGGAGGTAAGATGGGCCAAGAAGCTCTTAAATTACTGCTGAACTTTGGTAACTATGGAGTTCTTTGTTTTGTTTGTTTGTTTTGACCCAAGGTCTCACTGTGTCACCCAGGCTGGAGTGCAGTGGTGCAATCATAGCTCACTGCAGCCTCAAATTCCTTGGCTTAAGTGATCCCTTCACACCAGCCTCCCAAGTAGCTAAAACTACAGGTGCACACCACCATGCCCAGCTAATTTAAAAAATTTTTTGTAGAGATGAGGTTTCACTATGTTGCCCAGGCTGGTCTCCAACTCCTGGCCACAGTGATCTACTTGCCTTGGCCCAAAAGTGTTGGGATTACAGATGTGAACCACTGCACCTGGCCCAGAGTTTTTGAAACTCCACCCTGTGTTTCTGCGGTAGAGGTTTTCCCTCTTTCTCCTTCCAGTAAACTGCTGATCATTTAAAATTAGTTCTATTCAATCCTATCCAGAAAAACAATCCTCCTAGTTTCTGGCTGACTAAATATAAGGTTAAAAAAATAAATCCTGGCCATATGTCTCTTTTAGAGACACAGTTATTACCAGAAACCACCTTCTCTGGAAGGTGTTTTTCATTTTCCATACAAAAGTGAAAAACAGAAGTCTGCCTATGAGCTCACAGTGAGATCTTGTCGCTATAAAAAATCTTTAAAATTAGCCAGACGTAGTAGCACATACCTACAGTCCTAGTGACTCAGAGCCTGAGGTGAGAGGATCACTTGAGCCAAGGGGTTTGAGGCTGCAGTGAGCTAGTACTGCACCACTGTGTTCCAGCCTGGGTGACAGAGCAAGACCCTGCCCCAAATTTATTATCCATTTTAATTTCATAATAAATTTCCTATCATTGAAATCACACAGGCATGATAAATACTAACGGAATTAGCTGAGTTTGGCAATGAGATCAGGAAGGGAGATAGATTCTAGTACCTAAAAACTCTGGAAACTTACACTGAGGTTCACACCTGGCTTACTTTCTCAGCTCTATTTTTACTTGAGTTGGTCTTAGTCCATTCAGGCTGTTATAACAAAATACCAGAGCTTGGGTAATTTATAAACAACAGAAATTGATTGCTCATAGTTCTGGAGGCTGGGACGCCCAGGATCAAGGCCCAGCAGATTCGATATCCAGTCAGGGCTCCTTGCTTCATAAATGATGTCTTGCTGCTATGTTCTCACAGGGCAAAAGAGAGCAGGGGAGCTCCCTGCAACCTCTGTTGTAATCCCATTCATGAGGACAGAGCCCTCATGACTTGGTCACTTCCCCCAAAGGCCCCACCTCTTACTACTCATACACTGGGTGTTAGGTTCCAACAGATGAATTTTGTAAGGACACACATATTCAGACTATAGCAGCTGGTTAGCTGTTATATGCAAATGCTCAGAACTCTTAAGTCTGCATTCCAGCTCTGGACTACATCCTGCCCTCTTCCACCTCTGCTGCAAAAGTGAATTCCTCACTGGCTCAATTTCCTGGGTATTCTCCAAGAACTCCAAACTCCACATGTATACGTGACATTCTCTACTCAGTCTTCTACTGAATCTTTCCCGGAACCTATTCTTTCCATGGTCTCCCTCTCACTGTCTTCCCAACCAGAAACCTGTGATTTATTTGACTCTCTTTATTTACCTCTATATCGACTCTCCTGTGAGACGCTTTTCATGACCACCGCCTGTTCCTCAGCCCTGTTTCTACAGGAGTCAGACTGTCTTGCCTTTACTACAACCACAAGCTCCTCCCCTTTAGACCAGAGGACTGTGTCGTCATACTGTTCCTAGACCAAACTGAGGGTCAGGCTGCTATTTCTTGTGGCCCAATAATGAGATGCAGATGAACTGGGGAGGAAGAGAATTTTTATTTCTGCAACCCCAATTACTGGTAGAAGGCCTGGAAATTATGGCCAGACCAACTCAAAATTACAAAGTTTTCCAGAGCTTACATACTTTCTAAGCTATATGTCTACCTGTAAGTGTGCATTCATCTAGAGACATAAGTGGTTAACTTCTTTTAAACTACAACTATAACTGGAGCCTCAGTAAATTCACATAATCTAAATGGGTCCAGGTGCTGGGGTGATTATCCTTATCTTGTCTCCTGCTAAATCACAGAGGTTTGGGGAGTTCCTTCAGACCCCCAAAAAACTTATTTGTGGAGGCCTGGAGACTTTCTTCAGACACCAAAAAAAAAAAATTATTTAATCCTAAATGGGTCATGTTAAGAATTCCTTCGTTATTTTGTCATGCTTTAAGGCCCAGGAAAGGCCTAGGCAAAACTCCCGGTGGGCTTTTGTTACATCCCAGCCTTTATATAAGGGCACTGGCTTTTTTTAGCTTTTAATATTTAACTTAACCACTCAGTCCGTACTGAAACACTTGTTATGGAGGCCTGTGTTGGTGAGACCTGGCCTGCCACAATGCTGCACGCAGGAGGGAGTCTCAGCCCCTCAGACGGCATTTGAGACTCTTCTCGCTAGGCTTCTCCCTCCTTTTCCCATCTCATCTCCTGCCATCTACCAGGCACCCTGGACTCCAGCCCCGTGGTCCCCACTGTACCCTGCACCTTCATGCTCCCATGCCTGCACTCTTCCCAAATTCTCTGACTGCTCCGTGCTGCTTCAAAGATCAGCCCTGTGAGGTCTCTCCCAACACCATCCCCTGCTCTCCCCGATCTGTCCTGCTCCTCCCTTGGCAGGACCCCCATTTCTACAGTTCTCACCATGTGCAATATTGTGGTTAACTGTTAGAGGCCTCTATCTTCTACACCAGACGCGAGCTTGAGAGCAACCCCATCTCATTCCTCTATGCAGAGCCCAGGTATCCACCTTGGTTTCGGAACCTTGTAAAGGTTTTGACTTAAACAGAAGAGATGTTGCAGCAGAAAGGCAACTCAGCAAAGCTGGGAACAATACATTAATTAGTAGGAACTCAAAGCATACAAAGGATACTGATTAAAATGTTAACATAGTGCCGGTGGGGACAGTTTGAAACAGGTGCTCCCAGGCAATGACAGCCTATTATCACGATGACCCTCAGGGAGAGCAGCTGGACAGTATTTAGTAGAATATAAAATAAGCATAAGCTTTGATTCAGCAATTCAATTTCTGCAAATTTACCCCATATAATATGGCCAGCATTAAAATATATGAAACATCGTACCAAATGGAATTTTTAAAGACTATAAATAGCCTGTCTGTTCAAATATGTTCTTGCTACCAAGTGAATTATTAAAAATTTGTTTATGAGCATAGCTTAAAATTTTAGAATGTGAAAGAAAAATATCTTTGTCCCTGCCTTTCTGGATAAACCAATGTACTTCTTACATATATTGATGATACTTCATGTCTCCCTAAAATACATAAAACCAGGCTGTGCCCTGACTGCCTTGGGCACGTGTTGTCAGGACTTCCTGGGGCTGTGACATGGGTGCACGTCTTCAACCTTAGTAAAATAAACTTTCTAAATTAACTGAGACCTGTCTCAGATTTTCTGGGTTTATAAGAATTACAGACAAGGAACTGAGAACCTTCAACAGTTAAACAAAACAAAAACTCCAAAATATAGGCACTACCTGTATAAATGAATGATGAGGCATCCCCAGGAAATATTCTGCTACTATCAAAAAGAATGAGGGGCTTTGTATACTGATTTAGAAGCATACTCACAATGTATAGTTAAAAGGAATCAAGTTCAGCTGGGCGCAGTGGCTCACACCTGTAATCGCAGCACTTTGGGAGGCCAAGGCAGGCGGATCACTTGAGGTCAGGAGTTCGAGACCAGCCTGGCCAACACGGTGAAGCCCTGTCTCTACTAAAAATACAAAAATTAGCCAGGCGTCGTGGCACGTGCCTGTAATCCCAGCTACCCAGGAGGCTGAGGCAGGAGAATCACTTGAACCTGGAAGGCGGAGGCTGCAGTGAGCCGAGATCGTGCCACTGTACTCCAGCCTGGGCAAGAGTGAGACTCCATTTCCAAAAAAAAAAAAAAGAGAGAGAGAAATCAAGGTCACATTTTAGGGGTCTAAAGCGCTTAAGCAGAAGATCATCAGTGAAAATTTCTCCCTGTTATAGAGAAGGTGTCTTCAACTTACACCAGGAATCTTCATTGATAAATCTAAGAACTGAGAGAAAAGAAATTCTGCTCTTGAACATCTGCCCCCTCCAGGTTGCAACCCGAAAACTGTGCTCCATCTCCTGATGGCAGAACAGTGAGGGTCTGCAGCAGGCATATGGAGCACTCAGCCAGGGAAGCGCCCCCACCCCTACTGCCGTCTTCCATGCATCCTGGAAGGCCCCAGTGCTGTGGGAGGAGAGCTCAGCAAAGGAGTCCAGCTGACTTCTGCACAGACGGATCTCCCCATCAGGCTCAGAGTCTGCTTGCAGAGCCATAAAGGGTGCCTGCTGGCCAGAGGTGACCCTGTGTCCAGGGAGCCTGGGACTGACTCTGGCACCTGCGCTCCTAGCAGGAAGGTAAAGCAGCCCAGCGGTGCTGGCTCTGCCAACCTTGTCTCTGGATCTCGATTTGACACCTGTGAACAGCACTTCATCCACTCACAGCATTAATTATTCACAGCAGAGAAATGAACCCAGAGGCAGCCAACAACACAGGGTAATGTAAGCACTTTAAAAGAAGCTTCACACTCCAATAGGAGACTTGGGAATAGGGCCTGAAAGCAGCCTGGTCAAAATCGATAGCGTTGGCAGGAATGGGCTCTGCCTCCTGCTGGACAAGCCCTGGACCCTGGGCTCCTCCAGCACAGGCCCTGCCTCCCTCATCCCTAACTTCCCATCATCCCTACACACCAGCTCCCTCCCACTTTAGTAGCGCTCTGGAAATTACAGGTACTCAGTAAGGCATGACACTGACGATAATATTCCTGAATTCTGTTTCATGGATCCTATCTTCCCTTTATCCAGCGGTTTGACAACATGCAACCGTCCATTTTTTCCCTTCCATGCTCTCCTTTGAGCTTGGCGGTGTGTGAATTCCCTATCGTCTTAGTGGAGTTGACTTCTGAGAAGCTTCCCCACATTCTTTCCTTCAATGGTACTTAGATCTGAACGAAAAACTAAAATAAGTGAGCAGACAGAACACCCCGAACCCAAATACCCTGAAGCTCTGCCCCATCCATGTGGCAGCCAGAGATGTGACCCAGTCATGCAAAAGACCTCTAAAGATGCTGCAGGCCCAGGGAGACCGCATCTCCTGGTGTCAGCTGCCATGTCGGTAAAACTAGAAGAGGATGGTCTTAGGGTTTCCTGGCATTCTACAAGAACGGAGGTAAGTGAAGTAAAACTTCGGAGCCAAATCTTTTCCTCCTCCCAGCTCTTCAAAGGGCCACAGGGCTATTTTCACTTTTAAATCATTGGTGTCCAGTCAAGAATACTCAACCATTTCGAACCCATCCTCAATTTTCTGGGGGACAGAGATTCATTTCAATATACAGTAACAAGAAATTTGCACATCTAAATCGTCAGCTCTCTCTGGCTTATTAAAGTCACATGAAAAAGTCATCGTCTGAAGTCCGGGTAACTGTCAGAAAGCACCTGATATGTCTAAGGAGCCACGAGATCTGGTCCAGTGAGGCCAGGCTCCCAGATCCACCCCAGTGCCTGACTGGAAGCAGCGCCCTTTCTCACAACATCATGTCAGTACCAAGACCTGCAGGAGAAAGAAGACTCACTGGCTTGGAAGGAGACATGAGGTGGTCGCTTTGTACTTGGCAGGCAGGCTGGGCCCTTCATGAGCTAAAATCCATCTCCCATTTGTCACTTGTCTCTGCTACAACACACATGCCTGCTCAGCCATTCATCTTTTATTCTCTAAGCTATAAATTATTCTGAGCAGCCAGCCAGAGTGCTGTGGAATAAGCGGGATGAGACCTTGAAGGTGATCTAGCACAGGAAACTGGGGCCCAGAGAGGTTGGACATTTGCCCAAGATCCCACAGCAACCTGATGGCACAGCTGGTCTACAGATGATCTCTTGAATTCCAGTCCCTTAAATATTTTCCATCCCCAAAGACAGCTTTCAGAATCACTCCTTCTGTCTCCAACCCTCCTTAGGCCACCATTTGTCTCTGTTACTAAAGGTATACTGAGGGCCTTCTATGGGCCAGGACCTGTGTTAGCACAGAAGGTATAAAAATCAGCAAGACAGGCTCCCAGTCTAGGGAGGAGACACACAGATGTTTTATTTCAGCAACAGCAGTGCCGTGAAGGAGCATGGTACCCATGCACCAAAGAGGGGTATGGGCTGCAGAGAGGGACCCTCATCCCCAGCTCTCTGGAGATGACACCGTAGCGTGCTTAGGCAAGCACTCCACAAATGTCAGCCATTGCATTCCCAGGCTGTGTATCTGGCAGACTCTGTGTCTCAGCTAGTCTGGGACAACTTGGGGCCGTCCTCTGCTCTGTCCTGCTGCAAAGGCAGATGCAAAGAAGTGGGCAGGTCTCAGCTGTCCTTGTGGTGAGCTGCGGCTGTGCAGTGCTACTGGAATGGGCTCTGCCTCCTGTGGGATAAGCCCTGGACCCTGTGTGACATACTTGCACCTGTCAGCTGTGGAAGAGCCTCCCGAGGTCCCTGTCCACACCCTGGTATACAGGCACGCCCTGTCACCTCCAGCCTGCTGCTGCCTCCCAAGCCACCGCCCTCTCTCTGCTCTTCTGTGCACCAAGTCCTCTTAGGGGTGGCGGCTGTGAGCCAGGTGGCCTCTGGGGGGCTGAGGAGCACCTGGGCTGGAAATCTTAGTGGAGAGGGTGACGTTTCTTATAGTCACTGCTCCTGACCCAAGAGGCCTCCCACTACCCACAAAGGGGTGGTGGTGTCAACTCAGGCACCGAGGAAGGCCCAGGTAACCACTGGCAGATATCGAAGACGGGCTGGGACAGGCTGCCTCCCAGAGTGTCAGGAACAGCATGCCCGGCAACGAGGTGAGTTTGTGCCCTGGGGCAGAGGTCCCCAGGTAAAATCAGGGGACCCATCAGCCACCTCTGGACACAGAACTCCCAATTTTCTCCAAGCTCAGTGTTAAAATCTGCCAAACGAAACTGCAAATATCACAGAGAATACAGGCATCCCAAATAGTGACTGAGTCCTTACTCTGTATCTCACATGCACAGCAGTATTCATACTGCACAGCAACCCAGTGCAGCAGGCACCACAACCCCGCCTTTTTAAAGAGAACTGAAGCCATAGGCTGAATAGCACCTGGAGCTACCTCCTCCCAAACCACTCCACTTCCCCTCTGCGCCACAGAAGCAGCAGGCACAGACTCTGTGACAGGCAGGAGCTCCCTGTCACCTGATGAGGAGGATTCAGTGCTGCCCGCAGACACCTGGACATCAGAATGAGCTCCCGGACGTGGACTTGCGTCTAGGCTCTTCTCTGACAAATGCCACCTTAGTCGGCAGCACTTTTCTGGACTGAGAGGGAAGTGTGCTGTTTGCTGCTTTGGATCCTGCAGGACATGCTCCTCGGTCAGTTCCCACCTTTATCTTCTCATCTCTGGGCTCCAGGAAGCTCACACAGTGGCCCCTGTTTCAGGCCGTGCTGGCAAAGGAGCTGAGGGAGCGAGGCCCGAGCAGAAGCTTGACTCGAGGATAGAATGCAAGCCAAGGGGTGGAAGCTGCTGAGGCCACACAGCCACTTGCTGTTTTTAAACCACGTTACTAAGAGGAGACACCTAGTAAGCCCTGAACCAAAGCACAGAAAGGCACATTTTAATTCAGAGCTCTTGGAAGGGCAGCTTGCAACAGGAAAGGCAGGTAGTGAAGGGAAGTAAAGGGGGAAACATTATTGGAGGGAACAGGAATGTGTTGCTTTTCTGTTCAGATCCCGAAGGGTCTTTTTCTTCAACAATAAGTATATCTTGTTTATACATGTAATACACAGTCTCCCAGACCAACAATGGAAAAATATCAAATTAAGGAAATGAAACAAACCTTCACGCAGGGATAGGGTAGAAAGAGAGAGATCATTTAGCACAAAGAAATCAGAACAGGTGAGAGTAATTTTTTATGTCTAGGTAGCTACAGTAGCAAACCTACATTTCATTAAAAGAGATCAGTCTCTGTTAGCTTACTAACTAGCACACTGGAATGAAATGCAGGGACAGGCAGAGTAGGGAGAAGGCGGCTGCCACCTGGCATTTCCGGTGAGACAAAATGAAATCAGATTATCAAATATAGGAATAAAATCCCTAAAACAAGTTTGCAACCTAGATGTTCCCTCCTCAATGCATTCTGCATGGTGAGTTACACTCACAAAACAGAGGTGTTGTTTGAAATATATATTTTCTGCAGGGGAAGGAAAAAAAACAACCTCTAACAAAACAGGATGTCACTTCGAGTAAACATATTTGTAAGGAATATCTATTTCGGAGAATCTTAGCACTTTACCCAGATGAAATGAAACATAGAATATACTGGAAATGTACTTTTTAGATGAGATCTGTTATAATTTAAGGTTTTGTTTGTTAGTTTGTTTCGTTTTGTTTTGAGATGGAGTCTCACTCTGTAGCCCAAGCTGGAGTACAGTGGTGTGGCTCACTGCAACCTCTGCCTCTGGGGCTCAAGCGATTCTCACGCCTCAGCCTCCCAAGTAGCTGGGACTACAGGCTTGTGCTACCATGCCCAGTTAATATTTTTTTGGGGGGGGATTTTAGTAGAGACAGGGTTTCACCATGTTGCCCAGGGTGGTCTTGAACTCCTGAGCTCAGGAGATCAGCCCCACTCGGCCTCCCAGAGTGCTGGGATTACAGGCATTAGACACCGTGCCTGGCCTAATTTAAGTTTTTTTTAATGTACTGTTGAAGATGCTTCAAAAATGACTAGTCACTCTCACGTGACTATACCACTGCTGCCTGAGGCACAGGTACCTTCCCTGTCCTGCACACCACAACGCAACACAACTGACACGTCGTGGGCCCTCCACAGACACCTGTGGATGAAAGGGAAGCCGTCACCATCCCCAGGACAGCACCCTGCACGCCGGCCATGTGTTCAGAGGCCAGGCTGGCAGCAGTGTGCAATGGCAGCCCGCCTCCCTCCCTGCATCCCCCTTGGCCGAGGCACCCGGCAGCAGGGCGAGCCTGGGCTAGATGTGAGTCTCCTGTACCTGTACTGCCTTCTGCACCAAGGCAGCAGAGACCACAGTGGGCTTCAGAGATCAACAATAACGTAGCCCTCAAGGTTAACTCTAGGGCAGCTGTGCCTCCTGCAGGTCAAGCACTTCCAGTGGGGGTGTAGCTACCGTCTCTTGCCTGTAGCAGATCTCTCCTTGAGCGAGACAAGCTTGGAATGAGTAGAATACAGCTAAGCAATTTCTATTCATTCCCCTTTAAGAAAAATGCTTCATGACCCCAACTTGATGGACAGCAGAGAAGACAGCTTTGGAGAAGACAGTTTTTGAGTATTAAATATCCGGACTGGTTAGGATATTGGACAAGCCACCCCATGTGTGCTGGCTGGCCCCAAAAAAACAACTTTCTCCTTGACACCACACTGGGTTCACCTCTGTGTCAAGACACTGTGGTCCCTCGCATGTGCAGGGAAATGGCACACTGAGTCTGTAGCACTCATCTCATGAGCATATGTAACACAGAGGTGAGCTGGCCTTGGGTAGGTTATGTTCTTATAGGACTTCTGCACTGGTCATGTGCAAGCCCTGTGCCTCAAACCTGGCAGGTCAGAATTTGCAGTCACATCTCATAGAGGAAGCAGCTGATAAGGTCACAGAGCTGGTAAACAACAGAGTAGCGGGATGGGAAGGCTGGTACTAGACAGAGGTGGGGACCGCATCACGTGGGGAAAGTGCTCCATGCTACTGCACGTGTCACCTTAAAATGGTTAATTCTGTTCTTTGAATTTCACCTCAATTAAATAAAAAAGTAACAGAGCAAATATGCACGAACATGATGACAAACATCAGGTGCCACGCACTGGGCCAGGCAGCAGGGTTACAGAATGCACAGGCCATGGCCCCATCCTGAAGCACTTGCCGCGTGGTGCAGTTTGCTGGTGTTATCAGCACTCTCTCACAGCCAAAACAGCAGGGAAGGAACAAACTCTTATGGGGACAGGGAACTGAGTCAGAAGAGGCTCAGAGAACCGGGGAATGATCAAAGGTCCCCTACGTGGGTCAGCGCTGCTGACTGCATGGTGGGAACTGCAAGGAAATGTATCCGCTCAACATCGAGGATGGCCGCTGTGTGCCGGGCACTATCCTACGCCTTGTTGGGAAGCCAAGTATTTATAACTTGTTGCCCTCATGAGACTCACAAGAAAGAAGGAAGATAAAGCCAGACACTCTCTTGAAAGTCTACTGTTAAAAGGACATTGTTCCTGATAGTTTAAGCAAAAAAGTGACATGGAAATTTAGAAACACGTGAGAACTGGATGGGAGAAGAGGTTGAAAGGAGACTAGTTAGAAAGTTTCAGCAATGGTTGAGGGACATTCGCAGATCTGGATTTGGGTGAGGACACTGGGAAGAGAGGGGAGAAACAGAAAGACTAGAGGCAGAACAGAGAAGACTAGTGGGTGGGGCTGGGGTTTCCTGGCATCATGAGATCAGAAGACCTTAATTCATGTACAGGGCACAGGACAATGCCGGGGCCTGGAGTAAGTACTTAATAACTGTTACCTGCTGTTATTCTCACACTGAGCTTCATGTTCTCATGGTGACTTCACTTTTCCATTTTTCTGGACAGTGCACCTAGGGAGCTCTGGATCCTTCTCCCCACCATTGGAAGAGAAAAGCACGAAAGGAAACTGGGCCACAGGCCTGAGTGACAAAAGCAGGGCTTGTCTTTGTATTCCCTGTCTCCAGTTCAATGCAATGCAAAACACTTTCAAAATATGCAGGGAACAAGTGAATGAATAAAGAACAAATGAACAAGTCAATACAAGAACAGCAATGACCTCTGATGCCCAAACTCTGACAAAGCTGACCTATAAAACAATTGGAGAAACAGGTTTTTAAGGAAGAGCACACAGGAGGAGGCGAAAGGTCCACATTTGCGCAAGAAGCCGAACGAGGAAATAAACCATACTGATGAAAATTCATTATGCTGAGAAGAACCAAAATATTTTCTCTTCCTGTTATCCCACAACCACTTCTCTTCAACCTGACAACTCTGTAATTAGAGCCCAAGTCCTTACGCTGCTGCTTTATTTTCCAAGTGGGGTCTGTCTTTCTGCAGCTGCAGAGGCTTCCTTCCAGGGCCCCCACACCATAGGGCACATTGACTCCTGCCTGTCAGTATGAAACCAAGATGAGGAACATGGCCAGCTTCCTTGTGCTTCACCCCCCACTCACAGATACACAGCCCTTCCCTCATACACCGGGCTCCTCAAGAATGACAGGTAAGAGCCTGAGCGAGGTGGCTCACGCCTCTAATCCCAGCACTTTGGGAGGCCAAGGCGGGCAGACTGCTTGAGGACAGGAGTTCGAGACCAGCCTGGCCAACAGGGTGAAACCCCGTCTCTACTAAAAAAAGAAAAATTAGCTGGGCGTGATGGCACACGCCTGTAATCTAAGCTACTAGGGAGGTTGAGGCACGAGAATCGCTTGAACTCAAAGAGGCAGGGGCTGCAGTGAGCTGAGATTGTGCCACTGCACTCCAGCCTGGTGACAGAGTAGGACTCCAACTCAAATAATAGTAATAATGATAGGTAAGAAAAATGTATGTTTTGGCAGATTAAAAAATAACCCTTTTTCCTATTATATATCTCCTATCCATATATAGTACTTCTGCTAGACTACAATATATATGCCTGAAGAATCTCAGGTTTTACAAAATTCAATACTAAAAATAATAGAGCTTTTGGGAAATTTTGGTTAGGGCATTCCACTCAATACCTAAGGAACTTCAAAACAGAATCAAAAACAGTGACTGATAACCTGGAGAGTTAATATGGTCACCAAGGCAGGTGGCTCCACAGGGCTGGTGGTTACCACAGCAGATATTACAAACATACAAAAACCGCACGAAGAAAATGCAGCAATGTCCTCATTACAGAAAGACTGGCAGACACCGAGGGGGCACCAGAAGGATTATAACCCCCTCTGAGCCAAGAGCCACAAGAGGCTGTGATGACAGCTCTCTGGGGAGGAGGCCTCAGAGACAGGCGATTATTGTGATTTCCTACACACATGCACAGACACACACACACTGTCACAGTGGCTCCGCTGAGGACTGTTTCCTGTCCTGCTCAAGGTCGTAAGTCTGCTCCTATGATTCTTGCTCTCTTTGCCTAACAAAATATGTACACACCAATATAATATTTGCCTTCCACAGACATCTCACCCCCTTTAAACACTCACAAGTGAGCTCACCTGCATCACAGAACAGGGCACAGGATTTCAGGCTGTCCTCAGTGCAACTGGTCTGAGTGGGCCGTACACCACGGTGAGGTCACCTGCTGATCCCCCAGCGAGGCAGGCCTGGCACCGCAGCAGAGGCTGGGCCACGTCAGGCTTTCCCCATCCCACACCCAGACCTTTAGCAAGACAATTCCCAGAGAAAGGTACGGCCATAGAATGAAACCACAGAAAGGTGCAAATACTTACATATAATAGGTTGGATAGAGTCCTTCAAAATACCAGCAATGCTTTTTGGCTTCCGTGCACTGCAAATAGAAGCAAGAAAAAGTTTATCAGCACTCAGGAATCTGCATGTTGCTGAGTAGCTCTCACAAAGGCAGCAAAGAAGGATGAGAGGATACAGCTTAACCCATGAAAAGCTGGGATATCGGGGCAGACAATGCATTACAGGGAGAGCCGCCCCCTTTCTCATGACTTTCTATTTCTTTAAAACATCTGTTTTTCTATTTTTTCGTAGGCTTTCATATCTCTATATACACTGAGTGTCAGCATTTTATTAAAAAGGTAAATTAAAGACAATCCACTGTTTAAAATGTACTTGGTATGATACTTCAGATTACACAAGAATGCTAGATATAAAGCAGTGCAAAGATTGCCACTGCCCCCCAATTTCTGTTTTAGAAAGACATCTCCAATAGATTTAGCATTTCCAGAGCTGTATATTTCAGAATATGCTAAAGCCGCACTCCGACCTATGTGTGCCAGATGCTATCAGTTACAGTTCACTCCTGGCCCTCTCACGAGAGTGCAGGAAGAGAAGGGAGGAACAAGGAAAGACAATGGGAGCCTCTCCTGGGCCTTCCAGGTTAAGTCCAGCTCCTAACATCCCAGAGGCAGGGCCCAGCCCCACAGTGCAGGGCAGGGCAGGTGAGTGTGCACAGGCATCGGAGCAGGGGCCAGATGCCACCTGGAGGCTCTCACAAACCTCCAGCAAGTGAGGCAGGCCAGCATCCCCACTGCTCAGGGAGCTCTCTATGCAGAGATGCTCTTCCTATCTGAACAAGGCTTTTCTAAAATTATTCCATTCGTGCTGTCATTTTTGTTTTAAATTCACAACTTCCTACCTCCATGATCTAGTTTATGGGCCCCCATGTGTAAATAAAACCTTCAAAACATTATGGTGCAAAGCTCCCAGCAGCAGGAACACTGGCAAAGGCACGGCAAACAAAGCTTTCTTTGGGCAAGGCTGGGCCGTCCTGCCCAAAGCCCCTCCTCCGATAGGAGGGTGGCTGGATCAGCTCCCTCTTAGCCCATCCGCAGCCCCAGCAGGTGGACAGCAATCCCCTCCTGCCACAATTGCCCTGCAGCTGGAATGGAGTTAGAGACAGGCCCCATACCTACAGTGGCATGCCATGGGAGAGGTGAGTGCCATTGTCACGCTGGCGACATTTGATGGGTTATGAAAATGATGTGGGCCGGGCGCGGTGGCTCACGCCTGTAATCCCAGCACTTTGGGAGGCCGAGGCGGGCGGATCACAAGGTCAGGAGATCGAGACCACGGTGAAACCCCATCTCTACTAAAAATACAAAAAATTAGCCGGGCGCGGTTGTGGGCGCCTGTAGTCCCAGCTACTCGGGAGGCTGAGGCAGGAGAATGGCGTGAACCCGGGAGGCGGAGCTTGCAGTGAGCCGAGATCGCGCCACTGCACTCCAGCCTGGGCGACAGAGCGAGACTCCGTCTCAAAAAAAAAAAAAAAAAAAAAAGAAAATGATGTGAACCCCTGAATTTTGGAGTATGTGCTTTAAGACACTCAGAAGCATACTCTGGCAGCCTGGAGTGACCTAGTTTTATTAACGGAAAATGAGTTTTATTTAGACTAGGTTAGGTCCTGTCCAGTTTAAGAAATGAAGCTCAGACAGCTGACGAAATCAATTTATTTTGGCAAGGAAGAGCAATTTCAGGTCTCTGCCCCAAATTACAATTCATTTCACTAGAGTCTTCTGTGATAAACGGAGAAACCAGGCCTGCCTTCCATGTGTCACTTTAAACGGGTCTCCCTTATTCTCCATCACCGCCACCGACAGTCAAACATTTCTGGAACCTGACACTTAAGTTTCACGCAACCAAGAAGTGAGGCCAGGGAACATCAGAACGCAAGCCTGAAGAGCCCTCCCTGCCTGGGGCCTGGCTGCTCCACGGCTTCTCCTCAGAGACAGGCCACAGCCACGCAGCGAGAGCCGGGCACACAGCTGGCACTGGAAACAAGGACAGGCTCTGGCCTCTGCAGTGGCCTTTTCTGCAATTCCTCTTGGTCTACAGCGTTTCCAGATCCGAAGCAGTCACCTGATACTCTGGCAGCACACCTCCATCACTAATGCACTGCATTTCAGAAAGGACTTTTTCTTCCAACCAGACAAAATAATGCCACACATCTGAATGCACACTGTCTCTGGGATACAGCAATATGAGGAATACCACTTTACAAATTAAGGCACCAGAGCCCTTGGTGGGTGTCTTCTTCTGGGTCACACAGCTTCTTTGTGGTAGCAAAATAGCCCCCAGCACAGTGTCTTCTGCACTCAAGAGAGCTCCCCTGAGGAACCCACTCTGCCCACCTCCAGCAAGAACAAAGGCCTCTGAGAACTGGTGTGAGATGATCCCCAAGATATGGTGTTAGTGAAAAAGCATACGCAAAAACAAAAACATACGTCCAGTATGCCATCCTTGATGCAAAAGGAAACGTGTACATTTGGCCTGCTTTATACAAAAAGAATCATAGTTTGCACACATCAAAACATCACATGTATCCCATAAATATGTACAATTATTATATACCAATAAATTTTTTTTCAAAAAAATCACAGGAAGGATAGTGTCAAAATTGATCACAACAACTGGGTCATTCTTGTCATACCCAACTAACAGAGTCAAGGCCAGAGGGGCAAAGCACTCAGGGCACATAGCACTGCTCCAAAAAGTCATTCTCGGCAAGCTTGGCTGCTGAAACTGCCTGCCCTGACTCTCAGACTAGCTTACCCAGCCCCATCACACACCAGAGAGGGCTTGCCAGCTCCCCAAAACTTTACTTAGTGCCAATGAACAACTCTCTTTCAAAAAATCCCTTACATTTCTCCTTTTTATAAAACTTCTAAACTTCTCTTTGTTCTTCAGACATACTGAAGACCACGCAATATATGGCCCAGACTGCAATGCTCACTTCTTAAACAAAATGTTTTAAATTTAGAGATCTGTCTCTGTAAAAACTAATGAAAATGCTTACCTGTGGGGGGTGGGCGGAGTGGAGTGGAAAAGACAGGGACAAGAGCCAAATTCATCTGAGTATATCTTTTTACATAGTTTGACTTTTGAAATTGTTTTTTCATATTCACATAATAAAGTAGAAAGTATTTTTTTAAATCACTTCTCAGCTGAAAAGATTTATAAAAGACTATCGTGACATGATCACACATGTTCCCTTTAGGGCAGGGACAACAGGGACAACTAAGCAGGGTAGATGCCTGTGAGGTCAGTGTTCACAGGAGACTCGCACAGACACGCACTCTTCTGGGGGCCCTTCTGGGTGAAGGGCACCATTTCCATCCTACTCTTCTTCCCACGTTTTTCTGGGATATTCCCTAACTTCACAGCTGCCTACTTGTTGGTTACTCTTGCTCAGTTACTTGCTAATAACCTTTTATCGTCTCTCATTAAGCTACACAAAAAAAACATTTTGAAAAATTTAACCCCAGTTTGTTCCTTTACAAAAACTGTTCTTAAGAAAATATTAAGGCTACAAATCTTGAAACATAAAGTACCTTTAAACAGAGTTACCTTGCATTAAGCTGTAGTTCCATTTTGTTGCTGTTGAAATTATTGTGTTTGAAATTTGCTAATATCCTGGAAACTGCTTCACTGTTTTTGGTAGCTGGACTTTTGTAGTAGCTTTCTCCTGAGGAATACCAACATTGTAAAAATACAGACATACACTATCTCACTACAGTTAATGCAGGGCATGATTCCATTTGATGGTCAGATAATATGAAGAACGCAAAGTCACTGGTCTCATTATTCAACTGAAAAATGCCAAAATGAGGACTCAGAAGTCCTGATAAGTTGTAGTTGAGCCTTTCCTTCAACAAATGCTTGCTAACTGAACACCAGGTGTCAGAGTCAGCCTGTCCAATCCAGGAGGACGCAGCCTTGTGATGGGAATGGAGACCAGGAGGTGGAGAGGCACACGCCTGCCCGAGGAGCCCACGGTTGAGATGGGTGCTGCCAAGTCGAAGTCTGATGAGAAAGGCAGTCTCTGCCTACCAAGTCCAAACTCCAAATCCAGCATCAGCACCAGGACTCAGGACAAAGCCAGACAGCTGGAACTGTGGTCAAAGGGGAGTTTGCCAGGGACAAGTAAGAGGTATCTTCAGAGTACTCCGAACCACCAGCAGGCACGCAGATGTGGCCTCACAAGCAAGTGGGAGGAGGCAGAAAGAAGGCCCCGTGTTGGGTCACACGGAAGCACCAGAGTCATCGGGCAAAGGGGAAGCCACAGGGAAAGGAGGAGCTAAAGAACCAGAGCTCTGGGTTCTGAACCTGACTGCAACCTGCCAGTCACGCCACCAGCCAGTCTGGGTCTCAGTCTCCTCATTTGTAAGAGTATGGACTCTCTTCTCTGCTTTATGAAGAAACTGAGATTGAATGCATTGAAATGCCTGGCCAGACTAGGGCATCGTTTCCTCATCCCACACCAGCTAGCACCTCTGTCCCTAACTGTGTCTTCTCTGGAACAAACAACTTCCAAGGCTCATCTTACGTGGTCTTCTATCATCTAAGCAGAAGCAATGCTTCCAAACCTCTTGAGAACAAAGATTCTAAATATGTAATGCCTTACATGTGTACAGTATTTAGTTTTCCAAAATCTCCCTAAAAGGAACAAACCTCTCTAAAAAAAAAAAAAAAAAACCTTAAAAATGTATGGAAACTAACGGGGGAAAAAGTGAATTTCCAGGTTTTATGCCCACTCTGGAAAAGTCAGTCTACCCATTTTGCGAAGATACTTCACCATGATTTCTTAAGGATCAACCATCTCTGGAAACAGAAATTGTGTGTGTGAGGAGAGGTCGACTGCTTTCTGTTACCTAGCAGGCATCCTCAGTGTTCAGGAAGCTGTCCTGGGCTCTGGGAAAACAGCAGCCCTGCCTGAGTGCCTGTGGGATACTCCCTCCATGTGCACAGCAGAGACAATACATAGAGCCGCATGCTTCTTGAAGAGCTCATGAAAACAGTAACATACAACTTACAAACTATGAACACAGCAGAAGGTGTGGGCTCACGAGGAAACCTTCAGCAGCAACTCCCTTGACGGCATCTACGTTTCACACTGGAGAGGCCTAAAAGACGTCTCTGCTCAGGATGGACTCTGGACGCCTGTGGTTCAAGGACTAGGGTATCTATAGATGTAGTTCAGCCATCCCAAATATAGTTATCCCTATTTAGGCAGGATCTAAATAAGCCCCAGAGAATAAACCCTTGCTGATCTCCACTAGTAATCCTCATAGTAACATAAATTACTCCTCCCTGTGCACTGAGTGAGGAAGGACGCAGGACACCACTGATGATGAGTGCTTCTCCCTTTTCTATCCCAGGCTAAAACAGAGCCACACCATAGGCAGGTACAGCTGACTTGGTAGGAACTGAAGCTTATGACTCTGGGACATGAGGGAGTGGAGAGCAGGGTCAAGGATCCAAAACAACATGGATTTTACCTAAATTCCACCTGTTCTGCTTTTGTTAAGTTCAGGGGATAAGGTGAGATCCTTAGATAAATAGCAGACAAACTTGCAAACCAGCAGCTCACTGACAGGACTCGTCTCACTGACCTCTGGAAAGTAAGGATCCTTACGTTACTTATCGCGGCAACAGCTTTGGTCAACAGTCTGTCCCGGGCCAGAAGACCAGGGTTTGCTTCAGGATGGTGGGATGGCCCCAAGGAAGATCAGCCCAAGGATTCCGTCTTTTTCAAAAGGGAGGGGCCCCCTGCTGTGCCTCGCACTGCTTTTGCATTCATCAAAAGCTGAACTTGACACACAGGCAATGAGATCCCAGCTGCTTTCAGCTCAAGCCCAATTAGAGTGGGCTCGTTACACTCCGCACAGGCTGAGAACAAAGGGAGCCTCGCGGGTGCTGGCAGGCTTGATGCTCAGGACCAGGGACAGAAGCAGAGGGCAGGGGGTAGCCTGCTCAATGCACAGAGAAAAATCTATGCAGGCAATGACAGGCAATTATCTCAAGGTCTCTGAATTTCAATTAATAAATAGGACCGACCATGCTTTAAATTCCTGTACTGGAATTTCAATCAGTTCCCTTAATGCTAATTACTTAATCCCCAGGTTTATGGACATTCTGTTTCTCAGGAATGTCTTATCTCCAAGAAAACTTGATTTTTTAGAGATGAGAGTATGAGGTTTCTCACAAGCACCATTTCTTAGAGGGAAGAAAGCAGATAAACTCTTAAGAAAATAACAGAAATAAAAGATCCCCTGTCCTATAGAAGAAACCACACCTGAAATTCATACACGGCCAGCAAATAACAATCAGAGATGAGGCATTATCGTGGAGATTCCGGGGATGCAGGCTGTAAACCTTAAATGAATCCCAACCACAGATCCCGGGGGAAATTCTGTCAACTATCCTAGACTCTGAACAGCTGGTCTGCTTTACCTGCTTTTGTGTTCAACAGAAGGACAGGGGAGGAGACATACTCACGGCCCCTCATTCCTGTAGGTAAAAAGCCTCATCCTCAGCAGGTGAAAATTAATCAGTAATCAAACTTAAAAGGTAGAGGCAAAGGAAACTATCTAAATATAATAGGGCTGATATCTTTAAACAATAAAGACTTCACATGATTCAATGAGAAAAAGAAAAATTCCAACAGGAAAAAAAATAAAAGTGATATGGGAATTTTTCAAAGAAACATAAAAGGCCAATAAACCTATTTTAACAGACAATATTCATTAATAACCAAATATAAATCACCATAGTATGGTTTTTAACCCATCAAATTGGTAATAAAAAAAATCCCATAGTACCCTTTGTAGACAAGGGCATGAGGGGAAAAAAAAAATCACATAATTCTGTTGGGAAAATAAAATGTCTCAAGAAGACAGTTTTTCAATATCTATAAAAAATCTTTAAAATGTACATAATTTCAGCAAGTTTAAACAACTGAGAACAAATGTTATTTAAAAAACTAGAAATAACCAACATTTTCAAAATGGGTTTTCCTAACAAAATTATAAGACATCCAAAAGATGTATTTGTAGGTATTTACTATCAGAATGTAGACAAACATAATTAGGAATATTTTGCTAAGATAAAAAGATCAATAAAGTAGTACATCTAGAATTCTATTTTTTGTTATACATTATAGGAAACAGAAAATAATATGGAAAGCCATGTACCGAAATACTGACAACTAATTATGTTTTACTTGGTACTAGAGATGATTTTTTCCAAACAGAAAATACATTCTGTACCGAAATAGTCAACTAATTATGTTTTACTCCAAGTTTTTGTACAGAACTGTTAGTACTCCAAGTTTATTTTTTTTAAATCTCTATTAAATTTTACTTTAAAATGCAGACTACTTAGTACCCAAAAAAGAAGTGAAAACTAGATATGAAAAGACATTTAAACCAGCCTGGCCAACATGGTAAAATCCCATCTGTACTAAAAATACAAAAATTAGCTGGGCATGGTGGCGCATGCCTGTAATCCCAGCTGCTCGGGAGGCTGAGGCAGGAAAAATCACTTGAACCCGGGAAGCGGAGGTTGCAGTGAGCTGAGATCGCACCACTGCACTCCGGCCCAGGCAACAGAGCAAGCTCTGTCTTAAAAAAAAAAAAAAAAAAAAAAAAAAAAGAAAAATATTTAAAATAAGAAAATATAACTGTTAACAAGAAAGAACATTCTCCAGCTAGGAATGAAATAAAAATTAACAGATAAAGTTTGTGAAATAATATACAAGGCTAGAAAGGGTGTACTCAAACAAATACAGAGTCAGCAATTAAAGCTGTATTCATAGAAAGTTTATCATGGAAAATGTTCATTTCATATAGTTAATTTAAACACATTATATATATTTAATTTCAACAATGTAAAAATAAACATATTCATAGAAGAAAGAATGTAACAGCATAAGCCTAAATTCACAGTGTTATATTTGGATGGTGCGATTTCTTTTAAAGAAGCCTTCAATTCTGATGATAGAGGCTGTTGTGGCAAGAGACAAGGGACACATAAGAGTCCTCAATGGGCCGGACGCAGTGGCTTATGCCTATAATCCCAACACTTTGGGAGGCCAAGGCTGGCAGATCACAAGGTCAGGAGATCGAGACCATCTTGGCTAACACAGTGAAACCCCATTCTTTACTAGAAATACAAAAAATTAGCCGGGCGTGGTGGTGCTTGCCTGTAGTTTCAGCTACTTGGGAGGCTGAGGCAGGAGAATCGCTTGAACCTGGGAGGCAGAGGTTGCAGTGAGCTGAGATGGGGCCACTGTACTCTGGCCTGGGTGACAGAGAGACATTCCATCTCAAAATAAAAAAAAAATAAAAAAAAATAAAAAAGTCCTCAATGAGTGCAAAGGACTGGATTCACTGCAAGACCCAACACACATGTGCACCCAGGAGCTCCCACTCATGTCCACTGAACACAAGCATTCTGAAAACTATGCTATCTTTTAAAACATAATTATCAATATAAATCACATTTTATGATGCTTGGATCAGGTGATCCAAGTTCTAGCTCAATTTACTTAGCTTTAGTTTATACACTATAAAATCACTCATTTTCAAGATACAGTTTGATGAGTTTTAGGAAAGGTATACAGCTGTGCCTCCACCACCCCAATCCAGCTTCAGAACCTTTCCTTCACTTCAGAGAGTTCCCTCATGTTGTTCTGTAGTCAATTCCAACTCCTACCCCAGCCTCCAGGCAATACTGATCTGCTTTCTATCTTTATCCATAGTCTTGCCTTTGCTATATGGTTCAATTAAAGAAAATCATACAACTTACAGTCTCTTATGTCTGGATTGCATGTTGCTGCATATACCAGCAATTCATTCCTTTCTAGTGTTGAACAATATTCCATTCTATGAAGGCACCACATTTTGTTTATCCATTCACCAGCTCATGGATATCTGGGTTGATACTGCATTTTGGCTGCTATCAATAATGCTGCTATATCCATTTGTATACAGGTCCTTGCATGGACAGATGTCTTAATTTCTTGGGTACACACCAAGAAAAGTGGAATGGGTACATACATTCCACTCCAAGACCTGGAGTGGAACTGTCAGGTCACACGGTAACTCCTTACATAACTTGTTGAGAGATCGTCAAACTATTTTGAAAGCAGCTGCACTACTTTACATTCCCATCAACAATCTAAGAGGGCTCCAGTCTCTCCACATCGTCACTAACACTTATTATCTGTTTTTTGGTATTAGCCATCTGGTACTGTACTGGTATCTCATCGTGATTTTAATTGGTATTTCCCTAATGACCAATGATGTAGAGACTCTTTTTATTCCAGCTCAATGAGAAGGCAAAAACCAGTAGCTGCCATACATGGAATGCCTGTGATCCAACAGGTGTTTTTCATGTGAAATCTCACGTAACATCGTAACAACCCTGAGAATTAGGTGGTTTACAAATGAGGAAACTAAGGTCTCAGAGAGGTGAACTGACTTGCAAAGGTGACACAGGAGCAAGCTGAAAGTCGGTATTTGACTTCAGGTCTGTTGGTTTCCAAAGTCTGTGTGCTTTCTGTGGTAATGTCTAGAAGCTGCAGTTTTCTGTGTCATCATAATCCACGATCCACCCTTTGGAATGTCTGTCACATCATGCGCATGGAACTGGAATGAGATTTATTGTAGGCATTATTTTGCTGTATAGAAGAAAACTAAAATGACTGAATCCACATGAAAGACCCTATCTCCATGCCCCCAAAATAACCTTTTATGAGTTGTTAGGAATTCTACCTTTCAGCGTTCCTCAACTCTCAACACTGTCAATTACGACATCTCCAGGAGCAGAAATCAAACACAAGTGTGCCCAGCAGCTTTGCTAAGGAGACTGTCTCTGCAATCAGCATGGCCAGCCCACCACGAACAAACCACAAGAGAAAGGAAAGGAGCAAAATCAAGGAGCCCAAAGCCCACCAGGGTGCAAACCATGAAGCATCCTTTCACTCTCAGAAATGACTTTTTAGCTGCCAAAAATACTTACAGGCGCCATTTTAGGCACAGAACTATATAAAATGAATGTAAGGCCTGCAGCCAAAAGGGTTCACATGACAAATTTTCCAAATGCCAAAAAACATCATTCATTCAAAAAACTGATGACTGGGAGACTTCATTAGAATGGCTTGAAAGCAGCGATAACAGATGGAAATATCAGTGCTACTGTTATCTGCTGGCAATAAATGAATATGATCATCCTTTGTTATGGGCTCAATTCCAACAAAATCTATGAACAGGACCAAACCTTTGAATGCTCTCCTTAAAGGCCTAATCCAGAAAGGTATTTTATTTATTTTATTTTATCTTATCTTATCTTGAGAGGGAGTCTTGCTCTGTCACCCACGCTAGAGGGCAGTGGTGCAATCTTGGCTCACAGCAACCTCTGCCTCCTGGGTTCAAGTGATTCTCTTGCCCCAGTCTCCTGAGTAGCTGGGATTACAGGCACGCGCCACCACACCTGACTAATTTTTTTGTATTTTTAGTAGAGACGGGGTTGTGCCCTGTTGGCCAGGCTGGTCTTGAACTCCTGACCTCAGGGGATCCGCCCGCCTCAGCTTCCCAAAGTGCTATGATTACGGGCATGAGTCACTGCACCCAGAAAAAGCTGTCTTTTTTTGATGTAATTGCAGAGTGCAAGAATAACATTATGAAAAAAAAGTCAACAGATCAGCTCTGCTACCTCCTAATCTATGATTTGGGCACCCGGCTTTGACAATCTCATACATGACTGAGAAGAGTAACAGGCTTGTTGTTTCCAACTACTGTGCCCCCAAAATGAAATAACTGAGATAAGTACCAAAAGACTACTCTCCTCCAGTTGGGCCTAAATCTTGGCCAGCAGATCCAAAACTCAACCACCACACTTAAGAGAAAATATCAACTTCTCACCTTTTGCTGACAGAAATGCCCAGAAAGATTAATAAGTGGAGCAGCTTCAAAAGCAAAATGCCAAAAAATGCATAAGGATTTTCGCACTCAGGTTGTATACTACCCTACCTATTTGACTTCTTTTTTAGAACAAAAATGTGTTGGATTCTCTGATGACATATATTTCTGTAAGTCTAGATTCTAACTGTAAAGAGCACAAGAAATTGAAAAGCTGAGATGTGACTAAAATCTGACTAAAGGCTGAATAAATGATGGTATTACCCACATTTAAAGACAATGTGACTTACTAAAATAAACACACACAGCACCTGCTGCATGCCTGCTTCCGGGCCTGAACAGTGATCTAACCATGGTCAGGTCACCAAAGGTCTCTAAGCTTTGGTTCTTTGTCTACAGAATGCAGAAGGGTATTTCTGTCTTGCCTTGAGGTTTACATGAAACAGCACATGCGAACCACCTGGCACATGCCCACTATTCTAGGAGGCCCCTGCTAAGTCGTTACATTGTGTGCTGTGTGGGTTTATTCTTGAGAATCATGGTCAAGTAAAGCTCAACCTAAAGATGCAGTTAACATTCTCTACAACCCACTTTTATGTCTCTATGAAGAGTGAGAATATGGAACCTGTGATCCAAAATGAATCAGGAAAAAAAAAAATACCCCAGAAGTTTAGAAACTACACTAGTTACAACCACCAGCTTGGAAATGATACTCTGGTGTGGAAAAATACAACTCAAAGCAATCTGAGGGAGCTTCCTCCCCTTTCCATGGAACTTTTCATGGCTTATGGCACACCCTGTCAGCATTCCCTTCCCAGGAAGGTACTAGGAAGCACTTCCACGTGTACTTCTGTCATTCCTTTTCACTACTACCAAATTTCACACCCCCTCAATTCTCGTAATGCGCATTTTCATTAAATCTGGTAATATCTAACCTGGAGTCAAAAAACAATTTCTTGTGCTTAGAAGACTTTCCATTTCTTGTCATGAATTGATTTATTATAAATGTTAAGGAACTAAGCTGTTACAGCAAATTTAGGGAGAAAGAGAGTCAGTTCCACGTGATGCCCCACAGCAGCATCTGTGTATTAGAAAATCTTCAGGGAGTCTCTGGTGGTGTGGAGGCCTAAGCTAAAACCAGGAGGACTGAGAACATATGTGCCAGGAAGGTGATTTCGATGCCAGTTCTGTCTCTCTCCTGAACCCAATCAACTCAATCATTTCTGTTTAACACAAACTCACATGAGTGCCTCCTAAAAGCTGGTTCAGTCAGCTGCCTCCAGGTCAGACCAGTGAGGATGGAGGTCGGTCACTCAGTGTTGTCTGTGGGTGCATCCAAGGGGCAGTGTGGTGCTCTTGAAAGGCAGTGCCCAAGGACAGCAGCAGAGATGCCCCTGCCTTCCCCACTCAGGAAGGGCACCACTGTCCACCCACAAGAAGCTTCCAGAGCCATCACTCATAATGTATTTCTTCTCTCATTTAGATTTCCCGGTGCCAAGAAAACAAACAAACAAAAAAAAATCTGCCTGCTGTGAGTCAGCCTCAGAGATGACCGTGGTTGACTGTGCTGTCTGCCATCTGCTTTTAACCACGAAAGAGGAAGCAGCTATGTGGGATACCACATCAGGGTACCTTCCGGACCTAGGGTCTCACTGCCTGGAAACTCCCCTGAGTCTCAGTTTCTTCAGATGGGAGGGCCTCTGCTAACTCAAATAAGCCCCCATGCTACCCACCAAAGGAAAGTCCCCATCAGGGAGACCAGCAAGGGGGGCTGACTTTCTATTTCTTGTCATGAACTGATTTATTATAAATGTTAAGGGACTAAGCTGTTACAGCAAATCTGAGGAGAAAGAGAGTCAGTTCCACGTGATGCCCCACAGCAGCATCTGTGTATTAGAAAATCTTCAGTCCTTTCATATCCTCTGATGCTCCCAGTCTTTTCTTCTTACCTTTTCTCGTACCCAGGGTGTGGTGGGTGGTTAGGGAGGTAGATGAGTGAAAACACCCACAGGAAGGATGACGACAAAACTCAGGTCCAAAAGTAACAACTCTGCCTCAGTGTTGTAAATAAGCAACAGTTTTTCCACCCAAAACAACTCATTTGTGCAAGGTTACCAGCAAACTGTATAGCTGTCTCCCAGCCCTGTCAGCTATAATTTCTAATAGCTGTCACTGTGTCCTGGCTTGTTAAAATCCGTGAAAGAAATCATTTCATGTAGCTTTTTTTTTTTTTAAGGAGATGGAGAGACAAAAGAATGTAGCAGAGTAAAACAGCAAGTGCAAGCAGATGACAGAAATTTCTACAAACACTTAATAGACAGACATTCCTTAGGCTTAGTTAAAATATCTAAATTTCATTGGGGGAACTGGCTGTCAAAAGATAATCCATCTCTTGCTTCAATTCTCGTATTTCCTAAACCCTGGGGTCTCTCAGCTAGTGCAAGGTCCTGTCATGGTCACCTGTGGCTCCGGCCAATTCTCACTTCCCCTGGAGGGCAGCTGAGTGGAGGGAGCGGGGCCGCCCAAAGTTTCACTCTGATTGGAGGTAAACTTAACATCATTTCTGCATTAGTCATTTAAAGCCCTGGGCTCAGTACTTTCCCCCAACTGGGTTTCTGCTTTTGAGCTCGCTCTGCAATTTGCCTAATTCTGACTCAATTCTGTCTGGGCCCAGGGAGCTGTCAACAGCCACTCTTCCTCACCCATTTCTCCAGCTGTAGCCCTCTTGCAGGTGTTCTGCCCACAAAAGACCACCAGCATACAACACCATGCAGGGTCCACCCTGAGCTGGGGGCCCTCTGCCAGCTGCCACCTGGGATCTCTGCCAGATGCCCAGAAGAACCTCACACCAGACATCTCTAGAGCTGAGCGCTGCTCCCACCCGGTGCTCTGGACTTTGGCGAAAGTACCACCACCCATTAGCTCACCCCAGCCACATGCTGTCCCCAGTGCCTCCTGTCTTCCCACTCCCTCCACCTGGTCATCAAGCCTTGTCTCTCCCCAGGACATTCCTGCCACGCCATCAAGAAGGCCAGCTTTGCTGTCATCAAAAGCCAGGGGGTGAGCTTGCTGATGGGAGAAGAGGAGAACAGGAAGACACAGTTGAAGAGTGGTAGAGCCTGCAGCACCTGTCCCAAGACCGCTGCCACATCCAAGCCTGGCCGCATGGCCTCTAGTGCCAGGGCCTGGCTGGGGGGCTCCTGACACTGTACCTGCCCCTAAACTTCTCAGCAGACCTGACAAAGCTCAGGGGGCTATGCAGTGCCCTGTCAAAGAGAATAGGAAAGGAGGGCACACAGCACACCAATTCCTGCTAGAAAATCTCCAGGGGCTCCCCATTCACTGTGGGTTTCTCTTTGCTTCCCCTTGACGTCACAAGTTCCTTTCTTCTGAATGCAATTTTATCTTCAGTGGGCTTCATTACACAAACAAGGAAAAGAGTGGGGCTGATTGAGCAGGGCAAAGCTCAGAGAGCTCGAGGGCACTGGGGCAGGCTCCCCCTGGAAACCCTGCCGCCTCACCGAGGGTGAAATACAGACCCCAGGGAGTGTCCTTCTGGCTTGGCCGCCCCCCATGCCATCAGCTCTTCCTGTCTCTGCCGCTCCTCCCAGTCCCTCACCCCACAGCCATTTCCATCCGTGCGCCTCCAGAAAAGCCTAGTCTATTCGCTTCCATCTGGAATACACTTCTTCACAGTTTCCACTAATGCAGCCTCAGCCTCAGTGTCCCTTGGATGAAAATTTTTGAGACTTCCAGAAGGTGAGTTGTTAGTTTTCCCCTTGGGGCTCTGATTAAATTTAACTCTCAGCACTTCAGCTTACAAGGAATCTTCCCTTCCACGAACTTATTTGGTTCTAATGAGACCATGGGAGGGAGTGGGCTGCCCTCAGCCAGCAGACATGCTTAGCCCTGTGTCTGCCATCCCAGCATGTGGTCAGGGGCACTGTCCCTCTGTGCAGAGAATGGGCAGGCAGACACCAACCCACGGCAGGTCTGAGGCTATTTCCAAAGGCCATGTTCTTTCCCTGATGACGACAGACTCTTTCCTACACCTGCCCCACACTCTGTGCCAAGCTAGGATCATGCACTCAGGGCCCTGCCTCCTCCTGCAGGGCTGGGTCTTCAGGAGCTCCTGAGGAGTAAGGGCCCTGCCTCGGCCACCCTGTTGGCCCCAGTGTCTAACCCAGGCCAAGTGTTCAGGAAACCTCTGGTGGAAATGCTCATATATCCATTTCCTCCTCTGCCTGTTCAAGAGTTGTACTTGAGGCTCAAGCCTGTAATCCCAGCACTTTGGGAGGCTGAGACGGGCGGATCACGAGGTCAGGAGATTGAGACCATTCTGGCTAACACGGTGAAACCTCGTCTCTACTAAAAAATACAAAAAACTAGCCGGGTGAGGTGGCGGGCACCTGTAGTCCCAGAGGCTCGGGAGGCTGAGGCAGGAGAATGGCGTAAACCTGGGAGGCGGAGTTTGCAGTGAGCTGAGATCCGGCCACTGTACTCCAGCCTGGGCGACAGAGCGAGACTCCGTCTCAAAAAAAAAAAAAAAAAAAAAAAAAAAAAAAAAAAAGAGTTGTACTTGAATTTGACTACACACCCTGAAGTGTGGAGACTGGCCCTGACTGCCTTACATAGGCTGATTAAAACTCAGGCAAGGCTGGGCGTGATGGCTCATGCCTGTAATCCCAGCACTTTGTGAGGCCGAGGCGGGCAGATCACCTGAGGTCAGGAGTTCCAGACCAACCTGGCCAACATCGTGAAACTCCATCTCTACTAAAAATACAAAAAGGAGCCGGGCGTGGTGGCATGCACCCTGTAATCCCAGCTACGCAGGAGGCTGAGGCAGGGGAATTGCTTAAACCCTGGAGGCAGAGGTTGCAGTGAGCCAAGATTGCGCCACTGCACTGCAGCCTGGGTGAGAGTGAGACTCCATCTCAAAACAAAACAAAACAAAACAAAAAACCTCAGATTTACCAACTGGAGGATAGAGAACTTAGGAGCACAACATGCTGAGGGAGACAAAGAGAACTTCATTGTGTCTCTCAAAACATTTTCCCAGAGGAAGACGGGATAGAATGAGGGCAAAGCACATGGCACGCGGCGGGAATGAAAAATGACACTGATATAAAAACAACTCGTGTTCACACCAAGGAGCACGGCCCAGGCACGAAGTGTGACCACAGGGGCAGCATGCTGATATTGGCTCAGACAGCGCATCTGCCGCACGGAAGGGCGTACTGTACCCAGTCTGGTTGAGGCAGGCACCCAGCCTCACTCAGTAGGGCATTCAATGTAAGTGCCCAGGAATGCAAGAGACAGTGAACAGAACGGCAGCCAGACAGCATGAAATGCAGAGCTCTTGAGGCACCACCAGGGGAAGGTGGGGCCTGCCTCACCACAAAACCTGAGACTTCATGTCATGTCTGAGAGGTTGAGAGGATTAAGGAAGGGGCTTTGGGAAGGGGCCAGACATTTTCTGACGAGAAACGCAATGCAGATGGCGACTCCAGGATCTCTCGACCTGACTCATCTAATTCCCTGACCCTGGGCTGTGCCTGAGTGGAAGGCTCTGCCCTTCATCCCGCCAGCACTGACCCTGTCCTGTCCCAGCCAGGCCTGTGTCCACTTCCTTCAGCTGAACACACCTATTTTGTACCCCAAACACCCAGGGCGTGCAGCAACATCTGGGAAGCCAAGCAGGCATCTCACTGGCATCTCTCACACAGCTCAGCTGGCACTCTGCCCCAACCTCTGGCTCTGGAGCAAGCAGAGGCCGACAAGTCAGACAACTAACTTTGTGCTCCAGCCTTCTGGAGGTAACACATGACTGCCCCCCATGCTCTTCTTTCCCAGAACTGAAGCCCAAACTCTGGGCCAGGCTTCACAGCAAACTGAACCACCAACCAAGCAAGCACCTGAGCGTGTGAGCCTGTCCTTCGTGCTCCGCTAGGCAGAAGGATGCAGGCAGCGCACCTCCTCTCCAGCCAGTAGCCCACAGTCCTGTCACTGCTGGGTCACACGCAGCCCTCCAATACGGAGCACACATAAATAAACTCTGGTGCCCGCAGAGCCCACAGTATCCTCCTCTGTTGAGTGGTGAGAACATCTACCATGGAGGACGCTACAAGGATTCAAGAAGCCAGCATTTGTGACAGTGTGAAAAGCGGGTCTGGCCTCCAGGCCCAGGCCACCAAGGAGCATGCACTTCCCACAGGCCCCACTTCCCCTCCAACTTCCACTACTCCAAACCCATGAAAGGGGGAACTGCCCACAGAAGTTCATTCTCCCCCAAACCACTTACTAAGTGCCAAGTGGCCCTGCCAGGCAGAGACAGAGGCCAGTGTGAATCTGGGCCTTTTCCTGCCCACCTGCCATTCCTCTCCACCAGCTGGCGAGGAGGCCCCGGGAGCCCCCACTAGGCTCACAGGCCCAGACCCAAACGCTGCCTGTCCAGCCTGGCCCGACCACACTAAGCTGCCCTCTGCCTCTCCCACCTTATGGCTTCAAGACACCTCTTTCACCAGCTGAAGTAGTGGAGAACTTCTCCTGCTGATCCCCTCTAGAGACTGCTCTCATTGCAGAAGTGTTTCTGGAATATGAAGTGTTGAAAGTCAGTCTATTTTGCTACAAACCACCCTGAGAAGCAATTTGCAAACGCTATCCCTTATCAGTCCGCACTTGGGAACTCTCTTCTGCAACTGAGCTACACTCTCTGGTCCTTCTCTAGGCCCAGGTGAAGATGCAGCCATAGTCCTTCCAGTATGCAAAGCATTATGAAGCTGCAAAGAATAAATCCAACATCTTACTCAGACTTATTCCTGAAATGAACAATGTTTACATTCTTTGCTAACTTGATGCTCAAATGTCCTCTCAAAATCTAAACACAAGCCCTTCCTGCCAGGCTACACAAACCACACAAAAGAACAACCCTATGGTCCGAAGACTGAGGATTCCACAGTCCAGCTGAGGATCACTGTAAACTGCTTTACATGGTTTAATGGCAAACATAATAGTCCATCTATACAAACTTGCAAGAGCACAGAAGACCGACACCCAAGAGTTTTACCGAGCATTGTGTGTAACGGCAGAAACAGCTACAAACTACTTAGCTGTTCATCAAGAGAGGGTGGATTAAAATGAGTCATGGCCATTCCTATAAAGGAACACTTTGTAACTCCAAGGGGAATGCTGTGGGTTTGAGCTGCCGCTGAGGAAACATCTCCAAGCAACATTTCTTAAGAAAAAAGGAGAAACAAGATGCAGAACACTGTGTATAATATGATCCCATCTGTGTATTTTTAACCCACTATTTGGGTATACAAACAAAAAATAAAGTAAGAGTTACACAAGAAACTTATCAGAGAGGTAAGCCTCTTTCTCTGCTGAGGGTCTAGGGTTGAGAAGGTATTGCGGAGGGAAGGGTTTCATTCCTTTTTGTTTCATTCCTTTAAAAAGGGGGGAGGGGTGGGCACGGTGGCTCACACCTGTAATCCCAGCACGTTGTGAGGCCGAGGCAGGCAGATACCTGAGGTCAGGAGTTCAAGACCAGCCTGGCCAACATGGTGAAACCCCCGCCTCTACTAAAAATATAAAAATTAGCCGGGCATGGTGGCACACCCCTGTAATCCCAGCTACACAGGAGGCTGAGGCAGGAGAATCGCTTGAACCCGGGAGGCGGAGGTTGCAGTGAGCCAAGATCGCGCCACTGTACTCCAGCCTGGGCAACAAGAGCGAAACTCCATCCCCCTCCAAAAAAATGTACGTGCACTCATTGTATTTAAAAACTTAAAACCACCAAATCAATTATCTATGAGAATCAGGAACAAGATCAACACATGAAATCCCCAGATGATTTAAGAATTCCATTCCAGTTGGTATTCAACCCTTTATCACAAAGATTCAACCAAACTGAATTCAGCTTCTCCCCATTCCTCTCTCCCTGCCTGTCCTTAAAACAAAACTAATGAGCTGTTAAAGGGACACATGTGAGACTGAAAGGGAAGGAAATAAATGATGTGAATAATTCACAACGGGATCATCAGCCCCGCTGTGAGCTCAACAGCCCCTGACACGATGGAGCTGAGTCCCTCTGGAGGTGGTGTGCTGAAGGGAGACTGCCTTCCTGTGTGGACCTGGGACAGAGGTGGCCACAGGCAGGCTCAGTAAGTGGTTGCTGAACCAACTATATGGACAGGAACCAGGGCTCAATGGATAAACATGTTATGTATACACACATACACGCATATTTGCACACAACATAAAAGTGCACACACACACACAGCCTCCCAAATAAGGAAAGAGCAAGAAGAACACTCATGAATTAAGACAGACAATCCCCAACTTAGGGATGGTTTAAAATTTAGGGCTCATTTTCTCGCAGAAATGATGGTATAAATGTTGGCGAACTTTCCTGGCTAGCTAACTTATGTCTGTTTAGCTCATAAAATAAATGAACTCCCAGTCAAGCGCAGTGGCTCGTGCCTATAATCCCAGCACTTTGGGAGGCCGAGGAGGGCGGATCACGAGGTCAAGAGATCGAGACCATCCTGGCCAACATGGTGAAACCCCGACTCTACTAAAAATACAAAAATTAGCTGGGTGTGGCGGTGTGTGCCTGTAATCCCAGCTACTTGGGAGACTGAGGCAGAAGAATCACTTTAACCCTGGAGGCGGAGGTTGCAATGAGTCGAGATCTCGCCACTGCACTCTAGCCTGGCAACAGAGCAAGACTCCGTCTCAAAAATAAATAAATAAATAAAAATAAATGAACTCCCATTCCGTCCTTGTGTTTGATTGGCCCAGACTGTCTGCCGAGGAGACCCCGCATGCCCTCAGGGAGGCCTCCTGGTTAGACCCCTGAACTTCACCAACACTGCTGTGCTTCTATGCTCAGCAGCTTCAAGGGATGACCTCCACCTGGTGCCCAGCCCAGTACACACAAGGAGCAGAAGTTCCATGTATATGAACTCAGGGCTTCTCCAGACACCACGGGCACTGCCCTCACAGAGCCATTCACCTGCAGGCTGCTTCTCCTAAGTGTCAGGTCTTCACCTCCACTGCGGCCTCAATTTAGGGAATTTACTACTGAATTCGCTGCCAAGACGACACTGAGACAGAGTCGATGCCACCATTTTACAGCATTGTTTATTTTTATGTTTGGCTTAGATCTCAAAAAGGGTCTGAGAAGGCTTACAGAAATAAATACCATTTTAAAATACAAGGAAAAAGGCAATACCAAAAGCAAAAGTAATGAGAAAAAAATACATAAAGTGGACTACAATGAAATTTAAAACTCTTGGGCTGCAAACAATACCATAAAGAAAGTAAAAAGACAACCCACAGAAATGGGGGAAAAAAAAAAACTTGCCCATTATCTAGCTGATAAGGAATGTGTTTAAAGTCTTACCGCTCAATATAAAAAACAGAAGCCATTAAACATGGGCAAAGGAGTGACTGCTAGTGGGTACAGGGTTTCTTTGTTGGTGATGAAAATATTCTTGATTGTGGTAACACTTGCATAACTTTGTCAATATATGAAAAATCTCAGAATTGTACACTTAAAAGTGGATAAATTATATGATATTTAAATTCTATCTTAATAAACATTTTTTAAAAGGGCAAAGGATTTGGACACACATTTCTCCAAGGAAGATAATGCAAATAGCCAATAAATAAATGAAAAGAAGCTCAATAACATTAGTCATTAGGGAATTACAAGTAAAAAATCACTGTGAAATACCACTTCACACCCACTGGGGAACATCACACACCGGGGCCTATCATGGGGAAGGGGGAGCGGGGAGGGATGGCATTGGGAGTTATACCTGATGTAAATGACGAGTTGATGGGTGCTGATGAGTTGATGGGTGCAGCACACCAACATGGCACAAGTATACATATGTAACAAACCTGCATGTTATGCACATGTACCCTAGAACTTAAAGTATAATAATAATAAATAAAATAAAATAAAATAAAAGATAAAAAAAAAGACAGACAATAACAAGTATTGGCAAAATGTGGAACAATTTGACCCCTCATACATTGCCGTTGGGAACAGAATGGTGCAGCAGCTTTGAAAATCAGTCTAGCAGTTCCTCAAAAGGCTGAACAGTCATCACATAACCTAGCAATTCCACTTGTAGATATTTATCCAAGAGAAATGAAAACATATGTCCACAAAGACCTCTACACAAATGTTCACAGCAGCATTATTCACAATAGCCAAAAAGTGGAGACAATCCAAATGTCCATCAACTGCTGAATGGATAAACAAATGTGGTGTATCTGGTTATTTAGCAATGAAAATGAAGTACTGATTCATGCTATAACACAAGAGAAGCCCATCCTAAGGGACCACATGTTATATGATTCCATTTATATGACATGCCCAGAAAGAGTAAATTAACAGAGACAGAGAGTAGATTAACGGTTCCTCAGGGCTGGGGTAGGGTGGGGCAGAATGAGGAGTGACTGCTAATGGTACAAGTTTTCTTCTAGGAGCAAAATATTCCAAAATTGGATTGTGATGATGGATGAAAAACCCTGCAACTGTATCAAAAACTGAATCATACAATGTAGATGGGTGAGACAATGGCATGGGAACGACATCTCAATAAAGCTGTTTAAAAAAATAAGAAAAATCCAGCATGTATTTTTTTAACAAATTTGCATGGATTCCTAATAGCGGTACATATTCATGGATTACACATGATATTTTGATCCAAGCATACAATGTGTAATGACCGAATCAGAGTAACAGAAATATCTACCACCTCAAATATTTATCACTTCCTGTGTTGGGAACATTCCAAATTTTCTCTTCCAGCTATTTTGAAATATATAATTTTTGTTAACTATAGTTGCTCTAGTGTGCTACCGAACACCACATCTTATTCCTTCTAACTGTATTTTCATGCCCATCAAGTAACCCCTCTCCATCCCCCTCTCCCCACTACCCTTCCCAGCCTCTGGTAACCACTATTCTTTTCATTACCTTCATGAGATCTAATATTTTAGCTCCCACATATGATTAAGAACAGACAGGCTGGCATGGTGGCTCATGCCTGTGACCCCAGCACTTTGGGGGGCCGAGGCGGGCAGATTACTTGAGGTCAGGAGTCCACGACCAGCCTGGCCAACATGGTGAAAGCCCATCTCTACTAAAAATACAAAGTTAGCCAGTTGTGGTGGTGCATGCCTACAATCCCAGCTACTTGGGAAGCTGAGGCAGGAGAATCACTTGAACCCCAAAGGCAGAGGTTGCAGTGAGCTGAGATCATGCCATTGCACTCCAGCCTGGGAGACAGAGCAAGACTCCATCTCAAAAAAAAAAAAAAAAGGAACAGGCAATATTTGTTTTTCTGTGCCTGGCAAATCACTTAATGTTCTCCATGTTGATCCACATTACTGCAACTATCAGGATTTCATTCTTTATTATGGCTTTATAATATTTCATTGTGTATATAAAACCACGTTTTCCTTATCAATTCATCTATTGATGGCATTTAGGTGGATTCCTTTTCTTGGCTATTAACAGTGCTGTAACAAACATGGGAGTACAAATATCGCTTCAATATGCTCATGTCCTTCCTTGGACAAATGTGTGTCCAAATCCTTTGCCCATTTAAAATACCTGGCAATGGGATTGCTAGATCATAAGGTAGTTCCATATTCTTAGTTTTCTGAAGAGCCTCCATAGTACTAACTTACATTCCCACCACCAGTGTTCAAGAGGTCCCGTTTCTCCATATCCTCACCAACATTTATTTTCAGTCTTTTTGATAATCGCCATTTTAACTGAGATGAGGTGATATTGCACGGTTTTGACTTGCATTTCCCTAATGATTAGTAGTGTTGAGTATTTTTTCATATACCTGTTGGCCATTTGTAAGGTTTTTTTTTTTTTTTTTTTTTTTGGAGAAATGTCTATTCAAATAATTTGTCCATTTTTAAATCAGATTATTTGGTTTTTTGCTATTGAGTTGTTTGAGCTCTTTATATATTCTGGTTATTAATCCCATGTCAGATGAATAGCCTACAAATATTTTCTCTCATTCTGTGAGTTGTCTTTTCACTGCTGATTGTTTTCGTTGCTGTGCAGAAACTTTTCAGCTTGATGTAATCGTATTTGTCAATTTTTGTTTTGGTTGCCTGTGCTTTTGAGGCCTTACCCAAGAAATCTTTGCCCAAAACAATGTCCTGAAGCATCTCCCCAAAGTTTTATTTTAGTATACTACTTTCATAGCTGCAGGTCTTACATTTAAGTCTTTGTTTGATTTTCAGTTGATTTTTGTATATGGCGAGAAATAGAAGTCTATTTTCATTCTTCTGCATATGGATATACAGTTTCCCCAGCACCATTTATTGAAGAGACAATGTCCTTTCCCTAGTGGATGTTCTCAGCCCCTTTGTCAAAAATCAACTGGCTGTAAATGTGTGGCCCAGCATTCTTCTGTGTTAATTTGTAAAACATATTCTTTCAAAGATTTTAGCTGACCAAAAGCGACACAAGAAGAAGAAAATATGATGAAATTGGAACAAAATAAATGCACACAATGGCATGGTTTTCATGGTTTGGGGCAGTAGGGCTGGTGGGGGAAGGAGATGGCCCCACACTAAGCTCTAGGCTCTGGGCCAAGGCAGAATGGGGAACGCTGTTAGTCACAACATCACAGTGTGCACCAGATGAAAAAACTTGTGAGAAGAGATAGTCTTTCTTAAGAAGAAAACAGTCTTTCTGATACTGGAATGTGCTGAAAACTTCTTTCTGGGTCTTCCCAAAAAGAATGCAGCTCCAACTGGCGTGGAAGAGTGGGGGTTTCAGGGAAGACCTCCCCAGAGGGGAAACTGAAACTGACGAATGTAATCTGACATTTAACTCTGGAAAGCGTTGTGGAAGGCTTCGGCAGAGTTGGTGGAGACCACAGAACTCAAGCGAACATTTGAAATAAACTAAGCTAATGAAACCATGAGGCCATTTTGAACTCAAGGAAAATAAAAAAGTTGTCCAATAAAAGCGCAATTTTAGTGTTCTACACAGCTCAACAGTCAGCAAAACGGAGTCACAATAATGACAATACTAAATGTGAATTTAACCAGATATTTTATATACATTTTTCTGGTACTGATATTAACAGATATACTGAGACGATAGAGGAAGAGAGATTAAATAATGTCTAGCACTGTTAAATCAAGAGCTAGAAGGTATGCATATTATTTTAAAATTCGGAGGCAAATAGTAAAAGAACCAGCTAAGTAAGAGTTGAAAGTAGTTCTTCTGAGAAGCAGACCACAACGGTGGGGCATGGGGAAGACTGTGTTAAGCTCTGACATTATTAAACTTTCCATTTATATGCATATATTAGTTTATTTAAAAATGAAATAAACTTTTTGAATACAGGAAAAGTCACTTACGGTCAATGTTGCCTGTGATCACTATTTCTTCAAAGGGGCACAGGTAAGACCACACTAGGAGAAGAAAACTCTTTCAACAGGAGGGGCATCCCACTGGGTCACTGAAGCCCCCAGTTCTGTGAGGTCCAAGAACGTGGTGCTCTCCCCTCGGAGGCCTGTCTTGATGTCAGGATCCCACCAACCCCAGACAAAGCAGCACACACCTGACCCGTGGCAGGAGGCAGGCACTCAGAGGCAGAGTCAGGAGGGAAGAAGCTTGCTCTCCCCCTCCCTCTTTCTGGCCCAGTATGTATGGCTGAATTTACCTTAGGATAAAAACAGGTATGACTACACTCCAGTGTGACTAGAAAAATAACACAGGCGTGACTGCAGTTGGAATCACAGCTTGTGGGCCACACTGGTTACACATCCACCGGGACTCAAGAGGGATCCACTGAGCTGAACACCACCTGCTCGTGCTCTGTGCCTAAGGCTCCCTGTCTGGCAAGCCCCATGGAAGCTCACAGATCTATCATTTGTGGAGAGTTGCAGCTCTTGTGTTTAAAAACGAATGATTTGGCTGGGTGCAGTGGCTCACACCAGCACTTTGGGAGGCTGAGGTGGACGGATCCCTTGAGCCCAGGAGTTTGAGACCAGCCTGGGCAACACAGCAAACCCCAACTCTACAAAAAAAATAAATAAATAAAACACAAAAATGAGCCAGGCGTGGTGGCACATGCCTGTAATACCAGCTATTCAGGAGGCTGAGGTAGGAGGATCACCTGAGCCTGAGAGGTTAAGGCTGCAGTGAGCTGTGATTGCACCACTGCCCTCCAGTCTAGGTGACAGAATGAGACCCTGTCTCAATTAAAAATAATAATAATAAAGAAAAGAAAAAGTGAAAAAAAGGAAGGATTTATTGAGCCCAGCTGTTCAATCAGCTCACAGATACTCACTCAGACTCCACAGCTCTGGCCTGTGCTAGAAGCCAAGGACTCAGTCATGAGCAGGGCAGAGGTGATGCCATCTCCTGAGTTACAAGACAGTCAAGGGAGATGTAGACAGGATCTGGCCCATGAATGAAGGTATAATTCCCAGGTAGTTCACTAAGTTGAGAAGAGTTGTAAAAAGAGAACACTTAACACTTAAGGGAAAGGCAGAATTATATGCTCTATGGACCATGAGGTGGTAGGATGCAAGAAGTTTTGGCAAAACCGAAAAAAGCCTAAATCAATATGCCATGCTGGACTGAATCCTGCAACAGAAAAAGGGACATTAATGGAAAAATTGGAGAGATCCAAATAAAGCAATTTTAATTAATAGCAATATACCAATGTTGGTTTCCTTTTTAGGCAAATGCAGCATGGCAATGTAAGTTGTTAAATTAGTGGAAACTGAGTTATACAGCAACTCTGTATTTGCTTTGCAAATGTCCTTTGCAAATTTTCTGTAAATCTAAAATTATTCCAAAATTAAAAGTTGATTTTAAAAATATATAAATATATTGTGCTCCCCTGCTAAGAAATAAGTGATACCAGCACCACCACCACCACCCCTGAAATAAGGCCCCAGTTTTGAAGCACAGAGCCCAAAGGGAGGGGTGATGGAGCGGAGGCCAGCAGGCTGAGAACTCAGGCCACGCAGACCCTGGGAGGCTAAGCCATGGGATCAGGCCTGCATCCTAAAACCAACGGGAAGCACCTCCACAAATGGGAGCTGCAGGCCTTGTCCCCAGTGCCCCTGAACATGGAGAAGGACAGCCTTCATTTCACTCATGAGCAAGCTAGAGCAGAGATGACTCAGCAACGCAGCTCTCTCGACCCACATTCTGCCAACCGCCCAGACTGGCAGAAGGCCATGCAAATTGTAATCCCTCTGACCTGGATTTTAGCAGCCCCAAGTCAGCTGTTAAGACTTGGGAGAAGCCGACAGAGCTGTAGGAGGGAGTGGTGGGTTGGGTATTGATTCCACAGTTCTCACCTAATGTCAGCTAACACCCAGATCCAACCCTGTCCTCCCTCTAAGGCTGGGGATGGGGGACAAAGAGGCTCCAGGGGTTCCACAGATAACAGGACCCCAACAGGACTGAGGCTACCTTCCCCCTGGGGCAAAATGAATAGAAGCAGTGGCAGGCAAGGTGAACTCCAAGGCTTTCTAAGGTTGATGCCACACACACACCGAGGCTGGGAGTGAAATCTGGGCTAATGTACAGTGAAACCCTAGTCTTCTCTGACATGTAAGTACAGGAATCTTTAAACATAAGCCTCTGCGTACCAATAAACCTTGCCAACTTTTTGGGAGTTACAGAATCTCATGTAAACTTAACAACAGGAATACACATTTACAGAGAGCTCTGGAGCACAGAACTAAGCATGCTCAGCATGCAACCCTTTACTTGACTGACAAATCAGTTGAGTTGGGAATGATCGTCTCCTACTAGCTACCAATAGACGTGTTTTGCTTGGCCCATGATAGCTTTAAGATAAAGAAACTTTACACAAAATCTAGATATTCAATTTTTCCTGAAAAATCCAAACACTCATTAACAATCAGCTAGACCTGAGTGGTGCCTGGTTCCTTCTTCCCCATCATACCTTTCACATGGCAAGATCTTTTCCATCTTACCACACTTCCCATCACTCCCTACTAGATGTGGCTGGGTAGGCTGTGCCCTGAGCCTGCAGGCATATGCATTTACCACCCTCTGCACAAACGATGTCTCTTCTTCCAACTTCTCTTAAAAGCACACCAGCAGTCTCAGTTACCTGTCTGATTCCCCTCCAACGGCTTTCTAAAAATGTCCTCCAAAATACCCGACAGTCACCTAAGAGCGTGACTGCAGATTCTGGGAATGCGAGCCAGGTCAACGGAGATGTGGTCTTAAATGACATTCAGTGGGATGAAAAATTTCTTTGGCACCCAAAGCTTTACCTTAGAAGTTCACGTCCTTGCATTCTATTTCATTTACACATGTTGTATTCTACACCATTATATATTTGCATTAAATTTCATACATAATGTTTTCAATTATTGATCAATCAAAAGGTTGCCTTTAACCCCCCACCCCAAAACATTTCAAGTAAAATGGAGGCTCCAGGAAGATCTGCCAGGTTTATGCTGCCTGTGTCTTCCCCTCCTCCCAGCACACTGCAATGACTAATTTGAGAAGAGCAGCGGCCGACTGCCTGGTCCTCAGAGGCTCCGCCCTCTGCCCTTCAGGACTTGGGGACACCTTGGGGGATCCTTGGCTTGCCTCCCTGTTTATCTTCTCACATTACAGCTGGGACGTGTATCTGTCCTCACTTACAGGGACCTGCATTCGTTCCAAACCTACTACTTACTTAGCATTCAGATGAGTCCCACACTCCCAAACATGCTGTCTGCTCTGTGCAGGCCATCCCCAGCAAGATGCATGGGTGTGGGTGAACAGGTCTGCTACTGGGGAGTACAAAGCTCTCTTTCATGCACACTTTCTAACGGACTCTAACCATCTTTACTTTTATTAGCCTTGTGCTTGGGTTTACCACATTCCTTTTGGCCTAAGACTACATTCAGAAATCTGGCAAATATAGTCCATAATCACCAGCATTCTTGCTCTGTAGATTATAAGTAGATGAAAGATGAAAGAAAACTGGCAAGCAACTGGGTTCTATAATAGGCACTGCAGGATCGTGAGATCCCAGCATTTCCCAAACCCAACAAAATCCACAACCCTGGGGAGATGTTGTTTTATCATCATTTGTATCTAGGAAGAGCCCAGGGTGACCACAGTGAGACTGGTCATCTGGAGGCATGGGGCCTGAGGGCAGACCTACCTATGAGGCATGGAAGTTGGGAGATTTAAACACAGGGGTAGGAGCGTGCCTAGAAGTGAAAACACCACTTCCAAGAGGTTTGCCAACAGACAATGGGCAGTCCAGGCAGCTAGAGACCAGGTACTCCAAATGCACCCTAAATTACCTAAAGGTTTGACAGGGGAGATAGGACCAGTTTATCACAAACCACTTCAAAACACTGAAAGCATCGAAGCTCCCAAATCCAAGGGCCATTTACATAGACAGTCATGGGCAAAAAGATGAACAAGGGGTCTAAGCCTCCCAATAATCTGCCCTTCACTCAGGGCAAGTGGCCCTCACAATCAGGCATACAGACTCCCTTGGACCAGGCAGACTGATGGCACATGCACAGGCCCATGGCTTAATTTCTCTTAAGATCCCCAAATCCGTAGCCAGTCTGGAGTCTGGACAAAAGCTGAAGAACCAAGTGACCCTAAAACATTGCTTCTGCAAATGGGACTAAACCAGACCTCAGTCTTCTACAGAGACCTTTTCCCTTTCTCCACTCTCAAAAAAAGGCTCTGCTCCACATCCAGCCTTCTGCTGCAGGTGGTCGGCAGGGGCGGGACACACTGGCAGACACTCTGCAGTGCGACCAGTCGTGTACCTTGGGACCTGGGCAGTTACCCTGGGAATAGAAACAAGCGGAAGAAGCACCTGCAATGAGCAGAAGCTCATCTACTTCCTTTCCCCAAACAGTACACTCCAGGCACACATCCACTTACACAAAGAACACCTCCTTCTTTCCAGACAAGAAAGTATGCACACATTCTGCAAGATATCCCCCTTTACAAAAATCCCACATATTAAAATGCCATCGCTCCCCTCCTCCATGAGCGGTGCTCTCAGATCTTGCTTGGAAAAATACTTTTTCCCACCCCCACCCCCATCATGGTCACTGCAGAGACTGCCTACAGTGACCAGGAAAACCAACAGTCCCTGGTCATCCACATCATGAGCCAGGCCTCTCCTCAGCATGATAGCCTGAGTGCCACCACGGGCCAGGCCAAGGGAACTGCAGAGCTGTGCACAGGTGCTACTCCCCAGAACAAGAGAGGGCCCTGGCAATGCCAGCGCCTGGGAGAGGGAACAGCATTTTCTTCACTGCATCAGTCCAAGGACTCCTGGCAGAATCCACTTCCTGGCATAGCAATAAGGCTGCCGTAAAAGCCAAGGGTGCGACACCAGCCCAACAGCAGCCACTAGATGCTGCAGTCTGGCAGGTGCCACCCTCTGGAGAGAAAATCTGCCAACACAGATTGTAAACAAATGTACCTAAGTGCACATAAATAAGGGCGAAGATCCAAACCTGGTAACACAGGGAACACTTATTTTTGCCCTAAGAAGCAATGATAGAATGTTTAACCCCATGGTCTCGTACACTACTGGAGGGAATATAAATTTGGTTTGAAAAAAAGCTTTCTGAAAGTTTACTGTCTGGAAAGATATATCAGGTGTCTTTAAATCTGTCAGTAAGCTCTGGTCTAGTCATTCCATTTCTAGAAATCCATCCTTTAAAAAAGTCCAAAATGTACAAAGATGTTCATTTCAGCATTCTTACAACATACAAAAATGGGAACAAGTTAAATATTCAATGTCAGGAGCACTCGCGAGTCCATCATTAGCCCTATCGTGAAGTTTCAGCCGCTAACGGGCTGATGGGTAATTTTTAATGGAATGGAAGTGCTCATGACAGCAGGATGCATGATTGGGTATATGTTAACAACCAGTGTATGAAAACTGCACAGAAAATGGCTGGAAGGAAAGAAAACATGATCTGTTTTCGTGTCTATATATTTTTCTACTTTTCAATTATTCCACAATTAGAATGCATTCGGCTTATTTTCATAATAAAATAATGAAATTTTAGAGTCAGAGACTACATTGGCTTGAATGAATCAGGGCAGGCTTCCTGGAGAAGGCTGTATCTAAAATGAGAACTGAGAGACAGGCAGTGAGGACAGCCCTAGAAGACGGAAGGGCATGGTGACAGGCAAAGGGACACATGACAGCATGAAGATGCTGAGTACTCCAGTTGGGTTGGCAAATCATCTTCCTGTTATGCAGAGAAAACAATGAACCATGAGCCCTACCATCCACCCAGACATAACTTCCCTCATCAGCCACTGCATTTTTCCAGACTTCTCTACAGCAAGGCACTGCGGGCTGTCGCTACCAATAAGACGAGCAAGGCTTCACGTGAAATAAACCTATTTGCCATGCTTGCTGCTGTTTCATCGCTCCTAGAGTCAATGGAAGTTTTCACTGACATCAAAGTAATGTCCTGGAATGTTAGAACATGGAGCACCAGAACTCCATGTGCACACCACACACCTGTGCTGGCAAATACGTCCCACGGGGCTGAAACAGCACAAAATGCTTTCCCTTCAAAATCGGGTTCTGAGAGCTCCCCAAAGCATGCCTTGAAAGTCAATTCTCCCATCAGATGCAAAGGATTAAATGCACAAACACTTGGTGTTTCTTTCCCTCAGGAACTCTGTCAATAAGCTCTGGTCTAGTTATTCCATTTCTAGAAATGGAATAGGTCACCTTGTTTTTCCCCCTTTCCTTAGGAAAAAGGAAAAGAAACTCCAAGTGGGGAAGGGTTCAACACGGTGACCCGTCAGGGCTGAGGTGGAGGAAGAGGGCCTCTCTTTCATCTCACATGCCATGGGAGGAAAAGCAGAAAAACTCTGAAGGAGGAAATTATCAAATACAAAATACATGCTGAAGGCTGGGTGGGGTGGCTCACGCCTGTAATCCCAGCACTTTGGGAGGCCCAGGCGGACCAATCACTTGAGGTCAGGAGTTCGAGACCAGCCTGGCCAACACGGTGAATCCCCGTCTCTACTAAAAATACAAAAATTATCCAGGAATTAGCCAGGCATGGTGGCGCACGCCTACAGTCGCAGCTACCTGGGGTGCTGAGGCATGAGAATCGCTTGAACTCGGGAGGCATAGGTTGCAGTGAGCCTCCAGTCTGGGCAACAAGAGTGAGACTGTGTCAAAAAAAAAAAAAAAAGGTGTTGACAAGGTGTAGAGGTGCAGGGAAAGCCCTCGGAGACAGGTTAGCCAGGTCAGGGACCAGTGACCCCATGGAAAAGGAAGCGGTGGACCTACAAGGGTCGAGGTCTGTGCCTCTGCTAGTTATTAACATGCACTGCAGGGCAAGACAGTCCACTGAGGGACTGGGTAAGACGGACAAATATAAGCACCTTTTGGATTCAGAAACAGCAATGACAAAAAGAAGGTAATTTAGCTGATTTTAAAACCTCTGTACAAAATGCCTCATCTCTCAAGAAGCTCAGACTATCATAAAATGCGGTTCTCTTCATAGGAATGGGGTGGGAAATAGTTTCCCATTTTTGTCTTAAATCAAATGGCTGCCTCTGTCAGAAAGCAGATGACACATACTAAGGATGCCAGCTACCCCTTATTAGACACTCATTATTTTTCAGACCTATATACACTCACACAGGATCTCCATGCTTACACATGCCCAGCAACACAAGCATGATTTTCCCAGGATGACAAATGAAGTCTAGGAAAATACCAAGTGACTGATGCCTCAAAAGAAAGTGCTGGAACCAGGTCTGTGTGGCTCCAAAGTTGCCCTTTTCCTACCACATGACACCGCCTTCCAACAATGGGGGGCACTCAGGTCCTGAAGCCCCAGCCCCTCCAAGGCAGGAGTCTCTTCGCCAGGTTGCCGGCACAGAGTTCACGCAGAAGCTAGTGAGGAAGCAGCAAGTGGAGCCTGTTCTCCTAGGAGACCTCCCAGGGGCTGAGTCACTCATCTGTGCTCAACCCAGAAAGGTGACGAAGCACTATGGCAACATGACAGGATTTCCTCCTAAACTCTTGAACCCAAAGAAAAAATTATACACGCTGCTAGCTGCAAATTGCTGACAAATGCTAAGGCACTTTAGGAAAAGACATGCAACTGAAATCTGTCTGCTGCACCATTCCAATCAAAGTCAGGTGGGAGCTTTTTGTCTGGGTTTCAGTGTTGTTGCTACAGCAAAAATGACAAATGCTTGACAATATAATTATGACTGTCAATCTTCCTAAAATAAACTTGGAAACATTCAAAGAGCAACAGCATAGGCAGATGAGTTAATTATATCTCATAATCTCATTTCTAATATATGTGTTGCCCTAGCAGGAGGCATTGTTGGAAAGGAGCTGCAGTTCATCTGTTATACAGGCTATTTTTATATTTAGATTCATGAATTTGGTTTTTCAAAAAGGGAATTTGTGGGAGACAGTTTTTAATGTAGCTCCTAACAGTTTCAACACCTAACAAGATTTTATTGGGGATACAGTTTCATTTCCACTTTTGCAGCACTTGGGAGGAGTCACCAGTAAAAACCTCTTTAAGGGGCCTGCTTCCCACAGTGAGGAAAATAAAAAGACTAGTCTGGGGAGCAACGGGCTGTTTTCCTATAAGACCCAAAGGTCACTAGGCTTGACTGTAAACTCCAACCCATTTACCATAAAATAAATAGTATTTAGATTATAGATCTAGGCCTAACAGTTCTGGTTTTGGTTTAACTATATCCCTTAACGAAACCAATGATACAAATTGGGGGTCAAAAGTAAATACTTTTCTCAACCCTTCCAGAAGCCGCCACTCCCTGGCCTCAATCCCTGCAACCCCACCCCACCCCCACCACACACACACCACGACTGCTTCCTTCCATCACATCTCAGAAAAAGAGCTCCATCTTCAAGCCCTAGTTCCCCTGATATCTCTGTGCTCCCTTCCCCTCCACTCTATACACACACACACACACACACACACACACACACACACAGACACTCACACACACACACAGACACTCACCCTCTTCCTAGGCTTAGCAACCAGGCATCATTTCCTTTCAGACTGCAGCCGCACAGCAGGGCTGCTCCCAAGTATCTCCTGTTCAGCCGCACAGGCTTGCACTGCACAACTCAGGGGACACATTGACAAAGACCACGCTGAGGAAGGCACGTCCTGGAGGGATCCATCTTGGCAACTGTAGCTGTTACCTGCCCTGCTCAAGACTCACCATATTAGACCTCTTTCCTTACCATCCTTCATGGTTGCAAAAATGCAAAAGCTTATCCAAAATTGTGATTACTGGTAAAGAAGAGAGACAGAGAGGTATGCCAATAAGAGTTTTATCTCTTGTTGAGAGATAGGCTCTAAAACTTTTCAAGTGGCTGGTCAATCCTAAAATGAAACAAGGTTACACATGTGTGATGCCTGCTGCCTCCTTTTCTAATATAGCACCTGGTTCAGGGCAAGGGCTGTGGAGTTGCCAAGGTCGGGAGAGGGCAGCTCTATCTCGTTCCCTTCAGGATCTCACAAGGCACTAAAGAGCACTGGGAACTAACTTGACGGTGACTATAATTTTTCCCATAGGCCAATAGGGCACCATTAGTGGATTTCAAGAAGAAAAGTAACAGATCAGACAAAGGTTTCGAAAGCTCACATGGGCAGAATGGAGGAGAAACATCTCAAGGACTATCCATGAGGAAAATGGCCTGAACTGAGTCAGGAATACAGAAAACGGGGCCTGGGAGAGGCACATTCTAGAAACTTTAAGGAGTAAAATAAAATCACAGAACTTGGGTTGCAGAGGATGCAGGCATGGTGGGGTTTCTGGAGCACTGTCCTGGATGGGTGGTGGTGCCACAGACTGACATAGAACCAACGGGCAGAGCTTTGGGGAAAAGGTGAGCTCTGCTTCAGTGTCTGAGGCCTCCAGGCCACCCTGGAGGAGGTCTCTGTTAGACAACTGGGTCGATAGGGGCTGGAGCTCAGCAGGGAATTCTTGGGCCAGAAACATAGATTTTGGAGACATTCATATAAACAACTGTCACTGAAGATCTAGATGTAGATGAGATTCCCCAGGATTTTTCACAGAATAAGGAGAGAAGGAAGACCTCACCCAAGCCCAGGAGACATCAGCATCTGAGGCTGAGATGAGGGTCTGGGAACAGAGAAGGAAAGCTACCGAGGTGGCTGATTTTTGCTGCATCTCAAGAAGGAGAAAATCAGGTGAAAGATGCTGTTTACAAATTAAACCACTACAATGAATCATGCCTCTAGGCCAAAAGAAAAATCCATCAGAAACTTAAGTTACATACAGAAATATACTTTTAAAAAGGAACCAGTCTTAAAATAAATTTCCAATCCGCCTGTAGAACTTGGAGAAGTAGTGGAGGGAAAAGGAGAGACGGAAGCAAAGCACAGGACCGGGACCCAAGCGTGAAGGGGGAAGGGACAGGGGAGGGAGGGTGCTCTGCATGGACAGCTTGCCCTCCTGTGCCTCCCGACCACCCCCAGCTCAATCGTTGGCCCCAGGGAAGCAGACTGCATGACAAATGCTCACTTTTAGCACTACTGTTTCCTCACATGTGAAAGCTGGAAAGAACAACTACTGCCTGTTTTCACTGCACAGATGACCTTTGCTAAATCCCTTAACTTCTCAACCTCACTTTGTGCATCTGTAAAATGAGCGGCAACACGTAGCTTCCAGGGCTACCGTGAGGGACACAGTGGGGGTAACCCCTAGGACACCGCACGGCACATTTTAGGTGCCAGGTAAGATCCAGCTCTTAGTAGTCGTGCCATTTGGGTCCATGGTATTGTTCTAAGCAGCTCTTCTCCTTTTCCTAAGTATCAGAGCTCCTCAGGCATAGGCTTCTCTTCATTTCACTAGTGTACACCTCATTATTATTAAATATGGTAGTAGTCATCAATTACCACACAGCAGGAGGCTCTGCTGGGAACATAATTCTTTACGAGAATTTTGAAACAATAAACTAAATTTTGCTTACATAGTTCCTGCTTACAAAAGCCTTTCGGGGACTGCAGTATCACAGAGACTGCTTATGCTGGACTCCCTTCAGTGAGCTCTGCTGAACGCAGCACAGAGCAAATAAATATAAACTAATGAATAACCCCAATAGCCATCAGCAAAACTCACTTGTGTTCTTTTCCATGTGTTGTTTCCCCGTAGATTTCCCCTATCTAATAACCTGTATATGATAATAAGAACATGGGTGTGTGCTGGAAGCCCCTCTGCTGCTTAACTATGTGGGGCCCCAAGCACTCAGTGTATGAAGCAGAAAGCTGCTGCACTCACCTACTGCCCCTAATGGCAGCCTCTGCTCTCTCCCAGCCACCTGCTGAGCTTCCTCTGAGACCTCCTGAGTCCAGCCTGCCACAAAGGGCTGGGCGAGTGCAGGCTACCTAGCAAGGGAGGAGGAGGTGGGAGAGGCAGGAGCTCAGCCCAGCAGGACAATGACCCTGACTCACTCCACCAGGTCTCAAGGCCACAAAGTGAGCCTTGCCAGTTCCTTCCTAAGCCACCCTCCAGTTCATAGACCTGTTCATCCACTTCTGGATTCCATGAGCCAAAATTCTCATCTTCCAAATTTCCACATCCTATTTGTAATAAAGACACATTACTTAGGATAACATGATTGAGTTTCTCAGTCTCTTAATAACCAAAATGCATAACGTGAACAGCAACAGGAACTCCCTCCGGCACAGGCCATGATGCAACCTCAAAGAGGTATGATTATATAAACTTTACACATTGGGGCCCTTAAGAACACACTCTGAAGTCTGTGAAAACAAACAAACCTAAAAGCTGTTGGAACCCCCCCAAAACACTTCAAGCTTTGACAGAAATGCGACTGTGATCTGAGTCCCATACGGTTACAATTTATGTTTCTCAGATTATAGATTAACTCATTTTCTTCTTTTTCTTGTTCTGTACATTGGCTAAAGAGAATTAAACCACGTCAGGGTCAAAAGCCTCCTGCCCTCTGAATTAATGACCCCTGCTATAGATTAACTCCCCCTCCATTGCCCTGCTTCGCTTAGACCAGATGAAAAAAAACCCAGGACTATTACACCTTCTGTTAAGAAAATGTTAAACATCCCCTCCCCAAAAAGAAACACCACCTATAGTCAATTAAATTGCTATAACCTACATACCAACCTTGTATGAATAATGTAATCCTGCTAAAAACTCCCGTCTCCGCCCACATAAATGAAGCCTTCACTTCCTACTTCAGAAAACTGACTCCATTTCTTTGGAGTTGGTGTTTCTGAGTGGCCTACCTCACACTTTGCACTTATTTAAATGCTCTTCAAATCAGATTCTGACCCCTTTCATTATTGTAGGTTGGCAAGTCAATCTGCTGAGGTTTGAATGCTAGGTCCCACTACAGAAAATCTTGAGAAAGCCCCAGTCTCCTGAGCCACAGTCCACTCATCTGCAAAATGGACAGGAGGGCAGCACGGAGCCTGGGGCAGGGGTGGGACGGCTTCACAGATTAAACGCCATGTGCTTAAAACAATGCTGTCATACGGCAAGCACCTGCTAAGTGCTGCTTATCACACTGCCACCATCATCTAGAGAAATAAAATAAGGTTGGAAAGTTTAAAAAAATAGTCAAACATAAGATGTTTAAAAAAAAAAGGACTTAAAAAAACCCATATGCTAGCAAGAAGGCTCCTATGTCTGTTCATATTTCAATCACTGGCTTCATAACCTGAAAATACCGATTCTTCAGGACCCATCTAACACCAACCCCACCCAAAATGAGTGCCCCATTAGAAAATATTGGAATATTGTGGGGATGGGAAAAGGAAGGGGCCAAGTAGCACTGACCAGCCACGAGAGAACAAAACACATACATAAGAAAGACATGCTGAATGCTGACTGATTTGCATTTTATGAGGAGCTGCTGCAACCCACATGTGACCACAAGGGCAGGACCAACCCCAGAGAATGGCAGAATGGAAGGTGCAAATGCGAGGGTGTGCAGAGCCTCTGAACAACCCAGGTCCGGGGACTCCAACAGGAGGACTCCTAACCATGCCAAACAATAAACTTCCTCCAAGTGTGCACTATTTGAATCAGGTTTCCTATCACTGAGGGTCAAAGACATTCTAATCAATATGCAGTTTAATAAGTACTCTGTGGGGCGCTGTAAGTAGAGACAGACAAGAAAATCCTTCAATAGAGAGTGGAATGGTGTTGCGTGGAGTTGGGAGGAGGGGAAATGAGGTGTTTGTCAAAAAAGTACAAAGTTTCAGTTATGCAAATCAGTGAGTCCTAGAGGGCTGCTGTGCCACAAAGGTCCTGCAGTTAACACTACTCTACTGTGTACTTAGAAATCTGCTAAGGGGTAGACCTTATCACACACAATAATAATAATAACCAGAGGGCAGGCAGAAACTTTTAGAGGCTTATGCATAACTTGTGGAGGTGGTTTCATGGGTACATACTTATCTCCAAACTCATCAAGTTGTATACATTAATTATGTGCAGCTTGTTGTATGTCAAAAAAATTAAATACAAAAGAATGCTGAATTTTAAGAAAAAGAATATCCTTCATATTTTTAATATGTTCTTTAAACTTCCCTCAGACAACTAAATGAAAACTCATACAAATAATGTGTTTCTCACCTGCTTACGTGTTCGGGTGTGCACACCTACAAGGGTGACAGATGATGATTTAATCAGGGAGAGGACCTGCCACCCCAGAAACACCCTGCTAATGCATTCCAACCATCTCTGCTCAGCCTCCAGAGAGCCCAGGCATCCCTGTCCAGAGGCTACCGTGCTGTGTCAGGTACTGTGAAGTCTCTTCACCTCCCAGATCCACCCACCCATCCATCCATGTCCCACCCCAGGCTCCTTGCAGACAAAGACCCAAAAGACATAGTAAAAACTTCAGACCACATACAGCCTCAAACACAGCATGGCTACAGAGTGAACACCAAACCCTGGCATCATTAGTAAAGCTGACTGACAAAGAGCTAGTTTAGTGTTCTGAGACCTTTTCAGCAATAATAATGCATAGTTGCTAAAAACCAAAGAAGAAAGCAAAGGAAAGGTCAGTGTTCAAGGTTAGTGACAAGATAGCCTCACTGAGAAGTTTAATACCATCCTGCATTTCCTTCTGAAGACATAATTGTACTAATTTTATTTGTGCCCAAAGCTTTGCAAAGAACTTAGCTATATGTAAGTCACTAAGTGTCCAGGGCGTTTTAGTCTGGTCCCTCATCCTCTGGACTGATGGCTTCAATGGGATCCTGAGCCATCCATCAAAAGAACAACCATACACACAACTAAATTCTGATAAACAAATTGGGAGTTAAAAACGGTACTGATTCTAGTGGTGACAATCATCACTAAATAAATCTACTTCCACTCTTGGCAGCTTCTCTGAATACATCACTCGGTCATGCTGACACTCAGAAAGGGACCAGAGACTCCTAATTAGGATGCCTACCCTTCCCATCTTATGGAGGAACGTGAGCACTGCCCATTAGCAAGCCCCTGAGAGCAGCCGCTGCCCCAGAGCTGACCGTTTGCCATTGGGCCGACCAACAGGCCACCACCACTGACCGTCTAATGCCTGGCTCAGCTCACCAGGGCCCAGATGTCGTGATTTTGAAGTCCTGCTCCTTTTCTGCCACGAAGTGATAAAAGCATCAATTGTATCAAGTAACCTGTGATCTCAATCTGTCCAAGGCTCTCATTATGAGAGAAAGCCTTCTCCCTATCTGCAATTTATCTTCTCGTGCAATTCAGAAAGTCAGAGGTGAATCTCAGCTTCCACTGGGGTGCCCAGCTATTAATAAAACCAACACATATTTTTCCTGTGTCATTCTATCAAGAACTCAAAGCATAAAACAGACCTGCAACCTATGTTAATGACTCCATCCCAACCCAGGGCACATGCAGTGCAACCGGCAAGTTCTCACTCATTCCAACACCCATATCAGCCCCACAGAAGAACCTCAGAATGTGGCAATGGAGTATAAAAACCTTTACTGGCCAGGCACAGTGGTTTACGCCTGTAATCCCAACATTGCACGAGGCCACAGCGGGCGGATCACCTGAGGTCAGGAGTTCCAGACCAGCCTGACCAACATGGTGAAACCCTGTCTCCACTAAAAATACAAAAATTAGTTGGGGATAATGGCACATGCCTGTAGTCCCCGCTACTTGGAAGGCTGAGGTGGGAGAATCGCTTGAACCTGGGAGGCAGAGGTTGTAGTGAGCCGAGATCATGCCACTGCACTCCGGCCTGGGCAAAAGAGTGAGACTCTGTCTCAAACGAAAACAAAAAAACCTTTACAAGTGATTTCACTATAATATCCATTTTAAGTAATATTTTTTCCAACCTCGTGGCAAGCAAACTAATGCCCCCTCCTGCCCACAAAGATGTCATCATCCTAATCCACCAAACCTGGGAGCGTCACCTTAGGTGGCAAAAGGGGCTTTGCAGACGTGATTAAGCTAAGGATCTTACAATGAGGAGATTATGCTGGGTAATTCAGGTGGGCCCAATGTAATCTCAAGAGTCTTTACAGTGACAGAGAGAGACAGAAGCATGAGAGAAATTAGAAGATGCAGAATCGCTGCTTCCCAGGGCCCTCACCACAATCGCTGTGCGACCTTCACTATGACCTGGAGGCCCAGGTCCTTCCCAGCTTACCTCTGTGGCTTACTTCAATGCAAAGTTCCTGACATCGCACCTGGGTCACCAACCTTTCCCCACTGAACTTCAAGTCTATATGCACCTTCCCTCTTGATGACCTCCTTACCTCCTTCCTCACACCCCCACTCCCCTTCCTAAGGCTAACCTCTACACCCAAGCTCCCAATCCCATCCCCCTCACTGTGTCAAACCCTTCTGGAACAGACAGGTCCTCTAGGAGCTTAAGGTCTAAAGAATTCACAGACCAGGACGGGCATGGTGGCTCACGTCTGTAATCCCAGCACTTTGGGAGGCCGAGGCAAGCGGATCACAAGGTCAGGAGTTCAAGACCAGTCTGGCCAATATAGTGAAACCCCGTCTCTACTAAAAATACAAAAATTAACCGGGTGTGGTGGTGGGCACCTGTAGTTCCAGCTACTCGGGAGGCTGAGGCAGGAGAATCACTTGAACCCGGGAGGCGGAGGTTGCAGTGAGCCAAGATCGCGCCACTGCACTCCAGCCTGGGTGACAGAGCAAAACTCTGTCTCAAAAAAAAAAAAAAAAAAAAAAGAATTCACAGACCGGCCCCCACCCCACCGCCCAAAAAAAAAAAAAAAGACAGGCAATTACAGTGTCTGAGCTCAGAGCACGTGGGAGTGCTTGCCCAGGGAACAGCTTGCCCAAGTCAGGCACTTAACTCATACCTGAGTGCACAATCAGAATAGCCTTCCATGATACCACCTGAGGGTCTTCAATTATGGTGGGGGTTGAAACGGCAAGGCCAAAGGGATGGGAAAACAGGAAGTGAAAGTATGGTGCCTTCAGGACCCACAGCCATCAGTTCAGTCTGCTGGGCTGGATGAAGATTTCTGATCCTCATCTATGCATCAGAAGCAATGTTCATCTGTTAAAAAATAAAGATGCCTAGGCTCCAGGTGCAGGTAATTGTTCAAAACTCCCTACCTCATTCTAATGTACAGCCAAAGCTGGGAATGGCAGGGAAGTCTCTGTAGACACTGAAAGCTTTCCAAGGGCACTCCTCCATACTGCTAAAGGATTCGAATTCCAAACCTTCAACCTCCACGGGTCTGCTTTCCTAAAGCTGACTGCCTGAGACACAGGCCCTGGTCCAGATGCTGGTCAAGTGACAGCGCTAATTCCCCATTTACAGTCACCCTTCTCCCCTTTTACAAAGAAAGGCACACCTCCCTCCCATTTCTCGTCTTACTGGGATGTGCTGGTCCAGAACTAAAAACTCTCTAAGGTACCAATCTAAGGCCACTGAAAATACCGGCAGTGACATTATTAAAGAGAAATTGTTCTGACACTTATCAAAATGGTAAGGCTTTATTCGAGACTATTGCAATAGGGGTTAACCTATCACAACACAGAAGCGAAACTGAGCTCAACTCCAAATACAACCAAAATGAGTGTGAATTCACAGCCAAGGAGCAGAGTGAGGGGTCAATGGATACGAAATTGCCGAGAGGAGAGGCATGACGGGTAGAAGTAAGGAGGAATTCCTGCTGAAGACAGCCTAAGGTGATGACATATTAAGGGTGATGGGATGACTTGGCAGGACTCTTGCTGAAACTGAGCTCCACTGAGGACAGACACAGAGGGCAAGGTGGAGACCTAGTGAGAAGAGGGCTCAGAGGATCCTAACCAAAGCCTGGTCAAGGGGAGAATTTTTGTCAACGCATGCCTTGCATCTCAACTGGTTTCAAATTCTTTGCTTTCAATTAAATTGAAAGATGACCTAATTGTAGATTACTATGCGCTTTGGGCACATAACTCGGAAGTTCAACATGAAACTTTTTCCATTTCCATCAGTTATACATGCCCTAACTTGAAATATCCTCGTCCATCTCACTCGGAAATTTATTTCCAGTAAATTTTACTGTTTATGTTTAATAATATTCAATTGGTAATACATGAACAGTGTCAATCAAATGTGCAATAAAAATGATAAATCAATTAGTCATTTTTAAATTTTTTGGAGGTATATCTGAGGAAATATTTTGAAAATTAATTTGGATACACATTTTGTTACAAAAATAGACTTTCAAGCATAAATATATTTCATTAGAAGAAAATTCTATAGGGAAAATAGAAAATCAAAAAAGGAATGCTATATTTGCAACCATTAGAGAAGATTATTTGCATATTTTTAAAAGAATGATAATCAGCATCAAATTGCTAATGGTATTTAGATTCCACTGAACACATTGAAAAAGTGATGTTATAGTTTAATTTTTAACAATGTTTACAATACATGAGAAATCAAATCTATTGTAACCATTTAAAAACTACGATAAACAAGATCACACAGGTTGAGTATCCCTTACCTGAGATGTCTGGGACCAGAAGTGTTTTGGATTTTGCATTTCTTTGGATTTTGGAACATTTGCAAATACACAGAGAAATATCTTGGGGACGGGACCCAAGTCTAAAGATGAAATTCATTTATGTTCATATATACCTTACACATATAGCCTGAAGATAATTCTATACAATATTTTTAATAACTGTGTGCATGAAACAATGTTTTGGGTGTGATCTGTCACATAAGGTCAGGTATGAAATTTCCCACCTGTAGCGTCACATTGGCGCTCAAAAAGTTTCAGATTGGCCGGGCGCGGTGGCTCAAGCCTGTAATCCCAGCACTTTGGGAGGCCGAGACGGGCGGATCACGAGGTCAGGAGATCTAGACCATCCTGGCTAACACGGTGAAACCCCGTCTCTACTAAAAAATACAAAAAAACTAGCCGGGCGAGGTGGCGGGCGCCTGTAGTCCCAGCTACTTGGGAGGCTGAGGCAGGAGAATGGCGTAAACCCGGGAGGCGGAGCTTGCAGTGAGCTGAGATCCGGCCACTGCACTCCAGCTCAGGTGACAGAGCGAGACTCCGTCTCAAAAAAAAAAAAAAAAAAAAAAAAAAAAAAAAAAGTTTCAGATTTTGCAACACTTAGGATTTTGGAACTTCAGATTAGGGTTGCTTAACCTGTATGTTCCACTTAAAATTATATGAGAAGGTATATAGTTTTTGAAAATTGCATAAGAGAGTATAAGAGCCAAAATTTTGACAACTTTTGAGCTAGAGAAAGCTGCTCAATTTGAGAGGAAAGAAAGGAGAATTCCTGAAGAAATTCTAAGGTGGAAAAACAGTGTTTGGAAGTTATTCTGAGAGCAGCAGAGAACAGAGATTGCAGAGATTTAATCTAAGGGAACCCAATGTTGTTTTACACAGCTGCCCTTAGGCCATAGGGACCTGGCTTCACAGCTTCCGCAGGCCTGGCTTCTTTTCTCTCCAACTAAAGGGAAGCAGGAGGAACTAGGAACTAGTACATTCTTCAATAATAATCTCATCAACTCTCTCTCTCTCTCTCTCTTCCTCTCTCTCTCTCTCTCACTCTCGCTCTCCTCTTCTCCCTGCTCCCCATAAGGGTTTAGGATCTGTCCCCACCCGCTCCAGAATACCACGTTTTGGCCCTTGATGACATTCAGCTCACAAAACAAGAGAATGAGGCCAACTAAAGAGCTAAAGAGTTTCACTCATCTTTCCTCCCAGTATTAAAAGTCAAGCTAGCGAGACTCCGTCCCAAAAAAAAAAAAAAAAAAAAAAGTCAAGCTGTCACCTGAGTAGCTGCTCAACCATCCTAGGAGAAGAGATGGTTATAGACCCCCTTTTTTTTTTTTTTTTTAATCTTACTTAGGGCAGAAATTAAGAGCCAACTATGATCATAATCACAATCTCGCTTTCCCTTGTTGTAGACGCTTATGACAAAGTTTCTTCTTAATCTAGTCACAGATACTAACAAGCAAACACACTTTTTAATCGACAGGATAAGGAAACCCTCCCTCCTGTCCGCAGGTGTGCAGCCACCTGGGCACAGGAAACTTGCGTGGGAATGACTGACAACCTAAGTATTCTGTTAATCCACTCTGGGCCACGAGTTCCAGACCAAGTAGGGAATCGTCCAAAAGGCCTCCAGCAACACTGAGGGATTTCTCTTTACAGGTGAACATCAGTGGGAGGTTAGTTTTTCAAAGACTCCCAGGCAACTCAGAAGGAGTTGAGATTCTGTAATACACAGTCATGGCACTATCTAACCGTGACTCCTAATAACCACCAGATATGCCCTATACTTGAGGCAAGCAACTGATCGATTTCAAACCTGATTTACAGGATAATATCTCTTTGTTCTGGTCTGAGGACATTGTTCTCTTGTTGACAGTTTTGAAGGATATAGCTACACTTCCTGAAATTGTATATATATATGTATTAGTCACTGCCTCCCTGTCTTCACTGACCATTTGATTCTTGAACCCTGACAAGGGAAAGTCACTGTTTGCCAATTATCGAATCTGATGGCCTTCTGCAAGGTCTCTTCTCTACTGCTCCACAGTATCTGAGTGCAGATCACCTTTGCATTTAGACACCCTGCTCCCACATTCTAGACTCTCATTTGTTGGATCTCTTTTCACCAAGGACAGATCATCAAGCACTTCAAAATCAGCATTTAAAATTAAACTCTGACTTTTTAAAAGTAAGGATATCATTCCTCTCCAAGTCAAAATCTCAGTCATCCTTCTCCACTCAGAAAAGATTTCTGTACTTGACTCTGCTTTGTTCAACATGTTTGTATCAGTTGGATAAAACCAACAGGAGTACAATAATCAAATCAGTCCATGGCACAAAACAATACAGAACACTGGATTTTAAAAAATAGTGTTCAGACAGATGTTGACAAACTTAAGTAGATGAGATGAATGAAGTAATGTGAAATTGGAACCAACGTAAAGTCCTCAATTTAGGTTTTAAAAAAATAATAAACAGCTCTACAACCATTATGAGATGTGGTGGGTTAGCAAGCAGCACATGTTAAAAAGATTTCGGTCTCACTGCAAACTCAGGGTGAATCTCTTGGCTGCAGGGGTGGAGGTGGGAGGACGCACTAGTATCATTTTATCTGCTTAATGTCAAGGGCCAAAGGTTCTGATGCTGCCAGTCAGACCACACCCACAGAACAGAACTTCCTATTGTTCAAGTAAGTGCCAACAGGGAGGAACTGGAGGGAAACCAAAGGTTTCAGGACAAACCACAAGCAACACTGGATTCACCCCAGCCCACTTAACAGTAGCAGCATAACCAATCTCCGATCCCAAGATCACAGGAGAGTGCAACCCAAATAGCAGACACAGACAGCAAACAGGCCCTGTAGACCTCACAAAGGTGCAGCAGCTCATGAAGCCAGTGAAAGTGACAAAAGATCTGGCAGTCAAGCCATTTAATATGAACCAAAAGGTGCCCAAAGGAGAATGATATGAATAAAAAGGACAAAGAGAAGCTGGAGATGGGGGTGGTGGGAGTTTCCAGACTAGCGCAACTAATTCTGGGGAAAAAATTTTTCGCTATGATTATGCCACTGAAGTCCAACATCAAGTGAAGACTGTCCTACGTGCATCAAAGAATTTTGTCAGGAAAATTACACCATCCCCCCAAAATGGACTCATCATTCTAAAATGAGTACTCAGCACCTGACCAATACAGTGAAACCCCATCTCTACCAAAGAGAAAAAAAAAATACAAAAATTAGCTGGGCTGTGGTACTGTGCACCTGTAATTCCAGCTACTCAGGAGGTTGAGGCAGGAGAATCGCTTGAACCCAGAAGGCAGAGGTTGCAGTGAGCCGAGATTGCGCCACTGCATGCCAGCCTGGGCGACAGAGGGAGACCATGTCTCTAAATAAATAAATAGATTTGAAATAAAATAAAATAAAGACTCAGGATGAAATTAACTTTTATGTTTATAATTTGATCTTTTTTTTTTTCAAAATAAAATCCCAACCAAACTTTTTTTCCACTTTGACTAGGAAATGTTGATCCCTGATTCACATGGATTAATGGCTAAGTGGCCTTTTTCTAGGACCAATCATTTTCAGATATTGAGGACATCCTCATAACCATCTAGTCCAAAATTTTCAAACTGCAGCTATGAGGATGATGAGATTATTCAAAAACACGTTTTGAAACAACAGAAGGTGAGGCCTGGAGAAGAACACACACACAAAAGGGGACCACACAGCTATGTTAGAAGACTAAGGGCCTGTCATTGTGATATTTCTGAAAAGCCCATGAGTGCAGACCTAGGACCAGGCTGAAAATACTGTCATTTCCCCTCAATATTACAGAAAACTTGAACAACTTAAGTTGCCCCCAAAAGTTGATACTTTGTCTTAAGACACAGTGAGTATCCATCACTAGAGGTGCTCTGCTGCCCTCCAGCCCCTGATCAACTGCCTCCTCTTTTCCCACTGCCCATCTACTCCGCTCCTGCCCACAGCGCCCTGACCACTGACCGCTTTACTCATTCAAGTCTCCATCGAGTCCCTGCTCTGTGCCAGGAATGGTTCCAGGAGCTAAGGATATATCGTCAAACAATAATTCAGAGCAAAACCTTTGCCCCTAAGTTGCTTACATGATAGAAAGTAAATTCTGTCATATTTTAAAGATAGTTGTGGGAAAAGGAGGATACTGGTCAGAGTAAGGTAGACTAGGAAGAGAACTGAGAAGAAATATTCAATAGGGTGGTCAAGACAGACCTCACTGAGAAGCTGACATCTGAGAAGCTTCATCAAGAGGACATGATAGAGTGAGTTCTAGGAAATGTCCTTGCCCTGCGGAGCTAATCAAGTGAGCACTAGCCTAATCCTATCCTTGCCATATATTTCTAAGTCATTTACCCCCCAGTTAGCCTTTATAGCTGTGCCCAAAGTAAAAGAAAGCAAAGACCAAGGAAAGCCCAGGTCTGGGCCCCATGCCCACAGCTCTCCTCAGACACCTGGACCCAGGCTTTCCCCACTTCCGAGCAGAGCTCTTGCCAGCCAGTTCATTTATTGCTGCCACTTCTCACCCATGACCACCTGGCCTCCAGTGGAGCTTCCAGAGACAGTAAATTCCCTGCAGGATTCTTTTTCATTCAAATTGCATGTTGCTCGGTTTCTAAAAACTCTAAGAGTGGGTGGGCTGAAAGGTTTATTTCAGGAAATTGGCAGCCAGGGACTGCCACATTTGTTGGAATTCCAGGGCACAAAAGACATTTGGCAAGAGACAAAAAATACTCTTAAACATAACTCGGTTCTAATTTCCAGACTCCCAGGCATCAAAATACACAGAACTTCAGAAAAATACTCAGTAATCTTATTATTTTTCCCTAGTTCAAAGATAATGTCCACTTTGCAACCCTTTCTAAGAAACAAATGTTCCTTTTTTTTTTTTTGAGACAGAGTCTCGCTCTGTCACTCAGGCTGGAGTGCAGTGGCGCCATCTCAGCTCACTGCAAGCTCCGCCTCCCAGGTTCTCGCCATTCTCCTGCCTCAGCCTCCTGAGCAGCTGGGACTACTGGTGCCCACCACCATGCCTGGCTAATTTTTTGTATTTTTAGTAGAGACGGGGTTTCACCATGTTAGCCAGGATGGTCTCGATCTCCTGACCTCATGATCTGCCCACCTCAGCCTGCCAAAGTGCTGGGATTACGGGCCTGAGCCACCGTGCCCGGCCTGACAACTGTTCCTTTTTCTAGTCCAAGAACTGTTCTTTTGCCTAACAGTATTGAAGCACAAGGCAACCTGGCTTAAGCGTTTCCAGTTCTTGGTTCCTGGGAAAGATCAGAAAGATAATGAGATCAGTCCCTTCACTAAAATGAGTCTATCTCCTTGGAAGCAGAGGCACTGGGGCACTGGTATTGGTGAATTTTACACTAAGTAGTATACTACACATTTCTGGGCTTACTTCAATAAGAACAGAGCCCTTCAAACAAATACTAAGTAGATTTCAAAAGTGTCAACAACCAAACCTCTAGAAAGAGAATGCAGTGACAATATCTAGAAAACAAAGCACATAACAAAAAGCCCTGGGGAGGTGCACATGCTCAGGGCCTCATTACTCCCAGGATTCAACTGAAGTGTAGTCAGTTTTAAAACCTTTTTTTTTCCTTTTAGTTTCTAAGGAGTTACTGCCTGAAGGCCACTAGGAATTACTTCAGCAGGGCTACTAGGAGACAGCTTAGTACTTTCACTCTTCTTATAAGGACCATTTGCAGGACCTCACTTCAGCCAGCTGGCAGAACAGAAGCATAGAACCTTAGCATTTTATGAACCAAAAAGGCCTCTGAGGTTCCCTAATCTTAGTCACCCTTGACAATCTGCCACATTCGTGGCCTGGGTCCCTGGATTATAACCAGCTGGCACAGAGCAACAGGGGAGAAGGGAGATAAAATCAGGGCCCTTACTGGCTGTACATATAATTCATAGGAAACTCTGAGTTAATAGAAAAGAAAGGTCAGTCCAGTAATGAGCTTCCAAGAAGCCTCCCTAGGGGAGGAATGGTGCTGTCAGCTGCTGCCGGTTCCTCCCTGAAGCCCTGCCTGGGCTTCAGGAGGGGAACACAACCAGAGTTTCTCAGGAGAGTCCTGGTGATGGCCACTGTCCAGGCACAGTTCTTAACAACATCCGATTTCACTCTTCAAAGTGTCACCGTTTGTAGGCTGAATCACATTGTCTTTCTAAGGAAGGGTGACTGAGTTTCTAAGGGGAATACACTTTCCAGGGCCACCACTGCCCTCGGGATGTAGAGCATGCAAATTCCTAACATGTTCCTGTATGCACAGATGGCAGAGGAAGCAGAGCATCGCAGCAGGGTACACACTGGAACCACACTGCCCGGGTTAGCATCTTAAGCTCTCACACTTAACAGCAGTGTTAAGTGTTCACTTCCCATTTGAAACAAAAATGAAGATAAAAGTAATTGCTAGGAGAATTAATGAGATAACATGTGTAACATTTATAGAACAGTGCCTGGCAGTTACCCTGGAGCACTCTTATGAATGTTTGCTAAGCAAAAATAAATATGCAGTTCTATGCCTAACAGGTAAGTAAATTTCTATAAACGGATGGTGAGGCAGGCAAGGAAAGCCCTTCTCAAAACAGTCTTTGGATTGCCCTTCCTACTCAAGCACCCCTCACTAACACAAACCCCGGTGCATGTGAGATTCTGGATGGTGCTAGCTAGGGACAGGGTGCTGGGGGTGGGAACAGAGTCACCACTGCCACAAGTCCACCCCTTAATTTCAAGTAGTTTATGATCAACCACATGGCAAATTTATACACTGAAACCAGCTCAGGCAGAACAAAGAAACAAAGACAAATGTCCCAGGTTGCAGCCAGCAGTCAGAAGCCAGAAGCCACCAAAGAGCTCCCTGGGTTGCTTTTATGCACTCAACCTGAAGACAGCCATTTGCCATGGCACATGCTCCACACCTGCGACTGCACATCCACGTATGTGATCCAGAACTTCAGAAGCATCACAGGTACTCATCAGAGCACCCCATCGGAGATGAAAAAATCTCAAATATAAATCTCATACATGAAACTTCATGTGATGAATGATGAAGAAATCTCCTTAACTCCTCAGAGAGATGCCTCTCCAGCACAAAGTGGTGGTACTTAGGATAATCATGTCAAAGTGGGTGACATCACACTGTCCCCGCTGAAACAAAACTGGCCAATCAAATAATATTTGACTGTGAAAGTATCATCTTAAGCATTTAGGTTTCAGTTTTACATTACACTTCTGCCTTTAAGGTCGTTTCAACTTTGCAGACATGATCTGAACTCCTATTAAGATGATACATTCCTATGCAACGAAACAGCTATTTTAGAAAGAATGGAGTCACTGAGGCAGTCTAGGCTACACATAGGGCACAGAACCACTGAGACAGAAGGTTTGGGAGACATGGGTGGCACAAACTAGAATGAAAGAAATGCTAAATAATTTAATCAAGTGCTGATTAAAAAAGATTGCAGGGCCGGGCGCAGTGGCTCACCCTGTAATCCCAGCACTTTGGGAGGCCGAGGCGGGTGGATCACCTGAGGTCAGGAGTTTGAGACCAGCCTGACAACATGACGAAATCCCATCTCTACTAAAAATACAAAAATTAGCCCGGCATGGTGGTGGGCGCCTGTAGTCCCCGCGACCGGGGACGCTGAAGCAGGAGAATAGCTTGAACCCAGGAGGCGGAGGCTGCAGTGAGCCAAGATCACGCAATAGCACGCCAGCCTGGGCCACAGGAGGAGACTCCGTCCCAAAAATAAATATTTAAATAAATAAATAAATAAAAATAAAATAAAAAATAAAGATTGCAAGTGTAGGTACACACATTAAGGTACATACACATCTGCTGTCATGTGATTAGTGGTCTCTGATGCACTTCTTTGTTCTCTATGGTGAGTCACTCAGAGAATGTGATTCCTAAGGTTGTAAAATTCTGAACAAATGGAAAGAATGCAAGCAGAGCACTCCGCGAAAACATTAAATACCAAGCTAGGGAAATATTTCCGAACAGAAACAGGAAGTCTCGGCTATGGCGGAGCCTGGAGCAAGGAGAAATTTGTCCACCAGCCTTCCTTTCAGGAAAACACTTTTCCTCCAACATTTTGTAATAATTACTTTTAAATAAAGGGCGAAGACAAACTAGCAATTTCCAGCACCAATCTCCAACGATTAAGGAAGACAGCTTCACAACTTCCGAAAACAGAGGCATGGGACTCGGACTCATTACCTATTTACTTTGACTTCATTAATTTAATGCAAATTTCCTTCAGAATAGCAAAGCTGAGGTGAAAGTTGAACACCCCAGTCTGGGGTGTCAGACTGGACACCCCAGAATTCCTCTAGTTCGCATTTTAAGGAACCTGCTTTAGTGACAAATGGGTGGCCCCATCCGAGGATGCAATTTCACAGCCAGGAGCAGCCGCCGTCCCAGCCAAGGCTGCGGTCACGGACGCTCGCAACCGGGAGCCGCTCAACAAGTTCCCCGCCGTTTTCGGCTCCGCACCCCCACCCAGCCAGGCTCTCCGCGGAATTTCCTCCCCGCACCTGAAGGCTGCGCTTCCTTTTCACACGCGGGAACGCCTCCTCCCGCTGCTCACCTCCACAGCTCCAGCGACACTTCCCCACAGTCCCCTCCGCCCGCTCCCCTTACCCCGGCTCGGCACCCATCCTTTCCTAACCCCGAACTGCCCGGGCCCCGGACTCTCGGCGCCTGCGCCGCGCCCGAGGACCACCCCCACCCCGCTACCCGGGGTCCATCCGACCCTCGGCCCTTCGAGGCTGGGAAAGGGGGCGGACGGTGCACAAAGGTCACCCCGAGCTAACGGATACCGACGGCGCGGGAAACGCGCTCACCCGCAGGGTGGGGGCGGGGTGCGAAAACCTTAGGAACGACGAAGGCGCGGACCGGAGCCGGGAGCCTCCCTGCCACCAGGGTCCCGCACCTCCCAGCTCCGGGAGGCGCGCAGGGCTGCGGCTCCCCGTGGCTCCACCGTCTGCGCTCTCCGGCAAGGTCCTCCCGGGCGCCTCGGAACTGCGCGCCCCCAGCCGCCAGCATGGTGGGAGCCGCGCCTCCGGCAGCGCCCGGTCCCCAGCCCCTACCTCCAAGAGCAGCCCGAGCAGCAGCGCCGCCACCTTCGCAGGCTGGCGCCTCATGGCTCCTCGCGTCCTCTCCGGCGCGCCCGGACGCCGGGTCGCAGGCGCGGTTCGCGACTTGGCCCCCGCGCGGGGCGCGCGGGCGGGCGCACTCGAGCCGGGAGCCGGCGAGCGCTGGGGGGCCCGGCGGGGAGCAGGCGGGAGCCGGGTAACGCCGCGCAGCCCTCGCCGCGCTCCGCCCCCGGCCGCCGCGCGCTCCCGACACGCCCGACCGGGCGCGCGCCCGCGGGCTCCCGGAACCCGAGGCCGGGCCTGGGGCGCGGCTGCGGGGCGCGAGGCCCGCGACGCTGAAGTGCGCGCGCCCGGGGAGGGAGGAGGCGCTGCACCGCCCGGCGAATGGGAGGGGGACTGCCAGGCTCTCCCTCCTCGAGGGAGGTCGTCCTGTCGCCCTTGACTACACCCAGGAAGGCTTTTAAAAGAAGCAGAGTCTCCGCGAGTGGAAGCTTGTTCCCTGAAAGGTGGCCGCAGACGAACCCACTGCTCAGTCTGGCATCCCGAAGCCGCTGCGCTCCTGGCTCTCCCGCTGTTCCTGCGCGCCGCGGGGGCAGTGCCCCCACACCCACGCGTGATGGGAAGGCCGGCCTGGGGGTGGGAAGGCCCACCTAAATAGACGGTCCCCACACCTCACTGCTCCCTTGGATGTGGCTATTTTTTATGCCAGTGTCCTGTGCTGACCCTACATGAACTTGACCGCAACCGGCCCCGCCTTGCAGGCCACCCTCCCGCAGCAGAGAACTGTGCCGAGCTCGCGCTGTCCTCGCCTCTGCTGACCCCACCTCCATGTCCTCGCAGACACTATTTTCACAACACAGCTCAGATCCCACCTCATTCATGAGGTTATTCAAGGAACACTATTGAACTTGTGAGATGTACCAGATCCTGAGCTGCAGTTTGACAGGAGAACAAGAAAACTGCTCCCGTAGCTTAGAGGGAGGGAGAGTCGCTTAAACCACCTGATGCAGAATGCTGAGTGCGGAGACCAGGAGGTGGGTGCATCACAGAGGGGCATAAAGGATATGAACTGCGCAGCACAGGAGGTGGAAGGAGGGGGTCACACAAACAGATGTCACCCGAGGCAAGTCCCCAACTCTTTCCCAGCTTTCAAAGCCTTATTTGATTAATATAGAGCATGCACCACCTGACTATACCTGTCAGAGCCAGAAACGATGCCTATCATGGCCTTCAGTCATGCTAAGGCACCTGTCTGACAAGCCTGCCAAAGGCCATTGAACTCTAGTAGTTTTGATTTACTGTTTACAATGAGAACATTTTACAACTCTTTTTAATGGAAAAGTTAACTTGTAGAAAACTAAGCTGAAAGCTTGTGTGTTAGCAAGACAAATGTTTTTCCAGTGGCGATAGAAGTGATTTTGTCCTGTAAAAATGCAAATGGACCGGGCAGAGTAGCTCTTGCCTATCATCCCAGCAGTCTGGGAAGCTGAGGTGTGAGAATTGCTCGGGAGTCCGCCAACACCAGCCTGGGCAACATAGCAAGACCCTATCTCCATTAAAATGCGTGTGGTGTGTGTGTGTGTGTAAGGCAAATCACCCCGGCTTGGGGTAAGAATCATAACCAGCTTCCTATCTGATTTAGCCACTTCATTCCCAGCGTTTCCTTTCTCTTTTCTCCCCGCTTTTGACTGCGTGTGTAGGTCAGTTGCCTGCATTCTCCTTTGAAGCACCTTTGTCATCCCACTGTTTTCCCTCATTAATGGGTTAAAATGGAACTTTGACATGTGTCCACGATGTATTCGTGTGAAAATTGTGGTTCTGTTGCACTGTGAGCAACCTACTAGTGTCTGACATAACCTCCCTCCTGCATCTCTATCTCTGCCTAGAAGATTGTTTTGCTGAGCTCGACTTCCTGTAATTTGTGCAAATTTTTTTCCAAGTATAAAATTAGAACTGTGACTCTGCTTTCCCCTCAGTCTGATACCTCTCCTGTGTGCTCTCTGGTCCTGAATGATGTGGTGGTTGCTTGGCGTGGTTGGAGGATGGGGCGTAGGCTAACCAGCCAGGCTGTTTCCTTAAGCACAAATTATAAGGGCATCAGGGCCGGGCGCGGTGGCTCGAGCCTGTAATCCCAGCACTTTGGGAGGCCGAGACGGGCGGATCACGAAGTCAGGAGATCGAGACCATCCTGGCTAACACGGTGAAACCCCATCTCTACTAAAAAATACAAAAAACTAGCCGGGCGAGGTGGCGGCGCCTGTAGTCCCAGCTACTTGGGAGGCTGAGGCAGGAGAATGGCGAAAACCCGGGAGGCGGAGCTTGCAGTGAGCTGAGATCCGGCCACTGCACTCCAGCCTGGGGGACAGAGCCAGACTCTGTCTCAAAAAAAAAAGGGCATCAGATATCACTGAAAAAGTTACAAGATAAAGCTACATTCACTAGAACAACTGTTAGAGTGTGACTTAGGGTTAGAAGAAGGTTCTTGATGAGTTGTTTGGGGCAGGACTGGACATGTCCTGGTCTGCTCAGCTGCCCCTGAGGAGTAAGGACCCAGAGCCTGGGGCATGTGTGTTGCCAAATGAAACAAATAAGAGAGAGACTGGGCTTGGCCCATCTCTACTTTAAATATATATATATATGTATGTATTTTTCTGAAACAGAGTTTCACTCAGTCACCCAGGCTAGAGTGCAGCAGCACAATTTCTGCTCACTGTAACCTCTGCCTCCTGGGTTCAAGCAATTCTCCTGCCTCAGCCTCCTGAGTAGCTGGGATTACAGGTGCCCACCGCCACGCCCGGCTAATTTTTTTGTATTTTTAGTAGAGATGGGTTTCACCATGTTGGCCAGGCTGGTGTCAAACTCTTGACCTGGGGCAATCCGCCTGCCTCAGCCTCCCAAACTGCTGGGATTAAAGGCGTGAGCCACAGCGCCTGGCCTAAAAAAAATTGTTTAATAAGTAATGCCTGTCTGGACAGGATTTGTGAGGATCATCTGAAATAACTTTTTTAAAGTGTGTGTGTGTGTGTATGTTTGTGTGTGTGTATGGAGGCTGGGGCGGGAGGATGGGGCAGTGGAAGGAACCAGCCAAGCATTATTTCCAATTTCAAGAGATGCAGAAAGAAGCCTCAGAGCTTCCCTTATGTGATTAAAAGCAGCAACTGCTGAGAAATGAGGCTGCCATAAATTCTCTTTTGGCAGGTCTACTCCCAGAAAGAAAAGAAAGAATACACCTGTTATAAATCCTCTCTCTGGTATAGTTTCATGGCCATGAAGAAGAGGGAAAGAACACTGCACTTGCATCGACATATATTATTATGAAATTTTGTATCTTCTTTTTATTCTCCTAAAAATCCACTTATTCTTCCCTAAAGAAATCTATTTGCAGTCAGGTCCGGTGGCTCACACCTATAATCCCAGCAATTTGGGAGGCTGACACAGGCAGATCATTTGAGGTCAGAAGTTCAAGGCTAGCCTGGGCAACATGGTGAAATCCCTTCTCCACTAAAAAATACAAAAATTAGCCGGGCGTGGTGGCACGTGCCTGTAATCCCAGGTACTTTGGAGGCTGAGGCAGGAGAATCGCTTGAACCCAGGAGGTGAAGGTTACAGTGGGCCAAGATCACGCCACTGCACTTCAGCCTGGGTGACAGAGCAAGACTCCGTATCAAAAAAAAAAAAAAAGAAACCTATTTGCTCCTCTCTTAGGACAAATTTCTTCCCCCTCCCTTTCCTCTACTAAGTTAGGTATACTGTATAAGCCTCAAACTTTAAACAATTAGAGAGCTGAATTCTTACATTAATTTGTCTTTTGTCATTTTAATCTACAGTCCCCCACAGAATGAACCTAAAAGGATAGAGAAAAAGATTTTCTTTCCTGATCAATCAGGTGTAAGAATTGATGAATGAAAAACTAGAAAGATTGAGTGAGGCATGGGGAGGTTTTGAGATAATGATTTAGTTAATGATGCTTCTAAGATATGAATAATCGAAACAGTGATGGTAGCTTTAACACTCCATAGATGGGCATTGCAAGTCTAGCCAAGCCAATTAAAAAACAAGAGTCTTAAATTTTTTCTTCCACTAAATTTAAACAAATCACAGGTCTACTTATGCTTTTAATGTTATTTTTTATTAAAAAAACATAATTTATTAAATACTAGTGGCAAGGGAGGGAATTTTCAGTACTAGGTCACATACTATAAGAACCCTTTGAATATAATAGAATCATTCAGCACTATTATGACTTTTTCACACATTTGTCACTACTATTCAGAGCAAGAAGTAACCTTCCCAAACCTGTTAACTAGCAGGAAATGAAGCTCCAAAGCCCATCCATCCTTCTTACACAGATAGAAAAGTTCCCTTGAGAGCAGTAAGCTGGGAAAGCTTTCCACTCTTACTAAGTTCCCTATAAATTTACTGTAATACTGACGGTTTTTCAATCAGGAAAAAACAAGCATCTAGATTTGTTAATGCTTCCCTTTGCTTCATCATTTGGGTAGTTTTACGTATCTTCCATTCAATTCACTGGAAAGGACAATCAAAATCTGCCATGCCCTTCACTCCTTCACCCCCAGAGAAAGTCTCCACCCAGACCCTGGAGCCTGAAAGTTGTTGAGATTTTCTTGTCTCATCATTCACGTGGCTGTGACAACATTCTACACTCCTGTGCTGCCCTGTAGCCCTACCCAGACCCTAGCGTTTTTACTTCCATTTCTCCCACCCCAGAGCCCCCACAGTGAGTGCTCTAAGACCCCTTTATTTATAAATGCCTCTTTCTTCCAGGGTCCATCTGAACCTCAGGGTCCTCTAGGATACCCAGGACCTCGAGGGTCAAGGTAACCAACCTCCTGGCTGGGGATAAGGGACTGTGTTCAGGGAAGCAAGATGGGGTCTCAAGATTTTGGTCTTTTTAACCCACTTCCATCCCCTGACCACTCAACTTCTGTTCACCTCTAAGTCCAGGGTAGAGATAGAATTTGGAGTCTGAAGGGCCATGAGGTTGCAGAGGTGAGCACCATGTCCCCAACTTCCCAGCACCTCACTCCCGCCTGCCCCACGCTACCCTCCAGCTCTTGAGCCCACCCTTCCAGCCATGTTCTCAGAATCCTACATTAGAACCCCCAGCCCTCTCCCATCTGTGGGGGTCCTCTTACCTCCATCAGGGGAGAACGACTGTCTGGGATTCATAGGTGACATAGGTGTGAAGGATATCAGGATGAGTGGAGACTTCACACTGGCCCCAACTTCATGTCCTAATGATTCACTCTGGAGCCCCCAAGCACCAGTTCATTCCCTGGAGGCCCTGGGCTCCCCAGTGCTGTGCATCCTTGGGGGCCTGATCCCTGCAGGACTGTAATCCCACAGTCTGCATCACGCTGGCCATGGATGACAACACTATTCATACACTTCGGCGTTCCCTGTCCCACAATAGCTCCTGGGATCTACCAGCCCCACTCAGCCTCACTGGTAACTGCTTCTCCTCTGGGTTCAGACTTCATCCCCAGACCCTAACGCTCACCTCTCCCACCCTCTCCCTCCCTGGCTGCGCTTCCTCCACAGGGAACATCAGGTTTTGATGGCCTCCATGATCCCCCAGAGAAAGGGTGTGGCTTGGATGTCTTCCTCTGTGCTCCCCAGGGAGCAGCAGCATCAGAGTGCTCCCAGGGTGCCAAAGGGACACACTGGACCGACTGGAGACCCTGGGCCCCCTGGACTTACAGGCGAGGAGATGACAAGAGAGGGATCTGTGCCTGGGCACTCTAGGGATGAAGGCACATGGGGTCAGGGTGGGCATGGGGGTGCCTGCAGCCAGTCAGTTAAAGATGACTATGTATTCATTATGCTCCTTTCTCTGTATACGGCACCTCCTGGCTGCCGATGGATTGAGGCGGGTATAGAAGTCAAGGAAAAGCCACTGTCATGAAGACTTGGCACAGAGTGGCTACAGGTCCAAGCAGAGTGAACATGCGTCCAAACTGAGCAGCGGCAGCCCCTAGAAGGGAGACACCAACAGCAGCGAGACCTGTGGTCTCCAGAGCTGACTTCTCCTGCACTTGCCACATGCAGGCACTGTGCGGGACCTCCTCTCCATCCTGTGAGGTGGGTGTAGCTGGTCTTATTTTGCAGGTGAGGCTTTGCAGGTGCACAAGCAGGCCAAGTCATCAGAGGGTCATCAAATGACAGGGCAGGGGCTGAGCCACATTGGTTGGGCTGCAGAATCACTGCTGCCAACCTCCTGCCCCACAGCTGCCTGGGCAGGATGAGCCCTGGAGCAGCAGGAGGAAGGGGTATGCAGGGGAGTTGGGTGCTGCACCGCGTGGGCAAAGGGCCGGAGACCTGTGGGGAAACTGGTCGTGGTGAAGCAAGAGTGGGTGCTGGGGCAGATGGAGCTGAGGGTAGCAGGTGGGCAGCAACTGGATCACAGTGACCCTGAAGGACTTGTCAGAGTTGCAGGCATAGGGACGTCAGATCCCAGCACTAGAGTTGGAGAAAATTCACTCTTAGGAAGAGGAAGCCTGGGTGTGCTGGCTCCTTCCTCACCCCAGGGAGGAAGCTGAGTTCCCCTGCCCAGCACCTGCCCCATTCTCCTGACTCTATCCACCTCTGTCTCTAGGGTCTCCCTGAATCTCAGGGTCTCAATGGATTTTCTGACCCCAAAGGGCCCCTGGTGAGTTGTCACCTGAGCTCTGACCCACCCCTGAGTCCTTCCCTGCCCTCCTTCCAGCCCAGAATTCACCTGACATCTGGACTTCTTCCAGGGCACCCTGGGAATGACAAGCTGCGGGACACCCGGGCCAGAGAGGAGAGGTGGTGAGGGATACCCCTGGCCACCAATTCTCAGGGGGCCCGTCAAATTCCAAAGCTGTCTGGAAGGACCACGGAGACATTCTCTGGGCAGAACACAGCCTGTCCTAATGCTGCCCACACCCATGGGCCGGGGCTCAATGTGACCCTGTTCCTCCCCTGGAGCCCAGGCATCTACCCCACAGCACCCACTGCATGCTCCCCTTTTCCTCTCAGGGTTTCCAAGGGGGAGCAGCCCTCATGGCCCCCCATAAGTGGTAGGACCTCAGCTAGGTCTCTCCCCAGGAGGGAACGGCTCCCAGACCCTGGAGTTAAGTCTGTCTGGCTCTCTTCTCTCAGTCACACACCCCTGCCCCGGCTCGCATGTCTGGAACAGGTAGCTAGGGACGTAAGGGGGCCCAGGAATCTCTCTGTTTAATTTGGCAGCACGGATAGCTGTGGCTCCTCACCTCTCCTTTTCTTTTAGGGTGATCATGGGATTCAAGGGAAGGATGTTCCTGGTCTGAGGGCTTCCCAGGAGACAAAGGCCTCCTAGGCACTGCTGTGAGTGTGACTCCTAGAGCCCTGCTTGGACCAAGTACCAAGCGACTGATCCCCTCCCTGACCTTGACCCTGCTCCTTGCCACTCCCCACTCCCCACTCCCATCTCTCCTATCTCCTCTCACCAGCCCTCACCCTTCTCTTTTCTGTAAAGCTCCACCTTCCCCAAATCTCTGCTTCAGAGCGTGGACCCAGCTTGAAGGGGAATGAGGTCCAGCTGGCCCCCTTACCCTGCAGGGAGCCTGGGGTTCCTGGGGAGTGGGAGGAGGGAACCAGGAAAGGGGGTGTTGAGGCAGGGTGGAGGTGGCATCCGGATCTAGGCAGGTGCTGTGGGACTGGGCAGAGGGAATCTAGACTCAGCCAGAATGCAGCTGATTTGAGGCTCTTCTCCTGGGAATTGTGCTCTGAGGGTCCCTGTATGAGTGGGCTTGGGTCTCCCTTCCTGGGGGTCTGACTCATCTCAGCTCTCAGGGTTTCCCCCTAGGGACTAAGGTGCAGCAGGATCAAGGGACCCATTCCTCCCCACCAGGGTGCCCCGGCCCTCAGGAACCCCTTGGATCAGCAGAAGAGACAGGTGTTCCAGTGAGAGCGGGGATCCCGGGGAGGGGTTCTTGGGGAGGGGTCTGTAGGCTGAGGGGTGATGGGCTATGAAGGGTTTCCTGCGGGTGTTTGAGGGTGAGGGTCACCTCCAGGCCATGACTCCTCCTTCCTGCCCCACGGGGTGAAAAGGACCCCATTTGTCTGCCTGGCCGTCATAGGGTGCAGAGTCATGTGTGACTTCCTGGTCCTGCTGGGCCTCCAGGTGTGGCTGGAGAAGATGGAGACCAAGAGAAGAACCCCAGAGAACCCAGCCAATCTTCTCTCCACATGAGAGGGCTGAGGTGGGCTTGACCCCTGAGCTCTATCATTTCCTCCCTCTAATATCTCCTTTGCCTTCTCCTCCACGGTGAGGTGCGGGAACCCCAGAAAGAAGGGCACCAAAGGGAACAAGTGTCCATGACCTTGACGCCCTGGCCTTTAACCTCATTCCCTCCTGGTCCCTTCCTGCCTTGGTGTTTCTGACTCTCCTCTCTCCCCCAGGGCTCTCCTGGACCCCCTGGGCTCATCAGTCTATGGAACAGCCTGGAGCAGTGGTAAGTGAACCCTTGGGCCACACCCGAGGCCCTGGCAGCCTCTGCTCTGTCTTCAGTTCCCCTCTGCCCCTGAGGCTGGGTTTGGGAGTGGGGGCTCTGGACCTGGTTCCCAGCTCTGTAGGGGTTTGTGAATAGAGAACGCCTGACCCATGACCCATGTCTATCTGTGTCCTTGTACCTGCTTCCCACTTTCCCCAGGGAGCAGATTGGGAGCCCGGAGCTCAGGGACCCCAGGGACACTTTGGAGCCAGAGTGTGCGGAGCCAAAGGCAATAAAGGAACAAGAGGATTCACGGACCTACAGGTGAGTTGCGGCTGGCGACGGGCTGAGAGGCAGGGTCAGGATGAGGTGCTGTGTGTCCCAGACCCTGCTAGCAATATGCTTTGAGGACTGGGTCAGTGGGAGCAGAAGTCTGAGGGCCGTGTGGGGTCTGAGTGGAGGGGCTGTGGGACCCATCAGTCTAGGGCTGTGCTTTGGGTGGGCGGTCACCTGGGTCCATGCTTTCTGCACCTGCATAGCGTGTGCCATGCCCCTCTGGGGAGAAAGGAGAAACAGGAGATGTGGGTCCTATGGTGAATGTGACCCCTACTGACTCCAGACCCCAAATGGTCACCCCCGCCTGGCCAGCCCCCACCCTACTGCTGCCTCCCTGGCCTGACTGCTCTTCCTCCATCCACACTCCTTCATCGTGCCATTTCACGTCCCTTCCCCAGCTCTGGTGTATCTGTTCCCCCCCAAAGACTACCTGGACCCAGTGACACTGATGTGAGTCATCCCAGCCCCTGCCCCTTCAGATCAATGTGTCTGATCCTCTGCCCCCCTTTCCCCAGATCATAAACTCTTCACCCCTGAGAAGCCCCTTCCCCTGGGAGGCCTCTACTGTCCCACTGCCAGGACCTCGGGGCACTCATCGGGGCCTCTGCCCCTGCAATAACCCCACCTCCCAAAGGATCCACAAGGTCCCCTGAGAGGTGTTGGGGACCTGGGTCCTCCTGGAGAGAAGGTAATTGGGAAAGGGCTGAAGGGGATGAAGGGACCAGTCTTGTGGATGAGGAATGAGAGTTGGATTTCTGCCAATTTTTGTTGAGGAGACAAAAGAGAATAAAATGTGGAGAATACCAGGATTTTGTGAGGGGGAAATGAAGTTTTTGACCCCAATCTCTTGGCTGCTGGAGCCAGGAGAGACAGGATCTCTAGGAATCCAGGGTGAGCCAGGTGTCAGGTGAGTGACAGCTCCAGGGCCCTGCTTCAGCTTCAGAATTCCCTTCACCTCCCCCCCAAGCTGCACCCCTCTCTTTTCCTGTGACTTCCTTAAGTTGGAACTCCTCTGCGGCCGGGAGTCTCCACTCCCAACCATCTTCTGAACAAGCCTTTCCACCCTGTCCTTGAAGGGAAGGGGACCAGGGGACTCCCCTTATAGGCTAGACTTTCTTTGTGTGTCCCATTGTCCCCGAGGGCAGTAGGGAGTGGCTAAAGGTGTCTTGGAAGCAGGGGCTGCATCCCTGTTCTTCAAGACCCTCTGTGCTCTCCACTTGTTCTGCAGGGTACACACGGGGAGTGTGGGGGGAAAGGAGAGTCAGGGCAGCCAAGTTTCTGGGAATATGGGTGTCTGTGAGTGAGGATCTTGGAGTGTGGGGAGCCTGGGAGTGGGGGGATGCCTGGGAGGGAGGCTCTGGGAATGGGGTGTCCTGGGAGGATGCATGAGATCTGGAGTCCAGAGAGAAAGTGAGAGATACCCTGTGGCTACTACTGTAAGGCATTAGACAGCATGCAGTGCTTGAGGTGGGGATGGGGATGCAGAGACCCTCTTCCTAAGGAGGTGCCGACATATGAACCTGTAGAGAGGAAGAGGGTCTCTTGTGCCTGTGGGAGTCTGTGTTGGGTGGGCTCACGGGGCTGTGACCCTGACTCTTGTTCTCCCTCTGGATTAGGGTCTTGGTTTTCCTGGAGACCCTGGCCTCCTGGAAGAAGGTAGCTCATGTGAGTCTTACCCATGGAGGGGAAGGGATGAAGAGGTTGGGGCTTCCATGGGGGGCCTCTGTGCAACTAATGGGCTTGGATGTTGGGAAGCTGGAGATATGGCAGGGCAAGCAGGGGGATGCAAGGTTTAGCTGTTTTAGGGGTGATGCCAGCCAAGTCTGGCCTTGCTTCATCCCTGCAGGATCAGGACAGTGTTAAGGGTGACTACGGCAAGGATGGTGAGCCAAGACAGCCTGTGAATGACCAATGACCCTGCCACCTCCATTGAGCTCCAGCCTTCAGTCCATTACCCCTCTCTTCTGTGCCCCACTCCTGAGGGGTCCCTTGGCTGGAGGCCAACACTCACCCACCCCAATTCCTCTCGTTCTGTGGATCCTCTGGTTCCACTGGGGAGAATGGACTACCTGGACCACATGGAAAGTAGAAGACCCTGGGACCTTGGGAAGCAGTCCCTGGGAAATGTGGGTAGAGGCTGGGTGGCGACAGGTAGCACTGACAGGGAGATGCCTGGTGTCTGTGCTGTCCCTGGATGTGGTGTGTTGCATGAGCACCTGGGTTTATGAGTGTGTTGTGTCTTGGGTATGTTGCCCTTGGGTTTTGGTGTGCATGTTCTCACCAGGGCTGGTTACATGTACTGGCCAATCAGAATGGACACTGGAGGAGGGGTTGGCCGACTTTTCTGCTGGGCCAGGGGTTAACCTGGGCCACCAGGTGGGGTGTGGGCAAGGGGTTCTTCCCCAAGCATCCATGCTTCTCAGTATTTTCACAGCAGACACAGCTCCATCTGTTCTGAACTCACACTCTGCTTCTGTGCCTGTGTGTGCAGTGTGTGCACACAGTGTGTGTACATATGTGTGCATGCAGTGTGCACGTGCAGGGTGTACACATGTGTGTGTGCAGTATGTGTGCAGTGTGTGTGCATGTGTGTGTGTAACACATGAAGGGGAAGAGTGGAGACTCACTGTCCAGGACCTCATATCTTCTCCCTTCCTGCCCCATCTGCAGGGTCAGCTAGGGATAGTCATGACTCTAATCAAGTGTCATTTAGGACACAGGAAGATACCGAATGAGGAAACTCTCCCCAGTCCTAAACTCATCCACAAATTAGAATACATAGGTCCAGCCCAGGTGCAGTGGCTGAAGCCCGCAATCCTCCCGCTTCCTGCTTCAGGAGACCAAGGCAAGAGGATCTCTCCAAGTGTGAGTTGGAGGCCAGATTGGGTGACACAACCAGGAAAAGCAAGTGACCACCAGGTGGCGCCGGAGACCCGGAGAGCTGGGCCCAAGTTCCCTGGGAGGGATTTGCACCCAGCCCTGGGATGGCGCATGGGTGCCTCATGGGACACCCAGCCTCATCCTGGTAGCCCTGTGCTTGCATTTCCTGGCCCTGGGGTGTCCTCCCTGACCGCACATGTGTGTAGAGACCATTCCTCATCTCCGAAGAGGAATTTGGAACAATTCTCACATGACCTGATGGGGGACGGCACCCAGGCTCAGGGTCCCCTTTTTGTCCTCAGAGTATGACCAGGCCGGTGGCTCTTGCTCATTGTCCAAGAGCATGGGAGGTTGCCTGTGGCAAGGCCCCGGAGGACACTCCTGTGCTACCTGGGACCAGGAGGCCCAGCTGCCTTCTCCTAGCACCCCTCACGTCTAGGGACTGTGCAGGAAATGGGTGCAGAGGCCGTTGCGGTGGCTGCTCCTGGGGTCCCAGCAGCTCTGGCCGAGGCAGGAGGAGCCGGGGAGCCCAGGAGGCTGAGGCCCCTGTCCTACCAATCTGGTCGTGCTGCAGTCTCTGTCACCAACACAAACTGCAGTGAGGTGAGCCACTGGGCTGTAGGCTCTAGCCTCCAGTGTGCAACAGGTGCCTCCCCTTTCTGACTCCTCCTGTAGGGGGACGCAGAGAAGCTCTGCTCATGGCCGCCTCCTACCACTCCCACCACGCTGCAGTCTTGGTGGCCACCACTAACCACAGGGAGCCTGGCCGGGCACCGCAAGTTGCATCCTCCACCTCCTCCTCTAAGTCAGGCATGGAGCAGCAGTGAAGCAGTGGCAGAAGAGGCTGGAATGGCAGAACACACCCTCAGCGTGCATTGTATATAGAGGTTACAGAAATGAGGTCCTGGACTTTGTGTTCTGATTGGATGGGGGAAAACCTCTAGGCCTACTCTGATTGGACTTTATCTTCAGATCCTGATTGGTTATCCTAAGAGTTGCTCTCATCCAATCTTCTTTATAAGTGGTCATCTTTGTAAGTTCATGCCCATTGGGAGTTAGTGAAGTTGTGAATGATTACATTTAAACTTATCCTGTAATTTTAGTCTGACTTATTAATTCCACCCATTTGCTTAAGCAAATTATTCTCTATAATGATGACCCAAGCAAATTCCTGTCCCAAGATGGTATCAAGATGATACCCCAAGTTCCTCTCCAGAATGGTATCTGGATATATGTGGAGAAATATGTTTTCTAGGCCTGTATTAAATATGGCACTAAAGCTTAGTGGCTTAAAAAAAATACACTCTTATTATCTCACAGCTTCTGTGAATAAGTAGTTTAGGAGAATGTAGTTGGGTGATTCTTGCCAAGAGTCTCAAAAGGTTGCAGTTAATCTGTTGGTGAGAATTGTAGTTACTTGAAGAGTTGGCTGGAGTTGAAGAATTTATATCAAAGATGGCTTACTCATGGCCATTGGATGGAAGCCTCAGTTTCAGAATGGCTCTTGGAAATAGGCCTTTTTACTTGCCACATAGACCTCTCCATAGGCTGACTGAATGTCCTCCAATGTGTCATCTGGCTTTCTCCAGTGCAAAAGATCCAAGAAGAGAGTATGAAGGAACACGTAATGCTCTTTATAATTTTGTCACAGACTGTCACTTTTGCCATACTGTATTGTTTGGAAGTTAGTCACTAAGTCTAGCCCACACTCAAAAGAATGAGAATTAACCTCCACCTTTGGAAGAGAGGCTAGTCAAAGCACTTGTGGACATGTTTTGAAACCACAAAGGGGTATGTCTGCCGGTCTCCAAGATGGCCCCCAGTGATTCTCATCAACTGTTATTAATACTTTTGTATAGTCCCTTCCCACAAAAAAAAAGGGTTGATCTGTTTAATTAGTATGATTTTGTTGAAATGACAGAGTCTGACTTCCAAGTTTAGGTCAGAAGAATTTTGACTTCTGTCTTGTTCTCTGTTGGATCAATATCCCTAGGGGAAGCTAGATGCAATGTCATGAAACCATTCAAACAGTCCCATGGAACAATCCATCTAGCAAGGAACTGCTATCTCCCGGCAATAGCTGGCATTAACTTACAGGCCGTATGAGTGGGTCATCTTAGAATTGGATTCTTCAGTCCAAATGGAAGTCTTCAGATAACTGTAGCCCTGGCTGACATCTTGATTACATCCTCGAGAGAGACCCTGAGCCACAATCACTCAGTTAAGCTACCAAGTTCTTTTTGCCAAGAACTTTTTTTTTACCAAGTTCTTTTTGCCACCAACTTTACTGAGTTATAATTGACAGTTACAATTGTATATATTTAAGGAAAACAACTTGATGATTTGATATACACATACATTGTGAAATAATCGTGACAATTAGGTTAACATATTCATTACTTCACATAATTACCATTTGTGTGTGTGTGTGTGTGTGTGTGTGTGTGTGTGTGTGTGAGAACACTTAAGATCTATCCTCCTAACAAATTTCAAGTGTACAATATACTGTTGTTAACTACGGTCATATTATTATATACTATGTCTCCAGAAGTTGTTCACCTTGTGTAACTGAGATGCTGTACCCTTGACCAATGTCTCTCCATTTTCTTCTCCCTCCAGCCCCTGGTAACTACCCTTCCTTCTACTTTCCAGTTCTATAAATTTGACTCTTTTAGATTCCGTATATAAGTCAAATTTTTGACCCTTAGAAGTTGGATGAGATAATAAATATTTATTGTTATTTTCAGCCTCTATGATTTTAAGTAATTTGTTATGCAGTAATAGAAGTGGCTACATGAAGCTATGGCACTGGTTAACTTATTTATTCAGTAAACATTTGCTGAGAGCAGACTAAGTGCCAGGATCAATTTTAAAATTTAGGATACAGGGTTAAGTCAAAATGGCAGACTAGAAGCAGATCATGTGCACTACTCTCATGGAGAGGAAACAAAATGACTAGTGAACACTGATCTTGCAATTTGATCCTCCAAGAAGCCACATCAGCATCCATCAAGGCAGCAAGGGGACACAGACAGGAGAGTGGAGTGAAGCTGGGCGGCCCATCTGGGATCAGCATGGAGCTAGGAGAAGCTCTCGAACATAGGGAAAGGGTAAGTGATTGAGAGCCCCTGGAGGATTCAGTCTTCACAGGGACTTGTGCAAGCCTTGGAACAGGATAATCCCTTTGACCCACCCCCTGCACCTCTAAGCCAATGCAGAGAGACACCCAGAGTTTTGTGGAGGCAACTCTCAGGTCCCCAGGGACTGCTGGAAGCCTTGGACCCTGGAACAGTCCAGCACCAGTGCCATAGCTCCCACAGAGGCTGCAGTCATGGTACCTGGGAGCAGTAAGATTGCTCCACCCCAAATCACTTAGACAAAGCTCAGCACCAGCCTCTGACCCAATGGTCCTGCTTCTGTTTTCACTTTACCAACAGGTGCAGCCTCCTGTTCCTCCAGGAAACACCCAAACAACAGGACAGGCAACATCACCCAATCCCCGCCACTTGTAGCCATGCAGGCCAGACTTGCTAGAGCTTCCAGCCCAGTGGTACCACTTCTGTCTGAACTCTGCTGACAAGCACAGCCTCTTGTTCCCCTAGGAAACACCCTAATGGCAGGGCGAGTGACTCCACCGACTCCCACTGCTCACGGCCAGCAGCCCACACCTGCTAGAGCTTCCAGCCCAGCAGTCCTGCTTTTATATGAACTCTGCAGGTGGGGGCAACTCCATGTTCCCCTGGGAAGCACCTAGACAGAATAGGTGACTCCATTCATCCCTGCAACTCCTAGCCAAGCAGTTCTTGCTGGCTTGGGTGGTACCCAAGCCGTGGGGGAGTCCTCACTCTTGCATCACTAAAAGAGGTGAGATGCCCAAGTTCACAGGCCGGTGGAGGAGTGGGTTGTGCCTCCCTCTGTACAGCCATTCCAGAAAGGATATGACCTGTTTGCCAACTGTGGCCCCTGCATGAGGAAGCCCCATGGACGAGAACACCTAATAAAAGAAATACAGGCATGGAGCCAGTGATCAGAGGGGGCTCTTTCAAGGCTCAGGAGTGGACAAGGTGAGGGGGTCATCTCTCCCCCACCCACTACAGAGCACTCCTGCTAACCTGAGGAAAACACAAAAGAGCTGTGCAGCTGAGAAACAGCCTATCTGCCTATCCACTGGCTAACACTTTTAAGTGCCACCTACTGGATCACAGCTGAAAATACAACACAAAAGTATTTTGCCAGTATACAGCACCTGTGAAAACTAAGGCAAAGATTAAGCAACAAATACGCATTCTGTACATACCCCGACCCTCTGAAAACACCCTAAAATGAAGCCAACTGACTATACTCAACTTACATCAAGTTAAAGGAACACTAACCCTTACACATGAAAAAGAATCAATGCAAAAACTCTGGCAACTCAAAAAGCCAGTGTGCCCCCTTACCTACAAACAAACACACTAGTCCCCCAGAAATGGTTCTTCGCCAGGTTGAGATGACTGAAACGATGGAAATAAAATTCAAGATCTGGATGGCAAGGAAGCTCAATGGGATCAAAGAGAAAGTTGAATCCAAGGAATCCAGTAAAACAATCCAAGAGCTGAAAGATTAAATAGCCATTTTAAGAAAGAACCGGCCGGGTGGGATAGCTCATACCTGTAATCCCAGCACTTTGGAAGGCCGAGGCAGGCGGATTACTTGAAGTCAGGAGTTTGAGATCTGCCTGGCCAACGTGATGAAACCCTGTCTAGGCTAAAATACAAAAACTAGCCAGGCATGGTGGCACACATCTGTAATCCCAGCTACTCGGGAGGCTGAGGCAGGAGAATCACTTGAACCCGGGGTGTGGAGGTTGCAGTGAGCTGATATCGTACCACTGCACTCCAGCCTGGGCAACAAAGCAAGACTCCGTCTCAAACAAAAAAAAAAAAGAAGAAAGAAAACCAAACTGAACTTCTGAAACGGAAAGATTCACTTCAAGAATTCTACAATAACATTAGAAGCATCAGTAGCAGAATAGATCAAGCTAAAGAAAGAATTTCAGAGCTTGAGGCCTAGCTCTTCAAATCACTTAGTCAGACAGAAAAAAAATTTTTTTTTTTTTTGAGACGGAGTCTCGCTCTGTTGCCCAGGCTGGAGTCCTGTGGCATGATCTTGGCTTACTGCAAGCTCCACCTCCTGGGTTCCCGCCATTCTCCTGCCTCAGCCTCCCGAGTAGCTGGGACTACAGGTGCCTGCCACCATGCCCGGCTAATTTTTTGTATTTTTAGTAGAGACAGGGTTTCACCATGTTAGCCAGGATGGTCTCAATCTCCTGACTTCGTGATCCGCCTGTCTCAGCCTCCCAAAGTGCTGGGATCACAGGCGTAAGCCACCACCCCCAGCCTTTTTTTTTTTTTTTTTTTTGAGACAAAGTCTCGCTCTGTTGTCCAGGCTGGAGTACAGTGGCACAATCTTGGCTCACTGCAACCTCCGCCTCCAAGATTCAAGCAATTCTCCTGCCTCAGCCTCCTGAGTGGCTGAGATTACAGGCGCCCGCCACCACGCCCAGCTAATTGTTGTATTTTTAGTAGAGATGAGGTTTCACCATCTTGGTTTGGCTGGTCTCGATCTCCTGACCTCAGGTGATCCACCCGCCTCAGCCTCCCAAAGTACTGGGATTACAGGCATGAGCCACCGTGCCCGGCCCGAAAAAAAATTTTTAAAAAGAATTAAAAGTGAATAAAATATTTGAGAAATATGAGATTATGTAAAAAGACCAAACCTACATTTCATTGGCATTTCCAAAAAAGAAGTAACTTGGAGAATATATTTGAAGATACAGTCCATGAAAAGTTTCCCAAACTTTCTAGAGAGAACATACAAATTCAAAAAATGCAGACAACCCTACAAGATACTACACAAGATGACCATCCCCAAGGCACATAGTCATCAGATTCACCAAAGTCAAAGCAAAAGAAATAAATGTTAAAGGCAGCTAGAGAGAAAGGTCAGGTCATCTATAAAGGGAACCCCATCAGGCTAGAAGTAGACGTTGCAACAGAAACTTTACAAGACAGAGGAGAATCAAGGTTTATTTTCAGCATTCTTAAAGAAAATAATTTCCAAGCAAGAATATTGTGTCCCACCAAACTAAGCTTCATAAGTGAAGGAGAAATCAAATACTTCTCAGATAAGCAAGTACTTAAAGGAGTGCTAAACATGAAAACAAAGAACTGAAACATGCTTCTTCAGAAACACATGCAAGGACATAGCCTACAGAGAATGTAAAACAACCACATAACTAAGTCTACAAAATAAACAGCCAACAACATGATGACAGGATCAAAATCTCATATATCAATACTAACCCAGAATGTAAATGGTCTAAATGCCTGACTTAAAATGGATAGCATGTCAAGCTGGACAAAAAGACAAGCCCCAATAGTCTGCTGTCTTCAAGACACCCATCTCTCATATAAAGATACTCACAGTTTCAAAGTAAAAGGATAGAGTAGATCTACCAAACAAACAGAAAACAAAAAAAGAGCAGGAGTCATTATTTTTATATCAGATAAAACAGATTTTAAACCAACAACAATCAGGAAGGATAAAGAAGAGCAGTACATAAAAAAAGGTTTAATGCAACAAGAAGACCTGACTGTTCTAAACATATACGTACCCAAATATAGGAGCACCCAGATTCATAAAACAAACTTTTCTTGACTTACAAAAAGACTTAGACAGTCACACAATAGTAGTGGGGGACCTTAACACCCCACTGACAGTGTTAGACAGATCATCAAGGCTGAAAACTAACAAAGAAAATCTGGGCTTAAACTCAACATGTGACCAGTTGAACCTAATAGATGTCTACAGAGTATTCCACCTAACAACCATAGAATATACATATGTTTCATTCATACTATTCTAAGATTGACTACATGCCATCCTGGCTAACATGGTGAAATCCCACCTCTACTAAAAATACAAAAAAATTAGCCAGGTGTGGTGGCACGTGCCTGTAGTCCCAGCTACTCAGGAAGCTGAGGCAGGAGAATCGCTTGAACCTGGGAGGTGGAGGTTGCAGTGATCCAAGATCACTCTACTGCACACCAGCCTGAGTGACAGAGTGAGAATCTGTCTTTAAAAAATTATAGTGCTAAATGCCTTTAACAAGAGGTTATAAAGATCTGAAATGAATGACCTAATGGTGCAACTGGAGGAACTAGATAAAATGAAAAATCCAACCCAGAGCTTGTAGAATAAAAGAAACAACTATAATCAGAGAAGAACAGAATGAAATTTTGACCCAAAAGTCCATACAAAAGATAAAGGAAACAAAGAGTCGGTTCTTCAAAAGAATAAATAAGATCGATGGTTGTTAGCAAGACTAACAAAGGAAGAAATGAGATAATCCAAACAAGCACAATAAGAAATGACAAAGACGACGTTATTACCGATCCCACAGAAATACAAAAGATTCTCAGAGACTATTATGAACACCTTTATGCACACAAATTAGGAAATCTAGAGGAAACTGGTAAGTTCCTAGAAACACACAAACTACCAAGATTCATTCAGGAAGAAAGTGAAAACTTGAATAGACCAATAACAAGTTTGGAAATTGAATCAGCAATAAAAATCCTACCAATCAAAAGAGCTCTAGACCAGGTGGATTCACATCTGAATCTTTCTTTCTTTCTTTCTTTCTTTCTTTCTTTCCTTCTTTCTTTCTTTCTTTCTTCTTTCTTTCTTTCTTTCTTTCTTTCCTTCTTTCTTTCTTTCTTTCCTTCTTTCTTTCTTTCTTTTTCTCTCTCTCTCTTTCTTTCTTTCCTTCTTTCTTTCTTTCTTTTTCTCTTTCTTTCTTTCTTTCTTTCTTTCTTTCTTTCTTTCTTTCCTTCCTTCCTTCCTTCCTTCCTTCCTTCCTTCCTTCCTTCCTTCCTTCCTTCCTTCCTTCCTTCTTCTTTCTTTCTTTTTTCTTTCTTTCTTTCTTTCTTTCTTTCTTTCTTTCTTTCTTTCTTTCTTTCTTTCTTTCTCTCGACAGATTTTCACTCTTGTCGCCTAGGCTGGAGTGCAATGGCGTGACCTTGATTCATTGCAACTTCCACCTCCTGGGTTCAAGTGATTCTCCTGCATCAGTCTCCCAAGTAGCTGGGATTACAGGCATGTGCCACTACGCCCGGCTAATTATTTTTGTATTTTCAGTAGAGATGGGGTTTCACTATATTGGTCAGGCTGGTCTTCAACTCCTGACCTCAAGTGATCCACCTGTCTCGGCCTCCCAAAGTGCTCACAGAAGTCAGCCACTGCACACGGCCCTGCATATCCAAATTCTATCAGATGTACAAAGAAGAACTGATACCAATTCTATTGAAACTTTTCCAGAAAATCGAGGAGGAGGGGCTTCTCCTTAACTCATTGTAAGAAGCCAGCATCATCCTGATACAAAAATCTGGCAGAGACACAATGAAAATGAAAAACTTCAGGCCAATATCCTTGATAAACATAGATGCAAAAATCCTCAACAAAATACTAGCAAACCAAATCCAGCAGCACATCAAAAAGTTAAACCACAATGATCAAGCATACTTTATTTCTAGGATACAAGGTTGGTTCAAAATATGCAAATCAACAAATGTGATGCATCACTAAGCAGAACTAAAGACAAAAACCATAAGATCATCTCAATAGATGCAGAAAAAGGCCTTTGGTGAAATCCAACATCCCTTCATGATAAAAATTCTCAACATATTATCCTGAGAGTTCAACATATAATATTGAAGGACTATACCTCAAAATTATAAGAGCCATCTATGACAAACCCACAGCCAACATCATACTGAATGGGCAAAAGCTGGAACCATTCCCTTTGAGAACTGGAACAAGACAAGGATTCCCACTCTTACCACTCCTATTCAACATAGTATTGGCAAGTCCTGACCAGATAAATCAGGCAAGAGAAAGAAAGAAAATGTATATGAATAGGAACAGAAGGAGATCAAATTCTCTCTTTGCTAATATTATTCTACACCAAGAAAACCCTAAAGACTCTGCCAAAAGGCTCCTGGAACTGATAAACAAATTCAGTAAAGTTTCAGGGTACAAAATCAATGTACAAAAATCAATAGCATTTTTATACCCCAATAACATTCTACCTGAGAACCAAATCAAGAACACAATCCCATTTACAATAGCCACAAAGGAAATGAAATACCTATGAATTCATCTAACCAAGGAAGTGAAAGATCTCTACAAGGAGAACTACAAAGCACTGATGAAAGAAATCAGAGACAATACAAATAAATAAATGAAAAATGTTCCATGCTCATGGATTAGAATGATCAATATAGTTAAAATGGCCATACTGCCCAAAGCAATTTATAGGTTCAATGCAATTCTTATTAAAATACCAACATCATTTTTCACAGAATCAGAAAAACCTATTCTAAAATTCATTGGGAACCAAAAACAGAGCCCTAATAGCCAAAGCAATTGTAAGAAAAAAGAAAAAAAAAGCCATAGGCATCCTGTTGCTTGACTTCAAACTACCCTACAGTATACAGCTACAATAATCAAAACAGCATGATACTGGTACAAAAGCAGACACATAGACCAGTGGAACAGAATGGAGAACCCAGAAATCAACCTGCACACTTATAACCATCTGACAAAATCAACACAAGTAAGCAGTAGGGAAAGGAGTCTCTATTTAAAGAATGATGGTGGAATATCTGCCTAGCCATATGCAGAAAAATAAAACTGGACGTCTACCTCTCACCATACACAAAAATGAACTCAAGATGGATTAAAGATTTAAATCTATGATTACAAACTATAAAAATCCTAGAAGAAAACCTAGGAAATACCCTTCTAGACATAGGCTTTGGCAAATAATTTATACTAAGTCCCCCAGAGCAATTGCAACAAAACCAAAAATTGATAATTGCGACCTAATTAAACTAAAGAGCTTTTGCACAGCAAAAGAAATTACCAACAGAGTAAACAGACAGCCTAGAAAATAGGAGAAAATATTTGCAAACTATGCATCTAAGGTCTAATATCCAGAATTTACAAGGAACTTAAATCAAAGAGAAAAAAAAATTAAGGAATGGGCAAAGGACACGAATACTTTTCAAAAGGAGACATACACATGGTCAAACAAACAAAAATGCTCGACATTACTAATCTTCAGAGAAATACAAATCAAAACAAAGATGAGGTACTATCTCATGCCAGTTAGAACGGCAATTATTTAAAAAGTCAAAAAATAACAGCTGTCAGCGAGGCTGCAGAGAAAAGAGAATGCTTATCTACTTTCGGTGGAAATGCAAGCTAGTTCAGCCACTGTGCAAAGCAGTTTGGAGATTTCCCAAAGACCTTAAAACAGAGCTACCATTCAATGCTGCAATCCCACTACTGGTATACCCAAAGGAAAGTAATTCACTCTATCATAAGGACAAATGCACCTGTATGTTCACTGCAGCACTATTCACAATAGCAAGGACATAGAAACAACCTAAGTGCCCATCAACAGTGGACTGGATAAAGAATATGTGGTACATATACACCATGGAATACTACACAGCCATAAAAAGGAATGGAATCATGCCCTTTGCAGCAACATAGATGGAGCTGGTGGCCATTATCCTGAGTGACCTAACACAAGAACAGAAAACCAAATAGCACATGTTCTCACTTACAGGTGGGAGCTAAACACTGAAGTCACATGATTGTAAAGGTGGTAACAATAGACACTAGGGATCACTAGATGAGAGGAGGGAGGGAAGCATGTGCTGAAGAACCACCTGTTGTGCTTATGGCCTGGGAGATGGGATCACTGGGGTCCCCAAACCTCAGTGTCACATCATCTACCCATGCAACAAACCTGCACATGTACCCTTTAATCTGCAATAAAAGTTAAAATTAAAAAAGGACTTAACACCTGAAATAAAAAAGCAAAAAACTAAAAATAAAAGAAAGAAAACCAGCTTTTGTAAAGAGAATTTGAAATTAGACATGTCTCCTGAAAGTTTCATCTGACTCTATGAACTGAGTTCACTTTCAAATGTCTGAGACACCAACTAAGTGAAGTAGCAAGGTGAAGTGCATAGAGAGGGCTGCCTCTTTTCTGGAGGCCAGCGTTTCTCATCTCCAGCCGATTGTCAATATATAGAAATGAAAATTCAATATTGTCTGATCATGAAATTTTTCATCAAATGTTGGAAATTTTAATTTTTATGTGAAAGCTTCCAATGACTAAGTGATGACAATTACTTGAAAATGTTTCAAAACCCTCTCTAAAACTTGCTGTATTTCATCCAGATGTCTGTTACCTTGCTGTATCCAATCTCAGCTCTAAAGGTTTGCCTTATACTTTATGGATTCCACCTTTGCCTTTCATTTCTACTCACATTATGTCCTCAAAAGCATATTACTGGAATAAAATTACATGTTTGTATCAGAATGTTATATTGACATTCATCTCCAAACACAAATTCCCAGGAAAACAGTTTGCCAATGAGGTGTTTTTTGAGATTGACTTTTTTTTCCCCCCCTGAGACGGAGTCTTCCTCTGTCTCCCAGGCTGGAGTGTAGTGGTGCGATCTTGGCTCACTGCAACCTCTGCCTCCTGGGTTCAAGTGGTTCTTCTGCCTCAGCCTCCTGAGTAGCTAGGACTACAGGCACGTGCCACCATGACTGGCTAATTTTTATATTTTTAGTAGAGATGGGATTTCACCATATTGGCCAGGCTGGCCTTGAACTCCTGACCTCATGATCCGCCTGCCTCGGCTTCCCAAAGTCCTGGGATTACAGGTATGAGTCACTGTGCCCGGCCGAGATGGACTTTTATGCTCAGAACTGCATTTGGTTTTAAAAACTTGACATTCAGTATACTTAAATATCTAGAGTTTTTTGTACTTTTTTTTTTTTTTTTTGGTGAGACAAGGCCTTGCTTTGTCACCCAGGCTGAGTGCAGTGGCTCAACCATGTTTCACTACAGCCTTGACCTCCCTGGTTCAAGTGATCCTCCCACCTCAGACTCCCAAATGGCTGGGACTATAGGTATGCACCACCATGCCAAACTAAATTTTCAAATTCCTGCCCTTTCAATTCAAGGGGAGATGGGGTATGTTTGTAGAGACAGGGTCTTGTTACGTTGCACAAGCTGGTTATGAACTCCTGGGCTCAAGTAATTCTCCCACCTTGGCCTCCCAAAGTACTAGAATTATAGGCATGAGTCACCCTGCCTGGTAGTCTTTGTACTTCTAAGTTTAGTTTTAAAAATTCATATTCTATTTTCACATTTCAATAAAAGATTTTAAGGGGACTTTACTATATGATCTCAGTTTAAAGCTTAATTAAACTCTAATATTTTATATTGGATTTATAATATATTTGACTTCCTTTAAAAATACTGTTTTGCAATTGTCTAATATAACAAATATTCCCAAGCAGATAAGCATTTTTATAAATTGAGTAAATTAAGCTTATAAAAATGAGAAATTTAAGTTCTTATATATTATAATATTAAATATAGGTGTCATAATATTTCAGCTTAAAATTCTAAATCTATATCGGCTGCTAAAATTTCAGTTTTTAATTTGGATTATAGTATTAATACATTAATATATATGAAGTACTGATAAATAGTTACAATGTTAGGTCAAAATATATGTTTTTTGGGGTTTTTTTTTTTTTTTTTTTTTGAGATGGAGTCTTGCTCTGTTGCCCAGGCTGGGGTGCAGTGGCTGGATCTCAGCTCACTGCAAGCTCCGCCTCCCGGGTCTATGCCATTCTCCTGCCTCAGCCTCCTCAGTAGCTGGGACTACAGGTGCCCGCCACCTCGCCCGGCTAGTTTTTTGTATTTTTTAGTAGAGACGGGGCTTCACCGTGTTAGCCAGGATGGTCTCGATCTCCTGACCTCGTGTTCCGCCCGTCTCGGCCTCCCAGAGTGCTAGGATTACAGGCTTGAGCCACCGCGCCCGGCCAAAATATATGTATTTTTTAACAAAAACTATTAATTCCATGATTCAGATTTTCTTAAATACTTATGCACCTAATACTAAATCTTGAGGTTAAGAAGATACTTCACAATGAAAGATACTACTATTTTATCTAAACAATTGTTTGTAACCTGGGCTGGCTGAGATTTTTATATACAACCAGAGCTATAGACCATGGTACTTACTGCAGTGCTATCTGAGATGTCAAAAGAATACCAAGCCCTATTAATTATTCAGAATATAGGAGTGATATCCTACTTCTTAGGGCACTTATAGTTCACATCCCCTGATTCAACTCACTACTATTACTGTGCTGGAGCTGGTCTATTCAGGTTCATGAGAAGTGACTTAAAATTTCAGGAATTGTGCAAGCCAATTGTTAAATCTGGCTATTATATAATCATATAACCCCACAATTAAATAAATTGTATTAAAAACAAAAAAATAAGTTGGAGATACAGACATGAACAAAATATATGTAGTTTTACAAAGCAATTCCTGTCCTTTCATTTCAGTGGGGATGGGGTATGTTGGTCTCTTAAAACTGAGCCAAGATTTCTGAACCATTACCATCTCTGCTATAGAGTGACTGGTCCACGGTGGCCCTGGACCGGTTATATGGGATATGTATGGTTCTTCCTGTGTCCTTAAAAGGACAAGTGAGAGCTTCTGGAACCCCAGTACACCACACACAAGCCACAGGAATGGGAAACTCTCTTTAGGCTCACAAGGTTGAACACTTTCTACTGCTGCTGATGCATCATTATTCCACAGTATTGCAGAAATGGCTGCATCTAGGATTTTCTTAGCTTTTTGTGCCCTTCATGTTCAGGAAAAAATATTCAGACACTGTTAAAAATGGTAAGGGAGATTTATTCAAAACTTTTGTAAGGGGGTCACGACTTAGCAATAAAGAAGAGAAATTGAGCTCAACTCCAAATACAACAAAGACAGGAGGTGGAAATTATAGCCAACAAGCACAGTGAAGGCATCAGTGGATGCCAAATTACTAAGAGGAGGGGGCAGAGGGATTCTTGCTAAAGGCAGGCTAAGGATTTAGACATCAGGGGTGAGAAGTGAGGAACTTGATCAGATATCAAGGGTGAGGGATTCTCACTAAACTGAATTAGCAGGATTCTTATTAAAGACAGGCCAAAGTAGGGGCTTGGTCAAGAAGGCTCAGAGGAGCCTAACTAAAGTTTGGTCAAGGAGGAAATTTTTGTCACTCATGCACCCAAGAAAGACAGTCATTAGCCCTGGAGTTCTTGAACTCTCCCATTCTCATCAGGATGTTTCTAAAATCTTTAACAACCACAATAGAAGAGGATAAATGAGAACGCTGGTGCCTAACTTCTTTGCTGTCATTCTGGCCTCTTTATGATCCCTTATTCTAGAAAATATGGGATTCATTTTCTTCTTCCATGTCATAAGTTCTTTTACAATGGGGCAGCAAGTCTCCTTGGAGAGATGTCACAATGGATGAGTGATTTTTGTTTCATTATAGAAGAAACTCTGACTCTTTCTGATATCACTTAATATCTGTGAGTTGTGGGAACAATTTGGAACTAATACTTTCTGAAGTAAAAAATATTACTTTAAAAACACCCAGAATTATTCTGAATACATATGCATTATGTCTTTAATGGCCACAATAATGATAATATTAGTTTGACTAACTAAGGAAACCACAGCTAGAAGAAGTTAACTATCTATCTGGCTTCTGCTTCAAACATACTATTTTCTCTCTAGTATAATATTTTAGAGAATCGTTGAAACAGTTTTTATTGACTTCAGTATATTGACTAAAAGGCCTTAGCATGTTCATTTTGTAGAAATGTATTTGTAGAAATTTGAAGCTGAAAGTGGTAGCGGTTTCATTTATGGAAAGGTTAGATGGAATGGGAAGGACTTTTCCTCATACTTTAGTGGCAGGATAATTTTCTGAGATATTAATTTGGGTTTTTTTTTCCTCGACGTCATGAGGATTGAGACCAACGTAATTCTGTGTCTTTATGTTAAACAGTTCTGAGACTAGGCATACTTTCCTGGCTTAAACGATACTGAAAACAAGTAAAAATAACTTAGCTATTTGCTCTAGGAATTACTGCTTTCAGAAATAATATTGTAAACCGACTAAAACAGCTTACCTACCACCCCAAACAGCTTAGTTATAAGACTAATTTCATGACCGTGGCTTTGCTGTGCCAATAAATTTTAGTCTTAAAATACCCATCATAAAATCACACAACTCAGACCCTAAAACACTATGAATAAATGTCTTCTCCTGGCTGTCCACGCCTCATAATCAGTTAAGATGGTGTTCTCTCTTACAGCATTAAGTTTAATAAACTTAGTTCTGGTGATCTTTGGGGGCAGTCAACAATCCAAAGCTGTTAACATACTAGAAAGGGAACAAAGTGTTTATTTTCTGAGTCTGAGCCCCTTTACTCTGGGAGTTATAGTTGACCTTTATGTTTATGTAGAACAAAACATGTTTCCAAGAACTGGTAGATTCCCTTCCCCCAACCTTGCACACATTTTTCTTTAGGAATGTAAGCTCTCAGTGGTGAGGGAGACAGGAAATGAATTTGGGGAGAGCAATTGGAGGAATCTGGAAGAAAAGTGGAGTGGGCTAGGACTTAAGCTCATTCTTCTGCAGCATCTAATACTGACATGAGATGTTGAGCAATAGGCTCTAGGGCCTTCAGTCTGAGAAAATATATTTGTACCGTTGGCTGGGAGGGAGCAGAGGCACCCCATTCCTGGGTAATTTTTCAATAGCTATCATAAGGAAAATGTCCTGCCCTAATTTTGGGAATTCACTCCAGGGTTGGGGGAGGGCTGTCCCAGGGCAAAACAGATTTTATTTCCCATGAACATGCAAAGAGGAGATTCACAGCTAGATTGAACTTTCTCTCCACTCCTAATGGAAAGTCCTTTCTCTATGCCAGGACAGAAGAGTCTGTTTCACTTTGCTAGTAAATATTTCCTTGCCGCTGTCTTCCTGTAAGAAACTTGATTCTCCTTAGATGAATCCACTTTGCAAGCATTAGAACTTCTCTCATCCTCAGTTTCCTCCAAGACTCTGTGGATGAAGAATTAGGAAATAGCTTATGTGGGTGGTTCTGATTTGGCATCTCTCGTAAAGTTTATTCTTCTGATAAACACATATATAAAAGATGTTTAAGAGAATGCAAGTCGTTCATTCAGGTGATTCAGAACAGTGTTATTTTAGTGAATGGAAATTTTCAGCATTCCATGCAATGTATTCTCTTGACATGTGTATAAAAGAGGTTTCTGAAGCAGGTGCACCCCAGAATTAGGGCTTAGCCTGGGAAGGTTCTTGGCTTTGCTCAGGAAAGCATTCAAGAGCACACTAACAATGAAAAAAAAGCAAATGTATTAGAGCAAGAGTGTACAGCAAAGTGACCTCTCGTAGGCAGAGCCGCCTAGAGCAGCAGCCACAGCCACAGCCCCCATGGACTGCTGGCTAGCTATATTGCTTACTGGAAATTTGTGAAGAGAGTAGATTATGTGTCCTCTTAACCACAAAAAATTGGTAACTATGTGAAATCATGGTTTCTAATCATAGCGTCTAATCTTAATTAGATGCTAATTAAGAGACGGGTTATTCAGAATGTTTTAGAAAAGGGACAGGGGAGTACACAGAACCATATAGAGTGAGTTCTGGGTTGTTGCCCATGCTAATGAGGGGTGAGGGTAACGAGAGGTCACTTTTGTCACCATGTACCGGTTTTCTCTCTCTTTTCTTTTTTTTTTTTTTTTTTTTTACTGCATCCTGTTTTAATCAGTAGGGTCATTACCAGTGCTCAAAAAACAAGTCCTGTTGATCTACCTCATTTGTAAGAATATAAGTTGTCCAGTGATTCAGAACAATGATGTTCACTGTTCCTCACTCAATCTTGTAAACACAGTTATGACACATGTATAAAAGATACGTCTAACAGTGTTAGTTGCATACATGATTCAACAGTTATTTCAGTGAATGGAAGTGTGCACCACTATCCATCTAATACATTCTAAGACACATGTATAGCACTTATATTTTATTTTTGAAACATATTTTTATTGTATATATTTAAAGTGGACAATATGTTTTGATATACATATGCACAGTGAAATGATTAATGAGGTTAAGTCTATTAACATGCCCATGATTTCACATGGTTACCATTTTTTGTGGTTAAGAGCACACATATTCTACTCTCTTAACAAATTTCCAGTAAACAATATTATGAACTGCAGTCCTCATGCTGTATTTTACATCTGTAGATTTATTCATCCTACATGTTACTTTGTATCTTTTAACTTAATCTCCCCATTCCCCGTTCCTCTTTCCTGCCTCTGATAATCACAGTACTACACTCTGCTTCTGTGTATTCACAGAATTTTATTGTTTTTTTTTTTTTAGATTCCACATATGAGAGATTATGTAGTGTTTTTCTTTCTGTGCCTAGCTTATTTAACTTAGTATAATGTCCTCTAGGTTTATCCATGTTGTCAAAAATGGCAGGTTCTCCTTTTCTAAGGCTGAATAATATTCAATTTTGTATATAGATATACACACAACCTCCGCAGTTTTTCATCCATTTATTTCTTGACAATTAGATTATTTACCTATCTAAGCTATTATGAATAATTCTGAAATGAACATTGGAGTGCAGATATCTCTACAAGGTGTTGATTTCATTTCCTTTGGGTATATACCCAGAAGAGAGATTTCTGGGTCATATGGTAGTTTAATTTTTTTCAGCAATCTTTGTATTGTTTTCCATAATGGCTGCACCGATTTACATTCTCATTAACAGCGCAAAGGGGTTTTTGTTTCTCTATACCCTTGCCAATTTGTTATCTATTGTCTCTTTGATAATAGGCTTTGCATTTGCTTGATTAGTGATGTTGAACACCTTTTCATATACCTGTTGGCTGCTTTTTATGCCTTCTTTTGGGAAATGTTTATTCAGGTACTTTGCCTATTTTTTTAATTGGGTTTTTGTGTTTTTTTCTTTTTGCTATTGATTTTCTTAAATATTTTGGATAGTAACCTGTTATCAGATATGTGGTTCACAAATATTTTCTCCTAATCTGTAGATTGCCTTGTTGTCCTCATGCTGTATTTTACATCTGTAGGTTTATTCATCCTCATAACTGTTACTTTATATCTTTTAACTTAATCTCCCCATTCCCCTTTCCCCTTTCCTGCCTCTGATAATCACAGTACTACACTCTGCTTCTGTAATAGATTCTATAGATTGCCTTTTCATTTTATCGATTGTTTCCTTTGCTTTGTAGAGCTTTTCAGTGTGATGTAGTCCTACTTGTTTGTTCTTGCTTTCATTGCCTGTCCTATCAGAAAAATCATTGCCAAGGCCAATATGTATCAGTTTCTTTCCTATGTTTTCTCTTAGGTGTTTTACAGTTTCAAGTCTTACGTTTAGGTCTTTAATCTGTTTTGAGTTGACTTTTGCTTTTGGTGTAAGGTAAGGGTTCAATTTCATCCTTTTGCAGGTGGATATCCAGTTTTCCCAACACTAGATATGAAAGACACTAACCTTTCCCTATTGTGTCTTCTTGGTGCCTTTGTCTAAGACACTTCTATGGCAGTTGCTTCTCAGACGGGTACTTGTTTACGTGATTCACAACACTGAATGGAAATGTTCACCACTCATCACTCCATCTAATACTCTGTGTTAAGACACATGTAAAAACTGTTCTAATAGTACCAGTTGCAACTATAACTGAAAACAGTATTATTTTAGTAAATGGAAGGGTGCACTACTCTTAACTTCATCTAAAAACTCTTAAAACAATGTATAGAAGCTATTTCTAAGAATGTAAGTTGCACAGGTGATTGAGAACAGTGTTATTTCACTCACTGGGTGTGTTCAACACTCTTAACATCATATAATAAAAGAAGTTTCTAAAAAGTGCTAGTTGAGTGTATCTTTCAGAACAGTGTAATTTCAGTAAATGGAGTGTTTACCCACAATTCTAATATACTCTGTTAAGATCCATGTATGAAATATGTTTGTAAGAGTGATTTTTGCAAGCTTAATTCACAACGGTATTTCAGCAAATGGAAGTGTTCAATATTTTTAATTCAATATTTGTTACATTTAATTCATCTACATGTATTAAAAAGTTTCTTTATATTATTTATTTATTTTTCATAAGAGACCGGGTCTCACTATATTGCCCAGCTGGTCTCGAACTCCTGGGCTCAAGTGATCATCCCACATCAGCCTACGAAAGTGTTGGAATTACAGGAGTGAGCCACCATGCCTGGCTGAAGAAAGTTTCTAGGAATGGTAGTTGTGCATGTGATTCAAAACAATCTTACTTCAGTGAATGAAAGTTTTCAGTCCTCTTAACTTCACTTAATGCGCTCTGAGAAGATACCTACGAAAGATGTTTTTTAGGATGGAAGTTGAACATGTGATTCAGAACATCATTATTTCAGTGAGCAGAGTTTAGCCCTTCAGTGTCCAACACTCTGTTAATGCACATATATAAAAGGTGTTTCTAGGAGTGCTGGTTATTTCCATGATTCGGGCAGGATTTTTTTCCCTATCATTTCATCATTTTAAACTCCATTTGTATACTTTGTTCAAACACAAATATAAATGATATTCTCAGAATGCAAGTTGCACAGTTGATTCAGAATAGTGTAATTTCAGTGAATCAAGCAGTTCACCACTCGAAACACCATTTATAAAATCTCTTAGGTCACATGTATAAAAGATGTTTCCAAGAGTTCAGGTATGTAACTCAAAAAAGTATTATTTCAGTTAATGGAAGTGTTCTTCATTCTTAACTTCACCTAGTATGTGTATACTCCTTTAAGACAAGTGTGTAAAAATGTTTGTACAATTGACAGTGTACTTGCTACCCAAATAAGTATTTCAGTTAATGGAAGCGCTCACCACTTTCATGCCCATGTAACACACTTTCATAGAGAAGATCTTTATAAGAGTGCTAGCTTCATGTGTGCTCCAGTATTATTTCAATGAAAGTGTTCACTGCTCAACTCCATTTAATACACTGTAGTGAGACACATGTACAAAATATGTTTGTAAAGGAGCTATTTGTGTGGTGTTTCAGAACAGTGTTATTACCACTCTTAATTTTTTTTTTTTTTTTTTTTTTTTTTGAGTTGGAGTCTCCCTCTGTCGCCCAGGCTGGAGTACAGTGGCGCCACCTCGGCTCACTGCAAGCTCTGCCTCCCAGGTTCACACCATTCTCCTGCCTCAGTCTCCCGAGTAGCTGGGACTACAGGTGTGCACTGCCATGCCCAGCTAATTTTTTTATTTTTTATTTTTTTTTATTTTTAGTAGAGACAGAGTTTCACCATGTTGGCCAGGATGGTCTCGATCTCCTCACCTCGTGATCCGCCTGCCTAGGCCTCCCAAAGTGCTGGGATTACAGGCGTGAGCCACCACGCCCAGCCAACTTCATTTTTTATACCTTGCTAAAACACATGTATACAAGATGTTTCTATAATTGTTAATTGGATGCATGAATCAGAACAATTTTGAGTGAATGAAAGTGTTCACCACTCTTAACTCCATCTGAAATTCCCCATTAAAACACATGTATGAAAGATGTTTCTAAGATTGCTAATTTATGCATGATAGATAAAAGTGTCATTTCAGTGAATGGTTTAGTTTGCTGCTCATCTCATTCTAATACATCCTGGCAGACACATGTATAAAGGCATTTCTCAGAGTACTCATTGTGTGCTTGGTTCAGAACAGTATCAATCCAATGAATGAACGTATTCAGCTCTGTTGACTCCATCTAACACACTCTCTTAAGAATCATGTATGAAAGCTATTTGTAAGAGTACTACTTGTGTAAATGATTAAGAACAATGCTAATTCAATGGATAGATGTTTTCATCACTCAACTGTATTTAATACACTCTGTGAAGACATGAGCTATTTCTACGAATTCTATTTTATGTATTATTCAGGACAGTGTTATTTTGTGTGAATGGAAGGTCTCTCCACTTTTATGTCATCTAATATACTCTGCTAGGCACATGTGCAAAATACATTTCTAAGACTGCTAGTTGCATGACTGATTCAGAACAGTGTTATTTTAGGGAATGAAATGTCCATCAATTCTGTATAAAAGTGCTCTGTTAAGGCATATCCGTAAACTATGTTTCCAAGAATGCAAGTTGCATGAGTGATTGAGCACACTTTGATTTCAATGTATTCACTACTCTTAAATCTTAAAATTTATTATATATGTTAAATCACATATATGAAAAGTACTCTCATGAGTTCTAGTTGCACATGTGATTCTGAAAGTGTTATTTCAATGAAAGTGTTAACTACTCTTAACTCCATGTAAAATACTTAGTAACACTCATATGTAAAGGACTTTACTAGGAGTGCTGCATGTGTGATTGCGAACACTGTTGCTTCAGTGAATGGAAATGTTTACCATTTTTATATCCTAATACACTCTTATGACAAATGTATAAAATATATCTCTAAGAGTGTTAGTTGTACACAATTCAGAATATTTTTATTTTATGGAAGTGTTCACTTTCATGTCTATCTAATACTCTTTTATGTCTATCTAATATTCCTTTTTTTTTTTTTTTTTTTTTTTTTTTTTTTTTTTTTTTTTTTGAGACGGAGTCTCCCTCTGTCACCCAGGCTGTAGTGCAGTGGCGCGATCTCGGCTCACTGCAAGCTCCGCTTCCCAGGTTCACGCCATTCTCCTGCCTCAACCTCCCGAGTAGCTGGGACTACAGGCGCCGGCCACAGCGCCCGGTTAATTTTTTGTATTTTCAGTAGAGACGGGATTTCACCGTGTTAGCCAGGATGGTCTCCATCTCCTGACCTCGTTATCTGCCCGCCTCGCCTCCCAAAATGCTGGGATTACAGGCGTGAGCCACCGTGCCCAGCCGTCTATCTAATACTCTTTTAAGGTAAGTACACAAAAGATGTTTCTAAGTTTCTAGCTGCGTAGGGATTCAGAACAACACGGTCACTGAAAAGAAGCTCTCAACACTCAAAACGCAATCTACCACATTCCCTACATTCCATTATGACACATGTGTAAACTTTCTTCTAGGAGTGCTGGTTGTGCACGTGATTAAGAACCGTGTAATTTCAGCTTAAAGATGTGTTTGAGGCACTTAATACTATTGTGGTATGACACATGTACAAAATAAGTTTCTAACACAGGTCCTTGCCTGCATGACTCAAAACAATTTTTTTTAATTGATTAGAAGTGTTCACCATTCTTAAGTTCATTTAATACATTCTCTTAAGACACTTACCAGAAATGTTTCTGAGGGTATGAGTTATATGCTTGATTTACAACAGTTTTATTTCAGTAAATAGAAGTGTTCATCACTCAAACTCCATCTAGTAGACTTAAAACACATATATTAAACACGTGTCTAATTTGGTAAGTTGTGCAAGTAATTCAGAATGGTGTGAATTCAGGGAAGGGATATGTTAACTACTCTTAACTATTGTAATACATTCTGTTAGGACACAGGTTTAAAAGATGTTTCTAAGAGGGCTAGAGTGCAGCTTATCTAGAAAAGTTTTATTTATTTATTGACTTATTTTTTTCTTTTTAGCATCAGGTTGGTGAAATTTTTTATTTTAATTGACAGATAAATGCTTTATGCTTTTTTCTGTGTGTTTTTTTGGTGGAGTCTGACTCGCCCAGGCTGGAGTGTAGTGGCTGGATCTCAGCTCACTGCAAGCTCCGCCTCCCAGGTTCACACCATTCTCCTGCCTCAGCCTCCCGAGTAGCTGGGAGGACAGGTGCCCGCCACCACGCCCAGCTAAATGTTTTTTGTATTTTTAGTACAGACAGGGTTTCACTGTGTTAGCCAGGATGGTCTCGATCTCCTGACCTCGTGATCCATGTGCCTTGGCCTCCTGAAGTGCTGGGATTACAGGCGTGAGCCACCGTGCCTGGCCAGATAAATGCTTATTTTAATTAACATATATTTATTTATTTTTAATTGGCAGATAAAAATATGTATTTTTAATTGACAGATAAAAATATTTTTAACTGACAATTTTTAATTGACAGATGACATTGTATGTTTTTATCATGTGCAATATTGTTTTGGAGTACATATATATTGTGAAATGGGTATATCTAGATTATTATGATTATGATTATTATTAATTTTGAGAAAGCGTAGTTCTGTTGCCCAGGCTGGAGTGCAGTGGCCTGATCTTGGATCACTGCAACCTCCGCCTCCTGGATTCAAGCAATTCTTGTGCCTCAGCCTCCTGAGTAGCTGGGTTTACAGACATGCACCACCATGCCCAGCTGATTTTGGTATTTTTATGGAGACAGGTTTCATCATGTTGTCCAGGCTGGACTCAAACTCCTGACCTCAGGTGATTTGCCCACCTCAGCCTCCCAAAGTGCTGGTATTACAGGAGTGCACCCATCCAAATCTAGCTAATTAAATGCATCATCTGACATAGTTATTATTTTTGTGGTAAGAGCATATAACACTAGTTCTGTTTACATTTTTTCAAGAATATAATAATTGATTGGGCAGGATGACTCATGCCTGTAATCCTTGCACTTTGGGAGTCCAAGGCAGGAGATCCCTTGAGGACAGGAGTTCAAGGGCAACATAGACTCTATCTCTACAAAATAATTTTTAAAAATTATTTGGGCATGGTGGCACATACCTGTAATCCCAGCAACTCGTGAGGCTGAGGCGTGAGGATCACTTGAGCCCAGGAGGTTGAGGCTTCAGTGAGCTGTGATTGAGCCACTGCACTCCAGCCTGGGTGACAGAGTGAGAACATGTCTCAAAAAAACAAATGAAAGAATAAAATATATCATCAACTAAACCATAGTCACTTTGCTGTACAGTAGATCTCTTGAAATTTATTCCTTTTATCTAATTGTAATCGTATATCTTTTTACCAGCATCCCCCATTCTCTCTTCCCCGCTAAACACTCCAGCTTCTAGTAACTACCATTCTACTCTCTACTTTTATGAGATCAACTCTTTTAGATTCCACATGTAAGTGATATAATGTGGTATTCGTTTTTCTGTGCCTGGCTTATACCATTTAACATAATGTTCTCTAGGTTTATCCATGTTGTCAAAATGAAAGGGTTTCATTATTTTTTGTAACCAAATGGTATTACATTATGCACATAGACTACATTCTGAACATTTGTTCCTCCATTTATTGACACTTGGTTTGATTCCATATCTTTGCCCTTGTGAACAGTGCTGCAATAAATATGGGAGTACAGGTGTCTCTCTGACATGTCGATTTAATTTCCTTTTGATATAGACCTAGTAGTGGGATGGCTGAATCACATGGTAGTTCCATTTTTAATTAAATAATTTATAATTCACATAAAAATACATATTTATGGAGTATAATGTGACGTTTCAATGCATGTATACATTGTATAATGATCAAATCAGTGTACTTAACTTACCATATCTATCACTTTCAACAATTTTCACTTCTTTTTGGTGATAACATTCAAAATAATTCTTTCTTGAAATTTACACTAAATTGTTTTCAGTCATCCTACTGTGAAATAGAACACCGGAACTTATTATTCCTGTCTGACCTTTTGCCAGTTGACTAACCTGTTCTAGTCCTTCTTCCATCCTTCCCAGGATCTAGTAACCACTATTCTACTCTATACTTTTATGAAATCAACTTATTTCTATTCCTCATATAAGTGTGATCATATGGTGTTTGTCTTTTTGTGCCTGGATCGTTTCTTAATGATCTTATCTTAAGATAATGATCTTAACTTAAGATAATGGCCTCCTGTTCCAGCTATGTTGCTGCAAAAGACATGATTTCATTCTTTCTTATGACTGAATAGTATACCATTGTACAAATACACCGCATTTTCTTTATTGATTTATCTTGCTTATGAACACTTAGGTTGATTCCATATATTTGCTATTGTGAATAGCGTGATAAACATACAAGTGCAGGTTTTTGATACCTGTACTTGTACACTTAGGTTGGTTGCATATCTTGCCATAAATTTATCGCAACACTATTCACGATAGCAAAGATAAGGAATCAACCTAACTTCTATTGAAAAGATACCTGTACTTGTATTTTTTGATACAAGTACAGGTCTTAAAAATACCTGTAAAAAATACCTGTACAAATCAAAAATCTTATTGAGTTTTTTAAATTAAGAGGTAGATTAATAGTAGTAGGATTGCTATAGTAAATGGTAGTTTTATTTTCATTTCTTTGAGAAATCGCCATACTGTTTTTCATAGAAGTTGTACTAATTTACATTTCCATCAAAAGTATATAAGAATTCCCTTTTCTCTGCATTCTCACTAGCACCTGTTATTTTTTCTCTTTTAATAGTAGCCATTCTGACAGGGATAAGATGATACCTCATTGGGGTTTTAATTCACATTTCTCTGATGATTAGTAATGTTGATAATTTTTTCACAGGAAGAACATAAAACAGAACTACCATCTGACCCAGCAATCCCATAACTGGGTCTACACTCTAAGGAAATAAATTATTCTACCAAAAAGAAGCCTGTACTTGTGTGTTTATTGCAGCAGTATTCACAATAGTGAAGACATGGAATCAATCTAGGTGCTCAACAATGGTGAACTGGATAAAGAAAATGTGATATAAATATACTCTGGAATACTATGCAGCCAGAAAAAAAGAACAAAATCATGTTGATATGGTTTGGCTTTGTGTCCCCACCCAAATTTCATCTTGAACTGTAATCCCATAATCCCCATGTGTCACAGGAGGGACCCGGCGGGAGGTAACTGAAACACAGGGGCAGTTTTTCTCCATGCTGTTCTCATGACAGTGAGTGAGTTCTCATGAAATCTGATGGTTTTATAAGGGCCTTTCCCCTTCACTTGGCACTCATTCTCTCTCTAGCCACCCCATGAAGAGGTGCCTTCTGCCATCATTGTAAGTTTCCTGAGGCCACACCAGCCATGAGAAACTATGAGTCAATTAAACCTCTTTTCTTTACAAATTACTCAATCTCAGGTATTTCTTCATAGCAGTATGAGAATGGTCTCATACAGTAAATTGATACCACAGAGAGTGCAGTGCTGCAGTAAAGATACCTGGAAATGTGGAAGGGACTTTGGAACTGGGTAACAGGCAGAAGTTGGAATAGTTTGGAGGGCTCAGAAAAAGACAAGAAAATGTGGGAAAGTTTGGAACTTCCTAGAGAATTGGAGGGTTCAGAAGATGGGAAGATATGGGAAAGTTTGGAACTTCCTAGAGACTTGTTGAATGGCATTGACAAAAGTGTGGATAGTGATATGGACAATGAAGTCCAGGCTGAGGTGGTCTCAGATGGAGATGAGGAACTTATTGGGAATGGGAGTAAAGGTGACTCTGTGACTGGTGGGTCCTTGCCCTAGAGATCTGTGGAACTTTGAATTGACAGAGATAATGTAGGGTGTCTGGTGGAAGAAATTTCTAAGGTGCAAAGCATTCAAGAGGAAGCACAGCATAAAAGTTTGGAAAATTTGCAGCCCGACAAAGCCATAGAAAAGAAAGCCCCATTTTCTGGGGAGAAATTCAAGCCAGCTGCAGAAATTTGCATAGTAATGACGATCCAAATGTTAATCACCAAGACGATGAGGAAAATGTCTCCAGGGCATGTCAGAGACCTTCACAGCAGCCCCTCCCATCACAGGCCTGGAGGCCTAGGAAGGAAAAATGGTTTTGTAGGGACCTAGGGCCCCCCTGCTCCATGCAGCCTCGGGACATGGGGCTCTGTGTCCCAGCTGCTTCAGCTGTAACCATGGCTAAAAGGGGCCAAAGTCAGCTCAGGCCATTGCTTCAGAGCGTGCAAGCCCCAAAGTCTTGACAGCTTCCATGTGGTGTTGGTCTTGTGGGTGCAAAGAAGACAAGAATTGAGGTTTGGGAACCTCCACCTAGATTTCAGAGGATGTATGGAAATGCCTGGATGTTCAGGCAGAAGCTGCTGCAGGGGCAGAGCCTTCATGGAGGACCTCTGCTAGGGCAGTGAAGAAGGTAAGTGTGGGGCTTGTAGCCCTACCAGAGTCCCCACTGGGGCACTGCCTAGTGAAGCTGTGAGAAGAGGGACCCCATCCTCCAGACCCCAGAATAGTAGATACATTGTCAGCTTGCACCACGTGCCTGGACAAGCCACAGGCAATCAACATCAGCCCATGAAAGCAGCCAGGAGAGAGGCTGTAAACTGCAAAGCCCTGGGAGTGGAGCTGCCAAGGCTGTGGGAGCCCACCTCTTGCATCAGCATGACATGGATGTGAGATGTGGAGTCAAAGGGGATTATTTTGGAATTTTAAGTTTTGACTGCCCTATTGGATTTTGGACTTGCGTGGGGCCTGTAGCCCCTTTATTTTGGCCACTTTCTCTTATTTGGAACAGGTGTATGTACCCAATGTCTGTACCTCCATTGTATCTAGGATGTAACTAACTTGCTTTTAAATTTACAGGCTCATAGGTGGAAGGGGCTTGCCTTGTCTCAGATGAAACTTTGGACTTGCACTTTTGGGTTAATGCTGGAATGAGCTAAGACTTTGGGGTGCTGTTGGAAACGGCATGATTGTGTTTTGAAATGTGAGGGCATGAGATTTGGGAGGGGCCATAGGAAGAATGATACGGTTTGACTTTGTGTCCCCACCCAAATCTCATCTAGAGTTGCAATCCCATAATCCCCACATGTCATGGGAGGGACCCAGTGGGAAGTAATTAAATCATGTGGGCAGTTTCCCGCCATGCTGTTCTTGTGACACTGAGTAAGTTCTCATGAGATCTGATGGTTTTATAAGGTGCTTCCCTCTTAGCTTGGCACTCATTCTCTCTCCTGTGAAGAGGTGTCTTTGCCATAATTGTAAGTTTCCTGAGGCCTCCCAGCAATTTAGAACTGCAAATCAATTAAATCTCTTTTCTTTATAAATTACCCAGTCTCAGGTATTTCTTCATAGCAGTGTGAAAATGGACAATACACATGTCTTGTACAGCAGCATGAATACAGCTGGAGCCATGATCTGAACTAATCCAGGAACAGAAAATCAAATACCACATATCCTCTCTTACACATGGAAGCTAAACATTGGGTACACAGGGACATAAAGATGGGAATAATAGACACTGGGGGTTACTTGGTTGGGGGCAAAGGCTAAAAATCTACCTACTGGATACTATGCTCACTACCTGGGTAATGGGATCATTCATGCTCTAAACCTCAGCACCACATCATGTAACAAACATGTTACCCATGTAACAAACTTGCACATGTACCTCCAACTCTAAAATGAGATGAAATTATAAAATAAAATAAAATTTGCAAGAAGTGGTTGTAGACATGTTTGAAACCTGATTCTAAGACTGTTACTCTTAAGATTATTTGTTAGTAGTGTTAATTCTGTGATTTTAAGTTGTTACTATTGAGAAAAGAAAACTAATATCTCAGAACAGTCTGAGCTATGCAAAATTTACTAGGCCCAGAGAGACATGAGTATGGGGCTTCAGTTGTATCCCTAACACCCATGCCCAGGGACAACTGTTTAAAGGCATTTTTGCTCCTTACTAGCTGACCCACCCACTATACTCATATTCCCGAAAATTTTGATACAAAGAACAATGTACAGCCAATCAATAAATTATGTTATTTTTGGTAAACAATTTGGAGGCTGGTCCGGCATGGTGGCTCACACCTGTAATCCCAGCACTTTGGGAGGCCGAGATGGGCAGATCATGAGGTCAGGATTTTGAGACCAGCCTTGCCAATATGGTGAAACCCTGTCTCTACTAATAATACAAAAATTAGCCAGGTATGGTGGCGTGAGCCTGCAGTCCCAGCTACTTGGGAGGCTGAAGCAGAAGAATTGCCTGAACCTGTGAAGCAGAGGTTACAGTGAGCCAAGATCACACCACTGCACTCCAGCCTGGGCAACAGAGGTCATTTCAAAAAAAATAAAAAATAAATAAAAACATATTTAAAAATTTGGGAGCTGCCTTTCTTTCCCTCAAAAATTCCCTTGTAACTATTGCTAATTGGAGTGTGTAATTTGTATCATACAAATTATGATTTGAATTTTAAATCATTCAATCAACTTGAATCTATACCCCACAGTAGCTATCCTGAAGCTTTGTGCTTGAATAAACTCTCTTGAAAAGACAACTTGAATAAAATAAACGTTCTAGATTATTTTAGGTTAACATTTTGGTAACCACAAAAGGGTCCAAAGTGAACTTCCAGAGATTCCTCCGTTTCACCAACAATCAAGAACTTGGTACCAGCACAAACACATTTTTATTTATCCTACCTTGCTGAGCCTCCCTGGTCTCTTTTAAGGAGTCTCTTCTTGGAGTGTGAGCCTCTCTGATTTTTGGATTGAGATCCAGACTTTATTCAAATCCAATTCCACACTTGATGGGGCTGAAACTGAAGATCTATTTTAAGACTTTAAGGTAGAAGTTTTCTTATTATTCTCTAGAGATTCTGTGGACTGAAGATTTGTGATTTTCACTTTTCTCTGAGGTTAAGGTTTTGTTTGCCTTACTTGTTAGAGCTTGTAATCTTTTGTTTAAAATTTGGTCAAGGAGAAAACAAATTTTTTCCAAAAGAGAAACTGAAATCTTTGTAGCTTAACCAAAAACAAACATGCAAACAAGAACAAAAGCAAACAAACAAAACAAAAACCAAGAAGTAATCTGTAAAACTGGCCAGATTCTGAAACTCAGTTTGTTACTAGTGGAAGGTGTCCAAGTTATTGGCAGTGAATCCATACAGGTCTGCAGCAACTCAATTCTTGCCTCCTCAAAAGAAAGAATTCAACTGAGGGGCATAAGGCAGAAGAGACTGAGGTGCGTTTCAGAGGAGTGGGAGTTTATTTAAAAAGGCTTTTAGAACAGTAAAGAAGGAACACTTTGAAAGAGACCCAAGCGGGTGACTTGAAGAAGTGCTTTTTATCCTTGATTCTATGACTTTATAGGCTCACCTCTTTCCTATGATTCTTCTCTTAAGGTAGGCTGCCGCATGCAGTGCTCTCCTTACCCTTGGGAATTGAGCGTGTGCAGTGTGTTTAGGAAGTTGTACGCATGTTCATCCCTTTTCTGGTGGGGCTTCCCAGGAAGGTCATACTTTACCATTTTGTCTCTTAATGCACATGCCTAGGAAGTTGCTTCTCCCTGGCATCTGCATTCAGTTAATACTTTAAAGTTAACAACTGTGGATCATCAAGAGATTGACTCTCCGTGGCACTATCTGCTGAGTTATCATTTTTAGAGAGGCAGTGTGATGACTGTTGAACCATCACATGACATTTCTAGTAGGTAGGGGGAAAAGAGCCTTCTGCCCCGCTCATGCCTATCTAACTACCTGTAACAAGTTCAATTGAAAAATCAAAACTTTCTTCTTGAGTGACCAAAATTCCTCCCACTAGGCTTTTTTGGTCATTCAAAAAGAAAATCAAAATTATGGGGAAATGTATTTCTAAAGGAGTGATTCACCTTTAAAAACTCCAGCTGGGACGCCGAGCCAGCGCCTGGGCCTGGAACAGGGCCGTAGTCCCCCCAGCTTCGCCCACCACCTCTCTACCATGGACCCCCGCAAAGTGAACGAGCTTCGGGCCTTTGTGAAAATGTGTAAGCAGGACCCGAGCGTTCTGCACACCGAGGAAATGCGCTTCCTGAGAGAGTGGGTGGAGAGCATGGGGGGTAAAGTACCACCTGCTACTCAGAAAGCTAAATCAGAAGAAAATACCAAGGAAGAAAAACCTGATAGTAAGAAGGTGGAGGAAGACTTAAAGGCAGACGAACCATCAAGTGAGGAAAGTGATCTAGAAATTGATAAAGAAGGTGTGATTGAACCAGACACTGATTCTCCTCAAGAAATGGGAGATGAAAATGCAGAGATAACAGAGGAGATGATGGATCAGGCAAATGATAAAAAAGTGGCTGCTATTGAAGCTCTTAATGATGGTGAACTCCAGAAAGCCATTGACTTATTCACAGATGCCATCAAGCTGAATCCTCGCTTGGCCATTTTGTATGCCAAGAGGGCCAGTGTCTTCGTCAAATTACAGAAGCCAAATGCTGCTATCCGAGACTGTGACAGAGCCATTGAGATAAATCCTGATTCAGCTCAGCCTTACAAGTGGCGAGGGAAAGCACACAGACTTCTAGGCCACTGGGAAGAAGCAGCCCATGATCTTGCCCTTGCCTGTAAATTGGATTATGATGAAGATGCTAGTGCAATGCTGAAAGAAGTTCAACCTAGGGCACAGAAAATTGCGGAACATCGGAGAAAGTATGAGCGAAAACGTGAAGAGCGAGAGATCAAAGAAAGAATAGAACGAGTTAAAAAGGCTCGAGAAGAGCATGAGAGAGCCCAGAGGGAGGAAGAAGCCAGACGACAGTCAGGAGCTCAGTATGGCTCTTTTCCAGGTGGCTTTCCTGGGGGAATGCCTGGTAGTTTTCCCGGAGGAATGTCTGGAATGGGAGGGGCCATGCCTGGAATGGCTGGAATGCCTGGACTCAATGAAATTCTTAGTGATCCAGAGGTTCTTGCAGCCATGCAGGATCCAAAAGTTATGGTGGCCTTCCAGGATGTGGCTCAGAACCCAGCAAATATGTCAAAATACCAGAGCAACCCAAAGGTTATGAATCTCATCAGTAAATTGTCAGCCAAATTTGGAGGTCAAGCGTAATGCCCTTCTGATAAATAAAGCCCTTGCTGAAGGAAAAGCAACCTAGATCACCTTATGGATGTCGCAATAATACAAACCAGTGTACCTCTGACCTTCTCATCAAGAGAGCTGGGGTGCTTTGAAGATAATCCCTACCCCTCTCCCCCAAATTCAGCTGAAGCATTTTACAGTGGTTTGCCATTAGGGTATTCATTCAGATAATGTTTTCCTACTAGGAATTACAAACTTTAAACACTTTTTAAATATTCAAAATATTTAAAACAAATTTAAAGGGTCTGTTAATTCTTATATTTTTCTTTACTAATCATTTTGGATTTTTTTTCTTTGAATTGGGCAGGGAAGATATGTATGGAAGATTATTGCTCTAATTTGAGTGAAATAAAAGTTACTAGTGCGAGGCAAACATAAAAAAAAAACAAAAAAAAAAAACTCCAGCTGGATTCACAGACAGCAGTGGCTCTTCATGTATATATTTAGAAAAAACTCTCCTGCATAACTCATGGAGAACCCAAGTTACAATGGCCAAAATAGGGTACCTTTGAAATGCCTAAACTGATTTGTTGGTATGTTCAGGAAGAAAAAGCTGGCTAAAATAAAACAGAATAACCAAGAGAGCTATTTTCAATGTACTTAGAAGCTTCTAACAAGAAGGTTCTAAATAAGTAATTTTTTTGCAAGAAGATAACAAAAGATTATTAATATTTTGTCAGTTGGTTTTTTCAGCATAAACTTCAGAGGGTAAGAGAATGCATCTCTTGGCTGCTACAGCTTGGCACTGTGAGCAAGATGCCAAAGCTGCTCTGCTTGAATTCATAGTGAATAAAACCCAGAACCGGAGAAGCCAGCAGAAAGGGTAAGAATTTCTCAGTAGTCAGGTTTCCAGTCTCTCTGTGGAATCTAATCAAAGGAAAAATCACTGTTCATCTCTTTTTCCTTGCAAAATTTCCTATTAATATGAAAAAAGGACTTGTGTGACTCATCTTGGATGTAGTGACTCTGGTGTACTTTCTTGGTGAGAATGAGATATTGAGTTGCTATTGGACTAAATACACCACTAGAAATTCTAATATCAGTGACCAAGAAATGGATCCTTTACATTAGAATGACTCCTAAATTAAGACAAGATTTTAGACATCTCATTCTAAACAATCCCCTTATTTGTATTTAGGGAAGATCAAATTAAAAGAAAGACATAATAGTGTCATGGCTAGCCTCAGAAATTCTCTTGACAAAATTAAAGAGCAAAAATCTAATCTAAAAAAGTTATAAAGTCCTTTAAAAGTTCAAGCTGCCTACTTTGGACCCCTGTTGAGTTTACACACCACCCTGTGGCACAGTGGCAAAGATGTTGTGTTTTTACGACTTCAGCCCAGGTTTGATTCCTGGTCAGGGGATCAGTGCCACTTGTCTTACATTATTTGTATGACTCTTTACCCTTTGGGGGATGAACTCAGGAAATCTGTGACAGGTCTCAGTTAATTCAGAAAGTTTATTTTGCCAAGGTTGAAGATGTGCCCGTGACATAGTCTGAGGAAGTCCTGACAACATGTGCCCAAGGTGATCGGGGCACAGCTTGTGGCTTTTTTTTTTTTCCTTTTGTTGAGATGGAGTCTTACTCTGTCACCCAGGCTGGAGTGCAGTGGTGTGGTTTGGGCTCACTGCAACCTCTGCCTCCTGGGTTCAAGCAATTCTCCTGCCTCAGCCTCCCAAGTAGCTGAGATTACAGGCTTGTGCCACCATGCCCAGCTAATTTTTGTATTTTTAGTAGAAACAGGGTTTCACCATGTTGGCCAGGCTGGTCTTAAACTCCTGACCTCAAATGATCTGACTGCCTCAACCTCCCAAAGTGTTGGGATTACAGGTGTAAGCCACCATGCCCAGCCACAGCTTGCTTTTTTATACATTTTAAAGAGACATGAGGTGTTAATATATGTAAGAAGTACATTATTTGTGTCCAGAAAGTTGGGGACAACTCAGAGCAAGTCCCCCACACCAGAGGCTTCCAGGTCACAGGTAGGTGAGAGACAAATGGTTTCATTCTTTTGAGTTTCTGATACGTCTCCCAAAGGAGCCCATCGGAATATGCATCTATCTCTGCAAGCAGAGGGATGACTTTGAATAGAATGGGAGGCAGATTTGCCCTGAGTGGTTTCCAGCTTGAAGAGGACCAAGATATTTTCCTTTCACATTTCTCCCCTTTTCTTTTTTTAACATCTTTTGGAGAAAGTATTTTACAAGCAAATGAGTCTCTGGTCTCAGGTTTCATCTGGTCACTCATGGGTAGGGTGGTTTATTACTAGAGGGGTAGGTCTTAAAAGCTCATTTTTAGCATGTTGAAGTCTCCTGTCCTATGAAGAGAAAATGGGAGAGGAAGTGAGAAAAGCAACATCAAACAAAAGAACAATTCTGGAAAAATAATATAGGCCACATTACTCTGAAAGTCTATACATTAGTACGCAGGTATGAAAGTGGCTTATGTATGTAAATGAATTGCTGTTATTTTCTTCTGAAGTTTAAGTTGTCTGGCTTCAGTTCGCAGGGCTTTAAGAAAGCATAGCTTAGTTTTAGTCCAAATTAAGAAAACCTGGGAAAAAAAAAGAAGCAAAAAAATTGATAACATTATTTTGAAGACTTGTAGCCAAGAAAAATTAGAATTCAGCTGGGCACAGTGGCTCACGCCTGTAATCCCAGCACTTCAGGAGGCCGAGGTGGGCGGATCATGAGGTCAGGAGATTGAGACCATCCTCGCTAACACAGTGAAACCTCGTCTCTACTAAAAATACAAAAAATTAGCCAGGTGTGGTGGCGTGGGCCTGTAGTCCCAGCTACTCGGGATGCTGAGACAGGAGAATGGCGTGAACCCAGGAGGCAGAGCTTGCAGTGAGCTGAGATTGTGCCACTGCACTCCAGCCTGGGCAACAGAGTGAGACTCCATCTCAGAAAAAAGAAAGAAAGAAAGAAAAATTAGAATTCAGTTCTAGAAAATAAAAAATTCAGTTATGTAGAAAATAAAAAAAATTGAAAAAACATTAGGCAAAACTAGAATCTAAGAACAGGTATCCTACAGTTTTGAAACACAATTTTTCTCTCTCCAATTTCCTATTTGTACTAAAGATAAATCATGGTAGGACTGGTTTGCTTTACTAGGCCTAATTATTTGTATACAGTACATCAAGAATAATATTTTTTTATATAGGCTTTTAAATTGGCTTTGATGGAACTTCTTCTACAGGAGGAATCTCAGATAAGACTTTTTAAAGCTGAGCCAGCCACAGATTTGTGTCATCAAATATGTACGAGTTGGGTGAATTTTCTCTCCTCTTGAGGTCCTAAGATAATCCTGGGGCTTCCGGGCCTGTCAGAAAGTGATATTCTTTACTAACACAGGTTAGAAATCCTTGGCCGGGTGCGGTGGCTCATGCCTGTAATCCCAGCACTTTGGGAGGCCGAGGTGGGTGGATCACGAGGTGAGGAGATCGAGACCTTCCTGGCTAACATGGTGAAACCCCATCTCTACTAAAAATACAAAAAAAAATTAGCCGGGTGTTGTGGTGGGTGCCTGTAGTCCCAGCTACTTGGGAGGCTGAGGCAGGAGAATGGCCTGAACCCGGGAGGCAGAGCTTGCAGTGAGCCGAGATCTTGCCACTGCACTCCAGCCTGGGCAACAGAGCGAGACTCCGTCTCAAAAAACAAACAAACAAACAAAAATCCTGTACAGGGACTGTGTACACAAAATATTGTGTCAAGAATCGGTGGGTTCTTGGTCTCACTGACTTCAAAAATGAAGCTGCGGACCCTCGCAGTGAGTGTTACATTTCTTAAAGATGGTGCATCCAGAGTTTCTTCCTTCAGATGTTCAGATGTGTCTGGAGCTTCTTCCTTATGGTGGGTTCATGGTCTCGCTGTCAGGAGTGAAGCTGCAGACCTTCGCAGTGAGTGTTACAGCTCATAACACAGCGTGGACCCAAAGAGTGAGCAGCAGCAAGATTTATTACAAACAGCAAAAGAACAAAGCTTCCACAGTGTGGAAAGGGACCCAAGCAGGTTGCCACTGCTGGCTCCAGGAGCCTGCTTTTTTCCCCTTATCTGGTCCCACCCACATCCTGCTGATTGGTCCATTTTACAGAGAGTTGATTGGTCCACTTTACAGAGAGCTGATTGGTCCGTTTTGACAGAGTGCTGATTGGTGGGCTTACAATCCTTGAGCTAGACACAGAGTCACACAGTGCTAGTTAGCTAGATACAGAGTTAGCTAGATACAGAGTACCAATTGGTGTATTTACAAACCTTGAGCTAGACACAGAGTACTGATCAGTGTATTTACAAACCCTGAGCTAGACACAGAGTGCTGATTGGTGCGTTTACAATCCTTGAGCTAGACATAGAGTCACAGAGTGCTAGTCCTCCAAGTCTCCACTAGGTTAGCTAGATACAGAGTACTGACTGGTGTATCTACAAACCCTGAGCTAGACACAGAGTGCTGATTGGTGCACATATGATCTCCTGGCTAGATATAAAAGTTTTCCAAGTCCCCATCCAGTTCAGGAGCCCAGCTGGCTTCACCCAGTGGATCCTGCAACAGGGCTGCAGGCGGAGCTGCCCGCGAGTCCCAAGCCACGCCTGCACTCCTCAGCCCTTTGGCTGTCAATGGGACTGGGTGCCACGGAGCATGGGGCAGCGCCCGTGGGGGAGGTTCAGGATGCGCAGGAGCCCACTGCAGGGGGAGGAGCTCAGACATGGCGGGCTGCAGGTCCCAAGCCCTGCCCCACAGGGAAGCAGCTAAGGCCCAGGAAGAATTTGAGTGCGGTGCTGGTAGGCTGGCACTGCTGCGGGACCCGGCCCAACCTCCGCAGCTGCTGGCTTGGGTGCTAAGCCCCTCACTGCCCTGGGTCAGCGGTGCTGGCCAGCCACTCTGTGTGCAGGGCCCGCTGAGTCCGCGCCCACGCCCGTGCCCGCTGGAACTCACACTGGCCCATGAGTGCAGTCCCTGTTCCCACCCACGCCTCTCCTTCCACACCTCCCGGCAAGCAGAGGGAGGAGGCTCTGGCCTCAGCCAGCCCAGAGAGGGGCTCCCACGGTGCCGTGGCAGGCTGAAGGGCTCCTCAAGCACCGCCAGAGTGGACTCCGAGGCCAAGGAGGCACTGAGAGTGAGGGCTGCTAGCACATTGTCACCTCTCAATATGAGGCCAGTTTTTCCAGGGGCTTTATTGGCTCCATAAGTCAAGTTTGATTCCTTAAAGGAAAGCACACCATTCCAGTAAAAGCCTTGGTAAAATAACCAGTTTCTCCAATTGTGTCCTGTTAAAATGAAACAGATTCTTACTATACTTATGCAAATAACTGTATTGCCATAAGTTAAAAATACTCACAAATCATTTCCAAATTCTAGAGAAATCAGGTAGAGAGAAAGAAATATGCTCCAAATTTTGTTCATAGGAGTATACTGAATTGTTAAAAGATGTCAATAGCTGAAAAGAAAAGTTTCAAGACACTGAAAAACAAAACAAAGGGTCAGCAAATATTTTAAGCAAGAAGTCAAGAAGATTAGTTCAGTCCATGCAGTTAATTCCTGTTCTGCTTGATATTCATGAACATTTTAGCACTCCATGAGTCCTGAAAGTTTTTCCTCTATTCTGATGTTACAGTCTCCAAAGTTATCAGAAACTTGCATTCAAGAGCACCTGTTAGAGTTTTATATTTGATTATAAAACCATCTTCTAAAGAGGACCAAAACAAGACAACAATTGTCTACAGATGACAAAAGTTTTAGGGCAGCCATAGTCAAAGACACAATTGATGAGGAAATTTGTTACCTCTGTGGCACCCAATAATTTTAACATAACAATTATTATAATTACTGATAATGTACTCTAAGTTATATCAGAATTATAGGAGTTTCCCATAATTTTGGGACAGATACCAATAACATATTTATACAAATAAAGCCCAAAGAAAACCCAACACCATTTCATATTTGACAATGCTTCCTGTATAATTTTTGTACCAAATAAATCAAACTATGCTATTTTTTGGACTTTAGGGAACCCAATATGTTAAAGGACTAATTAGGTCAGAAAAAGACATAATTTATAAGTTGATGTTGGAAATTTTGTCAAATATCAAAGGTTTTAAACACTTGATATCACAAGACAGGACCACAGGTCTTTGTAAAATAAGTCATTTATTTAACCAAAGTGATAACTCAAAGTTTTTTTTTTAAAGGTGAAAACCTTTATTCTTTGAGAGAGACTTAATTTTCCAAATAAGCCTTAATAATAATAGCTACAAGCCAGTTAAATTTGTTTTTCAAAATTTTGTAAACAATCTATAAAATTTTAATCTTGACCGAGCACAATGGGTTACGTCTGTAATCCCAGCACTTTGGGAGGGTGAGGCAGGTGGATCACAAGGTCAGGAGATCGAGACCATCCTGGCTAACACAGTGAAACCTCATCTCTACTAAGAATGCAAAAAATTACCTGGGCATGGTCACGGGCACCTGTAGTCCCAGCTGCTTGGGAGGCTGAGGCAGGAGAATGGTGTGAACCCAGGAGGCAGAGCTTGCAGTGAGCCAAGATCACACCACTGCACTCCAGCCTGGGCAACAGAGTGAGACTCCATCTCAAAAAAAAATTTATTCTTGAACATAAGATATAGCTTCCATAAGCCTTTTAAAATTATTATTATTATTATTATTATTTTGAGACAGAGTCTCGCTCTGTTGCCCAGGCTGTAGTGCAGTGGCGTGATCATGGCTCACTGCAACCTCCACTTCCCACGTTCAAGCGATTCTCCTGCCTCAGCCTCCTGAGTAGCTGGGATTATAGAAGCATGCCACTATGCCTGGCTTATTTTTTTATTTCTAGTGGAGACAGGTTTTTACCATGTTGGTCAGGCTGGTCTCAAACTCCTGACCTCATGATCCACTCTCCTTGTCCTCCCAAAGTGCTGGGATTACAGGCATGAGCCACCATGCCCGGCCCCATAAGCCTTTTGTAATGTTTATTAAGGAGTTGGTTAGTGCTTCAAAAAAACCTTGTTAATCCCACACAGGGGCCCATATGCTGGTCTTGTATCAGTGTATCTTTGAAATTAATAATTAATTTATAGAGAAACTGAACTTTTTTATCTTTTAAAATTGACCCTTACAGTCTTATATGCCCACCTCTTCTGTAATAGTCCCTGGGCCTCAAGGAGTTCAATAGCTTTAATTTATTGCCCTGTGTCTCAGGAATGCAGTTTCTTTTTATTGGCATCTTCTATGCGGCCTGAAATGAGGCTTTGATTGGTGTCAATGTTTAAGATTTAGCAGGACTTGATGTCCCTTTTAGACCTAGGAATCAAAGCCCTGTAACTTAATGTCACAAGGACTTTAAAAGCACATACAGGAAGATACATAGATGTAATAACCTTTATTAAAAAATATTTTTCTCTCAATTCTTTTCCTAAGGAAACCAAAACTTAAATATGACAATTTCATCATATCAAAGTTCTTTTTTTATTTTTTTTTGAGATGGAGTCTCACTCTGTCACCCAAGCTGGAGTGCAGTGACTCGATCTCGGCTCACTGCAAGCTCTGCCTCCTGGGTTCATGCCATTCTCCTGCCTCAGCCTCCCAAGTAGCTGGGACTACAGGTGCCCACCACCACACCTGGCTAATTTTGTTTTTGTATTTTTAGTAGAGACGGGGTTTCACTGTGTTAGCCAGGATGGTCTTGGTCTCCTGACCTTGTGATCCACCTGCCTCGGCCTCCCAAAGTGCTGGGATTACAGGAGTGAGCCACCACGCCTGGCACCAAAGTTTTTTTTTTTTAAACATAAATCCTCTTACTGTGACTTGCACCAACTGTTCATGACATGCTTGGACTTTCTGGTTTGTCTGAACATTCCTCCTTCTTAAACAACCAGTCATTTTATTTTAGGACTAAATTTACCATACAAGATTGTTTTTCATATAAAATTATTTCTCTTAAAGCTTTCTTACCACAAAATAGTTCTTTATTTTTATAACTTTCTTTATATTTCTTTTTTTTTTTTTGGTTCCTTTTGCTTTATACATAACCTTTAAATAAGCTTTGAATGAGACAAAACTTGTTCACATTTTTTTTAAAAGACACACTTTTTTTTTTGCAACAATGTTTTCCTACAGTATATATTTATTGAGAAATACCCAAATAATGAAATATCTGTTATTTAATTCAGTATAGCTTTATATTCCAAATTATGACTGGTTTGGCTACAAGTATTTATCCCATTACATTTACATAATTACTTAATTTTAATTGTTTATGTAGATTATTTATGAAAACTGTGATGGTCATGATTCAAAGTTATGAAACCACCATTGCAAAATTATAACTGAGACAGTGAAAAAAGATTTGACCTAACTGACTCTATCTTGCTCTTAACCTTCAAGCTTTCCTTGTTCATTCTTGGGCATCGGCTGAACTAACTTTGGGAGGAACTTAGTTTATAGCTTTGAAACAAAGATGGTAACAGTCCTTTCCCAAAACAAACCTCCTTGTTGCCTGTGGACTAGATTGCCTAAAGCCACAAGATTGGAAGTTATGGTAATCTTACTAAATTTAAGATGCAGCTATATTCATTAAACCTATACTGATGTCTTATTTATTAAAAATTACACAACCAATCAAGATCATCCTGGTTAACACAGTGAAAACCCATCTCTACTAAAAATACAAAAAATTAGCCAGGTGTGGTGGTGGGCACCTGTAGTCCCAGCTACTTGGGAGGCTGAGGCAGAATTGCTTGAACCCAGGAGGCAGAAGTTGCAGTGAGCCAAGATCACACCACTGCACTCCAGCCTGGGCAACAGAGTGAGACTCCATCTCAAAAAAAAAAAAAAAAAAAAGACATTACACAAGCAAAGATCATTCTCTTTTGGGCCAGGTTTATAGTTTTGTAACCCCTATGCCACATTTTTGACACCTTACAGTATTTCGCTGGGATAAGTATGAAACTGCTTGATTAATAAATGCAAACAAAAATGTATGCTGGCAATTCTTAAGACATTTCTTTTTTTTTTTTTTTTTTTTTGAGACGGAGTCTGGCTCTGTCGCCAAGGCTGGAGTGCAGTGGCTGGATCTCAGCTCACTGCAAGCTCCGCCTCTCGGGTTTACACCATTCTTCTGCCTCAGCCTCCAGAGTAGCTGGGACCACAGGTGCCCGCCACCTGGCCCGGCTAGTTTTTTGTATTTTTTAGTAGAGACGGGGTTTCACCATGTTAGCCAGGATAGTCTCAATCTCCTGACCTAGTGATCTGCCGGTCTCAGCCTCCTAAAGTGCTGGGATTACAGGCTTGAGCCACCGTGCCCGGCCAAGACATTTCTAATATTACTTTACCAATAATTTTACAGCTAGCTTATTTATTAAATATTTTAATTAAGTTATATGAACTTGTATAACGTTTTCTTTCTTAGTATCTGATTTAAGTGCTTTTATTTTTTGTAAGCCAATTAGAACTCTTTTATATATTTTTAGTAGTGAAACATTGTGTACACAACACATAAATACATAGGTTAGGTATGTTAATGTTTTTATAGATTCATAAAAACCTTTTTTTCCTATATTAGACTTTTAGATTCTTGATAACCTGTTTTACAACCCTGGGCAATTGTCAGCTAAATAGCCTTAAATATGCATATTAAAGGAAGCAACTCAGGTGAAAGTCAAATAGCAACATTTACTTTATAAAATACAAAGAGAAAAAGGTTGGATTATAGGAATTATAAAGTCCTTTAAAATATATACAAACACACACACAAAAATCCTATAGCTTTTACTTCAGAACTTTTAGCCATGAGATAAATACAAATTTACCGGCTTGCAAAAAAATAAAAAACTTGTTGGATCTAAACAGTGGTTTTTATCTTAATAGAAAAATAACAGCAGATTTAGAGCGGCAGAAAAGAAGAAATAGAGAAAAGGGGAACTTACGAACGCTCTAGTTTGCAGGTCTACTTTAGGGCTATTTTTCCTTAATGTAAATGTGCACAAAGACCATATTATTTCCATAAACTTTGGCAAGCAGAGGTGCCATTAAATCTACAGAGTGCTCAAAAGGAGGTCCTTCTCCTTGTTTTTTCCTCACTTGTTTCTTGCTTTTTTTCTTAAAAGGAGGAACTGAGCTGTGGTCAAGGTTTCTGTGTGGTGGATTGACATGTGCTGCTTGTGGGCAGGACTCTACACTGTGTCACCACTGAGTTGTTTCCACCCTTTTATGTGCCTCAGTTTCTCTCTCCAAAGGTCTGTGACCTCAGAGAGGGCTCAAAATGCCAAGTGATCAGCCTTCATATGTGTTTCCTGGATGAGTCATTTTTAAAATTAAGTTTTTGGAGGGATTTCCCTGCAGGGCCACTGCATGTCATGGGGGATCAACCCCTCAGACACTCCCATGAGGCCCAGGGGTGCCTTTTGGCTGGGAGGGGCAAAAATGCCCTTCCTTTTCACAGCTGAGAAAACTCAGTTTCATTAACATATGGCAACAACAATTCAGTTCCTCATGCAAAGTTACACAGAAAAACCAAATTAAGATTAAATTTGGGAGAAAAAGCAATAGATGACCCTTTAGAACACATCTCTGAACTAGAATTAGGATCCTTAAACAACTTCAGAAGGGAACAAACAACAAAGAAACCCAACAATTGATCACTGAGTGCTCTAATCGTAAGGAGAAATTAAGACTAGCTGGTTGTTATCTTAACTTTGGCCAAGACAAACCCCAATTCAGTTACTTACCTAGGGATGGGTCTCAGGCTGAAGACTACTCTCTACCATCCGAGAAGCAGAAAAAACAAACTCATCTTCCCTGTTGGAAGTGAGCTCAAACTCCACAAAGGAGTTACCTGCCTTTCATCATTATGGAAGCAGGAAAAACTTGCCTTACTTGTGTTGGAAGCAAGTAAACCTCCAAGGAAAAGAGGAGTTGTACAGCAAAATACACTTTAGATCCTGACCAAATTTTGGGAGATCAGGGCTTCTCTGGAGGGGGTGCTCTCAGACTTCAGCAAACTGTCTTTTTGGTTTGAGCCATAATGTTAGCTCATGCTGGTACCAAGCACCAATAGGAGATTTGTCAAAAGTCAGGGGCATCTCCATTCACAATCCCCCCGTGGCTACCAAAATGTGAACCCTGAAAATCTGAGACATGTCTCAGTTATTTTAGAAAGTTTATTTTGCTAAGGTTGAGGATGAGCCCATGACATAGTCTTGAAGTCTTAACAACATGTGCCCAAGGTGGTCAGGGCAAAGCTTGGTTTTATACATTTTAGGGAGACATGGGACATCAATGTATGTAAGAAGTATATTAGTTCCCTCCCAAAGGTAGGGAGGGTTCAAAGCAAGGAACCCCCAATGCTGGGGGCTTCCAGGTCACAGGTAGGTGACAGACAAATGGTTGCATTCTTTTGAGTTTCTGATAAGTCTTTCCAAAGGAGCTAATCAGAATATGCATCTACCTCTGTGAGCAGAAGGATGACTTTGAATAGAATGGGAGGCCGATTTGTCCTGAAGAGTTCCCAGTTTGAAGGGGCCCAAGATATTTTCCTTTCACAGGGGGTACCCATTTGTTGATTCTCCTTTCTTCTGTGGACATCTTGTGATTTCCTCTCTTTCCATCTATGGGACACGCCAGTCTTTTTGGTCTTCAGGTGTAAGCACTCAGCTGGGAAACTGAGATCCTAGAAAACACAGCTGGACAGAAATACAGGTCATTGCATTTGTAGCTAGTGAGACTTTTCTTTCTTCTAGCTGCCTCTGGTTTGATTGTGGATCTTGAGAGGATTGCTTTTCACCTCTTTGGAGATTTCTAGTTCAACCTTCCTTGGTTAAGTCACAACATTAGGTAAGGTTTATTGGTTTTGATGAGTTACTAGAAAAGTTACCTTTAAAAAAAAAAAGCTGGTTACAGTGTTTATAAAAGATAATTTCACAAGTAAAGTAGGCTAGCTGCTTTTTCAGAGTCATATATCCTGAGTCAAGGCATAGGGCACGCTTTTGTTGCCTTATTCATTAAGGGGATCCACCCTGAAGTCAACAATCTAATCAAGAAACAGGTTAAGTTGAAAAGACCATCTCTCTAACCATACTGGTCTCCAAAACATGACTGCTGGAGTTTACCTAGTTATTTTGAAACTCTTTGTAAAATAAATTTACATCTATAAAGAAAATTTCTATTTGTAAAGGCATCTTTCTCCTGCATTCAAACCACTAGAAACTTTTAAGATAGAAAAGACATTTGCTTAATATTTACATAGCAAGCCTTACCTATGTTTAAGATACTTTCCCTGTCAATCTTGTTTTGACAGAGCCTTTACCTGTGTTGTTCTTGTCTCACGAATAACACTGCTTAGATTTAGGTTGTGTGCCTTTGGGATGTAAATTTTCACTTAAGGAACCATCCTATTAGAAGTGCAAATTTAGGATTGCCTAGCTAACAATTGTTTAGGGCTTGGCAGTTTAAATTGGGGAGAGAAATCATTTGAAAACGGGAAAATGAGAAACCTAATAAAGCTATAAAATCTCCTGTCTGTGAGTCTGTATGTCTATATGTGTCATGTGTATGTTATATTTTACCACCAAAATATATGAAAGAACTCTAATTAATTGGCTTAAAGAAAAAGTAGGTGCTTAAACTAAACATCTTATCAGAAAAATAGAAAGTAACTCAAATGCCTCTTAGTATACATGACTTGAGTATGTTTTTGGTAAATAAGATGTTTTGTTTTCTACAGTCAATTTTTTTGGGGGCTATTTATAGCTTATGAAAATTGAATAAAGCATATTTTTGTGAGCAAAATTGAAACATTTATATTTCTCTTTATCTGGTTTTTCCAGAATTTGGAAACTATCTAAGTATTTTTAATTTATAACGACGTAGTTATTTGCCTAAGTTCATCAATAATGTTTTCTTTTATAAGAGGACACATTGGAGACACTGATAATTTTACCAAAGCTTGGACTGGAAAGGCATATTTTCAGATATGACTAGATTGCTTTAAGGAGTGGAGGTTGGTTTTACCAAACTGATAAAAGGGCCCTTGGAAAGACTGGCCCAATACTTTGTCTGTACATTTTCCTTACAAAGTTTGTGACCTTATGGTAAGTAAAAATGCCACCTTCTGACAGGTCCATGAACCTCAGAATACTTCGGGACATTGAGAAGAGTTTACCCAATTCATACAGGCATTGCAGGCACAGTCCGATGGTGAATCCTTGGCTTGGCCTTCTAGCCCCAAGAGGCTTTTAAAAGTCTAATCTGATATTCCTTATGAAAAAGTACCAGCAAAGCCAACTTACGAGAACCTTTATGGCGGATCACTATTCTTGCTGTACTTTATGCAAATAATAAGACAAGTATAGTAAGACTATAAAACTTATTTTACAAATAACTTGGTACTACTAAAATTTATCTTTGGTAGAAACGGAGAACTTGGGAGAGCAAAATTATGTTTCAGAAGAAAATTGTAGAACACCTGTTTTGAGATTCTAGCCCTAATCATTATTTTTGTAGAGATGGGGTCTCACTATATTGCTAAGACTGGTTATGAACTCCTGGTCTCAAGCAGTCCTTTCACCTTGGCCTCTCAATATAGTGGGGTTATAGGCATGAACCACCACACCAAGCCTGCCACTTCTTTTCCTTTCTTTCTTTCTTCCTTCCTTCCTTCCTCTCTCTTTCTTTCTTTCTCTTTCTTTCTTTCTTTCTTTTTCTTTCTTTCTTTCTTTCTTTCTTTCTTTCTTTCTTTCTTTCTTTCTTTCTTTCTTTCTTTCTTTCTTTCTTTCTGTCTCTCTCTCTCTCTCTCTCTCTCTCTCTCTTCCTGTCTCTCTGTCTCTCTGTCTCTCTTTCTTTCTTTCTTTCGGAGACGGAGTCTCACTGTGTCGCCAGGCTGGAGTGCAGTGGTACAATCTCTGCTCACTGCAACCTCAGTCTCCTGGGTTCAAGCTATTCTGCCTCAGCCTCACAAGTAGCTGGGACTATAGGCATGCGCCATCACGCCCAGCTAATTTTTGTATTTTTAGTAAAGATGGGGTTTCACCATGTTGGCTAGAATGGTCTCAATCTCTTGACTTTATGATCTGCCCACCTAGCCTCCCAAAGTGCTGGGATTACATGTGTGATTCACTGCGCCTGGCCGCCTGCCACTTCTTTAAAAAAAATCCAGTTGTAAGGACTACTAATCAGAATGTAAATTAAGGGCAACTTGAATCTATGCTCCTGGGTGACCATCTTTAATCCTTTTTGTGAGACAACGTCTTACTCTGTCACGCAGGCTGGAGTGCAGTGGTATGACCTGCCTCCCAGGCTTAAGTGATCCTCCCACCTCAGTCTTCCAAATGTCTCTGGCCACAGGCCTGAGCCACTATGCCAGGATAATTATTGTATTCTCTGTTGAGACAGGGTCTTGCTATGTTGCCCAGACTGGTTTTGAACTCCTGAGCTCAGGAAATCCACTCACCTTGGCCTTTCAAAGTGCTGGGATTATACGCATGAGGTACCATGCTTGGCTGATCCTTAATCTTTATACTTGAATAAGTTCTCTTTTAACTAGACTCTGAACTTTTTGATTATTTCAGTTTGACCCTATACTCTGATGTATGTAATAAAGGGTTTGAAGTTATTTGTTTGAAAGATGTATCTTACTATGTAAGGCTTCACTGCAAGTAGTAGTATATTAGTGAATACATGTATGTGTAAAGTAAAGATTTTATAGACACATTTAATAAATCTAACAATATTACTTATTAGCTGTATTGTTAACAGTGTTAATTCACTCATTGTAAATGGTTACCAAGTTATAATATCTGTAGTGATATCCAAAACATACTTCAAAGATATTTTGTAGCATGAGGCTTACAGGCTTTGTAACCACCATTTTCAGCAAACTAACACAAGAACAGAAAACCAAACACTGCATGCTCTCACTCATAAGTGGGAGTTGAACAATGAGAACACATAGACCCAGGGAGGGGAACACCACACACCAGGGCTGTCGATGGGTGGGGGCCAAGGCGAGGGATAGCATTAGGAGAAACACCTAATGTAGATGACAGGTTGATGGGTGCAGCAAACCACCATGGCACGTGTATACCTATGTAACAAACCTGCACGTTCTGCACATGTATCCCAGAACTTAAAGTATAATAATAATAAAAAAGTGTTACTTCAATGAATCAATGTAATATATGAAGTGTGACTACACCTATGTTTAAAAGATAATTTTAAGAATGTTACTTATGAGTTGCATTAATAAATAGTATTAATTCAATCAATAAAAGTGTTTACCAATGTCTAAAGTATGTATGTGTTTAAACATACTTCCTTAATAAAAACTTTTTCTTATATATGTTACTTCTTTGTTGTGAAGAGGGTTATGTCAGTTATGCATATTATGTATGAAGTGTTTGTAGATACATTTAAAATGATTCTAATAATTTTCTTAAAACTGATGCTAACAATGTGAATTCAGTGAGTATAAGTGGCAAGCAGACCATAATATATGTAATAAAGTGTTTAAAGATACTCCTTTAAAATATTTTTAAAAACCATCTGCCCGCCTCGACTTCCCAAAGTGCTGGGATGATAGGCGTGAGCCACCACCTCCAGCCTATTTCTTTTTAAGAGTATTCATTGTTGCATACATAAATGCTACTGATTTTTATATGTTGATTTTGTATCCCTAACTTTACTGATTCATTTGTCAGTTCTAACCAATTTTTTTGTAGAATATTTAGGGTTTTCTAAATACAAGATCATGTTGTTTGAGAACGAGGATAATTTGACTTCTTGCTTTCCAATTTACATGCCCTTTATTTCTCTTTCTTTTGCTCGATTGGTCTGATAGGACATCTAATATTATATTGAATAAAAGTGGTGAAAGTGGGTATCCTTGTTTTGTTCCGAAACTTAGAGAAAACAGTTCCAATTCTTTCCAGTTTGCAGTTAGATGTGGGTTTGTCATATTTAGTCTTTTATTTCATTGAAGTACATTTCTTCTCTACACAGTTTGTTGAATGTTTTACTATAAAGTTGGATTTTAATTATACTGTATTTACTGTACACTCTATTTATTTTACTATGAAGTCGAATGCTTTTTAAACATCAATTAAAATAATAATATGGTTTTGGTTTTGGTTCTGTTAATGTGATATATGAGATTTTATTTTTTTTTTTTTTTTTTTTTTTTTTTTTTGAGACGGAGTCTCGCTCTGTCGCCCAGGCTGGAGTGCAGTGGCCGGATCTCAGCTCACTGCAAGCTCCGCCTCCCGGGTTCACGCCATTCTCCTGCCTCAGCCTCCCGAGTAGCTGGGACTACAGGCGCCCGCCACCTCGCCCGGCTAGTTTTTTGTATTTTTTAGTAGAGACGGGGTTTCACCGTGTTAGCCAGGATGGTCTCGATCTCCTGACCTCGTGATCCGCCCGTCTCGGCCTCCCAAAGTGCTGGGATTACAGGCTTGAGCCACCGCGCCCGGCCGAGATTTTATTGATTCATGTATGTTGAATCATGCTTGCATCCTGGGATGAATCCTATTTAATCATGGTGAATGATCTTTTCAATATGGATTGAGTGAGGATTTTCTAGTATTTTGTTGAGCACATTTTTGTCTATGTTCGTTGAAGATATTGTCCTGCCTGTAGTTTGCTATTGTTATATCCTTATCTGGGTTTAGTATCAGGCAAATGCTATCTCACAGAATGTGTTTGGAAGTATTCCCTCCTTTTTAATTTTTTTTTTTTTTTTTTTTTTTTTTTTTTTTTGAGACGGAGTCTTGCTCTGTTGCTCAGGCTGGAGTGCAGTGGTGTGATCTCAGCTCACTGCAAGCTCCAGCCCCTGGGTTCATGCCATTCTCCTGCCTCAGACTCCCAAGTAGCTGGGACTACAGGCCACCACTCCTGGCTAATTTTTTGTATTTTTTTTTTTTTTTAGTAGAGACGGGATTTCACTGTGTTAGCCAGGATGGTCTTGATCTCCTGACCTCATGATCCACCTGCCTCGGCCTCCCCAAGTGCCAGGATTACAGGCGTAAGCCACCGTGCTCGGCCTCTTTTTAATTTTTTTTTTTTAAAGAATTTGAATAGAATTGGTATCAGTTCCTTTTTAAGTGTTTGGTAGAATTCATCATTGAAGCCAGATCCTTGGCTTTTTGCTGATGGGGGACTTGTTATAATGCCTTAAATCTCATTACTCTGACTGGTTTTTTTCATATTTTCTATTTCTTCATGGATCAGTCTTGGTAGGTTGTTTGTGTGCAGGAATTTACGCACTTCTTCCAGGTCTTCCAGTTTGTGGCTATACAGTTGTTCAGAATAGTTTTTAATAATTATTTGCATTTTTGTGATATCAGTTGTTATGTCTCCTTTTTCATTTCTGATTTTATTTCTTTGGGTCTTCTATCCTTTTTTAGTCTAGCTAAAGATTTGTCTCTTTTATCTGTTCAAATCCTCAACTTTTTGTTTGGTTGGTCATTTGTATACCTTCTTAGTCTCAATTTTACTGATTTTTCCTCTCATCTTTATTATTTCTCTGCTTCTACCAAATTTGGATTTAGTTTGTTTTTGCTTTTCTAGTTACTTTAGTATATTGTTATGTTGTTTATATAAAACTTTTCTGTTTTTTTAAATGTAAGCACTTATTGCAATAAACTTCCCTCTCATCACTGCTTTTGTTGTATTCTTCAGTTTTTTTGTATATTGCATTTCTATTTTTGTTTCCAAACATTTTAAAATTTTCTTCTTCTTTACTGAACCACTGAATATTCAGAAGCATGTTCTTTAATTTCCATGTGTTTGTGTAGTTTCCAAGGTTCCTCGTTATTGTTGTCAAGTTTTTTTCTTTTGTGGTTAAAAAAAAAGATACAATTTTGACTTTTTTTGCATTTGTTGAGGATTATTTTGTAGCCTAACATATAGGCCTGGAGAATGTTTCACATGTTGATGAGAATTATATGTACTCTGAAGCTACTGACTGACATGTTCTATAAATGTCAGGCTCATTTGGTCAAGTGTGTAGCTTAACTCCAATTTTGTGGTTGTTGTTGATTTACTGTCAGAATGAGCTGTTCTTTCCTCAGAGTGTTGAAGTACCCTACTATTAATATATTGCAGTTTTCTCTCTGTTTAGATCTATTAATGTTTGCTTTATGTACTCGGGTGCTCTTGAGTATATATTTATAATTGTTATATTTTCTTGCTAGATTGACTCCATTTTTTAGACAGGGAAAAATTTTTTTTTTTTTTTGAGACGGAGTCTCGCTCTGTCGCCCAGCCCAGGCTGGAGTGCAGTGGCGCCATCTCGGCTCACTGCAAGCTCCGCCTCCCGGGTTCACGCCATTCTCCTGCCTCAGCCTCCCGAGTAGCTGGGACTACAGGCGCCCACAACCACGCCCGGCTAATTTTTTGTAATTTTTAGTAGAGACGGGGTTTCACCGTGGTCTCGATCTCCTGACCTTGTGATCCGCCCGCCTCGGCCTCCCAAAGTGCTGGGATTACAGGCGTGAGCCACCGCGCCCGGCCAAAAATTTTTTTTAATTACAAACTCAATTCATTTGGTGTATTTCAAAGGTGCAATACTTTTCTTCATTTATCAGTGAGAGAAGTTAGAAATTAACTTCCCCAAAAAATCAGCAAATGGCAAACAAATGTCCTTGAAAGTCACAATCACATATAGTGTGTCCTAGAAAAGAGAAGGGGCAAGACAAGCTCCACCCACTTTCATGAGTTTCATCCAATACTGGATCTACTGCAGGGTGGGGAGAAAAGGCAGCTTTCAAAAAGCCACATGTTACTAAATGAGGCATTTACTCTACTCCTTCCTAAGAGCACCAGATGAGGAACATGTTTTCTAAACTAGATCTAGGAAGTGGAAGGTGGAATCAATCCATCCTCCTCCCCTTAAGGGCTATCCACTGGTTAATGAATTTAAAAAAACAAGACTAAAAACAAACCCCACACACAATCCTCGAAAAAAAGAGGAGAAAAAAAAAAAACTCAAAACACTAAGATGTCCTAGATTACTCTCCAGAGTGGAACCAGGGAGCAGCTTCAACAATTCGTTAGTCTGTATACCTTGCTTTTAAACAAACAAAAAATTATTTTTTCAAGCTACAAAACAAAAACTAGTACCAATCACTTTTCTGACAATACACAATTACTCAAAGTCACCTAGTCCTGGGAGGGGGAAGGGGCCATACCTATGGCCTTATCTCACGTGAGTGTATGTGGGTAGGTGCAGGGCATTTGCCATTATTGCAAAAATGAACTTTAATTTTTAATCTTTAGTTTGATTTAAACACTGCTTTTAGTATGATGCCAGCACCAGCTGGGCAGAAAGGGCTCTGGAGAGATGTTCATAGCAGCACACACCTGCGGCTCTTCTTTGGTTCTGGAGGCTCCAGGGCAGCCAATATTGCTTTGTCAAACACATTCTTTAGGCCTTTCTGTGTGAGTGCGGAACACTCCACATACCTTACAGCCTTCAGGTCACGGACCAGCTTTTCAGCAGTCTCTGGAGTGACAGGCTTCTGTTTGTTCTTGGAAAGTTTCTCAATAGTAGGGGGGTCATCTCTGAGGCCAATTTGGATCCCAACAAGCAAAAAAGGAGTCTTTGGACAGTGGCGAGTTATCTCAGGCACCCACTTTTCTTTCGCATTTTCAAATGAAGGTGGAGAGACCACTGAAAAACAGACTAGAAATACATCTGTCTGTGGATAACTCAGTAGTAGTAATCTGTCATAATGCTCTTGCTCTGCAGTATCAAAAAGCCCAAGAGTATATGGGTCTCCACCAATCATAACTGACTGCATAATTTTCAAAAACAGTCAGCACATGTTCCGATGGAAATTTGTTTGTTGTGTAGGATATCAGGAGACTTGTTTTACCAACAGCATCATCGTCCACAACAACACACTTAATTGTCTGTATTGCTGAAATAGTTTTGTATCCACCTTAAATACTTAAAATATGATGTTGACCTCAGCTTCTCCACTGGGGTGTTCGAAATTGACCCCTTTATCATTACATAGTGACCTTCTTTATCTTTTTACATTTTACTTGTGGTCTATTTTATATGATATAAGTATTGCCACTCCTGCTCTTTTTTGGTTTCCATTCGCATGGAATTTTTTCTCATCCTGTCGTTTTCAGTTTCTACGTGTCTTTACTGATGAAATGGGTTCATTGTAGGCAGTGTGTATATGAATCTTGTTTCTTTATTCATTCATCCACTCAGTGTCTTTCAATTGAAGAAATGAGTTCATTCTTTTGATAAATAAGTACTGATAAATAAGTACTATTGTCATTTTGTGACTTGTATCTTTGTTGTTTTGTAACTCCTCTCTTTCTCACTGTCTCTTCTTTGTGGTTAACTTTCTATGGTACTGTGTTTTAATTTGTTGCTTTTTATTTTCAGTGTATTTATTAGAACATTTTGTTTTGTGATTATGAAGATTACAAAAATATCTTAAAGTGATGACTTTAATCACAAAATAATATAAACAAAGAAAAAAACTAAGAAAGCTCTACACTTCCCCACATTTTGAATTTTATTATGTCACTTTACGTATCTTTGTATTTCTTCTCTCTTAACAGGTTCTGTAGATACTTTTGTTTTTGATAGATTTGTCTTTTAGTCATCATACTAAAATGATAAGTGGACTGCATACTACAGTTACAATTACAAAATTTTGAGTTTGTCTGTGGGCTTATTATTACCACTGGATTTTATAACTTTAGATGTTTTCTTTTTTGCACATTTGTGTTTTTCTCTTTCAGACTGAAGAAGTTTCTTTGGCATTTCTTGTCAGAGGGGTCTGATGGGATGCATTCTCTTAACTTTTGTTTGTCTGAGAAAGACTATCTCCCCTTCGTGTTTGAAGGATAGCTTTGCTGGGTACAGTATTCGCAGTTGACAATTTTAGTCTTTCAGTACTTTACATATACTCCCACTCTCTCCTGGGTTGGACAGTTGCCATTTAGAAGTCTGTTGCCAGTCATTTGGAGCTCTTTTATATTATTCACTTATTTTCCCTTGCTGCTTTTAGTATTTTATTTGTCTTAGGCCTTTGAGGGTTTTATTATCCTATGTCCTAGGGTAATCTTATTTGGCTTTACTCTGTCTGGTGATCTCTGACCTTCTTATACTTGGAGATTTATATCTTTCCCAAATTTTGGAAAGTTTTCTGTTATTATTTCTTTGAACAGACTTTCATTTTTTTCCTCTTTTTCTTTTTTGAGAAGGAGTCTCACTCTGTCACCCAGGTTGGAGTGCAGAGGAATGATCTCAGCTCACTGCAACCTCTGACTCCCAAGTTCAAGCAATTATTTTGCCTCAGCCTCCTAAGTGGCTGGGATTACAGCTGCACACCACTACACCTGGTTAATTTTTGTAATTTTAGTAGAGACAAGGTTTCACCACGTTAGTCAGGCTGGTCTTGAACTCCTGACCTTCTGTGATCCACCTGTCTCAGCCTCCCAAAATGCTGGGATTACAGGCATGAGCCACTGCACCCTGCCTCTTTGAATAAACTTTCTATTCCTTGCTTTTGCTCAGCTTCCTCTTGAATATCAGTAATTCTTAGATTTACTATTTCGATGTGATTATCTATATCTTATAGGCATTCTTTACTACTTTTCATTCTTTTCTTTTATCTCATCTGACTGTGTATTTTCCATCAGCTTGTCTTTAAGCTCACTGATTTCTTTCTCTGCTTGATTTATCTGCCATTGAGAGCCTCTCATGAATTTTTGTTCAGCCGATATACTTCTTAGTCTTAGGATTTCCCTTTGATGTTTTTAAAAAATAATTTCAATCTTTTCCTCAAATTTCTCTGATACATTTCTGAATTGCTTTTCTGTATTATTTTGTGTATCACTGAGTTTCCTTAAAAATATTATTTTTGGGGCTGGGCGCAGTGGCTCACGCCATAATCCCAGCACTTTGGGAGGCTGAGGTGGGCATATCATGAGGTCAGGAGTTCGAGACCAGCCTTGCTAACATGGTGAAACCCCGTCCCTACTAAAAAAATACAAAAGTTAGCTGGGTGTGGTGGCAGGTGCCTGTAAACCCAGGTACTTGGGAGGCTGAGGGAGGAGAATCACTTGAACCCAGGAGGCAGAGGTTGCAGTGAGCCGAGATCATGCCATTGCACTCTAACCTGGGTGACAAGAGCAAGACTTCATCTCAAAAAAAAAATTACTATTTTGGATTCTTGATCAGAGAGACTAACTATCACTGTTTAGTTAGTGTTGGCCAGTGGCTTCTTGCTTTGTCCACTTGGGAAGATTATGGTTTTTTTGTCTGCTGTTTTCTCTTATGAATGTACATCTACGTGTCTGCATTAAAGGATTATTCATTCAAATCTTCTCTATCTGGCTTGTTTTATTTTGTATTGGGTGTGTTTGTTAGAGAGAGTTTGCAATTTACCTTGAATATCCTTTTTGCTGTGTCACTACCTCCTTTTTGGCACTAGATGGCACCTTAATCCCAGGTTTGCCTCAGCTCTAGCAACCATTCAGAGCACCTCTTGTGCCAGATGAGGGAGGTCCTAAAGGGAATACCAGGGAAGCTTGGCAAGGCTAGCTAGGGATTTGTGATCTGAGAACCTATGAAACACAGCTCCTACAGCATGGTGTTACCGAACAGCCACTGTGATTTGGCATCTCCTTTGGCTAAATAGCTACATTTCCCAGGCTGGGGATACCTGTTACCTAATCTCTTTGTTTCTGGGTGTCCTCAGGAGTTTTTCCTCCCTTAAGGCACTGGCTATACTTCTTGTGGGTGTCTTCTGTCTGGAATCCCAAGAAGGCGGGAAAGCTGTTGTCTTCCTGAATCTTCTTTTTCTTTACCTTTTTTTTTTTTTTTTTTTTTGGTCTAGTAAGCTTTAATAGGCGAAAAATTTTCTGCACACTTGGTGTCCGGCAGATGTGTGCTAGGATGTCAGGAATACAAAAGTCTTACTCTTTTATAGCTGCATGGATTTTTTCACTTCTCCATTACTTCAGTAACTATCTTATTTGCGTATTTGAGTTCTGTGATATTGCTGATGATAATCTTTGAATTTGTTTAAGGTTTTCTGTCAGTCAGGAAGTGGAAACCAGCTTGCTTCTACTCAGCCTTTTTGGTGATGTCACTGTCCTTATGAATTTTGAAAGCTTTACTGTGAAGGTTATATAAGTAACATGTAGTAAGGTACTTGTAAGACACACACTTAAAATATATTTCTTTTTTTTTTTTTTAATTGAGATGGAGTCTTGCTCTGTCACCCAGGCTGGAGTGCAGTGGCGTGATCTCGGCTCACTGCAAGCTCCGCCTCCCGGGTTCATGCCATTCTCCTGCCTCAGCCTCCCGAGTAGCTGGGACTACAGGCACCCGCCACCACGCCTGGCTAATTTTTTCGTATTTTTTAATAGAGACGGGGTTTCACCGTGTTAGCCAGGTTGGTCTCGATCTCCCGACCTCATGATCCACCTGCCTTGGCCTCCCAAAGTGCTGGGATTACAGGCGTGAGCCACCGCACCCGGCCCTTAAAAGATATTTCTAAGATGTTGTTGATAAAATGAATTTGTAAATGTATTAATTTAGTGATTTCAAGTGTTTACCCAATTGCAAATATATAATAAAATGTTTAAATATGTTTCTTTAAAGAAGTTCCTTACTATACATCTTAAAATCTTTGTTGTGAAGAGTGTTCTTTTAGTAAGTGGATATGTAGTGTGAGGTTGTAGACACTTACATTAAAGATAATTCTAATAATGCTATTTATTAGATGAGTTGGTAACTATGTTAACTCATTGAATGTAAGTGCTTACCACATGATAAAGCATGCAATAATATGTTTAAACATGTTTTAAAAGATGCTTTTGTTATTCATTTTAAGAGCTTTATAATGAAGAGTGTTATTTCAGTGAGTGGATGTAATACTATGCAGGGAATAGTTAGTAGACACACGCCTAAAAGATGACCTAAGTATGTTATTGATAAAATGAGTTGGTGACTATGTTAATTCAGTGAATGCAAGCAAGTATTACCAAACTGGAATGTATGTAATAAAGTGTTTAAACATGGTTCTTTAAAGATTTTTCTTACCACACATTTATATATATATATATATATATATACACACACACATATATATTGAGATGGAGTCTCACTCCGCCACCCAGGCAGGAGTGCAATGGTGCAATCTTGGCTCACTGCAAGTTCCTCTGCCCTCCAGGTTCAAGCGATTCTCCTGCCTCAGCCTCCTGAGTAGCTGGGACTACAGGTAGGTGCCATCAGGCCCAGCTAATCTTCTTTGTACTTTTAGTAGAGACGGGGTTTCACCATATTGGCCAGGCTAGTCTCGAACTCCTGACCTCAGGTGATCTTCCTGCCTCAGCCTCCCGAAGTGCTGGGATTACAGGTGTGAGCCACGGTGCCCGGCCTCTTTCCACGCATTTTAAAAGCTTTGTTCTGAAAATTGTTACATCAGTGAGTGAATGTGGCTCACTGTAAAATGTTTATAAGCATATGCTTAAAAGATGATTCTAAAAATGTTACTGATTAGTTGATAATAGTGTTAATTCAATGAATGTAAGTATTAATTAAATGCAAGTGTTTACCAAATTGTAAAGTATGTAACGAAGTCCTTAAACATGCTTATTTATAGATTTTTAAAATTATACATTTAAAAATCTTTCTTGTGAAGAGTGTTATATTAGAGAGTACATCGAATATTTCACTACATACACCTACTCACTAGGTTTGCAGGCACGTGTTCAGAAGATAAAACTAATAATGTCACTTAAAATATATGTTGTTAACTGGATTAATTCAGGGAATTTAAGTGTTTAATAAGCTATCATATATGTGTAAAGCGTTTAAGCATTTTTTTTTTTTTTTTTTTTTTTGAGACAGAGTCTCACTCTGTCACCCAGGTGGGAGTGCAGTGTGCGATCATGGCTAGCTGCAGCCTCTGCCTCCTGGATTCAAGCAATTCTCCTGCCTCAGCCTCCTATAGATGGGACTATAGGTGACTGCCACTACACCCCGCTAATTTTTGTATTTTTAATAGAGATGGGGTTTCACCATGTTGGCCAGGCTGGTCTGAAATTTCTGACCTGAGGTGATCTGCCCCACCTCGGTCTCCCAAAGTGTTAGGATTACGGGTGGGAGCCACCCTACCATGGCCAGCCAAGCATATTTTTTTAAAAGATGTTTCTTACCATTGCATTTTGGGTAAGAAACATTCTATGGCAAAAAGCTTTTATTTTAATGAGTGGATCTAACGTATGTAATATACGTAGTGAGGTGCTTATATGTTGAAAGATAAATCTAAGAATGCTACTTAAAAGATGTGTTGTTAACTGCATTCAGTAAATTTAAGTGTTTACCAAGCTGTACAGTATGTAATAACGTGTTTCAATATGCTTCTTTAAAGATATTTGTTACCAGAGACGGTGATGTCAGCAAGTTGTTAGAATAGAAACTATCTCACTCTACTTGCTTCCATAAAAATTCAACTAACAATTTTCCACAGACTAGGATACCTTTGTAAATATCCCAGAACTTGGGAGTGAATCTGAGATGTCTTCTCAAACTACAGACCAATAGCCACACATAAGTGTACGAGGAATGATTTCACTTTGACCAAGTTGCTCCTTTCCCCAAACTGCACAGTGATACACACAGTGTTTTCCAGTAACCATGTTATTTTTTCAGAGGGAGAAAAAAATTGGAGGTGAATATTTAGCTATCCCATTATTCTGGGACCATTCACAGGAGATACTATCTTGTCTCACCTCATGGGACATATTGGAGGGTATTAGAGGAGCTGGTCCTACCCTAGCCTACCTGTTTTTCCAGCCCAGTACCATCTTATCTCACCAATACTCACACTGACCCCAGGGCATCCTGAAGGCTCAGATCTAGCCTTTCTTCCTCTTTGCAGAAAGACCTTTCTCTACCCAGATATACAGGGACATCATTTTATACACTTACCTTAGGTGTTCTAAGGAAAAGCACCTACCCTGATCGACACATCTGTGAAAGTAAACAACTCTGCCAGTGGAAGGTGACAGAATTTGGGCTGCTCTGATTAAAATTCTCTGGCTTAGTGCTTGCTGTAGGTGTAGGGTCACATAGAAATTGCAGGGAAAGATTACTGTTGCCTTTTTGGTTCCCTTCCCTGCCAGTAGGTGAAAAGCTAGCCCTATGGCCTTTAGTATAACTATAAGCGCAACTGTGTGTGTGTGTGTGTGTGTGTGTCTGTGTGTGTGTTTGCATTATGTTTATTACATGCATATTTATACAAATATGTATTTATGTATGTATGCATAAATGTATATTTTTGTGTTATTACATATAAGATCTATATTTTATTATTTATAATCTATATGAATTTTTTCTTGCTTGCATGCAAAGGCACCACCACAAACTGGCAGACAGTGCTACAATGTTGTATGTATAAATATTTGTATTTTGATTTCTATTTATATGTTGATGATATATTTGTAAATGTTTCCTATTTCATTTAAAATGTATGCATTTATGTGTATTATATATTAATTTCCAGTTATGGTTTTACTTGTGCCCTGTATGCTTAAACATTCCAGACTGATCGATTGTGTTACATTGTTTCCTGAGACTACCGATTCCAAAACCCCGAGATCCTACTGAGGCTTTTTCTGGTCTAAGTGGGAAGATGCGGCTACACATTGGACTTCACGTGTCAGGGCCATCTCTTCCCTTGGCATTTAGAAAAAGTTCACTTCTCCTATAGGAGGGAGCAGAGAAAGTTGGCTGACTGTTTCAGGGCAAACGAAGGAACCAAATGTCTACGGAACCTGGCAATATTAGGCAGTCTTCCATTCAAGTCCTATTTGGACACCGTCTCTCTGAGATTTTAAGAACAGAAAAGCTCTCAGAGCCTTCCTGCCACGGTGCTCGCACCTCACTGCTCCAGCCTCTGGGGCGCATTCCATCCTTTCAGCCTGCGACTAGCAGAGAAAAAAATTACATATTTTCTTGCTCCATACACACCTTGTGGCGAGCAAAAAAATTAAATTTTAACCATGAGGGAAATTGTGCACATCCAAGCCAGTCACTGTGGCAACCAGATCGGTGCCAAGTTCTGGGAGGTGATCAGTGATGAACATGGCATCGACCCACCAGCACCTACCACAGGGACAGCGACCTGCAGCTGGACCGCATCTCCGTGTACTACAATGAAGCCACAGGTGGCAAATATGTTCCTCGTGCCATCCTGGTGGATCTAGAACCTGGGATCTAGAACCTGTTTACTCAGGTCATTTTGGCCAGATCTTTAGACCAGACAACTTTCTTTTTTATCTGTCTGGGGCAGGCAACAACTGGGCCAAAGGCCACTACACACAGGGAACCAAGCTGGTTTATTCGTTCCTGGATGTGGTATGGAAGGAGGCGGAGAGCTGTGACTGCCTGCAGGGCTTCCAGCTGACCCACTCACTTGGCTGGGACACAGGCTCTGGAATCGGCACTCTCCTTATCAGCAAGATCCAAGGAGAGTATCCTGACTGCTTCATGAACACCTTCAGTGTGGTACCTTCCTACAAGGTATATGACACTGCGGTCGAGCCCTACAATTCTCCATTCATCAGTTGGTAGAGAACACCGATGAGACCTATTGCATTGACAACGAGGCCCTCTAGGATATCTGCTTCCACACTCTGAAGCTGACCATGCCAACCGACTGGGATCTGAACTACCTCGTCTCAGCCACCAAGAGAGGTGTCACTGCCTGCCTCCACTTCCCTGGCCAGCTCAGTGCTGACCTCCACAAGTTGGCAGTCAATATGGTTCCCTTCCCATGTCTCGATTTCTTTATGCCTGCCTTTGCCCCTTTCACCAGCCATGGAAGCCAGTAGTAGCAAGCTCTCACAGTGCCCAAACTCACCCAGCAGGTCTTCGATGCCAAAAACATGATGGCTGCCTGTGACTCCCACCACGGCCGATACCTCACCATGGCTGCTGTCTCCCGTGGTCGGATGTCCATGAAGGAGGTCGATGAGCAGATGCTCAACATGCAGAACAAGAACAGCAGCTACTTTGTGGAATGGATCCCCAACAACATCAAGACAGCTGTCTGTGACAGCCACCTCATGGCCTCAAGATGGCTGTCACCTTCATCAGTAACAGCACTGGCATCCAGGAGCTCTTCAAGCGCATCTTGGAGCAGTTCACTGCCATGTTCCACCAGAAGGCCTTCCTCCACTGGTACACAGGCGAGGGCATGGACGAGATGGAGTTCACTGAGGCTGACAGCAACATGAACGACCTCATCACTGAGTATCAGCAGTACCAGGACGCTACCACAGAAGAGAAGGAGGATTTCAGTAAGGAGGCTGAAGAAGAGGCCTAAGGCAAAGGCCCCCCATCACCCCAGGCTTCTCAGTTCCCCTTAGTTGTCTTACTCAACTGCTCCTTTCCTCTCCCTCAGAATTTGTGTTTGCTGTTTCTATCTTGTGTTTTGTCTTTTTCTCTTCTGGGGGGTCTAGAATGGTGCCTGGCACATAGTAGGTGCTCAATAAACACTGGTTTGTTGAAAAAAAAAAGAACAGAAAAGATGCAGAAGTTTTTTGGCTTATATGGCCATACACTTCTCAGAATACCCTTGAGGACCTAAAGGTTGGTCGGACACTGACCAGCGCTTCTGAACCAGGGCTGCATGCCTGGCTCAGAAACTCCAGGCCCTCTGTAGCTTTCTGGCTTGTGCATGCGCAGTTCTTACCTGCCGTGATGGACTCATCTCACCTACTCTAGTTTGAGCACAGGCATCATTCATTCACCTGGGGTGGCAGGGTCCAACAGTCTGCCTCTAACCTAGTTTTCTTTTTCTAACAGCTACTTTAGCATCCAGAAGTGTTTGTCAAGCCAGACATCTGTATTTCTTGCTTCTGAAACTTGTGGAGGAGGCCTCAGACACCTGGCTTTTCAGGTGTCTCTGATTCAGAGATTCTTTAGTACTGCCCTGTAGGGTTCTCTAGAATCAGCTGGGAACAGCCAGAATAGAATTACTCAAGCCTTTGGCTTCTGCGGCCATTTTCCTGGCTCTGAAAAGCTCCCAGTGTCTCACATTTCAGTTCAACCCTGGCCTCCTGGGGTTGCTCTGGCCTGATATCATCTCATCCCAGCACATCCTCGGGTCTCGATCTAGCCTTTCCAACTCTCTGTGAAAAGCTTTTCCTTCACAGAGTGAAGTGTCATACTGGGACACCACTGGATGCACCCACCTCAGATGTCCCAAAGAAGGGCACCTATCCTGATCAAGAGGTTGTCTAGAAGCGGACAGTTTTCCCACTGTTGGGTGATGCTGCTTGGGCTGGATCTGGTTTAAGTCTCTGGCCTGGTGTGTGCCATTAGTGTAGGGTCACATGAAACCTGCATGGAAAGACTCCTGTGTCTTTCTGGCTTCTTTTATTGCCAATAGGGGATGAGACAACCTTATGGCATCTAGTTTAGATGTAAGTGCATCTGTGTGCGTTTCAGTGTGTCTGTGTATTTCTCTGCACCATATGTATCTTATACATATATTTTATATACACATATACGTTTATTATGTATATATCTGTCATTATAGGTAATATCTATGTTTATTTTTAAATATATATTTATGAAAAAATATGTTTTTATTTCTCTTGTATGGAGAAATACCACCACCAACTGGCAGACCACTCTATAACACTATATATATAAATAATTCTATTTTAATTTTATTCATTTATGTGTTGTGTATATTCATATATGGTACCTATTTCTTCATACACAAAAATATATGCATTTATGTATGTATATATATATTTATTTGCCATTTTATCTTTGCTTGTGTGTCATGTATGGGTGAAGCACTTTAGACTGACCAATTATGCTATACCGTTTCTTGAGATCAGTGACTTCAAAACACTGAGATCTCACTGAGTGTTGTTTTCTCAGTCGTGTAAAAGATGTAGCTGTTTATTTGACTTCAGATGTGAAGGCCATTTCATCCTTTGCCATTTGAGAGAAATCCTCCTCCTGCCCTAGGAGAGCAAAGAGAGAATTGACTGGCTGTTTCACGTCAAATAAGAAAGCCAAAAGCCTATGGGACGTGGTAGTTCTTTTATTTCAAGTCCTATTTGGTCACTACCTCTCTGAGCTTCTAAGAACAAGAGAGATGGGGTATTTTTTGGCTTACGTGGCCATACAGTTCTTAGCCTAGTCTTAGTGACCCCACAGCTAGATAGAAAGCTAACATTGCTTTTGGCCCAAGACCACATGCATGGTCTAGGGCCTCAGAGCTTTCCTTAGGTTCCTGAATTACACACAAGCACAATTCATATCGCCATGATGGACCTACTTTACTTCACCAACTGGGCCCTATTTTGGGGACAAGCATGATTCATTCATCTGGTGTGACAGGGTCCAACAGTTTGCCTCCCCTTCACTACTGATGTTTACTCTTTGTCATTCTCCATCCACTGTACCCACCCCCCATTCCTTAATGGCAGCTATCAATTTCCAACTGCCCATGCTGAATTTGGAGAGAGCCATCTCTCTTCCCCATTGTAAGACTCACATACAGTGATCCCTGTACCTATCAGAATGGCTCTGAATAAAGTCTTCCTTGCCACGTTTTAAAAGGGTCATAGAATCATTTTTTAACACATGGTAAAATTTATGGGATTTTTTGGTCTTTTTTATTTTTTTAAACCACAGGAAAAATGCTGTGAAATTTTTAGAGACGTCAAAATGATAGAGACAGAAAGAAAAATAGTGGTTGCCAGGGAGTGGGTGGGGGCAAGGAGGAAAGAGTTGGAAGAATGGGGCGTTATTATTCAATGCTTACAATTTTTTGGCTTTACAAGGTGAAAAGAGGAATGCAGATGGTGGTGATGGTGGCATAACATTGTAATTGAAGACAGTGCATTTTATGTGTATTTCACCACAATTTTATAAAATCAAAAATAAATAATTAAAAACATTACTACACAAAAATACATAAACCAAGATACTTCTTGCAGCAATAAGTGTAAGACAAAATAATTGGCAACCCTAAAAATGTTTAAAAACAGAATAATAATTGAATATACACAATTTGACAGCCTCTCTATCCCTTCACCACTTATTTTGCCAAAACAACTTGTCATTCCAGGGTGCCTTCTATTGGGTTTGTTCATGTTTGTCTATCTGCCAATTTTTGGTGGTGAAGAGGCAGATGAAATCATTCCAGCAGGCTGCTGCCATGCGTGAGTGAAATGCATGGTGCATCTATGCTAAAGTAGAACAAAAGTACTGGTGCCTTAGAAGTCACATAATTTTCTTAGAATAAATTAAGCTTTCTTGGTCACGTGCAGTGGCTCAAGCCTGTAATCCCAGAACTTTGGGAGGCCGAGACGGGCAGATCACGAGGTCAGGAGATCGAGACCATCCTGGCTAACACGGTGAAACCCTGTCTCTACTAAAAATACAAAAAAAAAAGTAGCTGGGTGAGGTGGCGGGCGCCTGTAATCCCAGCTACTCGGGAGGCTGAGGCAGGAGAATGGCGTGAACCTGGGAGGCGGAGCTTGCAGTGAGCTGAGATCCGGCCACTGCACTCCAGCCTGGGTGGCAGAGCGAGACTCCGTCTCAAAAAAAAAAGAATAAATTAAGCTTTCTCATGGAGAAAGGGTGTATATCCCCAAATGACCAAAGCAGAGGTTCTCCCACCATCACCCCTTCCCTGTCCCCCTCTCAGGCCAAAGTCATGAGGGAAAGACCCAGAGGTATGTGAGAAGGTACTTCCAGAACAAGTCTCATCTCTTCCTCACATAACCTTGCCACTGTGACCATTTGCCCAAAATACCAAATTATGCTTCTCTTCTGAAAGATTTTCTGTAGAATGGGGCCTAGCTCACCAAGTAAGAGAAAACTCCTAGCCTAGGCTCCCAAATTGATTTGCTTCAGCAAATCTGTTCAAACGCACCCCATTCTATTGCTTCATTCAAATGCAGAAAACTCTCATCTTGTCAGAGCTGATGACATCTATGGTCTAGGGCTTAAAAACTTCATTTCACAATCCCTCCCATAGGCTGAGGCTTTCACACTGCAGAGAACAGGAGAGGAGTGTGTGTGTAAGAAACTCCATTTGTCTGGGGCAAAATATCACTCCCCTACTTTTCCTAACTCAGGAAACGCCACTACGCCCTTTGAGAACCATTACGGTGGAGGTTAACATCTTACTCTGTGTCCTCCTGAGGTGGCTCAGTGACAGGGGGATACTAAATCGACTTTTGCAGTGTCAAACACAGGAGTGGAGTGATAGAGACCCAGACCTAGCAGGGTTTAGTTTTGAACCATACAATAATAATGAAGGGGTGGCCATTATCATGGCACCTGCCGTGCTACTGAAGATGACTGAGCTCCCTCAGAGGAGGGGTGACAGCCATCACTGCAGCTCCAGTCTGCCATTTTCCCCTGCTGGTGCTGGGAGATGGGGTAGTTTGGACCCAGGAGGAATTCCCCACAATGCAGCACAGCAGCTGTGGCAGATTGTGGCCAGACTACCTCTTTAGGCCAGACTCTGATCCATCCCTCCTTACACAGTGGGGCCTCCCTGCAGAATTTTAGCAGCTCCAGCCAGGGGTTTAGGGACAGAACTCTGACCTCCTTGGTACTGAGCCTTGCGGGGAGGGGCAGCCATGGTCTCCATGGATCAACAGATTTCGTATTTCCGCCTGCTGGCTCTGAGGAATCTGGGCAGTACAGATGAGTGGGATTCTCCCCAGTGTAGTGCAGCTCTTCCAACAAGGGGCAGCCAGAGTGCTTCCTTAAGCAGGTCCCTGGTCCCATGCCTCTTGACTAGGTGAGACCCCCAGCAGGGGTTGTCAGACACCTTACACAACAGCATTCCCACTGGCATCAGGTAGGTGCACCGCTGGGACAGAGATCCCAGAGGAAGGGGCAGGTAGTTATCTTTGCTGTTCTGCAGCCTCCACTAGTGACACCTCCAGGTGTGGGAGGGACCCAGGTGAACAGGGTCTGGAGTGGACCCCCAGCAAATCACAGCAGCCCTATGGAAGAGGGGCCTGACTATTAAAAGAAAAACAACAAGAACAACAGCATCAACACAAAAGTCCTCCAAAAAACTCCAACTGAAGGTCAGCAGCCACAAAGATCAAAGCTAGATAAACTCATGAAGATGAAAAAGAATCAACAAAAAAATGTTAAAAACTCAAAAAGCCAGAATGCCTCTTTTCCTCCAAATGATTATACCACCACTCCAACAAGGGCACAGAACTGGGTAGAGGTTGAGATGGATGAATTGACAGAAGTAGGCTTCCGAAAGTGGTTAATAATGAACTTCACTGAGCTAAAAGAGCATATTCTAACCTAATGCAAAAACGCTAAGAACCACGATAAAACATTACAGGAGCTGCTAACCAGAATAACCAGTTTGGAGAGGAACGTAAACAACCTGATGGAGCTGAAAAACACAACGTGAGAACTTCACAATGCAACACAAGTATCAATAATAGAATAGAATAGACCAAGCAGAGGAAAGAATTTGAGAGCCTGAAGACCATTTTGCTGAAATAGGACAGGCAGAGAAGATTAGAGAAAAAAGAATGATAAGGAACAAACAAGACCTCTGAGGACTATGGGATTATGTAAAAAGACCAAACCTACAACTGATTGGGATACCTGAAAGAGACAGGGAGAACGGAACCAAGTTGGAAAACATACTTCAGGATACCATCCAGGAGAATTTCCCCAAGCAAGCGAGGCCAACATTTAAATTTAGGAAATCCAGAGAACCCCAGTAAGATACTCCATGAGAAGATCAATCCCAAAACACATAATCATCAGATTCTTCCAGGTTGAAATAAAGAAAAAAATGTTAAGAGCAGCCAGAGAGAAAGGCCAGGTCAACTACAAAGGGGAGCCCATCAGACTAACAGCAGATCTCTCAGCAGAAACCTACAAGCCAGAAGGGATTAGAGGCCGGCGAGGCACAATTGCTCAAGCCTGTAATCCCAGCACTTTGGGAGGCCGAGGTGGGCGGATCATGAGGTCAGGAGATTGAGACCATCCTGGCCAACATGGTGAAACCCTGTCTCTACTAAGATACAAAAAGTTAGCTGGGCATGGTGGTGAACACCTGTAGTCCCAGCTACTCGGGAGGCTGAGGCAGGAGAATCGCTTGAACCCAGAAGGCAGAGGTTGCAGTGAGCTGAGATCACGCCACTGTACTCCAGACTGGCAACAGAGCAAGACTCCATCTCAAAAAAAAAAAAGATCGGAGACCAATATTTAACATTCTTAAAGAAAAAAATCTCCAACCCAGAATTTCATATCTGACCAAACTAAGCTTCATAAGTGAAGGATAAAAAAAAATATTTTTCATACAAGCAAATGCTGAGGGAATTTGTCACCACCAGGTCTGCCTTGCAAGAGCTCCTGAAGGAAGCACTAAATATGGAAAGGAAAAACCAGTAGCAGCCACTGTAAAAACACACTGAAGCACAGGGACCAATGACACTATGAAGCAATAACATTAACAAGTCTGCAAAATTACCAGCTAGCATCATGATGACAGAATCAAATTCACACGTAACAATATTAACTTTAAGTGCAAATGGGCTAAATGCCCCAGTTAAAAGACACAGAATGGCAACCTAGATGAAGTGTTAAGACACATCAGTGTGCCGTACACAAGAGATATATCTCATGCAAAGACACACATAGGCTCAAAACAACGAAATGGAGAAAAATTTACAAAGCAAATAAAAAAAATAGAAAAGCAGAGGTTGCAATCCTAGTTTCTCATGTAACAGACTTTAAACCAACAAGATCAAAAAAGACAAAGAAGGGCATTACATAATGGTTAAGGGATCAATTCAACAAGAAGAGCTAACTATCTTAAATATATATGTACCCAATACAGGAGAATCCAGATTCATATGAGAGGCCTACAAGGAGACTTAGACTCTCACACAATAATAGTGGGAGACTTTAATACCTCAATGTCAATATTAGATCATCAAGACAGAAAATTAACAAGAATATTCAAGACTTTAACTTAGCTCTGGAGCAAGTGAACCTGATGGATATCTACAGAACTCTCCACCCAAGGGCAACAGAATATACATTCTTCTCGGCACCACTTGGCACTTATTGTGAAATTGATAATATAATTGAAACTAGAACACTCCTTAGCAAATTCAAAAGAGCTGAAATCATAACGTCTCTGAGACTGTAGCACAATCAAATTAGAACTCACATAAGAAACTCACTCAAAACTACACAACTACATATAAATCAAACAACCTGCTCCTGAATGACTCCAGGGGAAATAATGAAATGAAGGCAGAAATCAAGAAGTTCTTTGAAATCAATGAGAACAAAGAGACAGCATACCAGAATCTTTGGGACACAGCTAAAACAGTGTTAAGAGGGAAATTTATAGAACTAAATGCCCACATCAGAAAGGCAGAAAGTTCTCAAATCGACACCCCAGCATCACAATTAAAAGAACTAGAGAACTAAGAGCAAACATACCCCAAAGCTAGTAGAAGACAAGAAATAACCAAGATCAGAGCAGAACTGAAAGAGATAGGGAAACAAAAAATCCTTAAAAAATGTATTGAATCCAGGAGCTGGTGTTTTGAAAAAATTAATAAAACAGACCACTAGCCAGATTAATAAAGAAGAAAAGAGAGAAGAATCAAATAAGTACAATAAAAAAGATAAAGGGGATGTCACCACTGAGCCGAGAAGAAAACAAGCAAAGGTCAGAGAATACTATAAACACATCTATGCAAATCAACTGGAAAATTTAGAAGAAATGGATAAATTCCTAGAGACATACACTGTCCCAAGACTAAACCAGAATGAAATAAAACTCCTGAATAGACCAATAGCAAGTTCTGAAACTGAGGTGGAAATAAGTAGCCTACCAACAAAAAGAAGCTCAGAACCAAACGGATTAACAGCTGAATTCTACTACAGGCACAAAAAAGAGCTGGTACCATTTCTATTGAAACTATTCTAAAAAATTGAAAAGGAGAGACTCCTCCTTAACTCATTCTATGAGGCAGTATCATCCTGATACCAAAACTTGGCAGAGATACAACAAAAAAAGAAAACTTCAGGCAAATACCCCTGATAAACAGCAATGCCAAAATTCTCAATAAAATACTGGCAAACCGAATCCAGCAGCACATCAAAAAGCTTATCCACCACAATCAAGTCAGCTTCATCCCTGGGATGCAAGGCTGGTTCAACATATGCAAATGAATACACATAAACATAATTCATCACATAAACAGAACTAAAGACAAAACCCATATTATTATCTCAATAGATACAGAAAAGACCTTCAATAAAATTCAACATTTACGTTAAAAACTCTCAATAAACTAGGTATTGATGGAGCATACTTCAAAATAATAAAAGCCATTTATTATAAACCCACAACCAATAGCACACTGAATGGGCAAAAGCTGAAAGCATTCCCCTTGAACACCAGCACAAGGAAAGGATGCCCTCTCTCACCATTCCTATTCAACATAGTATTGGAAATTCTGGTCAGGGCAGTACAAAGCAATAAATGCAAAAGAAAGAAAGAAATAGTATTTGAATAGAAAGATAGGAAGTCAAATTGTCTCTGTCTGCAGATGACATAATCCTATATCTAGAAAATGCCATTGTCTCAGTCCAAAAACTTCGTAAGCTGAAAAGCAACTTCAGCAAAGTCTCAGGATACAAAATCAATGTGCAAATATCACAAGCATATGCATTCACCAACAATAGAGAAGCAGAGAGTCAGATCATGAATGAACTCCCATTCACAATTTCTACAAAGAGAATAAAATACCTAGGAATACAACTAACAAGGAAGTAAAGGACTTCTTCAAGGAGAACTACGAACCGCTACTCAAGGAAATCAAAGAGGACACAAACAAATGGAAAAATATTTCATGCTTATGGATAGGAAGCATCAATATCCTGAACATGGCCATACTGAGCAAAGTAATTTATAGATTCAATGCTATTCCCATTAAACTACCATTGACATTCTTCACAGAATTGGAAAAAACCACTTTAAAATTCATATGGAACCAAAAAAAGCCAATATAGCCAACACGATCCTAATAAAACAAAAAACAAAAACAAAACAAAACAAAACAAAAAAAACAAGCTGTAGGCGTCATGCTACCTGACTTCAAACTATACTGCCAAGCTACAGTAATCAAAACAACATGGTACTAGTACAAGAAAGGACACATAGACCAATGAAACAGAATGGAGAACTCAGAAATAAGACTGCACATTTGCAACCCTCTGATCTTCCACAAATCTTCCAAAAACCAGCAATAGGAAAAGGATTCCCTATTTCATAAATTGTTCTGGGAAAACTGGCTAGCCCGATGCAGAAAAACTGTACCCCATTCCTTACACCTTATAGAAAAATTAACTCAAGATGGATTAAAGACTTAAATGTAAAACCCCAAACTATAAAAACCCTAGAAGAAATCTAGGCAAGACCATTCAGGACATAGACATGGACAAAGATTTCATGATGAAAACATCAAAAGCAATTGCAACAAAAACAAAAATTGACAAATGGGATCTAATTAAACTAAAATACTTCTGAACAGGAAAAGAAACTATCATCAATGTGAAGAGACAATCTACCGAATGGGAGAAAACTTTTGCAATCTATCCATCTGAGACAAAGGTCTAATATCCAGCATCCACAAGGAAATGTAAACAAATTGACAAACAACCTTGTTAAAAAGTGGGCAAAGGAAATGAATGGACATTTTTCAAAAGAAGATATTCATACAGCCAACAACCATATGAAAAAAAGCTCAACATCACTGATCATTAGAAAAACGCAGATCAAAACCACAATGAGATACCATCTCAAGCCAGTCAGAATGGTGAGTATTAAAAAGTCAATAAACAACAGATGCTGGTGAGGCTGTGGAGAAATAGGAACACTTTTACACTGTTGGTGGGAATGTAAATTAGTTCAACCATTATGAAAGACAGTGTGGCAATTCCTCAAAGACCCAGAACCAGAAATATCATTTGACCCAACAATCCCATTACTGGGTATATACCCAAAGGAATATAAATCATTCTATTATAAAGATACATGCACGTGTATGTTCACTGCAGCACTATTCACAATTGCAATGACACAGAATCAACCTAAGTGCCCACCAATGATTAACTGGTTAAGAAAATGTACATATACACCATGGAATACTATGCAGCCATTATAAGGAGTGAGATCATGTCCTCTGCAGGGACATGGATAGAGCTGGAAGTCATTATTCTCAGCAAACTAACACAGGAACAGATAACCAAATACCACATGTTCTCACTTATAAGTGGGAGCTGAACAATAAGAATACATGGACACAGGGAGGAGAACACTATACACTGGGACCTATCAGGGGAGCAGGGGGAGGGAGAGCATAAAAATTAATAGCTAATTCATGTGGAGCTTAATACCTAGGTGATAAGCTGATAAGTGTAGCAAACCAACCATGGCACACGTTTACCTACATAACAAACCTGCATGTCCTGCACACATATCCTGAAATTTAAAATAAAATGAAATTTTTAAAAAGACAGGAAAAAATCAGAATATGACAGTGAATGTGACAACATTGTGAATGTGCTTAATGCCATAAAGTTGTACTGTAAAAAATGCTTCTGAAGATGGCCAAATAGGAAGACATCTCCCAACAGGGGTCGACAGACACCTCATACAGGAAAGCTCTAGCTGGCATCTGGTGGGTGCTCCTCGGGGATGAAGCTTCCAGAGGAAGCAACAGGTAGCAACCTTTGCTGTTCTGCAGCCTCCACTGGTGATACCCAGGCAAACAGGGTCTGGAGTGGACCTCCAGCAAACTCCAGCAGACCTGCAGCAGAGAGGCCTGACTGTTAGAAGGAAAACCAACAAACAGAAAGAAATAGCATCAACATCAACAAAAAGAACATCTACACAAAAACCCCATTCAAAAGTCACCAACATCAAAGACCAAAGGTAGATAAATCCATGAAGATGAGAAAAACCAGTGCAATAAGGCTGAAAATTCCAAAAACTGGAACACCTCTTCTCCTCCAAAGGATCAGAACTCCTGACCAGCAAGGGAACAAAACCAGACGGAGAACGAGTTTGATGAATTGACAGAAGTAGGCTTCACAAGGTGGGTAATAACACACTCCTTTGAGCTGAAGGAGCATGTTCTAACCTAATGCAAGGAAGCTAAGAACCTTGGAAAAAGGTTAGAGAAATTGCTAACTAGAATAACCAGTTTAGAGAAGAACATAAATGACCTGATGGAGCTGAATAACACAGCACAAGAACTTCGTGAAGCATACACAAGTATCAATAGCCAGATCAATCAAGCAGAAGAAAGGATATCAGAGATTGAAGATCAACTTAATGAAATAAAGTGTGAAGACAAGATTAGAGAAAAAAGAATGAAAAGGAATGAAAAAAAGCCTCCAAGAAATATGGGACTATGTGAAAAGATCAAACCTAAGTTTGGCTGGTGTACCTGAAAGTGACAGGGAGAATGGAACCAAGTTGGAAATCACTCTTCAGGATATTATCCAGGAGAACTTCCCCAATCTAACAGGACAGGCCAACATTCAAATTCAGGTAATACAGAGACCACAAAGGTACTCCTCGAGAAGAGCAACCCCAAGACACATAACCGTCAGATTCACCAAGGTTGAAATGAAGGAAAAAATGTTAAGGGCAGCCAGAGAGAAAGGCTGGGTTACCCACAAAGGGAAGCCCATCAGACTAACTGAGGATCTCTCTGCAGAAATCCTCTAAGCCAGAGAAGAGTGGGGGCCAATATTCAACATTCTTAAAGAAAAGAATTTTCAACCCGGATTTTATATCCAGCCAGACTAAGCTTCATAAACGAAGGAGAAATAAAATCCTTTGCAGACAAGCAAATGCTGAGAGATTTTGTCACCACCAGGCGTGCCTTACAAGAGCTCCTGAAGGAAGCACTAAACATGGATAGGAACAACTGGTACAAGCCACTGCAAAAACATGCCAAATTGTAAAGACCATCAATGCTATGAAGAAACTGCATCAATTAACAGGCAAAATAACCAGCTGGCATCATAATGACAGGATCAAATTCACACATAACAATATTAACTTAAATGTAAATGGGCTAAATGCCCCAATTAAAAGACACAGACTGGCAAATTGGATAAAGAGTCAAGACCCATTGGTGTGCCATATTCAGGAGACCCATCTCACGTGCAAAGACGCACATAGGTTCAAAATAAAGGGATGGAGGAATATTTACCAAGCAAATGGAAAGCAAAAAAAAGCAGGGGTTGCAATCTTAGTCTCTGATAAAACAGACTTTAAACCAGCAAAGATCAAAAAAGACAAAGAAAGGCGTTACATAATGGTAAAGGGATCAATGCAACAGGAAGAGCTAAATATCCTAAATATATATGCACCCAATACAGGAGTACCCAGATTCATAAAGCAAGTTCTTAGAGACCTACAAAGAGACTTAGATTCCCACACAATAATAGTGGGAGACTTTAACACCCCAATGTCACTATTAACAGATCAGTGAGACAGAAAATTAGCAAGGATATTCAGGACTTGAACTAGCTCTGGACCAAGTGTACCTAATAGACATCTACAGAACTCTCCACCCCAAATCAACAGAATATATTCTTCTCAGCACCACATCACACTTATTCTAACATTGACCACATAATTGGAAGTAAAATGTAAATACAATAGCAATTAAGGATACACTTGTAAGAAAGACACAAAGCTTAACTTAAAAAAATAGAAATTAATCTTTTTTAGTAATACAGGTTCATGTAATTCATAAAAATATTATCTTGGATTCCTTTAAATAATGAACATTGCATGTGGTTAAATTTTGGATACCATTCATTCACATTTTTGAGGTAGAAAACTTGAGATGGTGCAGGAAAACTTTAAAGGTGTTATTAACCCCAAACTAAAATCAACTACAAAGTAAGCATCCCAAAGTATACCTTTAGCTGTTAGGCAATAACATTCCATTTCTAAAATGTAACTTAAATGGAGTTTTCAACACAAATTAAAATGTGTCAGTTCAGTTACAATTACTGAATAAAGTTAAATGGGTATCTCTGGCAAATGAGAGTTCCAGGGACTTAAATATAACTGTAAAATCTCTGGTTTTGGCCGTGTGCTGTGGCTCATGCTTGTAATCCCAGCACTTTGGGAGGCCAAGGTGGGCGGATCATGAGGTCAGGAGTTTGAAACCATCCTGGCTAACACGGTGAAACCCTGCCTTTTCTAAAAATACAAAAAAATTAGCCGGGTGTGGTGGTGGGTGCCTGTAACCCCAGCTACTAAGGAGGCTGAGGCATGAGAATCGTTTGAACCCTAGAGGTTGAGGTTGCACTGAGCCGAGATCGCGCCACTGCACTCCAGCCTGGGCGACAGAGCACGGCTTCATCTCAAAAAAAAAAAAAGAAAAAAAAATTTGTTTCCTCTTTCTATTAACACAGATAATTATGACCTCTACTTTCATGCATAAGACAAACAGCTCTCCAAATAAAATGCAAGAATTATATCAGAAATCTGAAAGCCAAAGGATAAAAGATAATATAACTGACCTTCAACAAACAGTTCTCTGTGTTGTGAGCTTGAGGCAGAGATCCTTAAGTTTTCTCTTGGAATATGGTTTTTGTTGAGACCCAAACTATCATTAAGATTTCCGGCACACAGTGACTCTAAGACTGGCCTCCTAATATGAACAGTGACTAAAGATCTGGTCTGCTCTTTCTCCACAGGAAGTAGGGTGCTGACGTTTGCTAGCATGTCATTAGTTCTGTGAAGATTGCAAAAGACAAATGCTTAGTATTTCATTTTTTTCCTAAATGACTTGCAGCATTTTAAAAGTTGCCATAAGAGTAAGTGGAATATGGCCGGGCGCGGTGGCTCAAGCCTGTAATCCCAGCACTTTGGGAGGCCGAGACGGGCGGATCACGAGGTCAGGAGATCGAGACCATCCTGGCTGACACGGTGAAACCCCGTCTCTACTTTAAAAAATACAAAAAACTAGCCGGGCGAGGTGGCGGCGCCTGTAGTCCCAGCTACTCGGGAGGCTGAGGCAGGAGAATGGCGTGAACCCGGGAGGCGGAGCTTGCAGTGAGCTGAGATCCGGCCACTGCACTCCAGCCTGGGCGGCAGAGCGAGACTCCGTCTCAAAAAAAAAAAAAAAAAAAAAAAAAGAGTAAGTGGAATATACCATAAGTCATGTTTTAACTCCAAAAATGTGTTAGAGCATGCCTACTGTATGCAATTATAGTTTTTAAATTGTTCTGAAGAAGTACGAATATTTCTAGGGGGATTTATAGCAAACAAGTAATTCAAAATAGGGAGAGGAGGGAAAAGGCTTTCAATAATGTATGGCTTAACAGATAACACTTCCTGCTTTCTGGAATGGCTCTACCTATGAGCTTCTTAGGGATGCCATTAAAAATGCTTGCATTTAAAGGGCAACTATGTGAAGTGATGAATATGTTCATTTTCTTGACTATAATAACCATGTCACTGTGCATATAAACATATCAAAACATCACGTTGTACTTCTTAAATTATATGATAAAAAAAGTTCAAAAAAGCTAGAAATACTTGTATTTAGTAAACCAGTGAGATTTTAGAAAACTATCCCTCAAAGACATTGCTGAGCAATCATTTTCACCAGCCTTTTACATTTAACCCATTGTCTGGGAAAAATTAAGGGTTTGCCACTGAGGAATTATTCAGAGTGTATTACTCCGTTTTCAATACGGAGAAAAAAGAAATACCCAAGACTGGGTAATTTATAAAGAAAAGAAGTTTAATTGACTCACAGTTCTGCATGGCTCGGGAGGCCTCAGGAAACTTACAATCATGGCGGAAGTCACTGATTCACAGGGCAGCAGGAGAGAGAAGTGCCGAGAAAAGTGGGAAAAGCCCCTTACAAAACCATCCGCTCTCAGGGGAATTCACTCACTATCAGGAGAACAGCTGGGGCAGGGGAACCGCTCCCATGATTCAGTTACCTCCCACTGGGTCCCTCCCACGACACATGGGGATTACAGGAACTGTAGGGATTTTGGTGGGGACACAGCCAAACCATATCACAGAGCAACAACTCCTGGGGGAGAATGAGATAGCTGAGATCAAAGACAACTAAAGCAGCTCCAAAGGCAATTAGCTCCTAACACTGTGGCCCAGACATCAGAGGTGGGGCCTGCCCTTTCTGTCTTCCACACACCCCCTCAGGCTGACCAAGGTGTTATTTTTCACCACTTTGTGGATTATACTTCCCCTCTGCCTAATGTTAATCATTCCCTATTTCAGAAGTATGCCTTTATGTGGAGTGGAAAAACTATACAGTATTTGTTGTCTCAAGGCACCCTCTAATGATAATACCCAAGATAGATCACAACCAAGGAAAGGAAATTTACTGAGTGCCAGAATGTGCCCAGAATAGTAGTACTACTTGACTCTTGCTTTGTCATCTTTCAGAAAATAATTACATTTGTTGATATTTCTATTTAGGGGAATGATGACTAACAATTTTATGATACTATCACTGTCTAAATTATAAAGATAAAAAATACTTAGCTGAAAACCTAATAGATCAGGTTAACTACATGAGAAATATTAAGGAAAAAATGCCAGATAAAACCTCAAAACACGGGAGGCACATGAACTGTCCCGGACTAACATTTTAAAGGTAAGTTCATCTACTAACATCACTTTTGAAAATTGTCGAATCTAGTTAGCTTTGACTTCCCACGAATCTCAGAAACCTGTCTCACTAAAAATTATGTTTTGAAGGCAAATTAATGAGCTTAATTTATTTTCAGTGATTCTGTGTCTTGACTTATTTAGTTCACCTGACAAGGATCCTCTAACTTTTTTTTTTTTTTTTGAGACGGAGTCTCGCACTGTTGCCTGGATTGGACTGCAGTGATCTTGGCTCACAGCAACCTCTGCCTCCTGGCTTCAAGCAATTCTCTGGCCTCAACCTCCCAAGTAGCTGGGATTACAGGTGCCCGCCACCACGCCTAGCTAATTTTTTTGTATTTTTAGTACAGATGGGGTTTCACTACGTTGGCCAGACTGGTCTCAAATGACTGACCTCATAATCCGCCTGCCTTGGCCTCCCAAAGTGCTAGGACTACAGATGTGAGCCACTGCGCCTGAACGGATCCACTAATTTTTAATTCTTCCAGATACAGCTGCTTATAGTTTACCAATTCACTGTTATTAAAGTCTGCTTGTGAAGTTTTCATTTTGGAGAGTTTGGCTTCCAGATCTTTAACTCTGAGTTTCATCTGACTTTTTAGTGAAGTAACACTGTCTTCTCTTAACTGCTCTAACTCTTCTTGAGATGCTGCTTTTGTCTAAAACGAGCATTTAAAAGAGACATTTTAATAGTAATTATCACTTGAATAATTATTGTGTATTTGCTTCATTTAGTTTTCAGTCAGTGGTTCAGAGTGTGATTTTAAGTATTTTTTAAAAAGAAGCTAAAGTTTAATACATTTATCATGAGTATCAACTGAATTCACAACTTAATCTGAATTGTAAAAAAAAAACTGAGTCATTCTTATGGTAGTACTTATATAATGTGATATTCCAAAGCATAATATAATGAATTTTAAATTTAAAAATTTGAACAATATAACTTAAGAACAATCCAAGAATATGGTTTAATTTCTAAGTCACAAATGTTTTATTTCTCTCTTCATCTTGTTTTATGCCAATTGGTCTTAGTAATCAAAGGATCCTCTAGTAAGAATCATTATTATGGCAGATCAACTTAGTTATAATAATGATGGGAACTAAAATTATTTAAAGGAAGAAACAGCTACTACCATCCTTCTTAAAATCTACCAAACAAATTGCTATAAAGGTAAGTAGGGAAAACACATACAATGTGTATATCCAAAATATAATTTGCAGTGAAATGAATGAAAGCACATTACAGGTAAACACAACAACCTGCAAGAAGAGATTGACTTAACTTTTCTACAATCTCCTGTCTTGCTCTTTCTTTTGTCTCTCATTTATATTGTTCAGCTTTACCCTGTTCTAACATATTTCTTTCCATATAACTTTTGAGGTTTAATACTACCTGTGCTAACTGCCTATTGTTCTTCTGTAGTGTTTCACAATTCTCCTTTATTGTTTTCATATTTCTTCTGCATTGTTTTCATATTCTGTATTGTCTTCATTATTTCTTCTATATGGTTTCACGCCTGTTGAAGAACTTCATTCTCTGCATCCAGATGTAGACATTTTGAAGATGTGGTTTTCCATGCTTCTGGAAGATCATCCTGCGTGAGTGAAATAAAATAGTTTGGTAATGAAGGAGGAAGGCCGAGAATGGTCTAACACAAAACCAATAACCACTTTTGAAAGAAATTCAGCTGCGATAAAATGTTATATCTACTGTAGTAGATTCATAATATTTGGACCCTTGAGTTATTCACAAAATCAAAAAGAAAGTTAAAACCACTAGGAGTCACAAAAATATATTCTTTACTGTCATCATTTGTGCCATACAACATTTACACTTCTTTTTCTATTATAATGCCTCTATGTCACCCCTTACTACAAAGACTTTTACTCTTTCCCCTACATTGTCATTCTCCATAATTTCCAAAGAGGTTTCAGGGAAATCATATTGAATGATTTAGGTCTCAGTCAATACATGGCTCCCAAAATAAAACTTTGAAAATAAGACTCTAATTTGTAAATCCTGTAAATGTGGATTCCAATGTTATACGCCTTTTTCTGAACTATAAATGTTTTATGCTAATTTGAATTACATTTCAAGGAGTAATGATTCTTGGGGTTAAGCAGCAATTATATCTCCTAGTATAAAAGTTCAGCAGCATGATGATCCATACAATTTTTCTGAACAAAAATGTCTGAATTCAATAGCACGATCTTATAATAATCCTCTGTTACTTTACACAAAGTAAGGGCGCCATACTAAACAATGATAACAAAAGATCTTGCTAAAATTTCAATGCTACTGAGTTGGAAAGAATAATTTTTCCTTTAGATGGAATGAATATTTTATTTAAAAAAGGTAAGTGGAGTCGCACCACTACTAATTGTTGGACATGTCTCCCATGAAATTCCCTCTCCTGAATACAAGCTGGCATTGGTAACTGGTTTCTAGTGAACATCATATGGCAGAACTGGGTGTGACTTCTAACGCTGGATAAGAAAATGTATTATAATAAAGCTTTCACCTGACTTTCTCTCCAGGGAAGCTTGTTCTTAGAATCCAGCCACCATATTGTGAGGAAGACTGAGCCACATGATGAATCCTCATGTAGGTGTTCCAGCTGACTGCCCCAGCTTCACTTCCCAGCCAAAAGCCAGCTTCAACTGCCACACAGGCAAATCAACAGGACTTTAATATTTTCAATGATTCTTCAAACTGGAGAGTTTGAAGTCACCTCATCTGATACCAGAGAAAGTGAGCTGGCCCCACTGAGCCTTTCCTAAAACTGCAAATAGTGAACAAAATAGATGCTGTCTGGAGACACTGAATTTTGAGGTGATGTATTACACGGCAATAGGTAACATACAGATACTGACACTAACTATGGGTTACTGCCATTAAAAGATACTACTAAAACACGGCAGGATACCGTTGGGCCAGGAGCTAGGTAGAAGCTGAAAGGACCTAGAGAAGAGTAAGAATGAACGCTGAAAGGGCTTCAAAGAGACTGTTACTGGAAGCCTGTCCCACTCACCCTGAGACTCAAGCTGCAGCACCTAAATCAGCATCTGTTTAAGAGCCCAACCCACCCCCCCCAACCAGACTACATCCTGCCCAGAGACCCAACAGCCGCTGCATCTCCACATTCAGTGGAGCCCCGGTGACATTTCACAGTATTCACAGAGAGGACTTGTGGCATCATGTGCCAGCTGGACCCACAACAGCTGATGTGGCTGGGTCCCCAAAACCCTAACCTTGCAGCACCCTACACCAGAAAAGCTACTCTAGGACAAAGGAATCGTAAGTGTGTGCTCCCAGAGCCTGACAGCCACCTGACTGAGGCCACTGCCACCAACAGTAACCCTGTCCCCTCCAGGGGCAGCACTGCTGCACACCCGTGCATACCTTCAGGAGGCCTGAGGACTGACTCTCACATGTGCACCATCCTAAATCCTGAAAGCCAGCCTGCCCAACCCACCAGGGGCAGTGCCCGTGTGAGCCATATGGGAGCCTGAAGACAAGGTCACCTTGCTTGCCACTGCCACTATTGCTGCCAGTGCCTACATATGCCGTCCAGGGCCTGAGGATGAGCCCATCCCCCACAGGCCTACGTGCATTCTGGGGCCTGAAGACAGGCCTGCCCCATCGGCCACTATCACCACAAGTGCCTGTATTCTGGGGGCCTGAGGATTGGCATCCCTATTTCTGTAAGTGTCCAGAAACACTGTCCATGGGCCTGAGAACAATTCCATTGCCCCACTGGCACCCACACATGCCTCCAGAGCCTGAGGACAGGGCTCCCCCACCGCCACTGACAAAGGCTCCTGCATGTGCACTCAGTGAACCCATAAACAAACTTGCCCCACCCATGGCTGTAGAAACCCACCCAAATGTGCTACACAGGGGCCCAGGAAAACGCCCAGCCACACTGCTGTCACCATTACCAGTGCTCGTTCATGCTACCCAGGATCTGGCCCTTCACTGCTATTGTCATTGTAGGTAACACAAGTTCCACCCAGGGTCCTTAGGACTGTCATGCCACTGCCACCTCCTATCCCAGCACCCACTACCTGGAGGCCCCAGGACCAACCCACCAAGGCAACCCCCTGGTACCAAGGACTGGCGTGCCTGGCCTGGTGCTGCCAGTACTAGTACCCATGCATGCCACCAAAATGCCTAAGGACCAGACTGCTGACCTCCCCATGCCCATCGAGGCCTCACCACAGCCTCCCCCAAGTAGCAGCCTGAGCCACTGAGGAACTTACAGAAACTGCTGACATTGATTACAGCTTTTTTCAAAGCATAAGCAAACGGAGACTACACCAATGCGCCCACCATACAGTCACCACTACCACACTCAATACCAAAACACCATACTCAACCAACAATACAGATTCAGCTACAAAAAAAGTGTCTTTCCCTATGAAAGCCAGGCCCTGAACATGGAAAAAGTGACTATTTCCACGGCTGCACAGATACAAACTTAAAAACACAAGAAACATGAAAAACAGGAAGAGAAGCACTGAAATGTGACAACTCCAAAGAAACACAGTAATTCTTCAGTAACAGCTCCCAAAGAAAAGCAAGTCTACAAAATGCCTACAAATGAATTCAAAATAATGATCTTAAGGAGACACAAAATAAGACACATAGATAATACAAAGGAATCAGGAAAACAATTCATGATCTAAATAAGAAATTGAACAGAGACATAGATAGCATTAAAAAGAAGCAAACAGAAATCCAGGAACTGAGAATTCAATAAATAAAATAAATGCCTGAGAAGCTCAGCAGTAGAGTAGATCAATCAGAAGACAGAATTTCTGAACCTGAAGACAGATCTTTATACCAAGCCAGAAAAACAAAAATCGAAAAAGAATGAAGAGGCTGGGTGCAGTGGCTCACACCTGTAATCCCAGCACTTTGGGAGGCCGAGGCAGGTGGATCACTAGGTCAAGAGATCAAGACCATCATGACCAATATGGTGAAACCCTGTCTCTAGTAAAAATACAAAAAATAGCCAGGTGTGGTGGCACGTGCCTGTATTCCCAGCAACTCGGGAGGCTGAGGCAAGAGAATCCCTTGAATCCGGGAGGCGGAGGTTGCAGTGAGCCAAGATTGCGCAACAGAGCAAGACTATGTCTCAAAAAAAAAAAAAAAAAAAAAAAAAAAAAAGGATGAAGAAAGCTTACATGATGTAAGGGACACGATGAGGCAAAAATTGTTTTGAATGCTGGGGTTCAGAAAGACAAAAGATGGGGAAAAGCATAGAAAATCCATTTAATGAAATAATAGCCGAAAAATTTCCATGTCTTGTGAGAAATATAAACATCTAGATAAAGATATTCAAAAGAGCCCAAATAAATTCAGTTTAAAAGGGTCTTCTAGTCACATCACAGTCAAATGTCAAAAGTCAAAGACAAAGAAAGAATTCTAAAAAAAGCAAGAGGAAAACACCAAGTCAGATACAAGGGAATCCATATCAGACTAACATACTCCTGAATGACCAGAGTCAATGAATAAATTAAGAAAAAAATCAATTTTTTGAAACAAATGCAAATGGAAACAACAACACATCAAAACAACCTGTGAAAAAATGCAAAAGCTGTTAACGGAAGTTTACAGTAACTAACACATCTAAAATTAGAAAGACCTCAAATAAACACCCTAAAAATGCACCCAAAGGAATAAAAAAAAAGCCAGAACAAACCAAATGCAAACTTAGTAGAAGGAAAAAAAATGATAAAGGAAGAGAACTCAATGAAGTAGAGCCTAAAATAAAATACAAAGGATTTTGGTAACAAGTTGGTTTCAGAAAAGATAAACAAAGTTGATAAACTGCTAATATTACACAAGAAAAAAAGAGAAAAAAACCAAGGAAACAAAATTAGAAACAAGAAAGGAGATACTAAAATTGATAACAGGGAAATACAAGGGGTCATGAAAGACGATTATGAATAACTATATGCCAACAAATTGGAACACCTGGAGGAAATGGATAAATCCCGGGAACTGTATAACTTACTAAGAATGAACGAAGATAAATGAAAACTTGAGCAGATAAATAACAAGTAATAATATTAAATCAGCAACAAAAGCTTTCCAATAAAGGTCCAAAACTTTATAACATTAATGCTGAATTATATCAAACTTTTAAAGAAAAGCTAACACCAATTTTCTCAAATTATTCCAATTTCTTCCTAGGTTATTCTACAAGGTAAGCACGACCCCAAAACCAAAAGTAGACAACAACACAAAAGTAAAACTACAGACCAATATCCCTGAAGAACAGAGATGCAAACAACCTCAAGATACTAGCAAAAGCAATCCAACAACACCACAAAAAGATAATACACCATGATCAAATGGGATTTATCCCAGTGATGCAGAGATGTTTCAGCATATACAAGTAAATAAATGGGATGTATCACAGCAACAGAAGGAAGATTAAAAACCATACAATTTTCTCAATAGACACAGAAAAAGCATTTGATACAATTCAGCATTCTTCATTGTAACAACTCTCAACAAACTAGGCATAGTAGAAACATCCCTCAGCACACACATTAAAGGCAATATATGGCAAATTCACAGCTAACATTACACTGAATGAGGAAAGCTGAAAGTCTTTCCTCTAAGAACCAGCACAAGACAAAGTTACCCACTTTGACCACTCTTATTCAACACAGTATTAGAACTCCTAGCCAGAGCAACTGGTGAGAAAAAGAAAGAAAGGGCATCCAAATCAAAAGAGAGGGAGTCAAATTATCCCTCTTTTCACATGACGCCATCTTATATACTGGAAAACCTAAACACTCCACCAAAAAAAAAAACCTCTTAGAACTGATGAATTCAGCAAAGTTGCAGAATACAAAATCAACACACAAAAATAAAGCCAATAGCATTTGAAATATTTCTATACACCCATAATGAACTAGCTGAAAAAGATATCAAGAAAGAAATCATGTTTATGACAGCTAAAAAAATAATAAAATATCTAGGAACAAATTAATCCAAGGTGAAAAACTTCTACAAGAAAAACTACAAAACACGATGAAAGAAAGTGAAAAGGACACACAAATGGAAAAATATGCCATGCTCATGGATTGGGAGAATTAATACTGTTAAGTGACCATACTACCCAAAGCGATCTATAGATTCAATGCGATTTCTATTAAAATATCTATGATGTTTTTAGGGGGGACAAGATGGCCAAGTAAATTCAGTAAAAAATGCCTCAACCTCAGAGAGAAACCAAAATATCAAGTAAATAATCACTCTTTAAACAAAGCTTTGGAGACGAAACACTATACATGATGATCACATGTATAAGACACAAAGTCAATCAGACTTTCCAAGAGTACAGTGAAGGAAAAATTTCTTATTTTTATTTTTTATTTTTTTGAGATAGAGTCTTGCTCTATCACCCAGGCTGGAGGGCAGTGGTGCGACTCGGCTCACTGCAACATCCGCCTCCCAGGTTCAAGCAATTCTCCCACCTCAGCCTCCCGAGTAGCTGGGATTACAGGTACCTGCTACCACACTCAGCTAATTTTTGTATTTTTAGTAGAGACGGGATTTTGCCATGCTGGCCAGGCTGGTCATGAACTCTTGACCTCAGGTCACCTGCCCACCTCGGCCTCCTAAAGTGCTTGAATTACAGGCATCTGCCACCACGCCCAGCCGAAAGAAAAGTCTTAAAGGCAGCTAGAGAAAGGGTCAGATGACATACAATGGGAACTCCATCAGGCTAACAGTGGATTTTTCAATAAAAATCTTACACATTAGAACAAAGTGAGAACCTATTTTCAGCATCCTAAAATTAAAAAAGTCACTTCAACCAAGAATTTCATATACTGCCAATCCAAGCTTCATCAGTAAAGTAGAAAAATGAAACTTTTTCAGAAAAGCAGATTCTAAGAGAATTCATTACTGCTAGAAGTGTTACAAAAATTCTTAAGGGAGGCTGGGCACGGTGGCTCACACCTGTAATCCCAGCACTTTGGGAGGCCAAGGTGGGTGGATCACGAAGTCAGGAGATCAAGACCATCCTGGCTAACACAGTGAAACCCTGTCTCTACTAAAAATACAAAAAAATTAGCCGGGCATGGTGGCCGGCGCCTGTAGTCCCAGCTACTTGGGAGGCTGAGGCAGGAGAATGGCGTGAACCCGGGAGGTGGAGCTTGCAGTGAGCTGAGATCGCAACCAGCCTGGGCGACAGAGCGAGACTCTGTCACAAAAACAAACAAACTAACAAACAAAATTCTTAAGGGAGTTACAAACACATAAAGGAAGGAAGCAGTAACTGCTATCACAAAAACAGATTTAAGTACATAGCCCACAGATCCTACAGAGCAATTACACAATGGAGAACACAGAGCAACCAGCTAACAATATCACGACAAGATCAAAACCTCATACACCAGTACTGACCTCAAATTAAATGGTCTAAATGCTCCACTCAAAAGTCAGGGTGGTAAGTTGAACACAAAAACGAAAACCAACCATCGGCTGTCTTCAAAACCCATCTCACATACAATACCATGCAAAGGCTCAGTGTAAAGGAATGAAGAAGGATCTATCATGCAAATAAAATGGAAAGAAGAGTAAAGGTTGCCATTCTTTTTTTTTTTTTTTTTTTTTTGGGATGCAGTCTTGCTCTGTCACCCAGGCTGGAGCGCAGTAGTGTGATCTCGGCTCACTGCGAGCTCCACCGCCAGGTTCAAGTGATTCTCCTGCCTCAGCCTCCCAAGTAGCTAATTTTTGTATTTTTAGTAGAGATGGGGTTTCACCATATTATCCAGGATGGTCTCAAACTCCTGACCTCATGATCCGCCCGCCTTGGCCTCCCAAAGTGCTGGGATTAGACCTGAGCCACTGCGCCAAGCCACTATTCTTGTATCAGATAAAACAGACTTTAATCAACAACAGTAAAAAAACACAAAGACAAGCATTACATAATGATAAAAGGCTCAATTCAACAGGAAGACTTCATTATCCTAAATATAAACACACCCAACATTGGAGCACCCAGATTCATAAAACAAGTACTTCCAGGCCTATGAAAAAATTTAGAGAGCCACATAATAATAGGGGACTTGCACACCTCACTGACAGCATTAGACAAACCACTGAGACAAAACCTACAAAGAAATTCTGGATTTAAGTTTGACTCCTGATCAATTAGGCCTAACAGACACCTACAGAACACTCTATCCCCAAATCACAGAACATACTTTCTTCTCATGTGCACATGGAACATACTCTAAGGTCAACCGCATGCTTGGCCATTAAGCAAGTCTCCATAAATTAAAAAATAAAATCATACCAAACACATTCTTGTATCACACTGCAATAAAAACATATCAATACCAAGATATCTCAAAACCACAGAATTACATGGAAGTTAAAAAACTTGTTCCTGAATGACTTTTGGGTAAACAATGAAATTAAATAAGAAACAAAAAAATCTCCAAAATAAAAAAAACAGATACACAACATATCAAAACCTCTGGGATATTGCAAAAGAAGTGCTAAGAGGAAAGTTTACAGTGTTAAATGCAAATGCCAATAAGTTAGAATGATCTGAAATTAACAATCTGACATTACATTTGGAGGAACCAAAAAATAAGACAATAACCCCAAAGCTAGCAGAAGAATTAACTAAAATCAGAGCAGAACTGAATGACACTGAAACCCCAAAACCCACACAAAGGATAAACAAAAATTGATTCCTTGAAAGATTAAAAAAGATTGATAGACTTCTAATTGGATTAACCAAAAAGTGAGAATATTTAAATAAGCACAATCAGAAACACCACAGATGACATTACAACCCATCCAACAGAAATAAAACACATCCTCAGAGACTATTATGAACACCTGCATGCACCTCCATGCACACAAATTAGAACTTCTACAGGAAACAGATAAATTTCTGGAAACACAAAAATGTTCAAGACTGAACCAGGAAAACACTGAAATCATGAACAGACCAGTAACAAGTTCTGAAATTGAAGCAATAATAAAAAACCTACTAACCAAAATAAGGCCTGGACCAGATGGATTCACAGCTGAATCAGAACCAAAGCCGTTCTCAATCCTGCTGAAACTATTCCAAAATATTGATGCGGAGGGATCCCTCCCTAATCCAGGAGTTTGAGAACACCTGGACAACATGGCAAAACCCTGTCTCTACAAAAAATACAAAAATTAGCTAGGCATGCTGGCACACACATGCTGTCCCAGCTACTTGGAGGGCTGAGGCAGGAGGATCGCTTGAGCTCAAGAGGTTGAGGCTGCAGTGAGCTGTGTTTGCACCACTGCACTCTAGCCTGAGCGACAAAGTAAGACCCTGTCTCAAAAAACAAAACACAAAGCTAAAATTGACAAATGGGACTTAACTAAAGAGCTTCTGTACATCAAAAGAAACTATCAACAGAGTAAAAAGACAACCTACAGAATGGGAGATTTTTGCAAACTATGCATCTGACAAAGGACTAATATCCAGCTTCTAAGAGGAACAAACAAATTTACAAGAAAAAACAACCCCATAAAACAGTGGGCCAAGGACATGAACAGCTATTCCACAAAGAAGATATACATGCATCCAGTAAGCACATTTTTAAAAAAGATCCCTATCACTGATCATTAGAGAAATGCAAATCAAAACCACAAAGAGAGACTAACCCACACCAGTTGGAATAGCTATTAGTCAAAAATACTTAATAACAGATGCTGGTGAGGTTGTACAGAAAAGAGAACACTTACACACTGCTGGTGGGAATGTAAATTAGTTCAGCCATTGTGAAAAGAAGTTTGGTGATTTCCCAAACAACTGGAAACAGAACTACCATTCTACCCAGAAATCCCAACATTGGGTATATACCCAAAGGAATATAAATCATTCTACCAAAAAGACACATGCACTTGTATGTTAATCGCCACACAATCACAATAGCAAAGACATGGAATCAACCAGGAGCCCATTAAAGGTGGACTGGATAAAGGAAACATGGTACATTCACACCATGTAACACTATATAGCCATAAAAAGAGCAAAATCATGTACTTTGCAGCAACATGGATGCAGCTGGAAGCCATTATCCTAAGCAAACTAATGCAGGAACAGAAAACCAAATACTACATGTTCTCTCTCACTTAGAACTGGGAGCTAACCACTGGGTACACATGGACAGAAAGATGACAACAGCAGACACTGAAGACTACAAGAAGGGGAAGGATGGGAGGCGAACAAGCGTCAAAAATGACCTATTGAGTAGTAAATACTCACTACCTGGGTGACAGGGTCAATCATAACCCAAACCTCAGCATTATGCAATATACCTTTGTAAAAACATCTGCACATGTACCCCCTCAATCTAAAATAAAAGAAAGAAAACGAATAAATAAAATGCTTTTTAAAACTCGCCAAAAAAGGTGGGCGCAGTGGCTCACGCCTGTAATCCCAGCACTTTGGGAGGCCGGGGCTGGCGGATCACAAGGTCAGGACATTGAGGCCATCCTGGCTAACACGATAAAGCCCCGTCTCTATTAAAAATACAAAAATAAATTAGCCGGGCGTGGTGGTGGGCGCCTGTAGTCCCAGCTACTCGGGAGGCTGAGGCAGGAGAATGGCGTGAACCTGGGAGGCGGAGCTTGCAGTGAGCCGAGATCGCGCCACTGCACTCAGCCTGGGCGACAGAGACTCTGTCTCCAAAACAAAACAAAACAAACAAAAAAACTTGCCAAAAAAATAGAAAAACAATCCTAAAATTCACATGGAAGCAAAAAAAAAAAAAGAAAGCCAGACTAGTCCTAATCATGAGGAAAAAGAGTAAAGCTGGAGGCATCACTTCTACCTGACTTCAAAATGCATTACAAGGGGCCAGGGGCAGTGGCTCAGGCCTGTAATCCCAGCCCTTTGGGAGGCTGAGGCGCACAGATCATGAGGTCAGGAGATCGAGGCCATCCTGGCTAACATGGTGAAACCCTGTCTCTATCATAATACAAAAAATTAGCCGGGCGTGGTGGTGGTGTTATGCCCAGACTGTTTGTTCCCCAAAGAAGACCACCAGAGTCCAGAGTCAAAGCCAAGCGGCAAGGATCTTTACTACAAGTTCGAACTTGGTCCCTCCTTTACACAGTATACAAGAGGGCCCCGAACAATGCGAGCATTTGCTTTTTATAGCCCGAAAGTTGTAGGGGAACAAAGAAATTCTTTTGGCTCCTGCGCTTTCAGTAACCTTGAACGGCTGTCTTCTTATCGGAGACTTTCCAGGTGGTGTTTGTACTGGGCTCAGGGAGTTTGAGAGATATATGGTGGTGGGATGGGAGGATGGGATGTGTTTGTGCTAGGCTCAGGGAGTTTTGAGCCCGGGGCTGAGGAATGTGCCCAGCTCCTTTCATTCCCCCCTTCTTTTCAGGTATCTTTAGAGCCAATCTTGGGTCTTATAAGTCTGATTCTGTTTCAGTGTTTACAGGTTGGTATTGGGCTCTGAGGACCATGAGTTGTACGGTGTCAAATCTCTCCCTAACAAATTGTAAAATTCTGTTAACAACACAAGGTCCTACGGTAAGCAGAAATAGTAGACTTAGCAGGGGTCCACGGAAGGGGGCTAACAGAGAAAACATAGAGGAATTCCACCATTGGTCTGCAGCTGAAGCAAACTGCCGTGTTTTTACTTCAGTGCTTAACTTGCGTAACTGTTGGACCCGGTCCTCTACAAGTCCTGATTTATTTATGTAGAAACAACAGTCTTCTTTTAGAAATATACATGTACCACCTTTTTCTGCAGTGAGTAGGTCTAGGGCCCTCCGGTTCTGCAAGGTTACCTGAGCTAGGGACGTGAGCTGCCGCTGAAGGGAGGCAAGGGACTCAGCCGACTCCTCCATAGCAACGGCAAATTGTTGGTATAACTTGTTACTTTCTATGAGGGTGTGACCTAGGGCTCCCCCCGCCAGTCCGGCCGCAATGAAGGATGCGGTGAGGGAGATTCCTGCAATGAGGGGGAGAAATATGGCTCTTGCAGGTCTTGGTCTAGGGTCTGGGTGAATAACAGCACTAGTCCAGTTACCGGTATACCCTAGGAACTCGCCAGCAGTTAGTAGAGTCAACCGGGGAACTAATGTGACAGGGTGACATAGTAGGTTATTAACAGAAGGACTAGGTAGGTTCTTAGATAAGGTTCCATTACACCAGAAGAATATGCCTGATGGAGCCCTTAAGGTGATATTAGGGGGCGTTGCAGTGATGCTGCAGAGGCTGGAATTGGTTCCTGAGAAACAGTAGGGAAACTTCTCCTGACTGGGGTTTAGGTATAGGGGCACGTTCAGGATAGGAGCATACGAGAGGTTTCGGAGGTTGTTAGCTTGGGCAAAGGTAGAGGATCCCCATGGCAGAGGGACAGCGGTTAGTGGTGGACATCCTAGAGTGGCGCACAGAAAGCAGCCAGACAGGCTATGAAGTCCTGTAAGGTTAGCAAGTTCTAGTCCTTCTTGTAATAACTTTAACCAGGAGAAAGGACGTAAGTCTTGTGTTAGTCTGCTTTCCTGTCGTTGGATATTCCCGTGGACCAGGGGCAGTACTTGCACTAGGCCTCGCCACAGATAGAGGTGACTGCTAGGCCATGTGGAGGAGGGGGAGTAGTATACAGCCCCATGTTGAGGTGTGGTCCAGCGGGAGTTTCAGGGGTCTCTAACTATCCAGGTATATGGAAAGTCTCTATCCCGTCTACGATAGAAGGGCCATTTAGGGTCTAACTGTTTTCTCTCTCCCCAATAACGGGGTCTGTGGATGTTACAATAGTTATAAGGACAGCCAGCATTTTGGTGCCACCAATAGTGTTTACAATTGTATTTAGTCTGATCAAACTCAAAGCATATTATTGGTGTCATAGGTTTGGCTATTTGAAAACCAGTAAAATTTAGTAGAATTGGGCTGTTGCACCCTGAGGAAGGGCAATCAGCACTGGCCAATAATTTTCCGGGCTTATGAGGTTGCCCAGGGTGGGTTCGGTTTTCATAAAGCCAGAATCTCCAGACAAAGGGATTATGAGCTGGTTTTGTGATTTCTCCAGCGGCCACTAGGGCGACTAACGTTAGGGTTAGACTAGCTAACTGCATGTTTGCAGTGAGCTATGCTGCTGGCGCAGGGTGAGTTTTAAGGGGTTGTTCCTAGCTCTGTCCACAGTCCACGTGTCCGGTGCTTCAGCCGCCGCCGTGATTGGTCCTAGAAGATCGGAGGTTGGGTCCACTGGCTTGACGTGGGTGTAGTGGATCCACGATGCGATGCCTTCTACCTTCAGGGCGGTGGGTGTGGTTAGGATTACCTGGAGTGGTCCTTTCCACCTGGGTTCTAGGGTCTCTTGTCGGTGTCGCTTGACCAGGACCCAGTCTCCCGGCTGGTACGGATGGGGTGTCAGTGGGGGACCGGTCTCATATAGTTCCTTCATCTTGGGCCAGATTTCTTGATGAATTTTCTGCAAGGCTTGTAGGGAAAACAAGAGTTCAGAGACATTTTCTATTTCGGACTTGAGCAGATCATCTTTTAGGCCGGGAACTAAGGGTGGGGGTCTGCCATACAAAATTTCATAAGGAGTAAGGCCCAGTCTGTAAGGGGTGTTACGGGCCTGGAACAGAGCGTAGGGGAGAAGGACCACCCAATTAGCGCCAGTCTCCATAGTTAATTTAGTTAAGGTCTCTTTTAAGGTCCGATTCATTCTCTCTACCTGTCCAGAACTCTGGGGCCTGTAAGTGCAATGTAGTTTCCAATTTGCCCCAAGGATGGAAGCCAAATCCTGACTTACCTTAGCAACGAAGGCCGGCCTATTATCTGACCTTATCTGGACGGGGAAGCCATACCTGGGGAGGATATCTTCCAGGATTTTCTTTGCTACAACCTAAGCAGTTTCTTTCTTGGTGGGGAATGCTTCAGTCCACCCTGAAAAAGTATCTACAAAGACAAGTAAGTACCAATACCCGCATTTTCCTGGCTTTAGCTCAGTAAAATCTACTTCCCAGTAGATACCGGGCCTGGTTCCCCTAAGCCTTGTTCCCGTTGTAGCCTGTGATTGGGGGTAGGCGTTGTTAAGCTGGCAGACTTTGCAACTTGTCACGATGTTGCTGGCCATCTCGGCTGTATGTCTGAATTTGAGCTTAGAGCGTCTGATCAGGTCTATCATCCGCCGAGCACCCAGGTGGGTGGTTCGGTGGATGTGTTCTAACATTTGTTGTCTTAATTTTTCTGGTAGGATGGTTTGGTCATTAGTATCAGTCCACCACCCATTCTGGATCTGTTTCAGGGGAAGCTTGTCAATCTACTGGAGATCTTGTTCTGAATAATCAGGGAAATATGGCAAGTCCCGGGGGCCTGGGTCAGGGAGCTGGAGTGCAAGGAGTTGGCTGGGAGCCTTCGCCACCTTTCTTGCAGTTTGGTCCGCCAGAAAGTTGCCTTGAGCAGTTGGAGTAGTTAGTTTCTGATGCCCTGGGCAATGCACAATGGCTAACTTTTCTGGCCTCCATAGGGCTGTTAGCAGGGCTAGGATTTCTTGCTTGTTTTTTATTTCTTTTCCTTTAGCCGTCAGTAACCCCCGCTCCCTGTAAATGGCCCCATGTATATGCGCTGTTGCAAAAGCATATCGGCTGTCTGTATATACCGTCAGCTTTTTCCCCGCCCCTAAGGTAAGAGCTTGGGTGAGCGCTATTAATTCGGCCTTCTGGGCCGATGTCCCCGGGGGCAGGGGTTCCGCCCAGATTACCTCAGTCTCTGAAGTTACTGCCGCTCCAGCGTATCTCTGGCCCTGATGCATGAAGCTGCTCTTATCAGTGAACCAGACGAGGTCGGCGTCAGGAAGTGGGCGATCCTGCAGGTCTTCTCGAACTCCGTGCACCTGAGCTAGTACCTCGGTGCAGTCGTGGAGTGGGGCGTCCAGGTCCGGGTTGGGCAGTAGTGAGGCAATCTCTTACCCAGTGGCCAGCCTCCTTGCAGTAGGCACATTGGTCTTTTTTCAGATTATCATGCCTGGGGGGCCGCCTAGGTTGGGTGTACTCTGGCTGTACATGTTCTTTCTGTACTACTGCTGCCAGGACCTTGGTCATTTTTTCAGTGGCCTTAAATTGCCTTTCTTCTGGAGTATCTCTGTTATTGTAAACCCGCTGGGCTATCTGAAGGAGGTCCTGAATCCGCTTTCCTTCCAAGTCTTCTAATTTCTGGAGTTTTCTTTTAATATCTGGGGCTGCCTGATTTACGAATGACATTACAACAGCTGTCTGACTTTCTGGAGCCTCTGGATCTATGGGGGTGTACTGTCTAAAAGTTTCTATTAATTTTTTTAAGTAGGTGGCTGGGCTCTCTGTCTTTTCTTGCCGAATAGAATATATTTTAGCCAAATTAGTGGGCTTGCAAGCAGCTGCCCGGAGACCTGCCATTAGAGTCTGGTGATAAAGGTGTAGCCGTCCCCTACCTTCTGCCGTGTTGTAGTCCTACGCCGGCCTGGTCAGAGGAAAGGTCGCGTTTATGAGGTCAGGGTTAGCAGTCGGTTGACCGTCGTCCCCCGGGACCAGCTTTCCAGCTTTTACCTGTATTCCCTCTCGCTCCTCCGTGGTAAACAAGATTCGGAGGAGCTGCTGACAATCATCTTAAATGGGCTGGTGGGTGAACATGACACTATCCAGTAAAGCCAGTAAATCTTTGGGGTTGTCTGAAAACCGAGCACTCTGAGTCTTCCAGTTATACAGATCACTGGTGGAGAACAGCCAGTACTGGAGCCTGGGGATTCCTGTGTCATCTGGGGGTTTTATTTCCCGAAGGGGTAAAGCCACCGTGGAGTCAGGCGGCTGGGGGGGGGGCTAGTCCGCGAAGTGTGCCCTCGCGTCCGCCCCCCCAGCCTTTTAAAGTTACTTTCCCTTTCAGCGAGCCCGCCTCCCCTCCGCTGCTCCCTCCCTCTATCTCTGTCTCTAATCTTTCCGTTTCTGTCTAAATCTTTGATTGACATACTTACAGGGTCTTTTCTTTAAGTTTCTATCTCATTCGCGCACGCTTTCTCTCTCTCTGTCTCTCTGTCATCCCGTGTCCTTTCTCCTTTATACTCAGTCTCTTTCTCTGACTCTCCACGTCTGCCGTTTTCTCCCCTTTCTCTTTCCGATTTCCCTTCTCACTTTCTCCCTTTCCCGTCTCTATGGTCTCTTTCTCACTTATTTTCTCTTCTCCCCAGTCTCACTTTCTGTGTCTCTTTTTGTAAAGGAATGTGGGTTAGAATTAGGTTGTGGGTTGGAATCCCTGTAAAGGAAATCCGCGCTGGAATCCAGGAGCCCGGGGACCGGGGCCGCGGGCGCGGCGCCGGAAGCGCACGCCGGAAGCCGGGAGCCCGGGGACTGGGGCCACAAGTGCGGTGCCGGAAGCGCGCGCCGGAAGCCGGGAGCCCGGGGACTGGGCCGGGAGCGCGGCGCCGGAAGCCAGGAGCCCGGGGACCGGGCCGGGAGCGCGGCGCCGGAAGCCGGGAGCCCGGGGACCGGGGCCGCGAGCGCGCGCCGGAAGCCGGGAGCCCGGGGACCGGGGCCGGGAGCCGCGCCGGAAGCCGGGAGCCCGGGGACCGGGGCCGCGAGCGCGCGCGCCGGAAGCCGGGAGCCCGGGGACCGGGTCGGGAGCGCGTGCCGGAAGCCGGGAGCCCGGGGACCGGGGCCACGAGCGTGCGCCGGAAGCCGGGAGCCCGGGGACCGGGTCGGGAGCGCGCGCCGGAAGCCGGGAGCCCGGGGATCGGGCCAGGAGCGCGGCGCCGGAAGCCGGGAGCCCGGGGACTGGGGCAATTCAGACAGCGAGCACGCACCCAGGGGCCGGGGCAATTCAGACAGCGAGCGCGCACCCGGGGACCGGGGTCAGATTCAGACTGCGAGCGCGCACCCGGGGACCGGGGTCAGATTCAGACTGCGAGCGCGCACCCGGGGACCGGGGTCAGATTCAGACTGCGAGCGCGCACCCGGGGACCGGGGTCAGATTCAGACTGCGAGCGCGCACCCGGGGACCGGGGTCAGATTCAGACTGCGAGCGCGCACCCGGGGACCGGGGTCAGATTCAGACTGCGAGCGCGCACCCGGGGACCGGGGTCAGATTCAGACTGCGAGCGCGCACCCGGGGACCGGGGTCAGATTCAGACTGCGAGCGCGCACCTGGGGACCGGGGTCAGATTCAGCTGTTGCCCGGATCGCGAACCCGCTCCGGCAACTCAGATCGCAATTTAAATCAGAAGAGAGCCAGGGGACGTCTCCCACCGGTCTCCACTGGCCGTCCTATAGCGCATCCGCCAGGACTGTGCCAGCCTCAGTTTCAGACCTCGCGAGTCAGAGATTCAGATTCAGAACAGACACACAGACACAGACAGACAAACGGAGACGAGCCAGCTCACCTATCAGTAGATCGATCCTAGCAGATCCGTTGACCAGGGGTCTGGTGGGCTTGGGGAATCCCGGACGAGCCCCCAGATGTTATGCCCAGACTGTTTGTTCCCCAAAGAAGACCACCAGAGTCCAGAGTCAAAGCCAAGCGGCAAGGATCTTTACTACAAGTTCGAACTTGGTCCCTCCTTTACACAGTATACAAGAGGGCCCCGAACAATGCGAGCGTTTGCTTTTTATAGCCCGAAAGTTGTAGGGGAACAAAGAAATTCTTTTGGCTCCTGCGCTTTCAGTAACCTTGAACAGCTGTCTCCTTATCGGAGACTTTCCAGGTGGTGTTTGTACTGGGCTCAGGGAGTTTGAGAGATATATGGTGGTGGGATGGGAGGATGGGATGTGTTTGTGCTAGGCTCAGGGAGTTTTGAGCCCGGGGCTGAGGAATGTGCCCAGCTCCTTTCAGTGGGCACCTGAGTCCCAGCTACTGGGGAGGCTGAGGCAGGAGAATGGCGTGAACCCAGGAGGCGGAGCTTGCTGTGAGCCGAGATCGCGCCACTGCCCTCCAGCCTGGGTGACAGAGCCAGACTTCCTCTCAACAACAACAACAAAAATTACAAAGTACAGTGACCAAAACATGGATTGGTATAAAAACAGATAGACCAATGGAACAGAATAGAGAACCCAGAAATAAATCTACGTATTTACAGGCACATGATTGTTGACAAAGGTGTCAAAGGTGTCAACAACAAAACATTGGGAAAGAACATTCTCTTCAATAAATTGGGCTGGGGAAATTGGATATCAGTAGGACGAAGAATGAAAGCAGATCCTTATCTTTCACGATAAATTCAACTCGAAATGCATTAAAGACTTAAACATAAGACCCCCCCACAGGAAGGGGAGCATCACACACCGGGTTCTATTGTGGGGAGGGGGTTGGGGGGAGAGATAGCATTAGGAGATATACCTAATGTAAATGACAAGTTAATCAGTGCAGTACACCAACACGGCACATGTATACATATGTAACAAACCTGCACGTGGTGCACATGTACCCTAGAACTGAAAGTATAACCAAAAAAAAAAATAAGACCCCAAATTATGAAACTACTAGAAGAAAATATAGGGAAAATACTTTAAGACATTGGTCTAGGCAATTATTTTATGGCTAAGACGTAAAAACAAACAAACAAACAAACAAAAGGTAAAAAAAAAAAAAAGATCAAAAATAAATAAATGAGACTATATTAAAAGTTTCATTACAGCAAGAAAAACAACCAATGGAGTGAAGAAAATCTATAGAATGAGAGAAAATATTTGTAAGCTATTCACCTGACAAAGGTCTAAATCCAGAATATATGGGAAAGCAAACACCTTAACAGTGAAAAAGTTAGTAGTCCAACTAATAAGTAGGTAAAGGCTCTGAGTAGATATTTCTCAAAGGAAGACATACAAATGGCCAATATATGAAAAAGCACTCAATATCATCTCACCACAGTTAGAATGGCTACTATCAGGAAGACAAAAAGTAAAAAATGCTGGTGAGGTTGGGGAGAAAAAGGGAACTCTTATGCACTGGTGTAGGAAATAGTAAACTAGTTATGAAAAACAGTGCGGAGGCTTCTGTAAAAACTAAAAATAGAACTGTGGTATGATCCAGCAATCCTATTATTGAGTACTTATCCAAAAGAAAGAAAATCAATATATCAAAGGACACCAGTGCCCCCATGTTTGTTGCAGCACTATTTACAATAACTAAGATGTGGAATTAACCTTAATGTTTATCAACAGATGATTGTGGTTGATGAATAAAGAAAATAGGATATACATACACAATGGAATACTATTTAGTCAAAAAATAAAATCATGTCATTTACAACAACATTAATGAGCCTGCAGGACGTTATGTTAAGTGAAATAAGGCCCGAAACCGTAAGTACTGCATGTTCTCACTCGTGGGAACTAAAATAAAAAATTTGAGGTCATGGATGTAGACAGTAGAACTGTGGGTATTAGAGGGTGGGAAAGATAGGGTGAGTGGAGGATGGGGAGAGGTTGGTTAATGGATACAAAATTATAGTTATATAGTAAGAATGAACTCTAGTGTTCTGTGGCATTATAGGGTCACTATGATTATGATTTTATAGTGTATTTTTAAAAAGCTAGAGGAGAGGATTTTCAATGTTCAAAGCACAATGAAATAGTAAATACTTGAGGTGATGGCTTTGCTAATTAGCCTGATTTGACCATTATACACTGGCTACACTTATCAAAATATCACTGTGAATCCCGTAAATATGTACAATTATACACGTCCACAAAAAGTAAAAAGGAAATTGGGTATGATGTAATACACCTGTAGTCCCAGCTATTGACGAGGCTGAGGCAGGAGGACCCCTTGAGCCCAGGAGTACAAGGCCAGCGTGGGCAACACAGTGAGACACTATCAAACAATAAAAAATAAACAAATAAATAAATAAATAAACAATTCATCTTATAAATAGACTATGGGCCACACTTAGTGACTTGCTTCTAATGAAAAGAATGTGGTACAACTTATACCTTGTGGCCTCCAACATTAGGTTAGAAGAGGCTCTCAACCTCAGACTGCTTGCCCTTAGAACCCAGGCCCCACGTTGTGAGGAAGCTCAGGTCACAAAAAGCACACAGAAGTTCCAGTGCAAGTATTTGGGCTGCCTGCCCCAACTAAAGTTACAATCAACAGCCACTGTCAACAACCAGACATGTCAGTGACCAGACCTTCGGATGATTCCAGTCCCCCAACATTTGATTTACTCCAAGTGAAACTGAGAGGAGCAGAGAAGGTTGTCCTGGACAAAGATTTTCCAAACCACAGGTTGGTGAACTAAATACATGCTGCTGTTTTAAGCCACTCACCTTTGGGTAGTTTGTAAGGGCAAAATAAACAGGAAAATGGACTTAAATAAAAAGACAATAAGAAATATAATAGCTTACACAGTAGTAATTAATCTCTTTTAAAGTAGGATCTACTAAATGTTGAGGTTAATTTATTAATGAGAAACAACGCTAATGAGAAACAATGCTAACGAGAAACAACAGACAACTAGGAGACAGACGTATGAACTACTGAGGAGGATGTTTAGAAAAAGTTCCCCTCAGTTACAAATTCTCACAACTAAGCAAATGAGGCTCTTTAGCATTTGCCCCTCAAATGATGGGATAAGGAAGATGAGGAAGGAAGGATATATAATTTGAAGTATAAAAGTTGAAAAAAAAAACGTAAGTATTTGATATAATAACCTAAATCAGACATTTTACCTGATTTCAATTAACTAAAATTCTAAAAGTGATAAGCAGCACTGAGTAATTACTAATCAATCTAGTATTTGATCTTCATTTTAATTTCCTCAATGAGAAAATAAAAAGAATACTAGGGAATCAGTTTTAATCTTCTCAGTAGTAAAACAAATGTAGTGTCCTTTACATGTTAAAAAATTAAATACAATTTCCCTTCAAGCTTATTTGTATGGAGAAGGTAAGACCATCTCATCCTTACATTGCACCAAAATGCTGCTCCATATCATACAAATTGGCTCTGAAATTTTGAAATTCATATAACTAATTTGACTATTTGTCTCTGATAAATGCCTGCACATCCCCTGATTTTTAGGTGCTGCATTCCTGAAAATTTTTATTTGAAGGGGTTGAACTACTAATTTGATTATGTATTGAGCTATAAAGCACAGCTAGGCACTTCTGTTAAGTAAAAGCAGGTAAATACAGAACACTGTAATTTCTGAGAATGTAGGATCTGTGCCAAGAACAGGATCAGCTGCAGTGTTATACAAAGAACCAAGCACCAGGTCAAAAGAGGATCTGTTTGTGAGCTGTAAGATGATGAATTAGCTCAATTTTCAATGAGGATAGCAACAGCCCAGACTTAATCTTCTCCTTTCTACACAGCAAAAATCTACACGATTCTATGACTTATTATGAATTAGTAAATATAATTCAGTAAATAGTAGACTGAGTCAGCAGATCCTCTAATCAAGATTTGATGAAAATGGGAGTGAAGAGGTAGGGACTGAGAGAAAAACGGTTTGAATAGAGAAAAAGAAATGAATATGCTCTTTGTAAGCCTGACTTCCCATTGTGTCACAGAAGTCAGCAAGGTATTAATACAAGCCGGCCCCGCGTTCCTTCAGGAAGCAAACAGTGAAATGAAAGGCATCCTACTACTCGAATTTCTATTCTTACTTAGGACAATTGGAATAATAAGCAACATGACTGAAAAACAATTCTCCTAAAATTCGATTCGGTACTGGCATAATGACAGACATAGATCGACATATTAAAATTGAGAATCCCAAAATAAACCCACATATTTATGGTCAATTGATTTTCAACAAGGGTAAAAAAACAATTAAATGAAACTATTAATTTGTTAAAAATAATAGCCTTTTCAACAAATGGTAATGGGACGACTGGCTATCCACATGCAAAAGAATAAAGATGGACTCCTAACATATGCCATATCTAAAATTAACTCAAAATAGACCTGCTAAATATAAGAGCTAAACTAAAAAGTCTTTATCAAAATTTAAAATGTCTGCACTTGAACAGACATCATCAAGAAAGTAAAAATAAAAGCCATTGAGTGAAAGAAAATATTTGAAAATCGTATCTGTTAAGGGTCTTACAGCTACGATATATGAAAAACTCTTAAAATTCAGGAAAAAAGGGAAGGCAATTTAAAAATGGGCATAGCATTTAAATAGACATTTTTCCAAAGATACGCAAGTGGCTCATAAACACATAAAAAGATGCTTAACATCATTAGTCATTAGGGAAATGCAAATCAAAACAAGAATGAGGTATTGCTTTGCCGGGTGCGGTGGCTCATGCCTGCAATTCCAGCACTTTGGGAGGCCAAGGCGGGCAGATCACAAAGTCAGGATATCAAGACCACCCTGGCTAACACGGTGAAACCCCGTCTCTATAAAGATACAAAAAATTAGTCGGGTGTGGTGGCTGGAACCTGTAATTCCAGCCACTCAGGAGGCTGAGGCAGGAGAATGGCTTGAACCTGGTGTGGGGGAGGCTGCAGTGAGCCGAGAGCGTGCCACTGCACTCCAGCCTGGGTGCCAGAGCGAGACTCCATCTCAAAAAAAAAAAAAAAAGGAATGAGGTATCACTTCACACCACTAGGATGGAACCTTCAATCAAAAATGTGAAAAATGTTGGTAAAGATATAGAGAAACTAGAATCCCCATACAATTCTGATGGAAATGTAAAATGGTGCAGCCACTTTGGAAAACAGACTGGCAGCTCCTCAAATTCCACTTGTAAGTATACACCAGCAATTCCACTTGTAAGTATACACCCATGAGAAAGGAAAACATATGCAAACATAAAAACTTGTACATAAAAGTTCATAGCAGTCTGATTAATAGCCAAAACACAGAAACAACCGAAAGGTCCATAACTGATGAATGGGTAAATAAAATGACTGGTATATCCACAGAGTGGAATGTTACTCAGCAATTAGAGGAAGTTGAGTACTGATACATGTTACAATGCGGATGAACCTTAAAAATGTTATGCTAAGTGAGGCCAGGCATGGTGGCTCATGCCTGTAATGCCAGCACTTTGGGAGGCCGAGGCAGGCGGATCATGAGGTCAGGAGATCAAGACCATCCTGGCTAACACGGTGAAACCCCGTCTCTACTAAAAATGCAAAAAAATTAGCCGGGCGTGGTGGTGGGCACCTGTAATCCCAGCTACTTGGGAGGCTGAGGCAGGAGAATGGCATGAACCCGGAAGGCAGAGCTTGCAGTGAGCCGAGATCACGCCACTGCCCTCCAGCCTGGGCAACAGAGCAAGACTCCTGTCTCAAAAAAAAAAAAAAAGTTATGCTAAATGAAAGAAGCCAGTCACAAAAGACCACCACATGTTTTGTGATTCAATTGATATGAAATGTCCAGAATGGGCAACCCTATAGAAACAAAGTAGACTGGTGGTTCCCTAGAGCTGAGGAAGGGCAAACTGGTGGATGATGGCTAAATGATGCAGGGTTTCCTTTCAGGGTTGTCAAGATGTTCTCAAATTGATGTTGCTGATGACTACACAACTCCATGAATATACTAAGAGACTTGTATATTTTCAATGGGTGAACTGTATGGTATGCAAATTATATGTCAACACGGTTGTTTTAAAAAATCCAATGGCAGGATCTACTAGATACATTTCTTAATTCTCTACTTTGGATGTATATACTCTACATGATCTGAGTATTTCCGTGCTTTTACAATATACTTTAAATGAAACGAAAATGAAGGAAATGCCTAACATTTCAAGTACTTTGTAAATTAATCTAAAACATTTGCATTTTGAAGAAGAGTTTAATGGCCTCTCTGTACAAGTTATCCTGAAATTCATGCAATAAACAGACACAGATTCTGTACCCATTCATGAAAGTAACGACAAGCAGTAAGACACTTCTTTGGAACATTATATTAAACATTCTCTGATTTTAATCTGGCTTGCCTTACTATGACAGTAGAGAAACAGCTAAAAAATAATGGTTTCAAGAAAAAAACTCTCTCAACTTCTGTGAGGAATGACGTATAATTCCCAACTTTCCTAAGGGTAAATATTATTTTTAAAATGTATATACTTATGAGAAAAACATGACAGAACGAAAATCAGAGGTTAAGAAATAAGTGCACGATAAAGATAGTAAAATTAATTACAATAAAAATAAAAAAGAAAACTATCCAATGCAATTAGTATCCTAAAACATTAGATATTATTCCCCCACCTATAGATTAACAATTGACATGTTATGTTTCATACATACCTGACTTCTGATTTTACCTAATTCCTTCTATGAATCCTGTGTCTCTTCTAAATTAATATGGCAATGTGGTGTAGCCTCTAGAGAAGGCTCTGACATAGGTTGTATTTTTAGAGTATCAGTCAGTTCTTGTTGAAGTTGTCTGGTAACTACCTGTTCAGATATTTTTGTTACTGATTTTACGTTACCTTATTAGTAAATCATGGTAATAAGATTTAACGTGTACTCTGAAAAATAGCACCACATACATGAATTTACCTTCTTTTCCTATGTGTATACATGCTTCTTTATTACTGAATTCAGTTAAGGACACAGAAGGTGTTATTTCCTGCCAAGTTAGTGTTCTGCTTAGATTCAGTTCACTATTCACTCATTCCTGATACATTTGCAATGCTTAACTTCCTACTTAAGTCTCAAAAAGAAATCAGTATGTGAGTGGGGCTGGAAGTAGAAAATGCAACATTGTAAAACGTTTTTCCTCCTTCTTATTAGAAGCTCAAAGAAACCTCACTACTGACATCCTCAATGGCCTGCTCAGATCATTCCAATAGATTTCAATCTCAGAATACAAGTAAAATTCCACTGGCCTTCCAGGCTCTAGGTAGTCACCTGGCCTCCACCTCCCTCCCTGACCTCAGCTCCTATAAATCTCTTCCCTACTCACTGCATTCTCACTGTATGTGAATCCTGCCACCTCCCCTCAGATTGAAAATGGGGACCCAATGTCAAACAAAGCAATCGCAGATAGCCACAATTATCTTTGTGTGGGACAAAGTTATATCCAAATGATAGCCATTGAACCTTGAAATAAAAATTATGGGCAAATTATTTTTAAGAACATTCAAATTATAAATACCAGTGGTAAGATTAAATCAAATAGGGTTTTGCTGGAAATTCACATTTGTCCCAAATTATGATTTAATAAAAAGTAAATGCTTCTAAACAATTGAGATGTCATAATAATACTGGGATATTGCAACAGTCTCAGATTAAAGTCGAATTTATATGAATAAAAATAAAATTATACCAACTTAAATACATAAAAACCCCTGAATGAAAAGTATTATGAGATACAACAGTATATACTTCAGTTCACCTGGGAAATTTTGAATTAACAAAGTAACCCACCTAATTGAATCTTAATTTCAAAAGACTCATTTCAGATACAAGGCATTTCTGTTTATCTGCATCATCATGGTCTTAAAATGTGGCCACATACAAATATTAAAATTATTTTAGCAGTGTGTCTACATCATAAATATTAGTCTATATCTACTAAAAACTTGTAACTTAACCTCTTAACATTTCCAAAGTGATATAATTTCTTTACTCAAAGTAAAGCATATTTCAGTTCTTTCTTTTTGCTGATATGTTTCTAGGCTAACACAGCAAATACACTTATATTCTAAGTGTATTTGTACACACTTTTCTTTTTTTCTTTTGAGACGGAGTTTTGCTGCCCAAACTGGAGTGTAATGGTGCGATCCCGGCTCAATGCAACCTCCGCCTCCCAGGTTCAAGTGATTCTCCTGCCTCATCACCCCCAGTAGGTGGGATTAGAGGTGCCTGCCACCGCACCCAGCTAATTTTTTATTTTCAGTTGAGACGGGGTTTCTCCATGTTGGTCAGGCTGGTCTTGAACTCCCGACCTCAGGTGATCTGCCTGCCTCCACCTCCCAGAGTGCTGGGATTACAGGCATGAGCCACTGAGCCCGGGCTATTCTACATACTTTTATATTCAACTATATATAACATCTAGCATAACCAAATATTACTTTACATTTTCTTTCAGTTTGAAAAATACCTTTCTTGATACTTACCTTTTTTCTTTCTCTTTTTCACATTGATATATTCTTTCTTTCAAATTATTACATGCATTGATTAATTCCTTGTTTTTCTCTTCTAGCAGAAGACTCTGCTTTTCACTCCCAGCTGGATTTTTTTACAACAGCATGGATTTGGTCTTGGATAGTACTGATTGTCTTTTCTTGACTGTCAGCTTTCTTGTGGGATCATCCAGTTGCTGTCTGAGCAACCTATTTTCACTTTGTAGTTGAGCACATCTGTCCTCTATAGATTTCTGCTTCTTTGGCGTATTTATTTACTTTGCTTTGTTCATTTTTATACATTTGTTCAGTTTCTTTCTTTTGACACTGTGCTTGGCCTAGGTCTCTTTGGAAACATTCTAAAACCAACGTCTTTTCTCTGAGTGTTTCTCTTGCATGATGAAACTTAATTTTTAGGCTGTTAATTTTACTGTCAGCATTACAGAGTTTTTCAGAAAGAATCTCACTGTTATTTTTCAGGTTAGACATATCAGAATTCATTTTCTCCTGTAAATGAACCCAATCACGTCCTGTTCTCTGGAAAGCAAGTTCTAGGTTTGCTTATGCTGTCTGACTTTGATCACAATCATGTACGGCAGCATCCATATGACTGAATTTCCATTTCCAGTCTTTCCTCGTTGTGTTTTACATTCTCAAGTCGAGAACTGAGAATTTTATTCTCAGCTGTCAAAATGCTAAGTTGTCCACTGTACTGAAATACTATTTTTGTTAATGTTTCCTCATTCAGTTTTATCATATTTTGAAGGTTATCATTCTTTTATTTCACACTTTCAACATCCTTCAAACATTTTTTTCTTTCAGCTGCTTCTGATGTTTTATTGGTCTAGTTCCAGTCTTAGCATGGCAATTTCTTCCTGCAACATACTATTTTTATGCAACAGGTCTTTTTCTTTCTTATGGCCTTGAGAAATCTAAGTAAACAAAGGAAACTTAGCACTCAATAGAATGACATATCACAGTTTCTTCTGAAATTAAAGAATAACCTGTATTGTACAATGAAAGGATTCCCATAAGTGGATATTTAACTGGAAAAAATGTTAAATCAAAATTTCAAACCTGAGTATAAATTCCCAAACGTTAAAAATATCTATTTGAAGACAATGAATCAATAAAAGTAAAAAATAAACCACTAGAGGATTTTTAAGGATCTCAGAATTGACAAAGCCTTTCTCTGAATTACAAAAAACCCAGTGGCATAAAATATGAGATTAATAGACTTGACTACATTTTTAAAATTTTTAAATTTTAAAATCTGATATCTAACCTATACACCACTCCATTGTAAGATGCTTAGCTCTGCATTTATTTAGACAGAAGAAATGTCTCAAAGTTCTTTAAGTTCCTTTTTCCTGAGAATGTTTTATAAATATTCTACTTTTCTAACAATTTTATTGTAAGTTATAAAGATTACATTTATTCATAAATGTTAAATCTAAGCATTGTATGCATTTCTACATTTTACACTTCTACATCTAAGCATTGCACTTTTACATACATCACTGAATTCACTTAAGGTCACAATTCTGAAAAGGAGAGGTCAAAATATATGCAAGATGCAGCATTTTCCCTTGGTCTTCTGATTCTACTTCTAGTGCTTCTCCATCAAATTGCGGTTATTTCTGTGGTGTAAACATATAAATACAAAAGAAGCCTCTTATTTAAAAATACCAATGGTAAAATTTATAGAGATCTTCTTTAAAAATCATGAGATTGGCCGGGCGCGGTGGCTCAAGCCTGTAATCCCAGCACTTTGGGAGGCCGAGATGGGCGGATCACAAGGTCAGGAGATCGAGACCATCCTGGCTAACACGGTGAAACCCCGTCTCTACTAAAAAATACAAAAAACTAGCTGGGCGTGGTGGCGGGCGCCTGTAGTCCCAGCTACTCGGGAGGCTGAGGCAGGAGAATGGCGTGAACCCGGGAGGTGGAGCTTGCAGTGAGCTGAGATCTGGCCACTGCACTCCAGCCCGGGCGACAGAGCAAGACTCCGTCTCAAAAAAAAAAAAAAAAAAAAAAAAAATCATGAGATTATTTCCTATTGCAATAACTTTTATTTCCTCTTTATAATGTTTAAACAGTAGTAAGTGTGAAATAGGGGGAAATACACTGAACTATTTTTCCAGGAACAAAACATTTATCAATAAATTATCATTAAATGTATATTATGCTATATCATTGTTTTCAAAGCCCTTTGCATTGAAATTAGATACTACTTGGAGAAAACTTTTAACCTCTTCAAAAGTAAGAAGAATGACATGCACAATATGGCCTCTAAACTGGCTATACATTTCCTCCTTACCTATCAGTGAAAATAATAAACTGACTTCTCCATTAATATTTTGAGAAGATAAAACAATATCCGAAAACTAGAACATCTGTTGTTAGTAGCAAAAGTTTTGAGATTATGGAAAGATCATCAATTCTTATAAAAAATATCAGATATCAAATGTTTTTTCTTTGACGCTATTGTGAATGTCACTACTCAACTACTGCAGACTAATGGAGCTGAATTAAGAATATGGCTTTATCCTACACACACACAAACATGCACACAAACACACACGTGTATATTCTATATATATATCTACACACACACACAATATATGTGTGTGTGTGTGTATATATATAATTTAAAAATTCTTTATACTTCCCAACGTACATAGAGTTGGTTTTTCAAATATACACATGCAAAAATAAATTTGAAAATGACTAAAGAAAATACCTCAGAATTCATTTTCTTTGAGCCCCTTTGACCTTCTTTTGCTTACTGGTCAGAATCTCATCTTGTAATATTCTGGCGTTCTGCTCTTCAGAAAGTTGCTTGTGGGTATCGCTTCGCTCCTGCACAACCTAGACATACACTACATTTTTGGTCTAATAGCATTGGAAAAGAAACTCTAAAAGAGCAGAACCTCTTCTGTAAAACTGTTTTTTTAAAAAGGTAGCCTATTAAAACACAAGGACTTTTATCCCTCAAGAATCACTCAAATTTTAATTGCATACATGACAGCTAAATTTCTCAAAGAGGAAAAACAGTTCTTACCTACAGAAAAATACAGTATTGTGTAATAAAATTTCTTTCAAAACATTTAACTAGCTTTGTTATAGTCTCAAAGCTATACAGCCCGTATTTTAACATAAAAATGCATAAATATTTATGTCAGTGATTAAACTCAATTTATCCTCCATTCCTTCATTCAGAAAACACAGAGACAGTTTGAGCATCTAAGACTGAACATCACAGGCAGAGATGCCAAGGTTTACAATAAATGTCATACTTCCTTTTTAAGATTAAAGTCTTGGTATGTTTTGAAACTAAATTATATACATCAAAGGAATATTATAAGTAATATTGATGAAATATAAAGTTAGAAATATAAAGTTTTCACCAAAAATTAATTTACGTAATCCAAATTCTTTCTTAATGCCCTCAATTCTGTGACCAGTGATGTCAGAGTCTCTTTGAGTTGTTGTTTCGTTTCAACTTCTTTCCCACATTCCTTTTCTTTTCTTTTTAACTGTTCACTATCTTTTCTAGGCAACGTATCAGCATTTCTTCCCTTTTCTCCTTCCTTTAAGGTCATGCTACAGTAAAACATATTAAAATTTATTTTGTTAGAAAATAAAAAGTTTATTTTGTTATCTGGCTCTTCCTACATAGTGTTAATTATTCAAATAAAATTTCTATGTTCTTGACTATTTTTCCTTTCTAGTTCTCATGTTTTTAATTTCTCACTTCAGTCTCTTCCAAGGGATAGATATACTTGAAAGGCAGTGAAGAAAAAACATCCTGCTAATTTGTGAGTTTCTGTTACTAGCAATTCTGATAAATATTATGGAAAAGAATATTAGAAAGTATTTAGAATAGTTACACGTTGAAAATTACCTCTTTTTGGCAGGGCGTGGTGGCTTCATGCCTGTTATCTCAGCACTTTGGGAGGCCGAGGCAGGCGGATCACAAGGTCAGGAGATCGAGACCATCCTGGCTAACACGGTGAAACCCCGTCTCTATTAAAAATACAAAAAAATTAGCTGGGTGTGGTGGTGGGTGCCTGTGGTCCCAGCTACTCGGGAGGCTGAGGCAAGAGAATGGCGTCAACCCAGGAGGCAGAGCTTGCAGCGAGCAGAGATCCAGCCTGGGTGACAGAGACTCTGTCTCAAAAAAAAAAAAAAAAAAAAAAGAAAATTACCTTTTTCACACAGTCATAAGAACTCAATTAGGACAGATCATTTCAAATTAACTAATTAAAAAGAACATACTACTTATAAACAACTTTGTAAATTCACTAGAAATAAATTTTAATTTTCATGAAATACTGCAGGTATCCCTAAAATGATTTACAGTGCAAGATGGTACCATCGGGCCAGGCGCAGTGGCTCACACCTGTAATCCCAGCACTTTGGGAAGCCAAGGCAGGTAGATCACCCCAGGTCAGGAGTTTGAGACCAGTCTGACCAACAAGGTGAAACCCCATCTTTACCAAAAATACAAAAATAGCCGGGCCTGGTGGCAGGCATCTGTAGTCCCAGTTACTCGGGAGGCTGAGACAGGTGAATTGCTTGAACCTGGGAGGTGGAGGTTGCAGTGGGCCGAGATCATGCCACCACACTCCAGCAGCCTGGGTGACAGAGCAAGACTCCATCTCAAAAAAAAAAAAGAAAAAAATGGCACCATTGGATGTCATTCACACAATATATATCTGCAGATTACTATAGTCCAATACAAGGCAATGGGGTCTAATATCTGTTAATCCAGCTGTCCCCAATCTTTTTGGCACCAGGGACTGATTTTGTGGGAAACAGTTTTTCCATGGACCTGGGGGAGAGGGGGATGGTTTAGGGATGATTCAAGCACATTACGTGTATTGTGCACTTTACTTATATTGTTATTACACTGCAATATATAATGAAATAATTAATTACATAGCTCTCATGATGCAGAATCAGTGAAAGTCCTGAGCTTGTTTTCCTTCAACTAAACATTCCCATCTGGGGGTGATGGGAGACAGTGACATATCATCAGGCATTAGATTCTCATAAGGAGAGCACAGCCTAGATCCCCAGTGTGCGCAGCTGACAGCAGGATTTGGTTCATGCTCCTATGAGAATCTAATGGTGCTGCTGACCTAACAGGAGGCAGAGGTCAGGTGGTAATGTGAGTGATGGGGAGCGGCTGTAAATACAGATGAAGCTTTGCTTGCTCATTTGCCACTCACCTCCTGCTGTATGGCCTGGTTCCTAACAGGCCATGGACTGGTAATGGTCCGTGGCCTGGGGGTTAGGGACCCCTATGTTAACAAATACTTTTTATGTTTATTTTTTGGTAACACTTTCCACTTATCTTCTTGATTCCTATGTATTTTATAAACAATTTAAAAATTCCTTTTGGAACAAGACAGGATCTCATATTTAAACAATAAAGAATAACACGTATTTTCAACATAGAACTCTGAATTAATTTTATCTGTATAAGAGAGATATGTGAAATAAACTAATCATTACTTTCCATTTTATTTTTTATTTCATGGGTATTAATAAAGGTGGGAAGTCCCGGCTGGGTGCGGTGGCTCATGCCTGTAATCCCAGCACTTTGGGAGGCCGAGGCGGGTGGATCACAAGGTCAAGAGATCGAGACCATCCTGGCTAACATGGTGAAACCCCGTCTCTACTAAAAAAAATACAAAAAATTAGCCAGGCATGGTGGCACGCAGCTGTGCTCCCAGCTGCTAGGGAGGCTGAGGCAGGAGAATTGCTTGAACCCAGAAGGCGGAGGTGCAGTGAGCCACGATCACACCACTGCACTCTAGCCTGGGTGACAGAGCTAGGCTCCATATCAAAAAAAATAATAATAATAAAATAAAATAAAAAATAAAACTTGGAAATCCTAGGCAGAGCAATTGGGCAAGAGAAAGAAGAAAAGGACTTCCAAATTGGAAAAGAGAAAGTCAAACTATCTCTGCCAATGATATGATCTTATACCTAGAAAGCCGTAAAGATGCCTACAAAACACTCCTAGATTTGATAAATGAATGCAATGAAGTCTGAGGTTGCAAAATCAATGAATCCAAATCAGTAGCACCCATATACACCAACTATGACCAAGCTGAGAGTCAAATCAAGAACCCAATCCCTTTTACAATGGCTGCAAAAGTGTAAAATACTTAGAAATATACTTAATGGAGGAGGCGAATGATCTATATAAGGATAACTAGAAAACACTGCTGAAGGAAATCATAGATGACACAAAGGGAAATACATCCTATGATCATGGACTATAAGAATTGATATTGTGAAAATGAGCCTCATGCCCAAAGCAGCCTACAGACTCAATGCATTTCCTGTCATAATACCAATGACATTCTTTACAGAATTAGAAAAAAAAAATGCTGAAATTCATGTAAAACCACAAAAGAGTCTGAATAGCAAAAGACATACTAAGCAAAAACAAAAAATAACAAAACAAACAAAAAAACACAAAAAACAACAACAACAAAAAGTCTGGAGGCATCAAATTACCTGATGTCAAATTATACTATAAGGCCACAGTAACAAAAACAGCATGGTAGTGGTATAAGAGTAGATAAACACATCAATGGAACAGAATAGACAACCCACAAATAAAGGCATTTACAACCAAATATTCTTTGGCAAAGTATAGAAAAACATAAACTGGAGAAATGACACCTTATTCAATAAATGGTGCTGGGAAAACAGGATAGCCAAATGTAGAAGAATGAAACTAGATCCCTATCTCTCACCACATATAAAATAAAAATTAATTCAAGACGGACTAAAGGCCTAAGTCTCAGACCTGAAAACGTTGGCCTATGGAAAAAATTTATGATGAAGAACCCAAAAGCAAATGTGACAAATAACTTAACTAATTAACTATTAAACTTTTTTTTTTTTTTTTTTTTTTTTGAGACGGAGTCTGGCTCTGTCACCCAGGCTGGAGTGCAGTGGCGCGATCTCGGCTCACTGCAAGCTCCGCCTCCCGGGTTTACGCCATTCTCCTGCCTCAGCCTCCCGAGTAGCTGGGACTACAGGCGCCCGCCACCTCGCCCGGCTAGTTTTTTGTATTTTTTAGTAGAGACGGGGTTTCACCATGTTAGCCAGGATGGTCTCAATCTCCTGACCTCGTGATCCGCCCGTCTCGGCCTCCCAAAGTGCTGGGATTACAGGCTTGAGCCACCGCGCCTGGCCAACTATTAAACTTTTAATTAAACTGCAAAGCTTCTGCACAGCAAAAGAAATAATCATCTGAGTACACTAACAACCTATATGGGGAAATATTTGCAAATCACAAATTAGACAAAGGACTAATATCTAGAATCTACAAAAAACTCAAACAAATTGGCTGGGCGCGGTGGCTCAAGCCTGTAATCCCAACACTTTGGGAGGCCGAGACGGGCGGATCACGAGGTCAGGAGATCAAGACCATCCTGGCTAACATGGTGAAACACCGTCTCTACTAAAAAAACACAAAAAGCTAGCCGGGCGAGGTGGCGGGCGCCTGTAGTCCCAGCTACTCGGGAGGCTGAGGCAGGAGAATGGCGGGAACCCGGGAGGGGGAGCTTGCAGTGAGCTGAGATCCGGCCACTGCACTCCAGCCTGGGTGACAGAGCGAGACTCCGTCTCAAAAAAAAAAAAAAAAAAAAAAAAAAAAAAAAAACTCAAATAAGAGAGAAAATACAAATAATTCATTAAAAAGTGGGCAAATGACGTGAATAGACAATTCTCAAAAGAAGATGTACAAATGGTCAGCAAGTACATAAAAATATGCTCAATATCACTAATCATCAGGAAAATGCAAAAGAAAACAACAATGAGATATCACCACACTGCAGCCAGAATGGCCATTATTAAAAATCACAAGCAATAGATGTTGATGTGGATGTGGTAAAAAGGGAACACTTACACAGTGGTGGTGAGAATGCAAATTAGTACAACCTCTAGGGAAAACAGTATGGAGGTTTTTCAAAGAACTAAAAGTAGATCCTACTCTTCAATTCAGCATTCCCACTTCTGGGTATCTACTCAAAGGAAAAGAAATCATTATATCCAAAAGACACCTGCATGCATATGTTTATTGTGGGACAATTCACAATATGCAAAGATGTGGAATCAACATGTGTCCATCAGCCGATGAGAGGAATATATATATATATGCGTATATCACAGAATATTAGCCACTAAAAAAAATGAAATAATGTCTTTTGCAGCAACCTGATGGAGCTGGAGGCCATTCTTCTAAGTGAAGTAACTCAGGAATAGAACAGCAAATACCGCATGTTCTCACAAGTGGGAGCTATGCTACGCATATGTGAAAGCAGACAGTGGTATAATGACATTGGAGACTCAGAAGGGAGAAAAGCATAAGGGAGTGAGAGACAAAAGCTACCTATTGGGCTACTGAAGGGGTGGCCTGCCCCTCCACACCTGTGGGTGTTTCTCGTTAGGTGGCATGAGAGACTTGAGAAAAGAAATGAGACACAGAGACAAAGTATAGAGAAAGAAAAAGTGGGCCCAGGGGACCGGTGCTCAGCTTACAGAGGACCCACGCCGGCACCGGTCTCTGAGTTCCCTTAGTATTTATTGATAATTATCTTTACCATCTTAAAGATAAGGGAGTGGCAGGACAATAGGATCATCGAAGGGAGAAAATTAGCAGTAAGACATATGGACAAAGATCTCTGTGACATGAATAAGTTTAAAGGAAACTGCTGTGCCTTGAGATGCATATGCAAACATCTCCATAAACCTTTTAGCAGCATTGCTCCAGCAAGTCCCACCTTATTCCTAATTGGGGTTTTCTCCTTGCTCAGTAAACAAGGCATATAATCGGGTCTTACACCGAGATGTTCCATTGCCCAGGGATGGGCCGGATTTTTAACCAGCAAGCTGCCTTCAGGCACTTGTTTAACAGACACATCCTGCACAGCCTAAAATCCATTAAACCTTGAGTCACCACAGCACATGTCTCTTGCAAGGACAAGGTTGGGGGTAGGGTCACAGATTAACAGCATCTCAAATACAGAACAAAATGGAGTCTCTTATGTCTACTTCTTTCTTTTTTTTTTTTTTTTGAGATGGAGTCTTGCTCTGTCGCCCAGGCTGGAGTGCAGTGGCCGGATCTCAGCTCACTGCAAGCTCCGCCTCCTGGGTTTACGCCATTCTCCTTTCTCAGCCTCCCGAGTAGCTGGGACTACAGGCGCCCGCCACCTTGCCCGGCTAGTTTTTTGTATTTTTTAGTAGAGGCGGGGTTTCACCGTGTTAGCCAGGATGGTCTCGATCTCCTGACCTCGTGATCCGCCCGTCTCGGCCTCCCATAGTGCTGGGATTACAGGCTTGAGCCACCACGCCCGGCCTACTTCTTTCTATATAGACACAGTAACAGGCTGATCTCTCTTTCTTTTCCCCACAGCTACAATGTAAACTACTTGGGTGATGGGTACACTAAAATCCCAGACTTCACCACTATACAATTCATCCATGTAACCAAAAACCACCTGTACTCCTAAAGGTTACTGAAATAAAAAACTTAGAGAGTAAAAAGAAGAATAAAACTGTATAACGTTTTTAAAAAGTATTCTGGGTTGAGACACATGGCCATTTCATGCTCTGTTGGTTGAACTGTAAAATAATATATTCTTGAGGGCAATTTAGAAATATTAATCAAAGGCCTTTTGTAAAAAAGTTCTGATATTTTAACCAAAATATTCTGTATTAAAGACTTTTTTCAAAATATATAATTAGAAATGTAGAAAATGACTTAGATAATAGATGTTCTGGGCTGTATATCATGGCTCACGCCTGTAATACCAATGTTTTGATAGGCCAAAGCAGGAGGATTGTTTGAAGCCATGACTTGGAGATCATCCCAGACAAGATAGTGAGACCTTGTCTCAATGAAAAACTTAAAAAGTTAGTAGGGCATGGGGGCATGTGCCTGTAGTGCCAGCTACTTAGGAGGTTGAGGCCGGAGAATCCCTTGAGCCCAAAAGTTCAAAGTTCAAAGTTGCAGTGAGCTATGATCACGCTACTGCACTCCAGCCTCAGTGACAGAGCAAAACCCTGTGTCTAAAAATAACAATAATAAAAGATGTTCCTCACAGCATTAAGTCTAATACAAACTAATTTAAAACCCCAAATTCAATTTGTTAAATATTGAGGTTCCTATATGGTAGACTTCCATATAGCCATTAAAATCATGATTTAAAATATGCAATTATTATAAGAATTCACAGTTAAAAATTTGTTACATTATTTCCAAGAATTTCATATTTCACAAGTCCAAGACATTTTCTTCCCTATTAAGCCCGGAAAGTCTGCAATTGCAAAAATTCTGGATGGAAATAAATACAGAGTAGACATCACAAAAGAGAAGATTCATAAATTTGAGACATCGGAGAACTATGAGAAAACTTTAAGCAGTAACATACAGGTCCCCAAAGAGAAAGGGAGAGAGACAGACAAAACATAAAGAGCAAATGGCCAGAAACTTTCTAAACTTAATGAAAACTATAATCCCACAAATCCAGGAAGGATCTGGCTGGGAAAGAGGAAATGAAATTATACTATTCTAATTTTCTTTTTTTTTTTTTTTTTTTTTTTTTTTTGAGACGGAGTCTCGCTCTGTCGCCCAGACTGGAGTGCAGTGGCGCGATCTCGGCTCACTGCAAGCTCCGCCTCCCGGGTTCCCGCCATTCTCCTGCCTCAGCCTCCGGAGTAGCTGGGACTACAGGCGCCCGCCACCACGCCCGGCTAATTTCTTTTTTGTATTTTTAGTAGAGACGGGGTTTCACCGTGTTAGCCAGGATGGTCTCGATCTCCTGACCTCGTGATCCGCCCGCCTCGGCCTCCCAAAGTGCTGGGATTACAGGCTTGAGCCACCGCGCCCGGCCTATTCTAATTTTCTTATGCCATATATGAGATGGTATAATACTGCCTGAAGGTGGACTGTGATAAGATAAAATCATATAGTACAAATTATAATGAAATCACAAAGATAGTAAAAACAGACTTATAGCTAATAAGCAAAAAGAGAGAGATAAAACAATCATAAAAATTACATGACAGGCCAGGTGCAGTGGCTCACGCTTGTAATCCCAGCACTTTCAGAGGCCGAAGAGGGCAGATCACCTGAGGTCAGGAGTTCAAGACCAGCCTGGCCAATGTGGCAAAAACCTGCCTGTAATAAAAAGACAAAAAATTAGCCAGGTGTGATGACAGGTGCCTGTAGTCCCAGCTACTTGGGAGGCTGAGGCAGGAGAATCGCTTGAACCCAGGAGGCGGAGGTTACAGTGAGCAGAGATTGTGCTATTGCACTGCAGCCTGGGTGGCAGAGTGAGACTCCATCTCAAAAAAAAAATTACATTGCTAATTGAAAAGAAAGCAGAAAAAGAAGAAAAGAAAACAAAGAACAGCTGGGACTAATGGAAACCAAATAGCATGATAACCAATAAACTTAACTATACCAGTAATCACATTATAAATGAAACCAGCCTAATAACCTAAATTAAAAGGCAGATTGTCAAACTGTATAAAAAAGCAAGATCCTACTCCCTGATACCTATAAGAAATACTTTAAATGTAGGCCAGGCGTGATGGCTCACGCCTGTAATCCAAGCTCTTTGGGAGGCTGAGGCGGGCCGGATCACGAGGTCAGGAGATTGAGACCATCCTGGCTAACACGTGAAACGCTGTCTCTACTGAAAATACAAAAAATTAGCTGGGCATGGTGGCAGGTGCCTGTAGTCCCAGCTACTTGGGAGGCTGAGGCAGGAGAATGGCGTGAACTCAGGAGGCAGAGCTTGCAGTGGGCTGAGATCCCGCCACTGCACTCTAGCCTGGGTGACAAAGCAAGACTCCGTCTCAGAAAACAAAGAAAACAACAATAACAACAACAACAACAACAACAAACCAGAAATACTTTAAATGTAAAGATGTAAATTAGTTAAAAGAATGGAAAAATATATACCATGCTAACAGTTAACAAATAAAGCCTAGCAGAAATGGTTATATTAATACCAAAGTAGATTTCAGAGCAAAAATATTACTAGTTATCAACAAAATTATTTCATAATGATAAATGGTTCAATTAATCAAGAACACATAATCCTAAATGTTTATGTACCTAGTAACATAACAGTTTCAAAATACATGAGGCAAAAACTGATAGAAGAAATTGACAAATTCACAGGTGTAGTCTGAGATTTCAATATCACTTACTCAATATGTGACAGAACAAGGAGGCAGAAAATCAGTAAGACTAGAGTAGACTTGAAGAACACTATGCTTCTCAAGGGCCTATGGAACACTTAGCAAAACAGATCATATTCTAGGCCACACAATAAATCTTCATAAAAGAATTAAGTCAAAAGGATTTAAGTTAATACAAAGTGTGGTGCCTGACCACAGAGCATCAAATTAGAAATCAGTAACCAAATATCTCATCAAAATTCTCATAAATTTGGAAACAAAGTAACTCACATCTAAATAACGCTAGGCCAAAGAGCTGATGCAAAGAAATATTAGTAACTATTTTGAACTGAAATAAAATAAAAATACAACATGTCAGAATTTATGGGCTGTAGCTACAACAGTAGTTAAATAAAAAGTTTCAGTACTGAATGTCTGTATTGGAAGACTCTCAAATCAATGACCTTGACTTCTATCTTAAGAAAGTAAAGCCGGGCGCGGTGGCTCAAGCCTGTAATCCCAGCACTTTGGGAGGCTGAGACGGGCGGATCACAAGGTCAGGAGATCGAGACCATCCTGGCTAACACGGTGAAACCCCGTCTCTACTAAAAAATACAAAAAACTAGCCGGGCGAGGTGGCGGGCGCCTGTGGTCCCAGCTACTCCGGAGGCTGAGGCAGGAGAATGGCGTAAACCCGGGAGGCAGAGCTTGCAGTGAGCTGAGATCCGGCCACTGCACTCCAGCCTGGGCGACAGAGCCAGACTCAGTCTCTCAAAAAAAAAAAAAAAAAAAGAAAGTAAAAAAGAAGAAACTAAGAAGAAAAGAGCAAATTAAACCCAAAGGAAGCAAAGGAAATGATATAATAAACATCTGCTATGGTGTGAACATGTGTCCTCTCAAAACTCATATGCTGAAACTTTATCACAGAGGTGATATTACTAGAAACTGAGGCTTTGTGGGGGCAATTAGCTCATGGAATCTAAGCCCTCATTAATGGGATTAGTGCCCTTACATTAGAGACACCAGAGAGCTCATTCACCTACTCTGCCACATGAAGCACACAGGGGAAAACACGGAACCTAAAAACCAGGAATTGGTCCCTCAGTAGACATCAAATCTTTCAGCACCTTGATCTTGGACTTTTCAGCCTCCAGGTGTGAGAAGTTAGCTTCTGTTGTTTATAAGCTACACAGTCTATGGTATTTTGTGACAGCAGACCAAACAAACCATGACCTCAAAGATGAAACCAATAAAACAGAAAAGCAATAGGAAAATCAATAAAGTCAAACACTCTGAGGAAGGGAATGAAAGTGATAAACCTCCATCCAGCCAGGCTAATCACAAAAGAGAGAAGATACAAATTACTAACTTCAGAAATAAGTAATGTGCCATTTTTCTGGATTCACAGATACTAAAAGAATAGCAAGATAATAGTGTTAGCTTACGTAACTAAACATGACAATTTAAACGGACACAGCCCTTGAAACACAAAATTAACCAAAGCTCAATCAGGAAATTGATAATCCAATCACCTTATATCTACAGAAGAAAAAAGTTGTAGGTAAAACCTTCCCACAAGGAAAACTCCCAGCCCTAGCTATGCTGGTGAATGTTACCAAACCTTTTAGGAAGATGTAACATAATTTTACACAACCTCTCCCCTGCAAAATAAAGAGGAGAAATACAACACAACTCATTCTATCAAGGTAGCATGACCCTGAACCAAATAATGATATTACAAAAAAGAAAACTCCATCATGAATGTTGACATAAAAATTTAACCAGTTTCTGAGGCAACTAAGATATGCTGCAATAGGCAAATGAACAACCTCTGGTACAGTCATATAATAAACTAGTATTTGATGTTAAAAAGAAATGAGCTATCAAGTCACAAGAAGATATGAAGGAACCATAAATGCATACTACCAAGTGGAAGGTGCCAATCTGAAGCGTACATACTGTATGATTCCAACTATATGACACTCTAGAAAAGGCAAAACTATGACTATAGTAAAAAGATCAGTGGTTGCCTGGGGTACGGGAGGGCAGAAAAGGACAGATAGGAAACAAAAGGAATTTCAAAGCAGTGAAAATATTTTGTAAAATACTATGATGATGAATACAGGTTTTTGTCCAAACCCATGGAATGTACAACACCAAGAATGAACACTAATATAAACTATGAACTTTCGGTGATTATGACATGTCATTTTTGATTCATCAGTAGTATCAAGTGTACCACTATGGTGAGGCACACTGATAACGAGGGAGGCTATACATGTCTGGGGGCAGAGAGTCATGGTCAATCTCTGTACCTGACTCTCGATTTTGCTGTGAACTTAAAACTACACTAAAAATACTTTTAAATATTTCTAGTTGTATTTAATTTATATATATATAAATTTTATATATACATATAACTCAATTTATATGTATATATAAATCATATATATAATTATTGTTGTAAATAGAAATAGGATCTTGCTTTGTTGCCCAGGCTGGTCTCAAACACCTGCTTCAAGCAATCCTCCTGCTTTGACCTCTGAAAGTGCTGGGACTACAGGCGTGAGCCACTGTATCTGGCTCCAATGACATTTTAAAAGGCGATTACATCATAAATGGGGTTTCTCCTAAAATGCAAGGTTTAACATTAAAATATCAGAGAAGAACTATATGATAATTTGAGTAGATAAAGGCATTTGATAAAATTTAACATTAATTCTTGATTTAAAAAAAACCTCGGCTGGGCGCGGTGGTTCACGCCTGTAATCCCAGCACTGTGGGAGGCCAAGGGAGGTGGATCACAAGGTCAGGAGATCAAGACCATCTTGGCTAACACGGTAAAACCCCGACTCTACTAAAAATACAAAAAAAAATTAGCTGGGCGTGGAGGTGGGCACCTGTAGTCCCAGCTGCTCGGGAGGCTGAGGCAGGAGAATGGCATGAACCCGGGAGGCAGAGCTTGCAGTGAGTCAAAATCTCACCACTGCACTCCAGCCTGGGCGACAGAGTGAGACTCCGTCTAAAAAACAAACAAACAAACAAACAAACACCCCTCAGCAACCTAAGAATACAAATGAACTTCATCAGCATGATATAAAGCATCTACGATTAATATACAAGTAATGTGTCATGATGAAAAATGTGTCACGATGAAAAACTGAATGCTTTCCCCGTATCAGGAGCAACACAGGAATGTCTGCTTTCACAACTTTAGTAAATAAACCTTGTGCTGAAGATTTCAGCTAGTGAAGTCAGACAAGAAAAAGAAAAGGCATCCAGGTAGGAAGGAAGAAGTAAAACTGTCTTTATTCACAACCATGATCACATAATAGGGGTGGGTAAACACGAACCGGTGGGCCAGCTTCTTGTTTTTGTAAATAAAGTTTTATTGGAAGACAGCTGTGTTCATTAATGTATGTATCCTCCCTGGCTGCTCTCATACTACAATGGCAAGTTGATTAGCTGCAACAGAGACTATTTTGTGACAAGTCTAAAAAAGATTTCCTGTCTTTAGTAAGACAATAGTTTGAGAATGAAAAGTTTGGATAACCTTTGATGTACACAGAAAATCTGATCAAATCTACCAAAAAAGCCACTAGAACTAATAAGTGAGTTTAGCAAGATTGGAGGATACAAAAATCAACATACAAAAGCCAATTATATTCCTATATACTAGCAATAAGCAACAACTGGAATTTTAGAAATATCATGTACAACTTCACCAAAAAAATTGAGATACAGATGAATCTGAAAAAATATGGAAAAACCAAGGGGGGGATGCAGTGGCTCACACATGTAATCCCAGCACTTTGGGTGGCTGAGGCAGGTGGATCACTTGAGGTCAGAAGTTCAAGACCAGCCTGGCTGACATGGTGAAAACCCCATCTCCACTAAAAATACAAAAATTGGTCAGGCATGGTGGCTCATGCCTGTGATACCAGCTACTTGGATAGCTGGGGCCAGAGAATCATCTGAACCTGGGAGGTGGAGGCTGCAGTGAGCCACGATCACACCACTGCACCCCAGCCTGGGTAACAAAGTGAGTCTCTGTCTCAAAAAAGAAAAAAAATAATATATATATATATACGTGTGTATGTATGTATGTATATATGTAAACACATACAAAAAACCTACAAAATATTGCTAAGAAAATTAAATTTGACCTATATACATGAGAGAAACTACTTTACAGGAGTGGAAAGACACATTATTGTTAAAGTGTCAATCCTCCCCCAATTAATCTACAGATTGAACACAATCTTGGTGTAATTCCCAACACAGCAGGCTTTTTTTTTTTTTTGACATGGAGTCTTGCTCCGTCGCCCAGGCTGGAGTGCAGTGGCGCGGTCTCGGCTCACTGCAAGCTCCGCCTCCCAGGTTCATGCCATTCTCCTGCCTCAGCCTCCCCAGTAACCGGGACTACAGGCACCCGCCATCACACCCGGCTAATTTTTTGTATTTTTGGTAGAGACGGGGTTTCACTGTGTTAGCCAGGATGGTCTTGATCTCCTGACCTCGTGATCCACCCGCCTCGGTCTCCCAAAGTGCTGGGATTACAGGCGAGAGCCACCGCGCCTGGCCCACAGCAGGCTTTTAAAAACATTAACAATCTAATTCTAAAATTCATGTGGAAATTTCAAAAGATCCAGAATTGTCAAAGCAAACCTTAAAAAAGAAGAAAACTGAAGGGCTGATTTCAAGATTTAGTATAGATTTACAGAAATCAAAACAGCGTGATACTGTTGTAGGTGGAGTATCTCTCAAAGTGCTTGGGACCCAAGTGTTTTGAGTTTTTGAGTATTTGCATATATATAATGAGATGTCTTGGGGATGGAACCCAAGTCTAAACACAAAATACATACATGTTACACACACCTTATATACAGAGCTTGAAGGCAATTTTATGGAGTACTTTTAGTAAATTTGCAAATGACAGTTTGTGTATATGAGGTCTAGTGTGAAATTTTCCACTTGTGACATCATGTAGGTACCCACAAAGTTTCGGATTTTGGAGCATTTCTGATTTTGGGTTTTTGGATTAGGAATGCTAGACCTACATAAAGAAAGCCAGTTACAGAAAGACCCCATATTAAGATGGTTCTACTTACAATTTTTCAACTGTATGATGGGTTTATTTGGGTACTAAGTAGATTTTCAACTTAAGATCAGTTTATCAGGGTAACTCAAGGAGAATCTGTAGAACGATGGAACACAGCAAACAGTCCAGAAATAGACCCACACACACACATAGTCAACTTATTTTTCACAAAGGCACAATGGCAATGTAGGACAATGAAAGGACAACTTTTTCAACATATGCTGCTGGAACAAGTAGATATCCACATCCGTAAAACGAACTTGCATCCACACTTCACTCCATATGTAAAAATGAATGCAATGTGGATCATTTTAAAACTATAAAAATCCTACAGGCCGCTTCTACAAGACCCCTTCTCAAAAAAAAATTCTGCAAGACCCCTTCTCAAAATAAATAAATAAATAAATAATAAATAAATAAATATTATACAAGAAAGCAGAGGAGAATATTTTTGAGATCTTGTGCTGGGCAAAGATATTTTAGATACGAGACAAAAACCAAAATCCATAAATAAACAGGTAAACCGGACTTCACCAAAATTAAAATCTTCTGTGTTTAAAATATGCTATTAAAAAAACAAAAAAGTCAACCCAAAGACTGGGGAAAAATCCCTGCAAAAGGCATGGTTAATAAAGGAATAATATCCAGAATCTATAAAGAACTCTTTGTTTTTAGACGGAGTCTCGCTCTGTCACCCAGGCTGGAGTGCAATGGCATGATCTCGGCTCACTGCAACCTCCGTCTCCTGGGTTCAAGCGATTCTTCTGCCGCAGTCTCTCAAGCAGCTGGGATTACAGGCGCCCATCATCATGCCCAGCTAATTTTTGTATTTATGTAGACGGGGTTTCACCATGTTGGCCAGGCTAGTCTTGAACTCCTGACCTCAGATGATCCTTCTGCCTCAGCCTCCTAAAGTGCTGGGATTACAGGCGTGAGCCACCAGGCCCGGTCAAAAAACTCTTAAAACTCAACAAATAACATAAACTATCTAACTTTTAAATGTTTGTAAGCTACCAAGATTAGAAAAGACAGTTCACTAAAGAAGATGTAATACAGGTGGCAAATAAACAAATAAGCACACGGGACAATGCTCAACTTTGTTAGTCCTTAGGGTAATGCATGTCAACACCATAATGACATGCACAGTACATACCCATCAAGATGGCTAAAAATAAAAACTAAAAAACAGCAATACTAAGAGCTTGTGATGATATAGAACAATGAGACCTGTCTTACTGCTAATGGGAATGGAAAATAGTACAAATATTTTGGAAAACATTTGGCAGTTTCTTTTTTCTTTTTTCTTTTTTTTTGAGACAGACTCTCACTGTTATTGCCATGCTGGAGCGCAGTGGTGCAATCTTGGCTCACTGCAAACTCTACCTCCCAGGTTCAAGTGATTCTCCTGCCTCAGCCTCCCGAGTAGCTGGGACTACAGGTGCACGCCACCACATCCAGCTAATTTTTGTATTTTTAGTAGAGACCGGGTTTCACCATGTTGGCCTGGATGGTCTCGATCTCTTGACCTCGTGATCCACCCACCTCAGCCTCCCAAAGTGCTGGGATTACAGGCGTGAGCCACTCTGCCCGGCCAGCAGTTTCTTTTTCTTTTCTTTTCTTTTTTTTTTTTTTTTTTTTTTTTTTTTTGAGATGGAGTCTCACACTGTTGCCCTGGCTGGTGTGCAGTGGTGCAATCTCAGCTCTCTGCAACCTCCACCTCCCAGGTTCAAGCCATTCTCCTGCCTTAGCCTCCCGAGTAGCTAGGATTACAGGTGCCCGCCACCACGCCCGGCTAATTTTTTGTATTTTTAATAGAGACTAAGTTTCACTATGTTGGCCAGGCTTTTCTCGAGCTCCTGACCTTGTGATCTGCCTGTCTCGGCCTCCCAAAGTGCTGGGATTACAGGCATAAGCCACTGCCCCCGCCAGCGGACAGTTTCTTAATAAGGGAACACAAAGGGACAGGAAGAGATTCTATGGATGATGGATATGTTACCTCTCTTGATTATGGTGATGGTTTCACATATGCATACATATGCCAAGACTTACCAAATTGTACATTTTCTATACATGCAGTCTATCACATATCAGTTATACCTCACAAAAGCTATTGACTGCAGGAATAAACATCTAAGACAGTGACTAGGACACAGGAAAAAAAGGTTGGAATGATTGGAATGATTCAAGATAAAGCTAGAGAATTCAGATCTTTAACCTTATAGCAACGGCAAGTGGTAAGCTGAGTTACAAGCAAGGGAGTGATATGATCAGATCTGAATTTTTAAAAATACATAACTGTAGTTTCCTAGTAGACCATGGTCTCAGGAAGTGGGGTAGCAGGAAAAACAGTTCTAACATTATTGCAGTATTCCGGGTGGGAGAGAATGGTTACCTGATCTGGGAAGAAGGCATAGCAGAGGCCGGGCGCGGTGGCTCAAGCCTGTAATCCCAGCACTTTGGGAGGCCGAGACGGGCGAATCACGAGGTCAGGAGATCGAGACCATCCTGGCTAACACGGTGAAACCCCGTCTCTACTAAAAAATACAAAAAAAACTAGCTGGGCGAGGTGGTGGGCGCCTGTAGTCCCAGCTACTCGGGAGGCTGAGGCAGGAGAATGGCGTAAACCCGGGAGGCGGAACTTGCAGTGAGCTGAGATCCGGCCACTGCACTCCAGCCTGGGCGACAGAGCGAGACTCTGTCTCAAAAAAAAAAAAAAAAAAAAAAAAAAAAAAGAAGGCATAGCAGAGAAGCAGAGTTAGTAAGAGGGCTTAGGACTGCTCTTCACACTGAGAAAAGTACAGTGGAGTTATCATAGTTCCTTGGTGTACAATATACATTATTTCTCAGTCTATTTTAACAATGAGCATATTTCTGAGATGACCAACACTGTCACACATCAGTGCTCTGTGGTGCAATGCTAAGCAATCTGTGCACACATTGCTGTAGGATACATGAAAAGGCCTTATATTTATGCAATGGTCCTCCCGTTACAATACATTCCAAGTGCTCATGAGCAACATAAAAGTCTCATAATTAGAGTAAAGCAACTCACAATCCTCGGAGGATGTTTCAGATAGCCAAGTTAAGTCGTCGAGGTCATTCACAGAATATATTTGGCTTTTAACCTGCAAGATAAATAATTCTACTTCAAAAGGTCCTCAAAATATTTACAGCATGTATTAGATATACAGAAGTGGTGTTTATTCATCTTTCATATGAGCAAAACCACAGGAACTTCTTAAAACATTTTTTAAAAAGGTACTGTTATCAATGGCTACTGTTTCTTAATCACCTTTTTCTAAGTAAATGTCTTTATAACAAAAGATTCTGTTTTTTCACATTACCTTTTATAATGTAGGGTTTTTTTTTTTTTAACAATAATGCTTCAGATAATTTACTTTTTACAATACCTTGTTCTTTTTATCAGATGTTTTCATTGGAGGCCTAAAAAATTTCCTTTCAGACAAACAGTAAATACATAAAATACAAATAATATCTAAAATTATTGTTTAGTTATATACAATCTCTGCATTTATAGGTTATTTCTTCTATTCACTCAGTGTTCAGCTCTTTTTTTTTTTTTTTTACAGGCAACGTAAAACATAATAATTTCACATATAAGCATACAAAATAATTTCACATATAAACAAAGAGTAACACTAAGGGAGAAAGAAAATATAGTGATAATAATATCATTACAAACAACTGAATTTAGATCAAGCTCTCTGACATCAAGGCAAAAGGAAAAACATGTTAATTGCATTATGTGATAGAAAGAAATATACCCTTAAATATATCTCATTATTGCCCTTTTCAATAAAAACTGACACTAAAATTTATTTGGAAAATGTTATTTATGTTCTCATATGAGGGTAACCCTTTCTTAATGATGGCATTAGCTTTTTCAGGACTTCCTATGCAGGCACTATGCATTGTTCTAAGCACTGTGCATGTGTCCAGTTCATTTTAATCATCATAACAATTCTGTGAAGTAGGTAACATATTAGGGATTCTATAAAGAGAGAAACTAGGCACAGAAAGGCCATACAACTTTCCCCATTCCGTGCAGCTGGTCAATAGTATACACAGAATTCATACCCAAGAATTCTGCCTCCAAAATATGTGTTTCGCAATATGCTGTGAAGGTAGTATTTATTTTCAAGTGTTTTTAAGAGATATGATAGCAGATGAATCCACATTATCATTTTATTTCTGGCTGTAATTATAACTAATAATTTCTGAATCTTGCATTTTTGAAATAAAAATAGTTTTTGCAGAGACAAGTTTGAAAACCTACTTTCAAAAAACTAAAAAATTAGTTTTTAAAAGAAATCCACCAACAGGCATTCATTCATTCATCTATTCAACTGTTTATTCATGGATTCAACAAATACTCACTGAGCGCACAATGCATGCTGATGACACTGTTGGCCCAGGGAAACATGGTTTTGACACTTTAGAACTTTATAATTCTGAAGTAATAATCTGTGAGAAATTGTCCATGGTTTGCTTTTCTAAAGTACATGAACAAAATTGTTTCCTTCTCCCCAAAATCTAAACAACTATAAAGTTGATACACCTGACATTCTAGAGTAAGTACCTTAGCAAATCATGGTTATTCATGATGCTACCGTCAAAGGTAGTGCAATATGTACAATTATGAAGAAATATTTTAATTCTATTCAGTGTGGCCTAAGTGTGTGCATGTTTATTATTAAATTATTTTTAAAAATCTGTGTATGATAGTTTAATTTTAAGTAATCATCTGCATGTTCAGTCACACTAATATGTTACATTTCTGAACAAGTTCTGAAGGAAAAAACTCTAAACATAAAACTATACATGAATAGAAGTTCTAAGGACAATTAGTTTGCTAAAAATGTTTAAAAGATAATAATTCAAGCCAATGTTTAGACATGCAAACAAAATTACATTTCATAAACATGTTTTTCTCTTATGAATCATTCTCCAAAGCAAACAAACATACTCTATAAACTTCCATTTTAAAATATAAAAAGAGACAAAACTTCCTAGTATCTCACATTTTTCTTCAGTTATTACTCATTTCTTTATTGCCTTTCCCAGCAAAGTTTTTCTCAAGAGTTAGTCTAAATTCATCCACTACAGTCAGCATTCTATGGCTACTATTTATTGAAACCGTTCCTAGTCAAAGTCACTAATCTTTATCATAATCAATCTTTCAACAGCATCGACACAGTTGAGTCTTCTCCAGTTTTGGCAGACTACCCTATTCTATTTCCAGAAAAAGTAATCATTGTTAACATTCTTTCTCAGAGATTTCTTAGAAAGGACTTATATATTTTACCTTTCTTCATCCTCACCTATTTCACTTAAATTGCTATCATCATTTACTTGTAGCAGACCATTAGCTAGTAAATTGGCCTGCCGTCTCTAACATGGGTATAATCACAGATTATTTTGAGGTCCATTTTTTATTTTTATGTTTCTTTACTTTCTTCCTATGTAAGGCAAAACCACTACTTTTAAAACTCTATAAAAAGCCAATGTTTTTTAATAACTGTAATGACAATTAACAAAAATCCAAATTTTTGTAAAACTATAACTCTTCCCCATCTCAATTTATTAATTTAAAAAACAGGTATGAAGCACAAGCAGCATAAAAGGAAATGTGCATTCGGTGCTTCAAAACCAAGGTAATAGACAATTATGATACAATGTGTTATGACAGAGTTGACATATAAAAAGTTATATTTTAGCACAAGGAATGCTTTAGAGAAGAGGCAAAATACAAGAGGAGCTCAAAGGGAAATCCAGTGAGAGAAAACCATTACAGTTAAAGAATAGAATGTGAGCACAAAGATTAGGCACATGAAGTCTAGGTGTTTCCTAGAAACTTGAAAGGAAAAGTGTAAAATACTTGGAAGCTAAGAATAAGAGATGAACGCCACACTACACTTGAATGCTACACTAAAAAAACTGGAGTTCACTGCATGCAAGCAATGGCTGTATTACATGAAAGTCATAATTGGATTTCTGCTATATTTCTGATTCTGTTGTTAAATATAATAATGCTTGTCTTCAAATGGAGTTCTGAAAATGGCATGAGGCACATATAACATGAAAGATGAAATCAGGAAAATGTCTTGAGGGGGAGTGTATTAGTCTGTTTTCACATGGCTATAAAGAAATATCCAAGACTGGGTAATTTATAAAGAAAAGAGGTTTAATTGACTAACAGTTCTGCATGACTGGGGAGGACTCAGGAAACTTACAATCATGGCAGAAGCTGAAGGGGAAGCAGGGACCTTCTTCACAAGGTGGCAGGAGAGAGAGAAGTGAAGGGGGAAGAGCCCCTTATAAAACCATCAAATCTCATGTGAGAACTCACTATCATGAGAACAGAATGGGGGAACCAACCCTACGATCCAATCACCACCAACCAGGTCGCTCCCTCAACACCTTACAATTTGAGATGAGGTTTGGTGGAGGCACAAAGTCAAAGCCTAACCATATCATTCCACCCATGGACCCTCCCAAATCTCAAGTCCCCACATTTCAAAACCAATCATGACTTCCCAAAGTGCTAACTCATTCCAGCATTAACCCAAAAGTCCAAGTCCAAAGTCTCATCTGAGACAAGGCAAGTCCCTTCCATCTATGAGCCTGTAAAATCAAAAACAAGTTAGTTACTTCCAAGATATAATGGGGGTACAGGCATTGAATAAATGCTCCCATTACCAAATGCAAGAAATTGGCCAAAACAAAGGGGCTATAGGCCTCATGCAAGTCTGAAATACAGCAAAGTAATTAAATGTCAAAGCTTCAAAATCTTGACTCCATGTCCCTCATCCAGGGCATGCTGATGCAAGGGGTGGGTTCCCATGGCCTTGGGCAGCTCCCTCATGACCTGGTGTTGAGTGTGGGTTTTCCAGGTGTACACTGCAAGCTGTTGGTGGATCTATCATTCTGGGGCCCGGAGGACAGTGGCCCTCTTCTCACAGCTCCACTAGACAGTGCCCCAAGGGGGACTCTGTGTGGGAGCTCCAACCCCACATTTTCCTTCTGCACTGCCCCAGCAGAGGTTCTCCATGAGGGCTCTGCCTTTGCAGCAGACTTCTGTCTAGACATCCAGGCATTTCCATACATCCTCTGAAAGCTAGGTGGAGGTTCGCAAACCTCAGTTCTTGACTTCTGTGCACCCACAAGCCCAACACCATGTGGAAACTACCAAGGCCTGGGGCTTGCACCCTCTGAAGCAACAGCCTGAGCTGTACCTTGGCCCCTTTGAGCCATAGCTGGAACTGGAGTGGCTGGGATGCAGACACCAAGTCCCGACACTGCATGCAGCAGTAGGGCCCTGGACCCAGCCCATGAAACCACTTTTTCTTCCTAGGCCTCTGGACCTGTGATGGAACAGGCTGCCATGAAGATCTCTGACATGCCCTGGAGATATTTTCCCCATTGTCTTGGCAATTAACATTTGGCTACTCATTACTTATGTAAATTTCTGAATCCAGCTTGCATTCCTCCCCAGAAAATGGGACTTTCTTTTCTACCCTATGGTCAGGCTGCAAATTTTCCAAATTTATGCTCTGTTACCTTTTTTTTTTTTTTTTTTTTTGAGGAGTCTCGCTCTGTCGCCCAGGCTGGAGTGCAGTGGCGCGATCTCAGCTCACTGCAAACTCCACCTCCCAGGTTCACGCCATTCCCCTGCCTCAGCCTCCGAGTAGCTGGGACTACAGGTGCCCGCCACCACGCCCGGCTGATTTTTTATATTTTTAGTAGAGATGGGATTTCATCGTGTTAGCCAGGATGGTCTTGATCTCCTGATCTCGTGATCCGCCCGCCTAGGCCTCCCAATCTGCTACCCTTTTAAACAAAAGTTCCAATTTCAAACCATCTCTTTGTGAACACATAAAACTGAATACTTTCAGAATCAATGGGTCGCACCTTGAATGCTTTGCTGTTTAGAAACTTTTTCAACCAGATACCCTAAATCTCTCTCAAGTTCAAAGTTCCACACATCTCTAGGGCAGCGGCAAAATGCCGCTAGTCTCTTTACTAAAGCATAGCAAGAATAACCTTTATTCCAGTTTCCAACAAGTTCCTCATCCCCATCTAAGACCACCTCAGCCTGGACTTCATTGTCCGTATCAATATTAGCATTTTGGTCAAAACCATTCAACAAGTCTGTAGGAAATTCCAAACTTTCCTACATCTTCCTGTTTTCTTCTGAGCCCTCCAGACTATTCCAACCTCTGCCCATTACCCAGTTCCAAAGTTGCTTCCATGTTTTCAGGTTATCTTTATAGCAGTACTCCGCTATACCAGAACCAATTCACTGTATTAATCTGTTTTCACACTGCTAGAAGTAAATACTGGAGACTGGGTAATTTATAAAGGAAAGAGGTTTCATTGACTCACAGTTCAGCCTGGCTAGGAAGCCTCAGAATACTTACAATCATGGCAGAAAGTGAAGGGGAAGGAGGCATCTTCTTCATGAGGTAGGAGGAGAGAGAGAAGTGAAGGGGTATCAGTCCCTCATAAAACCATCAGATCTCATGAGAACTCACTATCATGAGAACACATCAGGGAAACTGCCCCCGTGACACAATCACCTCTCATCAGGTTCCTCCCTCAACACCCAGGGATTAAAATTCAAGATCAGATTTAGGTGGAGACACAAAGGCAAACCATATTGAGAGGAATCCTTAATTTAAAATATCTAAATGTCATGATAGATAGATAGATAGATAGATAGATAGATAGATAGATGCAGTACAAAACAGCAATTTTTTTATTAGTTATGATTTTGTTTGAAAATAAAATGTTCTGGTAATTTTTCTTTACTTTCAGCCTAATATTTAGTCCTAATATAAAAAGCTGGATTTGCCAGCAGAAAATTGTAATTGTAAGCACACATAAGAATATCACTATTATTGCAGGGAACAGAAAGTGAACAAAAAAGGAAAGAAAACAGACAGAATACTACTACCATATACATACAAAAATCGACAAAGAGACTAAAGTCTTCCACTGAAAATTATGTTAGTACTGGAGCAGAAGCCTCTAAGAATACCAAAAAAAAGAAACAAAACTTACAATTATTTTTAAAAAATAATTTATGTAGAGAACTACTCTGGTTGAGACTAAGTATAAAATAAAATCTTCCTGAGAGATCTCTAAAGATGAATTAAACAATTCATCTTGACTAAAACTTTAAAATTAAGTCTACAGTTCTGGAATATGAAACTGTTTTCATTTTGAATATAGCTGATGAAAGGCAACTTTTTTTTTTTTTTTTTTTAGATGGAGTTTCACTCTTGTTGCCCGGGCTGGAGTGCAATGGCACGATCTCAGCCCGCTGCAACCTCTGCCTCCTGGGTTCAAGCTATTATCCTGCCTCAGCCTCCCAAGTAGCTGGAATTACAGGTATGAGCCACCACACCCGGCTAATTTTGTATTTTTTTAGTAGAGACAGGGTTTCTCCATGTTAGTCAGACTGTCTCGAACCTTCAACCTCAAGTGATCCGCCCGCCTTAGCCTCCCAAAGTGCTGGGATTACAGAAGTGAGCCACCGCACTGGGCCAAAGGGCAACTTTTAGAAACCCATGAGAAATGTGATCAGAAAATTTCTGGTCCAAGTTTCCTGAAACTTAGGAAAGAAGAAACTTAGGAAACTTAGGAAAGAACTGTCCTGTAGTCATAGTAACAAGCAGCCACCCAGAGCTAGTTCTAAATCTAGTCAATCAATCAATCACCACTGGCCTCGCTCACCAACCAGCATCAGTGTGAGCAGTTTGCTTCTGAAAGACACCAATCAGACACAAAATCAATCCACAGGCCAGGAAGTGCTAACCAATCCCCAGCGATCTCACTCAGATAACCATGTTGCTCCAGATGATGCCAACCCACTTGGGTCTGGGAATCAGCCAATCCTTCAAGTCCAGTCCTCTCGAAACCCTATGTAAGTTCAGCAGCTGCTCCATCAGAATAGATAGTGCCTGCCTGACCAGCATAGCTCTTACTACAGGAAGCAAAAAATTCCAACTCTGTCTTTTCATTTCAAATACTGAAGGTTCATAATCCCCTGGAAAAAAATTTTAAGTCTATTAAATTTACCACCCTAATTTTTATTTTTTTAATAAAATACCAGTAAAGTTTCCAATTACTTTGATTCATTTTACTGTAATTACAACTGTCATGATTACCAGTAAAAGAAGAGTTAGTAATCACAACTTTGGACTTTTCTCCCTAACTGAAAACTGATTAACATAAAGAATGTAGCTTATTATAAAGCTAGACCTGTTCAGGTAGACCTGACAAGATTTGCAACTAGATTAGATGTGAGGTGTCAGAGAGAGAAAGAGAGATGAGTCAAGAATGATGCTGAGGTTTTTGGGAGAGCAACTGGAAGAGTTGCCATTCACCCTGGTAGGAAAGACTACAAGAGGAGTAGATATGAGGACAGACGTCAGTAGTCTAGTTTTGGACCTGACAGGTGTGTGATACCCAACAGCTAACCAAACAGAGATGTCAAGAAGGCAGGTTGACAGGAGGTCTGGAATTAAGGAGAAAAATCTGAGCCGGAGACATACATTTGGAAATCACTAGCATATACACAGTAGAAAAAGTCATGAGAAAGAAGATCAAAGACAGAGCCCTGGGAAACGACAATGTGCAAAAACTGAAAGATGAGGAGGAGCAAGCAAAACAGACCATACTGGATGGACTAGAAAGGCAGGTGGAAAAGCCAGATGAGGGCCGAGTAAAGACGCTGTCATGGAGGAGAGTGTCCTCCATTAGGTTGCTGACAGGTTAAATAAAATAAATATTGCTGACAGGTTAAATAAATTAAGGTGTAAGAAAAAAATGCCTAGATTTATTAGAGAGAAGGTTAGTGATAACCTTGAGAAAAACAACTTCGGAGGAGTGTTGGTGTTGAAGACTACTGGTATGAGATCAAAAATGAATGGAAAAAAAATTGAGTCCGTGAGTGTAGACAGTTCTTTCAAGGACATCACGAGTGTGGGTTGTCTAATTTTCTTCTTGTTTAGCTGTGGTTTTCAAGTTTTATATAACAATTAAATATTTTATTAAATATTTTTAAGGTTTAAAAAATATACAATAATTTTAAACAATTACATATTTTCAAGGTTTTTAAAACTATACATATATGGCATTTAGAAATGCCAGACTGAAATCCGTTAAATAATAAATTCATAAAATTATAGCACTAACACAGTTCTAGATTACATAAATTGATTATCATTTTGCTCATGCCTATACATAAAAACCAAGGAATACTAAAAGTTTCAAGGGGAGTATTTCTTGCTTGATAAATAGCCAGTTCTAGGACAGTTGATACTCATCAAATGTACAAAGTAATTGGTCACAGTAAAATACTGAGTTTTATTAACAGGAATAAAAGGGGACAAATCCAGAAAATAATCTTATTTTACCAAAAAAATTTTTTAAAATCATATGAAGTCACTATTGAAAAATATGGTGAGGTGCATACTGAAATATATTCTCTTTTCAAAGGAAGACTATTGGCATGCATGCAGGGTACTTTTACAGAGAGGATTCACTGCATTAGCAGCAATCTTCCTTTCAGCACAAGGGTCAGCAATTTAGCACTTTTGGCCAAATCCAGCCTGCTTCCTGTTTTTATAAGTACAGTTTCTTGGAACACCGTCACGCTTATTCACTTTGTAGTCCATAAAGTCAATTAGCTGGCTGTGATGGTGCACACTTGTGGTCCCAGATAGTAGAGAGGCTGAGGTGGGAAGATCCCTGGAGCCCAGAAAGTCAAGGCCGCAGTGAGCCATGATCATGCCACTGGACTCCAGCCTGGCCAACAGAGTGAGACCCTGCCTCAAAAAAATATAGTCCAAAGAGCCTAAAATATTTACTAACTGGCTCTTTAAGGAAAAAGCTGGTCAACTCCTGGTTTAGTAGATCAAAAATCTTATGATGTATTTTAACAAGTTTTACCCAATACACTAAAATGTTTCTATGGAATATAGATCCTCATGTGTAATCCCTTGGGAATATTCAGATTCAGGGTCCAATATTTCAGGACTCAGGCACTGAGAACAAAAAACCAAACTTTAATAACTAACAACCCTGTTGTTAACAAGGTTCAGCGTCTATGCGGCATGTAGCTTCCATTTGCAACACAGCAGATATTACGAGAATTCTAACAAAGTTGTCTTCAGATTTGTCATCAAACTAAATGCTTTAAATACATGTAAATTGTGAAATAATCAGTACACTCTAGATCTAACCTCGTTTTTAAAAGATGGTTGCATACTACATTATTTTCTGGGTATGAAAACTGGGCTATTTGCTATTGATAAGGATTTAGACTTGCCAAATTTTTCATGTAATAATGCTATAATAAATGTCCTTATACATAAGTATATATGTAACATATCTATACAAAGATTCTTAACATACATATACTATATATCCTTAATATGTTATATATATGTGTGTGTTTCTGTGTATTAGCCTTGAGTGTTATGTAGTATAGGTAATAACATGTTTGTGCGTGTACACAAGTCATGTTCCTGTAGGGTCTAGCCCTAGAAGTGAAGTTGTTAGGTTAAAGGAATGACACATCTGAAATTCTGATACATGCTACTAAATTAACGTTCAAAATGTATGTACCAACAGTCTATGAAAATGTCTTTTTCAATGAGAACATATCCTTTGAAGCAACATGGATGGAGCTGGAGGCCCTTATTTTAAGGAAACTATCACAGGAACAGAAATTCAAATACTGCATATTCTCACTCATTAGTGAGGGCTAAATAATGAGAACACATGGACACAAAGTGGAGAACAGCAAACACTGGGGCATATTTGAGGGTGGAGGGCGGGAGAGGGAGAGTACCACAAAACTACCTATCAGGTATTATGCCTATTATCTGGCTGATGAAATCATCTGTACCCCAAATCCCCACGATACAGTTTACGTATCTAACAACACTGCACATGTAACCCTGAAGTCAGATGAGGCATGAAATGACACGGCAAAAGAAAATAAAAGTTCACGAAAAAAGAAAAGAAAATGCCTTTTCTGTCACATTTGCCAATACTGGTTATTATTTTTCAAATAAATTATCAATGATTAGAAAAAGTGATAACTCATTGTTTGCTGATTTGCATTTTTCTGATTACCAGGCAAGACTGAATATCCCAGTAAAAGTATGAAATTTGCTCATCATGAATATTAGCCCAAATTAAGATTAGTTTTATAGCACATAAGTAATCTCCTGTTAAATGTTGCCATAGGCTTACCTTTGATGCGTCTCATTCTCTGTCCTAGGAAATGGCTGATTTTCAGGTTTTTCACTCTTTCTTTGTGGAATTGGTCCATCACTACCATTGCCAGCAGCATCAGTCAAGTTTTCTGATAATCCCATGTTGTTACTTCCATGCTTCTTCACTTCTCCTTCAACTTTAAGTGGAAGTTTGATAGTAAGGGTGGTTATTACTTTCTAAATTATGGGCTGAAAACGTAAGAAAACAATTCCTTTAGGCATATATAGAGGTGAGAAAGTAAAGCCAAGGCATCATCTTTTATGTTTTAACATCACTGAATGCTTGTATTTTAAAATAACAAGAATGACGACAGATGATACCTCAGAATACAACAGTGATTCTATGTCTCCCTCTTCTGATCTCAATGTGGTGTTGTATCTATAAAATGTTATTCACAGATACATTCATGAAAAGATTTATGTGCATTTCATAATAAATACATATACAAGTCTGTCTCCACTAATGAAAATTTCAATAAAATAAAAGTAATAACAAAAAGACTTTCAGAGGGTTGAAGTATAGTAGTTTCAGAAAGAAGAAGGTGTTAGAATGAAGAAAGACAGGAAAATTATTTAAAAGAAATAAATATTGATATTTGGGTCTACCTACTTTAATGGTTTTTATTTTTTTTATTTTTTTATTTTTATTTATTTATTTATTTATTTTTTTGAGACGGAGTCTCGCTCTGTCGCCCAGGCTGGAATGCAGTGGCCGGATCTCAGCTCACTCAAGCTCCGCCTCCCGGGTTTACGCCATTCTCCTGCCTCAGCCTCCCGAGTAGCTGGGATTACAGGCGCCCGCCACCTCGCCCGGCTAGTTTTTTGTATTTTTTAGTAGAGACGGGGTTTCACCGGGTTAGCCAGGATGGTCTCGATCTCCTGACCTCGTGATCCGCCCGTCTCGGCCTCCCAAAGTGCTGGGATTACAGGCTTGAGCCACCGCGCCCGGCCCCTTTAATGGTTTTTAATAACAGCATTTAAGCACAGGAAAATTCTCAGAGATATTCACTAACTTACCACTTCTATCATCTTTGTGAACAAAATGTATATTTGACGTTACTGGTTTGCTCTTGTGGAACACTTTCGATAACATCAATATCATTTTGTCCTCTTGCACTTGCTGGTTTAGTTGTTTCCTCCTATGAAAAACAAACCAAAAAGCTTTGGAAAACATTGTATTTATTCACCCACTCACTCACTCAGTCAACCAGTAAGACAACACACATTCACTGTGTCTACTGAATCATAGGCAATATCCTGGGAGAAGCTGAAAACATATACAGAAGACAGACTCTTCCTTAATATTTGAGTAGGGGAAGAGATATATGAAAACAAACAAAATCAAAACAGTGTAATTCACTAGTTCTACAACTGTCTCTACTAAAAATACAAAAAATTAGCTGGGCGCGGTGGTGGGCGCCTATAGTCCCAGCTACTTGGGAGGCTGAGGCAGGAGAATGGCGTGAACCCGGGAGGTGGAGCTTGCAGTGAGCCAAGATTGCGCCACCGCACTCCAGCCCTGGGTGACAGAGCAAAACTCTGGCTGTAAATAAATAAATAAATAAATAAAAGTTGAAGAAAGGATCTAGTATAAAAAAAAGAAGCTATGATTATCCCGGTTGATGATTTAAAAGTTTTTCTATACATCAATCATTGTCAAGCAGGACCCAAAGGAAAATCATCAAGTATGCTAAGGTACATGGGGAAATACAGATATGTAACAGAGACTTTTGTTCATAATATATCCCTAATAATACTCTACAATTAGTTTGCTGTAAATATTTCTCTAAGACCTTAATTTTATACCATAAAACAATACATTCAATTATTTAAACATGGTCATCTACAACTACCTGAAAGATGGACCATTATTACTATAGACAGGGAAAGAGAAAGGGAAAAAGAAATGTTCCATAAACTTTCCACTTGGAGAAATAATTAGTAATCATAATTCTAAAGTGTAATCTATGACTTGAAAAGATATATTTAGTAGAACATGGGTTGGAGTTAAAAAAGTTAAAAACTTTTAAATCTAAAATCCTAACCTAAGCTTATAGTCGGGAGATACTGCAAAATACACTGTAACCCTCTTTCCTATTTGATGGCATATTTCTTTCTTATTTATGACATATATTCCCAATATAACTCATCTGAATTTATATACCCTAAACATTAAAAGGGACTATACATTTAAGCCATACTTTAGAAATGCCATAGATTTCATTAGGTATGTATCTCAGGTTAATTGTAACATTCCATTATATAGAAATCCTTTTGTCTGTTCATGTCTTCACATTCCAAAATACTAAAATGCTTCTTACAGGCAAGACTTTACTCTAGCTACTCCAGGATATAAACAGGTGTGCTTCCTAACCTCCAGTAGCTTATACTAATGCAGGGGCTTTAAAATGATTATTTAAATAACTAAATACAGAGACTTCTTAAATTTGGAGTTTTAAAATGTGATACAAATATTTTGAGTGTAAATCTGTAACAAGTATGATGCAAAAAAATTCTGAAATTAAAGACTTACCCTATGGTTATTGAGTCTCTGCTTCTAGAACTGGTTGTTATTTTGGTCAAAGCGTGTTCTAGTCCATTAGTCCAAATTCTTCAATTTGAGGAGTTTTAAGTATGTTCTTAACCCTAAACGACTTAAAAATACAATGGAATCCCTTTATAATATACATTTTGAGAAAGAAAATTTACATTTCTAAATTTCCACAATTTTTTTTATATGCGAGAAACAGTGTTGCCATGTTGGCCAGTCTGGTCTTGAATTCCTTGGCTCAAAAAATCCTCCCACCTAAACCTCCCAAGTAGCTGGGATTGCAGGCACGTACCACAATACTCAACTAAATTTTCACAGTTTCTAATATTAGTCTAATTACAGAACCAAGGCTAGAAATAGGGAAAGAGTGCTATCCTAAGAAGTATATGATACCAAAATATTAACTGTCCAAAAAAAAAAAAGAAACTATATGCTATCTGCTATACACTTTTGGAACTAAAAGGAACCAGGGAGAGTCCATGATTACTATAAGAATTTATTTAGGCATAAGTATTATAAAAGTCATGTTAGTATGAATTTAAAAGTCACAGAAAGAATACTTATCCAAACAAACCCTGACAGCATTTCAAATTTCCTGTATTGTGAGAAAGCTTAGCCAAATATAATTTTTCTGTCACAATGTAATCATTTTCCAGCACATTCCTTTTCTCACCCACACACCCTCTTAGTATTTAACAATGTATTATTTACCAAAGTGCAGTTTTTACAAATTCAATTATTCATATTTCTTTAAAATACTTTTCTCTGACCAACTTTCCATTACAAACATAAAACAATGACAGGTTGACCACTGCTAAATTTTAAGAGTAAATTATATAAAAAACTAGATTCATACTGAGAAAATTAATTTCACATGTGAGCACTTTACCTTGATAACACAATCACGGTCTTCCTTATCTGATGTAGGCTGTAAATCATCGGTCGCCTGTTTGCCGGAAAGCCTTTAGAGCAAATATATACAACAAAAATGAGGGTGTTCATTTCTTTAAAAAGGTAATTTACAGGTCCATACCTGCATGTGACCTCCAAAAAAACAGAAAGGGAAACAAATCTGGTGAGAGGCCAGCTATCTCTATATTAATATTGCTTAAGAAAATTAAAATTTGGCCTCTGTTGTAGATTTTAGTTACTTATTTCTAGCTCCACAATTCCCTATCTATGAAATAGTCAATAAAGACCCACGCGTAGTTCCATAACAAATCATGGCAGCCAATACACTGGCATAGTCGGAGAATAATTTGTCTTCACAAATTGTATGTCCTAGAGGCTGAGCTGAAAATCCAATTAATTGTTGACACAATTTTTAATACCTAAACTGGAACAAACCTGATAACTTAAAACAAGGTAGAAAAATAGTGTCTCCTCTCCTTCATTTACCCCTGGTTCAAAGAGTAATCTGCATCACTCAAAAATGGCAGCCTGGGTTCTTCAGCATGGAAATCACTTAAGAAGGCCTCAGTGCAGGCCGGGTATGGTGGCTCATGCCTGTAATCCCAACACTTTAGGAGGCCGAGACTGGTGGATCACGAGGTCAGGGGATCTAAAATTACAAAAAAAAAAAAAAAAAAAAAAAAAAAAAAAGGCCGGGCGTAGTGGCCGGGGACTGTAGTCCCAGCTACTCCAGAGGCTGAGGCAGGAGAATGGCGTGAACCCGGGAGGCGGAGCTTGCAGTGAGGCGAGATCGCGCCACTGCACTCCAGCCTCGGCAACAGAGCGAGACTCCGTCTCAAAAAAAAAAAAAAAAAAAAAAGACCTCAGTGCTTACCTTTACCCTAAAACACTACAAGGATTCCCTTGAAACATTTGAAATACTTGAAAGTTAAATATATGAAAGTCAGAGGAAAATGTCTATGTTGTTATTAAAAATATTCTTCCCAGAAATATTGAAACACTAAAAATTATAAAATCCTAGTATAGGTCCTGTCCCTGAATAGGTCCGTCCTATTCAGGTTCACATAAACTAGCAAGCCCTTAACAACCTTTATAGGCACTCAGATACCTAAGGAGAGAGACTGCTGAAAAAATACAGTCCTGGTAGTTGTACAGCTCTGTGTCCCCAAATAATATTAAGTACTATCTAAATATCTTCCTTCCTTTTAGATTCCTCTTAGGCAAGGTTCTATGGCAGTCTCCAACCTTTAAATCTTCAGCCAACGGAAATACAAATTCCTAAAACGATAGGGTCGAATAACCAAGAGTAGGAGCTATTTCCTTGCTCCTGGAAAACAAGCTAAATGGAGTCTGTCATCTGTCCCCAGCAGATGACAGATTCAGTTACCCAACTAAAGCTCCATGACTGATTTGACAGCCAATCCTACCTCTGCCCTAGTCTGCATGGACATGGGAAAAAGTCAGTAGATTGGAAAAAGAAATAGAGGTGAGGGGACACCTTGCCCTGGGCCATAGATCTGTCAAGTTCTGTAAACTCTAGTCCCCTAGTACTTGAGGGGCTCTGAGCCACTCCTGTGTAAGTTGCAATGAAGGTAGATGATACCACAAGCCTATCTGCTATACCGACTCCTCCCAGTGACTCAAATTCTTTTATCATCATTCAATAGAAACTCTGAAGTTTGTCAGCTGCTCCAATTAAACAACCAAAAAAGCAGCCACTCGTTTGCAATTCCCTTGAACCTCTTATTTTAATACGCCTTTCTAGATAACTCCCAACATCCTGTGCCTTTTCTTTCTAAAATCTATCAAACTTGTCATAAACCCCAATATTCTGACCTCTTTTCTAAAATCCTCATTCCTGCCTAACTCAGTGTTCTCCTCAAACTAGGCCTTCCCCTACTCCTTTCATTCCTATCCTCTTCCATTGGTTCATCAGTTGATTCCATTCTTTTCCTCGTCCACTGTGTTCACTATTCCCACCTTCCCGTTCTATTATTAAAATGCACACTGACAGGATGATGAAGAAGGGAGAGGACTGGGCTTTCAAAGGAGTTCAAATCTCATTTCTGCCACTTCCTATATCCAAATAAGTCACTTTAACCTCCTTAAGTTTCAGGTTCTCCATCTGAATAACCACTTGACTAGAATGTTAAACATAGTTTTAAGTACTAGAGGGTATTTTGATTAGCCACTAAGATTCCTTAAAATTCTGAAATTCTATGTGCTTTTGATTCTGTCAGCAGAAAAAAAAAGGAACAGTTAGCTGGCAGAAATGGAAAAAATAATAGAACGAAAGACACCCCTAGAAAAGTGAAGAAGTTAAAAACTCAAGAGAAGGCCGGGTGCAGTGGCTCACGCCTGTAATCCCAGCACTTCAGGAGGCCGAGGCGGGCGGATCACAAGGTCAGGAGATCGAGACCACGGTGAAACCCCGTCTCTACTAAAAATACAAAAAAGTAGTCGGGCGCGGTGGCGGGCGCCTGTAGTCCCAGCTACCTCAGAAGGCTGAGGCAGGAGAATGGCGTGAACCCAGGAGGCGGAGTTTGCAGTGAGCCAAGATCACGCCACTGCACTCCAGCCTGAGGGACAGAGAGAGACTCCGTCTCAAAAAAAAAAAAAAAAAAAAAAAACCCTCAAGAGAAGATTATAGAAACTAGTGGAAGAAGAAAAAAGTCTCCAGGGAAAAAAGCTTCATGGAACTAGGCAGAGTAAACTAATGGGAAAACTAAACTTGGAAGTCTAAGTAGAGAAATCACCTAGACATAGATTCTAAATAAACAATAAATATAATTAACATGACACAGATATGTAAATATGGATATGTAACATAACATGGATATGTACATATCTTTCACTTAAAATAAAATAATTCTTACAATAAGTTTCTAAAACTTGCCTGGTCTTGCTTATGTAAAACCTATGGTTCTGTGGCCTAGCTAAATGAGATCTGCCCTAAAATCTTTGATGGTAAAAACAAGTTGCTGGTTAGCACTGAAACTGCCAAAAGTATATAGGACAAATTATTGGACTAATCTGACATCTAAGGAAAAGTATAAATCAGAGTTAATATATAACTAAATGTGACTTTTTGAATTAATCTGATTTGGACCTGTACCTTGATCCCAGTACTGCACAGGTCTCTATCAGGTCTCTACTCTTGTTCTATGAGTCAGCTAATTGTTAATTATAGGATCGGGGCCAATGAATCAACCTCTCTAAACCACAGTTGCCTGATTAGTAAAAAGTAGGTTGTAATTGCACAGACACTTTGCAAAGCTGTTGTGATGACTATATGGGATGAGTTAGGCACATAATATGATGTGCTATTTTGAGTGCACAGCAGGGTGCAACAATCAGCAGATATTCGTTTCTTTTCCCTGTAATCCCTTGGTTAACAGATAAATATTTAAAATCTGTAAATCCCACCTGATTACAGAGTCTTCAAAACTCCCATCCACTGTTAAAGAAAAAAGTAAAATACCTTTTAAATCAACAATAGAAACACATAGAATACTGAAGGCATAAAATGACCTGGTAGGCTAAGGCTGAAGGATCGCTTGAGGAGCCCTGAAGTTCAAGAACAGGCTGGGCAACAGAGCAAAACTCTACCTTTATTTTTAAAAACCATGCACGCTTTTCTGCATGCTTTAGACTTTGTGTTTTAAAAAGGCATAAGACTGATGCTTTATTACAAAGTATTCCCTTGGGGCCATACCTAGATATTATCCTAGAATGTTAATTATACTATTGGTAGGAAATTAATGCATTAAGAACTCTTACTGCCCCTCCTTTGCATCTATAAAATGCAAGGAAGAATGGGAATTATCCAAATGTGGTCCTTAAAAGGAACTGCTGTGTACAATTATAATCCTAAATGAACCCTGTCAGTCTCACTGGCATCATTAACAAAATTTGTATCATAAGCTAACAGTGTCAAACGTAGCATGATTTCCGGACTAACGGACTAAGAGCAGTTAGAACAATGTGCACTGTAACCCCCTTACCCATCTTATGTGTGAAAAAAAAAATGACCACAATGTATTTTTCTCTGCTCTCAAAGTACAACAACAATAACAAACACAGAAGACTTCTGTGACCAAATGAGGGGAAGACTTTTCTGCACCAACAAGCAATCAATCAATCCTGTAGCAGACACCAGCTGGGGGTCCTCTAAATCAATTCCTCACAAGTTGAGGGTGCAGTCCCCAAGGCTGCCCCCTCCCCTCACCAGTCACAATTCTGGGCCTCCAGAATGCCTAACTTCAAGTTATGGTTTCCATGACTCCTCCTTGGGTTTCATTAATTTGCTCAAGCAGCTCACAGAGCTTAGGGAAGCAAAACAAAACAAAACAAAAAACAAAAACAAAAAAAACAACAAACCTTGTGTTTCCTGGCTATTACAAAGAACATTACCAAAAATACAGATAAAGAGTTGCACAGGGCCGGGTTTTGGGAAGGGGTGTAGAGTCTCATACCCTCCAAGGGAGCACCACCCTCCAGAAGCCTCCATGTATTCAGGTATCTGGAAGCTCCCTGAACCCTATCCTCTTGGGTTTTTATGGAAGCTTCATTACACAGGAATGGCTGACTAAATCACTGGCCGTTGGTGATGAGCTTAATCTTCAGCTCCTCTCGCCTCCTAGGCGGCTAGAAGTTCCAATCTTCTAATCATGCCTTCATCTTTCCGGTGACCAGACTTCCGTCCAGACCGAAACCCAAGATGGGTGCACTCTTGCTGAGACATGTTGGTCGTCATTGCCTCCCAGCCCACTTTAGCCCTCAGCTCTGCATCAGAAATGCTATTCCTTTGGAAACCACGGCCAAAGAAGGGATGGAGTGGTTCTGGAATAAGAACATTATGGGTTCAAACCGTCCTGTATCTCCCCACATCACTATCTACAGTTGGTCTCTTCCCATGGCGATGTCCATCTGCCACAGCGGCACTGGTATTGCTTTGAGTGCAGGGGTCTCTCTTTTTAGCATGTCGGCCCTGTTACTCCCTGGGAACTTTGAGTCTTATTTGGAACTCCTGAAGTCCCTGTGTCTGGGGCCAGCACTGATCCACACAGCTAAGTTTGCACTCGTCTTCCCTCTCATGTGTCATACCTAGAATGGGATCTGACATTTGATGTGGGACTAGGAAAAGGCCTGAAGATTCCCCAGCTATACCAGTGTGGAGTGGTTGTCCTTGTTCTTACTGTGTTGTCCTCTATGGGGCTGGCAGCCACGTGAAGAACGGAGGTTCCCAGCATCATCTTCCTACACATTATTACATTCACCCATCTTTCTGTTTGTCATTCTTATCTCCAGCCTGGGAAAAGTTCTCCTTATTTGTTTAGATCCTTTTGTACTTTCAGATCCCCTTGGAGCAGTAGAGTACCTTGTAGACCATAATAGTGGAAAAGGGTCTAGTTTTCCCCTTGTTTCTAAAGATGGGGTGGCTGCAAAACTCCCCTTTTTTTGCCCTCAGCTTGCCTACTCTCTGCCTAGAAGCAGTTATTCTGTCTCCATATTGGGCTTTGATTGTGCTGAGGATCAGCTTTTGGCTCCTTCTTCTGGAGACACTGGAAACAATGCCAGCTCTGTGGCTTGTGCCCTGCGGACTGGGGGCGAGGCTTTGGGTGCCACTGACTGTGGGTTGCTGGCTTAAAGGACAATTCTGTTCACTGGTGAGAGCCCAGGCCATTAACACCTACGCAGTGTTATTGAAAGAAGAGAGGTCGGGGTGGAGGGGAATCAGTCTGTCCCAGCTAGAGGGAGATAAAGAGGGCTAGTTAGTTCTTGGAGCAGCTGCTTTTGAGGAGAAAATATATAACTTTTGACACAAGAAGAAGATCCAGAAAATTATCATTGAACATATTAATGGTTATTTCTTTTTCTTGGATTTCCAGAAAAGCCTCTTAATTTTATACTTTCTCATGGAAGTCATGTACCCTTTTTTTCTGAAACTTAATTAAAATACTCATTTTATCTTTGACTCTCCTTGAAATCTAGGGAAACCAAGAAAACGGATGTTGGAAAGGAACCAATTTCCTCCTTTTCCCTCAGGTCTCAGGCATTTACATCCTCCCTCTCCCGGCAATCTGACCTTTCCCAGGAGGGAAACAGTTTTCCTACATCTCATCATTGAAAAAGTTTTCAGGGAATCAGATAGAACTTAGCCAGAGATTTAAATATCACAGAGACGCCTCAGAGAAGGAAGGAGAAAAAGAAAAGAAGTGATGCATGTAGAGTGCTTTTGGGTTATAGGCACCAAAATCCCATTAAGGACTGATTATAAGCTTCATGGTACAGTTCAGCAAATTATGATTCAGTGAGGGCCACAGAAGAGCAGTGTTGGTGACAGCTAAGGGATGATGATCTGAAGTTATAGGCTTGGGGTGAATGAAGAATAGAGATTAAAAAGAGAGAGAGATTGTTGAAAACCTGGCAAAAATGTATAATTTAATGAGAAAACTTGCTGCTTTTAAAATCCATATAGGCCAGGCTTTAGCAGGCCTGCTGTTTTGATAGTTTTTGGGAACTTTGGAATAAGAGACCTATCTGGTCTGTCACTTTGAGTTGCTGGCCAGCCAGTTAAAGCTATGGGTCGAAGAGGGGAAATGGTAACTGGCTGGTGTCAATTGGATAGGAAGACCTTAGTTAAGGTGGGGACCTGCTGTTTTAACAGTCTTCATTCAGGGTCCCAAATAGTATTTGGCGTTAAGTAATGATTGCTTTTCCCTTTTCACTAGAGGGGCCCTGGGAAGTCCTTGTACCTTTCCTCCATTTTAAACCAGCTATTCTCTACTTTGTCCTTGGAGTGAGGGACAAGTGATCATGAGAGAACACTTTGTCACTGGGACGGGGAAAGGTTTGGCAAGGGCATTAAATTTAACAGCCAGTGCCAGGAAAATGTAAAACGGGGTCAATGATAAACAGATGTTAGAGGCTGGAAAATGGGTAGGGCAGTTGAAGTTTTTGGTGGTTCCTTACCATTTGGGTGATTGAAGCATGGTAGTGGGTGGATGGGGGTGTGACGGAGCATCATGTTTGTTATTCTGCCTTAAATTTCTACTTACTGTCTTTGTTTTTCTTCTCTGTCTTCCAATCACTTTAATATCTTCAATTTTCAAACTATATTTGTACTTGGGCTTATACAGAAAGTCTTACACAAGCATAGTATCTTCTATTTTGGTTTTCCCTACCTTTTCTTCCCCATCTTCTCCAAACACACATATACACACTCTGCTCAGCAATTCTACTTCTGATTTTGTAGTTGTTAGTTGTACATGCTCAGGATAAAAAAGTAAGTAGGGTTGAGGGACTGGTTCTTTGAGGTTCTGCCCTTTTTTTATGATTCAGACCGACTTTCTCTTCGTCATTTCTGGAGTATATCTGACTCAATTCTTGTAAAAATGTGTTCCACCCAAACCACTGTATGTTTCTTTCCCTACTTTATTTTCCCCCACTTTCCTTCTCCTAATTGTGTTACAAGAGGCAGCCATAGCAAGAATGGAAAATCCAGATCAGTAAAAGATTCAACAACAACAACGAAAAAAATCTTTCAGGTGACCAGCCCCCATCCTGAAGCTGCTTAGCCATCGATCAATCATTAGCATACAAAGACATCACTTTGGAGATTCTAGATTTTAGGAGTTGTATGCCATGAAATGGAATTGTTAAAGCCAACTAAATATGACCTGAGAAGGACTCCTTACTTCTGTATTTGTGTCCATGTGGATGAACTGGAACCTAGCTTAATAAGTAGACAATATTAAAAACCTAACAGGAGTATGCACCTGTAAAAATAACTGAGTCTTGGCCAATCCCAGCAGCCATACCTCAACCATTCATACACTGCTGAGTGTTCAAACTGTGTTCAAACAAGGCAAACACCAACCTGTAACCAATCCAGCTGTTCTGTACCTCACTTCCGATTTCTGGACATCATTTCCTCTTTTTTTGCCTATAAATCTTCTACCATGTGACTGTGCTGGAGTCTCTGTGAATCTGCCATGATTCTGGGGGCTGCCCAGTTCACTAATTGTTCATTGCTCAATTAAATTCCTTTAAATTTAATTCAGCCAAAGTTTTTATTTTAACAGAGTTGAAGACCAAATATGTATTTCATGGTATCACATCTGTGGTTTTGCTTTCTGTGGTTTTAGTTACCCACAGTCATTCATGATCCATAAATATTAAATGAAAAGTTTGGAAATAGTAAGTTTTAAGTTGCATGCTGTTCTAAGTGGCGTAAAATCTTCAGCCATCTCAATTCATCCCAGCCAGGGTATGAATCATCATTTTGTCTAGTGTATCTACATTGTATATGCTATCTACCCATTAGTCATTGGCATGGTCTTCTCCTGACAACCAACCACCGGTATCATCAAGACTCAATAATCCAGGATCACCCAAAGCAGATAATCCTTCTCCTGAAGGTCAATAGTAGCCTAACACTACATCATGATGCCTATGCCATCTCATTACAGAAGCACTGTATCACCACATATCATCAACAGAATAAGGGTGAGTACAGTGCAAGAAAATATTTTAAGGAACCATATTCACAAAACTTTTTATAGTACATTGTTATGATTGTTCTATTTTATTATCTATTGTTAAGTTCATACTGTGCCTAATTTATAAATCAAGCTTTGTATAGACATGTATGTATAGGAAAAGACATTGTGTATATAGGGCTTGGTACTATCCACAGTTTCAGGCATTTGCTGGGGGTTTTGAAATGTATCCCCTGTGGAAAAGGGAAGACAAGTGGACTTATTTTGTTGTGACACAACAAAGCTTCTCCAGTTCTTCACTTAAAACTGTTCAGTTTAGAATAAAACATCCTATCACAAGGAAGCTAGGTCCATGAGCACTGTGCTATATTTTATGGCAAAACATAGGAAACAGACCAGGGACAAAGATTCTTGCAAAGACTTTTCAGTTGCCAGTGGAGAAGATCTCAAGGGAGATCACTGTACTCACTATTGCTAATACTCTTCTGGGGAAAATGCTGGTTAAGTTTACTTAGTTCTGGCTATTTTCTCTGCCCTATGTATGCCACAGACAAGGCTCAAATTTGCCTGCCGTTTCACTCCTATGGAAAAGAACCACTGGAAAGATCATCCCCTTATGAGCTTATCCACTCACTCAGAAGCATACCACTTATTCAGAGAGAAGCTTAAGAAGAAACACTGAAGAGGTGGTGGCAAGTTGCCAGGGAGTACTATCTGATGTGAAAAATATATATGAACAGAACTATCAACTCACTCAAGCTATTAGAATGTGCCAACAGTTGTCACTCTCTCCAGTGGAAGAAAAAACTTCTTTCACACTTCATGTAAAGCAAACACTGTGACTCTCTGGGCATTTCTCATGACAGAGAATCTAGTTATAGGCAAGCCATGTCATAATAATATAGACTCTTTTCAAACTCATATCTCAAAGGAAGATAATCAGTGAGGAACATATTTATCTACCTGTAGTATTCACTGCCTCATCTTATCTTCAATTGCAAGGCACGAAAGTTTTATAAAGTACAAACTCTTAAGATTGTCCCTTTTCATTCATAGAAAGTCTATCTGGACCCACCTCATAGAGCAGGATGGTCTGTAGTGCTGCACGATGTCATTTTTGTCAACCCTATTATGTGGCAAGTGTCTATAGAAATCATGCTTTCTCAGTATGGAAAGCATATATCATCATATTCTACGATGCTGAACAAAATGAAAAGGAAACAAAAGGACATTTGTAGGAACATGGATGCAGCTGGAAACCATCATTCTCAGCAAACTATCGCAAGAACAGAAAACCAAACACCGCATATTCTCACTTATCAGTGGAAATTGAACAATGAGAACACCTGGACACAGGAAGGGGACCATCACACACTGGGGCCTGTTGTGGGGAGGGGGTAGGGGGGAGGGATAGCATTAAGAGCTATACCTAATGTAAATGACGAGTTCATGGGTGCAGCACACCAACATGGCACATGTATACATATGTAACAAACCTGCACATTGTGCACATGTATCCTAGAACATAAAGTAAAACAATAAAAAGAAAAGAAAACAAAACGACAAAGAACATCTTAAATGACTACGGCAATTACCATGGAATTTTAATTTTTTTGTATTCAAATAGTTATCCACTGTAATATTCCAATACAGTGGAATTCCAGACTAGTCTGGAAAAAGCAAACTATGGAGACAGCAAAAAGATCAGTGGTTGCCAGGGGTTAGTGGGGAGAGAGAGATGAAAAGGCACAGTACAGAGGATTTTTAGGGCCATAAAACGGTTGTGTCTAGGATACTTACAAAGGTAGAAACATGTCATTATACATTTCTCCAAGTCCAGAGAATGTACATACAACACCAAGAGCAAAACCTAATGTAAACTATGGACTTTGGGTGATGTGTTCATGTAGGCTGATCAATAACTCTAATGAACTTTGGTGGAGGATATTGATAATGGGGGAGGCTGTGCACATGTGGGGGTCCATGGAGTATTTGGAAAATCTCTACCTTCCTCTCAATTTTGCTGTGAACATAAACTGCTCTAAAAAGTAAACATTAATTTTAAAAATGATATTCACTAAATTTGCTATTACTCTATATTATGAAAAGATATAGTCACCTTGAAAATTGCAAATCACTAAAGGTCAAAGAATTAATAACAGATATGGATATTATCTCCCAAACTGAATTATATAGAGCATGTATAGCAAATAATTTTAACTGTATACTTAAGCAAAAAATAATTGATAAAAATTATTAAACGTTTTATGTTATTTTATAATTATAAACAGGGATTTAACACTGAATCAAAACATGTCCATCTATGTAATTAAAAGACTATTTTTTACTGTAATTTAAAATCAGAAATTAGTATGTTTATTTAACAATTTTACTGAAAGGTTAATCAGATAAGAAAGACAGATTATGATTATCTAATATTGCCATAGCAATTCACATACAAATACCCGTAAAATACCCATCAAATGTCAAAACCGTAAGCATCATTACAACTTACTATGAATGATGCAATTGAAAACAGTACTGTGTTATATCATTATATTATTTGCTATTAAAATAATATGTTGGCCGGGCGCGGTGGCTCAAGCCTGTAATCCCAGCACTTTGGGAGGCCGAGACAGGCGGATCACAAGGTCAGGAGATCGAGACCATCCTGGCTAACACGGTGAAACCCCGTCTCTACTAAAAAATACAAAAAACTAGCCGGGCGAGGTGGTGGGCGCCTGTAGTCCCAGCTACTCGGGAGGCTGAGGCAGGAGAATGGCGTGAACCCAGGAGGCAGAGCTTGCAGTGAGCTGAGATCTGGCCACTACACTCCAGCCTGGGCGACAGAGCGAGACTCCGTCTCAAAATAAATAAATAAATAAAATAAATAAATAAATAAAATAAAATGCTAAGAACCCCCCCCAAATTATATCAGGGCCATAGCTGTTCTATAGTAAAGGTTTCATACAGCAGGCAGGAGACTGCCATCCTTAGAAAGGCCAGCTTACAAGGCTGGCCCTTGGCTGGTGTTTGGGACCTTGGATTTGGGAGGACTGCCACCATTCCCTAACTGAGAAGAGTGGCTCACTGTGCCTAAATGGCTTGTACAAACAATGTGGTATAAGCTGCGCAGCTGCTTTTCTCCTGGGAGTCCGGTATTTCGGTACTGTGAGGGAGAGAACGCCGCTGTGACTAGCCTCCATTAAAAAACAAAACAAAACAAATCACAACATGTGGATACTTGAGTCTCTAATGAGACTCCGGTACTGGTAGACAACATTGCACATGTGTTGTCAAAATTTGAGGATGGGGGAATTAGACACATCCCAGGTGTGCTTTATTCTGGAATAATTGTTGAAAAAAATTATACTGTTAATATATCTAATATAGTCATTATAGTCATCTAATATAGCCATTAGATAGTATGTTACTGTACTACTAATCATAGAGTACTATTTTTTTTAAACTTTTTCTCAATTTCTTATAAAACTAAAAACAAGATTCACCTACTAAAAGCTGTCCTTGACAGAACAAGTCCAAAAGTCAAAAAACATTGCATGCACAGTGTAGGATGAGTTATCCACTGATCCTCCACTAACGATTAACAAAACTGTTAACTTATTTGGGGTGGGGAAGGAAGTTATCTTACACACAGATGGTTAAAGGTGTGCTAATCCAATTGACCACATATTCTAGTTAAATCATAGATTACCAATTTCTGAAGAAATGTAATACCAGAAAAGCATTTCACATTTAAACTACGTCCAATAAAATTATTTCTATCTGACTATACAGAAGACACTTAAATCTTGGCAGACCATCATAGGTGACACTGTCATTGTGGTCCAGATATAAAGAAGTTTATTTAGCATTAGAAATGAATAGAATACCAGATACACTTTAGGACAGTCAATTCTTTTAAAAGGAAATAACACACATTTATCAAACATATATACATTGCTCTTATACTATTAAAAGTGTATTCTAATACTATTTTCTTTAGAGATGAAATTCAAAACAAAGTAGTAAAAGCCGAGATATCACAGGAGGGTAAATGAAAAGGAAAAGGAAGGAATCAGGTGCTGAATTTCCTACTGATGTCACCAGAATTCCCTAAAATACTGACAACTACTATATTCAGCATATCTTATGTTTTTCTCTGTGATATTGTATTAGTTTTCTGCAATAAAATATTTAAAGATGTCAGTTTCTGCACATCGCTGGTCTGTAAACTATTTCTGATCAAAACTTGAAATTCTGTTGAAACACGGCTGTGTCACGATGATTGCATGTCAGAGAAAGGATATGTGCATCTGAGAGTGGCTTCCAGTTGTTGCTGCCAGATTTTTGTTTGGGAACGCATCCAGAAAAGCGTATCAAGAACATGAGCGCTGAAAAAATATTTCCACAAAAACCAGATAAGCAAGACCACACTTTTCCTGATACATGACCTTTAGGTTTTGAAAATTCTGGGAAAATGTTGGCATGTGAACAGGCTCTTGGTAGGTGGATTCGTCCATATTTGGACACCAGAAGTACCAACCATATAAACAGCAGACCTTACAACTCTAAACTGCTCATTTGATAAAGGTACCACCAAGAGCTTTTAAAAGGTCAACTCAATTTACTTTTTAGTAACCTTGTTCGAATCAATACTCCCTCCTTGAAATTCTCACATTTTAAACAATTTTCTGTAACATCACTTCCTCTGATTTCTCTCCTACTTTTTCTTTCTCTACCCACTGCTCAGTCTTCTTTACTAACTTCTTTCCCTCTGGGAAATGTTCCTATTCCCAGGTTTTGTCACTGGTTTCTGCTCATTCTACATCTTTCCCATTGTGGACAAGTTCCTTACGACCTATGATTTTGCAGAATAATTACAATAAGATTATTCAAAGTCTGCATCTCCACTCTCAAGCTTTGGCCAGGTATCAATGCCAATTATCCAATTATCTATTAAAAATATCCTATATGGATATTCCATTGAACTTGACATGCATAGAAAAACATGAGTCATTCCTGCCGAACTGGTGCTCTTTGCTCTTCTGTACCCACCAGAACATTTCCTACTCCTTCCTCATGTGCAGATGAAATGCTAGTGTATAACCTGGACACCTGTGAATCATGTGAGATTTCTCCCTATCTCACAAACTTTTCACATTCAGTCATCACTAAATCGTATTGATCATACCTCTCTTTTGCCTCTGCCTTATATTCCCACTGCCACTGGCAATATAAACATTTACAAAATATTTATATTTTATTTTTATTTTTCCTAGTTAAACATGGGCTCGTAACTGATGGCTTGCATTTAAAAAACTCCCACCAACTATCAATGTTTTTTCTTTTTTCTTTTCTTTTTTTTTTTTTTTGAGACAGAGTCTCACTCTATCACCAAGGCTGGAGTGCAGTGGCGTGATCTGGGCTCACTGCAACTTCTGCCTTCCAGTTCAAGAGATTCTCCCACCTCAGCCTTCCAAATAGCTGGGACTACAGGCATGTGCCACCATGCCCAGCTACTTTTTGTAGTAGAGGCAGGGTTTTGCTATGTTGCCCAGGCTGGTCTCAAATTTCTGAGCTCAAGTGATCTGCCCACCTCGGCCTCCCAAAGTGTCAGGATTACAGGCATGAGCCACCACGCCCGGCCTGTTTTATCTTATATGAAAAAAAATTTAAGCAGAACGAATGAAAGAAGCCTAACACCAAGAAGAAGACCAACATTTTAAAATAACTGAGATTTCCAACTGTATTTCACCAAGAATGGGTGAAAACCTCGTAACAGACTGATACTAGTCCAAGGATGTGTGACAAGAAAACTATAGCTGACTACTGCAAAAGCTTCCTTTGTCTCCTAGTTTCTTTACAGGGTTACCTTCCATCAATCCTCTTGAGGGATCAGCAAAGTATAGGCCATAGGCCAAATCCACTGTGTCTTATCATTTTGTAAATAAAGTTTTATTGGAGCTCAGTCATGCCTGTTTGTTTACATATTATCCACAGTTGCTTTCACACTATGATGGCAGGGTTAAATAGATATGACAGAGACCACATGGTCTTAAATATTTCCCACCTGTTCCTTTATGGAAAAGCTTGCCAACTCCTGTTTTACATGATAATCAGAATGCCTTAATACTCAGATTTCATCTTATGATTCCCCTGCTCAAAATTCTCCAGTGTGTCCCTACAGCAAACATTGCTGACTCCCTAACCAATAGCCATTCCTTATTCTTCCTTGTAGAAGAAACACAAGTCTGTTTGGATATTTATCACCCCAACGCCCCTCTCCCCAGCTTCAAAAAGAGAAATGATTATTCTAAACTAACGACATAATTACATTTGCTTTCCCAGTGCCTGGTTTAGGGATGATCATGTGGTATGACCCAGCCAATACAATGTTACAGAATGTCTACTGCTTGCTTCTAAGTTTTCTCCCTATTTTAAAGAAACATGTGAAGGAAAACAGCCCTTGCGATGTTGTGTTCTGAGAACAAGATGTTTGGAGCTGTTGTGGATTAGCCAACCGTGAAAGGAAGCATAGATAAATCACTGCCAACGGCACAGCTGAAAGAGGGAAAGTGGGATTCTAGGGTATCACTGAAAACCGAAACAACTCTAGTTCCTACTCTTTCAGCCACTGGTCTTCCAGTATTTGCAGTTTAAAGCATTTCCGCTGGTAAAATTCCTATGGCCCACAGGATAAGATCTACTCATTTCTATAGAATCAAAAAGTCTGTCATAAACTTGCCTCAGCAAAGTACTCACCTTATTCTCAACCTCTCACATCTCACACTATTCATACTAGCAAAAGTGAACTGCTCGTAAACCCTGCAAAGTTCACTCAAGGGTCTTACTTTCTTCACTTGCCGCTTCTCCTGCTAAACATGCAATCTCGTTATCTGTTCCTTCTGCCAAACACATAATCTTGTTAGATGTTCCTCCTGCCGAACATCATTCTTCTGTTCTTTTAATTAGAAAAATTCTACTCCCTCTGCATGCTTACCTTAAATCCTTCCTACTTTTTTTAAAGCTTTCATTCCTCATCACATACTTAAAGTGTCCGGCACATATTTAATATAATAAATTTAAATCATAATTATAAGCTTCCAGTGGGTATCTATCACATGGTAAGCACTGAATAAATTAGCAAAATAAAAAAAAATGACAATGATGATAGATGATAACAAGCTCCTGACTGTATTTTTAATTGTTTGTGTTCTGGGGCATTAGAAAAATGCTTAGCATCTAAAAGATGTGATAGTTATCTGTTAAGTGGACAAGTGAGAAAGTGAATAAAAGGTTTTCTTTGAAAATTCTGTTGAAACAACACAAAAATTAAATAGAGAGAGCTCTAGTGCATTATGAACAACTTAATGATCAAAACTATGTCTATTCCACCTCTGTCTCCTGCAACTTACAAAACCTAACTTACAAAAGCTCTTCGATAAACACGTACCAAATCAAAGGTGTCCTCATACAGTTTGGATTGTACAATGTGTTAGATGTCCACATCCAAGTAGCGTAGTAGCATTTTTGTCATTGTAAAACGTTTTTGTACTTTTGTTATAATCTGTTGAGCCTAGAGTTGGCCAATTTGCCTATTTATTATGATAATCTTTTGGCTAATAGTAGCAGAGCATCTTGTTCTAACAAAATTACTGTTATAACAATTAACGGGCAGGTAGAAAAACATCTTGTTCCAACAAAATCAATATTATCTTCTTCAATTTCAAATTAGAAGAAATTAAGTCAATAATAGTGAGACCTTGTTGGTATAAGGATATGTAACATGACTTGTGCTTCTCAACAAGAAATTGCTTTCCTGACTTCTGCACTCAGCAGGTATCTTGAAAAAATAATTTCCTATTGGTATTGGTGCACACTGGCTAAGCCTTGCAGTTCTTATTGCCATTTGCTTAAGGTACTAGAAAGGTATTGTTGTTTCCAGTTTGTTACTTTCCCACTTCATCACCACCTATTCACTACTGATCAGGCTCCTCAGAGGCCTCCTAAAATTGATCTAGGCAGTTTACAACCCACTAACTCCCTTCCCCAAACTAAAAACCTCAAACTGAAGAGAATCTTGTCTAAACATACAAACTGGGAAAAAAAGGAATGAACAACAACAAAAAACACACACAGAGAATCTCTTCATGGTCTTTTCCCTCAATTACCTAATTTCCAAATTAGTCTCGACGTTTCTGATTGCTTTCCTTTTCCCGCTCCATTTCTGCCTTAAGAGCAATCAGAAATATCTTAAGCCTTGCCACTGACAGATACATCACTTTCATATCTATTACTTTTTATAAGGAACTTGTCAAAGGATCAAGATTTTTATTCATTGTAAAATGCATTCGTTTTCTTGGAGTTTTAATGTAAAACCTATTTCCAGGGCAAATTCTGTCATTTTACATTGGTTAGGAAAAAAATTCTGGGAGGAAAAAATTGGAAAAAAAACTGTTACCTTGTATAAATTCAATGTTTTCAAAAAAAAAATGTTTACCACAAGTGCATAAAAAAGCTGTACCCCATAATGTTTATTTAAAGGTAACAATATTTAAAACAAAATCATAGATAATAAAGTCATTTCAAAATATTTTCATTCAGGTTATGCTTGAGCTTCCAAATATGGAAAACTGACCCTTACACAGGTCATTTTTAAAACAAATGCATTTCAGTATTTTGAAAATAAAATTGGTGGATCTATACCTTGTTTTTTGATTCAATACCTGCACTGCATGAAAGCAGTTTTGGGGCCATTGATTTATCCTCATTGTACACAGCATAGTGGAGAGCAGTATTACCATACACATTCGGAAGATTTGGATCAGTGCCATGCTCTAGCAAAATTGTCGCACATTCCTCTTCCAGGCATTGTATGGCCTGTCAGTATTAGACCAAGAAATAGATTTTAAATCTTAGGAGTTCGAAATAAACATTCCACACGTTTCACCAACTAGTTATATTTAAATAAGAAAACTCATTTTTATTCTATGTATTGAAATTAAATCCATCTCATGCCGACATAGTTGGCTACTGTATACCTTTATCAGATCTGCCCTCTTTTTGCTGTCAGGGGCATGAAATTGACATTTTTCTGTCCAGTGGGAGTTTTACTACTTCTGAATTCCCATTGACACAGGTCAAATGTAGAGCAGTCCTATGAGAGTGAGAAGACATTTTAGGAAATTGCAGTGCACTATCTACAGCCATATCAATGATTCATGTAATTGCAAACACTGAATAGCCTGCTATTACTCTGCCTTCAAGACAAACATTTAATTTTCCTTTGAGGAAAGCACACTGTTTATTACCTCTCATTACTCACCGTAAAAAGCAGCCTATTTGAATAGAAAGAGCACAGCCCTTGGATGACATTCAACTTGGGCTGGAATCCTACTTGAAGCTCTATTACTTCCTAGCTGTTGCTTAGCCTTTTTTTGTCTCAATTTCCTCATCAATAAAATGGGAATGAAAATAGTAGCTTTCTCACAGGAAACCACTGTAATGCTTCAATGAGACTACACAAAAGATACTTCCTAACACAAATAACAGCTCACAACAAGGGAACCAAATAACCCAAAACTAAATGCAATGAACACGTTTTTTTTTCGTTTTTGTTTTTTTTCTCCTCCAAAAGCACACTAAAGGCGCAACTGTTGAGGCAACTGGGTATTCACATGGAAAGGATTGAACTAAGCCTTTACGTTGCACGAGACACAAAAAACAACACAAAATCCACTGAACACCTAAGTCTAATCCTGAAACCCAAACACTTCAAAGAAAATGCATAGGGTGAGCGTCTATTTTGGGGAAACCTGAATCCGTGCACCTAAGCTGCAAACAGAAAAGGAAGGTACAGGAGCCAAATACCCACAGACAACACAATGGCTTTGCCATCTTGCTTTTCTTCTCGATGGGACACAGAAATCACTGCTGACAAAAGCAAACATAACCATGTGAGACTAAGGAAAATGTCACAGCTTCGGCACTGGAGAGAAAACAGTGAACCCAAACAGAAGGCATCCCACTGACTGGGAGAAAATTATGGAAAATTATGGATCTGATAAAGCTTGCTATCTAACACATATGAGAAACGAATGGTCCTAAGTGGGCAAAAACATAAAAATCAATACACACGCTAAAAATGCCCAAAAGACTGTCATAGACATTTCTGAAAAGAAGACCTGAAACTCACGGGTGATACAAAAGTTTCTCCACATCAGTAATCATCCCCCAAATGTAAATCCCAACCACACTCAGATACTGTCAAGTTTCCCAGAGAACAAGTATGACCAGAAACAGCAATAAAACTTTTTGAAGACAGGGGCCAGAGGATCCTCTGCAGACAGAGGTTCACTTACGCATTATTGGTGGAAATGTAAATTCATACACACACTGGGAGAAACAGCTGGGGGTTCCTGAAACAATAGTACAGTTACCAGTTCATCTAGCCATTCCAACACTGGGTATACCCATAAAGCCAAAGAAACCCATACCTTAAGGAAACACCTGCCTTCCCATGTTTCATGAAGCACTATGGACAATAACCAAAGTACGCAGTCAACCTACCTGCCCATCCACAGATAAAGAAATGCAGAAACTGAAGGATGTATGAACAATGGAATAGTCTTAAGCCATCAAACTTGCGGATGTCAGGTCCAGCATTAGGTTAAATGAAATGTGCTGGCCGGGCGTGGTGGCTCACGCCTGGAATCGCAGCACTTTGGGAGGCTGAGACGGGCAGATCACCTGAGGTCAGGAGTTCAAGACCAGCCTGGTCAACATGGTGAAACCCCATCTCTACTTAAAATACAAACAATTAGCTGGGTGCGGTGGTACGCACCTGTAATCCCAGGTGCTTGGGAGGCTGAGGCAGGAGAATCGCTTGAACCCGGGAGGTGGAGGTTGCAGTGAACCGAGATCGCACCATTGCACTCCAGCCTGGGGGATAAGAGCGAGACTTCGTCTAAAACAAAAACAAAAACAAAACAAAACAAAACAAAAAAATGAGCCAGGCAGAGGAAGACAAGAGCTAGGACAATTTTGGGGGATTGTGTATCCTGCATGTAGCAGGTCTGGAAATGTCAAATGTCTGTCTATAACCGTGGAGAGCAGAGTATGTATGGGACTCTGGGAGCGGCCTCACAGCAAAGAAAGCAGGTTTCTTCTTATAGTTGTCCCTCTCACTGAGTTTGTAACAATAGTTTGTCCCAGGGCTGGAGAAATTACATTTGATTAATTTTTTGCTTCTTTACATAGCAGTGTAAAAGTTATCCTTAAAGCATTAATAGTTAAGGCAATGTTGCTGCTTGCATTTCCTTTTGGTCAATGTGTGATTTAACACGTTTATGGCTTTCCTGGGCTGGAACCACAGCAAGAACCCAGGTTTTAATTTTCCTGTTCTATGGCTTGACCAGTTGTTTCCACTATGAATGCATGGGGAGACAGTTGAGGTTGAAACTGCTGAGGAGAAAGCTTGTTTTATCTCCCAGCCAATTTTTACATGGAAGGGTTGTGGTGCTTCTAAGCATAATCCATAGAAGTTATTCTCCAAAAAGTCAAATAAGTATAAATACATATATCTTAAAAAACTAAAAAGGTGGTAGCAAAGTTCTTCACATTATCCCTTTAGTAAAAAAATTTGAGTATATACCACCTAATATTCACATCTATGTGGATGCATGTTTATATGTATAAATTAGTGAGTGACATACATGTATTGCTATAATTATTATGAAACATTAATGACACACAGCCAAAAATGCTTTGAGATAAAATAAATAGATAGAAGTATAAATACTCACCATATGAAACACTGGATTATCTCAGGAATATCTTCTCTGGAGATACTTGCCTATAGTGGCAAACAATTCTACACATTGGTGCGAATCATTAAAAAGCATCAATATCCCCTGAAGACTAATCTAGGGCATTTTGTGTGAGATCTGAAAGGCTATACTGGAGGAGAAGTTTCATTGAGATAGCAGAATTGGATGGCAGCCTTCAGAGAAACGCTTTTCAGAAACATTTAGTAGATGGATTTCAGAAGTAGAAAGTGTTTTCATCCATAGATGCCAAAAAGAAAAAAAAGGGACATGGAATAATATCAATTTTTCAGAAAGATAAATCTTTCACTTAAAGTTCATTATTGTTCTCAGGAAAGGTTATGTCAGTATCAACTTTTTGGTGCTAAACTGGAAACACGCTGATAGTAGTTGTGTTGTAAAATGCATCATTACATTACAGTAATAAATGTGGACATCCCTCTGTAGAAACATTTTCTTTGTACGTAAAATTCAGAACATCAGGACTCAGGCTGTTTAAAAGAGGACCCAAGGAAACTAATATTCTAGAACCTGGGCATACTCTAAGAATGACCACATGTGTAGCCACAAAGCAGGTCTCCTGGGAGGCAGAGATTGCAGTGAGGCTGAGATCACACCACTGCCCTCCAGCCTGGATGACAGAGACACCATCTCAAAAAAAGAAAAAATGTTTCTAAAAGGCAGAATGATCTCCAGAAGCATATGGGCCAGGTACAATATCCAGGCCTGTGGTCCCAGCTACTCGGGAAGCAGAGGTGAGAGGACAGCTTGAGCCCAGAAGTTGGAGGCAGCAGTGCCACTGATGAGGCAACAGTGCCTCCAAATAGCCATGCACTCCGGTCTGAGAAACACGGCAAGACATGGTCTCTAAAAAAATAAAAATAGGCTGAGCACCGTGGCTCATGTCTGAGCCTGAGGTGGGAGGATCACTTGAGCCCAGAAGTTGAGACCGGCCTGGGCATCACAGTGAGACCTTGTCTCTACAAAAAATAAAAAAATACAAAATTAGTGGGGCATAGTAGGATGTAGTGGCATACACCTGTAGTCCCAGCTACTTGGGGGGCTGAGGTGGAAGGATCCCTTGAGCCCATGAGTTTGAGGCTGCAGTCACGCTGCAGTCACACCACTGCACTCCAGCCTGGGCAACAGAGCGAGACCCTGTCTCAATAAATAAATAAATAAATAAATAACTACCTTGGAGTACATCTGTAGAGAAAAAAATGTGATTCAAATTAATGTTTGAGCCATTCAGGATAGATAATGCTCTCTTTTCTTTTTTTTTTTTTTTTTTTTTTTTTTTTTTAAGACGGAGTCTCGCTCTGTCGCCCAGGCTGGAGTGCAGTGGTGCAATCTCGGCTCACTGCAAGCTCCGCCTCCCGGGTTCACGCCATTCTCCTGCCTCAGCCTCCCGAGTAGCTGGGACTACAGGCGCCCGCCCCTGTGCCCAGCTAATTTTTTCTATTTTTAGTAGAGACGGGGTTTCACCATGGTCTCGATCTCCTGACCTTGTGATCCGCCCACCTCGGCCTCCCAAAGTGCTGGGATTACAGGCGTGAGCCACCACGCCCGGCCTCTCTTTTCTTTTTGATGTTTTATAAAGAATCGAAAATCTCTTTCTTTGGTCCACTCCAGTATCCAGATCAGAATTTCTTTTTTTTCTGTTCAACAAGACTCCCTCTCTGGTGTCCTAATTATCTCTCACTTCATTAGTGTTTGGTGGATAAGGCAAACTGAACAATGTCATTGTAGGAATTAAACTTGGATTGTTTTAGATGCTGAAAGTAATACTCTTTTTTTGGGGGGGGACGGCATCTCACTGTGTTGCCCAGGCTGGAGTGCAGTGGTGCAATCTCGGCTCAGTGCAAGCTCCGCCTTTCGGGTTCACGCCATTCTCCTGCCACAGCTTTTGGCGGGCACGACAGGCACCCGCCACAACGCCCGACTAATTTTTTTGTATTTTTAGTGGAGACGGGGTTTCACTGTGACAGCCAGGGTGGTCTCCATCTCCTGACCTCGTGATCCAGCCACCTCAGCCTCCCATAGTGCTGGGATTACAGACCAGCTGCCGCACCCGGCCAGTAATACTCTCTTCTAATCTGATTGGAATGAAAACACAATTGTGAAATCACCCCATCTCTCTATCTCTTCCTTTTGCTTTGCTTTTCCCTTCACTGACAACATTTTTTAAGAATTAAAACGTTCACGGGCGAAGTTAGCTGTTTTCTTGAAAAATTACAGCAAGTTTCTCTTAAAAAGATCCCCTCCCGTCCCCTCCCCTTCTCTTCTCTTCTTTTTTGAGACGGAGTCTCGCTCTGTCGCCCAGGCTGGAGTGCGGTGGCGCCATCTCGGCTCACTGCAAGCTCCGCCTCCCGGGTTCACGCCATTCTCCTGCCTCAGCCTCCCGAGTAGCTGGGACTGCAGGCGCCGGCCACCTCGCCCGGCTAGTTTTTTGTATTTTTAGTAGAGACGGGGTTTCACCGTGTTAGCCAGGATGGTGTTGATTTCACAACCTCGTGATCCGCCTGCCTCGGCTCCCCAAAGTGCTGGGATTACAGGCGTGAGCCACTGCGCCCAGCCGAAAAGATTTTCTTTTCTTTCTTTTTTTCCTTCCTCTCCCCTCCCTCCTTCTCTCCATCCCTACCCCACAACCCTGCTACCTCTCTGTCTCCCCTCCCCTCCCGTACCCTCCCATCCCCTCCCATCCCTTCCCCTCCCCTCCCCTCCTTTCCTCCCTCCTCCATTCCTTTCTTCCTGAGAAGCTAGGTTCAGTGCTCTCCTTGTACAAATTGTTCTTCCATGGTTGTGTGTGTGTGTGCGTGTGTGTGTTGCTTAATCCACATGAGGGGTGTGTGTGTGTTTTGCTTAATATGATTCCTATTTCTAGAAACAGATCCATTTACAACTACAGAATGCCAGAAAGCATCAGCCACCACAGCCAGTCCCCTATCTACCAGTGAATCAGACTTCCTCCTTTGCATTCTGAAAGATTAAACAGTATCTGTTTCTCCCCACTCCCAGACAGTCTGACAGTCATCCAACTTGACAGTGGGTCATGGTTTACTACTGGGGAGTCTCCTGGGATGCTCATGGGAAGCTTGTGGACTACCAGATCACACTTTTCAGATGCTGCCTCTGGAGAGCCTGGGGACAAGATTGGGGGGTGTTTGTACTCTTCAGCTATGCCCAGAGCTCTGGAGGTGCAGAGGCAACTCAGAAGTGATGCCAGTCATGCACTTGCAAAGAATTTGCCAGGCACTGCCATTCCAGCCAGAAGTACTCACCCCAGAGCTGCAGTTGTTGGCAAGAAGACAAAAGTAAACATAGCTATGACAATAGATTTGCAGCAGCCGTTTGAGAAGAACACAAAGTGAAATAGAAATACTTCTGCCTGAATTATGGGTCTCTGCCACTATTGGTGTAGTATTATTCTCTGCAGATTTCCTTGCATCACCCAGACTGCAACACCTCACTCCACCTGGTGGACAAGACTCATTACCTCAGTTCCTTTTCTTGCAATTTCTTATCACACCAGCCCTTTCCAGCCTCAAAACTCATCTCTGCTCTGCCAGGCTGTGCTGTGTTATCTGGCCCATGTGTTGCCTGAGACATCATGTATGGTGGAAGGCAGTGGGGCTTTGAAAGAAGTGGCATGTTCTTGTCAGTGACAGTGATAACATGTGGGTCCAGGGACCTCTGTTACATCACTGTTTTTCCGGTCCTTGACCCAGTGCCTTCTATCAATGCTACTGAATCCAGGAGAGCTCTTGAGTTTAGACCCCAAAGCAAATTCCAGAATGTCTGCACTGGTAGTTCAACTATAATAGTATACATACATATATATAAAATATAATAAATATAATAGTATATATAATAGTGTATATATATATTTGTGTGTGTGTGTGTATAAACTGGACATAGATTTCTATTCCTAATAATAGACTGGATTGACATTCACCAGCTGTGTGACCTTAAACAAGTTTTCTGTGTTTTAGTTTCCTCTTCCGTAAAATGAAGATAGTCATAATATATGCTTAGTAGTGTTGTTGCTCTTTAGTCCAAGCCGGGAATGAGTTAATAATGTATGTAAAATTACTGATAATATCCAGAATGTAGTAAGCATCTCATAAATGTTAGCTTTTTAATGTTTTTAAAATTTTTTTAGTTCAATTCTGATACTCCTAAATTTCTCAGAATTCTAAGTTCAAAGGACTAAACTGGGTATCCTCAGTACTCAGTGTGACAATGGGAAATCAAGAAATTCCTCTTCAAGTCTATGCTTAAAGGATGGTGTTTTCCCGAGACAACAACTTTTTTTCACAGTTTGGTCAGGAAAATAATATTATCTGTCAGGACTCATGAGCAAAGCCTCCCAAAGACAAGAATACACCTTTGCATTTCTTTCTTTCTTTTTCCTTTTTTTTTTTTTTTTTTTGAGACAGAGTTTCACTCTGTTGCCCAGGCTGGAGTGCAGTGGCCGGATCAGGGCTCACTGCAACCTCTGCCTGCCGGGTTCAAGCGATTCTCCTGCCTCAGCCTCCCAAGTAGCTGGGACTACAGGTGCCTGCCACCACACCCAGCTATTTTTTTGTATTTTTAAGTAGAGACGGGGTTTCACTGTGTTAGCCAAGATTGTCTTGATCTCCTGACCTCGTATTCTGCCTGCCTCGGCCTCCCAAAGTGCTGGGATTATAGGCGTGAGCCACTGCTCCAGGCCGCAACTTTGCATTTCTTAACCGTATCTTTTATTTATGAAAGTACATCACTTAGGTGCTTGGTCTCCAAAGCATTTACTTCCTCTGTCAGTCTTTTTCTTTGTTTTTCCTTCCCTATCCAAAGAAGGTTTGAATTCTGTCAACAGAGATTTTGGTTACATATTGCCCAAATATGGGATAAACAGACATTTTCCTTTGAAATGGAAACACCTTTGCAAGCAGTAACACAAATCAGGAAACATTATGTGAATGAGTTTACTGGATCTGTGTGTGTGTGTGGGTGTCTGTGTGTGTGTGTGTTTGTGTGTGTGTGTGTAGTAGTAGTAGTAAGAGGAGAGAAGGGAGATGGAATTGGGGAGGAGGCTACAATAAGGCAAAAGGTCACAAAATAAACGATGAAGGGCACCAAGGCAACAGCACTAGCCTCTTGATTTCAAGACATGGCAAACCTTCTCATTTTGTGTCTTTTTCAACAGTGGCTTCCCTCGGAGGGTATGACTGGATGATTTTTTTTAAATTAGAAGCAGAATATGACTGCTTTGGAGACCTCTCTGCCTTACCAGACTCGAGAATAATACAGTGGTGGTCCTAGCATAAGTTGCAGGTTCTAGGGCAGATGGAGGTTCTTTGGGTTCTATCGCTGACATTTTTCTACTGTTGTGCAGTACTGTGCAGTAACACACAATGGACAAGAGCACGAGGGACTGGCATATGAGCCGCAGGTCCAGGAAGCTGCTCTCAGTTTATATTCCCATATGCTAATTATGGAAGTGTTTGTTTCCCTCCAAGTCTTGCTAATAGTGGATAGCATCATCTAAGCCTGTTTTTATTAACTTGTCAGGGGAGATTGTTTACTGTTTTCACTAGGATTTCTTAAACTCCTTGTGAGAGTAAACAGTTTCAGTATGTTTACTTGTCATTTTTATTTATTCTCATTTGTCAGTTCATATGTTTAATCCATTTTTCTACTCGCATGTCATGTTTTCATGCCAAAATAAGACTTGGTTGGTAAAACTTTCGTAGTCTTCTGTATGTTAAATGTGAACTTCCACTTCCACCAAAAGCTCTGTCTGTTGTCAGAAAAATTATCCAACAATTGAAAAGAGGCCTCAAATGACATGGTGTTTTCCAGGACAGTGGTTCATGTGACCTTCTGTTGATTTTCTATTTTACAACTCTGTAGCAGCAAAGGTTACTGTGAAAATTTTTATTCAATAGAATGCGAATAACTCCTGTCTGGTAGAACATACAACCAGATATAAGAACATATAAGCCAGATATATAGAACATATAAGCCATGTAGAACATATAAGCCAGATATAATGTGTATGTGGCTTATGGACCAGATACACATTAACCAGTTCTGTATCTAACCCATCAATCGATTAAATTGCCTATATACATTCAGCTTCTCAAATGAGCCTAGGACCGGTGTTTAGATCTTACTGGTTCCCTCATCAATTAATGAGTTAAATAAAATATTTGACTCTTGTTCATTGTCTATTGGCCTGAGATTCATAACTTTCCTTACCAAAAGTCATACTTGCATTCTATTGGCTTTGAAGATTTCTCTCCTGGAAGGAGCTGAAAAGAGCATCTAACTCACGCTAGGAGGGGTTTCAGGACATGCTTATAAGATAAGGTAGAGCTAGGACTGAGTCTTGGCAGAGAAATCAGAGTGAACTGGAGAAGAGAGTAGGACATTCTAGATAAAGGTAAGCATCCTCAACGGCACAGAGATGTCAGAGTGTATGGGACATGCGGGAACTGTGTGTAAATCAGAACAGCTGAAAGGGGGTACGTGGGGATGCCACACATGGGTGAGTCTGAAAAGTTAGAGAGAGATCAGAGCTGAAGGGCCTTATTAGTCATACAGAGGGGCTTTAATTATATATATCCCTATAGCAGCAAGAGGAGCCATTGAAGGATTTTAATTAGGGGAATGAAACAATTCTATTTACTTCTAGGTAAAATCATTTCACTGTAAATGGATAATGCATTTGCTAGTGGTTTTGTGGGACTGGGGAGAGGGAGCGGAATGTGAGACCGTGTGAGCGTTTAGGAAGCAAGTTACAGAAATCCTGGTGAGAAGCTCTGTGAGTAATTCTCAAATTAGCAAGAATCCCATTCACAATGACCTTTGTTTTGGATGTGGAAACCGAAGGAATTTAGTTTGTCTTTCCTTTTTATTATTATTTAATGTAGGTTGTATCCCTTCCTGGGATTCTCCTGTCTCAGCCTTCCAAGTAGCTGGGATTACCAAGCGCACCACCACTCCCATCTAGTTTTATATTTTTAGTACAGACAGGGTTTCACCATGTTAGCCAGGCTGGTCTTGAATTCCCTACCTCAGGTGATCTGCCCACCTCGGCCTCCCAAAGTGCTGGGATTAAAGGCATGAGCCACCTGGCCTGGCCCCAGCTAACTTTTTGTGTTTTTTGTAGAGACAGGCTTTCAAGATGTTGCCCAGGCTAGTCTTAAACACCTGATCTCAGCTGGGCGCGGTGGCTCACGCCTGTAATCCCAGCACTTTGGAAGGCCAAGGCAGACGAATCACGAGGTCAGGAGATCGAGACCATCTTGGGTAACACTGTGAAACCCCGTAGCTACTAAAAAAATACAAAAAAATTTAGCTGGGCGTGGTGGTGGGCGCCTGTAGTCCCAGCTACTCGGGAGGCTGAGGCAGGAGAATGGCATGAACACGGGAGGCGGAGCTTGCAGTGAGCCGAGATTGCGCCACTGCACTCCAGCCAGGGTGACAGAGCGAGACTCTGTCTCAAAAAAAAAAAAAAAAAAAAAAAAAATCTCCTGATCTCAAGCAATCCACTCATGGTGGCTTCCCAAAGTGCTGGGATTACAGTATGAGCCACCACACTGGCATTATTCTTTAAAAAATATTATGGCCGGGCACGGTGGCTCACTCCTGTAATCTCAACGCTTTGGGAGGGTGAGGCTGGTGGATCACAAGGTCAGGAGTTTGAGACCAGCCTGGCCAGCATGGTGAAACCCCATCTCCACTAAAAATACAAAAAAAAAATTAGCCGGGCATGGTGACACGCGCCTGTGGTCCCAGCTGCTTGGGGGGCTGAGGCAGGAGAATCGCTTGAACCCAGGTGGCGGGGGTTGCAGTGAACCGAGATCATGCCACTGCACTCCAGCCTGGGCGACAGAGCAAGACTCTGTCTCAAAAAATACAGATACAGATATAGATATATTATGACCAGGCACTGTGCATAACAAAACAAAACAAATGTATGTACACACGAAAAAATGGCAGTTGCTGCCACTGCGCCTGACCCTTTTTCTTTTAATGAAAAAAATAACTTTTTCAGTCAGGGCATCACTATGTTCCCCACCCAGGCTGGTCTCGAACACCCAGCCTCAAGAAGTTCTCCCAAAGAACTAGAGGTGTGAGCCACCACATCGGCCTCAGACTCTTTTTAAAACAAAAATGGGACTGGGTGCAGTGGCTCATGCCTGTAATCCCACACTTTGGGAGGCCAAGATGGGCAGATGATTTGAGTTCGGGTGTTCGAGACCAGCCTGGCCAACGTGACAAAACTCCATCTCTACTAAAAATATAAAAATTAGCCAGGTGTGGTGGCACATGACTGTAATCCTGGCTACTGGGGAGGCTGAGGCAGGAGAACCACCTGAACCCAGGAGGTGGAGGTTGCAGTGAGCCAAGATCACACCACTGTGCTCCAGCCTGGGTGACAAAGCAAGACTCTGTCTCAAACAAACAAACAAACGAAAAACTGCATACTCTTCTGTCACTTGCTTTTTTACTTACTACCTCAAAATTTTGAGGTTCATTCATCCAACAAGTATTTAGTTAGCCCTTAAATGTGTACTCAGAAGCAGCCAGGCATGGTGGCTCATGCCTGTAATCCCAGCAATTTGGGAGCCCGAGGCGGGCAGATCACGAGGTCAGGAGATCAAGACCACCCTGGCTAACATGGTGAAACCCCATCTCTACTAAAAATACAAAAATTAGCTGGGTGTGGTGGCGGGCGAGCCTATAGTCCCAGAGTAGAGGCAGGAGAATCGCGTGAACCCGGGAGGCAGAGCTTGTGGTGAGCCGAGATCGCGCCACTGCACTCTAGCTTAGGTGACAGAGTGAGACTCCATCTCTAAAAGAAAAAACAAACAAAAAACAAAAATACGTTAAAAAAAAATGTACTCAGAAGCTAGGGACCCAGCAATATCCTTGCCTTCAAAGGATTTTCATTGCAGTGGAGGGGACAGATGGTAGACAACAAGCAAGTAGTAATGAGAGACAAGAGAGAAATGACAGGTCACAGGTTCATAGGGCCCAGGTGCAGTGGCTCACACCTGTAATCCCCGCACTTTGGGAGGCCAAGGCAGGCAGATCACCTGAGGTCAGGAGTTCAAGGCCAGCCTGGCCAACATAGTGAAACCCTGTCCCAACTAAAAGTACAAAAATTAGGTGTGGTGGCGTGTGCCTGTAATCCCAGCTCCTCAGGAGGCTGAGGCAGGAGAATAGCTTGAACCTGGTTGGCAGTGAGGTTGCAGTGAGCTGAGATCACACCACTGCACTCTAGCCTGGGCAACAGAGCAAGACTTCATCTCAAAAAAAAAAACAAAACAAAACAACAACAACAAAAACCAGTTAATAGGAAGACTTCCTGTACGGTCTGGTGTCATCTTTTAGTAATTCCATGAAGTGCAATGGAGTTTCCAGGTTTTCTCTGTGACAAAGGGATGCTGCTTTGTCACTTCTTATTTTTCTTTTGAGACGGGGTCTTACTCTGTAGCTCAGACTGGAGTGCAGTGATGCGGTCACAGCTCACTGCAGCCTCAAACTCTTAGGCTCAGGAGATCTTCCCACCTCCTGAGTAGCTGAGACTACAGGTACATGCCACTGAACCTGGCTAATTTTTGTATTTTTTGTAGAGACAGAGTCTCACTAATGTTCCCCAGGCTGGTCTGGAACTCCTGGGCTCAAATAATCCTCCCCCCTTGGTCACCCAAAATGTTGGGATTATGGGCATGAGCCACTGTGCCCAGCTGAGCCTTGATATTTAAATAGTGGTCTGGGGACCAGCAGCACTGACATCCCCTGGGGGCTTGTTAGAATTGCACAATTTCAGGTCCCACTTCAGATCTATTGATTGAGTATTTGCATATTAACAAGATTCACAGGTGATTTGTACACACATTTTAGTTTGAGAAGGACTGGTTTAGATTGGAAGATTAAAAATGGCAGAGAAAGAGTTAAACACCTCCAGTTCAATTAGGGATTGATGAGAGATGGTGTGACCTAAAACATTCTTCTGGGTTGAATTTGGCCTTGTTGCCTGTTCTATCAGTATTGTGGTGTTTATCCTCTTCGGGAGAGAACTCCAAAATCCAGATCATTTCCTTAATCTGCTTCTCTAACCAGGTGTGGGAATCCAGATTGCCTCAAAATCTTGAGCTGTTCAGGCTGGGAAGAGCCTGAGATGTCATGAGTTCAGCTCAATCCTTAGCTGCTGCCCTGCCCGCTTCTGCCCAACCCCATTTCACAGGCGAGTCTCTGGGAAGGGCAGTGGTTTGCTCAAACCACATATCAGCCCCTGGCCACAGTCCTGAGTCCCAGCCAGTACTTATCTTTTCTCTAAGTTTTGGTCCATTATTTTTTTCTCATATGGATTCAGCCTATCTTTTTAGAAAGATGAATTTTAAAAACATGTATTGGTTCATATTATAAAAGTATCACGGGCTTATTGTAAACAAAAATCAAACAGCGGTGGGTACAGTGGCTCATACCTGTAATCCCAGTACTTTGGGAGGCCAAGGCGGGTGGATCATGAAGTCAGGAGTTCGAGACCATGGTGAAACCCTGTCTCTACTAAAAATACAAAAATTAGCCTGGTGTAGGGGTGCACATCTGTAGTTCCAGCTGCTCAGGAGGTTGAGGCAGGAGATTCACTTGAACCCGGGAGGCGGAGGTTACAGTGAGCCGAGATCGTGCCACTGCACTCCAGCCTGGGGGACAGAGCGAGACTCCATCTCAAAAAAAAAAAAAAAAAAAAAAAAGAAGATTTACTGAAACATTGCAACATTGCAAGGATCATATAGAGAGTTCTCTTACACGCTTCACCAGTTTGCCTTCCATTAACACCTCACACAACTATGGCACATTTGTAAAAACTAGGAAACTGACATTGGTACACCATGATTCACCAAACTCCAGACATTATTGGGATTTCACCAGCTTTTCCACTAATGTCCTTTCTTCCTTTCCAGAATCCAGCCCAGGAAACCACATGGCATTTGGTCATCTGTCATTGCATTCCTTTACGTGTGATGATCAAAGTAATAATTCTGTCTCTTTTACAGGTGAGGAAAAAAGTGATTCAATGGCCAAAGGATTGCCCTGTCACATCTAGGAGGCAAAGGCAGTGGAGTAAAAGGTTTAGTACTTGGCTAGATTTAGAACCGGAATCTATGTGGTGTGACCTTGAGCCATTGTCTTCCTGTCTGAATGATGGGATCATAGATCAATCCTTCCTTCCAGGCAGCGGTGGGGACTAAATGAGATAATACATACGGGCATATGTGTGCCCATGAAATGGTAGCTGCTGCAGTTGTTATTACTGTCAATATCTTCATCAAGGAGCTTGATCCCAGGCAGACTGCCTAACTGCTGAAACCCAGCTTCTTGTCCAGTGTAGTCAATCATCCCACCTCTCCAGCCCCACCCCAAACAAGACAAACAAGAGCTCAGGAAATAAATGTCAGTTTTGACACCCTTCCTTACCCTCAAAACTTAAAGAGGTTGACACCCTTCCTTACCCTTAAAACTTAAAGGCCTTGTTAAAACTCAAGGTCAGGCCGGGCGTGGTGGCTCAAGCCTGTAATCCCAGCACTTGGGAGGCCGAGACGGGTGGATCACGAGGTCAGGAGATCGAGACCATCCTGGCTAACACCGTGAAACCCCGTCTCTACTAAAAAATACAAAAAACTAGCCAGGTGAGTTGGCGGGCGCCTGTAATCCCAGCTACTCGGGAGGCTGAGAGGCAGGAGAATGGCGTCAACCCGGGAGGCGGAGCTTGCAGTGAGCTGAGATCCGGCCACTGCACTCCAGCCTGGGCGACAGAGTGAGACTCCGTCTCAAAAAAAAAAAAAAAAAAAAAAAAAAAACTCAAGGTCAAATAGCTGGCTAGGAACTTAACCAGAGAGAGAATCCAGTTGTTTTTTTTTTTTTTTTTTCTGAGACGGAGTTTTGCTCTTGTTGCCCAGGCTGGAGTGCAATGGCACGATCTTGGCTCACTGCAACCTCCGCCTCCCAGGTTCAAGTGATTCTCCTGCCTCAGCTTCCCGAGTAGCTGGGATACAAGCGTCCACTACCATGCCTGGTTAATTTTTGTATTTTTAGTAGAGATGGGGTTTCACCACGTTGGCCAGGCTGGTCTTGAACTCCTGACCTCAGATGATCCACCTGCCTCGGCATCCCAAAGTGCTGGGATTACAGACATGAGCCACTGCACCTGGTCATTTTTTTTTTGTTTTTTTGTTTTTTTGGTTTTTTGTAGAGATGGGGTCTTGCTCTGTTGCCCAGGCTGAAACAGAACTCCTGGGCTCAAGTGATGCCCCTGCTTTGGCTCCCGAAGTGCTGGGAGTATAGACATGAGCCACTTCACCAACCCAAGAATCTAGGTCTTGCTAAGACCTTGTCCCATTCACTGGTCAGAACCCCTCCCTCTTCTCTTCCTCCTCCCCTCACCTCCCTTCCCAGAGACTGCTCTGGGGAACAGAGGCCACCTGCCGGCTGCTCTTAACTCCACTTCATGGGATGCCCTGCAAGGGACCCCACCACCTCTTCTGGCCTAAAGGAGCTGTCATAAACACCTGATGAAGGAAGTGTTGCAAGATCATTTTCAAAAAAAGGTGAAATTATGACTCTCACACAGATAGAAAATGAATAGGTATTAACCATTTTATTTAACTCATAAGGGGGGCCAGGTGATGTTATAACCAGCTCAAAAGGGCAGCTAAGAACAGTCACATTCATAGGTCAGGGATATTGAAATGAATGTGCAAATGGAAACTGGTTTTTCAACAAGAGAGCGAGGGAGAACATCTACTAGACAGGGCAATGTATCATTTGCCTACAATTTACAGAGTTGTAAAGCAGTTCAAAGGCAACAAAAGGCTAGAATCTGATAACCAGGAAGGGTGTGCTGTGTGCAGACAGTGCATTATTTTCTGCTGAATCACATTTTTTTCTGCAGAAGGAAGGTTATGAGCAGGGTACACCCCCAGAGTCTCTAATCTGATGATCACTCTCTGAGAATTAGTATGAGTCATACAGGATACAAGGACCTTTCTGGATGGATTGGGAAAATGATATCTCACTTGCAAGCAAGAGGCCTGCAGTCTAAACTCCCCCTCTTAAGATGCAGGTCTTGGCTTAGTGCGACGGCTCACACGTGTAATCCTAGCACTTTGGGAGGTCAAAGCAGGAGGATCACTTGAGCTCAGGAGTTCAAGACCAGCCTGGGCATCATAGACTTCATTCAAAAAAAAAAAAAAAAAAAAAAGGATGCACGTCTTACTTAGCTGGACACAGTGACTCACTCCTGCAATCCCAGAATTTTGGGAGGTCAAGGCAGGAAAATTGCTTGAAGCCAAGAGTTCCAGACCAGCCTAAGCAACATGGCAAAACCCCATCTTTACAAAAAATTTTAAAAATGAGCCAGGTGTGGTGGTGCATGCTTGAGATCCCAGTTACTCGGGAGGCTGAAGTAGGAGGGCTGCTTGAGCCCAGGAGATCATCAAAGCTGCAGTGAACCATGTTTGCACCACTGTACTCCAGCGTAGGCAACAGAGTAAGACCCTGTCTCAAAAAAAAAAAAAAAAAAGGCAGAGCTCAAGACATTAAAGATTTTTTTTTAAGTTGGACTTTGGCACCTGTGTTCCACGATTGGTTCTGGAACATTCTAGAATGTGTTTTCTGACGTGGGTCTGTAGTGGAGGCCTATAGAGTTTTCACTGGACCTGCTTTGATCCTGTCTGTGCTGTGCGGGCTTGTGCAGTTATACCAGCTCTCTGATGTGCAGCTTTCTCCTCTTTGAGGATGTCAATATTGCTACTTCATAGATTATTTTGTTACCTAAGCTACATTTCTTGGAAAATGTCCTCAGTCCCTGCAATTCTTACTTATCAGCCCAGCCTCCTCCCCTGTCCCCATCCGAGTCCCCTCCAGCTCTCCATTCAATTCCGCATTTCTACCATTTGTCTCTCTAGCAGGGTAGGGAGGGGCTTGGGTTGCCCTGGAGGGGCTGGCCTGTGCTGGGTGAAGTTCACACCTGGGTGTGCCCTCAGGAAAGGAGCCCCTGGGGACAGGGTGACCATAGGAAAGGCTCAGGGCTCCCCGGTGCACCATGCTGTCCTTTGTCTCATCTCTGATTCTGTGCTTACTGTGCCCAAGTATGGAATTGCAGGGTAGCAGTATGGGGACTTCCAGGTGGGCCCCTCCTAGAGGCGGGGGTTTGAGCCAATGAAGAGTTCAATCTCCTGACAGAGGTCTCCCTCCAAAAGGGCATGTCTCCAGGACAGCTGCAGCAATTCCACATCACTCACTTTCTAGTTTTTTTTTTTTTTTTTTTTTTTTTTTTTTGCTTTGTTTCGTTTTTGAGACAGGGTCTCGCTCTGTAGCCCAGGCTGGAGTGCAGTGGCGTGGTGCGATCTCAGCTCACTGCAACCTTTGCATCCCGGGCTCAGGAGATCCTCCCACCTCAGTTTCCCAAGTAGCTGGGACCACAGGTGCTCACCACCACACCTGGCTAATTTTTCTATTTTCGGTAGAGACGGAGTTTCTCCATGTTGCCCAGGCTGGACTCTCTTTCTTTCTTTCTCTCTCTCTCTCTCTCTCTCTCTGTCTCTCTCTCTCTCTCTCTCTTTCTTTCTTTCTTTCTTTCTTTCTTTCTTTCTTTCTTTCTTTCTTTCTTTCTTTCTTTCTTTCTCTCTTTCTCTCTCTCTCTCTCTTTCTTTCTTTCTTTCCCTTCCTTCCTTCCTTCCTTCCCTGCTTGCTTGCTTGCTTGCTTGCTTGCTTGTTTGACAGAGTCTTTCTCTGAGATGGAGTCTAGCTCTGTCCCCCAGGCTGGAGTGAAGTGGCAGGATGTTGGCACACTGCAACCTCTGTCTCCCAGGTTCAAGCGATTCTCTTGCCTCAGCCTCCTGAGTAGCTGGGACTACAGGCACATGCCAGCACGCCCGGCTAATTTTTGTGTTTTTAGTAGAGACGAGGGTCTCACCATATTGGTCAGGCTGCTCTCAAACTCCTGACCTCAGGTGATCCACTTGCCTCGGCCTCCCAAAGTGCTGGGATTACAGGCATGAGCTACCGCGCCCGGCCCTGGCTGGACACTTTCTAGTTTTGCGATCTGTCCTCTCCTCTCAGCCTCACTGCAACCATGCATGGCGGGTGGGCCGGAATGACCCTTCCCCTCTTACATTTGGAGAAGTTGAGGACGGGGGTGAACCCTGAAATCATTCATGCCCAGGCTCCCCATTCGAGGGCCCATGCTGCCTTCTAGTGGCTGTGTGCGCACCTGCCTTTAGGGAGTCCAGGGCAGCCGGGACAACCAGTTCTGCCTGCAGAGAGCAGTGGCCAGCCTTCCCAGGACTCTGGGCGGGGACCGTCCCCCTCAGGCACTGCATGCCTTCATCAGCTCCTCTTCCTGTCTCTCAGCATCTGGTTTAGATGCATAGATACATACATTATCATATATGTATATTTTAATTGTGCTAAAATACATGTAAAATTCACCATCATGACCATTTCTAACTGTACAGTTTCGTGGTGTTGGGCAACCATCACCACCATACATCTCCAGAACTTTTTTTTTTTTAATAACAGAGTCTTACTCTGTCACCCCAGCTGGAGTGTAGTGGTGTGATCTTGGCTCACAGCAACCTCTGCCTCCAGGGTTCAAATGATTCTCCCACCTCAGTCCCTTACAAGCGATGAAGCAACAACGATGATTCTCCCTCAAAGGGAAGAAGAATCTTCCAGGTGTCGCTTTGAGGAGGCAGCGGTTACAAGACAGGCTGGGCTGCAGAGCCCAAGTGGGAGGTTGCAGTGAGCCAAGACCATGCCATTGCACTCCTCCCTAGGTGACAGAGCAAGACTACAGCTCAAAAAAAAGGAGAGAGAAAAGAAAGCCAACGAGACACCATTAGGCAATCCACTGTCATGTGAGTTTGAGAAGCAACGTAGAGAAAGGAGAAATAAGTTTATTTAAAGAAAGAATGGCTGAAACTGCCTAAATCATGGGAAAGATTTAGACATCCAAATCCATGAAGCTTAAAGATTCCTAAGGGGTTCAAACCAAATATACATAATCACAATATAATCATATAATCAAAAGTCAAAGATTTTTTTTTTAAATGTTGAAGAGGCAAGAGAAAAGTGGCATGACACAGACAAGAGAATCTTCATTAAACCAGCAGCAGATTTCTCTGAAGAAGCTTTGCAGGTCAGGAGAGAATTGAAGAATATATTCAAAGTGCTGAAAGAAAAAAACTGCCAACAACTAATACTATGTCTGACAAAGCTATCCTTCCGAAAGAAAGAAGAAATAACATGTTCCTTAGACAAACAAAGCTGAGGGAATTCAGGACCACTAGGTCTACCTTAAAAGAAATGCTTAATGGAGTTTTTCAAGTAAAAATGAAAGAAAGCAGCTGGGTGCCCGGGCTCATGCCTGTAATCACAGCATTTTGGGAGGTCGAGGAGGGTGGATCGCCTGATGTCAGGAGGTCAAGACCAGCCAGGCAAACATGCGAAAACCCACCTCTTCTAAAAATACAAAAAATTAGCCAGGTGTGGTGGCAGGTGCCTGTAATCCCAACTACCGGGGGGCTGAGGCAGGAGAATCAATTAAACCACTAGGCGGAGGTTGCAGTGAGCCGAGATCACACCACTGCACTCCAGCCTGGGTGACAGAGCAGCACTCTGTCTCAAAAAGAAAAAAAAAGAATGCCAGTTAATCACATGAAAGCATAAGAAAATATATAATATTCAGCGGTAAAGGTGCATAGACTTGGGAGGCTGAGGCCAGAGAATCGCTTGAACCCAGGAAGTGGAGGTTTCAGTGAGCTGAGATCGCACCACTGCACTCCAGCCGGCCAAACTGCATCTCAAAAAAAAAAAAAAAAACTTAAGGCCTGGCCTCCTGCTCCCCTCCCACCCTCCCTTCTGTAGGTCCAAGCTGTCTTAGGTTGGGGGGGCTGAGGTTGAGGAGGGGGCTGAGGAGGTGTGAGAGCCTGCCAGGAACCCCCTGCCGGGACCAAGTACTCGGCCCACAGGCCCCTGATGCCTGCGTCTAGCGAGGCCTCCAGTGGCATCGGCATCTTCATGTGGAGGAACATGGAACTTTGTTCTGTGGCCGTGTTCCCCTGGCACTCTGTCCCCTTCCTGACCCCTCCCTGTAGCCCGCGTGAGGCCCAGCAACCTGCCAGTCACTCAGTGGCCTCCAACCAGACAAAAGAACCTGCCAAGTCAGCAGCGGTTGCTCATGAGCGGCCACCAGGTGGGACAGGGAGTGCTGACCCTGGGCGGCCCCCTGGAACCACCTGCCCTGAAAGCCCAGGGCTTGGACCCCCACACACTTTGGGGGTGGTTGAACCTGGTAAGAGCCCACCTCCCACCATGGAGGAGGAGTCCTGGGCCCCTCAGGGGAGCCCCTGCTGGACAGTGACACAGAGAACGACCATGATGATGCCTTCCTCTCTGTCTTGTCTCCTGACACCCAGTTGCCTCTAGCACCCAGAGGTGTCAGGCCCAGTCCCTCGGTGCTCTGCCTGGACTCATCTTCTGAGAAGGATGAATGTAGCCCCAACAAATGGGACAAAGACCACATCCAGCGGCCCGTAAGTGGCGGTCATGATCTTCAGCAAGCAGCACCAAGTCCTGGCGGGGCCCACCAGCATGGCCCCAACCAGGACAACCGGACCGTCAGCCAGATCCTGGGTGAGTGGTGGAACACCGTGGGGCCCAATGAGAAGGAGAAGTACCATGACCTGACCTCCCAGGTGAAGGTGGCCCACTTGCAACAAGGACTGAAAGAAGTCCAGCCTGGAGGCGAAGCCCACAAGCCAGGGGCTGGCAGGAGGGCACAAGGGCTCGTGGAAGCAGAGCATGTCAGAGACGGCACTGCCAATGCCCCTGGGGTGTTCTCTGAGCTCCTGTCAGTTGCAGCCCAGACACTCCAGAGCTGGGATACCAAGGAGCAGCTTCTGTGGGGCAGAACAGCTGCACACAGTCAGGGAATCTGGCTCAGCCTGGCCTGAGCCTTCTCCCACAGTGGAGTACACAGCCTGGACAGCAAGGAAGTGGACTGTCAGGCACTACAGGAACTGAGGCAGGTGGTGTCTGGTGCTGCATCGTATCTGGCCCAAAGCCTTCTGCCTAGTATGGAGCTCCAGGCCACTTTGCAGTCCCTGGTGAAGGAGGTGACCAGTGGGCAGCCCTGCTGCTGCCCACTTGAGCTGTTTATTCCCAGCATGTGGCCAGTGAGGACATAGTGAGTGAGCAAGAGCACAGGGTCATCCATGAGGAGGAAGGGGTGATGATGTCATTGCTGATGATGGCTTCAGCACCACTGACACTGATCTCAAGTTCAAGGAGTGGGTGACCAATTGAGAGTGGGGGCAGCTCTGGGAAGGAGCCAGAGGGCAACAAGGGCTTTGGTGGGAAGGCATTTGCACCTGTCATCCCTTCCTCCTTTACCCCCTGCCGCCCCTTGCTGGATCCTGAGCCCCCAAGGCCCCCCGATCCATCTGCGGTTTTTGGCAAAGGCTATGGTCCCGCCCCATCCTGCTCCTCCACATACTCGGATGCTTCCTCCTCAACCTCGGCAGCCACCTCCTTCTCACTGGGCCCAGGAGCCTTCAAGGCTCAGGAGTCTGGTCAGGGCAGCACAGCAGGCCCCCCTAAGGCTACTACCCCCTGGGGCTGGGGGCCCAGCAACACCTTCCAAGGCAACCTGGTTCCTCCGAACGGATCCTGCCACCTTCTGGCGCAAGAGACCTGAAAGTGTGGGCGACCTGGAGCCAGGAGGCCCCTCAGTCATAGTGGCCCCTCCCGACAGTAAGGCTTTCCTAGGCAGCAGCTGGTCTGAGCCACCTGGGGGGCTGGGCCTGCAGAGGAGAAACTGACTGGGCTTTGGCGGGCGGGGCAGAGGGAACCCTACGGACATGGAACCCGCACCCGAGGACCCCACCAGTCCCAAATGCAAGATGAGAAGATGCTCCAGCTGCAGCCTGGAGCCCAACACTCCCAAGTGTGCCATGTGCGAGGGGGACAGCTTCCCCTTTGCCTGTACAGGTAGATAAGCCAAGGACGGGCTCAGGGAACCGAAGTTGGAGAAGGCGCTGTCCTCCTCACTGCGCGAGTCCTGGACCAGTGTTGGCCCTGGTCATGCAGGTCTTCCAGGCCCACGGCTTCTTCCAGTTCCCCCAGACACAGCCGCCCTCCAGGCCCGCTATGCACATATCTTCCCCTCCAAGGTTTGTTCTGCCCGTGCCCCGACTCCCATCCCCGCGAGGGTCCTGACCACACCTCACCTGGCTGGGGCTCTGGCGCTGCTGCCCCGCCACTGCCTCGCCACTGCCTTGCCACTGCCTCGCCACTGCCTCTGGAGTCCTGCGAGGCTGGTAGTCGGAGCAGGGGCAGCAGCGGTGCCATTTGGGGGGCAGTCCAATGAGAGGAGCCTCAGCCCCACGGGCTGCTCGGTGGGAGTGACGACTGCATGACATTCTGGGCACCTCACGGATCTTCAACTGCAGGTGAAACCGATGCTGGTGGTGGGTGCAGGGCCGCTGGGAGCCGCTGCCTGGGTCCCAGAGGCTGGGCTGGGGCAGGTGCCACCTGAAGCTGCTGGAGCAGCGTGGGCAGGATGTTCTGCACACAAACCTTGGAGGAGAAGATGTATGCATAGCTGGTCCACCACTGCTGCCCCTGCTCTGACTCCCAGGACTGCCTGACCCCACCTCACCCTGCTCATGCTCTGGTGTAACCCTGGCTGCCCTGCCACTGCCTCTGCCCCAGAATCGGGGCCTTGGACAGCCTGGCTGGAAGGGGACTCCCTAGTCCTGACCCCCACCCCCGGGTCCCTCCATAACTACCACAGGCAGGTGGGGGACCCCGGAGAAGATCCAGGACTCACAGTACTCCCTGAGGACACGGACAGTATGTGGGGGTAGCAATGGAGGGCAGGATGGTTATCTTCTCCCGGGTAAAGTCATTTCATCCTTTCAGTTTGGGGCAGAATAAGGCCTGCTCCTTTCTTTTTTTTTTTTTTTTTTTTGAAATGGAGTCTCGCTCTGTCACCCAGACTGGAGTGCAGTGGCGTGATCTTGGCTCACTGCAAGCTCCGCCTCCCACGTTGATGCCATTCTCCTGCCTCAGCCTCCCAAGTAGCTGGGATTACAGGTGCATGCTACCACGCCCGGCTAATTTTTGTATTTTTAGTAGAGACAGGGTTTCACCATCTTGGCCAGGCTGGTCTCGATCTCCTGACCTTGTGATCCTCCCACCTCTGCCTCCCAAAGTGCTGGGATTACAGGTGTGAGCCACCGCACCTGGCCAAGGCCTGCTCCTCTTATATATATACCCCCTACCCCTGCAGCTGTGAGAGGGGGAGAGCTGGGGGACCTGCAGCGGCAGTTTCCCTCCTCCCAGCCCCTGTACATAACTTGGAGTGTGTGACCTTCAGAGCTTTCCACTTAATGCAAAATAGCTCCTGCCAGGGCTGCAAGATGGAGTATGGTGCGGGCCTTGGGCCACAGGGAGGCACCTGTGGAACAGGGGGAGTTCATGCACCCCTTTTTTTCCCCAGAGGGGCCGGACTCAGCTTAGTTTGGGGGTGAGGGCTCCTGCACTTTGCTACAGGCACCAGGAGGGTTTCCTCCCCATCCCCTCTGCCCTCCCAACTTGAGTTGTACTTTTTAAGAAGGTGATTCCCCCTGCCTTTGCCCCCGTCCCCAGAACAGAACATGTTGATCATGTGAGATATTTTTTATTGTGCCGAGAAGTTGCAATGACCGACATTAAAGCTGTTTAACACCAAATAATAATAATGTAAAACTTGACCTCACGCTGGTTTGGCATGATCTGTTGGGGCCTGGTGCGGAAACTCATTCTGAAATAATTACCTCCCAGAATTTTTATATAATGGTGGCTGCAATTCCAAAATTCCATACTTTTGGAATTTATACACAAAAGATAAAAAAATTAGAGGCCAGGCCCGGTGGCTCACGCCTGTAATCCCAGCACTTTGGGAGGCCAAGGTTGGCAGATTACTTGAGGTCAGGAGTTCGAGACCAGCCAGGCCAAGATGGTGAAACCCCCATCTCTACTAAAAATACAAAAATTAGCTGGGCGTGGTAGCGTGCACCTGTAATCCCAGCTATTCAGGAGGCTGAGGCAGGAGAATCACTTGAATCCGGGAGGCAGGGGTTGCAGTGAGCCCAAGATGGCACCACTGCACTCCAGCCTGGGTGACAGAGCAAGACTCTGTCTCAAAAAAAAAAAAAAAAGTTATCCAAGTATAAACGCATTAAACAGAAACTCTCAAACATGCACCAATTCCAAAAACACAGCAGCTATGGATGAAAATAGAAACTGCAGATTAAAAAGAATCATGATACGTTATCTTTTTTCATAATTTTAATGAATGTTGAATAAAAAGATACCACTCTCACATAGGCATTTATCTGAAGTTTATTTATTTATTTTGTTTTATTATTTTATTGTATTTTATTTTTTTGAGATGGAGTCTCGCTCTGTTGCCCAGACTGGAGTGCAGTGGCCGGATCTCAGCTCACTGCAAGCTCCGCCTCCCAGGTTCCCGCCATTCTCCTGCCTCAGCCTCCCAAGTAGCTGGGACTACAGGCGCCCGCCACCTCGCCGGGCTAGTTTTTTGTATTTTTTAGTAGAGACGGGGTTTCACCGTGTTACCCAGGATGGTCTCGCTCTCCTGACCTCGTGATCCACCCGTCTCAGCCTCCCAAAGTGCTGGGATTACAGGCTTGAGCCACCACGCCCGGCCTTATCTGAAGTTTAGAAATTCTCCCACCTTACTTTAGTTTCTTCAGCTTCTGTTGTATCAAGCAAAATGAAAGTTATATATATTTAAACTAAAACACATATGAAATATGTAAAGTTATTTTTTTTTTTTTCAGACAGTGTTGATCAGTTGCCAGGCTGGAGTGCAGTGGTGCGATCTTGGCTCACTGCAAGATTGGCTCACCTACGCCTCCAAGGTTCAAGCGATTCTCCTGCCTCACCCTCCCAAGTAGCCCGCATTACAGGCACCTGCCACAATGCCCAGCTAATTTTTGTATTTTGAGTAGAGACAGGGTTTCACCGTGTTGGCCAGGATTGTCTTGATCTCCTGACCTCGCAAACTGCCCACCTCAGCCTCCGAAAATGCTGGGATTACAGGCGTGAGCCACCACACCAGGCAAAGTTATTTTTAATGCATTAATATATCAATTTAACTAGTTACCTATTTGCACAAAAAGAGGTATGGATTATCACTTTTTTTTTCTTTCCGAGACAGTCTCTGTTGCCCAGGCTGGAGTAGAATGGTGTAATCTTGGTTCACTGCAACCTCTGCCTCTGAGGCTCAAGCGATTCTCGTGCCTCAACCAGGCGTGAGCTATTAGGCCTGGCAATATCACATAATGTTAAGAGTTATTTCTTGGTGGTTGAAAATTTCATGATTTATTACTTGCTTCTTTGTACTTTTTTCTCTCTCTCTTCTCTCTCTCTCTCCCACTCCCTGTCTGACAGGGTCTCACTCTATTACCCAGGCTGCAGTCTCAAACTCCTGGGTTCTAGTGATCCACCTGCCTCAGCCTCCCCAGTAGCTGGGACTACAGGTACATATTACCATAACTGGTTTTTAATTTTTTATAGAGATGGGATCTTGCTATGTTCCTCATGCTGTCCTCACACTCCTGGCCTTGAGTAATCCTACCCTGCCTTTCCAAAGTGCTAGGATTACAGGTGTCAGCTATAGCACCCGGCCTGCTTTGTGCTTTTCTATAGGACTTCGACTTTATGTAATAATTACAAATAATTTTTACAAAAGTAGTAGTCATCCTAAACTTTTTAAAGTTAAGCAGTGATTAAGAATGAGCTACAGAAAGTAGTATTAATTCAGCACCTATTATATACTAGATATTCTGCATACAGCAAGTCACCTAGTCCACATATCAAGGCAGGAATTACAATCTTTATTTTTCAGGAGACAAAACTGTGGATTACAAGCCTTTGTTCATTCTAGAGTTACACAGCTGCTGCCAAAACAAGTGCCCTCTTCCCAGCAGCCTGTCCCCTGCTGATTTTATCAAATTCAATCCACCACTTCCACCCCCACATCTGTGCACAAGAATGTTCACACACACACACATTTCTGCTATATTCCATCTGACTAGGCCAGGAGCTTGTCATGACAAACCAAATGAAATACCTATTTCCTGACCAAAGCTGTTATTCAGTATCTCTGTGATTTGAGAAATAGTTTGATTTCACTCTAACAAGGATCACAATGAGGTCTTAAAAGAGGTAATAGATACAAACCATCCTAGTCTATGTGAAAGGGTGTGATGTTCAGATATATCCAGCCCTCTGAGATGCTCTGCTGGAAGGTTGTTGAAGTGCAAAGTACTGACTCATGGTCATCTTGGTCCATGGTCATTAATAATGATAGTTTGTACTTCTTTTGTGTTTGTGCTAAGGGTGGTTTCAAAACCTGGAAGAAGTTTATCAGTTTCTAGGTATTCAAATATCTCTTTCACAATGTGTGTGTGTGCACACGCTATGAAAATACATAAACACATATATTCACATATGAATATACACACACACATATTTATATATTTACATTATACTAATAAAACAGTAAAAGAATTTTTGAGATGCAGTCTCACTCTGTTGCCCAGGCTGGAGTGCAGTGGCATGATCTCAGCTCACTGGCACCTATTCCTCACCAGGTTCAAGCAATTCTCCTGCCTCATCCTCCAGAGTGGCTGGGATTATAGGTGCCTGCCACCACACCTGGCTAATTTTTGTATTTTTAGTAGAGACGGGGTTTCACCATCTTGGCCAGGCTGGTCTTGAACTCCTGACCTCGTAATCCATCCACCTTGTCCTCCTAAAGTGCTGGGATTTACAGGCGTGAGTTACTGTGCTGGCATAAAGTAAATTCTTAATGATCCATGAGAAGAGAATGGTAGGCCAGATGTGGTGGCTCTCACCTGTAATCCCAGCACTGCAAGAGGCTGAAGCAGGAGGACTGCTTGAGCCCAGGAGTTTGAAACCAGCCTGGGAAACATGGTGAGACCCCCCTCTCTAAAAGAAATATAAAAATTACCTGGGTATGGTGGCTCACACCTGGGGTCCCAGCTACTCAGCAGGCTGAGGGGGGAGGATCACTTAAGCCAAGAAAGAAGAGGTTGTGGTGAGCCGGGATCATACCACCACACTCCATCCTGAATGACAAAGTGATACCTTGTCTCAAAAAGAGGGAAAAAATTGGTATCCATGAAAAACTTAAAATATCTACATATACATAAATCTATACAGAAATAGTATATTAATCAAAAAGTAAATTCTTAATAGTTCATGACAAGCAAATAGCAGGCCAGGCACGGAGGCTCGTGCTTGTAATCTCAGCACTTTGGGAGGCTCAGGTAAAAGGACTGCTTGTGTCCAAAAGTCTGGGAACAGCCTGAGCAACACAGTGAGAACCAACCTCTCAGAAAAAAATCAGAAATTAGCCAGGCATGGCGGCACGTGCCTGTAGTATCAGCTACTCAAGATGTGGAGTTGGGAGAATCACTTCAGGCCAAAAGGCTAAGGCTGCAGTGAACCATGATCACATGACTACAATCCAGCCTGGGTGACAGAGCAAGACCCTAACAAAACAAAAAAGATAACTGTAAAAAATATACATATAGAAGACATGAAGTGAGAAGTTACCATGTCCAGAGCAAAGAAAAAGGGCCGAAGCAGAGGCTCATTCCCATTCTCACCCAAAGAAAACAAGAAAAACGATGAGACAATAAATAACACAAAAATCAGTATGAAACCACGCAGGCAGAATTTATTGTAAATTTGTAACAAATGCACTGTCAAGGTTAAAAGAAGAGGGAGGTGTTTTGCTAAGGTACTCTGCTGTGAAGTTACCAACAATTAAGAGTCCAGGGAAGCATTAGGCTCCTTGATGCTGTTGACCATCAAAGACTAAAAAGATGGATCCAGAAGAGGTGACTGCGAGGCAAGAGCAAAGCCAGAAAAGACCATGACGAGGCAGAAGATGGGCTCAAGTTGTCACTATGAGGCCGAAGATGGGCCACTAGAGGCCACCGAGAGACAGGAGCTGGTATGACAGGGACGACAGTGAGACAGGAGCTGGGATATGGGAGGCAGGCATAAGGAAAAAGATGGGCGAGGTGAGGACAGTGAGAGGCAGCAGCAGGGCCTAGAGATGCCAGAATGAGGCAGGAGCTGGGTCTGTTGAGGCTGCCAGGAGAAACCATTGTTGGGCCAAACCTGGGCCTCGTTAGGCTGCCACGAGGAAGGCAGTGGAACTGGAGGACTGGACTTGAGAAAGTTTTGGGTCTACAAGGGCGCCAGAGGCTGCACATGAGCTGAATCAAAAGTGGATGTTGTGAGGCAAAACCTTACCTGTAGATGCTTCCAGGAAGAAGAGCTGGGCCAGAAGAGAACACCGAGAGGCAGAAACTGGGAAAGGAAAGGCAGACTTCAGGCAGTTCTGGGCCTACATAGACAGCCAAAAGGAAAAAACAGAGCCTGGAAAGGCAGTAGAGACTCCGCTATGAGGCAGAGGCTGGGCCTGGGCAGGCCTTCGGGAGGCAGGAGGCTGGGACTGGCGAGAACAATTGGAGGTCAAGTCCTGGGCCTGAGGAGGCCACCCAGAGGCGTGAGCGGGGCTGGACCTCAAAAGACCAGTGGCAGGCAGGAGCAGCTGGGCCTGGAGAGGCTGACCTGAGGAAGTCTGACAGCTGGAGAGGCCGCGGAGAGGCAGGAGCTGGGCCAGCAGAGGTCGACTGGGGAACGAGTTGGGCCAGCAGGGGCCGCCGGGAGCAGGAGCGAGCACTGGAGAGGCCGACTCGAGGCCAGCGTGGGCCTGCAGAGGCCGCCGGGAGGAGGAGCTGGGCATGCGGAGGCCGACTCGAGGCCAGCGTCGGCCTGCAGAGGCCACTGGGAGGAGGAGCTGGGCCTGGGGAGGCCGACTCGAGGCCAGCATCGGCCTGCAGAGGCTGCCGGGAGGAGGAGCTGGGCCTGGAGAGGCTGGCTGCAGGAAGTCTGGGACGTGGAGACGCCGTCGGAGGGCAGGAGCCGGGCCCGGACAGGCCACCGTGGGCCCCGGCTTCAGGACGTTTGGGGCCTACAATGGCCGCAGAGCTGGAGCTGGGCCAGAGGCAAGTTCAAAGAGGTTGTCGTGAGGCCAGGGCTGGGCCCGCGGCCGTAGCCGGGAGCTGGAAGAGCTGGGCCTGCACGGGAGGCCGCAACTGGGCATGGAGGGGCCGCCCTGAGAAAGTTCGGGGCCTGCAGAGGCCGCCGAAAGGCAGAGGCTGGGCCTGGAAAGGCCGTTCCCCGTGACGAATGAGCCGGGCCTAACGAGGCCACTGGGAGGCAGGAGCGGGGCCCGGCGGAGCTGCCGAAAGGCAGGAGGAGCTCTGGCCTGGGGAGGCCGCAGTCAGGCGAGAGCTCGGCGTGGAGAGTCCGCTGGGAGGCAGAGGCTGGGCCTGCGCAGGGCTTCGGGCGGCAGTAGGCTGGGCCTGGCGAGGCCCACTGGAGGTCAAGTCCTGGGGCTGAGGAGGGCGCCCAGAGGCGTGAGCGGGGTTGGGCCTCAAGAGGCCAGTGTCAGGCAGGAGGAGCTGGGCCTGGAGAGGCTGACCTGAGGAAGTCTGGCAGCTGGACAGGCTACGGAGAGGCAGGAACTGGGCCGGCGGAGGCTGACTGGGCGACGAGTTGGGCCCGCAGGGGCCGCCGGGAGCAGGAGCGAGCCCTGGAGAGGCCGACTCGACGCCAGCGTGGGCCTGCAGAGGCCGCCGGGAGGAGGAGCTGGGCCTGGAGAGGCTGGCTGCAGGAAGTCTGGGGCGTGAAGACGCCGTCGGAGGGCAGGAACCGAGCCCGGAGAGGCCACCGTGGGGCCCGGCTTCAGGACGTTTGGGGCCTACAAAGGCCGCGGAGCGGGAGCTGGGCCGAAGCCGAGCCCAAAAAGGTTGTCATGAGGCCGGGGCTAGGTCCGCGGCCGCAGCCGGGAGCAGGAGGAGCTGGGCCTGCACGGGAGGCCGGGAGACCGGGACTGGGCCTCGAGGGGCCAGCTTGAGGAAGTTCGGGGCCTGGAGAGGCCGCCAAAAGGCAAAGGCTGGGCCTGGAAAGCCGTTCCCCGTGACGAATGAGCCGGGCCTAACGAGGCCACTGGGAGGCAAGAGTGGGGCCCTACAGAGCTGCCGAAAGGCAGGAGGAGCTCTGGCCTGGGGAGGCCGCAGTCAGGCGAGAGCTGGGCATGGAGAGTCCGCTGGGAGGCAGAGGCTGGGCCTGTGCAGGCCTTCGGGCGTCAGGAGGCTGGGCCCGGCGAGGCCGACTGGAGGTCAAGTCCTGGGCCTGAGGAGGGCGCCCAGAGGCTTGAGCGGGACTGGGCCTCAATAGGCCAGTGGCAGGCAGGAGGAGCTGGGCCTGGAGAGGCTGAATTGAGGAAGTCTGGCAGCTGGAGAGGCCGCGGAGAGGCAGGAGCTGGGCCGGCGGAGGCCAACTGGGTGACGAGTTGGGCCCACAGGGGCCGCCAGGAGCAGGAGCGAGCCCTGGAGAGGCCGACTCGAGGCCAGCGTGGGCCTGCAGAGGCCGCCGGGAGGAGGAGCTGGGCCTTGAGAGGCTGGCTGCAGGAAGTCTGGGGCGTGGAGACGACGTCGGAGGGCAGGAGGCGGGCCCGGAGAGGTCACCGTGGGGCGCGGCTTCAGGAGGTTTGGGGCCTACAAAGGCCGCGGAGCTGGAGCTGGAGCTGGCCCGGAGGCGAGTTCAAAGAGGTTGTCGTGAGGCCAGGGCTGGGCCCGAGGCCGCAGCCGGGAGCAGGAGGAGTGGGCCTGGAAGGGAGGGCGGGAGGCCGCGACTAGGCCTAGAGGGGCCAGCCTGAGGAAGTTCGGGGCCTGGAGAGGCCGCCGAAAGGCAAAGGCTGGGCCTGTAAACGCCGTTCCCCGTGACGAATGAGCCGGGCCTAACGAGGCCACTGGGAGGCAGGAGCGGGGCGCGGCGGAGCTGCCGAAAGGCAGGAGGAGCTCTGGCCTGGGGAGGCCGCAATCAGGCGAGAGCTGGGGGTGGAGTGTCCGCTGGAAGGCAGAGGCTGGGCCTTTACAGGCCTTCGGGCGGCAGGAGGCTGGGCCTGGCGAGGCCGACTGGAGGTCAAGTCCTGGGCCGCGGAAGCCGCCCAGAGGCGTGAGTGGGGCTGGGCCTCAAGAGGCCAGTGGTAGGCAGGAGGAGCTGGGCCTGGGAGGGCTGACCTGAGGAAGTCTGGCAGCTGGAGAAGCCGCGGAGAGGCAGGAGCGGGGCCGGCGGAGGTCGACTGGACGAAGAGTTGGGAGCAGGAGCGAGCCATGGAGAGGCCGACTCGAGGCCAGCGTGGGCCTGCAGAGGCCGCCGAGAGGAGGAGCTGGGCCTGGAGAGGCTGGCTGCAGGAAGGCTGGTAGCTGGAGAGGCCGCGGAGAGGCAGGAGCTGGGCCGGCGGAGGCCAACTGGGCGACGAGTTGGGCCCGCAGGGGCCGCTGGGAGCAGGAGCGAGCCCTGCAGAGGCCGACTCGAGGCCAGCGTGGGCCTGCAGAGGTCACCGGGAGGAGGAGCTGGGCCTGGAGAGGCTGGCTGCAGGAATTCTGGGGCGTGGAGATGCCGTCGGAGGGCAGGAGCCGGGCCCGGAGAGGCCACCGTGGGGCCCGGCTTCAGGTCGTTTGGGGCCTACAAAGGCCGCGGAGCGGGAGCTGGGCTGGAGCCGATCCCATAGAGATTGTCGTGAGGCCAGGGCTGGGCCCGCGGCCGCAGCCGGGAGCAGGAGGAGCTGGGCCATACGGGAGGCCGGGAGGCCGAACTGGACCTTGAGGGGCCGGCCTGAGAAAGTTCGGGGCCTGAAGAGGCCGCCAAAAGGCAAAGGCTGGGCCTGGAAAGTCCGTTCCCCGTGACGAATGAGCCGGGCCTAACGAGGCCACTCGGTGGCAGGAGCGGGAGCCGGCGGAGCTGCCGAAAGGCAGGAGGAGCTCTGGCCTGGGGAGGCCGCAGTCAGGCGAGAGCTGGGCGTGGAGAGTCCGCTGGGAGGCAGATGCTGGGCCTGTGGAAGCCTTTGGGCGGCAGGAGGCTGGGCTTGGCGAGGCCGAATGGAGGTCAGGTCCTGGGCCTGAGGAGGCCGCCCAGAGGCGTGACCGGGGCTGGGACACAAGAGGCCAGTGGCAGGCAGGAGGAGCTGGGCCTGGAGGGGCTGAACTGAGGAATTCTGGCAACTGGAGAGTCCACGGAGAGGCAAGAGCTGGTCCGGCGGAGGCCGACTGGGCGACGAGTTGGGCCCGCAGGGGCCGCCGGGAGCAGGAGCGAGCCCTGGAGAGGCCGACTCGACACCAGCGTGGGCCTGCAGAGGCCGCAGGGAGGAGGAGCTGGGCCTGGAGACGCTGGGTGCAGGAAGGCTGGGGCGTGGAGACGCCGTCGGACGGCAGGAGCCGGGACTGGAAAGGCCACCGTGGGGCCCGGCTTCAGGACGTTTAGGGCCTACAAATGCCGCGGAGTGGGAGCTGGGTCGGAGCCGAGCCCAAAGAGATTGTCGTGAGGCCGGGGCTGGGCCCGCGGCCGCAGCCGGGAGAAGGAGGGGCTGGGCCTGGACGGGAGGCCGGGAGGCCGCGACTGGGCCTGGAGGGGCCGGCCTGAGGAAGTTCGGGGCCTGGAGAGGCCGCCAAAAGGCAAAGGCTGGGCCTGGAAAGGCAGTTCCCTGGGACGAATGAGCCGGGCCTAATGTGGCCACCGGGAGGCCGGAGCGGGGCCCGGCGCAGCTGCCGAAAGTCAGGAGGAGCTCTGGCCTGGGGAGTCCGCAGTCAGGCTAGAGCTGGGCGTGGAGAGTCCGCTGGGAGGCAGAGGCTGGGCCTGCGCAGACTTTCCGGAGGCAGGAGGCTGGGCCTGGCACGGCCGACTGGAGGTCAAGTCCTGGGCCTGAGGAGGCTGCCCAGAGGCGTGAGCGGGGCTGGGCCTCAAGAGGCCAGTGGCAGGCAGGAGGAGCTGGGCCTGGAGGGGCTGACTTGTGGAGGTCTGGCAGCTGGAGAGGCCACAGCGAGGGCCTCCAGGCACAGCCATAAGTAAAAGCGCAGCCTGTAGAAGTCACCTGGGGGCAGCAGCTGGGCCTGGAGAGGCCAACGAAAGGCATGAGCGGGGCCTTCAGAGGCTGACTTGTGGACATTTTGGGCTTGGATTTTGTGGCCTGGACTTGAGGCCTGTTGGGCCTCCTGCACAGAGGCAGGAGCTGGGACTAAAGAGGCCATTGTAAGGCAGGAGCTGGGCCTGTATAGGCTGCCGGGAGTCAGAAGATGGGCCTCATGAGGCCACTGTAAAACAGGAGCTGGGTCTTGGAAGGTGGCCATGAGGCAAAAGCTGGCCCTTGGGAGGGCAATGAGAGGCAGGAGCTGGGTCTGGTGAGGTCAACTTGAGAAAGTTCTGGGCCTAGAGAGAAGACTGGGAGGCAGGAGCTGGGTCTAAAGAGGCCGTTGTAATGATGGAGCTGGGCCAGTGGAGGCTGTTGTGAGGCAGTAGACTCATCCGCGGAGACTGCCGTGAGGTAGGGTGTGGGCCTAAATAGACCATTGTGAGTCATGAGCTTGGTCTGTAGAGGCCGATTGGAGAAAGTACGGGGCCTGGAGAGGTTGCAGAGGCTGTTGAGAGGCAAGACCTGGGCCAAAAGATTCAAGTATGTAACATTTATTAGGTACTTTATTTCCTTTATTAAATTGTAATAGATGAAAAGTAATTATAGAACTCACCATAATGTAGAATCAGTGGGTATGTTAAGCTTGTTTTCCTGCGACTAGATGGTCCCATCTGAGCATAGAAGGTGACAGATTAGGCATTAGATTCTCATAGGGACAAAAGCACAACCTAGATCCCTCACATGCACGGTTCACAACAGGGTGAGTGCTCCTATGAGAATCTAATGCTGCTGCTGACCTGAGAGAAGGTGGAGCTCAGGCAGGAATGTGAGCAAAGCGGAGTGGCTGTAAATACAAATGAAGCTTCCCTCACTCGATACCACTCACCTCCTGTTGTGTGGCTCCTTACAGCTCCATGGCTCAGGGGTTGGGGACCCCGGCTTAAGTGCATCCAAAAGCACCCTTCCCACACCAGTCTTCATAGCAGTCAAGTGCAGCAACCACTGAGCTCCCCAGGCATGTGCCTCAGTTGGCATTTCATCACAATCAACAGTAAGTGGTAGCTTGAGTCACTGTGAGGTCACTTACCGGAAATCACCGGCATCCCATTTCCCATTGGCAAGGAGCTCAGCACTGTCCCTTGGAAAATCAAACCTATGCCCAAATCCCATCTGTGTGAGTTTATCTCCTGGGACCCTTCCGAGCATATTAGTCAGAGTCCAATCAGGAGACAAAAACCACTCAAAAGTTTAAAGTGGTAAAATTTAATCCAGAGAATTATTCATTGTAACAGGGGAACAGCATAACGAGAGATTGGCTAGCACAAAGTAAAGAGAACTCTAGAAAAATCAGGACTAGCCCAGGCCAGGCATGGTGGCTCATACCCAAAATTCCAGCAATTTGAGACGCTAACACAGGAGGACTGCTTAAGGCCAGGAGCTAGAGACCGGTCTGGACAACACAGTGAGACCCTGTCTCTATCCAAAAAAAGAAAAAAATTAGCTGGGAGTGGTGGTACACACTTGTAGTCTCAGCTACTCAGGAAGCTGAAGTTTGAGCCTGGGAGATCAAGGCTGCAGTGAGTCATGATTATGCCACTACAGTCAAGCCTGGGTGACAGAGCAAGACCCTGTCTCAAAGAACAAAACAACAACCATTTACAGACAGAAAAGAAATAGAGCTAATAAGCTAAGGAAAGATGTAGAAATGTGACAAGTAAAGTAATATGAGGTGTTTTACCAATTTAAAATAAACAAAAAATGACATTAAATTTTAATACCCTGTGCTGGCAAAGATGCAGTGAAATGGGCACTTTCTTATACTACGAGGGGTGTTTAAATTGAATATAAGCCTTCCAGGGTAAAGCTTGACAATTTTTTAAAATAATAGAGACAGGGTCTCACCATACTGCCAAACTGCCTCCTCCAACTCTTGGCATCAAGCAATCCTTCTGTCTTAGCCTCCCAAAGTGCTGAGATTATAGCTGGGAGGCACGCAAAACTTTGTCAATTGACATCAAGGGTAATGAGAATGTCCATTCACCATGACTTACAGTAATCTTACTTCTGCAAATACCTTGGGGAGACAATTCAATCTAAACAAAGGTCATCTGTACAAACACAGTGAAAATCTGGGAGTGACGGAAGACAGAGTGGTTAAGTGAAATAAGAAACAGTTATAAGAAATTAAACCACGGTATTAACAGGCAACTGGTAAAAGCTCAGTTGATGTTAGCTGCTACTTTTTTGTTGTTATGAGACAGTGTCTCACTCTGTCACCCAGGCTGGAGTGCAGAGGCTTGATCATGACTCACTGCAGTCTCAGCCTCCCTGGGCTCAAGCGATCCTCCCACCTCAGCCTCCCAAGTAGCTGGGACTACAGGAACATGCCACCACACTAGGCTAATTCATGTATTTTTCTGTAGGGATGGTGACTCCCTTTGTTTCCAAGGCCTGTCTCAAACTCTTGGCCTCAAGCCATCCTCCTGCCTCAGCCTCCCAAAGTGTTGTGATTACTGGTGTAAGCCACCACACCTGGCCAGATGCTACTTTTATCAATATTATCATTACTCCACTCAGTTAAAAATTATTTTCAAGGCTATGTAATACTATGTGTCCTACAGCATAACTGTAAAAACATATACAGTCGTCCCTCGGTATACAGACAGAATTAGTTCCAGCCCCCCATCTCTGCATATACCAAAATCCATGCTGACTCACGTTTCGCCGTCACCCCTCTGGAACCCATGTATAGGAAAATTCCAAATATCAGTTGGGCATAGTGGCAAGCACCTATAGTCTCAGCCACGTGGGAGGCTGAGACGGGAGGATTGCTTGAGCCTGGGAGGTTGAGGCTGCAGTCAACTGTGATAGCACTACTACACTCCAGACTGGACAACAGAACGAGACTCTGTCTCAGAAAAAAACAAAATAAAACAAAACAGGTTAGAAATTGTAATGAGGCCTGTTGGGCAAAATTCCATATAAGCAAAGTATAAATTAATAAAGCAAATGGCGATAAATTAGTATGACTGACTTTCTCGAGTTTCTGACAATAAAGGTAAGAAAAATGCAAAACACAGAGACAGAGGGTAAAAGAAATTAAGAAAGCATTCAACATGTTTAAGAGGAAGACACTGGCCATGTTTGTGCAGCAGCAGTATGTCACGATATGACATACCTTGGAGAGAAGTTAACAGATGAGGAAGTTCATAAAAATGATCAGAGAAGCAAAATACTGATAGCAATACTCAAGTAAACCACAAAAGTTCCATAACTCATGTCAGCAAAGTGGGAATATTGTACAGTGTGTGTTGACGTTCCTATACAACACTGTTTATTTGCCTTATGTTTGTTTGCAAGGAATGTATATACTAAAAGTTCTTCTTGCTGTCAAAAGAATATGTGTAAGTCATTTGAACGTATTCTTCTGTTTTTCTATTTTTATCTTCCTGCCATCATCCTACAGCCTTACTTTAGAAATGTTTTATTTGTTTAGAAAACTGAACAAGTGCTCGTTGTGGCAGCTCATAACTCTAGGATGGGAGGCAGGGGTGAAAGGGTTACTTAAGGCCAGGAGTTTGACACCAGCCAGGCCAACAAAGTGAGACCCCGTGTCCACAAAACAATTTAAAAATTAGCCAAGTGTCATCATGTATACCTATAGTCCCAGCTACTCAGGAGGCTCAGGCAGGAGGATCCTTAGCCCAGGAGTTCAAGACTGCAGTGAGTTGTGATAGTACTACTGTACTCCAGCCTGGGTGACAGGGTGAGACCTCATCTCCTAAAATAAAAAACAAAGAAAAAAAATAGTTCAAGTAGCAAGTTGTATGTGGCTTATTCTGAATATTTCTAAACTAGAAGTTCTCAATCTTTTGGGGTCTAGGATGTCTTTACATTTTTTTACTTTATTAAAGACCTCTAAGACTATTTCTTTATATAAACAATTATATTAAAACTAGAAAATAAGACAAAATTTAAAAAATATTCATCACATATTAATAAAGTCATTACATGTTGATACAAGATTCTTAAAATATTTAACATTCATTACATATTAATAATAAAACCATTACATGTTGATATAATACTCACTCTTTCGCCCAGGTTGGAGTGAAGTGGCGTAATCTCAGCTCACTGCAACCTCCGCCTCCCGGGCTCAAGCGATTCTCCTACCTCAGCCTCCCAAGTAGCTGGGATTACAGCGCCCACTACCATGCCCGGCTAATTATTGTATTTTGTCAGTAGAGACAGGGTTTAGCCATGTTGGCAAGGCTGGTCTTGAACTCCTGACCTCAGGTGATCCACCCGCCTGGGTCTCCTGAAGTGCTGGGATTACAGGCGTGAGCCACCGCGCCCACCCTGATTAATAAATGCTTAAAACACTGATTAGTCAGGCAACAACACTGGGCAGGGGGCTCCTCATTCCCAGTGACGCAAACCCTACTGCATGGCCTCAGGGTTTGCAAGGGTTGTAGAGCTGAAAGGCTCTGACTTGAGATTTCATTCTTTTATTTGTACAGTGATACAGGTTCTGCTCTGTCACCCAGACTAGAGTGCAGCTGTGCAATTACAGCTCACTGCAGCCTCAACCTCCTGGCTTCAAGCCATCTCCCTGCCTCAGCTCCCCAGCAGCTGGTACTACAGTTGAGTGCCACCATGCCGGGCTATTTTTTTAATTTTGTTGTAGAGTGAGGGTCTTGTTATGTTGCCCAAGCTGGCCTCAAACTCCTGACCTCAAGAGATCTGCCCACCTCAGCCTCCTGAGTAGCTGAAACTACAAGTACACATCACCATGCCTAGCTACATTTATTTAATTTTGAAAAATATTTTTGTAAAGAGCAGATCTTGCTGTGTTGCCCAGGCTGGTCTTGAACTCCTGCCCTTCAAAGATACTCCCATCTCTGCTTCCCAAACAGCTGGGACTACAGACATGAGCCACTGCAATGAACTTGAAGAGATTTCTTTAATCTAGCATCCCATACTTGCTAGGATTGGGAAAGGCAGTAGTGTTTTTTTTAATTACTTAATAATTCAGTAAGAATCAAACTCAACCTTGACCTCTGCCTTCTCTCACATCCAGTCTGTCAGGAAATCCTGTTGACTGTCTTCAACACACACTAAAGATCCCCACCCAGCAACTCCCTGGCCTCCTCCCCTACTTCTCCCCTCTGACCATCTCTCAACACCACCATGACCCTGGTCAGGACCAAAATCATCTCCCACCTGGATGTTGCCATAACTTGGCCCCCATGCTTCTACCCAAATCTTCCCACAGCCTTTCTCAACTCAGCAGCCAGAGAATGCTTTTAAACCAGAAGACAGATCATGTCGCCTCTCTGCTTAGAACCCTCCTGTAGTTCCCATCTGAGTCAGAGTCAAAGCCAAAGCCCCAGCAATAACCTCCCAGGGCTTACGTGATCTGTACTGATCCCCACCCAGCAACTCCCTGGCCCCCTCTCCTAATTCTCTCCCTCTCTCCTTCTGCTCCACTGGCCTCCTTCCAGAGCCTCAGACACACCTCGGACACTTTGTTCTGTTGTTTCTGCCTACAATCCTCTTCCCTCAGCACCTTGGCCAGCTCCTTCCCCTCCAAGTCTTTGCTCAATTTTCATTTAGAAGGCCACCTCTGACCATAATATTTAACACTGCCATCTGTCCCCATGCCCACCATGCTCATTTCTTCTTTACTTTCTGCCTTCTTTTTTTCAAGATCTCACTGTCACCAAGGTTGGAGTGCACTGACACAATCACAGCTCACTGCAACCTCAAATTTCCAGGCTCAAGCAATCCTCCCACCTCAGCCTCCCAAGTAGCTGGGACTACAGGTTCATGCCATCATGCCTGGCTAATTGTTTTAGTATTTTATTTTATTTTATTTTATTTTATTTTATTTTGAGACAGAGTTTCACTCTTCTTGCCCAGGCTGGAGTGCAATGGTGCAATCCCGGCTCACTGCCACCTCCACCGCCCAGATTCACGTGATTCTCCTGCCTCAGACTCCCAAGTAGCTGGGATTACAGGTGCGTGCCACCATGCCCAGCTAATTTGTGTATTTTTAGTAGAGACAGGGTTTCGCAATGTGGCCAGGCTGCTCTCGAACTCCTGACCTCAGGTGATCTGCCCACTTCGGTCTCCCAAAGTGCTGGAATTACAGGCGTGAGCCACCATGCCTGGCCAATTTTTTCATTTTTTGTAGAGACAGGGTCTTACTATGTTGCCCAGGCTGGTCTTGAACTCCTGGCCTCAAGTAATCCTCCTGCCTAAATTCCTAAAGTGCTGGGATTACTGGCATGAGCCATCATGCCTGGCTTCATGTTCATTTCTTCTTGCTGTTGCAATGTAGTTTCCAGTTTTCTACATTCAGTGGCTTAAAACACCACAAATGTACCATCTTACAGTTCTGGGGGCCAGAAACATAAACTAGGTCTATTAAGGCTAAAGTCAAGGTGTCAGCAGGGCTGCATTCCTTCTGGAGACTCTGAAGTGTTCCCTTGGCTTTTTCACCTTCTAGAAGCCACTCCCATTCCTGGGATCATGGCCCCTGACTCCATCTTCAAAGCCAGAAGTGAAGCATCTTCAAATCTCCCTCTCTTACCTCTGCTTCCATCACCACATCTCCTGCTCCACTTCTGAATCTCCTACCCTCTTTCTTTTATAAAGACCCTGCGATTGCTGGGCATGGTGGCTACCACCCATAATCCCAACACTTTGGGAGGTCAAGGCAGGAGGAACACTTGAGGCCCGAAGTTTGAAACTAGCATGAACAACATAGTGAGACCCACCTCTAGAAAAAAATAAAAATAAATATTAGCCCGACATGGTGGTGTGTGCCTGTAGTCCCAGCTACTTGATAAGCTGAGGTGAGACAATCGATTTAGCCCAGGAGTTTGACATCAGCCTGGGCGACATAAACTAAATCCCATCTCTACAAGGATGAGGTGGGAGGATCACTTGAGCCCAGGAATTTGTGGCCAGCCTGGGCAACACAACAAGACCCCATCTGGCCAACATGGTGAAACACCGACTACAAAAATGAGCTAGGCATGGGTGACGTGCATGTGTAGTCCCAGCTACTTCGGAGGCTGAGGTGGGAGAATCGCTTGATCTCAGGAGGTCAAAGCTATAATAAACTATGATACATCATCGCACCCCAGCCTGGATGACACAGGGAGATTCTGTCCCAAAAAAAAAGAAAAGAAATATAGCACACCAGACTGGGCAACAAAATAAGACCGTCTCTCTCAGAAAAAAAGAAAATCAACTGTTTCTCTGAGTTCTATAAACTGTTCTGGCAAATTATTAAACCCAAGAAGAGAGTTATGGGAACCCCTGATTTGTAACAGGTTGGTCAAAAGTACAAGTGACAACCTAGGACTTGCCACTGGCATCTCAAGTGAGGACAGTCTCGTGGGACTGAGCACCTAACTTGTGGAGTCTGTGCTAAGTCCAGGTAGTATCAGAATAAAATCATGGGATAGCCAGTTAATATCCAGAGCATTGGAGAATTTGGTGTAGAAACTCCATACATACGCTCAGTCGGAAGTGTGTGAGTAGAGACAAACACGGGCTTTTCTGTCACCTGTCTACCTGCTTAACTGCATAGGAGAGGCAATATGTGGTGCTCATGAACAAAGCAAGCATTAAAGTCAGACCAGACCCAACATTTGACTCAGTCTTAATATCCAGGTGAGCTTGAGCAAATCACTCATTATTCCTACGTCTTGATCACTTCATTCATAAAACGGGGATAACTGTGGCACCTACCTGTGATTCTGTGAGAATTACTGAAATACTATGCTTGGTGTTATTGTGATCATTATACCTATTCCAAACTATCTGACAAGGACTGTGATGGATGATAACATGAAAAAATTAGAAACTGTAGTCAGGTCTCTCAGGCAAAATTCCATACAAGCAGACTACTGTCTCTACAAAGCATTCCTGCCACACTTAATTCACCATTCCCTGAACAAAATGTGCCATCTTCATTGTCCAGGTCTGTACAGTGCTGGTCTTCCTGCCTGAGCAGCTCACTTCATCCCATCCCAGCCCATTCTTCATCCCTCCACCTCCCCCTTCCCTCCCCACTCTCATACAACTCTTCCTCATCTTTCAGGACTTGGCTTCAAGGGTCACCTTAATTGGAAGCTTCTCTCACGGTCCAAAAGAGCTTCCCACTGCACTTGATGCATGCACTATTATTTGATCACTTTTGAGTTACAGTCCAAGTCTTTTTGTACCTGAATAACATGTTGCCCAGTCAGTCTCTCTTCCTGGATTCAGAAGTCTTTCATGGTAGATCCAGCTGGAAGTGACAAAAAGACATTCTTTTGAAATAAAGGGATGACACAGATAGACAGAAGTTCTTAAACGTCTTAAATGGTATGTGTGTGAAAATTAAACACAATTCAAAGACTTGTGGGGAACATTTAGGAGGGAAAGTTACTGGGAATGTCATAAAGGGTTAATTTGTATTTTATTTTATTTCTTGAGACATTATTTTTATTTTATTTTTTATTTTCTGTCACCTAGGCTGGAGTGCAGTGGTGCAATTAGGGCTCGCTGCAGCCTCGACCACCTGGGCTCAAGTAATCTCACTTAATTTTTATTTGGTTTAAGAAATAAGTCTTGGTTGAGGGTGGTGGCTTACGCCTGTAATCTCAGCACTTTGGGAGGCCAAGAGGTATATTACTTGAGGCCAGGAATTTGAGATCAACCTGAGCAATATATTAAGACCCTGTCTCTACCAAAAAACAGAGTGAATGTGTGGAAGACAATTTTTCCACAGACTGGGAGTGGAGGGAATAATTTCAGGATGATTCAAATGCATTACATATACTGTGCACTTTATTTCTATTATTACTACATTGTAAGATATAATGAAATAATTCTACAACTTACTATAATGTAGACTCAGTGGGATCTCTGAGCTTGTTTTCCTGCAACGACACTGTCCATCTAGGGTGATGGGAGATAGTGATAGAACATCAGGCATTAGATTCTCATAAGGAGTGCACAACCTAGATCCCTCGCATGCACGCTTCACAACAGGGTTCGTGCTTCTATGAGAATCGAATGCTGCTGCTCATCTGACAGGACACGGAGCTCAGGTGGTCATACAAGCGATAGGAGGGGCTAGAAATACAGATGAAGTTTCCCCTCACTCGCCTGCTGCTCACCTCCGGTTCTATGGCCCTTTGGTTGGAGACCGCTGCTCAAGTGCATTCGAAAGGATCCATCCCATGCCATTCTTCAGAGTCATCTTTACTGTGGCAGTGGTCAACTGTAGCACCCCTAAGCTCGCAGGGCATACGCTTCACCTGGCATTTCACCACAATCAACAGTAAGTGGTAGCTTGAGTCATTGTGAGGTCACTTCCTGGAAATCACCAGCATCCTATATCCCATTAGGAAGGAGTTCAGCACTGTTCCATGGATAACCAAACCTATTCCCAAATCCTATCTGTGTGGGTCTATCTCCTGGTACCCTTCCTAGCATCAATTCTGTATTTGTAGGAGTCTAATCAGGAGACACAATCAACTCAAAAGTTTAAACTGGAATGAGCAAGGTGGATCACACCTGTAATCTCAGCACTTTGGAAGGCCAAGGTGGGTGGATTGCCTTGAGCTTAGGAGTTTGAGACCAGTCTGGGAAATATGGCGAAATCTCATCTCTACAAAAAACACAAAAATTAGCTATGTGGTGGCACTTACCTGTAATTCCAGCTACGTGGGAGGCTGAGGCAGGAGAATTGCTTGAGCTTGGCAGGTGGAGGCTGCGATGAGCAGAGGTTGTGCCACTGCACTCCAGCCTGGGTGACAGCGTGAGACCCGGTATCAAAAAGAAAAAAATACATATATGTCAATTTAATATAAAAAGTATTAATTTTGGCCAGGCGAAATGGCTCATGCCTGTAATCCCAGCACTTTGGGAGGCCAAGGCAGGCGGATCACCTGAGGTCAGGAGTTCGAGACCAGCCTGACCAACGCGGAGAAACCCCGTCTCTACCAAAAATACAAAATTAGCTGGGCATGGTGGCACATGGCTGTCATCCCAGTTACTCAGGGGGCTGAGGCAGGAGAATCACTTGAACCCGGCAGGCGGAGGTTGCGGTGAGTCGAGATGGCGCCATTGCACTCCAGCCTGGGCAACAAGAGTGAAACTCCGTCTCAAAAGAAAAAAAGGTATTGATTTTAACAGAGGATCAGCATAATGAGGGACACACTAGCACAAAGTAAAGACATCTCTAGAGAATACAGAACTAGCAGAGGTCAGGCATTATGGCTCATGCCTGTAATCCCAGCAATTTCGGAAGCCTAGACAGCAGGATCGCTTGAGGCCAGGAGTTGGAGACCAGTCAGAGCAGCATAGTGAGACGCTGTGTCTACCCAAAAAAAAGAACAATATTAGCCAGGTGTGGTGGTGGTGTACACCTGTAGTTCCAGCTACTTGGGAGTCTGGGGTGGGAGGATCCCTTGAACCTGGGAAGTCTACACTACAGTGAGTCAAGATCATGCCACTGAACTCCAGCCTAGGTGACAGAGTAAGACCCTGTCTTAGAAAAAGAAAAGAAAGTGTTAATCCCCCTATGGGAATCTCCTCTTCTCCTGCCCTCTCAGGAACCTCACTTGTCAGTTCTTCTTCCCACTTTCCTGTATCTTTAACCTATCCCCCACTTTTAGCTCCTTCCCACCATCATTTAAATTACTCAAACTTCTTCTATTTTAAAAACCTCTTCCTAAACTCAGTGAGAGGTCTCCTGCACACCCACTGAGCCATCTGCTCCCCTTGGTGCCTTCGCTATAGCAGCTTGAACCATGTCTCTAATCCATGAATCTCATCACGTTACTCCCCCATTTACATCACTTCTCCTTGCCTCCGGGATTAAGTCCAGACCCCTTAACAGCCCCTGCTCTGCCCTGCCTTGCAAGGCAGCCTCACTGCTTGCCCCTCTCCATTTCACCTACTATGGAGTCCAGCTGAGCCTCATCTTTCTCCTCTGGGAGTCTCTGAAGTGGGTGATGCCCTCTGCTTATAATACGCTTCCCCTTAAACCTCTACTCTCTTCCTGGCTAGCTTCGGCTCCTCTGTCACTTGTCCGCTTTGGCATCACCTCCTCACAGAAGACTTCCTTGACTCCCCAGATTCTCAGGAGCATGGCAGGTGAGGTGCTCCTCCCATGAATGGATGGAGATTAGGGAGAGTGTGTTATTCATGCTTAATTCACCAGTGCTTAGCTCAGTACCTAGCACAAAACAGTTACTGTGGTAGCCAAAGTAATAACCCCCACCCCCACCAATTGTTCATGTCCTATGTTACACAGCACAATTGCATAGGAAGGGGGAATTAAGAGTGCAGATAAAATTAATGTTGAAAATCAGCTGACCTTAAAACAAGATTATCCTGGAATATATCTAGAAGAGTCCATGTAATTACAAGCATTCTTTAAAAGGGGAAGAGGGAGGCAGAAGGTTAAGAACCAGAGACAGTGGGCACAATGGCTCATGCCTGTAATACCAATACTTTGGGAGGCCAGGGCAGGAAAATCCCTTGAGTGCAGGAGTTCAAGGTCAGCTCTGGCAACACACTTGAGGCCCCATCTCTACAAAAAAATCACAACAAGATTCACTGAGTGTCATGGTGCTCACCTGTGGTCCCAGCTCCTGGGAAGGCTGATGTGGCAGGCTTGCTTGAGTTTGAGGCTACAGTGAGCCGTGATTGGACCACTGAACTCCATCCTGAGTGACGAGGCAAGGTCCTATTTCTAAAGAAAAAAACGACATTGGAATCAGGGTCCCCTTCATCCTAAGGTGCCTACAAGGCATCTCTCTCTGCAAACGAGTAAACATCATCTTCCAACTCCTCACAGAGTGGAGGAGCAGGAAAACTCCCTCACCTCATTTCTGTGCCACTTGGGAGGTCTGGACAGCCCAATAACCAGCTCCTTGCTGATGATGCAATCAGGAAATGGCTCGAGTTGAGCTAAGGAGAATTTGGATCCTTCTTTCGGTTCTCAACAGGCAGGGTAGGGGCCAGGCATGGTGGCTCATACCTGTAATCCTTGTACTGTGGGAGGCCAAGGTGAGAGGATTGCTTGAGGCCAGGAGCTCAAGACCAGCCTGGGCAACATAGCAAGACCTCGGTGGCATGCACCTGTGGTCCCTACTACTTGGTAGGATGAGGTGGGAGGACTGATCACTTGATCCCAGGAGTTTCAGACAGAGCCAGACCATGTCTCAAAAAGTTAAAAAAAAAAAGAGAGAGAGAGAGAGAGAGAGACTATAGGCAGGCACCACCACATTTGACTAATTTTTAAATATTCTGTAGAGACAAGGTCTTGCTAGGTTGCCCAGGCTGGTCTAAAACTCCTGGCATCAGGCTGGGCATGGGGGCTCATGCTTGTAATCCCAGCACTTTGGGAGGCTGAGGCAGGCAAATCACCTGAAGTCAGGAGTTCGAGACCAGCCTGGCCAACATGGTGAAACTCCGACTCTACTAAAAATACGAAATTAGCCGGGCAGTAGTGGCGTGTACATGTAGTCTCAGCTACTTGGGAGGCTGAGTCAGGAGAATCACTTGAACCTGGGAGGCGGAGGTTGCAGTGGGCCAAGATCGCACCACTGCACTCCACTCTGGGCCACAGAGTGAGACTCTGTCTGAAAAAAAAAACAGAAAACAAACTCCTGGCATCAACACATCTTCCTGTCTTAGCCTCCCAATGCCCTGGGATTATATTGTTTCCTATAATTGAAGACACTTGTTCTTATACTGCTTTAAGGTATAAAAGAAAAAACAAAACATAATGACAAATGTTGGTGAAGGCCAGGCATGGTGGCTCAGCCTGTAATTCCAGAACTTTGGGAGGCTGAGGTGGGTAGATCACTCAAGGCCAGGAGTATGAGACCAGCCTGGGCGACACGGTAAAATCCGATCACTCCAAAAAAATATAAAAATTAGCCAGGCATTGAGATGAGAGAATCACTTGTGCCTGGGAGGTCAAGGCTGCAGTGAACTGTGATGGTGTCATTGGGCTGCAGCCTAAGAGACAGAGAAGCCCCTATCTAAAAAAAAAAAAATAATGTCAGTGAAGATGTGGAGGAATTGGAACCCACATACATTACTGGTGGGAACATAAAATCGTGTAAACACTGGGTATTTCTTTTCCTGTCATTTCAATTGGTTTTTTTTTTTTTTTAATCAAGACAGGGTTTCACTATCTTGCCCAGGCTGGTCTTGAATTCATGGGCTCAATTCCTCCCATCGGAGCCTCCTGAGTAGCTGGGATGACAGGTGTGAGCCATCACACCCAACTGGTGTAGCCACTTAAGAAAACAGTCTGGCAGTTTCTCAAAATGTAGAGTCATCATATAATGCAACAACTTCACTCCTAGGCATATATCCCAGAGAAATAAAAATATATATCCACACAAATATATATTGTACAACAATCTTCAGAGCAGCATTATTCATAATGGCCAAAACATGAAGACAACCCAAATGTCCACCAACTGATGAACAGATAAACAAAATGCAGCGTGTCTCTACCACGGAATATTACTCAGCAATAGGACGATGAAAGGTTGATACACACTATGACATAAAGGAACTTTGAAAACATTGTGCTAAGAGGGAAAAAAAGCCACAAAAGATCACATATTGTACAATTCTATTTGTCCAGATTAGGCAAATCTATAGCGACAAAAAAATGAATCAATGGTTGCCTAAGGCTGGGGGCCAAGGCAGGTGGGGGGAGTAGGAGGTAGTGGCTAATGGGTATGGATTTCTCTATAGGGTAATAAAAGATTCTAAAAGTGACTGTGGTGATCGATGCACAGCTCTCTGAGTATTCTAAAACCTACTGAATTGCAGATTTCAATAAATAAAGTGAATGGCATGTGAATAATATTTTAATAAAGCTATTAATTTAAAATAATAGCACAGGTAGTCATGCCTGCCTGTAATCCCAGCACTTTGGGAGGCTGAGTCAGGAGGATCACTTGAGGTCAGGAGTTTTGAGCCTAGTGTGAGCAACCTGGCAAGATCCCATCTCTATGATAAAAAATGAAAAAATTAGCTGGGCATGGTGGCACACGCCTGTAGTCCCAGCTATTTCGGAGACTGAAGTGGGAGAACTGCTTGAGTCCAGGAGTTTGAGGCTACAGTGAACCATGACCATGTCATTGTACTGCAGCCTGAGCAACAGAGCAAGACCCTGTCTCTAAAAAGGAAGGAAAACAAATGCAAGTTTGTATCACTTTGTGAGTGCAGCCAAGTTGGAGGAGAAACAGACAAGAACAAAAGAGCACTGAATAACGAGGGTGAGTGGCTGGTTAGGCTCGGTTACTAGCTAAGTGGTTTGTAAAGAATTCATTAGTAAAGTTACAGCTCTGGGGACAGTCACGCAAAGAATGAATGCTAAATTCATTACAAATGCCCATGGTCTTTCTTTACATGCCTTCTAGTGAAAAATTCCTAAGTGCCTAAATAGCAAGTCTGCAACAATACCAGCTGTTTATTAAAGACTACGAAAAAGAAATGGAGGCCAGGCCTGGTGGCTCACGTCTGTAATCCCTGCACTTTGGGAGGCTGAGGCAGGCAGATCACCTGAGGTCAGGAGTCCAAGATGAGCCTGGCCAACATGGTGAAACCGTGTCTCTACTAAAAATACAAAAATTAGCTGGGTATGGTGGCGGACACCCATAATCCCAGCTACTCAGGAGGCTGAGGCAGGAGAACTGCTTCAACCCAGTAGGCAAGAGTTACAGTGAGCTAAAATTGCACCACTGCACTCCAGCCTGGGCGACAAGAGCAAGACTCTATCTTAAACAAAAAAAAGAAAAAAAGAAATGGCATCTTCTTCAAGAATGACATAGTTTTTCATGATAAAGCTCTAATTTTGCATTTGTTCAAGTATTGATTAGATTTACCCAATATGACACCAATCTTGGATAAAGTACAAACAACACAATTTCATTTTCTCAATAATCAAAACTGACTAGGTAGTCTAATATCAATTCCGATCTTATTAAACAATGATCAGATTTTTAAAATTATGGAATGATGGAGCAAATAAGATGTTACAACCTGTTCCAAGGGGAATTCCAAAACCCACACATATCTGAGACCGTCAAGTATGATGAAATATATTTGATTACTATACTGAAAAATAAACTGATTATAAAGCCAACAACAGTTGGGCAGGGGTCTCCTCATCCACAGCCACACAAACCCGATCATGCAGCTATGTGGTTGCAAGGCCTACATAGCCTAGAAGGGTCTGGTCTGACTTGGGATTTCATTTCATTTGTATTTGTATTTTGAGACAGGGTCCCACTGTGTCACCCAGGATGGAGTGCAGTGGTATAATCATAGCTCACTGCAGCCTTGACCAACTGGGCTCAAGAGATGCTCCTGCTTCAGCTGCCCCAATACCTGGAAATACAGGCAAGTACCACCATGTCAGGCTTTTTTAAAATTATTATTAATTTTTTTAGAGAGAGAAGTCTTAATATGTGGCCCAAGCTGGCCTCAAACTCCTAGCCTCAAGAGATCTGCCCACCTCAGCCTCCTGAGTAGGTATACACCACCATGCGCCGCTATATTTATTTTATTTTATTAAATTTCTTTCTTTTATTTTTGTAGAGAGGAGGTCTTACTATGTTGCCCAGGCTGCTCTCAAACTCATGGCCTTAAAACATACTCCCATCTCTACCTCTCAAACTGTTGGAACTATACGTGTGAGCCACTGCCCCTGGCCTGACTTAGGATTTTTTTTATCTAGCATCCTTTACTTGGTAGGATTGGGAAAGGCAGTAGGGTTTTTTTTTTTTAATTACTTAATAATTCAATTAGAATCAAACTCAACCTTGACCCCTGCCTTCTCTCACAGCTCACATCCAGTCTGTCAGGAAATCCTATTGACTGACTTCAACATGTATCCAGGCTCTGACCATCTCTCACCACCACTGTGCACCAGGTCAGGACCACTATCATCTCTCACTGGGATGTTGCCACAGCTTGGCCCCCATGCTTCTACACAAATCTTCCCAGAGTCTTTCTCAACTTGGCAGCCAGGGTGTGCTTTAAATCAGGAGACAGATCATGTCGCCTCTCTGCTCAGAACCCCTCGGTGGTTCCCATTTTAGTCAGAGTAAAAGCCAAAGCCCCAGGAATAGCGTCCCAGGGCTTACACGATCTGTACCGATCCCAGCCCAGCAACTCCCTGGCCTCCTCGCCAACTTCGCTCCCTCTCTCTCTTTGCTCCACTGGCCTCCTTCCAGAGCCTCAGACACACCAGGGAGTTTCCTCCTAATGCCTTTATCCTGTTGACTCAGCCTACAGAGCTCTTCCCTCAGCACCTTGGCCAGCTCCATCATCTGCTTCAAACTTTTGCTCAATATTCACTTATGAGGCCAACACTGACCACTCTACTCAACATTGCCCTTTGTCCCCATTCCCATCATGCTCATTTCTTTCTTTCTTTTTGAAACAAGGTCTTGCTCTATTGCCCAGGCTGGAGTACAGTGGTGCAATCATAGCTCACAGCAACCTCAACCTCCCGGGCTTAAACAATCCTCCCACCTCAGCCTCCCTAGGAACTGAGACTACAGCTGCATGCCACAATGTCTGGCTATTTTTTTTTTTTTTGAGACAGAGTCGCAGTCATCCAGGCTGAAGTGTAACAACGCGATCTCGGCTCGCTGCAAAGTCTGCCTTTCAGGTTCAAGTGATTCTCTGCCTCAGCTTCCCGAGTAGCTGGGATTACAGGCACCACACCTGGCTAATTTTTGTATTTTTAGTAGAGATGGGGTTTCACCATCTTGGCCAGGCTGGTCTTGAACTTCTGACCTCATGATCCAACCCCCTCAGCCTCCTATAAGTGTTGGGATCACAAATGTGAGCCACCGCGCCCAGCCTTTTTTAAAAAAAACTTTTTTAGACATGAGGTCTCATTATGTTGTCCAGGCTGGTCTTAAGCTCCTGGGCTCAAGCGATCCTCCTACCTCAGCCTCCCAAAGTGCTGGGATTACAGGCATGAGCAACTGTAACATAAAGCCCCAGCTTCATGTTCATTTTTTCTTGCTGCTACAACAAACTACCCTATATTTAGCGGCTTGAAACACCACAAATCTACCACCTTACAGTTCTGGGGTCCAGAAGCCCAACTAGGTCTATTACGGCTAAAGTCAGGTGTCAGAAGGGCTGCATTCCTTCTGAAGGCTCTAGAGAGAATGTGCTCCCTTGCCTTTTCCAGCTTCTAGAAGCCACCCCCATTCCTTGACTCATCTTGAAGATGGCCCCTGACTCCATATTCAAGGCCAGAAGTGCAGCATCTTCAAATCTCCCTCTCTGACCTCTTCTTCCATCACCACATCTCCTTCTCTAATTCTGACTCTCCTACCTCCTCCTTTCTCTTATAAAGATCCTTGATTGGTGGGCATGGGGGCTCCCAACTGTAATCCCAACACTTTGGGAGGCCAAAGAGAAAGGAACGCTTGAGGCCAAGAGTTCGAGACCAGCCTGGGGAACATAGGAAGACCCCCCCCCCGCCTTCATAAAATTCAAATTAAAATCAGCTGGACATGGTGATGCACGCCTGTAGTTCCAGCTACTGGAGAGGCTAAGGTGGAGGATTGCTTTAGCCTAGGAGGTCAAAGCTGCAGTGAGCTATGATCACATCACTGCACTCCAGCCTCAGTGGCAGAGCGAGACTCTGTCTCAAATGTAAGAAAAGAAATATACATTTGGTCTCTGCCCCTGGTTCCTGGCATAGAACTTCTAAAGCTCTTATAAAGTCCTTAGTGACGGAGGTAATAGGAGCATTTTCTGTTTTAATATTCAGTCTTAGTCCCAGGTTCCTGACACAAGGGCCTCTGAGGTCTTTCAGATCTGCAGCATGGTAAGAATGCATGTGGGATGCTGTTGAGCTGACAGAGTGGCTGCAAGCTCCCAGACTGCTTCAGGAGGAGGGCTGGCTGCCAGAGGAACCAACCACATTTTTTTTTTTTTTAAACGGAGTTTGGCTCTTGTAGTCCAGGCTGGAGTGCAATGGCACAATCTCAGCTCACTGCAACCTCCGCCTCCCAGGTTCAAGCAATTCTCCTACCTCGGCCTCCTGAGTAGCTGGAATTATAGGGATGTGCCACAACGCCCAGCTAATTTTTGTATTTTTAGTAGAGATGGGTTTTCACCATGTTGGTCAGGCTGGTTTCAAAATCCTGACCTCAAGTGATCTGCACGCCTCGGCCTCCCAAAGTGCTAGGATTACAGCATGAGCCACTGCGCCCAGCCCCAACCACATTTCTTGAGGCTTGGAACTTTCAGCCTCACCTGCCGAACTCCAGGAGGCAAAAGGGACTGGAGATTGACTTAGCTACCAATGTCAATCAATCATGCCTCCATAAAAACCCAAACAACAGGGTTTGGAGAACTTCTGTGTCGCTGAACACAAGGAGGTGCTGGGAGGGTAGTGTGCTCAACAGAGGGCATGGAAGCTCTGTGCCTCTCCCCACTTACCTTGCCCTGTGCGTCTCTTTCACTGGCTGTTCCTGAGATGGAGCCTTTACATTGAGCCAGTAACAGAAAATAAGCTGGCCAGATGAGGTGGCTCATGCCTGTAATCCTAGCACTTTGGGAGGCAGAGGTGGGGGGAAATCACTTGAGTCTAGGAATTTGAGACCAGCTTGGGCAACATAACAAGACCCCATCTATACAAAAAATAAAAGAAATTAGCCAGATGTGGTGGTGGGAACCCTGTAATTCCAGCTACTTGAGAGGCTGAGACAGGAGAATCACTTGAGCCCTGGAGGTTGAGGCTTCAATGAGCTATGATTGCACCACTGCACGCCAGCCTGGACAACAGAGCAAGGCCCTGTCTTTTAAAAAAAAAGAAAGAAAGAAAAGGAAAAACCTGTTTTTCTAAGTTCTGTGAGTTGTTCTAGCAAATAACTAAACTGAAGAAGAGAGTCATGGGAAACCCTGATTTCTAACTGGTTGGTCGAAATACAGGTGACAACCTAGGACTTGCCATTGGCATCTGAAGTAAGGGTGGTCTTGTGGGACTGAGCCCCTAACCTGTGAGGTCTGCACTAACCCCAGGTAGTGTTGGAATGGAATTGTGGAATACGCAGTTGGTATCCAGAGAGCTGGAGAACTGCTGTAGAAACTCCACACACACATTTGGTTAGAAGTGTGTGAGTAGAGAAAAACATGAGTTCTTCTCTCACCTGTCTACCTGCTTAACTGCATAGGAGAGACAATGCACGGTGCTCATGAACAAGGCAAGCATTAAAGTCAGACCAGACCTAACATTTGATTCAGTCTTAATATCCATGTGAGCTTGGGCAAATCGCTCATTAACCCCAAGTCTTCATCATTTCATGCATAAAATGGGGATAACTGTGGCACCTACCTATTTTTGTGAGAATTAATGAAATACTATGCTTGATGTTATTGTGATCATCACACTCTTTGACAAGGACAGTGATGCATGATAACACAAAAACTTAGAAACTGTAATGAGGTCTCGGGCAAAATTCCAAACAAGCAAATTACTGTCTCTACAAAGCATTCCTGCCACACTTAATTCACCATTCCCTGAACAAAATGTGCCATCTTCATTGTCCAGGTCTGTACAGTGCTGGTTTCCCTGCCTGGGCTGCTCACTCCATCCCATCCCAGCCCATTCCTCATCCCTCCACGTCCCTCTTCCCTCCCCACTCTCATACAACTCTTCCTCATCTTTCAGGACCTGGCTTCAATGTCACCTTAACTGGAAGCTTCTCTCACCCTCCAGAAGAGCTTCCCATTGCACTTGATGCATGCACTATTACTTGATCATTTCTGAGTTATAGTCCAAGTCTTTTCGTACCTGGATAACATGTTGCCCAGTCAGTCTCTCTTCCTGGATTCAGAAGTCTTTCATGGTAGATCCAGCTGGAGTGACAAAAACACATTCTTTAAAAAAAAAAAAAAAAAGAAAAGAAAAAAGAGGGATGACACAGACAGACATCAGTACTTAAAAGTTTTAAATGGTATGTGAAAAACAAACAAAATGCAAGGGCTTCCAGCAGAAACATAGGAGGGAAAGTGTTACTGGGAAATATAACAGAAGGTTACATTTTATTTTATTTTTAGAAAAAGGGTCTTGCTCTATCGCCTAGGCTGGACTGCAGTGGTGCAATCACAGTTAGCTGAAGCCTCAACCTCCAGGGCTCGAGCAATATTCCCATCTAATTTTTATTTTATTTAAGAAACAGTCTTGCTCTTACCAAAGCTAAAGTGCAGTGGTGTGATCATAGCTTACTGCAGCCTCAACCTTCTAGGCTCAAGTGATCCTCCAGTCTTAGCCTCCCCAGTAGCTGGGACTATAGGTGTACAGTGCAATGTGTACCTCAATATTTTTTTAATTTTTAGTAGAGACAAAGTGTCGCTATGTTGACCAGGCTGGTGGTGATCTCCCACACTCAGGCAGTTCTCCCACTTAAACCTTCCAAAGTGCTGAGATTACAGGTGTGACCTGCCTGTAACACCACAGAGGTGTGACCTCACACCTGGCTGAGGGGGTTAATTTTTAATTATATAAAGAACTCAAAGAAAATATTAGAAGGAGCCTAAGTGCCTACAGCAGCTGATGAGTAAACTGTGATACATCTATATAACAAAATATTATGCAACCATGAAAAGGATTAAGATAGATCAATAGGTATTGGCACAAATGTCCACGAAATATGAAAATGTGAAGTGATGTTCAATCACCATGTATGTGTCTTGAAGGATATGGCCCATTTTCTCAATAGCAATTATTTCCTGAGATAAGATTATGGGTCTAAAGACTGAAGGAAATTTTTCACTTATTTATTTAAAAGTATTTACTGTTTTTATAATTTAATAAAAGATTAAACAGATCATCGCATTAGTAAAAGACAAATTAATTCCATAAATAAATGGAAAAGACATGGACAGCCCAGGCATGGTGGCTCACGCTTATAATACTAGTATTTTGGGAGGGGGTGGTGGGGGGGGATTGCTTGAGGCCAGGAGTCCCAGACCAGCCTAAGAAACAAAGCAAGACCTCGTCTCTACTAAAAATTAAAAAAAAATTGGCCAGGCATAGTGGCATGTGCCCATAAACCCAAGTACTGAGGTGGAAGGATCACCTGAGATCAGGAGGTCAAGACTGCAGTGAGTTGAGACTGTGCCACTACACTCAAGCCTGGGAGACAGAGCGAGACTTCATCTCAAAAAAAATAAAAATAAAAAAAATAAAGGGACAACAAAGAAAGAAAGCTAAGAAGCTAACACAAGGAAAGATAAAACGTGTGACAAATAGGCCGGGTACGTGGCTCACGCCTGTAATCCAGCACTTTGGGAGGCCGAGGCGGGTAGATCACGAGGTCAGGAGTTTGCGACCAGCCTGATCAATACGGTGAAACCCCATCTCTACTAAAAATACAAAAATTAGCCAGGCGTGGTGGTGTGTGCCTGCAATCTCAGCTACTCAGGAGGCTGAGGCAGAATTGCTTGAACCTGGGAGGCAGAGGTTGCAGTGAACCAAGATCATACCACTGCACTAGAGCCTGGGCGACAGAGCGAGACTATGTCTCAAAAAAAAAAAAAAAAAAAAAGGTGACAAAGTAATATGAAGTCTTTTATTTATCACACAGAAAGTAACTTGTTAAATTATAATACCTCCAACTCCTGACCTCAAGCAATCCTCCTACCTCAGCCTCCCAAAGTGCTGGAATTATAGGCTGACAGCCACCATGCCTGAAAGCTTGGCAATTTACATCAAGGGTAATAAGAATGCTCATACCCTGTCACTCACAGTAATCTCACTTCCGGAAATATCATCTTTGGATATAATTCAACCTAAACAAAAGGTGATATGCACAAACACAGTGAAAATCTGGGAGTAATTTTTTTCTCATTTTTTAAAAAATATGGAATGCTTCACAAATTTGCATGTCATTCTTTCACAGAGGCCTATTGTTCCAACTTAAGTACATGTGCCACTGAAGCAAGCATGAGTAATTTAAGATAGAGTGGTTAAGTGAAATAAGGAAGAGATATGGGGAATTTAAAAAACCTGTGGTACTTATAGGCACCTAGTAACAGCTCAGCAAATTATTATTTTTATGGTAATTTCACTCAATTAAAAATTGTCATTAAAAATTACCATTGTCATGGAACATAATGTATCCTACAGTATAATTGTAAAAACAGATACAATTTGTCCCTTGGCATATGGGGGGATTAGTTCCAGCTACCCCATTTCTGTGTATACCAAAATCCATGCGTACTCAAGTTTTCGAAGTCAGTCCTGTGGAATCCAAATATTTTAAAAATGGAAAAATTAGTGAGGTGCGGTGACAAGCACCTGTAGTCCCAGCTACCTGTGAGGTTGAGGCAGGAGGACTGCTTGAACCCAGGAGGTTGAGGCTGCAGTGAGCCATAATTGCACTACTGCAGTCCAGTCTGGGCAACAGAGTGAGACAGAAGGTTCACTTTTTAATAGAATTTTTCTGTTCACTTGAAGATATGGTCAGGACTGGCATAGGAAAATTTTTCATAAAATAACTATCTAATCCAATTAATGCTGGAGTTGGGGACAGAAAACGTTTTGGTGACTATTTATTCCTTCACTTGCTGTTATATAAACTATTGCCAGTAGGCATTTACCAACCAGAAGTGTCATCTCAGAGCTACTCACAATGAAAGGTGACGTCTGGGGCTCAGGTGTGTTGAGGTCCCCATGCCTGGGCTATGGGTGCTGAGTAGGACTTACTTGTCCATCCATTTTCTCTATTCCAGCACTGGGAAACTTGGGTTTATCCATCTTGATAAGATGTCATTGAAATTCCACTTGGCAAGAACCACAAATGGAAGAAAGGCCATGAAACCACAGGACAGTACTTGTTCTCAAGGGAATCTTTAGCTTAAGTGGCTCTGTAAAAGAGAAAGTATATTGTTGAAAAATCATTGCAGGTCAGGTGAGGTGGCTCATACCTATAATGCCAGCCACTGGGAGACAAAGGCAGGAGGATCCCGTGAGGCCAGGAGTTCAAGACCAGCCTGGGCAACACAGTGAAACCTCATCTCTACAAAAAATTAGGAAATGAGCTGGGTGTGGTAACACATTCCTATACTCCACGCTACTCTGGAGGCTGAAATAGGAGGATCGCTTGAGCCCAGGAAGTAGAAGCTGCAGTGAGCTCTGATCTCACCACAGAACTCCAGCCTGGGTGACAGAGTGAGACCCTGTCTCAACACACACACACACACACACACACACACACACACACACACACACACACACAAACACACACACCCCTCATCTCAGTCTGCCCAGCCTTGACTAATCAAAAGGGTCTTCTGCTTACAGAAGAAGTATGCTCTTTTATAGGACAGGGAGAGACCAGCAAGCTTGTTCACAGCCTTTTCCTCATCCTCTGCTTAGTTTCCAAGAACCCTCACAGTGAAAACAGAGTCCCTGGGAAAACAACCTAAAATCTTCAGGTTACCAGGGGAGAAATATGCCTCCTTTGTCAATTAATAAATGGAACACCTGCCTTAAAATCCAGGGAGTTCTGCTAGAATGAATCACTCCCTAAGACCTTGACCTATGCAGGGAACACGAAAAACTGGAGTTTAACCAGGCGCGGTGGCTCACGCCTGTAATCTCAGCACTTTGGGAGGCCGAGGCGGATGGATCATCTGAGGTCAAACCTGGCCAACATGGTGAAACCCCGCCTCTACTAAAACTACAAAAATTAGCTGGGCGTGGTGGTGGACGCCTGTAATCCCAGCTACTCCGGAGGCTGAGGCAGGAAAATCACTTGAACCCAGAAAAGGCGGAGGTTGCAATTACTTCTAGAAGAATTTCCATTAGCCCTTTGAAATCCTTCAACATTCATTAAGGTCAAAGAGTTATCACCTAATTTAATCTGATGGGCATGTGACCAGAGTCTTTCTAGGGAATAGAGACTCCCAAACTGTTCAGCTGGGAAGTGAGGAGATAATTTAATACTCAAAATCAAAGGGAAACGAAAAGAGGCCAACCTAGAGCGTCATAATTCTTTCTTGGCAGGGAATGGATTCCAGAGTCATTCTGTGACCTTTACGTTCTGTGACCTCCTTATTAGCATCTAAAAGCTTCCAGTGTACGATGCAGCCAGCTAGGTTCTCTTCTAATGTAATAAAATCTGCTTCAGCAAAGCTTATGCAGAGCCATCTCCAGACTCCAGAAATAATAGGCTATAGATTACAGGATCTCCCATTTGATATAATGAAGTATAAGCACGCTCCTGAATGACTCCTCTACATACTACTCTGAGTGACTTGAAGTGAATTTGATACAAGTACTGGAGCGAGCGCAAAGCAGAGCTACATCTAGGATTAATGTGCTTGGGCCCAGCTCCTCACTACTCACCTATGAGTACAGTTCCAGCACCTAAGTAGAGGGTGGGGGAACAAGGCTCCTGGCTTTTTTCCCTAATGCCTGCCATCTCTTTCAGATTTCTTATTTCTTTGCAAAGAAACTAAACAGGCACGACTAAAAAAACTAAACGATTAAACCCTACACAGAGAATCTCCAAAGATTCACAAAATATCATTCAAGACTGTTAGAAAGACAGCCTTGAGGATAACTTGATGTACCAGTGATCTACAATATTTGGGATCATTCCAAATTCCCGTCAAGGATCTGCCTATATCAACACAGGGACAAAGGACCAACCATTCAAATAGGCCCTGCTGCCAAAATGCCATCTCTTCATATTGTTCCATTTAACAAAACTGCAGCCTGTCATCTATCCTTAAGTCCCTTGGCCAATGGTACAGAGCCAGAGTATGCTACTCCCTAGCAGGAAATCAACAGGATGACCCACTAAACACCATTCAGAAGATGCTAAGGCCCATGAATTGCAACAGGAAAGAAAAGACACATAATTAGTCAGACAGGTACATGCTGGGCCAAAAATGCACTACAACCCCCACCCAATTCTGCCTAATCCTAGCTGGGCTGACACCAACCTGATGAGACAGGCCTGTAAGATCTCAAACTAAAACAGAAACTCCTGAACTGGGTTCTTGAGAACCCAGGAAGCAGCAGTAAACCATTAAAGAACAATTAAGGTCTGGAGGTGAGGGGGGAGTTTCAGATAAATGAAATGCTGGTAGAACACAGGGCCCAAAGGAGCAAAAGTTAACCTAGGCCCAGGTAGAACCTTGTTTACCAGAGTACTAGGCACGGGGTGTGGCAACTCTTCTAACCAAAGAGGCTCCACTGGGGTTGGGTTAGCAATCCAAGGTATGGTATGCATAGGGCTGGTGGAATTCAGGGGGACTGAAACAAAAGCTTCAGAACCAGAAAGACTATATCTGGGGACAGAGCACAAAACTCTCAAGAGACGAATCTTTGTAAGAGTGAGGCAGAACTATATAGCAGTTTCAGGAGATCTGCTGGTGCCCAGCAAGAGCTCCAAATGGGTTATATGCAGGGAGGCAGGCTGTAGTCTCAGAAGAGGAGGTTCACAAAAGTCATTCAGTCCAAGACCCCAAACTGTGTTCTCTACTAACAGGAATTAAGGCCCCCTAGAGAAATGGCTGACTCCATGTATGGTACAGTATATTGATCCTGGAACATCTTTTTTGACAGAAAGCAAGGAAGTCATCAAAGTCCAACAGGATCACATCAAAAAGACAGGAGAGTCAACTTGAAGAGATAATTATTAACCTCGATGAGACAATGTAAGCATCCAAAACAATAAAGACAACAATGGCCTGAAATACATCAAATGCAAACAATAATCTATGAGTTCATGATGATATTCAGAAAAAAAAAACTATTGGTCACTAAAGGGAAGGTTACTAGGTCACTAACTTACTACTCTGAAAAGTGACTTAAAATGAGAGGTAGCGTGGAGCTATTTATTCAGTTTTTCCCTTACAAACATAAATTTTTAGGGAGATGAAAGTAGATTAAACAAATCTGGAAAAATGGAGGTAACTGCTTAATCGGAGGGTTGGGTACATGGAGGTTCATCCTATTTCTTTTGTGTATGTTTGAACCCCCTACAAAAAAAGCACAAGACAGAATGTGAGCCAAGCAGCTTAGGGTTTAGGCAAGGCTTCTGCCTACAAGAGACACTAGGATATGAGGGGTAGTTTTAGCCCTGATGGGCTGAGCCAACTGGGGTACATAGGGAGGTGCTAAATTGCAGAGGTATCATGTTGCCCAGCACTTGATCGAATCCTAGATGCTAGGACTGCTTGGTAGCATGCTTCCTAGGTGGTGGATCTGAGGCTACCTACAGAACTTCCTTTGTAGTCATAATTGACTCAGAAACTACAAAAGGGCTTGCTCTTGAAAATGGAGTCAGTCTTTGTCCATTTCATGCTGCTATAAAAGAATGCCACAGACTGCATAATTTACGAGAAGGAAAAAAAGAAGGAAGGAAGGAAGGGAGGGAGGGAGGGAGGGAGGGAAGGGAAGGGAAGGGAAGGAAGGGAGGGAAGGAGGGAAAAAGGGAAGGCGGGAAGGAGGAAGGGGAGGAAGGGAAGGAAGGGAAGGAAAGGAAGAGAAGGAAGGGAAAGAGAGGGAAGGAGGAAGGGAAGGAAGGTGGGAGGGGGAGAGAGAGGGGGGGAGGGGAAGGGAAGAGAACGGAAGAACAGGGAAGGGAAGGGAAGGGAAGCGACGGGAATGGAAGGAATGGAATGGAACGGAACAGAACAGAACAGAAAGGAAAGGAAAGGAAAGGAAAGGAAAAGGGGAAAGGAAGAAACTTTATTTCTTATAGTTCTGGATGCTATGAAATCCAAGGTTGAGGGGCCTGCATCTAGTAGGGATCTTCTTGCTGCATCATCCCACGACAGAAGGCAGAAGGACAACAGAGTGCAAGACAGCAAGAGGGCAAAAGGGGCTGAACTCTCTTTTATAATAAGACCACTCTGTGGTTACTTATCTATTACCATAATAACAACATTAACTCATTCGTGAGGGCTCTCTTATTAGGCCCCACATCCCAACTGTTGCATTGAGGATTGAGTTTCCAGCACATAAACTTTGGGGGACACACTTAAACCACAGCAGAGCACTTATGTAAATTCAACCAAGAGGTGCTGGGAAAATCAAAGGCATGAGAAAGAGAGCAAAGGCTAGCAGAGAAATACGCGCAGGTTAAGGAAAAAAGTCACAATGAATCCTGTAGTGCAGGCTACTTTATCAAAAGCACCTAAAAAAAAAGATCTCATTAACTGCCCCAACTCACCTCCACCCACATCTAAAGGGCCACACACAGCACCACCAAAGGCAGCACAATGAGAACAGCATTCTCCTCAACAGACGAGCTGTGAGTATCCATACACCTAACTCAATAGCTCCAGAACAGCCCTAAAACAGCTCCTCCCCAACCACCACTCAAGTCACCAGCTGGGAAAGTATTCAGAAAACCCAAATCCTGACACACCACTACCAAACAACTTAAACGGCAAAGAACAACCCATTTAAACAGCAATGCCAGTTGCCGGGAAAAAAAAGGAACAATGAGTAGAGGAAAAGCAGACCTCTTGGGGTCCACCAAGACCCAGTCTCTCAGCTTCAGCACTTTCAAATGCAGAATCCTCTGGGGCCTGTGGAGCTCCACGAGGCATGTTGTCCTCAAAGATAAATAAGCAGGCAAGCTGGCTAGAAAATTGCTAAGGGTATTATTCTTCAAAGAATCTTTATAGGGTCAAAGAGGAATGCGTCTTACGGGCTATGTGTATTCCCCACAGATTCTGAGGATGATGTCAGTATCCCTTTCCAGATGTGTTGAACAATTTGCGGTCACTTGTATTCCTGCCACCGAGTACCAGTGCTTTGCTAATTTGAACTGATTCCAGCTCACACTGACCCCGGCTCCCTGGATCTGGTTACCATTAGCCAAGACTGTCATCCATATTGTACCCTTTCAAAGAGTCCTAAAAACAGCTCTTCGCCTACTCTTCCAAGACAAATAAAAATGTCTGCCAAAGAAATGGGGAAGCCGGGCGCGGTGGCTCAAGCCTGTAATCCCAGCACTTTGGGAGGCCGAGACGGGCGGATCACGAGGTCAGGAGATCGAGACCATCCTGGCTAACACAGTGAAACCCCGTCTCTACTAAAAATACAAAAACTTAGCCGGGCGAGGTGGCAGGCGCCTGTAGTCCCAGCTACTCGGGAGGCTGAGGCAGGAGAATGGCGTAAACCCGGGAGGTGGAGCTTGCAGTGAGCTGAGATCCGGCCACTGCACTCCAGCCTGGGTGACAGAGCGAGACTCCGCTCAAAAAAAAAAAAAAACAAAAAAAAGAAATGGGGAAAAAAGATTGAAAGAGAGAAAACAATTAACATTCTAACAAGAGAGCAAAAAGCGAAGGGGGAGGAGAAACTAGGAAAATCATACATGGGCTCACACCTATTTCCAAAGCTGAGCTAATATTCTTTTGCTTGTGTCTGAATAAGTCACCAATTTTAAACTGCTAATGAAAAAAAAAAGAAAAAGAGAATGAAAGAAGCAGGCCCAGGCTGGGCACGGTGCTAGGATTAAAGTGCCGTAATCCTAGCATTTTGGGAGGACGAGGCGGGTGGATCACCCAAGGTCAGGAGTTCGAGACCAGCCTGGTCAACCTGGTGAAACACCATCTCTACTACTAAAAATACAAACAATTAGCTGGGCATGGTGGCGCGTGCCTGTAAACCCAGCTACTCAGGAGGCCGAGCAGGAGAACAGCTTGAACCCAGAAGGCAGAGAATGTGATGACCTGAGATCACACCATTGCCCTCAAGCCAGGGCAATGAGAGCAAAACTTGGTCTCAAAAGAAAAAAAAAAGCCATAAAATAACTCAGATTTCATTAAATACAACCCTAGTGGTGAATGACTATTGGTCAACAATAAAAAAGATGGATTACTCAGAACAGAGATTAAGAGTCCAGTAAGAATCCAGGAATCTTACCCTTAAATAATGAAATAAATCCTTTCCTTGGAAAGTAATATCCTCTCAGGCCAGGAACTCCACTAGTAGACAGCCTTCTTAAAAAAAACATTTCTGGCCGGGCATGGGTTCACGCCTCTAATCCCAGCACTTTGGGAGGCTGAGGCAGGAAGATCACCTGAGGTCAGGAGTTCGAGACTGGCCTGGCCAACATGGCGAAACCCCATTTCCACTAAAAATACAAAAATTAGCCTGGCATGAGCCAAGGTCACACCATTGCACTCCAGCCTGGGCGACAAGAGTGAAAACTCTGTCTCAAAAAAAAAAACATTCCTTTGGGAAGAACTTCTACATAAAAATCTTCAACATGAGACTGGAAAAAACAGTATGGGATCATCCCCGGACCGTTGGCTTTTACAGTTGGAGCTATAAGAACAAAAAGAAAAAAGGATGTCATTTAAACACAATATGTAGAAAAGAATAATTATTAAATCTGTATTGGTCTTTAACTTTTATACTTCGATCTTTAATTCTGTTATTGTAATTGAGTCCAAAGAAAAATAGTATGAGTAAAATAAAAAGAACACCATAAATGCTAATATTCTGTTTATCAAAGTCTGCAGTGAAATATCCCATTAAATCCAAGTGCAGTGACTTACACCCATAATCCCAGCACTTTGGGAGGCTGAGGCCGGTGAATCTCCTGAGGTCAGGAGTTCGAGGCCAGCCTGGTCAACATGGTGAAACCCCAAACGCTACTACAAATACAAAAATTAGGCAGGCGTGGTGGCAGGGGCCTGTAATCCCAGCTACTCAGGAGGCTAAGGCAGGGAGAATTGCTTGGACCCAGGAGGTGAGCTTGCCATGAGCTGAGATCACACCACTGTACTCCAGCATGGGTGACAGAACAAAACTCCATCTTAAAAAAAAAAAACACACACACACACACAAAACAGCTAGCACATGACATTTGCTATGGGGAGACTAGGGATATGATCTTGCTGCAATCCTTCTTCCATTTTAGTAATTGCAAACAGTGTGATTCCATTCTGTTCGTCCCCACTCCACTCCAGAGCCAAAACAAGAAAATCAATTATATTTCTATTTCTTTAAAAACATATCTAACTAAATCATCTAATTAAAAGATAATATGCACGGCTCCATACTAGTAAAAAAAACTTCTTATGTCCTGAGTATCATGGACATTTGATGAATGCTTGTTCAGCTGACTGGTGTAGACTTCAATAATAACCTGTTCGATGCATTACGCCACATTAATCTTACACCTCAAAAGTAGGACAAATACTGTTCTTTCAGTTTTGTCTACCCAAAATGTAGTATTTACACATATTTAAAAATGGGTTAATAAAAAGAAAATGAGTTTGTTCTAGAGAGTATGAGAATTTTGAAAACATGAATTCTCCTGTCCTGGCACATAATTAATACTTAGAGGCATATTATTTCATGTGAAAGCTACCATTAAAAGAAATTAATGTTAAACGTTACTTCACATAATCTTCTAACCTGACTAAAGACTGAAGACCTACCTCACAAAGCTGATTTATCAAGTTGTAAATCTTCACCTGTTGAATTCATAAGTTCATCTCTGAAAGGTAAGAATAAATACTTAATATTCACTAGGCAATATTCAGCAAAGTAATATCCACTAGTACATATTTAACATTTCATCACCAAGGGTGGGTGTGAAAAGAAAAGACAGACTGGGCACCGTGGCTCACACCTGTAATCCCAGCACTTTGGGAGGCCGAGGTAGGCAGATCTTGAGGTCAGGAGTTCGAGACTAGCCTGACCAACATGGTGAAACCCCCGTCTCTACTAAAAATACAAAAATTAGCCAAGTGTGATGGCAGATGCCTGTAATCCTAGATACTCAGGAGGCTGAGGCAGGAGAATTGCCTGAACCCAGGAGGCAGAGATTGCAGGGAGCCAACATCATGCCACTGTACTCTAAGCCTAAGTGAAAGACCAAGTCTCCATCTCAGGAGGGAAAAAAATAATTAATTAATTAATTAATTAATTAAGAAAAGACAAGACAATCGGGATGCTTGAGCACAGCTAAATCTTCTTTTGAGGTTTCTATACATTAACCAAACAAAATAATAATTGCAAATGGTCTCATCAGGTACTTCGTGGAGGATGTGTCCTCACAAATAAACTGGTAACTTTGCAACCCACAGGTCTTTGAAACATATTACAATAATCTTAAATGGGATCCTTTAATATCACATTGCATTCAAGACTATCTTTCTCTACACATCTATAAAAATCATTTATTCCCACATAGGCTTTAAAATCTCAGGCTGGCCGGGCGCGGTGGCTCAAGCCTGTAATCCCAGCACTTTGGGAGGCCGAGACGGGCGGATCACGAGGTCAGGAGATCGAGACCATCCTGGCGAACACCGTGAAACCCCGTCTCTACTAAAAAATACAAAAAACTAGCCGGGCGAGGTGGCGGGCGCCTGTAGTCCCAGCTACTCGGGAGGCTGAGGCAGGAGAATGGCGTAAACCTGGGAGGCGGAGCTTGCAGTGAGCTGAGATCCAGCCACTGCACTCCAGCCCGGGCTACAGAGCGAGACTCCGCCTCAAAAAAAAAAAAAAAAAAAAAAAAAAAATCTCAGGCTTAAAAACAAGACATGGATACTATTTTCTTTAGCAAAAGTAGCAGAAAACTGTGAAAGAAAATGTCAATTGCGTGCCAGTCAGGTGAGGGCAGTCTTCACGTTTTAAAAGCTAACACTGGCATGACTTACTCAATGTTGGACCCAGATAAATTAAAAAGTGGAAGATAAAAATACCTAAAATAGGCCCGGTGCAGTGGCTCACGCCTGTAATCCCAGCACTTTGGGAGGCTGAGGCAGGCAGATCACCCGAGGTTGGGAGTTCAAGACCAGTCTGACAAACATAGACAAACCCCAACTCTACTAAAAATACAAAATTAGACAGGCATAGTGGCACATGCCTGTAATGCCAGCTCCTCGGGAGGCTGAGGCAGGAGAATCGCTTGAACCCAGGAGGCAGACATTGCATGGAATCGAGATCGCACCATTGCATTTCAGCCTGGGCAAGGACAGCAAAACTCCATCTCAAAAAAAAAAAAAAACAAAACCATAAAATAACTCAGACTTAATTAAATATAACCCTGGTGGTGAATAAATATTTGTCAACAATAAAAAAAAATTTATTACTCAGAACAGAGAGGAGAGTCCAATAAGAATCCAAGAGTCTTAACTTTTAATAAAAAAATGAATCCATTCCTTTGACAGCAATATCCTCTCCAGGCCAGGAATTCCATTAGTAGACAGTCTTCTTAAAAAAAATTCCTGGCAGGGCATAGTGGTTCACATCTGTAATCCCAGCACTTTGGGAGGCTGAGGCAGGAAGATCATCTGAGGTCAGGAGTTCAAGACCAGCCTGGCCAACATGCTGAAACCCCGCCTCTACTGAAAATACAAAAATCAGGCTGGCATGATGGTGGGCGCCTGTAATCCCACCTACTCGGGAGGCTGAGGTAGGAGAATCACACGAACCCAAGTGGCAGAGGTTGCAGTGAGCCAGGATCACGCCATTGCACTCCCGCCTCAGCAAGAAGAATGAAAACCCCATCCCCCACCACAAAAAAAAAGTTCCTTTGGAACGGCCTTCTACATAAAGATCTTCAACATGACACTGGAAAAAAGGGTATGGGATCATCACTGGACCTTTGGCTTTTACAGCTTGAGTTATAAGGACAAAAAGAAAAAGGGATATCATTTAAACACAATATGTAGAATAGAATAACTATTAAATCTGTATTGGTCTTTAACTTTTATACTTTTATCTTTACTTCTGTTAATATAATTGAGTCTAAAGAAAAATAGCAATAAAATAAAAATATTATTGTTCAAAACATTGAACAATTATACTCTGTTCAATGCATTATGCCAGATAAATCTTGCATCTCAAAAGTAGGACAAATACTGTTCTTCCAGTTCTGTCTACCCGTAAATGCAATATTTACATGTATTCGTAATGGGTTAATAAAAAGAAAATGAGTTCATTGTTCTAGAGAGTATGATAATTTTGACAACATGAATTCTCTTGTCCTGGCACATAATTAATACTTAGAGGCATATTATTTCATGTGGAGGGTACCATTAAAAGAATTCAATGTTAAACCTTAAATAATGACTGAAATAAAAAACAACAGCAAAAATGCTAATATTCTGTTTATCAAAGTCTGTAGTGAAATATCCCATTAAAGCCGGTTGTCGTGACTCACACCCGTAATCCCAGCAGTTTGAGAGGCCAAGGCGGGTGAATCACCTGAGGTCAGGAGTTCGAGACGAGCCTGGCTAACAGTGAAACCCCCCATCTCTAGTAAAAATACAAAAAGGAGCCAGACATTGGGGAGGGCGCCTGTAATCCCAGCTACTCAGGAGGCTGAAGAAGGAGAATCGCTTGAGGTGGAGGCTGCAGTGAGCCAAGATCACGGAATTGCACGCCAGCCCAGGCAACAAGAGCTAAACTCTATCTCAAAACAAAACAAAACAGACAAACAAAAAACAGTAAGAGAAAACTGGAGCTAAGTCCTGCTCATTGTATTTACTTTCCTAAAATAAAACAACATTATTAAAAAAATTATGGCCAAGCCCAGTGGCTCATACCTGTAATCCCAGCGCTTTGTGAGGCCAATGTGGATAAATCACATGAGGTCAGGAGTTCAAGACCAGCCTGGCCAACATGGTGAAACCTCAACTCTACTATGATTACAAAAATTAGGAAGGCATGGTTGCAGGTGCCTGTAATCCCAGCTACTTGGGAGGCTGAGGCAGGTAGAATTGCTTAAACCCAGAAGGTAAAGCTTGCCATGAGCTGAGAACACACTACTGCACTGCAAGGGCAACAAAACAAAACTCCATCTAAAAAAAAAAAAAAAAAGAACTGCTAGCAGGTGCAATTATTCACAATATGTACAAATTATTCTTTTCTACATACTGTGTTTAAATGATATCCATTTTTCTAATTGTTCTTATAGCTCAACCTGTAAAAGCCAAAGGTCCAGGGAGATGGGATATGATCTCACTGGCTATCCTTCCATTTTAGCAAATCTAAACAGTGTCATTCCATTCTGTATCGTCCCCACTCCAGAGCCAAAACAAGAAAATCAATTATACTTCTATTTCTTTAAAAACCTATCTAACTAAATCTAATTAAAAGATAATATGCATGGCTCCACACTCTAAAAGAAAACCTTCTGTCCTACGTATCATGGACATATGACAAATGCTTGTTCAGTTGACCGGTGTAGACTTCAATAATAATCTGTTCAATGCATTACACCAGATAAATCTTGCATCTCAAAAGTAGGACAAATACTGTTCTTCCAGTTCTGTCTACCCGTAAATGCAATATTTACATGTATTTGTAATGGGTTAATAAAAAGAAAATGAGTTCACTGTCCTAGAGAGTATGAGAATTTTGACAACACGAATTCTCTTGTCCTGGCACATAATTAATACTTAGAGGCATATTATTTCATGTGGAGGGTACCATTAAAAGAATTCAATGTTAAACCTTAAATAATTATTTCACATAATCTTCTAATCTGACTTAAGATTGAAGACCTACCTCCTGAAGCTGTTTAATCAAACTGTAAATCTTCACCTGTTGAATTCGTAAGTTCATTTCTGAAAGGTAAGAATACTTAATATTCACTAGGCAACATTAAGCAAAATAATATCCACTAGTACTTATTTAACATTTCATCACCAAGGGTGGTTGTGATAAGAAAAGACAGGCTGGACACGGCGGCTGATGCCTTTAATCCCAGCACTTTGGAAGGCTGAGGCAGGCAGATCACGAGGTCAGGAGTTCGAGGCCAGCCTGCCCAACATGGTGAAATCCTGTCTCTACTAAAAATACAAACATTAACCAGGCATGGTGGCAGGCACCTGTAAGCCCAGCTACTCAGGAGGCTGAGACAAGAGAATTGCCTGAACCCAGGAGGCAGATGTTGCAGAAACCACGATCACACCACTGCATTCCAGCCTGGGTGAAACAGCAAGATTCTGTCTCAATCAATCAATCAATAAAAATGTAAGGAGGAAGCATTTACTGTGCATGTATATGCCTGGTATTATATGAAGCACTTTAGTGTCTTATCAAATCTTCAGGATAGATCTTCAGTTCTCATGACCACAAAAGAGGACACTAAAGCTCAGACAGGAGAAGAGACATGGCCAGCCTGTGTCCCCAGAGCCTACGGTCTTACCACCAGGTGAGACCGTTACACTGGTTCCAGGTATCACATGTTGTGAGATTTTTACTTTAAAATGAACCAAAAAAAAACAAACGCAAAAAAGGCACAAGCTATTAAAAAGTGGGAGAAACACTAAGAGAACCTTAAGCACATAACTAAAAATATTATGGAAATGTTACTGAATTCACTAGCAAATTTAATTCTAGATTTTCATTGAGGAGTACGTTATATTATTCATGATGAAGAAAAAAATGTTCACTTAAGTATATTAACATAAATACCATCAATATGATTTATCATGATTAAACGTTCACTTAAGACAATTCAGTCAAAATTCTGCATCTCATACAATTTTATAGTTTGCTAGAAGGTTACAAGTAGTCATCCAAATAAAAAACAGTAAAAACACATGATGTTTTCCACTGGTTATTGCTCTTTTTAGGTAAGCACTTTGGTTATTGCTCTTTTTAGGTAAGCACTTGATATACACCAACAGACAGAGGATAATAACAAATTGCTAATTTCTTTCATCATTATATAAAGGTGGCTTCAGGATAGAATAGTATAAGTGCAATGACGAATTTGAAATCTAATGTCAACTCAGTGATGCATCAAGATAAAAGCAGAGACAATAGGGGCACCTTGGTGAGTACTGAATTTTTATTTATTTATTTATTTATTTTGAGATGGAGTTTTGCTCCTTTTGCCCAAGCTAGAGTGCAATGGTGCAATCTCGGCTCACCACAACCTCTGCCTCACGGGTTAAAGCGATCCTCCTGCCTCAGCCTCCCGAGTAGCTGGGATTACAGACATGTGCCACCACGCCCATATAATTTTGTATTTTTAGTAGAGACGGGGTTTCTCCATGTTGGTCAGGCTGGTCTTGAACTCCCGACCTCAAGTATCTGCCTGTCTCGACCTCCCAAAGTGCTGGGATTACAGGCGTGAGCCACCACACCTGGATGAATACCAAATTTAATGAAGCAGACTAAGAGAAACAATTCATTTTAAAAAATAAACATTTGGCCAGGCATGGTGGCTCACACCTGTAATCCCAGCACTTTGGGAGGCTGAGGCAGGTGGATCAGTAGGTCAGGAGTTCAAGACCAGCCTGGCCAAGATCATGATACCATCTCTATTAAAAATACAAAAATCAGCCAGGCGTGGTGGCTGGCGCCTGTAATCCCAGCTGCTCAGGAGGCTGAGGCAGAGAACTGCTTGAACCCGGGAGGCAGAGGTTGCAGTGAGTAGAGATCACACCACTGTACTCCAGCCTGGGTGACACAGTGAGGCTCTGTCTCAAAAAATAATAATAATAATAATTCAATGAAATCCCTAAGATGAAGGGCTTTGCAATACATATGTAAATAAATTCCCAATCTCCATGCTGAAAGTTTAAAAAAATTCTAATAATTAAAGAAACACAACTTTTCCTTAGCTTTGTAGCAATTTAGAAACAGAGAATGTTTCCAATATTTAGACACTACAAAGCACCTGACAAGGAGAAAACGTGTAAGGAGGCATGACTCACCGGCAGCCCTGGGCCTGTCCACAGTACCCCCATGATGAAGAGTAACTCCACTGTGTAAATGCTCATGAACACAGGATTACAGGACTTTTCCAGTTTAGACATACCATATTTTCTTTCAGACAATTCTTCAACTTGCTTATGTAGATCAGCGATACGATTATTCCATTTCTCTGAAAACTGAGCAAAAGCTGATTCTCAATAATATGTCCCTATGTCAGAGCAGCACTAACATGTAAGAACTTATTTCATATATTTTACATTCTAACAGTCCACATCATTTTACTGCTTTGAAAAAAATTTTTCCCTTTTTTGGTGGTTCTTAGAATTGGTTTAATGAGAGACTATTAGAGAAGTTGAAAAGCAAGAGGGCAGAAAAGTTCAATCAAATTAAACACGGTAACAGGGAGGCCACAAAGAGGAGGTCTCCAGGGGTCTTTTAGCAAACTTCCTAAAACATGTCTCAGCTGTGCGGAAATAAGTCTTTACAGCAGCCGGGTGTGGTGGTGCAGGCCTGTAATCCTAGCACTTCAGCAGCAGAGGCAGGCGGATCTCTTTGAGCTCAGGGTAACATAGCCAAAACCCCCCCCCACCCCCACCTATCTTACCAAAAATACAAAAAACAGCCAGGCATGGTGGTGGGTGCCTATAGTCCCATCTACTCAGGAGGCTGAGGCAGGAGAATCACTTGAACCCAGGAAGCAGAAAGCAAGAGGGCAGAAAAGTTCAATCAAATTAAACACGGTAACAGGGAGGCCACAAAGAGGAGGTCTCCAGGGGTCTTTTAGCAAACTTCCTAAAACTTGTCTCAGCTGTGCGGAAATAAGTCTTTACAGCAGCCGGGTGTGGTGGTGCAGGCCTGTAATCCTAGCACTTCAGCAGCAGAGGCAGGCGGATCTCTTTGAGCTCAGGGTAACATAGCCAAAACCCCCCCTCCCCACCCCCACCTATCTCTACCAAAAATACAAAACAGCCAGGCATGGTGGTGGGTGCCTATAGTCCCATCTACTCAGGAGGCTGAGGCAGGAGAATCACTTGAACCCAGGAAGCAGACGTTGCAGTGAGCCAAGACCATGCCACTGCCAGCCTGGACGACAGAGCAACACTCCACCTCAAAAAGAAAAAACAAAAACAAAAACAAGGTTAAAAGGGACCCCAGACCTTAAAGGTACAAGTTTAAGAGGGACCCCTGAGCAAAAAATGCCAACCCTTTTTCTCTCAATCTTTGCAACACCAGGAGGGTGTAACAGTTTTGCAGCCTAGCTGTAGCAGGCTGATGCCCCCAAGATGCCCATATCCTAATCCCGGAAACTGGTGAACATGACCTTGTATGGCAAAAGGGGCTTTGCAGATATAATGAAGTTAAGGGTCTTTGGCTGGCTTGTACTGGCGGGGTTAATGTACTCACCCGGATCCTTATAAGAGCAGAGAAGGTGATGGAGAGGGTGGGAGGTGTAGTGACGGAAGCAGGAAACTCCAGTCATTCAGGACATGCAGCACAAGCTGAGAAGTGCAGGCCGCCTCCAGGGCCAGGAGACAGATTCTCCTGCAGAGCCTCGGAAGGCAACAACCCTGCTCCCACCTTGCTTCAGTGGGACTTACTTTAGAATTCTGGTCTTCAGAACTGTAAGGGAATACATTCGTGTTGTTTTAAGTCACTGTGTGGTAATTTGTTGCAGCAGCCACGGGAAACTAGTATTGTAGTGAAGCCTCAAAACCCATGTGAAGGGGCTGGGCTCAGTGGCTCATGTCTGTAATCCCAACACTTTGGGATGCTGAGGAGGGCAGATCACTTGAGGTCAGGAGTTCGAGACCAGCCTGGCCAACGTGGTGAAATGCCGTCTCTACAAAAAATACAAAAATTAGCCGGGCACAGTGGCACATACCTGTAATCTCAGCTACTCAGGAGGCTGAGACATGAGAATTGTTTGCACCCAGGGTGGGGGGGTGGAGGCTGCAATGAACTGAGATTGCACCACTGCACTCCCGCCTGGGTGACAGACCAAGGCTCCATCTCGAAAACAAAAACAAAACAAAACAAAAAAACCCACCTGAAGAAGTTTCCAGTTCTGCCAGCAGTCCCCCACCCAACCCTCGGAAGCAGACATTCCATTGCTGTGGGCCATGGACAGGCAAAACGAAGCGCCTCCTCCTGGCAGAGGCCTACCCAGGAGAAACCCAAGGGAAGGCACTGCCTGGCCAGGCTCTCTGCCAAAGCCATATTATGGTGTTTTTTGTTTTTGTTTTTGTTTGAACACAGTTTCACTCTGTCTCCCAGACTGGAGTGCAGTGGCACAATCTCGGCTCACTTCGACCTCTGCCTCCCCAGTTTAAGCAATTCTCCTGCCTCAGCCTCTTGAGTAGCTGGGATTACAGGAACATAGTATGCCTAGCTAATTTTTATATTTTAAGTAGAGATGGGGTTTTGCCATGTTGCCCAGGCTAGACTTGAACGCCTTACCTCAAGTGATCCACCTGTCTCAGCCTCCCAAACTGCTGGGATTACAGGAGTGAGCCACCGCACCCAGCACTCCCCAAGGCAGGCTTTTTCCAGGGGATCAGTCCTGGTCTGGTCTGGCTCTGCCCACTCTCCCTCTCACCTAGCTGCAATCCCTAGCTCCTTCTCAGTAGAGGAGTGTGGACCCCAACCCCAGCTTGGTATGGTTCAGATCTGCGTTTCACTCATGGAACCTGGCTGCTCCCCAGGCCCTGGAGAAAAACAGGGTCTCTCTGCAGGTATGATACAGGATGGGCCTGTCCCCAGGACCCTGTGAGAGGGAAGCCCAATGTCCCACCAGATTGGCAGAGCTGGGAAAGAGAAAGTTTTATGATAGCCCTAAGGAAAAAAAAAGAGGCAGCAGAGGAAGCAGGACAGCACTCACATGGAACCCATGTGGCTGCCTCAGTGAGGTGAGGGAGGAGTGCACCCCAGTGACATGAGGGGGAAGAGAGGCGCGGTTCCAGGGCAGCTTTCCCCCTCATTTCCTGCCATGTTACTCTGATCCCCTCCAGGTGAGCCTGCCCACTTTGTGCCCAGGAGCCTGTAGAAAAACACAGCTCCAAATGGTTATGGCCCCAGGAGTGGGGCACAGCAGGGAGGAGACCTGGACAGAGGACAGGCAGGGGAGGAGGGAGTGGGCCTCAAACTCCTGGAGGGGGCCCTTCTCATGGGTCCTCCTTTTTGGCTTCTCCTTCTTTACCCTGGGCTGATCACCCAGGGAAGAACTGAAGCAAGGTTTCTCACCCTCAGGTCCAAGGGGTTCAACTACCGGGCCCTTAGGGAAGTGTGAGCCCCCTGAAAGGATGCAAGGGTTTTTTTTTTGGAGATGGAGTTTCGCTCTTGTCACCAAGGCTGGAGAGCAGTGGTGCAATCTCACCTCACTGCAACCTCTGCCTCCCGGGTTCAAGTGAATCTCCTGCCTTAGCCTCCAGAGTAGCCTGTAAGGTGTAAAGCCACAGTAAGGTGGCTGCCACCACGCCTAATTTTTTGCATTTTTAGTAGAGATGGGGTTTCACCACGTTGGGCACGCTGGTCTCGAACTCCTGACCTCAGGTGATCCGACCGGCTCGGCCTCCCGAAGTTCTGGGATTACAGGCGTGAGCCACTGCGCTTGGCCGCAATGCAAGGTTTTGCATGGAGAGCATGTACATGCCTTTCTGGAAAACAGTCCACAGCTTATTCTCAGCAGGCTCCACAGTCAAAAAAGGTTAGAACTCTTGCTACAGAGCTGTGGGAGCACCTAGGTGAGGGGCCTGCCAAGGGCATTCTGGGGACTACCTGGGCACCCCTGAGCCCACTGTCCCCTAGGCAGGCTGCACTGCTTGGTATTTGCAGAGCTGAGGGGGTGGGGCACGTGGGGACTGTGAAATTGCCCTGAGATGACCCACAGTCCTCAGCTGGGAAGTGAGGGGTGCATCTCCTGCAGCATCCTCCATCCCTAGACCATGGGGCCAGGAGAACTGATCCTTTCAGCAAGTCAAAAGCCTATTACTGACTTCTTCCCTGGCCATGTAGACAGTGAACCAGGGTAGTCATATCAAGTAAATGCCTTGGTCCTGTCACCGAGGTGACCAGTAGGCATTCCCAGGTGCAGTGAAGGTCCTGACACCAAGATATGCACCTGGCCACCTGAGGAAAGAGAAAGGACTATCTGAGGGGATGGGGCTGAGCTGGGTGTGGAGTGGTCCTTGTGGGTCTTGGTGAATGGGAGGGGGAGCAGCATGATCCAGACCTTGAGGCAGAAGGACAACCAGGAGACAGCCTGGAAAATGTGCTGGACCCACAAGGGCTCAAGGCTGGCCAGAGAGGGAGGTGGGATAGGCTGGAAAGTCCTGAGGTCTGAAGATTGGCCCTGGCAGAAAGAAGCCAGGTAAGGTGGGGTGTTACCTGCACCCTGGGGGCCAACTGCAGGCCAGATCAGGCCAATTACCGGGCCCTTAGGGAGATGTGAGCCCCTTGAAATGGTGGAAGGTTTTTTGTTTTTTTTTTTTTTGAGACGGAGTTTCGCTCTTGTCGCACAGGCTGCCACCTTTGCCCAGAGCAGGCACCAACATTTCTGGCTCTGGGTGTGACCTCAGAATGGGGAAAAGCCCCAACCCCCACCAGGACCACCTGCCGCCTAGACTACTTCAGATGCTGAACCCAAGCCAGGGGCAGGAAGCTAGAATGACACCTAGGTTAATCCCGATAAAGTCCCTGGCTCCCCCCAGCTATGGGGCTGAAGGGGAATTACAGCCCAAACCCCAGATGCTGACTCTCCAACACTGAGCCCTCAGTGCCCACAGGGAGATAGAATCAGCACACTATCCAGATGGGGAAATGGGCTCAGAGAAGTGCAAGAGCCTTGCCCAATGCCCCAGACCAGGGCTCCAGACCCACAGGGTTCTTTTGTCAATGTGTCCAGAGGGCAGCAGCTGCTCTGAGGTACCCACCTGAGCCTGGCAGCTTTCTCCAACTTCGGAAACCCAGGAGCATGGCCCATGTCCACAGATGCACCGGCATGAGGTGCGCCCAGAGGGACAGAGGCAGATGAGTTTTGTCTCCTCCACTGGATTGTGAGGGCCTAGAAGGAGACAAGGGTCTGCTTGAGACGGCACTGAATAGTGAGCAACTTGGGGCGGTTTCCCTCTGGATGGATCTGCAGTGCCTGGATGGAACCTGGCTCAGACAGAGCTCAGTTCTGCAGGTCCCTGAGGCATGGAGAGTTCACAGCTACCAAGTGTACGAGTCTGGATTCAAAGCCAACAAACAGCATGACTTGAAAGTCCCTGCCCTACCTGGACCACTCACCTCTTGGGAGTCACCCTTGCAGGCTCATCAGATGCCCAGGCCAGCAGCACAGCCGGCCAGGACCAAGGAAACCTGGGGAGCCTCAGAGTACCCCCAGGTATTCCAACCTAAACCTGGCACCCCTGCCTCTCACCACCCTTCTTCTTGCTTTAACCTCACCCCCTACACAGAGCCTGGGCCACCTAACGTGGCATCAAACAGATGCCTCAATAAATCAGAGTCTAATTTTCGTGGAGAAAAAAAAAAAAACTTAACAGATATACATGCAAATTCAAAATATATCCTAAAGTACATATAAATTCAATATATATCCAATCATTGTGACTATGACAGTAGAATATTAAAATACTATTTTCAAAATGTATACAAGCTTAATGTTCTATTTATTCAAACTATTCAAAATACAAATCATCAACATAATTTGCCACTAACATCTCATTCAGTCCCTTCACAGGACACATGATTCACTGGGAGTTAATAAATTAGCAGCTGGCAGGCAGTGACACATAGAAAAAATGAAAACCAAGAGGTGAAATAGTTCTGAAATAAAAAGGGTTTTAAAGCTAAGAGAAATCATTGAATTACTAAGTCATTAGCACTAATTTTGAGCCAACTAACTAATTAATACGAGATGACACAGTGTCCTATGTTTTGGCAAATACAAACTATGTTTAAACAATGTCTGTAATGTGACTTTCAAAATGCTCCTGGCTTTACAAAGATGTGATTAAAATGTAGTAATACATGCTAAAACATTTCCCCCTGCAGAGAATGTTGTAACTTTCATCAGTCACACTGAGAGTCCAGAAGATGAAGGAAAAGGTAGTGGATTTCACTGAGAACTTACCAGAGTTGAACTCCCTCACTCTCTGTTGCCCAGCATTGGCAGGTTACGGGACTGGTGGCTGTGGTGTCTCAATGGTCTTTGGTCTCTTAGAAGGTGGAGAATCATCATCATCTTGAAAAAGAACATATGCTCATTACTGAAGGAACATTCTTAGGTTACAGCCACCTCCGGGTCAATTCCCAACATTCAAAATCTGAGCAGGGCTTTAAAGCTATTTTGAGTATTAATAATTATTTCTGTATTGCGAACTTCAGCATACGTTTTTCTAGTTATATTTGAAATGTTATTCTTTTGGGATGTGCGCAAGTGAATACTGCTTTTTCTTCTGTCTTGCTTCATTACTTTTTAGTTTGCTTCATTTGAATCATCATAAGTCTCCTCTTCTCCTCAAATAGCTTTCAACTTGCTGCCAAGAACAATAATCTATTTTAAGGCTTTTGAGAAAAAACTTTCAATGAAGAGAGCCACCTAAAGTTACACAAATATAGAAGAAACGGGGTAAAATAAAGTTAGGCCAGGAGCGGTGGCTCACACCTGTGATGCCGGCACTTTGAGAGGCCAAGGCGAGTACATCACCTGAGGTCGTGAGTTTGACTAACACAGAGAAACCTTGTCTCTACTAAAAATACATTAGCTGGACATGGTGACGCATGCCTGTAAACCCAGATACTTGGGAGGCTGAGGCAGGAGAATCGCTTGAACCCGAAAGGCAAAGGTTGCGGTGAGCCAAGATCGCACCATTGCACTCCAGCCTGGGCAACAAGAGTGAAACTCCATCTCAAAAAAAAAAAAAGAGAACAAAAATTAGCCAAGAGTGGTGGCACATGTAATCCCAGCTACTTGGGAGGCTGAGGCAGGAGAATTGCTTGAACCTGGGAGGCTGAAGTTGCGGTGAGCTGCGATTGCACCACTACGCTTCAGCCTGGGTAACAGAGTAAAACCCTGTCTCAAAAAAAAAAAAAAAAGAGAAAGAGAGAAAGAAAGCAAGAAAGCAAGCAAGCTACATTATTTATGAAACAGATACTGTTGACTCGGTCACAAGAAAGCCTGTGTATAAATGAGCAGTAAGATATTCAAGCACAGCACACACTCTACTCAGGACAGCTATCCTGAGTTCCATGCTTACTTCCTTCTGGATACACCAGCAACTCAATCTGCTATGATCCTGCAATACATCTCTTGTTAAAATTAGAGACATCTGGGCCAGGCACAGTGGCTCATGCCTGTAATCCCAACACTTTGGGAGGCCGAGGCAGGTAGATCACCTGAGGTCAGGAGTTTGAGACCAGCCTGGCCAACATGGTGAACTGCTGTCTCTATCAAAAATACAAAAATTAGCCTGGCCTGGTGGCATGTGCCTGTAATCCTAGCTACTCGGAATCCTGAGGGAGAAAAATCGGTTGAACCTGGGAGGTGGAGGTAGCAGTGAGCCAAAATCGTGCCACTGCACTCCAGCCTGGGTGACAGAGCAAGACTGTCTCCAAAAAAAAAAAAAAGAAAGAAAGAAAGAAAAAAATAAATTAGACATCTGGATCAAATCAGCTACTTCTGTCACCGTCTAGTCCCGCAAAGTGTCAGGTAACGTCCTATTAAGATCGCTGCTCACATATCTATAAAAATACTGAAAATATTCATTTTAAAAAATCTTTTTTTTTTTTATTTTGAGACGGGACTTTTGCTCTTCTTGCCCAGGCTGGAGTGCACTGGTGCGATCTCGGCTCACTGCAACCTCCACTTCCTGGGTTCAAGCAATTCTCCTGTCTCAGCTTCCCGAGAGTAGCTGGGACAGCAGGCATGCACCACCATGCCCCGGCTAATTTTGTAGTTTTAGTAGAGACAGGGTTTCTCCATGTTGGTCAGGCTGGTCTTCAACTCCCGACCTCAGGTGATCCACCCACCTTGGCCTCCCAAAGTGCTGGGATTACAAGCGTGAGCCACCGCACCTGGCCAAGAAACCCTTATTTAAAAAACAAGCCAGGTGTGTGGTGGCTTACGCCTATAATCCAGCACTTTGGGAAGCAGAGGCAGGTGGATCACTTGACATCAGTAGTTTGAGACAAGCCTGGGCAACATGATGTAACCCCATCTCTACTAAGAATATATATATATAAAAAAAAAAAAAATGCCGGGCGCGGTGGCTCACGCCTGTAATCCCAGCACTTTGGGAGGCCGAGACGGGTGGATCACGAGGTCAGGAGATCGAGACCATCCTGGCTAAACACGGTGAAAACCCCGTCTTACTAAAAAAAATACAAAAAACTAGCCGGGCAAGGTGGCGGGCGCCTATAGTCCCAGCTACTCGGGAGGCTGAGGCAGGAGAATGGCGTGAACCCGGGAGGCGGAGCTTGCAGTGAGCTGAGATCCGGCCACTGCACTCCAGCCTGGGTGACAGAGCGAGACTCCGTCTCAAAAAAAAAAAAAAAAAAAAATTAGCTGGGTGTGGTGGTGGGCACCTGTAATCCCAGCTTCTCAGGAGGCTGAGGCAGGAGAATCGCTTGACCCTGGGAGGTGGAGGTTGCAGTGAGCGGAGATCTTGCCACTGCACTCTAGCCTGGGAGACAACAGCAAAACTCCATCTCAAAAAAAAAAAAAAAAAAAAAAAATAGACCCCATTTCAAAAACAAAAGAAAAGCAAAAACAAAACACAAAACGTGGTATGGAAATAAAAATAATTACCGTGTTAAAACACAGCTTCGTAGAAAATAAAAGACCACTCAAATACAATAAGCTGTCTTTTTAGACAGGTATAATTGTTATTCTTATTTTTACAGCCTTAAGAAACAGGCTCAGAGAATGTTATTTGATTGGACCGTGTTGGATCTGCTCCGGGCCAGTGCAGCTGAGAATCAGACTTCGTGTGTAACTCCACTAGCCTACCAGGGTGCCTCTCACAAAGGTAAGAAATGTAAATTTGGCCTAATATACGAAGTTGCCACGGCAGCACTGGGTCAGTTCTACATACACTACTTCTATGTTCATCAAGGGAAACCTTACAGGAAAGTGAAAATGTTTCTAGAAGGTGATTGGACACCAGCACATTTGCTTGTTGCCTTTGGGCTCTTCTTCTCAGGCCAACAGTAACATGAAATTATTGACTGACTATTCCAGTCAATGGAGAAAATGGTACCAAGGTCGCCAACATCAGACAAATTCACTTGAGGACCTATCTATGTACTTTGAAAGACAAAACTGCTTGTTGAAGGATACTGTATTTCAGAAAAACAGAAATCATATTAAACAACTAATAACACTGTAAAAAATGCTGATGTGTTGAATGCTACTTTAGAAAAAAAACATGTTCAAATCGAGGGAAAAAAAAAGTCGAAAACTACATATCTAGCTAGCTAGTTAACTATCTAGAGACATGCTTTCATTCCTGGCCTCAAGTAGTCCTCCTACCTCAGCCTCCTAAGTAGCCTGGGCCACAGGTGGACACAGTTACACGCTGGGTTTTTGTTTTGTAGAGACAGGGTTTCACTACAATTGCCCAGGCTGGTGTCATACTTTGGAGTCTCGCTGTGTTGCTAGGCTGGGGTGCAGTGGTGTGGTGCAATCTCAGCTCACTGTAACCTCAGCCTTTTGGGTTCAAGGAGTAGCTGGGACGACAGGCATGTGCCACCACACCTGGCTAAATTTTTGTACTTTTTTTGTAGAGACTGAGTTTCACCATGGCCAGGTTGGTCTCAAACTCTTGACCTCAGGTGATCCACCCACCTCGGCCTCCCAAAGTGCTGGGATTACAGGCTTGAGGCACCAAGCTGGTGGAGCACTTTCTTGTTATTAAACAGCCTAACCCAGGCGGGGCACAGTCCCTCAGCCTGTAAATCCTGACGACTCTGATGGCCAAGGTGAGAAGACCGCTTGAACCCAGGAGCTCGAAACTGGCCTGGGCAACACAGCGAGACCCCCATCTCTACAAAAATTACAAAAAATTAGGCCACGTGAGCACCGCCCCGGCCAATTTTTGTATCTTTTGTAGAGACGGGGTTTCTTCATGTTGCCCAGGCTGGTCTAGAAAACTCCTCAGCCCAAGCCAGCCATCCTCCCGCCTCGGCCTCCCAAAGTACTGGGATCGCAGTTTTAGTATTAAGTTGGCAGTCCTCCCTGTTGAACACTTAGGTTCTTTTTTTACTTTTTTAGACAGGGTTTACCTCAGTCTGGCAGGCTGGAATGCTATGGTGGGGACCATAGCTCATTGGAGCCTTGAACCTTGGGGTTCAAGTAGCTGGGGGGGCTTGAGGGTTAGGACTACTAATCAACAGGGTTAGCACCATGTTGCTAGACTGATCGTGGCATGAACGGGATTCCTCCCGCTTGGTCGCGCATGGACATATTTTTGTATTTTTGACCGACATAAACACTGCGCTTGGGTCTGAGTTTTGTCAACTACCCTTTCTCCAGCCCAGCAACACACAGGACCTGGAGGGGATCGGGGGGTTCGCGGTTACCCAGGCTCACTCTCAGGAGAAACTGCTCAGCTACTGACACTCCCACCTCCGTGACGCCGCCGAACGCCCCGCCTGTGACATCGCTCCAAGGCCCATCCTTGCGACGTCACCGAAGGCGCGCGCTTTGTGAACGTCGCAGAAGCCCGCTCCTCACGCGGAGCCGATCGGAAACTCGCGGCGGGGGCTGCAGGTCTTCAGCGAGCGCTCGTGCGCGGACGCCTGGCCCAGGCCGCGGGGGGGATATAAACCGGCAGCTGAGCTGGCCTCTTTTTGTGTCCGCAAGCTTACGGCGCGGCTGCCGCCGCCATAAGCTACCGGGAGGAGCTTTACGACTTCCCGCCTGCAGGGCCGGGCGTAGCAAGGGCCAGACGCGTCACGAGGCAGGCGCTGCGCCCCAACGGCCGGCTCCTGGCGGGCCCGGTTTGCGGAGAAGCTCCCTCAATGGCCAGCGGCAGCTGCAGCCTCGGCAGTGCATCGCCTCACTGATCCCGGGTACGTGCATCCCCACAACACCTCCCCCAGCCAGAATCCGAGGACCCCGGTGAAGCGTTCCCCGCCACCTGTCGGGGCTCATTCCTGGGCAGGGTAGTGCCCCCTCTGAGGTTGCCCGCAATTTTAGGGTGGCTGCACCGCGGAGCTCGACCTCTCAGGGGCTCCGGTGTATCGCAATTAAGCTTTTGAAACTGTGTAGCGGTGTAAAAGGCGCTTAGAAAACGAAGAAAACATCTTTTTAAAAATAATTTAGCGTTCGGGTCGGGCGCGTGTGGCCCTCGCCTGTAATCCCAGCACTTTGGGAGTGTCGAGGCGGGTGCGATCACGAGGTCAGGGAGTTCAAGACCAGCCTGGCCGAGCATGGTGAAAACCCCGTCTCTACTAAAAGGTACAAAAAATTAGCCGGGAGGTGGTGGCGGGCGCCTGCTAATCGCAGTTACTCCGGAGGCTGAGGCAGAGAAGAGAATTGTTTGAACCCGGGTGGCGGAGGTTGAAGTGTGCCGAGATCGCCACCACTGCACTCCAGCCTGGGCAAACAGACCCGAGACTTTGTCTCAAACGTGTGTGTGGTGTGTGTCTGTGTTTTGTGTGTTCTGTGTGGTGTGTGATCCGCAGCCCGGCAGTTTGGAGATTACAATGAAAAAAAGCACCGGAGATTATATAAAAAGATCAGACACGGGAGTGTTGAGGTTACACTCAGATGAAGATTGCCCCGTTGCTACATCCTTGCCTCGTGTTGAACAGAGGGATACTCTGTCTCTAAAAACCTTACATGCAAGTGAGAGCTTTTCTTCCAGCGCTCGATGCTCCAGACTGAAGAAATGTAATTGGGCCGGGCCAGTGGCTCACGCGGTAATCCCATACTTTGGGAGGCGCGTGCGCGGTGGATGCTTGAGTCTCAGGGGTTCCAGGACTAGCTTGGGCAACCATGGTGAAAAACCTGGTCATACAAAAATACAAAAAATTAGTGGGGCAAGGTGGCACGCGCTTGTAGTTTTCCCTGATGCTTGTGCGGGCTGAGGTGGGAGGATCGGCTTGAGTCCAGGAAGGTCGAGGCTGCACCTCCTGGGGCTCAGGCAATCCTTTTTTCAGCCTCCCAAAGTGCGGGGATTACACTGTATATTAATGCTTTTTTTGTGAAAATAGAAACTTATACAGGCAATTCACTTCCTTCAAGATAATGTACCCCCCCAAATATAAGGAAAATGATGCTATTATGCTTTTGTTTACTGTTTGTGTGTGTGTATGTGTCCGTGTGTTTTCGTTTTTGAGACAGGGTCTTGCTCAGTGGCACAGGCCAGGTGCAGTGGCTCATGCATGTCTCTAATCCCAGCTACACAGAAGCTGAGGCTGGAGAATCGGCTTGAACCATGGAGGCAGAGGTTTGTTTGTGCGCCGAGATCGCACACCAAACACTAATGCCAACATGCCCAAGCCTAACTTTAGATTTTTTTAGTTAAGAGACTGTGTTTTCACCATGTTGGAAAGTCTTGTCTATGGACTCCTGACCTCAGGTTATCCACCTGCCTTGGCCTCCCAAAGTGCTCATGATTTACAGGCATAGTGTCACTGAGCCCGCTAATTTTTTGTATTTTTTAGTAGAGGCTGGTTTCACCATGTTATCCAGGGTACTGTGCGTTTGGAATCTCCTACTCCTTGCCTCTAAGTGGATCCTCACCTGCCTCAATGCCTCCCAAAGTGCTGGGACTACAGGTGTGGGTGCCACCGTTGCCCGGGCCCCCTTTATTCCTTACAATCATGCAGTTTAAACTACTGCTGTCAGAGGTAGATTTTTTCCACAATTGCAGCAGGAGGCAGTAGAGGTTTTGGAAATGCTCCTTGAGGCTGACACTAACACCCCCGATTTTCATGTAGTGCTTATTGGCTGTGAGCCAAGTCTGCAGTAGGCAGAAGGCTCTGAGAAGTGTCCCAGCCTGGACAAAGAACAGGTCAGAGCTCTGGGCACAGGGGTGGCTCAGCAGGACTGGGGTGGACAGGTCCTTTGTGCGAAAGGTGAGTGACAGGCTGTTCCAGGGAGAGGTGCCTGTCAGACAGGCTTCTTTGGGAGTGTGGCCAGAGGAGATGTTGTTTTTGCTGGGGGCAGGAATTGGATGGAGCCGCCCAGCTGGAGAGGGTTTCAGCCAGGCTGTCTACAAGGCTTTGAAAATTCCATCTGAGATTCTGCACTCCTGTTTGCTTGATGCATTAATAAAGTATCACCAAATTTCCACCCTCCATTGTTGTTCAAGAGCTGTTTCTGGGAGTCAACCTCATTTTGGCTGTGGTCCAGCCACTGACCTCAGCTCTGTGTGCTGGAAGGGTGGCTCTCTCTGGGGGGATAGGGGATTCGGAGGCGGTGGGAGATAGAGTGATGTTAGAGAGCTGGTCTAGGATAGAGGATCATGTGCCTTATGTGTAAACTCATCTCAAGTTAGGGAAGAAAGCAGTGGGCTTTCTGCTTGTGTGTGTGTGTGGTTGTTTTTTTTTTTTCTTTTGTTTGTTTGAGGCAGGGACTCTATGGACCAGGCTCTATGGA